>NC_136410.1:224730733-226160733 GCF_051521515.1 Lactuca serriola | reverse complement strand
AATAAATGATAAACAGTAGAAGGCAATCTAAAAAATTAGATACCCAGACTACCCCGAACCAACTTTGAAAGATTCAAGAGACCACAAATATAAAGAAGCTTAACTTTCCAAGATTATAACCTCTTTCGAAACCGATCAATAATGGCATCCCAACTCTTAACACGAGCCATAGAATCTCCAACTAGGATACCAAGATAAGTAAAATGAAGCATAGTCGGTTCACATGCATTAATGTTAGCTAGAGAAATAACTTCAGACTGATCCACACCAACACCCAGAATAATAAATGTAAAGAGATTAATCTTTAAACCAGAAACCAAATAAAAACACAGAATGATCATGATAAGATTACAAACATTCCTCTCATGACATTCTCCAAGAACAACAAATCATTCGCATAAAAAAGATGGAAAATAATCAAATTGGAATCGTTCATATTAATGCCCTTAAAGCGGCCTGCAAGCACCACATCCTCCATGACAACATGAAGACCTTCTATAGCAATGATAAAAAGGAAAGGGGATATCGGGTCCCCCTGCCTCAGAATCAACCTTAAAAATAAGGAACTTTCTTTTCTTATTTTTAAACTACGTAATAAGCTCATTCACCATAAGCAGACCATCTAAGATTTGATGACCCTTAAGAAAAGCTGACCGTTCCACCCCTATCACTTCATGAAGAACCGAAGCTAAGCGTTTCGCTAGCAGCTTAGGAACAACTTTGAACTGCACTCTGATAAGACTAATTAGCCAAAAACTTTCACCAAAAGTTGTCAATCTTATGGATAAGGCTAATAAAAGAAGAATTAGAGCCAAATGGAATAACAGGATTCAAAAACACTCTTGCACGAAAGCTATGATATCATTACCTAAAATATCACAGTAATGCTTTTGAAACTTGAAAGACAACATGATTTGAGTGTGTGCGGTTAGGTCTACACCCTTAACCACTGCGTGTTTACTACCGACACATAAATTTGAGAAATAAAAGGAAAATGATGTGACACTTGTAGTTATGACTTAGTGATGGAGCATGTGTGGTTAACCGACACGTCAATTTGAGAGCCATGACACAATCAAGAATCATGCGTTCTTACATGGTTGGTTCAACATCTTATTTGTGAGACCACGGTATCCCTGGCACAAATAGAGGATGTGCAAATCTAAGATAAAAATATCATTGAATAGCTTCAATGGATCTCAAAAAATCTAGGATTTTTGTTGTGACTGAAATTGGTAAAGTGCATTACCTACCTAAATTACTTTATGATGTGTTTATGGCATCCCTCTACACTTCACAAACCCAAATATGGATCGTAGCCTTAGTAAATAATAAATTAGGGTTGAAATAATTATTTAAAGGATCAATAAAAAAATAAGAATGGAATTAACATTGAATGATGTCTGCTATAAGATCTCTCAAAGGATTAGCTGGAAGGATGATCAAATTCGTATTTTGGAATAGTTCTCATTTATGAATAGAAAGATCATGTCTTAGATAAAGCTCTTCGTAAGGTTTCTTTAACGACTGCCTTCCAAAACTGTAACGAATAGTTATCAAATTAACAAATTTAAGTGAAATGGAACTTCATTTGATTAGGAGTAGACTACGGTTATCGACTAACCTAACTATACATAGAATCAATTTATTCCGATTTTGATATGAATAACTTAGAATGTCCATTATGGAGTTAAATGGTTATAAAGACCCTTTAGTACTAACATAGCCAATCATAGAAACTCCAACTTCAAATAATGCCACATTCACTATCATAAATAGAAGTGTCAAAAAGAAAGAAATCCAGTTACCCATACAATTTGTGGTGATATACCTAATCTAGCCCCAAACACCAATTGATAATAGGAAGGCTTATTCTGAGAGTTTTTCTGATAAAAAATCGTTTAAAAAAAAGGACTAGGAAAGCATAAAAGCTCAATATGTATGATAGATAAGACTAAAACATAGAAGAGATAATTTGATCATGGATTATAAGCCCATGCTACTATCCATAAGATCAAAAGATATCTCATTCTCGTGAATGTTTACTCTACAATCAAAATTCATAATACTATTAGGACATTACTTCTTAACCTTGAGTATATTTACTAAGGACAAAGTAATGCCATTCGTAAGAATGTGCATGGACTTAAGAGTGTAAGATGACTGAAACAAGGAGAAGCATAGTCGACCATGAATACCAGGCTCTTGCTAATATTCATAGGATCAAAAGACATTTTGTTATCCCAAATGTTTAGTAGTTTTATGATTCAAAATTGTTTGTACAATATTTCATAAGATTGTTGTGACTTATTTATAATGTTTTAATGTGTTTAAAAGCAAGTAAAAAATGTAAAATATGTAAAGTAACAAAAGGTTTATTAAGGTTTATTCAAGTATTAAAATGAGATGTAATATTATGGAATCATACTCTTGAAAATAAGAATTACATTACCAAAGTTCAAGTTGGATAGGACTTTGGAAATCATTTGACTACAAGTCCTATGATTAATGTGACCCCTATTTTTCAAGGCAGATGATTAAAGCACTACGTGATAGTCTGAACATTTTTTGGAATTAGTTTTTTAACAATAGTCCACTCAGTCAATCTGTAATAAGTACTAATTCAAATACATCATAAAGTTTGGATAAAATATATTTATGGAGTCGTTGTCTTGAGCATGTAAACACAAAATGCATCACCAAGTATCTAGTTGGATCGAATCTTGGATATCAATTGGTTGTAAATCTTATGGCAAATTCAATCATGTTTAACAAGATAGATGATTAACACATTACCTGGTAATGTGAAAATATCTGATGGGATTAGTTTGAACTGATGGACCATTCAGATAAACCACAATACAAAGTATGACTGACTTCGTGTAAACATGTTTATCTAAATAAATGTTCAAACTCGAACCTTCTAGGTATTCATAGTTTTCATGAAATAAAGTTAAAAATCAACTTGGGAAAATGATAAGATACTTAAATTCAATAAGATTGGTAAGCATCTTTGTAATGTCCCAAAAATATCGAGTAAAAGATTCATTTTAAATAAGTGAAAACCATTCACTCATTGTTCCAAAAGATGATCAGAGTCAAAGTATTCTCAAAACATCATAGTAATTCGTAAACATTCAGTGTGGAATAAATCTTCAGGGGATGTAGTGTGATCAAGTTGGGCCCTTCCTTTTGAAGCCAAAAGTACCTGAAAACATTTGAAACATAAACTATAAGCACAAAGCTTAATGAGTTTGTCAAAATACCCCACTCCATACATACATATCAGCTCAAAGTTGTAATGGGTCTATTTCACCCTTGATTCTATTGCAACTCAATCAGTATTTTTCAACTGAACGGGTCTATTTCACACTCGGGTCTATTCCCCCCCTGAGTCTATGTCAATGCAATCAGTATTTTCAACCAACATATCTATTTCACCATTGGGTCTATTTCACTCCACATACAATCAATATACAATCATATCAGCAAGACTCATAAAGACAACAAGCGCATGCAGGCATATCAGCAAGTATCACAAGGACATCTATCCTCCTACAAGAATAATCTAATCGGCCAAAATTGGTGCCTTCTACCCATGACTACAGTGAAGAGACTCAACGAATAGATCTCATACATCCGTCGTTGGTGTTAATGTCTATCCCACTAAACATATCTAAAAACCAAACCCTAATTAGCAATTAAGGTAAATATCCCAACTCAACAAGTGCAAATACAAAGATTAATCCTCGTTTGGGCAAAAGAGCATTTTTCCCTTCTAGGCCCTCAACCTCTCACGGTTGACTAAAAGTCAACTTGGTCAAAAATTTGTCGGTCAACACTTCATTAACTTATTTGCATTGTACACTTAGCTCTACGCAAGGCGTAGAGCCTTAACCAAAAAACATATGAAAACCATGTTAGGTTGGGCATAACCCAGGTTGTGCCCCGCATACAACACCTTTTGCCAATCTTCATATTAAGCGCTTAATACAGAAAGTTAACCATCGAAACAACCAAGATCTAGTCTTTAATTCTCCAAAGGACCAAAAATGCATCTTTCTCAACTTAATCCATTAAGTCCAAGTCTCCAACCTTCAGATCTGAATTAATATGATATTTAGATGGATAAAGTTTCCAACTTTATCCATAACAAGGTCACAAACTTTCAAGATCTAAACTTTATTCACTAAAATGACCAAAAATGCTAACACGAATTGCATTGCTTAATGAAAAAGCACCAAAACAAAACTTTCCAAGTCCAATAAGTCCCAGGAGTGTTACATTTAGCTTAAAAGGTGTTGGAGTTTCCTCAACTCCCAAAATACAAGCTCAAGGGACCAAAAAGTGGTAAATAGGACAAATAACTTGATCTATTAAACCAATGAGAAACTTTGAAGTTTTATACTCACAATGGTCCAGGAATGAAGTAACATTCATGGATCTATACTTGAATCCTTCTTCTATAAACTTTCCCACCACTTTGTTCTTCAAGTTCCACCTTCCAATGGAGAAATAAAGTCATAAATGATGCCAAGGCTTGAAAAAAGCGAGAGGAAGCTACATTTTCTCAAGGAATGATCTTAGGTGATGGAGGCTAGTCATGAGAGGGTTTTCCATAAGGTGGAGTCCTTAAATAAGGCTTAAAACCGAAGAATTAGGGTTTTGATCTTCTGTGCTTATGCCTTGCGTAGCATAACCTACGCCATGTGTAGGTTATTAAACCCAAGTACAATATTTCAGCATTTATGCCCAATGTAACTTTCCTACGCTCGGTGTAGCAGCTACACCCTACGTAGGACAAACCCCCAATTTCCACTCCAACTTCAAATAGCCATAACTTCTTTATTTCAACTCCATTTTCGGCGTTCTTTATATGCACAGACAGGTATTGAAGAGCCCCATAACTATATCTAATTACTTTTGACTTAAAACATCACGAACTAAAATCCTTAATTCATGAAAGAAGTCTAGAACATCACTTTTTTAATTTATCCTTTGACTCCAAAACAAAAAAGGGGCTTGGATCACATAACCAACATTATCAACATCCAATAGGGTCTAAAACCTATTCCCTTAAAGCCCAAGGCCTTTACTTGATCCATTTATTTTCCATAATCCCAAAATAAGAAACTTCTTGAAATTAGATGTTACAGTCTTATTCAAAACCAAATTGATCATCAAAGTAATTATGAAAAGTTTTGTAAAATGTCTACAATACTATCACTGGAAGTGTTGTTAGAAATAGATGCATATCATTTTTTGAATTGATATTTGATGAGCCAAACTATGCTTAATAGTAAATTTCATGGATTGTACCATGAATTGTGTTACAAGAGTCCTTAGTCATCTACCAATTTAGAAGGTTTATGAACCACTCTCTAAAATGTGCAGGAAGGGTTCATCCTTCAATATATACATTTAGAAGTCTATGATTATGAGGTTTATATTCTTCGTGAAGTGCTCAACAATCCATGAATTAGATTAGAGATGTGTTTTCTCAATGTATATCCCATCAATCATTTTGGATAATTGTTTTTACAAATCTTTTGAGAACAAAATGTTTGTTACTCAAAGGGTAGTCTTCCTAAAGAGGCAGTTGATATCCAAAAGAGTTACTGGGAGTTGCATTGATCTTGATAAGATTCAAAAGTCAACCAACAAAGAACTTGAAGTTGGTCATAGCTTTCAATTCGAGTTTGAAATAGTTATTGAGGAAAGTGACATACCTCCAACACCTCCCAATAGACTTGATAGAAGATACCATATACCTAGTCATATAGATTTAGTCACTAGCAGACAATAACTAGAGTATGTCATCTATCGGAAGTTATGGCATACCTTATAAGGTTGCAAAATTGAAAAAGAACATGGAAAGCGAGATTCAGCCTGTGAATGTTTGAAAATTTGGATGATCAAACACTTTGCTTTAAAACCATAAGTGTTAATGGATCTTCAAGAAAATAACAAACATAGATGGGAACTAACACATGGTCAACCCAAAGTAGGTTATGAAGAATGTGTAATCTTATGAAGTTTATTTATGACCTGAACAAGCACCTCGTGATATGGGATCTTTAATTCAATGAAAAAAGTTTAAAGAGTTTGGATTTCGAGAAACAAAAATAGACCACAACGTATGTAGAGGACAGTGGGAGTCATTGGGATTCTTGTTTCAATGTGAAAGTTCAAAGAGTATGAACGTTAAGAAATGAAATAAACCAAACATATGTCTGTTAATGACAATGGAAGGAATTATGATCTTTGTTTTAATGAGAAAGTTTAAAGGATTTGAATTTCGAGAAATAATGGTAAGCTATGCTAATGGAAGTAACTGGGATCTTTATTTAATGATAACTTTCAAACATTTTAAATTTCAAGTGTTGGGTCATGTTTTGTGTTATGTATTGCGTCAATTGGGCTCGTTAGCTAGTCCATTATGTATCTCCGGTATGGGCCTGTCCATTCGTGAGTTTAGTAGGGTTTAGTTTATATATAGGTGCTTGCATGCTCCTAGAGAGTAACGATAGAATAGAACGATCAGAGAGTTATTATTCAGCAAGTTTATTGTTATCGTTCTTGTAACCCTAGAATCCTCTACAGCGGAAGTTCTTAGTCGAGCTCTGCTGAGGATTGTTTGGTCTAATCATTCGACACATCTTGATCTATACTTGTGTTATTTACTGTTTTTACTTCATCGCATTACCTGTTAAGAAGATCTAATCGATCATTAAGTTTGTTTTTTTAACTTATCATTTGGTATCAGAGCAGGAGGCTGTGTAATTCATACACATCTTTTCTGTGAAAAAGGTTGCGATTAGGGTTATTCCGCATTAATTAATATTTATTGAGCCATCATCCCATAATTGACGTAACTCAGCATTTATTTGTTTTGCCCTAATCTTATATATTACAAGTCTGATCTTTCAAACAGGTTATACGATCAAGCATGGACGAGTCACAATCAAATCCCATAAACATCTCAAACAACATTGGATCAACGACGAAGATTCCCATCCTTTACACCCAGGATTACGAAGTCTGGGCACATCACTTTGAAGATTATGTCATTGGATCTGAAGACAATGGATATCTTATTTGGGAAGCAATTGTGTCTGGACCATTCGCTCATTCAGCAACGTCTAAAATCATTAAAACTCAGAAAGAGTATAATGATCTGTTGAAGGACGTAAAAGATATTGATCAAGACGAAAAGGATAAGTTTCAGTGCAATATTAAAGCATTGAGACTAATCAGATTCGCTCTTCAATCAGATACTTTCAGGCTAGTAAGTTCGTGCAGCACTGCCAAAGAAATATGGGATAGGCTGCAAGAGTTATATTCCACAGACGAAGATCTGGAGCATTCCATTCAGAGCTTACTTTTTTCTGAGTTTGGCGAATTTAAGCAGAATCCCGAGGAAACTGTTACTCAGACATTCGATCGCTTCAATCATCTTCTCAGTAAGATGATTAAACACGATATTGAAAGGAAGTTGATTGAACAAAAAGTTACATTTTTGAATGGTCTTAGATCTGTGTGGAGAGCGGTTGTGTCCACTGTTAAAGCTCATGAGCAATTCAAATCATATTCATTGGCTAAACTGGTAGGGATTTTGAAATCCCAAGAAAAGATTGTCTTGCAGGAGAAAAATGTGGTTTCAAGCTTGGGTTCCTTGGCCCTTCTGTCTAAAAGAAAAAGTGTGGTAGAAGATGAAGATCTTAACTTAGAAGACTATGACCTTACCTCTGAAGATTATGAAATGATGGTGTCAAATCCAAAGAGGTTTATTAAGAAAAGGTTTCCTACCAATAAGAACAAAAATTGGCAGGGAAGCTATAGTTCTGAAAAAGTGAGGGAGGAACCGAAGGCAGAAGAACCAAAGAAAGAGACAAAAGCTGTAGGAGATTCAGGTGTGAACTGCTACTACTGTGGAGGAAAGAACCACTATGCCAAAGACTGTGTCCTAAAGAGAATGGCAGAAAAGGATGAAGAAAAAGATGAAGAAGTTGTGTTGATGAAAAATTTGGAAGAGATCAAGAGAAAGAAAACTACTGCTAACCCTTCTATGAATGCTTTAATTGTGCAGGGTTCGGTAGTGGATGATGAGTTCGGTGGCGTGGAGGTCTGGTCAACCGACTCTGAGGATGATGAAGTCAGAAAGCCATATCATGGAAAGGCTTACGTTGCGAAAGGTGAAGGAAGCGGTGGAAAGTGTTTGATGGTGTCGGATGTATCTCAAATGAGGGGATACAACACAGACGGTGGGAATGAAGACACGAAGGAGCGAGAGGACTTGTGCTTCACAACAAAACCTCTCAGCATGCAGTTTAATGAGCTTGATGAATTAATCAAGAAGGTACAATCCATTTTTTTTCATTCAAAGTCCCACAAAATTCATATGAAAAAGAATTAAAAAATGTAAATTCAAGAATCTCTCATCTAGACAGCAGTTTAACTCAAACACGGGTCACCAATTCTAACCTAACTGACCAAATAAGCAGGGTGTCTTCCAAGAGTGAGGAACAAAGGATGTGGATAGAGCTGAAGGAGTCGGAGTTGATCAAATCCAAAGACGAAAACATTTATTTACAAAGAGACAATTTAAAACTTTTGAAACAAAGAAATGTGTTTTGTTTGATTGCTAAGCGTCTTTATTCTAACATCACTCAACTTCATCTTAACTGTGAAATAGGACAAAAAATTCATCGCATGATTTTGCCCTTCCTTGAGTTTAAGGAAGATGAAATTGACGCTGAAGCATATAATTGCGAAAGTGTAGTTTCGTCTGAGGATGTAAATCCGACTTATATGTATGGTCTAGACAAAATCGAATCTTTCATAAAGTCCAAGGACCATAAGGACATGCTGAAAAATCTTTTGGATGAAAATGATAAAGTGAAACTAAGGACCGAAACCATACAAAAGTTTGACTCATTGAATGCCAACTTGAGCTCAGAAAATAAAATTGATGTTGAAAATGCATCTGAGCTTAATGAGGATGATGATATGAGTGAAATTTCTGTAGCGGATGAAGTTGACTGTTCTGAGTTTGTCAAGAGTGAACCCGAAAACCACAAGAATCTTATTTCAGAAAATTCTGTGGAGTTTGCTCGTCTGTCCCAACAAAAGTCCCCGATCCTTGAAGAAAAAGTTGTTGTATACCAAAAGGTAAGGACGACTCCAAATCAGGTGTATAAGGTCACAGGAGTAACCGAACATCAGACAGCCGAACTCACAGCCATCGTAAATGAAGATAATGCTGATGGTTGTGATGAGTTCTTTTGGTCCACCCCTATCGATAATGCTGACGAAACCGTTGGTATGTCGGAGCGGACGTCCTGGAAAACCAAAGGCAGATATGTGCCAGAGCCACTAAACAAGTCTGACAACTTCGATGTGCCAAGTACTAGTGGTACAAAAGAAGTTCCTGAAGAAAAAGGAGTTCCTGCAGAAGAAGTCACTCCTTCAAGCAAAACATCATCAGTTCAAAGTGAACCGGCTGACAAGAAGCAAAAGCAAAAAGCCAATATCCATCGACAGCCGAAGCAAGTGAAGGATCAAAAACAACAAAGGAATCAGAGATACAAGAACAATCTCTCCGAACGAAAACATTTTTGGCGATCTCAAATCATGACAGAAATTCAAAGTCAGAGAAAAGTGTTGTTAGGCAGCAAGAAAGTAATAATAACCGAAAGGAAAGGTTCGGTTCTGAGGAATATAACAACCGAAGGGAAAGGTTCGGTTCAGAGAACACCAGCTACTGAAAGCATAAGTTCGGTTCCAAGAGCAAAAGCGACCAAAGTTCGAGATTCGATCCCACAAATGACCAAAAACAAAAGTGTCACTCAGGACCTCAAGTCAATAAAACTTCTCAGTCTAACTTCTCTCGTTCTAATTCTTCTAATTCCTCTCAACCTCATTCTAAATCCAATTCTGTTCATACTCAAAATCCAAAATCTTCAACAGATTTGAAAGGAAAATCGAAGGTTTCCTCAGTCAAGACTGATCAAAATCATTCCAAAGTCCAAATGCCTAAACCTGAATCCAAAACGACTGTAACAAATCTCAACAAAATTAAGGTTTTCACCATTAAAAAGAAAGATGAAACAACTTTAATAAAAAGAACATATCTTGTTGACATCTCTCTTACTATTCCTGTTCCTGTGAAAGGCTCAAGTGTACCCAAGAAACTTTGGGTTCCTAAATCTACTTAATTTTTGCAGGTTATCAGTGACGAGCAGTTTGACGAACAATGGTATATTGACAGTGGCTGCTCACGTCACATGACAGGAAGGAAGGAAGAGCTGAGGGAATTTCGTTCTCTTTCAAACGGGGGAAATGTCAAGTTCAGGAACAACTCATTCAGCACGATAAAAGGTTATGGAATGATAACAAATGGATATTTCACGATTAGAAAGGTTGCATACGTTGAAGGACTACAGCACAACCTCAGCAGTGTATCTCAGCTCGTTGGAGGTACCGGTCTCAAGGTCTCATTCGACGATGAGGGTTCGGAAATAATAGAGAAGAAAACAAAAAGAGTGATTCTCAAATCGGAGCGCAAAGGCAAAATGTTTCCTCTTAATCTCAAACCTATCAAAGGAAATCCAACTATCTGCCTTTTGTCCAAAGCACAATCTGACGAAAGCTGGCTGTGGCACCGAAGGCTCTCTCATCTCAACTTCAAGGATATCAACAAACTTGTCACAGGAGGTCATGTTAGAGGTCTTCCGTTGCTCAAGTTCGATCGCGAACATTTATGTGCTGCGTGTGAAATGGGGAAGCAAAGTCGTCAAAGTCACCCATCGATTGTAAACACTAAAGTTGTTGAACCACTAGAGTTAATTCACATTGACTTGTGTGGTCCATCATCTATCGAAAGCATCGGCGGCAGCAAGTATATTCTTGTCATTGTTGATGACTTTTCACATTTTACATGGGTGTTCTTTCTGAAGCACAAATCTGAAGCAACTCTCAAGCTAAAGATGTTTATCAAGCAGGTTGAAGTGCAGCTGAGGAAAGTCGTTCGCAACATCAGGAGCGGTAATGGGCTGGAGTTCAAAAATAAAGAATTCGAAGACTTCTTGGCAGAAAAAGGAACCAGTCACAACTTCTCAACTCCCTACACCCCTCAACAAAACGGGATTGTCGAAAGACGAAACCGATCTTTATGTGAGGCGGCCCGAACCATGCTAAGTTTTGCTTCTTTACCTTTATACTTTTGGGCTGATGCTATTGCTGCAGCATGTTTTACGCAGAACAGGTCCTATCTCAATAAACGCTTTAATCTCACTCCTTATGAGATCATCAACAACAGGAAGCCAAATGTCAAATTCTTCCACGTATTCGGCTCACGGTGTTTCATCTTCAACTCTAAAGAACATCGTAACAAGTTCGACGTCAAAGCCGATGAAGGGATTTTCCTGGGATATTCTCTCACTTCGAAAGCCTATCGAGTATTAAACAAGCGTTCGAGGAAGATAGAAGAAACTTCTTATGTGACTTTTGATGATAGCTATGTCAAAAAGCTAAAGGCCAGTGAAGACACAGTTGGAGAAATTTTTTCTCAAACAGGCGAAGTCACAGCCTCGATTGCAAATCTGTTCGAGAAGTTTGTTGAGTTATTCGATGAACTAGAGAAGGATACTCTCTCGGAAGCTAGTGCAGCAGACAACAAAGTAGATCATCTGAAGCAACTCATCGAAGATGCTGCCAAGCAAATGAATGAAGAAGGATCAAGTCCAAACGACCCGCCACAACACGGTGCTTTAGTTGAGGGGGAGGATCCACCTTCTTCAACACAGCCGGGCTCACATGTTGAGGGGGAGAACTGTTCTTTAGCTGCTCTCGAAAGCCAAGCTGCACCTGAAAGTCCTGTGGTACCCGAAAGCTCAAAAACACCCAAAGGTACTGCAACACCCGAAATCTCAACACCACCCGAAACTCGTGTAGCTCCGGAAAGTCAAGACACACCTGAAAGCTCATCTGTCGAGGGGGAGAATGCCGATTGTCTTATGAAGATGATAGTCAATCTGAATTAGAAGAGATGGTAAATGCTAAATTGGATCCATCCTATGATCCAAATTACCCTCCTCTTGTCAAATGGACTAGAGATCATCCTGTTTCACAGGTTGTCGGTAATGTCTCTGAAAAGGTCCTGACCCGATCTCAACTAAAGGCAAAACAAACTTCCTTATTTTCAAAAGTAGAGTTCTGTATGTTTAACTCCTTCGTCTCAAAAGTTGAACCAAAGACAGTTAACACTGCTCTTGATCACTCCGATTGGGTTCAAGCTATGCAAGACGAACTTAATGAATTCGAAAGAAATAAAGTTTGGCGCCTCATTCCAACTCCTCAAGATGCCTCGGTTGTTGGTCTCAAATGGGTCTTTAGAAATAAGATGGACAAGGAAGGCAATGTGATAAGAAACAAAGCTCGTCTAATGGTGAAAGGATACTGCCAGGAGGAAGGAATCGACTATGAGGAAACTTTTGCTCCTGTGGCTAGGCTGGAATCTGTTCGAATATTTCTTGCCTATGCTGCACACAAGAACTTTGAGGTCTACCAAATGGACGTAAAGTGTGCATTTCTAAATGAAGAACTCGAAGAAACGGTGTACGTGGAACAACCTCCTGGATTCGTCAATGAAAAATATCCCAATCACTGTTATATTCTGGACAAAGCGGTATATGGACTGAAACAAGCACCGAGGGCCTGGTATGAAACGCTAACCAAGTTTTTAAAGATGTCCAAATTCAAACAAGGTTCGGTTGACCCAACCTTCTTTCGTAAGAAGGAAGGTAACCACCTTATGATTGTTCAAATCTATGTCGATGATATCATCTTTGGCTCAACGAATCCTAGCTTAACGGCTGAATTCAGAAAGTTGATGGAGACTAAATTTGAAATGAGCTCAATGGGTCCGATTAACTTTTTTCTTGGTTTAAATATTAGACAGGGACCCGAAGACATCTTTATTAACCAGGAAGCTTACACCAAGACTCTCCTTGCGAAATTTGGCATGATGGGAGACTCAAAGGTTAAAGTTCCAATGGCGTTCGGCACCAAGCTCACTCCATCCTTGGATAAGACAACAATCGATATTACGCTATATCGCCAAATGATTGGTTCTTTAATGTACCTTACTGCTAGCAGGCCTGATATAATGTTTTCTGTTTGTTACTGTGCTAGATTTCAGGCAAATCCTCGTGAACCTCACATGCTTGCAGTGAAGAACATACTCCAGTATCTCAAGCGAACTACCTCTCTCGGCTTATGGTATCCATCCAACTCAGATTTCTTCGTTCAAGCCTATTCAGATGCAGACCTTGGAGGTTGTGGACTAGACATTAAAAAGCACCACTGGAGGCTGCCAATTCCTTGACGGGAAGTTGGTTAGTTGGCAATCAAAGAAACAGACCTGTGTATCTCTGTCTACCGCTGAAGCAGAATACATCGCAACTTCTTCCTGTACATCTCAAGTGATTTGGATCCAAAGCCAGCTCCGGGACTATAGACTCAATATGAAAAAGATCCCACTATATTGCGACTCTGAAAGTGCAATTAGGATCTGTCATAACCCAGTGCAACACTCGAAGACTAAGCACATAGCACTGAGGTATCACTTCATTAAGGATCATGTGGAAGATGGGAATGTCGAAATTCACTTTGTTCGAACCACTGATCAACTGGCTGACATCTTCACCAAAGCTCTTCCTGAAGCATCTTTTAACAAAATACTACAAGGGCTAGGTATGATGGAATCGGAGTTAGTACAAAAAATTACCTCTCAAGATCAAAAGTAAGAAGCGAAATAGACCGAACGTTCGGGTTCGGGTCTTGTGCTCCTGTACCGAAATGAACCGAACGCTCGGGTTTGGTTATATTATCTGATCTTCGCTTATCACTCAAAGGTAATTTTTTTTGGTTGTAGATCTTATATATAATTTTTCCAAATTCATTTATCTTATTGTCAAAGTTATTTTCTTTTTCAAACCTATTTTCTTTAGCAACCGAAATAAACCGAACGTTCGGGTTCGGTTCCAAAATTTTTCTCACCCGAAATATACTGAACGCTCGGGTTCGGTCCCAAAGTTTTTCTCAACCGAAATAGACCGAACGCTCGGGTTCAGTTTCAATATTTTTTTTGTATTCTTTTTTTTATGTCTTATTTTTCTATTATCGAACATTCCAAAAATATTTTTTCTCGTAAATTCAAAAACTCCAAAAATATTTTAATTTTTTTATTATTTATTTATTTTTTTTATTTTGGCTTTTATTTTTTTGTCTACTTGTGGGTAAATCATTTCACTAGCTAAATGTCCCTAGAAGCATGCTGCTGTATGTGTCCAAAGCCTCACCTGATTCTGAATAATAGCCTAATTGACCTGGTATAAACAAACCTTGTCTTCCCAATTAGGCTATCAAATTTATTCTAATCATGAGCTACCTAACTCTCTTCTCACATGAGATAAGAGTTTTCTGCTTGGTCCTATTTTTACAGCAGAGGTACTTTGGTTTCTTTACACCATCTACATTGCATTTCTCCATCACATTCGATTCACAAATGTAACCCTTGAGACTATCAGAAATTACCACTGAAGTTTATGGTTACATAATTTCTGCATTTATGATCTTAGTGTCGTGCCACTACGCGCTAAGTGAAACCCAAAATTCAATACCCAATACGAATTGATGGTGAACAATTAATTTGCTCAAGCTTTCACTAATGAATTGACGAACGTACAACATGAAATCTCTATTTTTCTTTTGAGTGATTCCTATGAAATTGTTAACCCCCATAACATTTCTTCCCTTGGGATCCAGTTTTAATTTTTGTTGAGATTTTATACATTTCCTAGCTAAATTAAATTATCCTCAACCTACTTGTTCAACAGACTATCCCGGTCTCACAAGTACTTCGTTCGATTTCTGTCTTATATCAAGCTTAGGAATTTTGAATCGAAGCGAAAGCCACCCTCATAAGCCTAAATTAAAAGAAGCCTTTCAACACTTCTTAATAAGTGTCTGATCGTTATTCAACGGAAAACCACACAAACACTTTAAAGTCTCTCTTGACTTTGAATGAAGAGATTTGTGCCCGGGATCTTTTGTTTCGTGTCATTATTGACATCACAAAATCCCTCAAAAAGTGTTGTTTTATTTCTTTTTATTTTTTACACACTCAGCACGAAAATCTTTTTAATTTTCCAAAATTCTGGTTTCATTCATTTCAAGGAGTTTTAATTGGCTTGGTTGTTATAAAAGATTGTGGTGAATTTTAATCCGCGTGGGAGAATTTTTAAAGATGCCGTTACAATTTAAAGGGATAAGATGACGACATGATGACTCAGGCGGGAGTCCAATCGATTTGATTTCAAACGGCGCTAGAGGGAAAGCGTGTGAATAGGAACCGTTTCATCTCCAAACGGCGCCTGATGGGAAGGCGTGTAATTAGGGACTGACACTCTCTCTCATGTGTGATCATCGCCAGCGCCAACTATCACGCGTCAGTCACTTCCGAAAACTCTTCGTTTTTCGATCGAAGATTTGGAAAGATTTTTCTCTCTCCTTCACCCTCACTATAAAAGGCAGTGTAAACCACCATTTACCTCTTTACCGTGCCTATATTTCCAGAGAGCCAGAAATCCTTCAACCTTCACTGTTCATCATCTCTTCCATTTTCTTCAAAACAATTGCAGATTCTTCTTCCGTCCACGCAACATCCCACATCTTGCCCATTCGCCCACAACAAAGCTTGATCATCGATTTAACCCTTCATTCGTATGACGCATTCATGTTCCCCATCATCGAATGCCTGAAGTTTTCTCCAATCGCTCCTACACTTACCAGGGCTGAAACAGTTCCAATGGAATTCCTGTCACAAATCTTTGCCACCGCTCACTACGACAAGGTCGTCAACAGAATCTTCTTCGATGTCTTTCAGCACAAGGTGTCGATTTCAAAGTAGCGGTTTTGCTCGTTGTTAGGGTTTGACGTGGATTCTTCCAGGGTCAATCCGGAATCAATCCCCATGGGTCATCTGTTCTACATGTTCTACAACATGTGATACACGGAGGTGCTTACTACGGTGACGAAATTCAAGAAGTCGTGCCTACCTCCATAGTGGAATGGGATGTTCACTGTTTTGTTCAAGGGTTTATCTGAACGAAGTGCCGGGTCTGATGGAGCCAGTCGTTTATTTCTCTCCATCATGTATGGAATCTACAATGGCATCAACATGGACTACGGGTCAGTTCTGTGGCAACAACTCATTCAGAGTCTCTTCTCCACTTCCAGACACTCAGAGATCTCATATGCTCGGTTTTGGACCATTATCACAAAATGGGTGATGGACAAGTACCACATACCCATTGTCGCTGGTGCTCCAATGTCTTTGATTGGTACCTTCCATACCACGAAGATCATTGTGTCGGATGCTTCCAAGTTTCCCTTCAACGGGTCTATCCCGGAAACCATGTATGGGGATGTTCCTGCTGATAGCCGGATTATCAGGACGTACAAGGAGTTCAAGCGTTCTGGTCCGTGGGATCTTACTCCGGAGATGCTGAAATCAATTCATGATGCCAACAAGCCTGCTCCAAGAGGCAAGAAGGCTGATAAGGGAAAACAGGTGGCCAAGGGGGAAAAAGGCCCGTCTCCAAAGAAGAGGAAACCCACTAGGGCTGCTCAGTCTCCACAGCAGAAGAGGATAAAAACCCAACCAAGGCGAAAGCTGGTTATCGCTTCCTCCTCAAGCGAGTCTAAGGATGAGAGTTCTGATTCTGAAGGCTCTCAACGTGGTAACACTCCACCACGATCTCCAACCCCTGAAGTTCATGTCTCTACTTCTCCTATTTCCTCTCCACCGAAAACCATTCCTATTTCTATTCCCCCCATAACTTCCACTACTCAAATACCACCCACTTCCATCCCAGTACCTCCACCAATATTCACCGAAGCAACCACAACCACCACTGCAGATTTTAGAACCAACGTATCTGATACGGGGGTTCATACTGACGCACCAAAATCCACCCCAGCACCCGAAACCACCCCAGCACCCGAACCTACACCAACACCCGAACAAACAACCCAACCCGGACCTACCCATACTACCGAACCACCAGCTTCACCACCACCATCTTCTCCTGGTCACGCATCAGAGGAAGAAGAACCACTCCTTGGCGGGGAGAATATGACTTTTGACTCGGTCTACTATAGCCCGTTTCAAGTGCAAAGTGATGACGATGATGACGCTCCTGTCACCAAAAGGCATCTCCAGGAGCTTCATGACAAAATTGACTCACTCATCGCCTCCTCTTCCACTTCTCAATCATCCCTATCTGAAGCTGCAGTTCAGAAATTGTTGACGCTTTCTCCAAAGCTCAGCAAGCTTCACTTGATTCAGCCACCACCGCCATAGATGCCTCCACCAAAGCCTGTCAGGCTGCGACCGAAAAAGTCGATAAACTATTTACTGATGCTTCTTCCCTGTTGAAGTCTTTACAGGAGAGTGCCAACGCCGCCAAGACTACGCTGGAACCTATTGTCCACCAGCTGGCAACATCAGTCGCAACTGAGTTGAAGTCCTTCGCTTCTCTTCGTCAAACAATTTCTGACGACAACTCAGCTTTCCGAACAACTGTTAGGGTGCAAAGTCATGCTTGGATGTATTGTTTTAGGCTTTCCTCTTTGTATGTGTAAATGGGTTGAGTCTTTTCCTATAAATAGGAAGTGAGTGACTCCCATTATGTAAGAGTCCATTTGGAGTGTTAGACTAGAGAGAGAAATTGTATACAAACCCATTTGTATAATCTTTCTAGATCTAATAAGAGCTTAAAAAGATTTATTTACTCCTTGTGTTCTTGAATTTGTATGATGAATCACTCTATCTTTCTAATTCCGCACATGCCATCATAATCAACACCACTACAATTGGTATCAGAGCGGGTGTTCTTGATTTTCATCAAGAATTGATCCTTGATGGCAATTTTGATTTGGTGATTCTTTTTGTTCATTGATCTTCGTGATTAGTGTGTTTTTGTGTTCTAGAAGTCGAATTTTTCCTTGATTTGATCCATAATTCGACTTTCTCTCTCTAGAATACTTGTTTGTATCACTTTCTCTTTCTAGAAAACCCATTCATAATCACTTTCTCTCTCTAGAAATCTTCAAGTTCTAGTGATCAAAAATGACGGTTTACTTGGAGCATGCTTCTTGGATTGTGATCATTAAAGATGTCAAATACAAAATCGGTTTAGAACAATTCATTGGATTAATATTGAAAGGCTTAATGATTTCATGGGATACTTTGATTTCTTATGGAGGTTTGAAGGATGATCATGGAGGATTGATTTTTCAACCACTTTCAAAGATTGAATGCTTGACTAAAGTTTGCCATAACCTGAAGAATGAGAGAGACAAAAAGGAAAGAAAGGAAAAAGAATTGTTTGATGAGTATTTCATTTCTCTTGTTGAAAACCCAAGTGATCTTCATGCTCTTATGTTTGTTGAAGATGTTCTTGATGTTCAAGAAAAAGGAGTTCAAGTTGATTTTCATGATGAAAAAGTTTTTTGCTCAATTGGAGTTCAAACCGATGATGTTTTGTGTTCTTGTGATTTTGAAGGAATGATTCCTTATCGGAAGCCGTTGATCCAAGAAAATCACAAATATCAAACTCCAAAAGATTTGATTCAAACTCAAAATGTTCATGTTGTTGAAAGTGGGTTTGTTCATGGAGTAGAGTCTTCAAGATGCAAGAAGATGAGAAAGAAAAAGAAGAAGAAGATGAATCGAAACAACAAGCGGGTTTACTCACAAAAATCGTCAAATGTTGTGAAGCCAAAATCCATGAAACAAATTTGGGTTCCAAAGCAACAATCTCCAAAGGTTGCATTGAATTTGAAGTCAAAACTCAAAAGTGTTGGTGGTTCTTTTGAAGATGTTCTTGGATCGTTGAAGAACACGAAGAACACCAAGAACGAGTTGTACATCTCGCATGGTGGGTGGTACAATGTTCGATTTGGAGATTTTCTCATTCCGACAAAAGAACCAAGATCTTCCAAATTTGATTCGTTCGTTGAAAACGGAACTCGATTCGTCAAAAAGGTATCACAAATTCTCAGATGGATTCCAAAACGTCCATGATTTCGATTCGTGCTTTGCGTTTTTCAATTTTTGATCGATTTGCCTCATTGGATCTAATTTGTTTCAACCTCATTGTTGATCCAATTATTCTTGTTAAGATCAAATTCAATCTAAAACAAATATATTAAGTTGTTACTGTTCATATGATCCTCCGATTTTCAAGCCCAAAGAAAAACTAAATAATCGAACCATTTCTTTTATTCAAAGATCTAGCCCAATTAAAATTCATTTACTGTTCATCTGATGGATTTTAAGCCCAATGTTCATGAATATCTTGTTAAAAGCCATCTGATCCAATGCTTCATACTGTGCTTATATGAGTTGTACTTTTAGTTCGTCCAAGAAATTCATCTTCTTGAATGATTGCTCTTGAAACCTCGATCTCGTTATTTCGAAATTTTTCTGTTAATCGATCGATGTTCTTGAGTTCAAACATCGTTTCTTTGTTTCTTATAATCGATTAGTTATCCTTAGTTATAAGGACTTGTGAATCGATTTCGTTAATTCCAGAAATCGATAATGATCAATAAATTGTCAATCCATTCATTGATAAAATTGATCACGGACACTTGATGAAGATGAAGAACAGTTGAAAAATGCTTTTTGATCTGAAATAGCACATCAGATTCATCGATTTTGTGTTTTTAGATCGTTGACTCTAAAAAGTCAAACATGATTTCTATGAGTTGATTCATGAAATTAAAAGAAGAAATCGATGGATTTGAGTTCAATATGTGATTTGAAAGAAGAAATCGAGTTAAATTTGGAGATTAATTGGTAGGATTTGTGATACTGTTGATGAATGAAGGATGGGAACGAACCGAGAACAGATGAATGGAATGGATAATTGATGCTTCGCGATGAATCAATGGTTTTGATAGTCGATACTTGCGATTTTTGAAAAGCGAGAACCGAGAACTGATTGAATTTGCGATGTTTGGAATTTAGATTTTGAATGGATTCGCCTTTGGTGAAACTTGCGAATTCGTTTTTGATTTAGATTTACTGGAAAATTGGATTTGGAATTAGATGTTGTATATGGTCGATTGTTTGATGAGTAACGACGACTAGAATGCGAAAACATGAATTTTGAAAAGCCAATCAGTTGGGTTCGCATATGAGAACAGATGAGTCTTGATTTTGGATTCGCATTTGGCTTGTTAGCTTGAAATCGAGATTTGTTTATTTGTGTATAAAGGGAAGAATGTTGTCGATGGATATAAGAAGGATGCGAATGTGATTAAGTCTGTTATTCACTTCGCGTTTAGTGAATCAATTTAAAGATTAAGATTGGTTTCACAATATTGAAGTTGAAGATTTGTATGTGTGATAATCAATTTTAAGTTCGCATTTGGTTACAGAGACCAAAATCGGGTTCGCATTTGAGGTTGATAGAAAAATGTTTCATTCGCATTTGATGACTGGGAAGTGTTTCATTCGCATTTGGTGAGTTAAAGATGTGAAACATTTGTAGAAAATGCGAAGTAAGGAACGTGCGAAGTCTGTGATTTGGGAAAGAACACAAAGCTTTTACAGTAAAATGCGAATTGGGGAAGAAGGTTAACAGTTTCGCATTTGGTCCCTGCTCTTTTCAAGAAATGACAGAAATAGCCCAACTTCGCAAGTTTAAAGAACATACAGAAATTGTCAAAACGAGTACTTGCAGTTTCGCATTTTTGACAGTTTATACCCAACTTCGCAAAATGGCAATAAAAGCTGAAAAAATGCAGAATTTTCAGTTTTGGTCCTTGCAGTTTGTGCGAATTTACGCTTTATGTCCGGTTTCGCAAATGGGCTAGTGTTTCGCATATTTGACTGTTTTTGGCGCAACGGGTCCCTGCAAGTTTCAGAAAGTGACAATTTCTACCCGGATTTTGAAAAATCTTGCAACTTTCACTCAAAAAGTCAAAATTTTTCATAAATTGGAAATATTTTGTGGCTTTTTCGTGATTGTTTTCCGTGCAAGATTTTTGGTGATTCATTTTTGGTACACATCAAGGGGGAGTATTGTGAAGATTATTCCTCGGGCGCTTCTCATCCTTAGTGGGTTTTATAATCAATTTTTGATTATAAAAAGGGGGAGAATGATGGGTATTCGAAGCTTCTCGGGTTTGTCGAATATTCATTTGCGGATTTGAAGACCGGTGTTACTTCGAGGGGGAGTTTGGTCTTGATCGCGCTAGCTCGTTGGAGATTAAAGCCGGACATCCAATCCTAACTTTGAGGGGGAGAATGTTAGGGTGCAAAGTCATGCTTGGATGTATTGTTTTAGGATTTCCTCTTTGTATGTGTAAATGGGTTGAGTCTTTTCCTATAAATAGGAAGTGAGGTACTCCCATTATGTAAGAGTCCATTTGGAGTGTTAGACTAGAGAGAGAAATTGTATACAAACCCATTTGTATAATCTTTCTAGATCTAATAAGAGCTTAAAAAGATTTATTTACTCCTTGTGTTCTTGAATTTGTATGATGAATCACTAGATCTTTCTAATTCCGCACATGCCATCATAATCAACACCACTACAACAACCATCGAAGAGCGTCTCTCCAAGCTTCAAGAAGATTTGGCTGCCGAGAACACTCTCATGGACGTTCTTGAGAGGAAAACTACCGCTCTGAAGGTCAAGAGCATTCAACTCTCCAACTCTCAACAGGAGATTGAATCTCTTCGATCTGAAAGAGAGGTGATAAAATCGTGTGTTTCGGATGTCCACTCTGCTATCTCAAACATCCTAGAAGCACATGATCCAATTCTCAACTACACTGTGAGGCGTGACCTTGCAGAGAAGCTCGCTCCCGCCCTCGCCCTACTCAGCAAAATCGAAGGGCTCCTTGATTTTGTGTCCATTCCGAAACAAGGGGGAGAGAAGGAAACAATGTCTCAACCACCTCCTACTTCTACAACAACACACACAACCGAACCTCCTCCAGTAGGCCAAGCCTCCGGTTCCGGTGTGAAAGACAAAGGCAAAAAGATTACTGAGGAGAGTGAAGATGATGATAAAGAAACAATTGCCGACATTCTGAAGTGGCAAAGTCGAAACAATGAGGCTGACATCAGTGCTCGTGTGGCAAGAGAGGCTGAAGAAGCCGAATGTAAACAGAAGGAAGCCCACGACCTTCTTGAGAGCAGGAAAACTTTGTTTCCTTACTAGACTCTTGATAGGATGATTAAAGAAGCCATCGACACACCAAGTATCTTGTGGCTGGAACCTGTGATCTCTTTAGATCGTTCCAACACTGTCGACTCACAGTTCGACATGCCACTGACCCGAAAGGCGTTTATCTTTCATGCCTTTTCCAACGTTGCAGAGTTCCCTCATCCTCATCCACAGGTTGATCGGGACTTAATCAATTTCTATCTGAAGGCTGCTCAACCCCAATATCAGACTTGGAGCGCTCAGAAAATTTTCAATGTTTGGGTCTTGAAGCCGGACAGTGAAGGTAACTTCATCAACGTTCGGTTCAAGGTACTTCGGGGATCTGCCAAAACCAAACATGCTATTTCCCTTGCAGATATTCCCAACCTCAATCCCCATGATTGGATTATCTTGCACAACATCCTTCTCACCAACGAAGCTGAATACGGTCCAATCATCGACCATTTCAAGAGGATGCTCGTGTGCTACATCATGGAAGTTGCATTGATGGATCAGGAGATTGCGAGCGTATTTAAGAAGAAACCTACAATATCTCCTGTTGGCTTTGCCAGTGATCTCAACCTGATGCAGGTGGGGAAGATTGACTCGAAGAGGAACTCGATCATGTTTACCAGGAATGAAGGACAGAAATGTCTTTTCGCCTTGGCAGACAAACATCTATACACCACTGCCTGTTTGGAGCACGTTTTGGGGATCATCCACAGATGCAAGCAGAACACAGCGGATGATGTCAAGTACTTTGATGATATGATTTAATGGTACATTCGGTTCAGACAGACTATCCTGGCGCTAATCTCTCGTCTGTTTGATACTACGAAGAAAGTTCCCGCTGCTGGCCCAAGCAAGAAGAAGAAGTAGTCTCGCTCCAATTTGACGCAAAGGGGGAGATTGTTGGGTCGTGTTTTGTGTTATGTATTGCATCAATTGGGCTCGTTAGCTAGTCCATTATGTATCTCCGGTATGGGCCTGTCCATCCGTGAGTTTAGTAGGGTTTAGTTTATATATAGGTGCTTGCATGCTCCTAGAAAGTAACGATAGAATAGAACGATCAGAGAGTTATTATTCAGCAAGTTTATTGTTATCGTTCTTGTAACCCTAGAATCCTCTACAACGGAAGTTCTTAGTCGAGCTCTGCTGAGGATTGTTTGGTCTAATCATTCGACACATCTTGATCTATACTTGTGTTATTTACTGTTTTTACTTCATCGCATTACCTGTTAAGAAGATCTAATTGATCATTAAGTTTGTTTTTTAACTTATCATCAAGAAACAAAGAAGAGTCGTATGGGTTACAATCTTAGTGGGAGAAACATGACCCATAATGAATGTATTTATCTATGAAGATAGATTTAGATAATTCATTAGGATAATCCAAAGTACATGAAATATCAATGAAACTCGAAATAGTGCATAATGTGTGGAATGACATTAAACCAATGTCCTATTTCTACTATTAAGCTATGAGAAATAAATCGTGTATCTTATGCTTTTTGTTGTGGGATCGATCTTATATGTCATAACACATACCTGATCTAATGTCTCATATGCCTTGAGCATGGCAAGTCGGATCAGATCAACTTAGCATGAATCAATGAATAAAAGTCGAGTACGTTCCTTAGTGTCATAGGATAACAAAGGATATGATCGTAGTATCAAAGAGTTTATTGTAAAAGTTACATTAATGCTATCTTTTTTTGGTTTAAGGTGTTTAATCTCATAACTAAATTGGTATATTCTTGTAATTAGTAGCAAAGTCCTTTTTTGGTTGCCCTCATAACCAAAAATATTTACAAATGATATTAGGAGAGAGAAGGATAATTTATTAGATTATTATATGATTAATAAATGAATTGGAAGTTGTGGGAAAATGGTTTATAAATATATTATATGATTAATATGTTAATTGGAAATAGTTAATTGATTTGTTAATTTATTATGTGATTAATAAACTAATATGAGATCAATAGTTAAATTATTTATGTGTTAATTTATATGGTTAATAAATTAATATGATATAAATAATAATTAATTATTTGTTAATCAAAATTAATTTAAAATCAATTCGAGATTAATTGGAATTATTTAAAGGTGTATGTGGTAAATTGGAATTGTTCAATAGTTGAACAAAAGAAGTAATTCTAGAATCCTCTATGATATGGATAGTTTGGAGGGATTCCTAGGATCTTTGGAAGCCTCCTCATTATAGATACGAGAATGATTTGAATTGGGATTAAATCTATTATTTAATCAATTCAAATATGGCTTCACCTATAAGTTGCCTAAACTATAAATAGGATCACTTAGGAGCTAAATTTCATGCATAGCCTTTCAAATAGGCTTATGAATGAAAACTCATTCTCCCCATCTCTTTCCTCTTCATTATTGGGTTTCTATGGTTTTGGGTATGATCCTTTAAAGGCATCATACTTTTGGAGCTAGCTTTCCAAGATCCACAAAGGAAGGGATTCAAGGAATTGTTTACTACACAAATTCAAATATATGTAACACTAGATCTACTAATTTTGATTATAGTAGGATTCTCGTAGGGTTCTTGATATTTATAATATGTTTCTATTAATTTTGAAAACATAGATCCATATAGGTTGCATGCGCCCTTAAGTGTTAAGTGATTATTCTGCCTTTATATGTAGTTTTACAACATATAAAACCCATCAGTTGTATCAAATCCTTGGTCTCATAATTTATTGTTGTTGGAGCACGAAAATGCTCTATAATGATGAGTGATTTATTACGTTAGTGTCTTCCCTTATATGAGAGTAAATTCCCTCTACTAGTATATAAAGTGGAGGTGATTGGTCATTTGTTTATGAGTGCACCTATGTAGACATAGATAAGAGAAAGTGCTGGCTGGGGGATTCTCCCTATCCATGTGAGTTATTCATGTAACATTTGATATCTCTCTATCTAACCATTATCATTTTACTCACATATTTTGTTCACATGATTGCCTTCTTGATATTATCTTTCTGCACCTATCCAATTGACAAAAGGGCATGCTTGATCTTTTTATCCCATGCAAAAAGGTGTTTTGAAAAAGAAAAAAATATGGTTGTGGGGTAAAAGATTCTAATAGTGGGTATGAGTTCGGAAGATATGATTTTCAGAAGTGTTTGGGTATTTATTTCGGAATGTACAAGTTGTTTGAGATGAAGACACAATGTCTTTATGCATGCATTTTCCGAGACAAAATTGATTTTGGTGTGACTTGGTAATTATTTTTCGAGTGTAAAAGGTAATAAAGTTTGTGGCACAAGCCTTGTATACAGGTGTATTATCTAGAAAGGGAGACCATTACTCTCTTGTGTGGCGAGTGACAGGCACACTCTAACGGCCATGTAACCTGTGTTTGTATGAGAGATAAATGTCATTGGTTGATTAAAATAACTGACTACATGCACCACATTTAATGGTTGTTTGAGTGTAGGGACAATTTTGTTTTTGTTTGTTTGGACGTAGGAAAAAGATATACAATTAGGTCTAAGTTAAACCTTCACTTTCTCTCTCATCTGCACACACTGTCGGCTCCTGCTTCATGGATTAAATAGCATTTAATGTTATAAGTGAGGAACATCAAGATCTATCTCAGCTTCAGCATGTGAAGTGCACATACCACACAATATCCTACATGTAAGCAGAGCTGGGGCACCCATTGTAAAGAATAAGGGATGATCACATGAATCTCTCTCTTTGTTCGGATTATACATTTAATGCACATCACTCTTTTGTCAGTTTCTACATTGAAGCAATCCCAAAAGACTTCATTTCTGAGCTAAGTCTTACCTTGTGGATCCATTTCATATTCACATATACCCGAGCCACCTTTACACCATTTCGAGACCCAATATGATCTCCGACTCAAAAGTTGAATCCAATTTTCATTTTGGATTCAAGTTCGGACTCCACCAACTTCCCTTTAACCCATTTTTGTTTAAACACATTTCGGATTATCCTATACTTAATATGAACTTTTATTTTCCAATGTAACCTTTTCGAGATACCATACCCAACCTCATTTTATTTTCATTTCCTTTTTTTTTGGTTCGGATCCAACCTTCTTTTTTAATCGGCCTTGTTTTGATTTCGGACCATCTATCCGAGATTAAAGCTTTTGTTAAACTAATTATTTTATTTTGAAACCAATTTCAATTTTATTTTTATCCAATTTTTTTATAACAATTATTTTTATTTAAAACAAAATTTTTTTAACACAAATTTTTAGACTCACGGTTAATAATTTCATTTTTTTTGTTGATTACGAATGAAGACACAGTTGGTTAAAAGATTATTATTTATAGGTTCTTCCTATTTCTGATCTACTCATATTTGTAGCCTCCAATTTATATGCTTCAGGGATTCAGATCCGCAAATTTCCAGTCAGAAACTTGCCTGATCAACAACGTTTTCCGAGGTTTGGAACTTTTTCGAGGTTTGCATTTTTACTTCCTTTGGATTGGTTATATATGGTCTCGAACCATCATTCGGACCAAAGATCTTCAGATTAGAGGTCTAGACCAGTTCATTTCGACCTTGATTGACGAGTCATTGGTTGTGCCTTGGGAGTTCGGGTTTGCATTTCGGTTATCAGCATCACTTCGGTTCAGCATTATGATTCTTCAGGAGCGAGTTTATCAAATATATTCTACATTGTCTGTTCAGTTCGGCAATACATCACCAAGTCTACCCACGACCTAAACAAATAATATCTTTGTTTTTACGGGTAGATTCTCACATCACGGGGGAGCATGCAAGGCTCCACCTTATCTGAAATATTCTCTTGCCCGGTTTTATGATTATTTTTTATCTTTATTGCATTGTCGATCAAAAATAGGGGGAGAATCATGAGCATCCATTTTGAGTTTATTATTGGATTTTTGACGTTAGAGACATTTGAAGACGGAGATTGATTTAGTATTGTGATGTGGCACTAATTTTTTCTCTTTATAGATTTCATGTTTGGCATTACTAGATGCTCTATAGATTATGATTATTTATATTCAAACTCTACATTTTGGGATGTCTCATTTGTGTTTGCATCCAGATCAAATTTTATGACTGTTCAATTTTGGATTTGCAATGCTATGAAGACGAAGATTATTTTGGCGATGTGACGTGGCACTTATTTTTGATCTTCCAATCAAATTTTTGGCATTGGGAGACCATGTCTTTGGATATTATTTATCACTCAGACTTCCCTTTGGGATGCTTCACAATTTCAGTAGTTTATTCTTCATAGATTATTATTGTCACTCGAGTTGGGAATATTAAAGATGTTTTGTGATTCGACATTGTGATCTTCGGTTTAACAATTAAGGGGGAGACTAAGAACATGATCGCATTTTGAGGACTGATCACATTCAAAGATTTGGATTTCATATTTTTATTCAGATATTGGGTTCCTCTGTATGTTCTTTAATGCTAGAGATCCCATTGCTAAATTCCGAGATCACGACATCCTCATCTTTTTCGAGACACTTCACCACCAAATCCTACTTATCGAATGCTTTGCCTTTTATCACTACTTATTACCCTCACCATTTCCAAGCATTTAGGGGGAGATTGTGGGAGCATGAAAATGATCTACAATGATGATTGATTTATGAGGTTAGAATATTCCCTTGTATGAGAGTATATTCCTCCACTAGCATATAAAGTGGAGGTGAGTGGTCATTTCTTTATGAGTGCACCCATGTAGACATAGATTAGAGAGAGTGTTGACTAGGGGGTTCTCCCTAGCCATGTGAGTTGTTCATGTAACATTTGATATCCCTCTATCTATCCATTATCATTTTACTCACATATTTTATTCTTCATTGTTTGTACGATTATCTTCTTGATATTATTATTTCGCACCAATCCAATCGACAAATGGGATCCTACAATTGTGCATGAGGTGAATTGATAGAGCTAGGGTCAATCGAAAATAAACCCTTGCCTCTTGCAAATTTCAATAATTGCTAGGGTTTCTTGAAACCTAAGCCTCCATGCCTATTTTCGAAAATCCCTAAGGTTTTCTTAGGGTTTGTAGTTTCCTTATTAGTTATTTTAAATACATTAACAATTAAACAGTTAAAACTCAGTAACCAAGCCCGAATTATCTGGAGATGGTCTTCCACATTCAAGTGGGGGTAAATTATATTCCTTTCTCATCCTTGGGTAATGGTGAAACTAGACTGTAGCGACCCAAAAACAATACTAAAATTTTTCATTTAAAAATTGTTAACTTCCTTCATTGATTATGTAAAAAACCATCAATCATCACAGTATTTTGAAATATTAGAGTACAAATATATCAAGTACGGAAATCATATGAGGAGGATGTTGTGCCATCACGTCAGGCCCTACCCTTTTGAACTGAAAGTACCTAAAACCATAAATAGAAGTTGTAAGCATAAACCTTAGTGAGCTTCTAAAAATACCACATACAACATACATATAATATAATACCCAATGTTTTAGAGCTTGACTCATAACAAAAGTTTGCATAGTGATAGATAAACTTATGAATCTAAGTGGTATTCAAAGAATTAACACACAAAGGAATTTCTTCATATATATTAAACATACGTTGAGTTACATTTGAAGTTAGGAAAATTTCGACCCTTCTAAGGATCTTCGATACAGAAGTTAAAGAAAAGTAAGACTTTTAGCCGAGTTCTTATTCTATAACAAAATTTTGGGATTTGGGCAAGTTCTACTTGCGACGTAGGTTGCGCTTGGAGCTCGACTTCGTGTCTGATTGCTTTGCTTCCATAAGGCGCCTTTCGAAGGCGGCTTGCTGTTCCCTTATCTCAGAGAGGGCTGCAATCAGTTGTGCTTGGAATGTGTCAGCGCAGAGCTGGGCGTCATCCTACAACTTGTCCAGTCGACGGATGTCGGAAGTGTGAACTTGTACTTCTACGTTGACTTCACAAATCCGGTTTGCTTGGACCCCAGATTGATAGGACTGGTTGGCTAGTTTGCCTACCATGACTGGGAGTGCTCGGTTGGCTAAACCTCCATCCCTGATGTCGTAGAAGTCCCGACACATACCGTAGGGAGGACGTACTCCTTGCTGTTGGCTCCAATGGTGAAGGTGACCTCCCCAAATGGGAGTTGGTCCCTGAAATTTCCTCCTAACTGTGGGAGGTTGGGCAACTGGTGGTTTGATTACTTATGGTTCCGAGTCTGTCCCAGAGTCATCCCCTTCCTCCAACTTTATGGGTTCTTCGTCCTCTTCGAGGTCCTCCTCTACCCATCCTCCATTGCCATGATTCGGGTAGTAGGGGTCCCCTAGTGGGTGGAATACAGCCATTGCGTCTGTGCGAGAATAGAGATATGAGAATTGTCTAGAATTTTAAAACATGTACATCTAAATACGTAAGTTAAACTATTGTATTTACCAAATACTCCTATAGTATTTAAGTTTGTATGTTTGCTACTAGTGTTATTTTGGTAAGTTTGACTTGTTGCTCACTACGACCATTCCTCAACATACATTAGTCCGATCTCGGATAAATATAGTTGATCCGTCTATATTCGTCCCAAATGCGATTACATATTCCGAGGCCTAGTCGTAGTGTCCAACTTGTCTTAATACTTCTTGTATAGTTCTAACTATGAACATGACTCGTTGTATGCATGTATTTGTGCTTTTACGACCCAAATAATTTAAGCTAAATGAAATGTGGTTTAGGTGTAAAAACTTTTTGTCAGAGAGTTTTAGTCCCTATGCATTTATAGTTTGTATATCTTATGTGGTTCGATATACTTAGTTCACTACAAACAATGCTCTGATATCAATATGTCACACCCCCAAACCAGAACGGCAGAATCGTTCGAGGGCGGATGACTTCATGTAGTATTGTAACAGTTGAATATATAGTAAAGAAAGTAAAACAAACATCATATATATAATTTAAAAGTTACATGGTTAAATGATACTTGTTCAAAAAAAATTACAATATGATGACAAAAATTAGTTTTAAACTAACGCCTTAGCGTCCCTTCTCCAAAAGTTGGGGTTTACCTGTATTACTGAATCCCTGAGAAATACAAGTAGTTTTGAAAGAGTGTCAACAATTAAGTTGGTGAGTTCATAAACGTTTATGTATAAAATTTTTAAGTTTGGTATAAAATCACTGAGTTTATTTCCGAAAAATCCAATATTTTTCCATGAGTGTGTGGTAGTTTAAAAGTTCCAAAACTGTAACGCATTAGTAGTTTTTCATGTCTAGAATAACAAATTTAAGTATGTATAAAATTTCTAATACATTTGATAACCTCGTAAATCATCATGTTTTTAATACTCCATGTGAGTTTTATTTCCATGCTATTGACCTAGACTGCCTATAACAACATTCTTCAGGCGTTGGAATGTTATGACGTTTTTCACCCCAGACCTGCCGATCTAACTGTAGCTAACAATTTAGGTGCGGGATTGTCAATCCCGTATAGATCTATACACAAATATTATGCTTTCCCTACAAGAGATTATGGTATATAATACAGGACTTTAACTGCATACTTGAAAGTACCTGAAGTTGAATGTCTCACAAAACTTAGTATCAAATAGATTTACGTATGAAAAGTCCATTTGTTCATATATATGAAAGTATTTCCTTGATATAGTACTTATAGTATGTAAAATCTCATGAATATCTAGTAAACTATACCTATTATAGTTTTTCCAAAAGTATGTGATGAGTTATAAAAACTCTTTTGATCGATTAGATCTTTGTAACAGGTAAATAAAGAACGTAAAAATAGTGAAATAAAACACAAGTATGGATCTGAATGAGTCGAATTATTCGATTACTCAATCCTCAGCAGAGCTCGACTAAGAACTTCCGCTGTAGAGGATTCTAGGGTTACAAAACAAGAACGATGAATATGCTTGAAAATACTTATCTAATCGTTTCTAATCCTTTTTTTTCTAGGATGCATGCAAGCATCTATTTATAATAAACCCTACAAAACTCACGGATGGACAGGCCCATACCGGAGATAAACATTGGACTAGCTAACGAGCCCAATAGACGCAACACAATACTGGACCTAACAATCTCCCCTTTTGCGTCAATTGGGAGCGAGACTGTCATTTCTTCTTGCTTGGACCAGCTGCTGGAACCTTCTTGGTTGTATCAAACAGACACAAGATAAGCGCAAGGATAGTCTGTCTGAAGCGAATGTACCATTAAATCATGTCGTCAAAGTACTTTTTATCATCCGCTGTGTTCTGCTTGCACCGATGGATAATCCCTAATACATGTTCCAGACATGCAGTGGTATAGAGATGTTTGTCTGCCAAAGCGAAAAGACATTTCTGGCCTTCGTCTCTGGTAAACATAACAGAGGTTCTCTTTGGGTCTATCTTTCCCATCTGCATCATGTTTAGGTCACTTGCTGAGGCAACAGGAGATATGGTAGGCTTTTTCTTGAATACGCTCGCTACCTCCTGATCCATCTTGGCGACTTCCATTATATAGCAGACAAGCATCCTCTTGAAGTGGTCGATGATCGGACCATATTCAGCTTCGTTTGTAAGAAGGATGTTGTGCAAGATGATCCAGTCGTGTGGATTCAAGTTGGGAAGATCAGCAAGCGAGAGGGCATGTTCGGTCTTAGCAGATCCCCTTAGCACCTTAAACCGAACGTTGGTGAAGTTTCTTTCCCTGTACGACTTCAAAACCCGAACATTGATGATCTTCTGAGCGCTCCATGTTTGGTATTGTGGTTGAGCGGCCCTCAGATAGAAATCGACTAAGTCCCGATCAACCTTTGGATGAGGATGAGGGAACTCAACGTTGTTATCAAAGGCATGGAATACAAACGCCTTTCGGATTAGTGGCATGTCGAACTGAAAATCGACGGTGTTAGAACGATCTAAAGAGATCACCGGTTCTAGCCACAAGATGCTGGGTGTTTCGATGGCTTCTTTCAGTAGCTTCTCAAGAGTCCAAGGAGGAAAAAGAGTTTTCCTGCTATCGAGAAGATCGTGAGCTTCTTTTTGTCTTCTTTCGGCTTCTTCAGCCTCTCTAGCTACACGAGCACTGATGTCTGCATCTTTATCTCGACCCTGTCTCTTCAAAAAGATCAGCAATCGTCTCCTTATCATCATCGTCGCTCTCCTTAGCAATTTTCTTGCCCTTGTCTTTCACATCGGAACCTGAGGCTTGGCCTACTGGAGGAGGTTCGGTTGTGTGAGTTGCTATTGAAGTAGGAGGCGATTGAGACACATTAAATTTTTCTCCCCCTTGTTTCGGAATGGACACGAAATCAAGGAGCCCTTCAATCTTGCTCAGAAGAGAGAGGGCAGGAGCAAGTTTTTCCGCAAGGTCACGCCTCACCGAGTAGTTGAGGATCGGGTCATGTGCTTCCAGGATGTTGGAAATGGATGCGTGGACATCCGAAACACACGAAGAAATTATCTCTCTTTCAGATCGAAGAGACTCAATCTCCTGTTGAGAGGTGGAAAGTTGAATACTCTTGACCTTAAGAGCGGTAGTCTTCCTTGCAAGAGCATCCATGAGGGAGTTCTCAGCAGCTAAGTCTTCTTGAAGCTTGGAGAGGCTCTCCTCAATGGTTGTTTTGAAGGCTGAGTTGTCATCAGAGAGAGTTTGACGAAGAGAAGCGAACAACTTCAGCTCTGATGCAACTGATGTAGCCAACTGGTTGACAATTGGTTCCAGCGTTGTTTTGGTGGCTGCAGCGGTTTCCTGTAAAGATTGTAACAGAGAAGAAGCATCAGTAAATAGTTTATCGACTTTTTCGGTCGCTGCCTCACAGGCTTTGGTTGAGGCATCAACGGCTGCAGTGGCGGAATCAAGAGAAACTTGATGAGCTTTGGAAAAAGCCTCAACAATTTTCTGTATGGCAACTTCAAAGATGGAGGACTGGGTTGTAGAAGATGAGGCGATGAGCGAATCCATTTTATCGTGAAGCTCCTTGAGATGCCTCTTTGTGACAGGAGCATCGTCATCATCGTCACTCTGAACCTGAAACGGACTGTAATAGACCGAATCGAAGGTCATGTCCTCCCCGCCAAGGAATTTTTCTTCACTCTCAGCTGCAGGAGCAGGAGATGATGGTGGTGGTGAAGCTGGAGGCTCGGTAGTAAAGGTAGGTTCAGGTTGGGTGGTATGTTCGGTTGTTGGTGTGGGTTTGGGTGCTAAGGTGGATTTGGGTGCGTCAGTATGAACCCCCGTATCAGAAACGTTGGTTCTTACTTCTGCAGTGGTGGTGGTTGCTTCGGTAAAGATGGGAGGTTGTACTGGGATGGAGGTGGAAGGTATTTCAGTGGTGGAAGTTATGGGGGGAATAGAAATAGGAATAGTAACTGGTGGAGAAGAAATTGGAGAAGTGGAAATGTGAATCTCTGGTGTAGGCGAGCGTGGTGGAGTGTTACCATGAGGAGATCGGTCAGAATCAGAACCCGCTTCCTCAGATTCGCTTGAGGACGAAGCGATGATCAGTTTTCGCTTAGGTTGGGTTTTTCGCTTCTTCATCGGAGGGGATTGGACAACCTTGGTGGTTTTTCTCTTCTTGGGAGATGGGCCTTTCGCTCCCTTTGCAACCTGCTTTCCCTTATCAATCTTCTTTCCTCTTGGGGCAGGCTTGTCAGCATCGTGAATTGACTTGAGCATCTCAGGAGTAAGCTCTCTCGGACCAGAGCGTCGGAACTCCTTGTATGTTTTTATAATCCAACTGTCAGCAGGAACATCGTCGTACATCGATTCAGGGATTGAACCATTGAAGGGAAATTTTGAGGCGTCGGAGACAATGATCTTCGTGGTATGGAAATTACCAATCGAAGACATTGGAGAACCAACAACACTGGGGATGTTGTACTTGTCCATCACCCATTTAGTAACAAGAGTCCAGAAACGGGTGTATGAAATCTCAGAATGCCGAGAAGTTGAAGAGAGACTCTGAATAAGTTGTTGCCAAAGGACCGATCCGTAGTCCATATTGATTCCGTTGTAGACCCCGAACAGAATCAAGATAAAAAGACGACTTGCCCCGTCCGATCCAGCACTGCGTTCAGACAACCCCTTGAACAGTACCCTAAATAACCCATTCCACTGAGGAGGCATGCACGATTTCTTGAATTTCGTGACTGTTGTGAGCACCTCAGTGTACCCCATGTTGTAGAACATATTGAAAAGATGTCCCATTGGAATGGTTTCAGGGTTAACCCTAGATGAATCAGGTTCAAACCCTAACAATGAGCAGAATCTTTGCTTGGAAATTGACACCTTGTGATTGAACACGTCGAAGAAAATCCGATCGACGACCTTGTTGTAGTGAGCAATGGAAAATATCTGGGACAAGAACTCCATGGGAACTGCTTCAGCTCTGGTGAGAGCAGGAGCAATCGGCGAGTACTTCAGGCATTCGATTATCGAGAACATGAAAGCGTCGTATGCATGAGGAGTAAGATCAATAATCAAGCTCTGCTGGGGACGAATCGGCAAGATGTGTGAAGTAGCGTGAAATGATGAAGAATCCGCCATTGTTGTGAAGAAGATAGGAGAGATGATGAACAGTATAGTGTTTGAGGGTTTTCTTGCTCTCTGGAAATATGGGTGTAGTAAAGAGGTAAACAAAGGTTTACGTTACCTTTTATACTGTGGGTAGAGGAGAGAGAAGAATCTTTCCCAAATCTTCGAGTGAAATACGAAGAGTTTTTCGGAGGCGATTGGCGCGTGACAGTTGATTTTGCCGATGATTACGCATGAGAGAGAGTGTCAGTCCCGATTTACACGCCTTCCCATCAGGCGCCATTTTTAGATGAAACGGTTCCAATTCGCACGCCTGGCCTTCTAACGCCGTTTGAAATCAAATCGATTTGACTCCTGCCTGAGTCAGCATTTTATCATCTTATCCTTTTAGAGTTAACGACATCTTTAAAGCAGAATTACCCACGTGGATTTATATTAACCACAACCCGTTTATAACTGCCAATCCCATTAAAATGCCTTGTAACTAATGAAATCAGATTTTTGGAAAATCAAAAAGATTTTCGTGCTTAGTGTGTAAAATAAAAATAAATAAAGCAACACATTTGAGGGATTATGTGATGTCAATAAAGACACGAAACAATGGATCCCGTGCACGAATCTCTTCCTTCAAAGTCAAGAGAGACCTTAAAGTTTTTGTGTGGTTTCCCGTTGAATAACGATCAGACACTTATTAAGAAGTGTTGAAAGGCTTCTTTTAATTAGGCTTATTTGGGTGGCTTTCGCTTCAATTCAGAATTCCTGATCTTGATATAAGACAGAAATCAAACGAAGTACTTGTGAGACCAGTGTAGTCTGTTGAACAAGTAGGTTGGAGATAATTTAAGTGGCAAGGTAAAATAATGTATGTAAAACCTCAAAAAATAAAACTGGATTCCAAGGGAAGAAATGTTATTGGATTTAACAAGTTCATAGGAATCACTCAAAATAAAAATAGAGATTTCACATTGTAGCCCCATGGATGAGTCCGTCAATTCATTAGTGAAAGCTAGAGCAAATTTATTGTGCACCGTCAATGCATAGTAGGAATTGAATTGTGGGTTTCACTTAGCACGTAGTGACACGAGGCTAAGATCATGAACACAGAAATTGTGTAACCATAAACCTCAGTGGTAATTTCTGAGAGTCTCAAGGGTTACGTTTGTGAAGCGAATAAGATGGAGAAAAGTAGTGTAGATGGTATAAAGAAACCAAAGTACCTCTGCTGTTAAAATAGGGACTAAGCAGAAAACTCTTATCTCATGTGAGAGGAGAGTTAGGTAGCTCATGATTAGAATAAATATGAAAGCCTAATTGGGAAGACAAGGTTTGTTTATACCAAGTCAGTATGACTATTATTCAGAATCAGGTGAGGCTTTGGATACATACAGCAGCATGCTTCTAGGGACACTTAACTAATAAAAATGTGAGCACCAGAATTTACCCACAAATAGACACACAAAAAGATAAGACATAGAAAATATAGAAAAAAAATTAAAAAAAATATTTTTGAAGTTTCTGAAGTAACGAAAAAAAATATTTTTGGAATTTTTGATTAAAAAAAACTTAAAAAATGGAAACACAAAAAATTTTTGGAACCGAACCCGAGCGTTCGGTCTATTTCAGTTAAAATTTTTTTTTTGAACCGAACCCGAGCGTGCGGTCTATTTCGGGTGTCAAAAAAAATAAGATTGAAAAAGAAAAGAACTTTGATAATAAGATAAATGAATTCAAGAAAATAATACAACAAATTTACAACCAAAGAAACTACAGTTGAGTGATAAGCGAAGAGCAGATGATACGACCGAACCCGATTGTTCGGTTCATTTCGGTACACCAAAACAAGACCCGAACCCAAGCATTCGGTTTATTTTGGCATACATGAGACCCGAACCCGAACGTTCGGTCTATTTCGCTTCCAACTTTTGATCTTGAGAAGTAATCTTTGGTACTGACTCCGATTCCATCATTCCTAGCCCTTGTAGAATTTTGTTGAAAGAAGCTTCAGGAAGAGCTTTGGTGAAGATGTCGGCCAGTTGATCAATGGTTCGAACAAAGTGAATTTCGACGTTCCCATCTTCCACATGATCCTTTATGAAGTGATACCTCAGTGCTATATGCTTGGTCTTGGAATGTTGGACTGGGTTATGACAGATCCTAATTGCACTTTCTGAGTCACAATATAGTGGGATCTTTTTCATATTGAGTCCATAGTCCCAGAGCTGACTTCGGATCCAAATCACTTGAGATGTACAGGAGGCAGCTACGATGTACTCTGCTTCGGCTGTAGACAGAGATACACATGTTTGTTTCTTTGATTGCTAGCTAACCAACTTCCCGTCTAGGAATTGGCAGCCTCCAGTGGTGCTTTTCCTGTCTAAAGCACAACCTCCAAGATCTGCATCTGAGTAGGCTTGAACGAAGAAACCTGAGTTTGATGGATACCATAAACCGAGACAGGTGGTTCGTTTCAGATACCAGAGTATGTTCTTCACTGCAAGCATATGGGGTTCACGAGGATTTGCCTGAAATCTAGCATAGTAACAAACAGAAAACATTATATCAGGCCTGCTAGCAGTAAGGTACATTAACGAACCAATCATCTGACGATATAACTGTTGGGTTTTGAGCATTCTAACACTCCTAAGTGTACATGCAACCCTAAATACCTTGAATCTATGTTTTCTCTATTATACATGCAAATAAGAACTTCCAAGGTATTATCCTAATCTAGCATACAAAACAATGAATGTAACAAGATAGAATACATACCTCTTGATGTAGAAAGTCTTCATGAAGCTTGAGTGCCTAGTGCCCCAAGTGTGACACCTCAAATGGAATCACAATCATCAAAGCACTTAGAATAGCTTGAGAGAATTCTACAACTCATGAAATCGGCTAGCCCTTTCACTTCACACACTAGTCTCTCTAGTGGCCGATTTTTTCCCAATAATAAGATGCTTATATAGTTATACAATTAGGGTAAATCCTAATTGTCATGACTTTCCATTTCCTTGGATCCATGGGTTCAAATACACCATGGAGCATCCATGGAGCATCATATGGGTTTTGGCCCAACTAGATAATCCATGGAGCATTAGCCCACTATACAAGTATGGATGATTTACACAATCAACCCATATATTTAATTAGTCTTCTTTTGATCACTTAATTAATCCTAGATTAATTCTTGATCAATACTAATTAAATAATCTCATTATTCTTATTATTAATATACTAGAACTTATAATATATTAATAACCATAAGTGTCTTATTTCTCTCATTATAGTCTATCCAAGTGCATGATGGTATGCAACCCAAATGGACCATGCCGGGTCGGGTCAAGTCTTACCAATTATAGTTATGGACTTAGACATTAATCCAACAGTCTCCCACTTGGATAAGTCTAAAACTATTATTGCATATGACTTCAAGAACCAACCGGCAATCGTAGCTCTCAAAAGCTTCTGTCGAACTCTGACCTTGTAGATGAACTCTGACCTTTGTCAGTGACTTGCCCATTAGATAAGGGATCATATATTCCTCCATTCTAGATATCATATGGATTGAGACATGGATTATAATCATTCTCTCTGTCCATTTGTTGTTTCCCGATTTCCGATTTATGACGACTGACTAATTGAACAAATCAAATCAGTCCTGTCCCGGCCGAGCACTTCCATTTGTCATCATCAAATCATCGAGGGGCCCACAGATATCGCTTTTATCCCGAAGGTAAAAGGAACGGATAAACTTCGACTCATATGGCTTGTTCTACTACTTGTTGAATCATACACAAAGGCACGTTTTATAGCACAGAGTTACCAAATGCGGTTTCGTGCAATCAATGTACTATCAACTCATAGTAACAACTCATATCTCTAGGTTTGAAGAATATAAGATATTATCGTCTCATGATCACTCGTGATAAAATCCATGAAGTGATTCCAATGAGCGCGGGTTGAATCCAATACTCAGAACTTATGAGCACTCATGAGTGTTGTAGCCCTTTGTCCAACACATTAGACCTCTACAAGCCAACCCATGACAGTCTTAATTCATATCTACTTCCAACATATGACCGACTATGGATGGTTTGAATAACTTAGTCATTCCGGAAGAATAACCTAGTTTATTCGGGAAGTCAAAAACATGCAAAATGAAACACAATAATAATCGAATCCAATATGGTCTCAGAACTTATGAATATAAATAAAACACCTTTTATTTATCACCATATGATTACACATTATTCATTGTATACTGTTTCAGCTATCAACTTTATTCTTGAATTTAACACAATAGTTGTCCCATGCTCCAAGCATGTACACTATGTTTTCTAAACACTAGTCATGCCACACACCAAGTATGCACACTATGTTTGTCTATGATCTTTACTTTGTGAACTAGATCAATTGAACATAACTTCAATGATTCTCTTTTCACACTCCCAAATCCTTACTGCAAATGCAAGAATTCCAAATTCATGCCATTTACTGAAATCTGTTAGATTCTAAACTTATATGCATTGATCTTCTTGTAATGATTATGCACAAAGTCAGAAAGACTTGACAACAGTCATTACAGAGTATTCCAAAGGAGATCAGCTCCTTGGAAACATCCTTCTTGTATTAAGTTTCCTTAATCTTACACAGATTGAAAATTCTAACTTTGAAACATTTCCAGATTCCATTTTGACTATCACTTCTGAACAAGAGTTGCCTCCTTACAGATTATGTCAATATGGTCCTTCCAGAATTATCACTATACTTCCAACTGTCCTTGAGCAACCAATCTTTGGTAAACCTTAGATTGTCCTCGACAATTGTTTAATCCTTTTAGTCATATCCAGTTCTAAACCTTTTCCCTTCTTAATGCCCTAGGCATTTGGAAAATTTTAGAACGGATGAATATAGCACATGTAATCGATCCTATATCCGAAGCATATGGGACACGATTCATGATGTCTCACATAAAGACTAAACCAGTCTTTTGCTATAATATGTCCATTTCAATTTGCCAAGTTCTCATAATTCAGATTATGAAAAGGGATGCCGTAATCATAAACGAATTTTAGAACGCAAATAATGGACCCATATACAGAATTTCCTTATGTTGAGCCATTCCAACATGAAATTCATATATATATATCCTTGACTAAATGATTAAAACCTCACGATCTAAGCTAAATGATTAAAACCTCACGATCTAAGCTTATAGATTTGAGATGAAGTATAATTTCCTCTCCCTTAATTATAGCAAAACAACTTTTCCCAATTGAAATCTTTTGTTTTCTATAATTAACATTGCTAACTTGCAATACTTATCATAATTATCATGCTCCCACTAACATGATGATTATTAGCATAACACTTATGCTCCCACTAGCTTTGACATGCACCCAGAAATCAGCTGGACTTCTAGAAATCAATACTTCATTGACTTTCTTACCAAAGTTCAGATTTCTGATACTAGATTGTTTTGATAAAACTTTATCAAAATCATACACCTTCCCTTAGATAGCACACTTGTGTGTCTAAACAATTATGAAGAGGGATGTCGTAATCATAATGTTTAGACCTTTTTTCCACTTCTCACAAGTCCATGTTAGTGTGTCGGTTAACCACACGCGCTCCACTAACGACTTTGAGAATGCAAATATCACAATTGCTATCTAGATAAAATCTACTTAGTGAAAGTGCTTCCTTACCATCATTTTCATGAATCGGAGAGAAACATTATGACACTTAGATTTTTAATGGTGTATGTGTTCTTATCCATGTGAATTGTCAAAACCTTAGTCATAGGGCAAGGGTAATGACAAATCCAAACTCATATGGACTGAACTCAATCTTAATTTCTTGCCACCTGGCAGCTCAAGGGCCTGCCATTGCTTCCAAGTTGTTGTGCAACAAATTGAGAACTCTAAGAACTCATATGCAAAGTCAACTTTAACTGGAATGGGCACAGAATATGTCAACACGATAGGTTATGAACCTCAAGTTGTGTGCTAGTGAAGAACTTTAGGTTTTATTCTTGATTAGTTCTTGAGACTTTCAAGACTTTTAAGACTCCCACTGTCCTTTTGACCTATAAGACTCCCTTGTCAAATATTCAAGAGATAGTGTGAATTCTAATCAAGAAAAACACTTCACACAATTGGCCTAAGTTGGTCTTTGTTTTATCCAAAACATCACAACTTACCAATTTCAAATGTACTAGAGTAGAAAACTTTTACTCTTACATTTGACAAGTGTTTTAAACCTTCTTTAAGACATGTCACTCAAGTTACAATCTTGGAGTATGACTCTAAGACTTGTATTAGAACGAAGTATGACTCATCTTCTTGATTTAACCATTTCAACAATTCAAGTTCATCTTCTTAGTCATAAGAATGTACTAAGATTTTCTTAGAGAAATAATTTTGATATGGTTTCTTAATCATTAAGATGATCACAAAACTGATACTAAAGTACTCTCCCATCTTTTCAGATTTGAGAAACTATTATCCTTCTGCCTAAGTTGATTCTTCTTATTCGCTCTGCCTTACATTGAAACCTTTTCCAATGTCTCAGAATTACACTTAATCTTGTAAGTATAACCATATTTACTGAGCTTTAGTAAACTATGACGAATAGTCTTATCAATCTTTTGTGGTGGACTAAATCAGTGCACAAGACTATGTACTCGATCCCTTAGTCCATTACTTGACTCACACATCCATGTGAATAAGTAATTAGTCTTAATTTTCCAATGCTTGAAAGTTCTCATTCATCATGCTATACAACTTGCATGATTCCAAGTTCCGGTCCAATTGAAACTTGGGTGATGAGAATCTTTCCTTATTTGGTAAATCTAGACATTACCACAAATGAAAGAATCAATTTCATATTTCCACTCTTGCTCTTAATGGAATTTTATAAGCAACAATTTTCATCAAATGCCATTGTAAGGATATTTTAAAATAAATAAAATAAAAAATTTTCCTTTTATTTTAAAACTTTGCGGAAAAACTTATCCTTACAATCCATATGAAAACTTGTTGTTATCGATTCCTAAGCAATATCTCATAACTCCTAAGAAATAGCTCAAGAGTCCGATCTTCAAGCTACGCGATAGATATCCATCTACACGATCAGATTCAGCATATTCTTTCTTTAAGTTTCTTCACTTTTTCTTTGATTCTTAAAACAGCACCATGTGACCCAGTCACATCATGTATCAAGAATCTCAGAATAGAAACTTAACAGAGTTAGATAGTGGAACTTACCTGAAGTAGAGTCAAACTTATTGACTTTAACATCCTTAGGTAAATTTGGCAGCTTCGTGACCAATGCCCCTTTCTTTGGCAATACAAACATATGGACCCTTTGATAATGGTACACGAGACTATCACAGACTTAGCTTTTCTCTTTACCATTTGGTCAACCGAGTTGACTATGGCCGATCCCTATCCACTGGGAAGAGAGAGCTTTACTAGATATCCAATGTCATCATTGTCAATGTCCATAAAGTTTTAGGAAGTTGATCTTAACAAATAGATAAGATCAGTAAGGGTCTTGTCATAGTCTGTTTCATAGGTGTCCCAAAGGAACTCACTATGTGACTTAGAAAGTGATTGAACCACCAACTTTCTCAAGACTTTGACACCCAACTCTCCCGGCTTGTCAATATGTGACTACATCTCCAAGATGTGTTCACACCTAGACCTTGCCTTGCCAATAGGGCTTGAGTGACCTTAAACTTTTCAAGAACTTGTGGGTTGGGGAGAATAACTGGAGGAGGTGAATGAAGTATGATTTAAAGTCCTTAATATGACACCCAATATGAAATATTAAGGCTAGGACCCAACAAACTATTTTATAACTTAGAAGAGGTATGCCGTAATCCAAGCTATAAAATATTTGAAGGTAGGTGAATGACGATTCACCAATTTCCACCAAGATAAACGAAATGTATTATTAGGTTTTAATTGGTTTTGAAACTCCTAGATCTTTGAGATTCATTGAACTGTTCAAAGGCATGTTTCAATCTCGAGTGTGCCCTTCAGGTTTTGTGACTGGGATGCCGAGGATCACAAAACAAGGTGTGAAGTAACCATGCAAATCACTTGGTACCCTTAATAAATTACCCCTCAATCGATGTGCCGGTTAACCACACACGCTCCATCGATACTATGATAAATATTAAGTCACCCTTTACCTACCTTGTTAAGTCCAAGTTAGTGTGCCGGTTAACCACACACGCTCCACTAACGACTTAGACAAAGTGTAAAGTGTAATTTCATGGGTTAGCACCTTATTCACATTTTTCCTAAGTAACTAAGATTGGGTATTACTAAGAGTTTAGTTACTTAGTATTATCATTAATACTTTTAATGAAGGGAGAATTCTAGTCCTGTCAAACCCGTTCGGCTAACGACCCTCCACCAGTCAAGCAAGCGGTGGGTGAGAGTGGACACCCATTAAGTTGCCATTTTATAGGCAACAACCTTATACCCACCTTATAGACCGGCTTCGTGAATGAGGCGTACTAGCGGTAAGACTGACTTTACTCTTATACATATATATATTATTAACTTATAACATTATAAAGTATAAGGGTTGAATTTTAACTTTTAAAATTCTAAGGGCTAACTTGGAATTAAAGTATTCATAAGGAAAACTTTTCAAATTCCAAAACTTGAGGGCAAGTTTTGAAACTATTCAAAACTAATTAATTCCATAACTTATGTGTTTAAAGTAGTTTTAATCCAAAAACTCTTCAAGTTCCATAACTTGAGGACAAGTTATGGAAGACTTTAAACTAATAAAAGAACTAACTTTTTCTTTATTTTATAACTTATGGATTTAATTATGGTTACATATTTTTCTTTAATGAAGTGACTCTTGAACTTCCATAACTTGAGGACAAGTTATGGAGTCATAAAAAAAATTATTCAATGACACAAGACTCTTCATTTTGTAACCATTGCCAACTTTTATGAGCTTTATGAAACTTAAATGTGACTTTTCATATAACTTGAGGACAAGTTACACAAACACATTTTAGAATCAACTCTTAGATTAATTTGGATTGAAAACAATAATTTCACTTAACTTTTCTATTAATCTAAGCAACTCATAACAACAAGATAATTCAAATCAAACTTTTTCATGTAATTAGTCTAAACCTTAAACTAATACAAAACATGAATCTATTGACAATTATCTTTGAAAATGGATTAGCATGAACATTACCACATCAAAAACAAGTTTATAAGTTCAAAAACAACTTAGGGTAATGTTCCTAGTCCATTTCTAGCTAAAAAAGTCGAGTTTATGCTGTCTGGGGGTCCAACTCGTCGAGTGCATGAACCAACTCGGCAAGTTGGATCGAATTCATCACCTTTTAGGCATGGACTCGCCGAGTCTCCTGATGGACTCGCCGAGTCTGATGACCAGACAGCAAGAAATTCGATTTTTTTTAAGCAGTTTTGCAAGTATAACAAGAAAACAAGCCTAGGCTCTGATACCACTGTTGGGTTTTGAGCATTCTAACACTCCTAAGTGTACATGCAACCCTAAATACCTTGAATCTATGTTTTCTCTATTATACATGCAAATAAGAACTTCCAAGGTATTATCCTAATCTAGCATACAAAACAATGAATGTAACAATATAGAATACATACCTCTTGATGTAGAAAGTCTTCATGAAGCTTGAGTGCCTAGTGCCCCAAGTGTGACACCTCAAATGGAATCATAATCATCAAAACACTTAGAATAGCTTGAGAGAATTCTACAACTCATGAAATCGGCTAGCCCTTTCACTTCACACACTAGTCTCTCTAGTGGCCGATTTTTTCCCAATAATAAGATGCTTATATAGTTATACAATTAGGGTAAATCCTAATTGTCATGACTTTCCATTTCCTTGGATCCATGGGTTCAAATACACCATGGAGCATCCATGGAGCATCATATGGGTTTTGGCCCAACTAGATAATCCATGGAGCATTAGCCCACTATACAAGTATGGATGATTTACACAATCAACCCATATATTTAATTAGTCTTCTTTTGATCACTTAATTAATCCTAGATTAATTCTTGATCAATACTAATTAAATAATCTCATTATTCTTATTATTAATATACTAGAACTTATAATATATTAATAACCATAAGTGTCTTATTTCTCTCATTATAGTCTATCCAAGTGCATGATGGTATGCAACCCAAATGGACCATGCTGGGTCGGGTCAAGTCTTACCAATTATAGTTATGGACTTAGACATTAATCCAACAATAACGTAATATCGACTGCCGGTTTCTCCAAGGATGGTGTAACCTTAGTGCCGAATGCCATTGGAACTTTAACTTTTGAGTCTCCCATCATGCCAAATTTAGAAAGAAGAGTCTTGGTGTAAGCTTCCTGGTTGATAAAGATGCCTTCGGGTCTCTGTCTAATATTTAAACCAAGGAAAAAGTTAATCGGACCCATTGAGCTCATTTCAAATTTAGTCTCCATCAGCTTTCTGAATTCAGCTGTTAAGCTAGGGTTCGTTGAGCCAAAGATGATATCATCGACATAGATTTGAACAATCATGAGGTGGTTACCTTCCTTCTTACGAAAGTAGGTTGGGTCAACCGAACCTTGTTTGAATTTTGACATTTTTAAAAACTTGGTTAGCGTTTCATACCATGCCCTAGGTGCTTGTTTCAGACCGTTAACCGCTTTGTCCAGAATATAGCAGTGATTGGGGTACTTTTCATTGACAAACCCAGGAGGTTGCTCCACATAAACGATTTCTTCAAGTTCTCCATTCAGAAAAGCGCATTTCACGTCCATTTGGTAGACCTCAAAGTTTTTGTGTGCAGCATAGGCCAGAAATATTCGAACAGATTCCAGCCTTGCTACCGGAGCAAAAGTTTCCTCATAGTCAATTCCTTCCTCCTGGCAGTATCCTTTCACCACGAGACGAGCTTTGTTTCGAATCACATTGCCTTCCTTGTCCATTTTATTTCTGAATACCCATTTGAGACCAACGACTGAGGCGTCTTTAGGAGTTGGAATGAGGCGCCAAACCTTGTTTCTTTCGAACTCGTTGAGTTCGTCTTGCATAGCTTGAACCCAGTCAGAGTGAGCAAGAGCAGTATTAACTGTCTCTGGTTCAACTTTTGAGACGAAAGAATTGTACATACAGAACTCTACTTTGGAGAATAGACAAGTTTGCTTTGCCTTCAGTTGAGATCGGGTCAGGACCGTTTCAGAGACATTACCCACTACCTGTGAAACAGGATGATCTCTGGTCCACTTAACAAGAGGAGGGTAATTTGGATCATAGGATGGATCCAATTCAACATTCACCATTTCTTCTAATACAAATTGGCTATCATCGTCGTAAAACACATCGGCATTCTCCCCCTTGACTGATGAGCTTTCAGGTGTAGCTGGACTTTCTGGTGCTATAGGACTTTCGGGTGCTATTGGACTTTCGGGTGGTGTTGAGCTTTCGGGTGGTATTGAGCTTTCGGGTGCTACAGTACCTTCGGGTGCAGTAGAGCTTTCGGGTGCAGCTGGAGTAGAGTTCTCCCCCTGAACTTGTGAGCTCGGCTGTTTTGAAGAACATGGATTCTCCCCCTCCACTGAAGCGCCTTGCTAAAGAGGTTCATTTGGAACTTGTTCTCCTTCTCCCATGTGTTTGGCGGCATCTTCGACGATTTGCTTCAGATGGTCGACTTTGTTGTCTGCTGCCTTGGCTTCCGATCGAGTAGCTTTCTCAGGCTCATCGAATAATTCTACAAACTGCTCAAACAAATTAGCAATTGAGGCCGTGACTTGACTTGTTAGAGAGAAAATCTCCCCAACTGTTTCTTCAGTGGCCTTCAACTTCTTGACGTAGCTGTCATCGAAAGTCACATAATACGTTTCTTCAATCTTCCTCGCGCTTATTTAAAACCAGGTATGCTTTTGAAGTAAGAGAGTATCCCAGAAAAATTCCTTCAGCAGCTTTAACATCGAACTTGTTGCGATGTTCTTTAGAGTTGAAGATGAAGCATCGTGTGCCGAATACACGGAAGAATTTAACGTTCGACTTCCTGTTGTTGATGATCTCATAAGGAGTAAGAGTGAAATGCTTATTGAGATCCGACCTGTTCTGCGTAAAACATGCTGCAGCAATAGCATCAGCCCAGAAATATAAAGGTAGAGAAGCGAAACTTAGCATTGTTCGGGCCGCCTCACACAGGGACCGGTTTCGTCTTTCGACAATTCCGTTTTGTTGAGGGGTGTAGGGTGCTGAGAAGTTGTGACTGGTTCCTTTTTCTGCCAAAAAGTCTCCAAATTCTTTATTCTTGAACTCCAGTCCATTGTCGCTCCTGATGTTGTGAACGACTTTCCTCAGTTGCACTTCAACCTGCTTAATAAACATTTTTAACTTGAGAGTGGCCTCAGATTTGTGCTTCAGAAAGAACATCCATGTAAAACATGAAAAGTCATCAACAATAACAAGAATATACTTGCTACCGCCAATGCTTTCGATAGATGATGGACCACATAAGTCAATGTGAAGTAACTCAAGTGGTTCTACAACTTTAGTGTTTATAATGGATGGGTGACTTTGATGCCTCTGCTTCCCCATTTCACATGCAGCACACAAATGTTCTCGATCAAACTTGAGCAATGGAAGACCCGGAACATGACCTCCGGTGACAAGCTTGTTGATATCCTTGAAGTTGAGATGGGAGAGCCTTCGGTGCCACAACCAACTTTCGTCAGAATGAGCTTTGGATAACAGACAGATAGCTGGATTTCCTTTGATAGGTTTGAGATTGAGAGGAAACATTTCGCCTTTGCGTTCTGATTTGAGAATCACCCTTTTTGTTTTCTTCTCTATGATTTCCGAACCCTCATCGTCAAATGAAACTTTAAGACCGGTACCTCCAACAAGCTGAGATACACTGATGAGGTTATGCTGTAGCCCTTAAACGTACGCCACCTTTCTTATAGTGAAATCTCCATTGGTTATCATCCCATATCCCTTTATCGTTCCATATGAGTTGTTCCCGAACTTGACATTCCCACCATTCTGAAGAGATCGAAATTCCCTTAGCTCTTCCTTCCTTCCTGTCATGTGACGTGAGCAGCCACTGTCAATGTACCATTCTTCGTCGAACTGCTCATCACTTATAACCTGCAAAAATTAAGCAGATTGAGGAACCCAAAGTTTCTTGGGTCCACGTGAGCCTTTCACAGGTAGAGTAAGAGAAACATCAACAAGATATGTTCTTTTTATTAAAGTTGTTTCATCTTTCTTCTTAATGGTGTACACTTTGATTTTGTTAGGATTAGTTACAGTCGTTTTGGTTTCAGGTTTTGGCGTTTGGGCCTTGGACTGCTTTCGGTCATTCTTGACTATGGAAACCTTCGATTTTCCTTTCAAATCCTTTGATGAATTTGAACTTAGAGTAGGAACAGAATTAGGTTTAGAAGGAGAAATATTAGAATGAGAGAATTTGGACTGAGAATGTTTCCTGACATGAGGTTCTAAGTGACCCTTTTGTTTTTTATCATTAGAGGGACCGAACCTTGAACTTTGGTAGCTTTTGCTTTCGGAACCGAACCTATGCTTTCGGTTGCTGGTGCTCTCTGAACCGAACTTGTCCTTTCGGTTGTTGTTGCCCTCTTGCGGCCTGACATCACTTTTCTCTGACTTTGAATTTTTGTCATGATAAGAGAAATGGGCGTTTTGAGATCGCCAAAACTGCTTTCGCTCTGAGAGATTATTTTTGTATCTCAGATTCCTTTGCTGCTTTTGATCCTTCACTTGTTTTGGCTGTTTGTGAATGTTAGCCTTTTGCTTCTGCTTCTTGTCAGCCGATTCACTTTTCACAGATGATGTTTCTCTTGTGGAAGTTACTTCTTCTACAAGAGCTTCTTTTGTATCACTAGTGCTTGGCACATCGAAGTTGTCAGGCTTGTTTAGTGGCTCTGGCACATATCTGCCTTTGGTTTTCCAGGACGTCCGCTCTGACAGACCAACAGTTTCGTCAGCATTATCTATAGGACCAGACCAGAAAAACTCATCACAGCCATCTGCATTATCTTCGTTCACTATGGCAGTCAGTTCGGCTGTTTGATGTTCGGTTACTCCTGTGACCTTATATACTTGATTTGGTGTTGTTCTCACCTTTTGGTACACAACAGCCTTTTCTTCTAGAATCGGGGACTTATTTTGGGACAAACGAGCAAACTCCACAGAAATTTCAGAAATAAGATTTTTGTGGTTTTCGGGTTCACTCTTGACAAACTCAGAACAGTCGACTTCATCCTCTATAGAAATTACACTCATATCATCGTCCTCATTAAGTTTAGACGCGTTTTCAACATCAATTTTATTTTCTGAACTTAAATTGGCATTCAATGAGTCAGATTTTTGTATAGTTTCGGTCCTTAGTTTCAGCTTATCATTTTCATCCAAAAGGTTTTTCAGCATGTCCTTATGGTCTTTGGACTTTATGAAAGATTCTATTTTGTCCAGACCATACATGTAAGTGGGATTTACATCATCAGACGAAACAACACTTTCGCAGTTATATGCCTCAGCATCGATTTCATCCTCCTTAAACTCAAGGAAGGGCAAAATCATGTGATGAATTTTCTACCCTATTTCGCAGTTCAGATGCAGTTGAGTGATGTTAGCATAAAGACGTTTAGCAATTAAACAAAAAACATTTCTCTGTTTTAAAAGTTTTAAATTGTCTCTTTGTAAATAAATGTTTTCGTCCTTAGACTTAATCAGCTCCGACTCCTTCAGCTCTATCCACATCCTCCGCTCTTCACTCTTGGATGACACCTTGCTTATTTGGTCAGTTAGGTTAGAATTGGTGACCCTTGTTTGAGTTAAACAACTATCTAGATTTGAGATTCTTGAATTTAAGCTATTTGATTCTTTTTCATATGATTTCTGTGGGACTTTGAATGAAACAAAAAGAGATTGTACCTTCTTGATCAATTCATCAAGCTCATTGATCTGCAAACTGAGAGGTTTTGCTGTGAAGCATAAGTCCTCTCGTTCCTTAATGTCCTCTTTTCCGCCATCAGTATTGTATCCCCTCATGTGAGATACATCAGTCACCATCAAACACTTCCCACTGCTTTCGTCACCTCTTGCCACATACGCCTTTCCATGCGAAGGCCTTCTCACTTCATAATCCTCTGAGTCGGTAGACCATACCTGCACGCCACCGAACTCATCATCTTCTGCCGAACCCTATACAATAAGAGCATTCATAGAAGGGTTAGTAGCAGCTTTCTTCCTCTTGATCTCTTCCAGCTTTTTCAGCAAGACAGCTTCTTCATCTTTTTCTTCATCTTTCTCTGCCATTTTCTTTAGAACACAGTCTTTGGCATAATGGTTCTTTCCTCCACAGTAGTAGCAGTTCACACCAGAATCTCCTTCAACCTTCGCCTCTTTCTTTGGTTCTTCTGTCTTCGGCTCCTCTCTAACCTTTTCAGAACTATAGCTTCCCTGCCAGTTTCGGTTCTTATTGGTAGGGAACCTTTTCTTGATAAACCTCTTTGGATTAGACACCATCATTGCATAATCTTCAGAAGTAGGATCATAGTCTTCTGGGTTTAGATCTTCATCTTCTACCACATTTTTGCTTTTAGACAAGAGAGCCAAGGACCCCAAACTTGAGACCACATTCTTCTCTTGCATGACACTCTTTTCTTGGGATTTCAAAATTCCCACCAGCTTTGCCAGCGAATAAGACTTGAACTGCTCATGAGCTTTGACTGTAGACACAACAGCTCTCCATTTGGGTCTTAGGCCATTCAAAAAGGTGACCTTCTATTCAATCAGCTTCCTTTCTATATCATGTTTGACCATCTTGCTAAGAAGATGATTGAAGCGATCGAATGTCTGAGTGACAGTTTCATCAGAATTCTGCTTAAATTCACTAAACTCAGACAACAACAACGTCTGAATGGAATGCTCCAAATCTTCATCTGTGGAATAAAGCTCTCGCAAACTGCAGGAACTCACCAACCTAAATGTATCAGATTGAAGAGCGAATCGGATCAGTCTCAATGCTTTGATATTGCACTAAAACTTTTCCTTTGCGTCTTGAGCAACGTCTTTTACATCTTTTAACAGATCATTATATTCTTTTTGAGTTTTGATGATCTTTGATGTTGCTGAGTGAGCGAATGGTCCAGACACGATTGCTTCCCAAATAAGATATCCATTATCTTCAGATCCGATGACATAATCTTCAAAGTGATGCGCCCAGACTTCATAATCTTGGGTGTAAAGAATAGGAATCTTTGTCGTTGATCCAATGCTGTTTGAGATGTTGATAGGATTAGATTGAGACTCGTCCATGCTTGATCGTTTAACCTGTTTGAAAGATCAGACATGTAATACGTAATATTAGGGAAAAACGAATAAATGCTGAGTTACGTCAATTATGGAATGACAGCTCAATAAATATCAGTTAATGCGGAATAACCCTAATCGTAAACCCTTTCACAGAAAAGATGTGTATTGATTACACAGCCTCCTGCTCTGATACCAATTGATGAGTTATAAAAACTCTTTTGATCGATTAGATCTTTGTAACAGGTAAATAAAGAACGTAAAAACAGTGAAATAAAACACAAGTATGGATCTGAATGAGTCGAATGATTCGATTACTCAATCCTCAGCAGAGCTCGACTAAGAACTTCCGTTGTAGAGGATTCTAGGGTTACAAAACAAGAACGATGAATATGCTTGAAAATACTTATCTAATCGTTTCTAATCCTTTTTTTTCTAGGATGTATGCAAGCATCTATTTATAATAAACCCTACAAACTCATGGATGGACAGGCCCATACCGGAGATAAACATTGGACTAGCTAACGAGCCCAATAGACGCAACACAATACTGCACCTAACAGTATGTTTTGTTTGTATGGTAAACCCTAGAGTAATGTCGACTTTGTATGTAAAGTATAACATTATCGAACATTTATACTCAAAATATAAATAAAGTTTTTGATATTTATATAACAACATGTTTCATTCAAAAAAGACAAAGTGTTATCATGATATGTTGTATGAGAATGTTTTCGTATGGTAGTTATAAATCACATATGATTGGTTATAACATAAAGTATAGCAAGAGATTGATGTTTTTCACACCAGGATAATCCTGTGTTTACTTATATTCCCCCCTTAAAAGTGTATAAAAGCATTTACAAATCATTTGAGAACGTAGTTATAGGGGTATGAACTCACTTGATAGAGTGAAGATGGTGAGATGAAAACCGAGCAGAACTTCGACAGGAGAAAACGGATTTCTCGGGAATCTCGGGAATCTCGGGAGTGTAAAACCTTCCTTCGGGACATGGATGCAAAGAGTGGGGCTTCAGGATATTTCTTGCACACAAAACGTGGTAAAAACTCAAGAGAAGGAGAGAAAATGATCAATTATACCCGGAACCCTCGCCTCCTATTTATAGGGGCTGGAAACCCTCGGTACGCGGGGCGTAACTCCGGGTTACGTGGGGCGTACCGGACGCCATGCATGACCGCATCCTCGTCTGCCGGATTACGGATAGGATGGGGAATAGAGGCGTAGAGGGGTGACGTGGACGATCTGAAGCCTAGCACCCGAGTACGCTGGACGTACGAGGGTACGCTAGGCGCAACTCGTCCCGGTTTGTGCACCTCGAATTTGTAAAATCTGTAACTTTCGCATACAAGCTCTATTTTTGACGTTCTTTATATGCACGCGTAGGTGAGAATGTATTCTACAACTTTCATTTAGACTCCATCGGCTAATTTTGAATTTATTTTTAATATATTATTTTTAACAGGTCGGGACACGAAAAGTCCGTTTAAAAATCCGTAACTTCTTCATCCGACGTCCGTTTTCGTCTGTATTTTTACCGTTGTACTACCATTGTTGAGGTATTTGATTCTCATTTAGTTTGTTTCGGCTAGAAATCGCTCGATCTCTATTTCGAATTTTTAGCTGTCTACCGTTATACCGAAACTTCGAAAAATCATAACTTCCCTATACGAAGTCAGATTTGGGCGTTCTTTTTATGTATGTTCACGGTTTAATGATATCTATGATTTTCAGTTAGATAATTAAGGTTAAAAAAAGTATTTTATTAAAACTTCGCGTTTTATGTTTAATCTTATTGACAGTTTTGTTGTGAATCTTAGGTTGGTCATAACTTCTTCGTTATAACTCGGATTTTAATGTTCTTTATATTTCTGAAAACCTTGACATGATAACTATCATTTATGAAATCCAGTAGATGACTTTTGAACATTTTATTTTCAACAATAATTTCATTATATTAAAAGGGGTTACAATTCTTGACTTTTTAGATCATTACATTGATTCGAAATATCGGGTTGTCACATCAATCCAGTCACTAAGTCAACAAGTCTTATAGTAAGACTTAGTCATGAGGCATTTGATTTGCAAATGATTTGACTAGATCCCACTTAAATAATTTTTTTATATTTGAGAACTTATGCAGTATATTAATCTGGTTTGGCAGTTAATAAGTAGATACCTTAATATGCGGTGGAGATCAGTCATTTCAGTTATTTATCATTGTGTTCTCATTTTGCATGTTTAGAACCCACTTCCTAGATATTAATCAATTCAAAACTCTACAATTAGTCATACTTTTAGAAGTGAGTATTGAGTTAAGATTTTCATGAAGTGTTAGTGGATTGCCTATAGTTATTAGACATAGCATGAAGACTACAACTAACATTCATGAGTACTTGAAATGGATATTTAAGTATTGGAACAACCCACGCTCAGAGATATTACTTCATGGATTTAATCACGAGTAATTTTGACATGGTAATATCTTTTATTCTTAAAATGAAGATACATTAAGTTCTTTTCATACAAGTTAGTTGTGCATTGGTCTTGCTCAACCGCTATCTGTAACTGGTAGTTATAACGGGTGAATCCATGCATGATTTGACGAGTAGAAAAAAACTATGGAGTCAAAGTTTATCTATTACTTCTCCCTTAATATGAGATGTGATATCCTTGGGCCCCTCAATGATTTTTTTACTAAAATCTTATGTTTCTAGCTAGGTCTTGGCCAAATTGATGTTTCTAACGTATCAAAAATCACAACAAATTTCAACTTCTCAAAACAACCAATTTACTAAAAATAAGTGTTTACAAAACTGTTGTTTCCAAAATATTATTTAAAATCAGATTCTCCCAAGATCCAATCGATCATAAAACCAAGGATATGTACGGTCACACCTTCGCCTTTCCATGGTCCTCTGAAGTACCTGAAACAAAACTAAAACTGTAAGTCAATGCTTAGTGAGTTCCACCAAAGTACCACCATATAAACATAACAAACAAGCATGCAAACATGAGCAGTCAGCCTAACTGGACCACCTCAAAGGGCCTACAACCTATCTGGATAGCTCAACGAGCAGCCGGCCTGACTGGATTGCCTTGTAGAGCCTACAACCTATCTGAACCGCTCTACAGACCATCGACCTGAATAGACCACCTTGCAGGGCCTTCAGCCTATCAGGTTGTCCCTGGATGTCTTAACCTACATCATAAAGCAAGACCGCCTCAACCCAAACCAACATGTTGACATATGCAGGAAACAAACATGAACACAAAGCCGACAAATACAGATAATCATACAGATCTAACGGTTCACAACAACATAACATCATACGGTAACCAAGATATCAATGCAATGGGTCGACCTTGGTACCTTCGACCCGTAGGTACACTAAGGAAACTCACCTCACGGTCTGAATGCAGTCTGAATAACGCCTAGCTCCGATAATCGGCTCAACCTAAATCCTAAGTGTCAAAACATTTCCATTCTAAATTAATAACATTTCCCCAAAATACCCTTGGTCAAAATCAACAAGTCAACTGAGTCTACATAGCCGAGTCAACTCAACCAAATTGACTCAGTCTTCGTACGTGAGGCGTATAAGCATCTCTGAGACATCACGGCCAGATCTGCATACGCATAACATACCCGATGGTACCCCCATCATACGTAGTAGCCCTCCTCTTAGCCTATTAAGCACTTATATCTTCAACTTAACACGTCTAATTGCAGATCCAAGGCTAAAATACCCTCACGAGTCATAAAGTTTCCAACTTTTTGACTTTACATGTCCATTAAGTGCTTAATACACAAAATCTCAACATCTTAATGCCTTAAGACCTTCTATAACATACATGGAGTAAAACTAACCATCAAGACCACATTTTTATGACTTAAGACCCCCATAAGGTCTGAAAGGATGACTTATTTGATCAAGAACATGCCATGCTTAAGAATCACCACATTTGGGACCAAAAGTGTCATATATGAAGAAATAACTAGATCTACAAGATAGAGTGATCAAGATATGAACTTTTTACCTCCTGGAGGTTGCTAGCAAGTGTGGAATCCCATATCTAAGTTTCTTCCAGACTTCAAGGTCCTTGCACCAACTTCTCCTTCTTTAAGAACACCAAAAAGGCACACAAATGAGCTCAAAACACTCTTCTCACTTAGGGTTTTCTAAAGCGTTGAATTCTCAGATGGGGGCTGATGAGGGAATGATAAATGAGGATATAATGGTGTTTATATATGGACCAAACCCTAAAAAAATTAGGGTTTGAACTTCCTCCATGTACGCCCTGCGTATGAGGTATATGCCCAGCGTACTAGGTTCTGCCCTAGTACACTCAGCATACACAATGTACACCCAGCATACTACCCCATTGCCCAAAATCACCAAAATCTCACTATGTCCATTTTACACTATTTCTTATACTTATAGACTAAAATGCAATATTTAATCATACCTAGGGTTACAAATGGAAATACCTTAACATCGGGATGTTACAATGTGTTTAATTATTAGTCTGATTTGATCATTAGAAATCAGAAATCGAGAAACATAATGATGAACTAGTAGGTTGATTCATAATCCATAACTTGGTTCACAATGACATCTTGTAGAAACAGAGGAATAATTAATCACTTATCTATGGGCTGATACTTGATAAGATCAGAGTTTGAAAATTGTTGTGGAAAGCAAGCTTTGTTGGTTTTTTAAAGATTATTTTACCAATAGTAGTTGACGAATTGTCAAAGTGGGATACTGTTGGAAATAGGTGTCCAATGTCATAATGAATTTTGTTTAACTTTGGGAATAAACACAAACTCCTTTTTGGGTTGCCCTCAAGAGCTAAAATGGCTATAATAGATTTAGGAAATTGAGATAATTAGTAAATTGATTTATTACAAGTTAATAAATTGGTTATAAACTAATTAGAATTTATTAATAATTAATTAGAATTAATTTGGAATGAATCAAGAATTAATTAAAGGTGCTGAAACTGAATGTTAATTGTTTAAAAGTTGAACAATAGGAGAATTCTAGAACCCCTTAATGGCATGAATGGTTTTGGGATGATTTGGAACCTTCCAAAATCATTCCAAGTAATAGATAAGGAAAGGATGTGAATATGGATTAAATCAGATTATTTAATCGATTCAAATATGTTTTGCATGTAAGTTACCTCAACTATAAATAGACCATTAGAGCCTTGATATTGTCGTTCCTAACCTTTTAAGGGTAAGAATTTTGTTCTCCCTAGCCTATTTCCTCTCTCCTAAATAATCTAGAGTTTTATTCTTTTGGGTGTGAGCCATTGAAGGCATTCCTACTTTGGGTGCTAGTCCTTCCAAATGATCGTATGGAGTTCGATATCTTCAAGTGGAACTAGTATATAGGATTATAATTGAGAGGTTATTAATCACACACCTTTTGATTAGTTTAATTCATAGTTTTAAAAGTACATTGATATAATATTAAAACTTGGATCCTAGGGTGCATGTATACTTAGGATGAATTTTGAATGCTTTTGTTGCCTTTATCTAGTGTACAGTTGCGTAGAAAACCCAACAACATGAACTCGCAAAAAGTTTCTATCTCTCTCTCTCTATTAAGTATTTGTGTGTGTGTGTGTGTATATATATATATATATATATATATATTCACAGGGAAAAGTGATGTTTATGTCAGTCAGTCATAAATAACTTGTAGGCTAAGACACATTACATCTCAACATATTCATACTAACATATGCATGTAGTCAGGAGCAATATAGCTAGCCTACATCTGGATATCTTTATATTTCTTTGGACTTGTCACAACATATCTTAAACCACCAGTGTATACTCACACAAAGAGATAAAGTCAATCTTATGCATCACAGAAATTATAAACATATGAAATGAACTATCCAACTCATGATTTGTAGCTTGCAATTGTAGTATATGCCTTGAATTTATGGAGAAATTAATTCTATGGGACGAAATGTAAGTTGAACACTGGTCATAAAAGTCTATAGTACATGTTTAATAAAAAATGATATGAATATGCAAATAGAAGGTGGATGGAAATTCTTAAGTTGTACACTGATCATAAGAGTCTTAGTGGCTCTAAACGGTTATGTTAATGGTCATATAGTAGTTTATTTTTTTCAAAAAAAAAAAGATATTTTTCTTTCTAAATGGTTATATTCAGTTTATCCAAACTTGGATTCGATTTTTTGATACCAAGCTTTTACGCACGGAAAATATTTGATCGTCAAATTTTGGTGTAGCCTCCTATCTACTAGAATGTATATATTTGATTCGAATATTTTTCCATTAGATTTTAAAAGTAGGATCAGATATTTTTTAGATACAAAAAATCAAGATCTGGTTTCTGTACCTTCGTTATAGACAACCACCAACCCATTTTGTAGGCTTTAAGCTCATTGTGTAGGTTGAAGTGTGAAATCTATGGTTATTAACAAAAGAGAATAGTAAAAAAAAATTGGTGCTCATGGTTTATGAAAAGTTATGGATTTAGTCCAAAAAGGATTTCAACTTGCATTAATGATCCAAAACAATATAGTTTATATGGATTTGATTCTTGAAAATTATGATTATTTATTTGGTCTATACTCTAAAATACTAATATGTCCCTTAATAATTATTTTTTAATTTATTTTATTAATTTTTTATTTTAATATTGTTATATAAAATTATTTCACATCCACCCCATCTCTCTTCCATCCAAATGTCATCCCCAATCAAGAATAATCGTCTAGTTCATCTCCTTCGGCCGTTGCTTCGCCCCCACCGGTACCATCCTTCAGTTCATTCTTCTCCAACCATTATCAAGTTCATCTCCCATTGCTTCCTCTTGTTTGTGAATCCAGATTTATCAAACACATGAAACCTAAATCAAAAATCAAAAATTATTCTTGCAAACCTTGATTCATAAAATGTATTCTAGAAACCTATAATTAGCAACTCACGTCCATATTCATAATAGCTCACACACACACATTTAAATTTTGAGGGAAAAGAGAAACAAAGATGCCACAACCACCAAGAAAACATAAGAATAGTGAAGCACACTATGACCCAAATCGAGAAAACCTAGAAATTGGTTTCTTTTTTTTCACATCGGCCTTCTTCTCCGACATATTTTGATTTTTGCACCCTCACACCTAAATCCATAAAACCTGTAATAATGATGTTAGCTTAGAGGATGGAGGTATAGTGGAAACTCATAAAACAATAAATCATAAAGCAAGAAACATTCCAATGACCCTAAAGTTGATTCTGATCATTAGTACACTTGTTTAAGACGAGTTTAGTGATGAGGACACTCAAAAGATACAATCGGTTAGGGCACATGAAATCGATTTTCAAAATTTAAACTGATTTTAGGTTAGATTTTTATAGTGTGGAAGAGAAATATGGTGGTGGGGTATTGGTAAGTGAGGGTTAGGCTTTTAAGATGATAGAAAAATATGTGAGAAAGAGAAATGTATTCAAATGGTGTCGTGCATCAGAAAAGGGGGGTGTGGGATGGTGGGCATTTTTTTTATATGTAATTAATTAGTAAGGGATGGAGTCATGGTAAAAAGATGGGGAGGTACCCTTGTGTAACACCCAATTTCTAGAACGGATTGGATTAGGGCTTCAAGGGGTCAAAGGCTTTGTTTTTAGGTAAAACCAGGTGTTACGACGTGACCATACAGAGGACACAGCATGACAAGAGATTAAATGAGAAAGTAGATTCAGACTAAGCTCACAGTGTGAGCAACAGGAGTTCACGACCTGAGATGAGTTGCATCCCAAGGCCATGATATTTTAGGGTTTCCTTTGTATTTAATCCCCCATAAACTTCATTTTAGGTTCCTCGACGGCCTCCTCCACGCTAAGCACAAAAAAAAACCCAAACCCTCTCCCCTCGTTGTGATTCTTGAGCTTTTGGTGGAGTTTTGATGGCTTGAAGAAGAAGATAACCCCATTAGAGCATAGATTCAACTTGGAAGTTCCATTTGCAACCTCTAGCAACATCTTTGGACCATTGTGAGTTACCAAGATTCAAGCTTTTTGTTTCCTTGTTGCTAGATCTAAGGTTTTATGCATGTTTATCAATGGTTATAAGAGTTAGAGTGTTGGGACTCCATAAAGTTAGCAACTTTATGGGTCCTTACACCTAGTTCCCGAGTTTAAATAAAGGAAAGAAAGGAAGGGGAAGGAAACATGAAGAGAAAAGAAAGGGAGGGAAAAGAAAGGAAATTGTATTTTCATGTTCCCGAGTTCGAAAGAAAAGAAAGGAAATATTTTTATATCCGTTTGTTCCCGAGTTGAAAGGAAAGGAAAATAAAACTGCCACTTTACAATTATACCCTTAATTACAACTTTTAGATTTATTGGTATTATAACACACATGCTCGTTTTTGCACTCGTTGTGCAAATAATTTTCTACATTTGTTACACAAATATTTTACTTATTTACATTAATACCCATGTTGTAGGTATATCTTTATATGTTATGCCACATCAACGTGAATCTCATTAGTCCTAGTAACCATTTTCAATGATTAAACCATATGATATTCTCATGTTTCCAATTGATTTGCTCATCAATTTGCAAATTAGATGAACTACTTTCATTTGTCTTACGTTAAGAAAATGAGCGAGTGAGGGAAGGTCATAAGCAATAACTAATTACATAAGAATCATTTTGATTATTGTTCAAAATAAGGCCTGAGGGCATGAGCAAGAAAACCATATAAGCAATAACATTTTGGTTCATATGTCTACTAATGTCAAAAACTATAAATCAAATAACCAATAATTTTTTAAGACATAAAGCAACAATAGCATAACTTCAAGCAAAACATGTGCGTTGAAATACGTAAAGATATAGCACCACAACTTAAATAAAAAATGTAAATAAAAGAATTGTGTGATGGGTTGAAGTTTAATAATCCAAAAATTATCTTAAGTACTAATCTCAAAACATATCACAATCCAAGAAATAAACAAGCAGCGGAACCATGAAAATAAGGCAAGGGAAAAAAGTAACAAAAGCCAAAAAGTATCAACAATTCATGGTTGAGAAAGACGCAAATAATAAAAATGATTGAAAATAATATGAATGCAGAAAAATAAAAATACACGTGAGATTGCAGCAGGGATGAAGCTTGAAGAAGTGGTTGAACGGTGAAAAACCTTGTACGTGATGTGTTTTTCTGGTTTACTTTGTATGAAGAGGAATTGTGTAAACTTCAAAATATAAGATCAGGATACGAGCAACTTCTCTCCAAATCAGGAGGAAGCTTAGGAGGGAATATCTTCCTCTATATTCTCTTCTTTTCTTTCCAAATCGTCCCCAAAAAAACTCGGGAACAAGATCTGATCATCGTTTCCCTCTGATTCCTTCTACTTACCTTTGCTTCCCTCCTTAAACACGACTCGGTAACGAGGTGTTAGAGTCCCATGGTGATTACATGTAATGGATCTAAAGTTTGGATGATGTTTGAGTTCATACTTTAGAATTGATCCTCTTTTTTCATGATGCCCTAGTTTGAGCTCAATTATTGTATTGGACATGCAAGACATTAAAGCATCAATTTTTATGATCCTTGGAGTGTTAGGAAGCCTTCTGGAAAAGATGGATTAGTGGCTTAATGGATTAAGAAGTTTATGGATCAAAATGTCATTCAAATTGATCTCGTAATGTAAGGTTTTGCTTGTCATGTCATGAGGATCATGAACCACGTGTATTTTTCCCTTAGTGGATCACGACATGAGCCATAGTTGGTCACCTCGTGAGGGGTAGTTTGATTTTTGACTTTTGTTGATCGTCGTCCATTAACTTTTTGACCCATTTGACTTTGGGTCAAACTTAGAGGTTTTTGGCTGTTATTTAAGATTCTTCCATGATTTGGTGATCGAGCGCTCATGGGAGCAATCAGTGCAGAATGGAAATGCATTACAGTGTTTTGGGTTCTTCATTTCAGGTGAGTTTTTACTTACTGTACTTATGGGTCGAAGGCACCAATGTCGGCCGACAAGATTGTGTATCCTGGTGTATAGGATGTTGCTATGCTGTAGTTTCACACCCCCAAACTGGAACTACGGAAACGTTCGAGGGCGGAGGACGTTATTATACAGTATCATAACAGTTGAATATAAATGAAACATAGCAACACAAATATTCACACATTAGAGATACAAGTTTACATCGTTTACAACTTTGTTTTAATCAAAAGGTTAAATACAAATAACTGAAAAGTAGGAAACATGAAACAATGATGCCGACCCTCGAGAAGGGTTGAATACATGTCTACTGGTTTCCTGAGTATTCAACTAATTTTGAAAATCGTCAACAATAATGTTGGTGAGTCCATAAGCATTTTTGAATGAAAATGTTTTGTATGATTCCAGAAAATCTGATATTTTCTATAAAATAGGTTATTAATCTAATAACCAAGACTAAAAATGTATAATGTCCTTTGTATTTTTCTCTTGTATGTATAAACGTATATGTCCCCAGAAAACCCAATGTTTTCTGATGTATGAAAGTTGTAGTCTTAAACCTTAAGACCATAAATGTAATAAATAGTATACTGAAAAGTAGTATGTAGTTTTATTTTTTTATAAAAATGATGAAGTGTAAGCTTCCTGTAAAACAAGATAGTATCGTTAATCCCTATGTGAGCTATTATAACCATGCTTGATGTGATTGTTCTGCATGTACGATGTTCTTCAAGCGTCATAATAGGTAAGATATTTGTCATCTTAGACTGGCCCATCTAGTTGTAGTGAACAGCTCAGGTGTGGTGTTGTCAATCCCGTATAGATCTATACACAACTATCTCGCTCTCCTTCCAAGAGACTCTGGTCATAATGCACGACTTAAAGTGTACGCTAGGTAGGTACGGTTAAGTGAATGTCTCACTGGAGTATTAACAGATTTACGTGAACTATGACTCCCTTTTTTCTTGTATTATGAAATAATTAAACTGTTGGAAATTTATGAAACATAAACTATACCATTAATAGTTTGGCTTGTATGCTTTTTGTGTAAACCATTTATATAAACTTATCTAAATATCAAGTTGCATACCTTTTCTAGTATTGATGTATGTTACCAAAATATGAATCCTTGGGTATTAACCCACCAAAAATAGTAGTGACTAGAAATATAACAAATTTTGCTAGAAAATCTATTTTTAGTAAAACTCTCCAAAAACTTGTAGTTGATACAACTCATATTTTCCTTATTGATGTTTGTTAAACACCAAATGAGTTATATTTTCAATATCTTTGTATATTAAACCCTTAACCACGATTTTTGGGTAAACAAAATGGTATTATCCACATCTTATGTAAATTTTACTCCAAACTCAAATAATAGGTTAAAGCCTACAAACATCCATAAGATGAACATTTTTTTTTGACTTGTAGCCCCCCCCCCCTAAAAGCATGTAAAACTCGAAAATATAGGGGTATGAAGATCACCTTGGGTTGGTTTTGTGGATGATTTGAAGTGTTGTGAGGAAGATTTCGAGCCTAAACACTAGTATGTGCTTGATGAGCTCCTTGAAGGTTTTAATACCCTAAGAAGGTTACCATATGATTTTGTGTGTAAACGAGGATGAAACTTTACATAATAATGTGTAATAACACTAGGGTTTGTCGAAATTACATACCAAACTCTAAGGACCACTTAGATGATGAAGATCTTTGAGAAGAACCAAGCTTATTCTTGAGAGAATTTTGAAATATGAAGCTGGAGTGTAGAAGGAAATGGAAGAAAGAAAAATTGAAGAGTGCAGGTAAATGGAAGGGTTCTTCTGCCATGGTTTAAATGGAAGGAATGGGTATGGATATATGTAAGACAATTGAGTGTTGTGCATGGTAGTTTGCTGGGTAAAAAGAGTTAAGGCAGAACCTTTCCTCCCAATGTAAATCTTTGACGTATAGAATATCAAATAGAAAAATCCCCAATAACCACTTTAATTGGCCATAAACCCTTTTAAAACTTCTTTGCTAGACCAAAATCACCTTATTCCCTTGGTGATTTCAATCCTTTATCTTTGAATTAGTGAGTTTTCGGCCTTATTAGGCCATTTTCTATTGTTTTCGGTTTTGATATGTTCCATTAATAAGGGTTTTCGGTTCTATAGGTCACCTAATAAGGTGATTGATGAGTTTAAAACTCTTAGATCGATTAGATCTTTCAGAAGTACGATTGTAGAAATCAAACAATTCAAAAGAATATGAGAATGAACACAGATCTGAATCAAATGTATGCTTATGATTCAAAACAAAGTCACACCTCAGCAGAGATCGATGAAGAACCTCCGCTGTAGAGGCGAGCTAGGGTTTACAAAACTATAAAGCAAATAAACAATGAAAGCGATAACTACTAAGTCTGCATGCATGCAGCTTATATACTAAACCCTAGTATAAAAATGTGCACGGCTGGACAGGTCCAATACAGGCATTCAAACTGGGCTAAGGACTGAGCCCATGACGCAATCTAATAGACCCAACAATCTCCCCCTTTGCGTCAAATGAGGCGAGAGATTACCTCCTCTGTGTGGGCTTCACCGTCTTTATTGCTTTAAACAGACAAGGAATTATGGCTAGAAGAGTCTGTCTAAATTGCATGTACCACCTCAGCATGTCAGAAAATAGTTTCTTATCTGCAACACTATTCTGATTGCACCTTTGAATGATCTCCAAGATATGCTCAAGACAAGACGTTGAGAAGAGGTGTTTGTCGACAAGAGCGAACATACATTTTTGACTTTCGCCCCTGATGAACATTGTGTGATACTTTGAGTCGATTTTCCCTTTGATCATGGTATTAACATTGCCAGCTCTGCCCATGGTCTTGATCGTTGTTCGCTTGTGTATGGCAGAGGCAATTTCCTGATCCATCTTCGCTACCTCATGTATATAGCAAACAAGCATACACTTGACATGATCAATAATTGGATGATACTCTGAAGGATTCGACAGAAGAATGTTAATGAGGAGTATCCAGTCATGAGGGTTAAGGTTTGGTAGATCAGCGAGGGAAAAATGGTAGACCGAGCCTTCGGTTCCTCGAGTCACCCTGAATTTGACATCAATAAATTTCCCGACTGAATAGGGCTTCATCACCTTGACTGTGGTTATTTTCTTTGAGCTCCAAGTCAGGTATTCGGGTTGAGCAAACTCCAAGTAAAATTCCAGAAGATCGCTATCTACCTTCGGGTCAGGGGAAGGAATAGCAGCAGTTGAGTTGAAGCAACGGAAGATAAATGCCTTTCGAGTGATTGGCATGTCGAACTGGGCATCCTTGGAATTGTCAAGACCAAAGGACATTATTGGCTCAAGCCAGAGAACGCTTGGCTCATCGATTGCACATCTTTGAAGCGAGTCTATTGTACACACAGGAAACATGGACTTTTTCTTCTCTAGGAGCTCCGCCTGCTTTCGCTTCAGCTCCAGCTCAGCTTGCTGTTTCTTGAAGATTTCATCCAATTCTTTTTCAGAAGTCTTAACCTTCTGGAAGGGATTCTTGGGATTTTCGACATAGACATCATCATCTTCATTGTCTGTGTCATCATCGTCGATTTTCTTCTTCTTTTTGTCTTTGTTGCTGACCGAAGCTACATTACCCTTCGGTTCAGCAGATGGTTTTGATCTAGAAGGAGGAGGTTGCGATGTCACTTTCTCTCCCCCCATGTTTCGGTTGGACCCCGGTCACCGGAACACCCTCGATGCGGCTAAGAATGTCCAAGGCCGATCTAAGATTGTCTGCGAAATGACGCCTGACTGTTACAGTGATGATCGGATCATGAGCCTCAATAAGATGAAGAAGGATGGAGTGAACATCTGTAGCAGAACTCCTAATGACCTCCCTTTCTGACTTTAGGTCATTAAGCTCATTAGTCGCAGTACGCAACCTGAGATTTTGCATTTTGAGTTGTGAAGTGCGTCTGTCTAGCTCATCCATAATTCGATTCTCCACAGCTAACTCCGCTTCCAGTTGAGTTAAGCGATCGTTGAAATTAGCATGGAGAGATTCGTTGGATTGTTGAATACCTTGGCGTGCTGCTTCGAGATTCAAGCGTTCAGATTGAAGAGACTTTTGAAGGTTCTCTACTGAAGCGTTGACAGTTTGAGCGTTTTTGGCAGCAACAGCCTGCAAGGAATCTAGAAATATGTGAGCTTCGGAGACTAGTTTATCGACTTTTTTCGGTCGCCTCCTTGCACTCCTTAGTAGAGGCATCAACAACAAGCGAAGCCTATTGACATTGGGAAGTGGAGGCCTCTATTGCCTTGGCTGCAGCAGATAAAGTAGCACTGTGTTTGTTGATGATCGAGGAGAACAAAGCCTTCAAAGCAGTTTCTGAATAGGCACCAGAGGAAGAGGATGAAAGCAGTTGATCAAGCTTTTCATTTACTGCCTTTAGATGACATTTTGTAATAGGCTCATCATCATCTTCATCGCTCTGCACTCGATAAGGACTGAAATATGTGGTATGGAATTCCACATCCTCACCACCTAGAATAGGGGCTGTGTCAGCAGATTGCGTGGGAGATAAGCGTTTGGAAGAAGTTGGAGGTTTGGTTGTGACAGGAGGTTCGGTTATGGTAGGGGGTTCGGTTGTGGTAGGAGGTTCGGTTGTGGTAGTGGTGGTATCTGTGAAAATGGGAGTGGGAATAGGAATTGTAGTGAAGGGTTGAGAGGTTGTAATTGGAGAGATAGGAGGGATTGAAACTGGGATTGTTGCAGGTGGAGGTGAAGGAGAATTAGAGCGAACCGGAATTTCTGGGGTAGGGGAGCGAGGAGGAGTAGCACCGCGGCCCGAAGCCTCATCTTCTGAAATTTCGCTCTCATATTCCGATGGAAGAGTGTTCTTGTGCTTAGGAGGGACATATTCTGAATCTGAATCGCTGGAAGATTGCAGAATAAGTCTCCTAGCGGGCTTCTTTTGCTTTTTCGGTTGAGCCTGAGAAGGGGCTGCTTTATCAGATTTTCGCTTCTTGGGGGTTTGCCCCTTAGTTTGGTTAATGATCGGTCCTTCCTTCTGTGTTTCAGGATTCTTACCCCTCTTGGCTGGCTCGTCAGCCTCTTCAATTGAACGGATCATAGCCAGTGTGAGCTTTCTTGGGCCAACAGATGGATGCTTCTTGTACTGTTGAAGAACATTACTTGACTCAGAAATACGATTGAGCATAGCTTCAGGAATGGAGCCAATAAATGAGAACTTGGATGGATCAGTAACGATGATCTTTGTCGTATCAAAGGTTACAATAAATGAGAGCAAGGAGTCCGCCATTATTGGAACACGAAGGCGGTCCATTGCCTAATTCGTGATGATCGTCCAAAATCGTCCACAGGAAATCTCAGAATGCCTTGACGAAGAGACCAAGCTTTGGACCAACTGCTGCCAAATAATTGACCAATAATCGAGGTCAATTCCATTGTACAACCCATACAGTACCGTCATGAAGGATTTGCTTGCACCATCGGAGCCAACGCTTTGCTCAGATAGCCCATTGAATAAAAGCGTAAAAAGGTCATTCCATTGAGGAGGAAGGCAGAACTTCTTGAACTTCGTAATGGTGGTTAGGGTTTCAGTATACCCCATCTGATAGAACATGGTGAACAATTGACTAGTTGTAATGGAGTCAGGGTTTACCAGAGATGGATCTTGAGAAAGACCGATTAGGGCACAAAATCGATTCTTGGAGATGGAGGTCTTCTCATCGTGGAGTTCAGAGTGAATTCGCTCATTAATCCTGTCATAGAAGGCAGTAGAGTAGACAAGAGACAAGCATGCCATGGGAACAACTTCAACTTTAGTCAGTGCGTCGATGAGTGGTGAGTATTTGAGACACTCAACCACATACAACATATAGGGCTCATAGATGAATGGGGTGAGATCGATGATCAGATTCTGCTGGGGTTTAATGGTGAGAAGAGGTTGACGAACTGAAGTATCGTGAACTGATGATGAGTCTGCCATTGTTGTAGCTTGAAGAAGACGATGAACAGTTGCAGAGAATCACCGGTGTTCTTTGAGAGATTTTGGGAAGTGATAAAGGTTGAGAGAGTAGCGTTCCAATTCCTTTTATACGTACAAGGAAGAGAGAGAAAAATCCAGCTGTTTTCTTGGATTATTTCAAAAATAGCGCCCGACTTGATAGGTGAACAGTTGGCATGCCTAAGATGACGCAGGAGAGAGAAAAACGTTTCCTTTTTACACGCTCTTTCATAAAATGTCCTTTTTCAAATCGTCAAACCGTTTGGATAGCTGCTAAGTCAGCTTCCACTTTATCCCAATCGTTTCTCCATACAACTTTTGAATCTTTATTGCCCTTAGCCTTTTAATGATCATTCTGAATAAAACTAGAATTTGGAAAATTAAAAATTTTCGTGCATAGGGTGTAAAAGATAAAGTAATGAAACAAAATTTTAGGGATAATCTGTGATGTCGTAAGCAGACATAAGACAATTAATTATGGGCAAAAATCACTTCCTTCAAAGTCAAGAGAGACATTAAAGTGCTTGCTTGGTTTCCCATTAAATAACGATCAAAAACTTGTTGAGAAGTTTTGAAAGGCATCTTTTAAAGGTTAAAGAGGGTGGCTTTCGCTTCAATTCATAATTTCGATACTTAACATAAGACCGAAACTGAATGAAGTACTTGTGAGATCATTGTGATCTGTTGAACAAGTAGGTATGATAAACTTTATAGTGACGACGGAAGGAGGAAATCTAAAAAAAAAAACTGGATCTTTTAGGGTTAAAGAAGCCTTGGTGAAAGGCAAACTCATAAAGAACACTCAAAAGAAAAAGGAGATTTCATAGGGTAACAAGTAAGATCTTGAATTGTTAAATTCACCGTCAATTCATTAGTGGTGTTGAACTTTGGGTTTCACTTAGTACATAGTGGCATGAAACTAAGATCATGAACACAGATTTGGTATAACCATAAACCTCAGTGGTTAAGACTGAAAGTCTCAGGGGTTATATTCTTGAAACGAGTTATGGTGGAGAAAGGTGATGAAGATGGTATAAGAAGCGAATGTACCTCTACTTTAAAGTAAGAAGGACCAAGCAGAAAACTCTAAACTCAATTTGAGTAGAGTAAGGTAGCTCATGATTAGAGTGAATCGGATAGCCTGGATTGGGAAAACATGATTGGTATATATCATGTTATTAAGGCTTCACTCAAAATCTGTCGAGGCTGTAGTCAACATACAGCAGCATGCTTCTAAGGACTCCTAACTAGTAAAACCATTTACTTGCCTTAGCCTTGCCATCGAGAGTCATATTTAGACAAAAAATAAAAACATAAAAAAATTAAAAAATTAAAAATAAAAAATATTTTTGAATTTTGTGAGAGTTGACCAATTGAACGAAAGAGAAAAATATTTTTGGATTTCTTAAGAATTTTTATAAAAAGAAAATATTTTTGGAATTTTATAAGTGGAAAAGAAGTAAAGAAAAGATGTACATAAGAAAACAATTGAAATGCCTTAAAAAACGAACGAGTTCAGAAGGACCGAACCCGAAATAGACCGAACGTTCGGTTCATTTCGTTTCATGGTCGAACTTCACCCGAAATAGACCGAACTCGAAATAGACAGAACGTTCGGTTCATTTCGGTTCGCTTTATTTCGCTTGTTACCTTTATGGAAGTGAAGGCGATTTCGGTACAGATTCGGCTTGCATCATTCCTAGGCCTTGTAGGATCTTATTGAAGCTTGCTTCAGGTAAGGCCTTCGTGAATATGTCTGCCAATTGATCAGTCGTTCTGACGAAGTGAATTTCTACGTTACCATCTTCGACGTGATCCTTGATGAAATGGTACCTAAGTGCTATATGCTTAGTCTTCGAATGTTGCACGAGGTTGTGACAAATCCTAATTGCGCTTTCAGAGTCACAATACAACAAGATTTTCTTCATGTTTAGCCCATAATCCCTAAGTTGACTTTGTATCCATACGACTTGAGATGTACAGGATGCTGCAGCAATATCTTCAGCTTCTGCAGTGGATAGCAAAACACAGGTTTGTTTCTTCGATTTCCAACTGACTAATTTACCATCTAGAAATTGACATCCTCCTGTGGTGCTTTTACGATCTAATCCACAGCCACCTAAATCAGCATCTGAAAATGCTTGAACAAAGAATCATGAGTTGGCTGGATACCACAGACCGAGAGAGAAGGTTCGCTTCAGATAGCGAAAGATATTCTTCACGGCTTGAAGATGAGGTTCTTGAGGGTTGGCTTGAAATAGCGCATAGTAGTAGACAGAGAACATGATATCATGTCTACTGGCTGTAAGATACATCAGAGACCCAATCATCTGTCGATAAAGTGTTACATCAGATGCTGGTTTCTCCAATGATGGTGTGAGTTTAGTTCTGAAAGCCATAGGCACTTTCACTTTGGAGTCTCCCATCATTCCAAACTTGGTTAGAAAAGTCTTGGTATATGCTTCCTGATAAATAAAAATGCCTTCAAGTCCCTGTCTAATGTTCACTCCAAGAAAAAAGTTAATTGGACCCATTGAGCTCATCTCAAATTTAGTTTCCATCAACTTTCTGAATTCAGCTGTTAAGCTAGGATTCGTGGAGCCAAAGATGATGTCATCAACATAAATTTGGACTATCATAAGGTGGTTACCTTCACGCTTACGAAAGAAGGTTGGGTCAACCGAACATTGATTGAATTTAGACATTTTTATGAAACGAGTGAGAGTTTCATACCATGCTCTGGGAGCCTGTTTGAGGCCATATATAGCTTTTTCAAGGATATAACAATGATCGGGATACTTCTCGTTGACGAAGCCTGGCGGTTGCTCAACATATACGGTTTCTTCATGTTCACCGTTGAGGAAAGCACATTTGACGTCCATTTGATAGACTTCAAAGTTCTTGTGAGCAGCGTACGCAAGAAAGATACGAACAGATTCTAATCTTGTCACTGGAGCGAAGGTTTCTTCATAATCGATTCCCTCTTCCTGACAATATCCTTTGACGACCAGCCTCGCTTTGTTACGAATGACATTCCCCTCTTTGTCCATCTTGTTTCTGAATAGCCATTTGAGACCGACAACCGAAGCGTCCTTTGGAGTTGGAATAAGGCGCCATACCTTATTTCGTTCAAACTCATTTAACTCATCCTGCATAGCTTGAACCCAGTCTGAATGATCAAGAGCTGAATTAACGGTTTTTTGGTTCAACATTGGAAACGAATGAATTGAACATGCAAAACTAGACTTTTGAAAAGAGTGCAGCCTGTTTCGCTTTGATTTGAGAGCGAGTTAACACTTTTTCTGAGGATTCCCCTATAATTTGACTTTGAGAGTGATCTTTGGTCCATTTGATAAGTGGAGGAAACTTTGGATCATAGACATGATCCAATTCAGCATTGATTTCTTCCTCTAGTTCAAACAAAATGTCATCATCACCAGTATTGGTGTTCTCCCCCTCGAAGAATGATTCCTGTTCAGGACCAGCATCTGTATCCCCTTCATTGGCTGGAATTTCAGTAGAGCTTGATGTATTTGGCAATGAGTTCTCCCCCTGGAATGAAGATCCTTGATCGTCATGAGGAGAGGAACCCTCCCCCTGGACATCAGGACGGTCACCATAAGGTTCGCTTGTTTCTGTACCTTCGGTTTCTTTGGATTGATCATCAGCCATATTCTTAGCAGCATCGTCTATAACTTGTTTCAGATTATCAACTTTGTTGTCTTTTGCAGTTGATTCAGAGTCAATTGCCTTTTGAGGCTCATCAAACTGGAGCATGAATTGGTCGAAAAGATTCGAGATGGAGATAGTAACCTGACCATTCTTTGGAAATATGTCTAGCGATGCATCTTCTGTTGATTTTAGTTTCTTAACATAACTATCGTCAAAGGTGACATAGTACGTTTCTTCAATTTTCTTCGAGCGTTTATTGAGAACTCTATACGCCTTGGAGTTCAGGGAGTAGCCTAAAAAAATTCCTTCATCCACCTTAACGACTTGTTTCGATTCTCTTTGGAGTTGAAGATGAAACATCTTGAACCGAACACATGAAAGAATTTCACGTTTGGTTTTCGATTGTTCAGAATCTCGTAAGGGGTAATTGAGAACCGCTTATTCAAGTATGATCTATTTTGAGTGTAACAAGCAGCCGCAATTGCATCAGCCCAGAAATACAAAGGTAAGGACGTGAAGCATAGCATAGTTCGAGCAGCTTCACACAGGGATCGGTTTCTCCTTTCAACAATGCCATTTTGCTGTGGAGTATAAGGGGCTGAGAAATTGTGAGTCGTCCCCTTTTCAGCAAGAAAATCTTCAAAATCTTTGTTCTTAAATTTCAGGCCATTGTCGCTCCTTATATTACGAACTACTTTTCTTAGTTGCATTTCAATCTATTTAATAAAGAGCTTGAGCTTTGGAGTGGCTTCAGACTTGTGCTTGAGAAAGAAAGTCCATGTAAATCTTGAGAAATCGTCCACAATAACCAGAATGCATTTGTTTCCTCCAATGCTTTCGATGGAAAATGGACCACATATATCGATATGTAATAACTCCAATGGTTCTATCACGTTAGTGTTGATAATAGAAGGATGAATTTGCCGACTCTGCTTTCCCATTTCACACGCTGCAAAGAGATGTTCTTTATCAAATTTTAGAACCGCAAGACCTCGAACGTGATCACCCAAAACCAACTTGCTGATATCCTTGAAGTTCATATGAGATAGTCTTCTATGCCATAACCAACTTTCATCAGAGTGTGCCTTTGTTAGCAAGCATACAGCTGGTTTACCTCTAATTGGATTGAGGTTCAAAGGATACATTTCCCCTTTTCTCTTTGATTTCAACAGAATGTTGTTTGATCTCTTCTCGACAATTTCTGACCCTTCATCGTCGAATGTTACTTTTAATCCAGTACCAACCACCAGCTGTGATACGCTGATGAGATTGTGTTGTAGTCATTCAACATAAGCTACCTTCCTTATAGAGAACTCGCCATTAGTGATCATCCCAAAGCTTTTGGTAGTTACAAAAGAGTTGTTGTCGTACTTTACAATGCCACCATCTTTGAGAGAACGAAATTCTATGAGTTCCTCCTTCCATCCTGTCATGTGACCCGAGCAACCACTATCGATGTACCATTCTTCGTCAAATTGCTCATCACTTATAACCTGCAAAAAGTTAAGCAGATTTAGGAACCCAAAGTTTCTTGGGTCCTTGTGAGCCTTTTACAGGACAGGGAATAGTAAAAGAAATATCAACCATGTATGTGCGTTTAATTAAAGTTGTTTCATCATTTCTTTTAATGGTGAAAACTTTAATTTTTGTTGATTTAACAGGACTGGTGTTTTTGATGTTGTCTTCAGGGTAGAGTTTTTCTTTTCCCTTGGAAGTAATTGGGGGACAGGAATTTGAATGAGAAGAGTTGAATTTAGAAGTGACTTTAGAATCCCGGTTTTCTGATTAGACTTGTATGGATGGGGACCGAAACCTCTATTTCGGTTGTCATGGGATGAAGGACCGTAACTCTCCTTTCAGTTGTTGTTGGACGAGGGACCGAAACCGTTCTTTCGGTTGTTAATGGGTGAAGGACCGAAACTCTCCTTTCGGTTTTTATTGGAGAAGGGATCGAAACCGTTCTTTCGGTTGTTAATGGGTGAAGGACCGAAACTCTCCTTTCGGTTGTTTTCAGTCGATGGACCAAAACTACCCTTTTGGTTCCTATTGGTCGAAGGACCGAAACCATCCATTCGGTTCCTATTTGTCGAAGGACTGAAACCATCCTTTCGGTTGGTGTTGTGGTGAGGACCAAAACTGCTCTTTTGATTCCTTGAGTCTTCTTGAGTCTTTTGCTTTCTTTCTATCCTTACAAAATCAGAATTTTGAGAATTTCAAAACTATTTTCTCTCTGAGAGATTCTTCTTGTATCTCAGATTTCTTTGATGCTTTCGATCAGCCACCTGTTTTGGATTTCTGTGAATGTTGGCCTTTCGTTTCGAAGCGTGGGCACAACATTCACTTTTTGCTGAAGAAGTATCACTTGTGGTTTGCATCGGTTCGTCCAAAGGGGTTTTAGTTCCACTCGTGCTTGGCACATCATACTTTGTAGGCTCATTTAGTGCTTCAGGTATGTATCTACCTTTCATTCTCCATGAAGTTTTCTGAGAAAGACTCTTTGTCTCATCTGCGTTGTCTATTGGGGCCGACCAGAAGAATTCGTCACTTCCTCCAGCGTTGTCTTCTTCTACCATAGCTGTTAACTCTGCAGTTAGTTGTGGAGTGACTCCTGGTACTGTGTAGACTTGGTTTGGGGTAGTTTGAACCTTTTGGTATACAACAAATTTAGCTTTGAGAACTTTGGTTTTGTCGGTAGACGAACGAGCAAACTCAACGGAGTTTTCAAAAATTAGGTTCTTATGTGACTTAGGTTCGTTTTTGGCTAATTCAGAACAGTCCACCAAATCATCTATAGATATTTCACTCATATCATCATCCTCATTAAGTTCAGATGTATTTTCAACATCAATTTTATTTTCTAAACTTAAATTGGCATTCAAAGAGTCAAATTTTTGTATAGTTTCGGCTCTCAATTTCAATCTATCATTTTCGTCTAACAGATTTTTGAGCATGTCCTTGTGGTCCTTGGACTTTATGTAGGATTCAATTTTGTCCAGACCTATTTTATACGCTGGAGACACTTCATCAGAAGATACAACACTTTCACAATTGTAGGCTTCAACATCGATTTCATCCTCCTTTAATTCAAGGAAGGGAAAAATCATACGATGTATCTTCTTCCCTATTTCACAATCAAGATGCAACTGAGTGATGTTAAAATAGAGTCTTTTAGCAATTAAACAAAATACATTTCACTGTTTAAGAAGTTTAAGATTGTCTCTTGACAAATAAATAGAATCATCTTTAGATCTAATTAACTCCTTTTCCTTTTGCTCGATCCACATTCTTCGTTCCTCACTCTTTGAAGAAATCCTACTGATTTGATCAGTTAGGTTAGAATTTGTGACACGGGTTTGGGAGAGACTACTACTTATGCTTGAGAATTGTGATTTTAAGTTATTTAATTCCTTTTCGTAATTATTAACATGTATTTTTAGAGAAGCAAGAATATTTTGTACCTTTTCGATCAACTCATCACATTCGTTGATCTGAGCATTGATAGGCTTGGCGGCAAAACATCTGTCCTCTTGCTCCCTTTCCTCTTCAACTCCCCCATTATTTATGTATCCTCTTATTTGGGACACACCCTCGGTCACTACAAAGCATCTTCCCATATCATGTTCTTCTTTTGTCAGCATAGCCTTTCCATGAGTGGGCCTCCTGACATCATCATCCTCCGAATCTGTGGACCAAACCTGCACACCATCAAATTCATCACTGTTGTTTGTATCATGCACAATTAAAGCATTCATGGTAGAGTTATTAGCAGCAGACTTTCTTTTCTTTATTTCCTCCAATCTTCTTAGGAGGCTCACTTCCTCATCTTCTTCGTTTGACTTTTCTTCTTTGTTTCTCAACATACAGTCTTTAGCAAAATGATTTTTTGCCTCCACAGTAATGGCAGTCGAATCCTGAGTCTCCTCCAACTTTTTCTTCCTTCTTTGACTCCTCAGACTTTGACCCCATCTTTGGTTCCTCCTTGATCCTTTCGACGCTGTAACTACCCTGCCAGTTTCGGTTCTTATTGGCTGGGAATTTCTTGTTAATGAATTTTCTGGGATTGGACACCATCAGGGCGTATTCTTCACCGGTTAGATCATAATTTGCAAGTTCTAACTCCTCTTCTTCTTCAACCGAACTTTTTCCTTTGGAGACAAGAGCTAAAGAACCCATACTAGAAACCACATTCGTTTCCTTAGATAAAGAATTCTCATGGGATTTTAGAATACCCACTAGTTTTTCCAGAGAATAAGACTTGAACTGTTCATGAGCTTTGACTGTTGACACAACAGCCATCCATTCGGGTCTGAGACCATTCATGTAGGTAACTTTTTGTTTGATAACTTTCCTTTCAATCCCATGCTTTATCATCTTACTTAAAAGATGATTGAAGCGATCAAAAGTTTTAACAAGCTTTTCTTCAGGCTTCTGCTTAAAGCCACCAAATTCAGACAACAAGAGAGTTTGGATAGAATGTTCCAAGTCTTCGTCTATGGAATACAATTCTTTCAATCTATCCCAGATCTCTTTAGCTGTAGTAAAAGAACTCACTAAACGAAACGTATCCAACTGGAGCGCAAACCTTATCATCCTCAGGGCCTTGATATTGCATTGAAACTTCTCCTTTTCATCCTGAGGAATATCTTTGACATCATTGACAAGTTGATTGTATTCTTTCTGTGTTTTAACAATCTTAGAGGTGCTTGTGTGAGAGAATGGGCCTGCAGTAATAGCTTCCCAGATTAAATAACTATTATCCTCCGATCCAATCACGTAGTCTTCAAAGTGATGCATCCAGACTTCATAGTCTTGTTGTGTATACAAGATCGGTATTCTTGTTGTAGACCCTATGTTGTTGGAGATATTGATCGGTTTGGTTTGTGAATCATCCATGGACATTGTAAATGCTTTTGATTGATAACCTGTAAAAGATCAGACTTGTAATATATCGTTAGGGTTAGATCAACAATTAATGAAACACGTCAATATAGAGTGACGGCTCAATAAATATCAATCAATGCGGAATTAAAAACCCTAAGAACTTCTTCGACAGAAGAGATGTGTATGAATTACACAGTCTCCTACTCTGATACCAATTGATGAGTTTAAAACTCTTAGATTGATTAGATCTTTCACAAGTACGATTGTAGAAATCAAACAATTCAAAACAATATGAGAATGAACACAGATCTGAATCAAATGTATGCTTATGATTCAAAACAGAGTCACGCCTCAGCAGAGCTCGATGAAGAACTTTCGCTGTAGAGGCGAGCTAGGGTTTACAAAACTATAAAGCAAATAAACAATGAAAGCAATAACTACTATGTCTGCATGCATGCAGCTTATATACTAAACCCTAGTACAAAAATGTGCACGGTTGGAAAAGTCTAATACCGGCATTCAAACTAGGCTAAGGACTGAGCCCATGACGCAATCTAATAGACCCAACAGTGATTTCGGTCATGGGAAGGTTTTCAGTTTGAGTTTCACCCACTACAGGGTGATTTCGGTTCTAACCTTCCACATATGTTGATTTTGGCCTTAGTGGTTCTAGGTTGGGTGGGATTCTAAGCTAGAAACAATGTCCAAAATTTATGATTTCTATTCCACTATTTGACTATTCTTGATTTGTTAAAACTTGTTTACTTTCAAGAGGTTCTCATGAACATGATCTTTAAGGTGTATATATATATATATATATATATATATGTGTGTGTGTGTGTGTGTGTGTATGTGTGTGTGTGAACTTATATGTACAGATGCCACTAATGTCCTTATGGCTTTCAAGGTTTTATTGTAACAAGGTTGCATTGTGAATTCACTTGCACAAGGCTACGATCTAGACCTTGCTTGATCTGAATCTTTCAAGTTGTCACATCATCCCCCTGTTAGAGGAAATTTCATCCCAAAATTAGCATCTCGAATGGGTTCTTGGTAACCTTAGGGAAAATTTTGGGGTAATTTCGTTTCCTCTAATTTTAGAGTTCCCAAGTGAACTTACGTCATCGCTTGGCATTCCAGTGGACCTTCGCTATTAGTAATTGACTTTGTTCTTTCAATTTCACTGCACATGGTCCCCACATGTTCCTCTTTGGGGTGTAGGTTCTCGTTTACTTGAATGTCGTCGAGTGAGACTACAGGAGTTTCGACAGTCGGGCGCCGCTTAGGGTAGGACACGTGGAATGTCGGATGTTTGATGCTGAGTTCTTATGGTAACTGAAGTCTATGGGCCACTAGGCCTCTCCTGGCGAGAATCTTGAATTGTCTAATGAAGTTAGTGTACTTGACGCCATAGAGGTAGTGTCACTGGAACTTAAGATGAACCCTATTGTTACTAAGGTTTAAGATGTGTGTGGTGCATCTGGCCTTAGGAATCTTAAGTTTCTTGGAAGTTTCTTCCTACACAATTCTGAGTTGGCGGGTATGTCGACCTTTGTTTGTTCCTTGAAGTTGGTCGAATAGGTCATTGATTCAGAATAGGAGATATTGATCCTTGATGATGGTTTTGTTTGGCTCTTAGTAGTCAATGGCTCTATGGACAATTTTCCCTTCCTCTTTACGAATCAGACAGGTGTTTTCTGATGTTAGAGACTCGATCTGAAAATTTCCTTACTTATCATGTCGTTCCATTGACCATACAATTTTTGTACTTATGTTGGTGCTAAGTAGTATTGGAGATTTGGCTATGGGAATAGCTTCAAGGGTCGAGTCGATCCGAACTCAACTTCGCACATGAGTGGTATTCCTGAAAGAACTTCTGGGAAACACCTTGGGAAGGTTATAAACCTCTGAGATTCCCTTTATTTCTTTTGCTTCTTGTTTCCTATTTCTATTATGGCTAGGGAAGATCATGGTACCTCTTACATAGGTACTTATGAGTCTAGATGCAAGGGACAATTTGGGGGTTTGTCGTTATAGGTTGGAAAGGTTTCGTAAGTTGGTTGCTTAAAGTGAAGGGTCTTTTGTACCACATGAAATTGGTATGGTGAGGATCAAGTCAATTCAAGTCAAATAACGAAGTTGGGATTTCGTATTGTAACCGGTGTTAAGTCGATTTGGAAGGGACATAATTATTTAGAATGGTAGTGTATGTTGGGTTTTATGTATTACAATAATCATATGGTGCACATACAACCCTAATGCTTTGGATCTATGTTTTCTCTAGTTATACATGCAGCAAAAATTATCCAAAGCATGAAGCCTACAACTAGCATACAATTTGATATTTTATTCATAAAATAGATTAGATGATTACCTATTTGTTGTAGCTTGATGTATTTGGCCTTTAAGAGCTTAGTGTTGGATTAGTGTCTAAGTCCATAACTATATTTGGTATATACTTGACCCGGTTGTAGCATGGTCCTTTTTGGGTTGCCTTCACCAAAGCAACTTGACTGGATGAATAATAGAGAAAGAGGTTATTATGGTGTATTAATATATTATATGAATAATATATTAAAGGAGAAATCATATTTGTTTAATTAATATTGTCAAGAATTAATTAAGAATTAATTTTGTGAACAAAAGAGATTAATTAAACTAAGGGGACTGGAATTGCAATTATAAGATAATTGCATTGTGGGCTAAGGAAACCCTAAAGATAGGGAGTGGACGAAATCCTTATGGATAGCCCATAAGATTTCGTCCAATGAGGGTTTCTGGAATATTCTCATGGGCTGCTTAGAGCCTAAGTAACTGGATGAGATCTTTGACTAAAACCCTAATTCCTCACCTATAAAAGGAACCCCTAGCCATGCAATTTTCGGCTACCACAACCCTAAGAAGAGTTCAAGAGCCAAAAATTATCTCCCACCTCTATCTCTTGCCTTATCCAAATCTTTTGGTGTGTGTGATCTATTAGAGGCACAACATTTGAGGTTCTAACCTTCTCAAAGGCTCAAGATCTTCAAGAAACAATCAAAGTTAATGTTCTAACTAGTTCATTAGACATGATTTCGATTTTGTGATATGCTAGATTAGGGTTTTGCAAGTATTGGACAATTATGCATGTACAATTAGAAAAACTAGATACAAGCATTAGGGTTTGCATGAAGGAATGTTGTTTTGCTTAAAACTCATCAGTGGTATCAGAGCCTAGGATTTTTATGTTGGAATAGTGTCTAAGGCTGCAACTATATTAAGCAAGTATTTGACCAGGTTGTGCATGGTCCTTTTGGGTTGCCTTCACCATAGCAACTTGATAGGATGATTTATTAAGATAGAGTAAATATTATTAGTGTATTATCAGAATAATATAAAGAATAATATATTGCTATTTGATTAGTATAAGTCATAGAATTAATTGGAATTAATTTGGTGACTTAAAGAGATTAATTAAATAAGATGGTATAAACTGTCAATTGTTTGATAGTTAAACTTTAGACTGTAAATCCTTATAGATATGTATTGGACGGATTCTAGAAGCTTGGGATAGCTTCAAATCGTCCAAGGGGTTATCTAAGGAATGGATTTGGATGGCTTTAAGAGAAGATTATCCAATTAGGGTTCAGGTTGTAACCCTTACGAAGTCTACAAGTATAAATAGACCCTATGGCATAAGGAAATCGGTACCTCACCAAAAGTAGAGAAGCCCTGGCCAGATTCCTCCCCTCTCCTCTCTCCCAAATCATCCTCCTTGCTATTTGGTGTTTGTAAGCCATTAGAGGAGTGACAATTGTGACTCTAGAAGCTCCAAGACAACAAGATCAACAAGGAATTCAAAGGTATGATTCTAGATCCGTTTCAATATTGTTATTACACCTAAATAGTCATTAGAAGTCTTGGATTCAAAGCATGTTTAATTAGAAAGCCTAGATCCAAGCATTAGGGTTTTTGCATGCGCACATAGGAAAGTTCTTATGGCTAAAACCCATCAGTTTATTCTAATGTATTTGATGCAAAGTTTATTGTTCAAAGTTGTAAAATTTGTTTTTCTGTTTTTTACCAGACTCGTGACGTAACCAGAGAAGGTCACGACGTGATTTACAATAAACTGTTTTTTCAAATTAAAAATCAGATTTTTTGTTATGGTAATTGATATCCAAATCAAATTAATGGATAATTGTCAACTTAAGATAATTACTTGTTTTATAAGATAAAGATTAATTATTTGTAAATTGATTTATCTTGTATGGAAAAGATTAGGTCAAATTATGTGACAAATATTAATAATACGATTATTTAAAAATTTTCAAATTTGATCTAAAAGATGTTTTGAAAAGTTTCAAAACTTGGCCTAAAGTTTTGGGATTTAAATTTTTAATAAAAAGTTTTAATGTTGAAATATTTAAATTTCAAACCCTAGAATTTTACAAGTTTAAAATTCAACCCTTATACTATTATAATATTTATAAGATTAATAATTATATATATGTATAAGATAAAGCTAGTCTTATCGTTAGTAGGCCTCATTCACGAAACCGATCTATAAGGGGGGGTATAAGGTTGATGCCTATAAAATGGTAGTTTAATGGGTGTCCAGTATCACCTACCGCTTCCTTGATTAGCGGAGGGTCATTAGCCGAACTGGTAGGATAGGGCAACTAATTCCTCATTAAAAGTATAATGGTTAATAAAGTAACTAAATGTTTTTATAAAATTCCCAATCTTAGTTACTTTAGGAAAAATGTGAAGATGATGCTATTCCATGAAATTACACTTTGTACCCTTTCCAAGACGTTAGTGGAGCGTGTGTGGTTAACTGACACTCTAATTTGGGTCTAATAAAGGTGGAAAAGGGTGACTCGATGTTTGTCATAGATCAATGGAGCATGTGTGGCTAACTGGCACATTGATTTGGTGACTGTAACATGGAGGGCACCCAGTACATTTGCATGGTTATTCACACCTTGTTTGTGATCCTCAGTATCCCAGTCACAAACTTGAAGGGCATATCGAGATTTAAACATGCCATTGAAAAGTTCAATGAATCTCAAAAGATCTAAGAGTTTCAGCACATTTGAAACTTAATCTTTTTCGTTTTTCATGGTGGAAATTAGTGAATTGTCATTCACTTACCGTTAAATTATTTGCGATTTAGATTACGGAATCCCTCTTCTAAATTGTGAATAATGTCGTTGGATCCTAGCCCTAATTTATCATTTGGGTGTTCAATTGGGGATTCTTATCTAATCAAACTTTTTTGCTTTTCGTTTTCCAAATGTCTACCTCAAACAACAACAACACTTCTGGCTCGAACTCTTCCGGCTCATTCTCACTCATGAATTTGTGTGGGAGGGTGATTTTCGATGGGGCTAATTTTGATGATTGGATCCGCAACATTTGAATGGTTACCCGCCACAAGGACATGGAGTATGTCCTTGACAAGTAGCTGAAAGAAGTGGATGTCAACAATGCTACTCCTGAGGAGATCGTTGCCTTTGAGGCACATGAACACGATGCTACGAAAATCAATTGCATCATGCTCGCGACCATGACTGCAGAACTCCAAAATTCCTATGAGGACTTCTATCCCTATGAGATGCATCAGAATTTAGTAGATAGGTACCACCAAAGTGCCAGGCAGGAGATGCGTGATCGAACCTAGTTGGACATGGTTCGTTCCATGATGAGTCGTGCTTCATTGCCTATCTCATTCTAGGGGTATGCCTTAGAGACTGTCGCCCATATCCTTAACTTAGTCCCTACAAAGAAGGTTGGCAAAACACCTCATGAGATGTGGACAGGGAAAGCTCCCTCATTGGCGCATATCAAGGTTTGGGGTTGCGAGGCTTTTGTACGATGAGAGACTCACGACAAGCTCGAACCTCGTAGTGAGCGATGTATTTTCATCGGCTATCCGCAAAAGTCCTTTGGATATCTATTCTATAGACTGAGTGACAATGTAGTCTTCGTTGCGAGGTGAGGGATTTTTCGAGAGCGAGAAATCATAAGCCAAGAGGACATTGGGAGGCAAATTGATCTTGAAGAGCTTCAAGAATCAAGTGATGAAGGAAACTCTAACGCTAGTGTTCAACCCAAGGAGGAAAATCCTGTTGAACCAATTAACGGGTCCTTACCTCTTAGACATTCCAGTAGAGTTAGTGTTCCGCCTGTGTTATATGGTTTTCATATAACAAGTGAAGGTGATACATTTATTAGTGATAGTACACTAATAAATTTGGATGAACCTAACAGCTATAATGAAGCCATGGCAAGCCCAGAGTCTACAAAATGGAAAGAGGCTATGGACAGCGAGATTCAATCCATGTATGACAATCAAGTCTAGAACTTGGTTGACAATGTACCACTTCATAAGACAGTCAGGTGTAGATGGATCTTCCAGAAGAATACCGACATGGATGGGAAAGTACACACTTATAAGGCACGATTTGTTGCAAAGGGATTTACTCAAACTCCCGGAGTTGACTATGATGAGACCTTCTCACCAGTAGCAAAGATAAAGTCTACTAGGTTTATGCTAGCCATAGTTGCGTTTCATATCTATGAAATATGGCAGATGGATGTCAAAACCGCTTTCCTTAATGGGAAGTTGGTTGAGGATGTTTGCATGAGTAAGCCAAAGGGTTTTGTCGATGCATGTAACAACGTGAATTTTTTTAAAACAATTTTTCATTTTTCAACATAACATATTTCATAAAATATTCTCAAAACCCAATGTATCAAATAGTATCTCAAATACGACATCTCCTAGAATCTCAGATACTGAATAGTCTCTCAGTGAGTACAGATCACGCCGGCACCTTCCCGCGATCCTCGCTAGTACCTGAAACACATAACACACAACACGGTAAGCAAAATGCTTAGTATGTTCCCCAAATTACCACATACAACGCATAAGCCACTCAAGGCTATAAATCGGTATGACCCTCCGGTCAATGTGTCTCAGCGGGACCCTCCAGTCCTGTAGCTCGTTGGACCCTCTGGTCCGGCCTAGCTCGTTGAACCCTCCTATATGGTCTGATCAAGGACCCTCTGGCCTCATGAGTCGTTGGACCTTCTGGTCTGGTCTATATATCACATAGCATACATATATCACATTGCACATAATCATAAACATACACATACACATAAGACCCTTCGGTCTGCACATAGATACCACTTTAGGTAATGTACAGTGAGAAGACTCACCTCGTAACATGTCTAGTAACTCTCGTGCTCGATATCCTTGGTCTAGCCTCTGCCTATCAAATGATAACATCCCAAATCAATACTCTCTTTATGTTCTCATCTCTAAAGGATGGGTAGAAGACCATTCTACCCCTCCTTAGCCTCTCTTGAATCAGTTGACCAAAACCCTAAGGTCCTCGGAAGTCAACCCCAATCAATGGTCAAATTTGACCGCACTCGCCGAGTGCACTCGCTGACTTGGTGAGTTCATGAGTATACCCTGAATCCTTCTAAGACCTCACTCGACTCGTCAAGCTAACCTCCCAAATCGACGGGTTACTACTGGTCACGAATCGCAGGGTAACTCGACTCGGCTCGTCGAGTCCTCTCTTGGACTCGGTGAGTGTCCTCCATGGCAACACTCAATTGACCTTTTGAGGTCAGATCTGTTCCTCTAATCTATAGATCTGGCTTTTTTGCACTCAAAAGTCACGTCTAGGTTTGGACCTGATGTCCATGCACGGCACATCAAGCTCCATTCGATGAAATAACCAATTTAATGGTGTTTTAGGCTCAACACACTCATGGAACTACATAAAGCTAAACTCAAGGGACTCTCTGGACCTATCAAGGTCCAGATCTAATGTCTAAATCGAAAAGGGACCTCTCATCTTTGTAACCTAGCTCCAAAAGAGGGTAAAGAATCCAAAAACCCATGAGATCTATCCAATACAAGAGATTAGGTGCAGATTTGTACCTAATACAGAAGTCTGGAGTGAAATAGCAGCCAATCCCATGACCTTCTTGCTTCCAAACCTTGAAACTCTTCTCTTTCCTTTCAAAGAACACACCAAGAAGCTCACAAAGGTACTATTTCCCACTTTAAGCTCTCAAAGGCGAATAGGGTTTCGCAGGGGTTTGTGTGGCCGCAAATGAAGGATACAAGGGCCTTTAAGTAGGTCCCAAACGCGGGTAATTAGGGTTTTCCTCATCAGCACCAACTCGTCGAGTCGGATTCCCGACTCGTCGAGTCCATTCATTAAACTCGTCATCTAAACGCGACCCTACTCAACGAGTTGAGGAACCAACTCGTTGAGTCCCTCCAATTAATTCAAAATAAATAATTGAAATAGCATACCTAAAAATTCGGATGTTACAATTCTCCCCTACTAGAATCAGACTTCACCCTCGAAGTCTTCGACCGCAAATAACTTCGGATGCTGATTTCGCATCTCCGACTCCGGCTCCCAGGTCGACTCGGACCCTCTCCGATGTTGCCACTGGACCTGAACCAGAGGCACCTCCTTGTTCCTTAGAACCTTGACCTTCTAATCCAAGATATCGATCGGTCTCTCAATGTAGTTTAGGCTCGCATCCACCTGAATATCCTCTAGTGGCACTATAGCTGTTTCATCAGCGATACACTTCCTCAAGTGAGATACGTGGAAAGTATTCATGGATCTGGCTCAACTCTGTAGGTAGCTCTAAATGGTAAGCTACATTTCCTACCCTGGCGATCACCCTGAAAGGCCCAATATATTGAGGCCCCAACTTGCCCCGCTTCCTAAACCGGATTACCCCTTTCCATGGGGAAACTTTCAGAAGTAAAAAATCTCCAACCTGGAACTCGAGCTCGGATCGCCGCCTATCCACGTAACTCTTCTAGCTGCTTTGGGCTGTCAGCAATTTCTGCCTGACATGTTGTATCTACTCTGTCGTCTTAAGCACTATCTTGGTGCTACCCATCACTCGCTGCCCCACCTCGCCCCAACAGATAGGGGTCCTACACCTCCTCCCATACAACAGCTCAAAGGGAGGCATACCAATACTCGAATGGTGGCTGTTTTTGTAGGAAAACTCAGCCAAAGGAAGGCATGTGTACCAACTTCCCCCGAAGTCCATAACACATGCACGAAGCATGTCCTCAAGCATATGTATCGTCCGCTAACTATGCCCGTCCGTATGTGGGTGATAAGCAGTGCTAAAGTGCAATCTCGTGCCCAAATCCTCATGAAATGTCTTCCAGAACCTGGAAGTAAAACGAGCATCTCGGTCCGACACGATCTAGATCGGCACTCCATGTCAAGATACCACCTCTCTCACATATATCTCCGCCAGCCGCTCTACAGAGGAGCTCTCACTGATAGCAAGGAAGTGACCACTCTTCGTCAGACGATCCGCAATCACCCAAATTGCATCAACACCCCTCGCGGTGCTCGGCAATTTGGTGATGAAGTCCATAGAAATTTGTTCCCACTTCCACTGGGGAACCTCTAGTGGCTGCAACTTGCTATGAGGACGCTAGTGCTCGGCCTTAACCCGGCGACAGGTCAAGCACCTCTCTACAACCCACGCAATATCCCTCTTCATACAGGGCCACCAATAGTTTCTCTTCAGGTCCAAGTACATCTTAGTGGCTCCAGGATAGATCAAAAATCTCAATATGTGAGCTTCCTCCATCAGTATGCTACATTCCCCACCCATAAACGGCACCCAAATCCGACCATGGAAGGTCATAAGCCCTTGACCATCGGTAACAAACTCGGATACCAGTCCAATCACCATCTCTTTCTTGCGGTTCTCCGGTCTCACAGCCTCTGCCTGGGCCTCTCGAATGGTATCCAACATCGGAGTCATCACCGTCATCCACATACATATGTCTTGAATCGGGGCACTTTCCGCCCTCCGGCTCAGAGCATCGGCTACCACGTTAGCCTTGTCCGAGTGGTACAGGATCTCACAATCATAATCCTTTACCACATCTAACCATCTCCTCTGGCGCATATTCAGGTTGGGCTGATCCATTAGATACTTCAAACTGTTGTGGTATGTGTATATGGTACACCGAACCCCATACAAATAATGGCGCCATATCTTGAGGGCGAACACCACTGCCCCCAATTCCAAATCGTGGATGGGGTACCTCGTCTCACAAGGCTTCAGCTGCCTCGATGCGTATGCTATCACATGCCATTTCTGCATAAGCACCGCACCCAGCCCCGATATAGACGCATCACAATACACTACAAAATCCTCCATTCCCTCCGGAAGAGCTAACACCGGGGCCTCGCATAGCTTTTGGCGAAGAGTCTCAAATGAGGTTTGTTGCTTTAGACCCCAAGTAAAAGCCACACCCTTCCGGGTTAATCTGGTGAGGGAAATCTTGAAGAAATCCCTGATAAATCTCCGATAGTAGCCGGCCAATCCCAGAAAACTCCCGATCTCGGTGGGGGATCTCGGCACCTCCCAATGCATAACAGCCTCAATCTTGGCCGGATCGACCAATATCCCATTCTTGTTAATGAGGTGCCCCAAGAACTGGACCTCTCATAACCAGAAATCACACTTGGAGAATTTGGCATAAAGCCTCTCCGATCTCAATACTCTGAGGATCTCTCTCAGATGCTCTCTGGACCTCGAGTACACTAGAATGTCGTCAATGAAAACTATCACCGATCGATTCAACATCGACCTGCATACTCGGTTCATGAGATCCATGAATACTACTGGTGCATTGGTGAGCCCAAAAGGCATCACCACGAACTCGTAATGCCTATAACGAGTCCTAAACACCGTCTTCGGGATATCCTCATCGTCCACCCTCATCTGATGATATCCTGACCTCAAGTCTATATTGGAAAACCAAGACGCTCCCTGCAACTGATCGAACAGGTCGTCGATCCTCAGTAGTGGGTAACGGTTCTTGACCGTTAACTTGTTCAACTCCCGGTAATCAATGCACATCCGATGTGTTCCGTCCTTTTTCTTGACAAAAAGGATCAGTGCTCCCACAGTTAGCTACTCGGTCGAATGAATCCCTTCCCCATCAACTCCTGAAGTTGCGAGGATAACTCCTGCATCTCTGGTGGCACAAGGCGATAGGGTGCCTTGGCAATAAGTGCTGCTCCCAGAACCAAATCAATGTCGAACTCCACCTGCCTCTCCGGTGGCACACCCGACAACTCTTTGGGGAAAACATCCAAGAACTCACGTACTATCGGGACCTCATCGACTGAACTTGGCCTCTCGGCGACAATTCGTGTATCCATCACGTAGGCTACAAACCCTCTGCATCCCTGATGTAGACTCTGTCTCGCTCTGACAGCCAAGCAAAATGCCGACCCAGATCGGGTACCCTCGCCATACACCGTGAGTACTCCCCCACTAGGGTCTCGAATGCTCAGCAACTGACGTTCGCAGTTGATAATAGCTCCAAATCGGCTTAGCCAGTCCATACCTATGATGACACTGACATCCCTCATCGTAATCGGTACCAAATCTATCGGGAACTCAACAGCAAAAATATCGAGTACACATCCTCGAATCACATTCGTAGCATACACCGCTCACTCGTCGGCTATAGAAACTCGCAGAGTTCGACTCATCGCCTCTCGTCGGATACTAATGTGCTGACTAAATGCTAAAGATACGAAAGACCGACTCGCACCCGAGTCAAATAACACCAAAGCAGGTACAGAATTCACAAGAAAAGTACCTAAGCATACCACAGTATAAGCACAATATCACAAACTCATCATAAATAAATAAAAGAATACATACCAGCCAAGACATCAGGCGTTGTGCGGAACTCATCCGCTGTCAACTAGAAGGCTCTCCCGCGAGCCTTCGGTGCCTCGGCCTTCGCTGGCAGGACCTCGGTAGTTCTAGCAGCAGGTGCAGATCCCTGTACTGATCCTTGAAGTAACTACGGGCACTCGGCCTTCTGATGGCCGATCTAGTTGCAATGAAAGCAAACTGCAAACCCCTTGGGGAAATCCCTCGTGAAATGCCCCTCCTCACCACATTTGTAGCACATTCCTGCTCTACATACTTCCTCATGTCTCTTGCCGCACTTCCCACAAGTGTGGCCCTTCTGGCCCCCAGATCTCAAATCAGTGGGCATTGCCCACTTGGATGCCGGTTGAGACTGAACCGGCTACCTATCCCTCCTCTGAGACTCGGCCTCCTCTGTGGCCTGGGTCTCCAGCTCGATCTCCCTCTTCCAGGCATTTTCCTGGAGCTCAACAAATGTTCGGTATGTTGAGTTCGCCACGCACTCATGAATGTCTCTCCTCAGTACGCTCAGATATCGACTCATGCGTTCCTGCTCAGTAGACACGTGTTCAGGGCAAAACAACGCCCTCTCATGAAACATCCGTGTAATCATAGTCACCGACTTCGTCCCCTTCTTGAGGGAAAAGAACTCCTATGCCAGCCGTTCCCTCTCCATCGGAGGAAGATACTAATCTCGAAACACGGTGGTGAACCTCTCCCAGGTCACCGCTATAATCTCTATATAAGTGAAATCAGCTGTTACAAATTTCAAACAATCCTTTGCTCCTAATCGAAGCTGGTTCAAAGCGAACCGAACCCTCAGATGCTCTAGACAAGAACAGTGTAGAAGCATCCCTCTGAAATCCACCTCATCGTGGCTATCGGATCCTGATTCCCATCAAACTCTGGTGGCTTCGTGTTGCTGAACTCTCGGTACAGCTAAGCGTCACCCCCCTGTGGCCTTGCGGCAGCAACAGTTGTTGTGGCTGCAACAGTAGCTGCCTCGGTAACAGCAGCGTACCTCGCATCAAACGTCTCAATCAGCATGGTCTTGATAGACCCAAACATCTCCTGAATGGCCTCCCATATCTCGGCGCGGACACCTCGTCATGTATCATGCGACAAATTTCCTCTTCGCTAACGCCGTTGCCCCCTGGTGTGTGGCGTGTCCCAACAATGATGTCTCTGAAACACAACACAAAAGATATCAGAGACTCGCTCGATTATACTCACACTCGATACTCAACCCTACTTGTTCTTTGGTACCCCAAAGGATTCTTACTTGGACTGTTCATTGACCCGGTGCCTCCAGTAGTACGGGCCCTATACTACCTTCCACACCGCATCAGTATTCACCCCAAGTCCTCCTCCTCGAATCCCAGATCGCAAGTACTCTATATCTTTCTAAGCACAGGCTACTCTTTAATAGACCACTCATAAGCTCCTCGCTGCTACCTACTCACTCTCGAAGCATCTCATAGTAGCATCACAAATCAGGCCACTCTAGTCCTAGATATGAATACCTAGCCTACTCTTGCATGCATAGCATCTCATATAATATAAGGGTATTTTGGAAAATCACCGTTCGGGCGTTGGCTGATCGTACACACTGCTCTGTTCTGCTTGTCTCAAAATCTTTTACTTATCGGAAAAATTGTTTATTTTATGAAAATTTCTCTCAAATCCTCAGTTTGAGTCTAGCTATGCCCGAAGGTGCATCTGAATCCCTCCAACCAAGGCTCTGATACCAACTTGTAACAACGTGAATTTTTTTATAACAATTTTTCATTTTTCAACATAACATATTTCATAAAATATTCTAAAAACCCAATGTATCAAATAGTATCTCAAATACGACATCTCCTAGAATCTCAAATACTAAATACTCTCTCAGTGTGTACAAATCATGTCGGCGCCTTCCCGCGATCCTCGCTAGTACCTGATACACGGAACACACAACACGTAAGCAAAATTCTTAGTGAGTTACCACATACGACACATAATCCACTCGAGGCTATAACTCAGTATGACCCTCCGGTCAATGTGTCTCAGCGGGACCCTCCAGTCCCGTAGCTCGTTGGACCTTCTGATCCGGTCTAGCTCGTTGCACCCTCCGACACGGTCTGATCAAGGACCCTCTAGCCTCATGAGTCGTTGGACCCTCTGGTCCGGTCTATATATCACATAGCATACATATAACACATTGCACATAATCACAAACATACACATACATATAAGACCCTCTGTTCTGCACATAGATACCAATCTAGGTAATGTATAGTGAGAAGACTCACCTTATAAGATGTCTAGTAACTCTCGTGCTCGATATTTGTCACAACTAGGAATTCTAATGCTTTGTAACAATAACAATGATAACAAATGTGAAACAAAAATGTGAAAGCATGTATGACGCTTATTCAATAACAACAAAACCTCCATCAAACACTTTATACAAGCATATCAAATAGTCAACAAAGAATTGGAAACCCTAGAAATCCCGGTTTAAGTCCATTTTAAACTAGGACTTCCTTATTGGGCCTAATGGGCCAATAAGTTTCCAATTTGACTATTTTGAGCTTAGAACTCTTAAATGGGCTCTAATTGGACCCACTTCCATTTATTTTAATAATTTATGCCATATTGGGCCTAGAATAAAATAAAACGCCCTAATGGACCTTATTGGGCCATAACTAACTTAATTAGCCCTAAATGGCCATAAAACTCATACTTTGATGTGTATTGGGCCCATATCTTGGACTTAAGCACTCAAGGCCCAAACTCTCTCCTCTTTTCTCTATCTCTCGGCCCAAGTAATAAAAGAAAAAAAAGGGAATTAGAGGATTAAGGAGGATTAGCCACCTCCTTAATACCTAGGGATATCCAAGAAAATTCACATGTTTCCATGCACATCCTTTTACTTCCCTCTCTCTTCTTCTTCTATTACTCTCAGTCGAGAGTATCACACACACACACACACCCACAAAATTCATTCCAACTCTTTCCAAATCCTCTCAAGAACACTTGCACTCATTCTTCAAAAATTTCGAGATTTAGAGCTTTTCAAGGAGCTTCTTCCACAAAAATCAACATTTAAGGTAAGTTGGTGTTTAAATCCATGATCTAACTAATTCATTTCATTAAAAATCTCCTCCTAATTCTATTCAAACTCATGATCACCATCTTAGAAACCTCTAAGTTCGAGATCTTCCAAGAAGGCTTGCTAGGACCAAATTTTCTTCATTTCTTCCTTCTAAATCAAAAACAACAAGCAAAGGTGAGTTCATACCCCTCTTTTTCGGTTTTTACAAGTTTTATGGGGGAGAATACAGGTAAAATGTGTATATCTATGTGTATGTGTGTGCTATGTATGATTTTATGCATGTATGTGTGATTTTAAGTGTTTATGTGGTAAATATGCAACAAAAAGAGAAGAAATCTCGAGATCTATGATATAAGAAGGAAAAAAACATGATCTAAGGAATACCACACTAAACAAGTCAAGAAAAATACCCTCTAAGATTTAAAATAGACATATTGTAACATAAAACAAATTTTGGGGCTTAAATTGTCAAATAAACAAAAGTTGGGTGAGAAGTTGCTATTCACGGTTTTCTTGAGGGTCAAAAGAGTCAAAACAGTTAAAATAAATGTTTTTCTGACAATTATGCTCTTCAAAGGACTTGAAATGTAAATAAAAGCTCAATGGGCCAATTTTTGGGCTTTTCGGCCCATTAAGCCCAAAGTTGCGAAAATTCTGATTTTCAAAGGGCTAAAATGAGAAATTTCTCAAAACAGGGGATAAAAAGGAAAACAAAATTATTTCATGGGTTAAAATACGTTTCTTTACTAAAAAGGACCAAAATGTAAAGATTTTGGATTTTGGGCCAAAATTGTAAAAGTTGCAAAAGTTTTGGCTTTGACTGAAAAATACTTTTTTGGATGGGCTGAAACTGTCAAAGAGTAAATTTTGGGCTAAAAATATCAATTGAGTAAGTCTATAGGTCAAATGTGTCAAGAAAATGATTTAAGGACTTAAAATGTCTTGTTTTTACAAAAGGGACTAAAATTGTCATCTCTATTAAAGAAGGTCTAAAATGAGTCAAACCAATATTTTGAGTCAATTATTTTATTATTTAGATATTTTAGTCAAAAATACCAGACTACAACTTATGAAAAATGACAAGATGAATATACATAAATTCCCAAATACCGTTACAAATGACCAACCAGTCTCGTAACGATACAAATTTAACAGTTGTTCAATTAAACATTCCGATAACTATACTATACCTGAAACAAGTAAACAATTAAATTCGTTGGGCTTGAAAGTTTCCAAACATGCTTATTGGGCCTTTGTGACCCATTAACGTGATTTTTGGGCCCAAGGGATAATTATAAATGTTATTGGGCCTTCTCTGACCCAATTTTATATTTAAGGGACCCTCAATGTCTTTTAAGTGCTATCGGGCCTTAGTGGCCCATTAGCATTGCTAGTAAGGTCCAAGTAATCAAATGCGAAATGGGCCAACATGTCCTTCGTATACCCAACAGCCTAAAATAACTCACGAAGGTAGCATGGCTTTGTATTCCTCTTCTCCTCGTTTGTTAGGCCTATACGTAATCAAAGTAAACAAATACAGGTCGATAATCAATAGTAATCAAAGTCAATTGGGATTTAGTGAGTAATAACGGGTGGCACCAACGTGTGTCGGTCGTAGTCTGTAGTTATAATCAAAGTCTCCTGGAGGGAGAGAGAGAGAGAGAGAGAGAGAGAGAGAGAGAGAGAGTTTGTGTATAGATCTATACGGAGGTGACTCCCCCACACCTCAGCTGTTTGCTATAGTTAGACTCGGCCAGTCTAGGGTGACAAAATCTTAAGATCAATTAAGGCGTTCACCAGAGTGACAAGACAGATGAACTAGTCATTATCATGCATGGTTATAACGACTCACATAAATAAATCCAATATAAATCAAGTAATCAAGGTAATTCAAAATCATTCACATGATGGATAACCATTCAAACCGTTATATGATATTTTTATTTTGGAAAACATCGGGTTTTCTGGGGAAGTTCAACATTTTCACTTGTACGTTTAATACAAAGTTTTTCAATTATACATGTTTTGAAATCATCATGCATATATTTACGAATCTTCACACCTTTTTATAAACAATGGTCTTTTCAGAAAATATCAGATTTTCTGGGTTGTTTTCGTTCAAACTACACAAAACATTTTTATATCAAACATGCTTATGAACTCACCAACATTCCATATGTTGACCATTTTCAAAATAACTTGTATTCTCAGGTAACAGGTAAGCTGAGGAATAAGTACCAAGTACGTTAGTGTATTTTGCTTTTGAAAACTATCAAACAATTTATGTATGGATTTGTAATGTTAAAACAACATACTTGATGTGAACAATGTTAGTTGTAATATATTGATTCATGGTGATGTTTATGTTATAATTCATGTATATTCATTGTGATGATATTCAATTTAAGTCACACGAGCCCTCGGACGTTTCCGCCGTCTGGTTCGGGGGCGTGACAATATCCTCGGTCTAGCCTCCACTTATCAAATGATAACATCCCAAATCAATACTCTCTTTATGTTCTCATATCTAAAGGATGGGTAGAAGACCATTCTACCCCTCTTTAGCCTCTCTTGAATCAGTTGACCAAAACCCTAAGGTCCTTGGAAGTCTACCCCAGTCAATGGTCAAATTTGACCGCACTCGCTGAGTGCACTCGCTGACTCAGTGAGTTCATGAGTATACCCTGAATCCTTCTAAGACCTCACTCGACTCATCAAGCTAACCTCCCAACTCGACGGGATACTACTGGTCATGAATCGCAGGGCAACCCAACTCGGCTCGTCGAGTCCTCTCTTGGACTCGGTGAGTGTCCTCCATGGCAACACTCAATTAACCTTCTGAGGTCAGATCTGCTCCTCTAATCTATAGATCTGGCCTTTTTTGCACTCAAAAGTCACGTAAAGGTTTGAACTTGATGTCCACACATGGCACATCAAGCTCTATTCAATGAAATAACCACTTTAATGGTGTTTTAGGCTCATCACACTCATGTAACTAAATAAATCTAAGCTCAAGGACTCTCTGGACCTATCAAAGTCCAGATCTAATGTCTAAACCGAAAAGGGACCTCTCATCTTTGTAACCTAGCTCCAAAAGAGAGTAAAGAACCCAAAAATCCATGAGATCTATCCAATACAAGAGATTAGGTGCAGATTTGTACCAAATACAAAAGTCTGGAATAAAATAGCAGCCAATCCCATGACCTCCTTGCTTCCAAACCTTGAAACTCTTCTCCTTCCTTTCAAAGAACAAACCAAGAAGCTCACAAATGTACTATTTCCCACTCTAAGCTCTCAAAGGAGAATAGGGTTTCACAGGGGTTTGTGTGGCCGCAAATGAAAAAAATAAGGGCCTTTAAATAGGTTCCAAACCCGGGCAATTAGGGTTTTCCTCATCAGCACCGACTCGTTGAGTCAGATTCCCAACTCGTCGAGTCCATTCATTAAACTCGTCATCTAAACGCGAACCTACTCGACGAATTGAGGCACCAACTCGTTGTTTTCAAAATAAATAATTGAAATAGCTTACCCGAAAATCCGGATGTTACAATTCTCCCCCACTAGAATCAAACTTCTCCCTCGAAGTCTTCGACCGCAAATAACTCCGGATGCTGCTTCCGCATCTCCGACTCCGGCTCCCAGGTCGACTCGGACCCTCTCCGAAGATGGAATCTTTGTTTCGATGAGAAAGTCAAAGAGTTTGGTTTCTTGCGAAACGAGGATGAGTCCTATTTATATGTCAAAGCCTGTGAGAGTATAGTTAGCTTCCTTGTATTGTATGTCGATGACATACTGCTCATAAGAAATGACATCCCAACCCTGCAGGAGGTTAAATCCTGGCTTGGGAAATGTTTCCCTATGAAGGACCTCGGAGAGGTTGTCTATATTCTGGGAATAAGGACAGTGAGAAATAGGTGGAAAAGACTAATAGGACTTAGTAAAGGTACTTATTTGGATAAGGTACTCAATCGTTTTAGTATGGAGAATTCCAAGAAAGGGGAGCTACCAATCCAAAGCAATACCAAGTTGAGTCAGACTCAAAGCTCAAGTACCGAAGCCGAGATAGCTGAGATGAGCAGAGTACCTTATGCTCCGCAATTGGCTCAATCATGTATTCTATGACTTGTACTCGCCCTGATGTGGCCTTCTCTTTGAGCATGGTCAGCAGATATAAAGGGAACCCTAGTAGAGCACATTGGACCGCAGTCAAGAATATTCTTAAGTACCTTCGGAGGACCAAGGAATGGTTTCTTATCCTCGATGGGAGTAATGACTTAAGGGTATGCGTGTATAGTGACGCTAGGTTTCAGACAGACCGAGATAATTATCGATCTCAGTCAGGTGGGTCTCTACCCTGAATGGAGGAGCAGTGACTTGGAAAATTTCCAAGCAGGAAACCATAGATGATTCAACATGCGAATCAGAGTACATAGCAGCGAACGAAGCGTCGAAGGAGGCAATATAGTTGAAGAACTTCATCGGAGACCTTGGAGTTGTATTAGCCATAAAGGAGCCTATGGAAATTTACTGTGATAATGAAGGTGCGGTTGCCTTGACCAACGAACCAAGGGATCATGGAAGATCCAGACATATCGACAGGAAATATCATTTTATTAGACATCGGGTAGAAGAGGGACTCCTCGTAGTGAAGAGGGTATCGTCAGAGGATAACTCAGCAGATCCCCTTACGAAGGGACTGAGTAGGGTTATGCACGCTAGGAGAATTAGGCTAAAGGACGATATTAGTGTAGATTAGATAGTTTCGAAACATGTAATAGATAAATTATAATTAACATTGATGATTAAATAAAGTAGTATTATTTATAAGTAAAGTTATTGTCTTTTGTTAATTATTTACCTATTGTTTCACTTTGCATGTTTTGGCTTCTTAAATAATAAGATTATCTGAACAGTCCACAGTCGCTCATACATTGGAAGTAGGTATGAAAGAAGACTGTCATGAATTGGCTTGTAGATTGTCTAAAGTGTATTAGACATAGCAAAAGTTTTCTACAATGTTCATGAGTGCTTATGAAATAAGATTTGAGCATTGGATTAAACCCGCGCTCACTTGAATCGCTTCATAGAATTTATCTCAAGTGATTGTGAGACGATAATATAATATAGTCTTTACACCTATATATATGGTTTATTGTTTGTGAGATGGTGATACATTGATAATGCGTAAACACATTAGTAACTTGATGTTATAAAACGCATTTTTGTGTATGATTTGATGAGTGATTAGTAAATGCATATAAGTTGAAGTTTATCTATTCCTTTTATCCTAATAGGGTAAAAGCGATATCCTAGTCCCCTCGATGATGTGGTTTAACTTATGTGTCAGGCCAGGTTAAGCCTGAATTGATGTGTTCAATAAAGTTCTATGCCAGACGGATCAGAGATAGAGAAACAAACTATTAGACAATAAGTATGACTATTTTCCATGTAATTGTCTGCACTATATCTTGAGAACGGAAGACTATATGATCCCTTATCTAAAGGACGAGTTAGAGTTCGACAACGGCTTTTGAGAACTACGATTGCTAATCGGATTTTGAAGTCGTACTTGCATTTATAGTTATTAGACTTATCCAAGTGGGAGATAGTTGCATTAGTGTCTAAGTCCATAACTATATTTGGTGTGTACTTGACCCCGTTGTAGCATGGTCCTTTTGGGTTGCCTTCACCAAAGCAACTTGACTGGATGAATAATAGAGAAAGAGGTTATTATGGTTTATTAATATATTATATAAATAATATATAAAAGGAGAAATCATATTTTTTTTAATTAATATTGGTCAAGAATTAATTAAGAATTAATTTTGTGAACAAAATAGATTAATTAAACTAAGGGGACTGGAATTGCAGTTATAAGATAATTACATTATGGGGCTAAGGAAACCCTAAAGATAGGGAGTGGACGAAATCCTTATGGATAGCCCATAAGATTTCGTCCAAGGATGGTTTCTGGATGATTCTCATGGGTTGCTTAGAGCCTAAGCAATTGGATGAGATCTTGGACTAAATCCCTAATTCCTCACCTATAAAAGGAACCCCTAGGCATGCAATTTTCGACTACCACAACCCTAAGAAGAGTTCAAGAGCCGAAAATTACCTATCCCCTCTCTCTCTTGCCTTCTCCAATTGTTTTGGTGTTTGTGATCTATTAAATGCACAAAATTTGAGGTGATGAGGTTCTCAAAGGCTCAAGATCTCAAGCACCAATCAAAGGTAATGTTCTAACTAGTTCATTAGACGTGATTTCAATTTTGTGATATGCTAGATTAGGGATTTGCAAGTCTTGGACAATTATGTATGTACAATTAGAAAAACTAGATACAAGCATTAGGGTTTGCATGAACACCGTAGGAATGTTGTTTTGCTTAAAACCAATCACTTAGCACCTCAAGTGTGATGCCTCAAACAAGTCACAAACACCATGAACAAAGGAGGACTTTGAGAAAGAGTTTCTAGGCACCAAAATTCGGCTATAGCATCTCCAAGATCACTAGTGTGTCAATTTTGTGCATAAAGGGGTTACATATATAGTGTAGAATCCAAGAGTCACATGTAGCCCTAATTCTTACACTTAGGCTTATGATCAATAACTCATGTGGACTAACTCTTTATGGATTCTTACATAAACTTAGCCTATCATTGATCAATAGCCTAAACCATATTTATCACTAATTTACATAATTAGTCTCCGTTAATCTAACTAGTTTCTTTTGATCACTAAATTAATTCCAAATTAGTTCTTGATCAATACAAATTAATTAATATGATTTCTCAATTGATATATTATACTTATAATATATTAGTAAATTATAAACTGCAACTCATATCATCAATGTGCAACCGACTTGTAAACTGCAACTCATATCTCTTCGTTTCAAGAATATAAGATATTATCATCTCACAATCACTTGTGAAAAAATCCATGAAGTGATTAGTTGAGTGTTGGTTTAATCCAATACTCGAATCTTATTCCAGGAGTACTCATGAACACTGCAGCAAACTTGTGCTACGTCTAACACACCTAGACAGTCTACAGTCAGATTCATGATAGTATTGCCTCAATACCTACTTCCAAAGTATGATTGATTGTGGATCGTTTGAATAATCTTATTATTCTGGAAGTCAAAACATGCAAAATGAAATACAATAATAATCGAATCCAACATGGTCTCAGAACTTATGAATATAAATAAAACACCTTTTATTTAATCACCATATTGATTGCACCTGATTCATTGTATAATGTTTCGGCTAGTCAACTTAATACTTGAATTAAAACAATAGTTATGCCATGCTCCAAGCATGCACACCATGTTTGCCTATGGTCCTTTCTTTGTGAAATAGATCAATTGAAAACATTTCAATGATGCTCATTTCACAATTCTGAATCTTTATCCCCAGTGTAAGAATACCAAATTCTTGCCACTATTAGAATGTGTTAGGTTCAAACCTTTAAGCAATGATCCTTTTGTAATTTCAATGCACCAAAGTCATAGAGACTTGGACAATGAAATTAAAAAGTACTCCATTAGAGATTGATAACAAAACAATTCCACGGAAGCGAAGTCTCAAATTCAAAGTACATTCCTTTGAACATCCTTCTTGCATAAAAGTTTCTAACTTTCACATAGATTTTTAATATCTAACTCTCAATGTGGAAACATGTCACACCCCAAAACCATGAACGGCGGAAACGTTCTGGGGCGGAGGACGTCATGTACTGTATCACAATAATGAATAGTAGTAAACAAGCAACAACATCATCCATTTCATTAATAATATAATTTCATACAAGTGTGTTCTGTCAAGTTATATAGACACCAAAAATATGTATATCAAAATAAAAGATGAGTCTTGAACGAGCACCATCTTCTCAAAACCTGGCACCGGTACCTGTCTACTGGTGACCTGAGAATACAAGTTATTTTAAAAGAGAGTATCAGCTTTAAAGCTGGTGAGATCATAAGTATATTAGTGTATGTATTTGTATGAAAGTATTTGTAAGATGTTTTGTAAGATATTTTGTAAGATGTTTTGAACTCTCCAAGAAAACCCTATGTTTCCTACTAAAAGTAGCCTTCTACCAAGGCATCTAGTGTCTGAGTGTGTGTCTCTTGTAAGAGTGTGCATTTTCCTAAATCCGACTATCACTTATCAAATATAAAGTTTTTACATTACCGTGCATCGTGTGAATGTTCACGAAGTGAATGTATGGGAAAATGATGTAGTACTGTAGTATTACAATAAGTAACTGCCACTGTACTAACTACCTTAAACTAATTATAATTTAAAGTATAATGATGAGCGGTCTGTATCCTGCTACTGACTATAGAACGCGACAATGTACAATGTCGGAGAAAAATGACATTTGGCACCCATAGACAATTAAGTCTTACTGTAGCTAGCAGCGAGGTGTAGGATAGTGAATCCAGTATATATATATATATATATATATATATATATATATATATATTATATATATATATATATATACGCAAACTCATACACTCCCCAATTAAGGAGATTCTGGATACATGAACGGCCATGGCAGGTAGTGCCATGCCCCGGAACGTGGGTCTCATAACTGCAAAACTGCATATGTAAAGAATATGCTAGCGGTAATGTATTTTCTCCCTCTGGCTAGCATGTATTGTAATGTATTGTACGTGCTAGCTGTATTGTATGTTTTCTCTCTATCTAGCCAGTATTGTAATGTACTGTGCGTGCTACCTGTATTTTATGTTCTCTCTCTATCTAGAAAGTATTGATTCATGAATGAACTGACTCATTGTATGATTCTTTGGTCTAGTAATAGTATTAGTAACTTCCTACACTACGCCTATCGTAGTTTACTAGTAATATGACTTGTACGTACGAACATGAATGTATACCCTTGCTACCCAAGGGTATTGAATTGACTGATAAAACTTTTATATCTATATACGTATACATAATATATAACTAATATTTAGACGACCTTCGGGCGGATAACCGATGCCCTAAAGCCACATCCCAACGAGGAAAAGGAGATAAAGCGAGCTAGCCTTCCTAAGTCCTTTAAACATTACTTATATAACTATACATACATAGGCATGAATTTGACAATATAGAAGTATAAAAAGAGTTTAAGTAAAAGTATTTGACCAACAAAAGAGTTTCCAAAATAGTTTGAAGCAAAACAGTTTGGTAACACAGTTTGAAAAGTATGAAAACCACTTGTTTGGTAGTTATTAATCACATGTGATTGATATAATAACTATAATTACCCAACTTGTATTCCCCCTCCCCCCTAAAAGCATTTAAAACATTTAGAAGGCCAATTTAAGGGGTACGAACTCACCTGTAGTGAGTGGTATGGATGAACTGTTGAAACAGGATTGCTACGTGTCAAGTGAAGACTTGAGCACACACAAGGATCCTAGTTACATATAATGACACATATATGTATCCAACTAGTCTTTAAACAACTAATCAACAAAGTTAAGACATCCTAGGACATGCTAGACACTTTATATAAGTGTTATAAGTCCCAAGGATTGCATCTAAGTGTTGTAGGACATTGCTATTGAGTTTAGGTGTGACAACCCGAAATTTTCCATCCAGTACAGTCAAACACTTCAATTAAAAGTTAAATGCTTTTCTGCTAATTTTTAGCTAGTTTAAAGTCCGTTTGAGTATTTTAATTCATTATTCATGAATCAGACAGATAAAAGGAAGTGATTTCTAGTTAATCGGGAATGTAATGGAACGAGCAATACCTTGATTTGGTGTTCATGGCCAAACTAAGAGTTTTGGGCCGTGAACTCTCTTAGGGATGAAAACTCACACCTTAGGCATGAGTTTACTCTCCATTCTTTCATTTCCTCATTTCCAAACTCAAGAACCAAAGCCATTTTCTCTCAAGTAGCATACCGTTCTTCACCCGATTTTCCGAGAATGTAAGTATTACTTGACTTGATTTGTTGTTATAACCTATCTCCTAGTCATTATACATCATTTCATCCATTCAATTGTTGATTTTCATTAGATCTTCAAAACACCAAGAACACACACTAGTGTTCTTGGACCTTAATCACCCAATCGAGGTCGGATCTTGTAAGTTCACTTGCTATAGCTTCTTGTATGCTTAGTATGACCCTTATAACACTTGAAAATCATCAAGAAACCATAGAACCAAGGAGTTTATGGCCAAGGATGATCTTGGGTCGTAAACCCCTTTCAAGGTGGTAAATTGGACCTTAGCTCCTTCCTAAACCTTGGATGCCAACCTTGAACCTTCCTAGAAGTGTTTAAGACCTTAAACAACAATCAAAACATGTCCCTAAGAGAGTTTACAACCGTGAACACATAAGAATATGGTTTCCTAAGGCTTGGACTTGGACTTGATCATTTGATGACCAATCAAAACATGTCCACAAGGTGGTCTTATTATGCCCCTCATGCTTTCCTAAGGCTTGGACTTGATCATTTGATGACCAATCATGACTTGTAAGACCTCAAAACACAATTTGACACATTTTACCATGCGTTTACGGCCCTAAACTCATGGGGAAATGGTCATGGGCCGCAAAATCCATAAAGGGGTGGTTCATGGGCCATAAACTCCAATGTCATGTCATACAACCCTTAGGTGCAACCCTTTCGTACCTGTAGCACTTGAATCAAAGTGTTTCTATGATCTAGGGTGTCTTAACTTGATTAATTAGTTATTAATTAACTAATTAGATACATATATGTTTGATTATATTTTAACTAGGACCATAGTGTGTGTTCAAGTCCTCACTTGACACCTAGCACCTTGTCCGACACTTCCATCCGATCCGCTCACTATAGGTGAGTTCATACCCCTTAATTAACCTTTTTAAATGTTTTTAAATGCTTTATGGGGGGGTACAAGTTCAAACATGTTAGTTATTAAATTAATCACATGTGATTAATAACTAGCATGCAAATAGATTTACTATACTTTTAGCGGTTTTACCAAACAGATTACTTCAAATGACTTTCCAAAAACATTTTTACTAGTTTACAACTCTTTATCAAACTGTCTTACATACTGAATGTTTCTTTTCAAAACTCTGTTACAATTGTGTTTCCAAAACAAAGGATTCATTATACTTTAAACTGTCCTTATCAAATAAACTGTTTTCAAACTGTTTTACAAACTCACATCAAGTCACCTTTTCTTAGTTCTTAACTCTTCAAAGGTTTTACAAAACTTCTTTTATACTTTTATATTGTCAATTGCATGCCTACATATGTATAGTTATCTAAGTAATGTTTTAAGGACTTAGGAAGGCTAACCCGCCTTATTTCCTTTTCTCCGTTGGGATGTGGTCTGGTAGGGTATCGGGTATCCGTGCGAAGGTCGTTTAACTATTAGTTATATATCATGTGTACGTATATAGTCATAAAGGTTCTTCCAGTCAATTCAATACCCTTGGGTAGCAAGGGTGTACTTCCATGTTCATACGTACAAGTTATATTACTAGTAAGCTACAATAGGCGTAGTTTAGGGTTCTACTAATACTAATACTAGAACAATGAATCATACAAAGAGTCAGTTCATACATGAGTCATAACTTATAGTGATGAGAAACAAACATAATACGTAGTGATGAGAAACAAACATAATACATAGTGATGAGAAACAAACATAATGCATAGTGATGAGAAACAAACATAATACATAGTGATGAGAAACAAACATACAGGCTAGACAGAGGAAGAACTAGGGATGAAAGTGGGTCCAAACCCGGACCGGATGGACCCGGACCCGGAAAACCCGGAACCGTTTGATGAGATTTTTTAGAACTGAAAACCAGACCGGTATATAGGAACCGGTTCCGGTTCGGTTCCGGGTACGGTACCGGGTAAAGTGTGTCTAGAACCGAAAAACCCGGAAATAGGAAAGTGGGTAAGGTGGAACCGGGTAAAATGGGTTTAGAACCGGAAAACCCGGATTTTTTTATTTTTATTATTATTATTATTATTTGTAATTACCTCAATCGCATAATCTTTCAACCGTTATAAAAAAATTAATAATCAAAAAATTACATTTAGGTTATTGACGACATTGATTTTTTTTTAAAAAGTAACGTGATATAATAAAGTTGGTTTAATATTAATGTGAAATATGAGCTTTTAGTTATGTGATTGTAATATATACTGTTCGTTTATAAATATATATTGTTCGTTCATAGGGATGAGTTAATTGTAATATGATTAGAGGTTCTAATTAAAAAAAAAATAGTTAGAATAATTAAACAACAAAATGAATATATAACCTTTTGTAAAATATCCACTGTAAATACGCTAAAAGCTTATAGTATTTTAACTCATTAAGCCAACAAAACAAGTTGATACTAAATATAATAAAACTTTCGATTTCACTTTTCTGATCAAATACACTATTATATAGTAGAATTCACTCAAATAAAAGACCATAAGCCAGTTTTTCAAAATTTCCTACAAATGACGAAATCATCCTTATTAATTAAACCATTGTTTAACATATAAAAACAAACTTATAACCATTTATCTAATATTAATATTACATATAAATTATGGTTCTTACAAATAAAGTTCACCAGAGAGGGGAATGGGAGATAGACTGAGATTTTGTTAGATGAATGTCATGTTTCATATCTGTGAGTTTTCCATTACTTCAATGTTTTCTCTTTTTTTTATTATTATTATGAGAGCTCATATGCAAATTGAGATTATGATAAACAACCATCTCCAATCCTACATCCATTTTCTTTAGATAAAAAATATATAAATAATATTTCATCTTTAACCGACACTATTTTTTATACAAACTTCTATACCAAAAATATATTCATAATATATTCATTTTTTAAAACTTATATAGATTATGATAAAATACCCATCAACTTATAATCTTTTTTACATATTTATTTATATTTCCTATATAAAAACTTTATAAAACGTACAAAAATTGGTTCTGGACCTTTAAACCCGGTTCCGGTTTTTTTACATATTCGGTTCCAAAATCCGGTTCCGGTTTTTTTACCCGGAATACCTGGACCCGTACCCAAAATACCCGGAACCCGGATAAGACTAAATTTGGAACCCAATACCCGGACCGTTTAAACATTTTTCGATTATACCGGTTCCGGTCCGGGTTTTCGGTTTTATAACTCATCCCTAGGAAGAACACACAATACAGCTAGCATATACATTACATATACATTACATTCAGTTATGTGAGCCATTAAACGGGTCATGGCGCTACCTGCTATGACCATTTTTGTATCCAGAATCTCCTTAATTGGGGAGCGTATGAGTTTACGTATAGATCTATACTGGATTGACTATCCTACACCTTGTTGCTCGCTACAGTGGTACTTGCAAGTCTACGGGTGCCAAATGTCATTTCTTACGGCATCTTACATCGTCGTTTTACTATTGAGTCGGTAGCAGGATACAGGCCAATCACATGTTACTTTAAATTTCACTTGGTTTAAGGTAGTTAGTACAGCAGTAGTAACTTATTATAAAACTACAGTACATTATTATTTCCCAATTACATTCACTTCGTGAACATTCACACGATGCACGGTAATGTAAATACTATATTTTTTGTTAATGATAGTTAGATTTGGGAAAATACACAGTCTTACAATAGACACAGTTAGATACTAGATGCCTTGGTAGAAGGCTACTTTTAGTAGGAAGCATAGGGTTTTCTAGGTTATTCAAAACTTTTACATACTCATACTTACAAATACAGTCTCACAAATACATTCTTACAAATACATTATTACAAATACAGACACTAAAATACTTATGATCTCACCAGCTTTAAAGCTGATACTCTCTTTCAAAATAACTTGTATCCTCAGGTCAACAGTAGACAGGTACTAATGCAAGGCTTAGAGAAGATGGAGCTCGTTCAAGACTCATCTTTCATTCTTGATTCATACTTTAGTGTCTATTAAACATGTCAGAACACTTGTATTAAAATTATATTATTAATGCAATGGATGATGTTGTTGCTTGTTTACTGCTATTCATTGTTGTGATATTGTACATGACGTCCTTCGCCCCAGAACGTTTCTGCCGTTCTCGGTTTTGCGATGCGACATATTGGTATCAGAGCATTTTTTATAGTGAATTAAGTATATCAACCCATAAAATTTATACTACCTATAAATACAACGGGATTAAAAATACTCTGACCAAGAGTTTATACTTTTAAATAATAAAATATTTCACAAATTATACGTGCCTGCATTCATACTAAAATCAGTGTCACTAGGACAGTACAAAAGAATTACGATTGTTGGACAGCACAAGTAGACTTAGAGACGTATGGTTAACCCTGCGAAGATGTAGCTTGATCAACTACATTATCCGAGGAGTGACTAGCATGTGCCTAAGGATGGTTGTGAGTTTGCAACAAGTCTAAAAACTTACCAACACTACCACAATAAGAACAGTAGAACTTAACATTAAACTTAAAATACTATAGGAGTATTTTGTGTTACTATAATTACTTATCTGAGAACTAAAAGTCTTTATTCGTATGCCTTAGACAAGTATTCGTGTAACTGATAAAGATCCCCTTATAATTATCTAGTTAGTTCGTCTATTAATTTATTTTCTTACCCCAATTCTCGCGTAGATAACATGGTTGGAGTCCATCCCCATGGCAACCCGTACCTTCTAAACGAAGTCATTGCTGGATGGTTTGGAGAAGAACCAGAGAATGATCATCCGATCCCTTTGAATGATCACCATGATGAAGACCTTTCGGATGGTGCTAACTCCGAACCCGAGGTTGAGAACCTACCCCAGATAGCTCCCATTCCAAATCCTGACCCTCGTCTAGCTTTTCATGGCCCGACGCCTCCTTAGGTCGAATGTTTGGAAGCATGGAGCGAAGATCAAGATCAACCTATGACGTTTAATGGAGACCGAAGCTTCTACAACGTAAATAAAGGGAGCACAATAGACAGATTTCTACCAATCCTGATCCGTAGAGTTGCCCGAAACGAAATTCAGGGCAGGACAGCTCTACGTCGTATCGCGGAAGTTGACACCAATGGAGGGATGCATATCCTTCACACCAACTACCTTGAACATGCTCGTGAGAGATCTGAGAGAGACCACAAAACCCTGCTGCAAGCACTAGCTGAAACCCGAGCCGAAGTCATAGAGCTCCGAGTACGTCAGAGGGTATACGAAAGATGCCTGCTTGATATTGAACTAAGGGTTCACCATAGGGGTGACCGTCGCCAATAGGAGATACTTTACTTCCCTTCTTTGTTTTTAAGAACCATGTTCATATCTATGTTCGGTGTAGCACTTATCTATGTGATTACCTTGTATTGTAAGTACTTTAGTTAGGTCTTTATGTTGTCAAAGACTTCTCTACTCCAGATGTGATGTAACACCTACTATAAGGTCAATTTTCCCGAATTTATTACATCTTAAACTTCGATGATATTGACAGTCGGCGAACTTCCGTGTCACGCTTTTGTTTAAATACTCTCATCATACTTTCATTTGGAGTCTATCTGAAACTTGCTTTAGTCAAGTCTTTGGACTGTAGTAATTTAACTCCGGGATCATCTTCAAGCCTCTTTCAAAGGTTGGATAATATTATCACCAACCATTAGTACCTCGGCTTGAACGACAAACGTCTAGAGACCATTCTACGAACTTACTTCTACTCTTTCTAGGACTGCATCATAGAGATGTAGGTCAAACCTACGTGAACATACTTCAATTCCGTACTAGGACTGCATCATAGGGATGTAGGTCAAACATTTGAGAACATACTCTTACTCTTTACTTAAGCGATCGAAGTACATTTAGGGTCAACCAAAATCGCTCACAAAATCCTTATCTTTTGTGTTACAGAATCATGTCGTCATCTGGAAACAATCAGCCGAGCAACGAAACCCCTATCCTCCATATCGACGTCGCTACGTTACAAGCTGTAGTAGCAGCTGCTGTGACAACTTTCCTTACACACATTAACTCCGGCAACACAAACAAGACTGACAAAGGAGTCGAGAGTCCCGATTGTAGTACCAATCTGGGAAGTCAACAAATGACAACAGTCACGGATTTGCGAAGCCGTAAGACCCAAAAGAGGAGACGATATCGCCAAGCCAGAAGTGAGCGAAAGTGATTCCAAAGACTTGACATGCAACAACAGCAAGTGGCAAATCCTGGCCCTTCAGCACCGGCACGACCCATTCCTCCAGCCCTGGCATCGGGACCAACCCTACACACAAAAGTAGTGATAAGGTTGGACTCTTTAAAAGGAAATTTTCGAAGTGGGGTAACGAGGAAGGCACTCGTGTCCACGTAACCCTGACTAAACACCTCACTCCCACCACTAATGCCAGTACTAGCCAGTCATGCCACCAATGCTGTGAGATAGGGCACTTTAAGAAGGATTGTCCTATAACAAAGAACTCCGGTGCAGACGGTAGAATTCTAAGGATCACTGCCGCAGGGGAGACTACTTCGAACCCACGTAAAAGTAATTAAGGCGTTTCATTGTAACAGACTTATAAACCGTTTTAAATTAGTGCGACTCGAGTCTTACCTTATGCAGGATCCCGTCAGTTAAGGGACCCCCGTGTTGCGTATACTTGTCTTTTGTAGTATACCTTGTTCGCAGCAATACACTTGTAGTAAGTCTAAGGTACTGTAACTATGTTGACGGTTGCACGGTTGTGTTTTATCTTTAACGCCTTATGTTCAAATCTAATGTCTTTAGTTCCCATATGATTCTGACATTATCATACAACTAGATTCAATTTGATCCGCATAATACCAGCTCCTTACGTACATCTCTTTCTCCGAAATCGCCTTTCTAGCGAAGCCGTCATATCAGAACACTAAAGTACTCATGCATGGAGTACCCCATGTTTCTTTTCCTTTCCGAAGAAATCCTCGAAGTATCACTCGTACAGTACGTCAAGTTTAATCCAAAGACCCATACGGTTGATCTATCACTGAAGAATGTATACAAAGGGGTGGTATATAATCAAGGTTCTACAGGTTAAGAATTGATGATTCCACTTTAACTTCTTTTCGTCATTGGGATGTGAACGTAAAGAAGAATCATTTATTCGACTATCTTTTCAATCTTAATTATATACGAATCGTATACACGAGATTGTGATCGTTGAACCATGTATGAATTCTAATATGAACTTTAGGACGGAGACTGTCCAAGACTACGAGTAATCACAGCATCAGGTGAACAAACTTAGAACCCAGATTGCCATACCGTCTAAACACCTACTGAAATACAAGAACGATCCGGACAACTTAGCGAACTACCCAATAGTAGAATTGGAGGACCAAACTCCTCACCCTGGAGGGCTCCGGTCTTATTCTTCCAAAGGTAGACGAATTGTATCTTATGTACCTCGACTATCGGGGACTCATGAAGATTTCATTTGGAAATCATTATCTTTGCCTCGCATGAATGTGTGGGCTAAGCAAACGCAAGGAACGATTTATCTTTCAGAAATGGACCGGGATCCGAATATCAGCAGTTTCGAGTGTTAGAGAAGGATCTCCTGAGGACTACCTTCCGAACTCGATGCGGACACTTCGAGTCCGTAGTGATACCCCTCGGATAGTACCAATACGCCCATAGCATTCATGAGCTTAATGCGTAGGGTACGTCATTCTTACTTGGATCAGTTCTTCATTCTCCTTGTAAATGACTTACTTATCTACCCTCGTAGTAGGAAGGAAATCATAAAGAGACCTACAACAAACCATGGAACCAATACGATCAAAGAAGCGTTACGCAAAGTTCTCTAAATACGAGTTTTGGAATTCAAGAGTCAAAATTTCCTAAGACACTCTATTAGTGATGTGGAAATTCTTGAGGACCCTTGCAATTTATCAAAACCGTTGAGAATTTGTCAGCACCAAACACTCCGTCGGGGATTCGTCAAATTTTAGGTCTTGAAGACCTACTATAGTAGTCCATTTAGAACTCCTCGCAAATTACGGAACTTCTTACGACATTGACCTAGGAGGGAGTGGCCCTTGACTGGGAAGAGAAGCAAGAGAGAGACACCCTTGGAACTCCAGGTGAGAGACCAAATTCTTTTGGAAGTCTCACTCTGGAAAGGCTTAATACGCTTAGTAAAGCGTGGAAACCTAAATCCAAGATAGTTAGGACCTCCGAGATTCTTACCAGAATCGGTCAGGCTAGACAGAGGAAGAACACACAATACAGCTATCACATACATTACATATACATTACATTCAGTTATGTGAGCCATTAAATGGGTCATGGCACTACCTTCCATGACCGTTTTTGTATCTAGAATCTCCTTAATTGGGGAGCGTATGAGTTTGCGTATAGATCTATACTGGATTGACTATCCTACACCTTGCTGCTCGCTATAGTGGGACTTGAAAGTCTACGGGTGCCAAATGTCATTTCTTACGGCGTCTTGCATCGTCGTTTTACTATTGAGTCGGTAGCAGGATACATGCCAATCACATGTTACTTTAAATTTCATTTGGTTTAAGGTAGTTAGTACAGCAGTAGTAACTTATTATAAAACTACAGTACATTATTATTTCCCCATTACATTCACTTTGTTAACATTCACACGATGCACTGTAATGTAAATACTATATTTTTGGTTAATGATAGTTAGATTTGGGAAAATACACACTCTTACAATAGACACGGTTAGATACTAGATGTCTTGGTAGAAGGCTACTTTCAGTAGGAAGCATAGGGTTTTCTAGGTTATTCAAAACTTTTACATACTCATACTTACAAATACAGTCTTACAAATACAGACACTAAAATACTTATGATGTCACCAGCTTTAAAGCTGATACTCTCTTTCAAAATAACTTGTATCCTCAGGTCAACAGTAGACAGGTACCGATGCAAGGCTTAGAGAAGATGGAGCTCGTTCAAGACTCATCTTCCATTCTTGATTCATACTTTAGTGTCTATTAAAGATGTCAGAACACTTGTATTAAAATTATATTATTAATGCAATGGATGATGTTGTTGCTTGTTTACTCCTATTCATTGTTGTGATACTGTACATGACGTCCTCCGCCCCAGAACGTTTCCACCGTTCTCGATTTTGGGGTGCGACATTAGGGTTCAAGGAAACCCCCTTAAATGAGTTTACAGTTTTGTGACCATTACTCATTGAGTTTACGGTCGTAAACTCATGCTCCTTTGACCATGCGTTGTTTTGAAGTTCTACAAGTCCTCAGAAGCATTTGTACTTGATGGTTAAGCCTTTAGAAGAGATTAGGGCACCATTTTCCTCCTTTGAGGAGTTTACGCCCTAAGACCATTTCCTTTTGGGTTTACTACCGTAAACCCTTATAGATTATGGTATTTTTGATGTTTTCAAGTCCTAAACATATAAAGGAATGAGTCTAGACTAGTTTCCAAAGCTTGTGAAGGGACTAGGGTCACTTTGGCCCCTAAATTAGGGTTTACGGTCCAAGGCGTTCTTGGACCGTAAACACCTTTGATCTTAGGTTTCAATGGTGTTTTATTTATGTAAAGAAGTGTATCAAGCCTTAACATACTCTAGGATAGAAGTACTTACAATATAGAAGCTTGAAAAGGTCCAAAAGTGCAAAAACACTAGTGTGTGTTCTTGGTGTTCTTGGTGAAACTTGAAGAATCAACCTTTTGGAAAGATTTCATGGATAGAAGTGTGTTAAATCACTAGGTTAAGTGAGATACTAACTTAAAAGGGATAGAAACACTTACTAGATGAAGATCTTGAAGAATTCTTTGGGTGATACTTGAGAGAGAATTGAGATTTGGATCTTGATTTTGTGAAAAAAGGGTAAATAATGACTGAGTGTCACTTATATACCCCCAATTTAGGGTTTACAACAGTAAACACCTTTGTTTAGGCCGTAAACTCCAAACTCTTGGATCATTGGGGTATTATTGTTGCACAATAAACCCTAGAGCATCTTCTCTCCTGATATCTCCTAAAGTGTTGATCTTAAAATACTCAAACTTATTCCAAAAAGCTTGAAAATTAGCAACAACAATTCTGACTTCTATTGAATTGAAATGTTGTACAGAATAGAAATTTCGGGTTGTCACAAAACATTTCCATATTTTCCATATGATAATTTAGTATTAATAGAATCCTGTCTATTCATAATAATGTCAATATGGCCCATCCATTACAATACTTCCAATTGCCCACAAGCAAACAATCTTTGGTGATCCTTAGATTGTTCTTAGCAATTGTTTAACAACTTTAGTCATATCCGATTCTGGTCATTTTCCTTCTTAATTCCCTAGGCATTTGGAAAATTCAGAACAAATAAATATTATAGCATATGCAATCGATCCTATATCTGAAGCATATGGGACACGATTCATAATGTCTTACATAAAGGTATGATACTTGACTAGTCTTTTGCTATAATATTTCCATATATAGAATTTCCAAAGTTGATATATTTCAACATGGTATCATATATCATTGACTAAATTTTATTAAAATCCTCACAATCTAAGCTTTTAGAATTGAAATAAAGTATGAGTTCCTCACCCTTAATTATAGCAAAATTATTTTTCAAACTCTGCAAGTTTATGAATTGAAACTTTTTTTCTATAATTAACATTGCTAATTTAAAACACTTACCATAATAATTATGCTCCCACTAGCATAAAAATTATTTCTTTAAAAGCAGAACACTTACGCTCCCACTAGCTTTGACATGTACCAGAAATAAGCTGGACTTCTAGAAATCAATACTTGTTGACTTTTTTACCAAAGTTCAGATTTCTGATACAAGATGCTTCAATAAGACTTTATCTAGTCTTCTCAAACTCATACACCTTTCATTAGATAGCTCACATGTGTGTCTAACCAATTTCAAAACTTACAGTAATAAGTCTCAAATGTTTAGACTTTTTGTCATTTCTCACAATTCTAACTATGAATAGGGTTGTCGTAATCATAATCGAATTTGAGAACGCAAATATCACAAATGATATCTCCTTAAAATCTACTTATTGAAAATGTCTCCTCACAATCATTTTCATGAAGCGGAGAGAAACCTCTGCCACTTAGATTAATGGTGTATATGTTCCTATCCATGTGAATTTATCATAACCATTATCACAAGACAAGGTTAGTGTTAAATCTAAACTCATATTGACTGAACTTGTTCAATCTAAATTTATTGCCACTTAGCAGCACAAGGGCCTACCATTGCTTCCAGGTTGTTATGCAAACAATTGATAACTCATAGAACTCACATGCGTAGTCAACTTGACTGGAATGGACACAGAAACAAGAATATGTCAACACGATAGGTTACAAACACTAAGTCGTGTGCTAGTGATTAATAACATGTTTATTCTTGATTAGTTCTTGAAACTTTTCAAGATCTTTAAGACTCCCACTGACCTCTTCACATATAAGATTCTCTTTATCAAGAAACATTACTTGACAAACAAATATTCAAGAGTTAGTGTCGGTTCTTATCAAGAAAAACACTTCACACAATTGGTCTTAGTTGGTCTCTGTCTTATTCAAGATACAATAACTTACAAATTTCAAACGTGCAGGAGTAAGAAAATATCTTTTCTATTCCATATTTGATGAGTGTGTTGTAAACCTTCTTAAGATCATGTCACTCAATGTACAATCTTGGAGTATGACACTAAGACTTGATTTGGGAACGAAGTATGACTCACCTTTTGATTTAACCGTTTCAACAATTCGTGATTCCTCTTATTAGCCAGAAAAGTGCACTAAGGTGTCCTTAGAGGATCAATTGTGATATGGTTCCATAATCATTAAGATGATCATAATATATGATAGTAAAGTATTCTCCTTTCCTTTCAGATTTGAGAAACTTTTAGTCTTTCTGCCTGTTTGATTCCTTTTATTTTCTCTGCTAGACATTGAAACTTTTTCAATGATTCAGAATCACCCTTAATCTAGTAAGCATAACCATATTTATCAAACTTTTAGTAAATCATAAAAAAAATAGTTTTATTGATCTTTGTGGTGAACCTGACTAGTGCACAATGATGTGTACTAGATTCCTTAGTCCTTCACTTGACTCACATATACATGTGAACAAGGAATTAGTCTTAATTTCCCAAAGATGAAGGTTCTCATTCATCAAACAATACAAGTTGCATGATCCCAAGTTTCTATCCAATTGAAACTTGGGCGATGAGAATCTTTCCTTATTTGGTAAATTATGACACTACCACAAACGAAAGAATCAAATCCATTTTCCAATATTGCTAACAATAGAAATATACAAACATCAATTTTCACAAAATGTGGAAGAAAAAACTTTTCCTTACAATGCAATTACAAATGAAAACTATGTTCCAAAATATTTCTAAGCAATCTATCATAACTCTTAAGCAACAGCTCAAAAATCTGATCATTGAGCCATGCGATCGAAATCCATTTCTTCGCGATCAGACCCAACATACTCTTCCTTTAAGCTTCCTTTGATTCTAAAAAACATCAAAATGTAATTACATTACATCATGTATTAAGAATCTCCAAATAGGAACTTAATAGAGTTAGATAGTGGACTTCCCTTAAGCAGAGTCAAACACTTTGACTTTACCATCCATGTGGTCCTTCAGGTAGATATGACAGCTTCACAACCAATTCTCCTTCTCTTGGAAATAGAAGCAAACAGACTCTTTCAGAATGGTACATGGTACAATCTCAGACTTAGCCTTTCTCTTTACCATTTGGTCAAATGACTTGACCATGGTCAATCCCTTTCCATTGGGAATAGAAAGCTTTTCTAGACTTCCATTGTTTCCATTGTCAGTGTCCATGGAAGTTTGGGAAGTAGATCTTCCAATCAAATTTGCTTTACCAATGCGCCAAATCATTGTTGATTCAATAGCAAGAAGAAAATATGTTAGATCAATAAGGGTCATGTCGTGATATCCCATATAATAGTCCTTAAAGAACCCGCTATATAACTTAGGAAGTGATTGAAGAACAAAGTCAATAGCCAACATCCTTGAAACAACGACACCCAACATTCCCAGCCTGTCAATGTGTGACTTCATCTCCAAGACATGTGCACACACAGACCTTCCATCTTGGTGTTTGCTAGCCAATAGGGTTTAAGTGACCTTGAACTTTTCAAGTCTTTAAACATGTGGGTTAGGGATAATTCTTGGAGGAGGTGGAGGAAGTGAAGCATGATATCCATTTCCACGATCCAATTTTGGGACATCATCTTCATAAGGAAAGCTTTTTCCAAAAGATTCGGGAAGACCATAGTTGTCAGAACTAGACATCTACAAGGGAGAAATTCAAGTTTAGTATATTTAAATCCTTAATATAACACCCAAATGAAATATTAAGGCTAGGCCCCAACACAATATTTTAGAATTCGGAAGTGGGATGCCATAATCCAATTGCACAATATTTGAAAGTAGGTAATTGACGATTTACCAATTACCACCATGAAAAACGAAATTGATTATTAAATTTTAAAATGATTTGAAATTCCTAGATTCTTTTGAGATTCACTGAACTTTTCAATGGCATGTTTAAATCTCGATTATGCCCTTTAAGTTTGTGACTGGGATGCCGAGGATCGTAAACAAGTTGTGAATAACCATGCAAATTAGCTTGGTACACTTAATGTTACAAATCATCCAATCAATGTCTCGGCTAACCACACACGCTCCATTGATCCATGATTAAGATCAAGCTACAATTTGCCACACATTGTCTATCCCAAATTAGTGTGTCGGTTAACCACACACGCTCCACTAACAACTTAACAAGGTGCAGAGTGAAACTTCATGGAATAGCACCATTTTCACATTTTTCCTAAAGTAACTAAGATTGGGAATTTATAAAAGTTCAGTTACTTTCTATGTTCATGATACTTTAAGTGGGAGTTTGTGTCCTATCCTACCCGTTCGGCTAACGTCCCTCCACAAATCAAGGAAGTGGTGGGTGAGAGTGGACACCCATTCAACTACCATTTTATAGGCAGTTTATGGATTGGCTTCGTGAATGAGGCCTACTAACGGTAAAACTGACATTTACTTATACATATATGATATATTAAACTTAAAATTTTATATAGTATAAGGGTGCATTTTAAACTTTTAAATACTTGATGGTTTAATCTATTAATAAATTATACTTTTAATTAATTAAACTTAAACCATGTTATTACGGATTTATTAATCTTCTCTTTTAATTAAACACTTAATTAACTTAATTAAATCCATAAGAGGTAATTTGAACTATTCAAACAAACATCAAGGTTTTAAATATAAAAATTCAAAATTAAAAACTATTTAACTAACTTTTAGGCTATGAACCCAAGAGTTGCACCTTTTAATTACAAAAGTTTTAGAATTCAATGTTTCATAATTTGAGACTTTTCAAACACCAAAACTTGAGGGCAAGTTTTGTAACTCTTGAAAACCTTTTGAATTCCAAACTTGATGGCAAGTTTGTAACTCTAAAAAAAATTTAAAATTCCAAAAATTAAAACCAAGTCTTTTAACTCTCCAAAATATTTAGATCAAATTTTAAAACCTATAAAATAATCATAATATTATCTTTTACAAATTTGACATAATGCAACTCTTATAGCAACATAACTTCAAATCAGATATTACAAACAATTAGCATATCATATAAACTAGTAATAATTTCAAGATTTGACAATTTATCTTTTAATTGGATGGGATAATCATTACCATATCAGGAAAAATAGATTTTATGACACAAAACAGTCTGAGGTAATGATCCAAATCTAATTCTGGCCAAAAAACCCAAAAATATGCCAACAGACTGCTAAACTCATCGAGTCGGATAATGGACTCCTCGAGTTCATGAGTGGACTTGCCGAGTTCACCCTGGCAGAGTGCAGAATTTCATTTTTTCCAGCTTTGAACAATTAGCCATGCATCAAATATAACATAAAACAACCCATGGCTCTGATAACACTATTGGGTTTTATGTATTACAACAATCCTATGGTGCACATACAACCCTAATGCTTTGGATCTAAGTTTTCTCTAGTTATACATGCAACAAAAATTATCCAAAGCAGGAAGCTTACAACTAGCATACAAATTGATATTTACCTATTTGTTTTAGCTTGATGTATTTGCCCTTTAATAAGTTAGCACCTCAAATGTGATGCCACAAACAAGTCACAAACACCATGAACAAAGTAGGACTTTGAGAGAGAGTTTCTAGGCACCAAAATTCGGCTATAGCATCTCGAAGATCACTAGTGTGTCAATTTTGTGCATAAAGGGGTTACATATATAGTGTAGAATCCAAGAGTCACATTCTTACACTTAGGCTTATGATCAATAACTCATGTGGACTAACTCTTTATGGATTCTTACATACACTTAGCCTATCATTGATCAATAGCCCAAACTGTAAGTATCACTAATTTACATAATTAGTCCCTGTTAATCTAACTAGTTTCTTTTGATCGCTAAATTAGTTCCAAATTAATTCTTGATCAATACTAATTAAAGAATATGATTTCTCAACTAATATATTATATTTATAATATATTAGTAAATCATAAAGAACCTCTTTCTCAAATATCCATCCTATCAACTTGTCTTGGTGAAGGCAACCCGAAATTGACCATGCTACTCTCGGGTCAAGTACATACCAATTATAGTTATGGGCATAAACACCTAATCCAACAGTGTATTCTATGTATATAATTTTATTCCTTTTATTACTATTTTTAATATTTTGTACCGGAATTAGTGTGTAATAGCAGTACGAGTGCTTCAAATAATAGTGAAGAAATTTTGTAGTATGATTCCTACTAGGTCTCTCTACAATAGTTTGGTGTAAACTAGTCGTATATAATTAATATTGAAAAGAGAGTCGAATGAGTGACTCTGCCCCAAGTCCGCAACTAAACAAGGAACAGGAAGTAAGGCTGAATCACACATTCTAAATCTATAGAATCTTAATTATACATTACCCTAATGTTTACACCAGCCACCATAGATCACCTTAAGAGTCCTTAGTTTTTTTATATGAATGATATGACTTATTCGGGTGGGGGTCAATTTATGACTATCATTTATCACGTTTCGGGATCTATGGTTGATGAACTTTAATTGGCACTAGTTTTAGTGAAAATTTTGAGGCTTAGATATTGTTGTTTGGAAATGTATCGATATATGCTGATGGTTTCGGGAGAGTCTCTCCTGTAGTGATCATAAGTGCTCTTCCATTACTATTAGCAATCGTGTCCCTAGCTCTTGGGCACTCCCTTTTGAAATGCCCAGACTCGCCACAACTATAATAGGTTTGGCTCACTCTATCACTGGCAGCTTGGGCGGTTTGTCAAGTTGGCAGTCTACAAAAGCGAGCGGTATGCCCATTTCTATTGCAATTCTTGCAATGCATCCCTTAACACGATCCTTTGTGATGGAAGTTACATTTGTGGCACTTGGGTAGGGTTCCAGCATACAATTTTGTCAACACTGATGTAGTAACTTAATACATAGTAGGAGTAGTGTAATCACTAACTCACATGGATATACTAGTCTATCATATGCCAAAATGGTGCACAAGGTGCCCAGCCATTTCACTCATTTCATGAGTGGCCTCCTCCGCTCTCTATTCTGCGAAGGCTGCCCTAGCCTCACCTGCAAGGATATGTTGCCCCATGGCGGCCACTTCCTCCTCTAAGGAGTGTAGACGTTTCGTAATATCCTCCTGCTCTGCTTGCTGGTTTAATATCGCACCTGAATGGTGTTCTTATTCTCCACAGAGATGTCGAAATCGCATTGTCACATTCCGGGCTTCGCCTCCAATCTCCATTACTTCATGATGGAGAGCCTGAGATTGGGTGTCTAGACAAACCACTTGTGGTACCATGGCAGGGTAGTGGAGGTCTTCATGGTGAAATTCAGCCATGTTGGTTGTACGAGAATAGAGGTATGAGAAATACGTAGAGGGTTTAAGTGTGTGGTTCAATGGTATCCTGAAATACACCTATAGTATTTTAAATGTCACATTTGATTATGGGTATCTTACTGTTGGTAAGTGTAGACTCGTTGTTTCCTACGACTATTTCCCAGCATATGCTAGTTACACCTCGGATAAATATAATTGATCAAGCTATATTTATTCAAGGTCAAATTACATATCCCGAGGCCTACCCGTAGTTTTCAACTCATCATAATACTTTTATTATGCCCTCGTTATGACACTGCCCCAACTTGTATGTACTTATACTTTACTTAAAATATTGATATATATATATATATATATATATATATATATATATATATATATATATTATTTGTAGTCAAAGTGTTTTAGCCCTATTGTATTTATAGTTGTATACCTTGTATGGTTTGATATACTAGTTCGCTATAAATAATGCTCTAATACCAATCTGTCACACCGGCGAACCGGAACGGCAGAAACATCCGGGGGCGGAGGACGTCATTGTATAGTATCATAACAGTTGAATATAAATGAAACATAGCAACACAAACATTCATACAATGGAGATACAAGCTTACATCGTTTACAACTTTGTTTTAATCAAAGGTTAAATACAAATAACTGAAAAGTAAAAAACATGAAACGGCGACGCCGGCCCTCGAGAAAGGTGGAATACTTGTCTACTAGTTTCCTGAGAATACAAGTAATTTTGAAAATCATCAACAATAACGTTGGTGAGTCCATAAGCATTTTTGAATGAAAAGGGTTTGTAACTGTTTCGTTTTAAAATGTGTTTGTATGCTTTCAGAAAATCCGATATTTTCTATAAAATAGGTTGTTAATCTAATAACCAAGACTAAAAATGCATGAATATTCTTTGTATTTTTCTCTTGTATGTATAAACGTATATGTTCCCAGAAAACCCAATGTTTTCTGATGTATGAAAATTGTAGTCTTATACCCTAAGACCAGAAATGTAATAAATAGTATACTAAAAAGTAGTATGTAGGTTTTATTTTTTATAAAACCGATGAAGTGTAAGCTTCCCATAAACCAAGATAGTATCGTTAATCCCTATGTGAGTCATTATAACCATGTTTGATGTAACTGTTCTGCCTGTACGACGTTCTTCAGGCGTCAGAATACGTAAGATATTTGTCACCCTAGACTGACCCATCTAGCTATAGCGAACAGCTCAGGTGTGGGGTTGTCAATCTCGTATAGATCTATACATAACTATCTCACTCTCCCTCCAGGAGACTCTGGTCATAATGCAGGACTTAAAGTGTACGCTAGGTAGGTACGGTGAAGTGAATATCTCACTAGAGCATTAACAGATTTACGTGAACTATGACTCCCTTTTTCTTGTATTATGAAATAATTACATTGTTGGAAATTTATGACACATAAACTATACCATTAATAGTTTGCCTTGTATTCTTTTTTTGTAAACCATTTATATAAACTTATATAAATATCAAGTTGCATATCTTTTCTTGTATTGATGTATGTTACCAAAATTTGAATCCTTGGGTTTTAACCCACCAAAAATAGTAGTGAGTAGAAATATAACAATTTTTCTTAGAAAATCTATTTTTAGTAAAAATCTCCAAAAACTTGTAGTTGATAAAACTCGTATTTTCCTTATTGATGTGTGTTAAACACCAAATGAGTTATATTTTCAATATCTTTGTATACTAAACCCATAATCACAATTTTTTGGTAAATAAAATGGTATTATCCACATCTTATGTAAATTTTACTCCAAACTCAAATAATAGGTTAAACCCTGCAAACATCCATAAAATAAACTTTTTTTTGACTTGTATCCCCCCCCCCCCCCTAATAGCAAGTAAAACTCGAAAAAATTGGGGTATAAAGCTCACCTTGGGTTGGTTTTTTGGATGATTTGAAGTGTTGTGGGGAGGATTTCAAGCCTAAACACTAGTATGTGCTTGATGAGCTCTTTGAAGCTTATAATATCCTAAGAAATCTACCACATGATTTTGTGTGTAAATGAGGATGAAACATTACATAATAATGTGTAAAAACACTAGGGGTTGTCGAAATTACTAACCAAACTCTAAGGACCGCTTAGATGATAAAGATCTTTGAGAAGAACTAAGCTTGTTCTTGAGAGAATTTTGAAATACGAAGCTGGAGTGTAGAAGGAAATGGAAAAAGAAAAATTAAAGAGCGCATGTAAATGGAAGGGGTCTTCTGGCATGGTTTAAATGGAAGGAATGGGTATGGATATATGTTAGATAATTGAGTGTTGTGCATGGTAGTTTGCTGGGTAAAAAGAGGTAAGGCCGAATCTTTTCTCCCAAGGTAAATCTGTAACATCCCGACTCTCGGTTATGATATATATATATATATATATATATATATATATATATATATGAGTTGATTGTGCAACTTGACGAGTTGGATGCCCCAACTCGTTGAGTAGAGACGGATTGTATAACAACGTAAATTTTCAAACCAAATTTTTAATTTTCAAACACAATAAAACACATGTCACATTTTCACAAAAATATCAAGTATCAATTTTTCAACACATATTTCAAAAATTGTTTATCACAAATCCAGTATCCTCCAAAATCATATCTCCAATACATGTGTGTGTACAATCAAACCGGGGCCTTCCCGCGATCCTCGGAAGTACCTGAAACACATAACACATAACACGGTAAGCACGAAGCTTAGTGAGTTCCCCAAAATACCACTTGCAAAAATAATAAGCCTCTCATGGCTATAACTTGGCATGGACCCTCTGGTCTCGTGCGTCTCGGTGTGGACCCTCCGATCGTCTGTCTCAGTGAGGACCCTCCGGTCTCATAACTCGTTTTGGACCCTCCGGTCCTATCTCAATGGAAACCCTCTGTTCCCACAACTTGGGTTGGACCCTCCTATCCGATCTCATTAAACACAAAATTAAACACAAAATATAGCATATATATCACACATACAAATGCATAATATCACATAACTCAAATAAGAACAAAAGACCCTCCGGTCACACATAGGTACCGCTTATGGTAAAGTATAGTGAGAAGAATTATGTCTTCATGATTTATATTGTGTATTATACTGAGCTTACTGAGTTAGGACCGGAGGGTCCACCCGAGTTGTGGGACCGGAGGGTTCCACTGAGACACATTGACCGGAGGGTCTTATTCGAGTATAGCATGCGAGGCTAATGAGATGTGTGTGGTATTTTAGGGAACTCACTAAGATCAATGCTTACCGTGTTATGTGTTATGTGTTTCGGGTACTTGCCAGGATCACGAGAAGGCGACGACTTGATTATACACATGAGATGGAGTTATGTTTTGAGGATCATGGATTGTGTTTAAACAATTTATGAACATGTGTTTTTGATAAATTGTCATTTTAGAGAGTTGTGAATTGTGTTTATGAGAATTATGTTATTTTTAAAATGAAAATTTTGTTTGAAAATTTACAATGTTACAAAATCATTGACGTACAGAACATCTAATAGAAAAATCCCAACTGGATACCACTTTAATTGGTCGTAAACCCTTTTAAAACCTCTTTGCTTTACCGGAATCACCCTATTCCCTTGGTGATTTTAGTCCTTTATCTTTGAATTAGTGAGTTTTCGGCCTTATTAGGGCACTTCCTAGTGTTTTCGATTTTTGATATGGTCCATTATTAAGGGTTTTCGGTTCTATAGGTCACCTAATAAGGTGATTTCGGTCATCGAGTCCCCCATGGAAAGGTTTTCGGTTTGAGTTTCACCCACTAATACGTAACACCCAGTTCGTGGTACGTATTTAAATTCAAGTAATTTCATGTTTTACTCTGGGACTAGGCGAGTTGAAGGCCCAACTCATCGAGTAGACTCGATTTTGACCGGGAAGTTTAGTGACCTACTCGACGAGTCGGGGGACCGACTTGACGAGTAGAAGTTGTCTGGATGAAACCATAATACTTAGGGTTTGCACCCTATTTAAACGACTTATTCTGCATCAAACCAACCCCCATCGTCCCTCCCAACCCAAAGAAACCCTAACTCGAAACCCTAAGCCTTTATTGAGTGTTCTTGAGCGTTTTGGTGCCTTTTGTGTGTGTTTGAAGTTGGAAAAAGAGAAGGAAGCTTGGGAGATCAAGAGAGAGAAAGTAGATCCAGAAGTCTTGGCACATTTCCTACTCATTTGAGGTATAAATCTGATACATTGGCTATTCATTACATAGATCTTGATTTTGGGCTATTTTCTACCTTTTTCTAAGCTTTAGTAAAGCTATACTCGGATTTGTGTGTATATTTGGAGTTGTACTTCAGATTTGGAACCATTGAGGGCTCCCATGGCATAAAGGTGTCAACTTTATGGCCATGGGAGACCCATGGAACATATAAACCCCTTTTTATGGCTTTTTGAGCCAAAAACCCCATGCATGGACATCAAGTTTATGACTTTACTTATAATATGGACCCTAGGAGGTCAGATCTATGATTTGGATTCGTTAAGACCAACTAAAATCGACAATATAGTTTTGGACAAAGAGGGACTCAGCGAGTCGCTTAGGTGACTCGGCGAGTCAGGTCGCAGTTTCGCCCATAACGACTTCTGGAACTGGTCTTTGGTTGAGTTGAAGGAAAATTCAGCCTGTTGGGGTTAGTTATGGACTTGAAGATCAAAGGACTCAACGAGTTCAAGGAGGAACTCGGCGGGTTCAAGACAATGTCCCAACCACATGAAGATGGACTCGACGAGTTTAGAGAGACCTCGGCGAGTCATAGAATATATACCTACATACGGATGAAGATGAACTCAACGAGTTCAAGGAAGAACTCGGTGATTCATTTGAAGAAGGTCCCGATGTTTGTTGAAGGAGAACTCGTTGAGCTCTTGCTGGACGGGATTGTAGCATTTTGTGGACGTGGGGATTCGACGAGTTGGTGGTCCAACTCGGCGAGTCGAGTCAACCAGAAAGGATGTTGTGAGTATGAAATGGTAACTTAGAAAGGATGTTGTGTAGGGATCGAGGGAGTCGAGAAGAGTTGATTTTCGTGCCTAGGATAGTGCAGACACTACACGACATTGAGGTGAGTTACCTTCCAGTAGAAGTGGGTCTAAGGCACCAAGGCCGACCCACTAGTAGTTAATTATAGTTAAGAGGATTGTCTTTGTGATAATTATCCGGTTTGCTACTATTTGATGTGTTCTATGTGCCAGTATGATATGTTATACGTGATAGTGGTAGTAGGAAGGGAAGGGAACAGTCCTCCGATTCGGTCGTTAGGACCGAAGGGTAGGTCGGACACCCCAGATATGCCTGACAGCATGATTATGATATGTTATTATGTGATAGTAGTAGGTTTGAAATAGTCCCTGTGGCCGGTTGAGATAGACCGGAGGGTAGGCAGGCACCCCAGAACGTCCTAACACAGGTAGGTCCGTACCCAAAAATGGCTTGACATGGGTAGGTCAGCACCCCATAATGGCTTGAAATGGGTAGGTCGGGCACCCCATAATTTCCCAGCGGTATGTATGGTTGTATGGTATGTGGTATGGTGGGGGAACTCATTAAGCTTTGTGCTTACGGTTTTCATTTTTGCTTTTATGTACCTCTTCATCCAAGAGGAAGGAGTCGGCAGGGTAGCAGTGCATCGCACACACATGCTTCGGCATTTGAGAACCCTGGGATTGTACTCTGGCATTATACTATTTAACATTATGGTTTTTGAGACATGTAACTATGGTTTTGTGGTTTAATGTGATATCAGTAATGTTTTCCTTAAAATTGGTCTCGATTTTTGGGATGTTACAAGTTGGTATCAAAGCCTTGGTTTTAGGGATTCAGGCACACCTCCGTGGGTGCCTGGACTCAAATCGAGGGCTTGAAAGATTTGTACAAGAAAACAATTTTCTAAAAATATAAAACAAGGAGTTTGAGAAATAACAAGGTGTGTGATGCGTGCGACTAGCCGAGCTCAAGTAAGTTTTTCCCCAAGATACCCATACATGATTGTTATGGTTTATGATATGATTATGAGAATTGCATGCTAGACTAGGGCTAAGGATCTAGGGAGGATGCCTTGTATGCCTGTTATGTGATTATGAGAACTGCATGGTAGATTAGGGCTAAGGATCTTGGAAGGATGCCTTATATGCCTACTATATGAGCTTACTGAGCTATATGCTAGGGCTGGTTAGTCAGCAGTATGATAGCATGATTAGGTTTTGCTTGGTTATGGTTAGTCGATACATGAATGCTACTTGCTTTGTGCTTATAAGGGTTCTAGCTAGCTTTAACTAACTAGTAAGCGAATATGTAATGATATTCGCAAGCTATGTTAGGGAAAGATGGTAGGGACTCCTTGTACAATGATGGCGGAGAGTAGGTCGGTGAGTGCCCTAGGACAAGCCTAGGATGAGGTTAGTTTGGAAAGCAGTATTAATATAAGGGACTTGGTGAAGTCGAAGCAATCCTTGAGGAAAGTATGGATAGATGTGGAAGGTAGTATGGGACCGTACTACTGGAAGCAGAGGATCCGTACTCGAGTCAAGGAGGTCTAAGATAGAGCCAAGGAACTTGGAGAGTGTGTGAGACCTCTTGAGAGTATGTATGACCCTGATGTTTATGTGTCTATTTCAGCATGGCGATTACGCAACATGGAGCAGGAGGTTCAAGTTTTGGATCAGGATCAGGATCAGGATCGGGTGTGGGATCCGAGCAGGTTGATGACGGGCTACGCGAGTTCATCGTGTCATAGATCATGAAAGGTATCCTTGAGGCGACATCGGTCATTTATGGGTCGATCAAGGAGGGGATTATTGAGTTGATGGAGGATCGCCTCTGGACATTCAAGAGTGACTTGGCGTCCAGCCAGTCGGGTACGTGCACACTGTCCCTCAAGGACTTCAGGGGGAGTGGTGCGCCAGACTTTCAAGGGGTGAAGGACCCCATTGCCGCTAGGAGATGGATCGCAAACATCAAGTCTACACAATTGACGAGCTTCTGCCCGGAGGGGTCGAAGATCTGCTTTGTTGCAGGTTGTTTGAGAGACAGAGCTAGGGATTGGTGGGAGTCAGTTGGTGACTCACTGGGAGCCCCGACCATCAAGGCTATGACTTGGTCAGACTTCATGATCAGATTTAGGGCTGAGTTTGTGCCACCTGTGGAGCTTCAGTAGCTAGCCAGGGAGTTTCTTGACATGAGACAAACTACGGAAACAGTGGCAGAGATCACCGCCAAGTTCTGAGAGAGGGACTTGTTGGTACCTTAGTATGCAGGGGATGAGGAGATGAGGAAGACCCGCTATCATGATATGTTGAGGGCTGATATTCGGGAGCATGTCAGCTAATCAACCTGCCCGACCCTGAATTCCATGATTGCTAGGGCGAGGGAGAGGGGGTGGATTTAGAGCACCTCAGGAAGAGAAAGGTAGAGACGGAGTAGGTTACTAGGATTTCGGGGAAGAAACCCAAGGGATCCTACGCCAGGTCGAAGGGCCAGCCGGGGCAGAGCCGCTGCAGGAAATGCGGCAGGCCGCATGAGGAAGCTTGTAGAGCGGGATCATCGGGCTACTACAAGTGCGGCAAGACGGGGCACTTTGGCAGGGATTGTACTACCCTTGCCCCCACTGTTCAGACATCAGACCTGATTTGCTTTCATTGCAATCAGAGGGGCCATAAAAATGCCAACTGCCTTAGGCTGACAGAAGAAGCAGTAGCAGCACCAGTGGTGGCGCCGACTCCAGAAACTACTTGGGTTACGTATGGCCGGAAGGTCAAGTCAGTGGCTCCAGTGGTGAGGAGCCGAGCTTTCCAGTTGACAGCCGAAGATGCACGCGACACACCTGATGTGGTGACGGGTATGGTTTCTTCTCTCTAACTTTATTATATGTCGCTTGTGATATTGATATGCCATGTTATATGTTCTGTTTAGGATCGTTCCATGTGAACGGTATCCCAGTTCAGGTGTTGTCTGATTCGGGTGCTACCTGATCATTTGTCTCTCTTGCGCTTAGCAAGAGCTTCCCTAAGTCTTCTAGCATGTTGGATTGCCCTCTAGAGGTCGAGATTTTGGATGACCGATCAGTTCGAGTAGCGGAGGTTTTCAGGGATTATGTTTTGAGGTTGTTCAAAGAGCGCTACTTGGTAGACTTGGTTCTCATACCATTACGGGGGAACAGGGTTATTATAGGCATGGATTGGTTGAGCCCAATGGGGAAGTGATCGACTGCGTGCATCAGTTGGTCCAGGTCAGTACCCCAAGTAAAGGAGAGCTGGTAATTTATGGCGAGAGGCCATAGTGTGGACCAGCTTTATGTTCAACAACGAGAGCTAGGCGTTATCTCCAGCAGGGGTGCGCAGGGTATGTCGCCTATGTTTTGGATACCCGAGAGGCGGGTAAGGCGACAGTGAGTGATGTACCGGTGGTACGAGGGTACGTGGATGTATTTCCAGAGGAGCTGCCTGGGATGCCTTTGGAGAGGCAGGTAGAGTTCAGGATTGACATAGTCCCTAGTACGGCTCCGATAGCCAAGGAACCGTATCGATTGGCTCCACATGAGATGCAGGAGTTGTTTATGTTGCAAGCGCTGTTAGACAAGGGATTCATCAGACCAAGCAGTTCACCCTGGGGAGCCCCGATTCTATTTGTGAAAAAGAAGGAAGGGTCACAACGAATGTGTATAGATTACCAGGAGCTGAATAAGGTAATGGTGAAGAACCGTTACCCACTCCCGAGGATTGATGACTTTTTTGACCAGCTTCAGGGAGCATCTTGGTTCTCTAAGATTGATATGCATTTAGGTTATCACTAGATGAGGATCAGAGAGGAGGATGTGCAGAAGACTACTTTTTGGACACTATATGGTCACTATGAGTTCGTGGTGATGCCTTTCGGGCTCACCAATGCTCCTGCCACATTCATGGATCTCATGAACCACGTGTGCAGACTGGTATTGGATCAGTCTGTGATAGTTTTCATTGATGACATCTTGGTTTATTCCAAGACACAGGAGCAGCATGAAGAGTACTTGCGAGAGGTGTTAGATACTCTGAGGAGGGAGAGTTTATATGCCAAGTTCTCCAAGTGTGAGTTCTGGTTGCGTGAGGTGCAGTTTCTAAGGCACCTTATCAACCAGAATGATATTTAGGTCGACCCGGCCAAAGTGGAGGCCATGATGAGGTGAGAGGTTCTGAGGTCTCCATCTGAGATTTGGAGCTTCCTGGGACTGGTAGGTTACTATCGTAGATTCATTCAGGACTTCTTCAAGATAGTCGTGCCTTTCACCCGGTTGACAAGGAAAGTCGTGGTCTTTAGTTGGGGGCCTGAGCAGCATGCCGCATTTCAGACACTAAGATAGAGATTGTACGAGGCATCAATCTTAGCCTGCCAGAGGGCGTGGAGGATTTTGTAGTGTATTGCGATGGGTCCATCTCGGGTTTGGGCGCGGTATTTGTAACAACGTAATTTTCAAAACAAAATTTTCATTTTGTCACAACCATTTTCACATAAAATATTTTCAAAAATATCCAACAATAGTTATCAAAACATATCGTATCCCAAGATCACAAAAATCAAATCCTCTCTCTAATGTGTACGAGTCACGTCGGGGCCTTCCCACGGTCCTCGCTAGTACCTGAAACACATAACACAACAACTGTAAGCATAAATGCTTAGTGAGTTCCCCAAAATACCCTTACACACATACGCCTTTCCAGGCCATACTCTACACGACCTTCCGGCCCATTTGTCTCAGGGGACTTCCGTCCCAATCCTAGTAGACCTTCCGGTCCTACTCATATCGACCTTCCGGTCCATGACTCCCTGACCTTCTGGTCCACGTCATAAAGGCTTCCGGCCCATATCATACATAGCATACATATCACACACATAACGCATACAGAACATACAACGCATATCATACAAAACATGCATCTCAGAGCATACAAGACCTTACGGTCACACATAGGTGCCCTTCCAGGTACAGTATAGTGAGAAGACTCACCTCGTATGATGTCTAGAATCTCACGTGCTCGATATCTCTGAATCTCGAAACAACGACCTAGCCCTGCCTAATCACAACAAATAATCATTCTAATTATTATCGGCTTCCAAGGCTATGCTACACCCTTTTCCACTATCCCACAGAAGGGTAAAAGACTATTTCACTCCTCCTTGACTCAAAAGTCCACCTGTTGACCAAAACCCTAAAAGGCAACAAAAGTCAACAGCAAGCAGTACACGGGGCGTACCAGCTCCTTTACGCGGGGCGTACCCTTACATTCCAGAAACGGGGGACGCGACCCACTACGCGGCGCGTACTGGAGTACGTGCCAGCGTACATCCCAGTTTCTCACTTCCTCATTCTAATGTCTTAAACGATTAAGACATAACCCCATATTCCAGATCTAGCCAATTTAATACCTCTTAATCCATAAAGTCGAAACCTTTAAGCCTTTGCAGTGCTATAAAGGTTCCCCACACCTTCTAACACCTTTCCTTTCTCCTTCAAGAGTCTAGATCTCATGCATGGCTCAACATCCACGTCCAAGATTGCATTTTTATGAACATACAACTCATATAGTTTTGATATATGATAGATCTAGGCCAATGGAGACTACTTGCTCATAGTCTCCATCTTGGGACCAAAAACCCTAAAAATTGGTCCAAGAAGCACACCATATAAACTACAAGGCAAGATCTGAACTTTTTACCTCAGGAAGAAGCTCCAACCTTTGTAGTCCTCAGATCTACACTTGTCCACCAACTTCTAGCCTCCACAATGGTCTCCTCTTCTCTTTCACCACCTTGAAATGACACTTTGAAGCTTAGAACACTCACACCCAAGCTAAAAATGAAGGAAATGCTCTCTTAGGGTTTCTTTCTGAAAGATGGTGGCTGAGGGACAAGACCATCTCATTCCTTTTATAGCCCTCAAGTCATATTAGGGTTTTGAGTCTGGGCGGGTTACGCCCGGCGTAACCTTAGGTACGCCCAGCGTACCAGGATGGAACCGCGTACAAAATAAGCGTGTGAGTACGCATAGCGTACTCCTTGTACGCCCTGCGTACTCACAAGCTTAACACTCAACACAAAGGACCCAATATGACAACTTGAAAAAAAAAGGTTAAATGGTTGAACCTGAATTTCGGTCTATTACAGTATTGATGCAGAGGGGGCATGTTATCGCCTACGCTTCGAGGCAGTTGAAGCCTCACGAGGTGAACTATCCGACGCATGACTTGGAGTTGGGGGCAGTTGTTTTCGCCCCCAAGATTTGGAGTCATTACCTCTATGGGGTCCGTTGTACTATTTACACGGATCATAAGAGTTTCAGGTACCTCATGGATCTGCCAAATCTGAATATGAGACAGTGTCGATGGCTAGATGTGGTGAAGGATTACGATTGTAAGATCCTCTACCACCCTGGGAAGGCCAATGTCGTGGACGATGTGCTTAGCCGCAAGGTAGCACCGATCAGAGATATTTGTTTGAGGATGACCGTGGTGACTCCGCTGTTGGAGCAGATTTGAGAGGCTCGGCAGGAGTCTATGAAGGAGGAACATCGTAAGAGTGAGCGTATTGTGGGTCAGGTTTCCTCCTTCGATTATGACAGTCGTGGATTTTTGGCACTACACCGTAGGGTGTGGATCCCATATCATGGAGGTGTAAGCCAGGTATTGGTGGAGGAGGCACACAAATCCATGTTTTCCATCCATCCCGGGGGGATGAAGATGTATAGGGATCTTCGTAATGATTATTGGTGTCCCTGCATGAAGCGGGATGTAGCTTGGTACGTTGAGAGATTCTTGACTTGCAGGAAGGTCAAGACCAAGCATCAGAGGCTCCATGGCAAGACCTAGCCGTTGGATATCCCAATATGGAAATGGGAAGATATCACTATGGATTTCATCACGAAGCTTCCTAGGACCGTGCGGGGAGTGGATTCGATTTGGTTCATCGTGGATCGATTGACCAAGAGCGCCCATTTCATTCCGATTTAGGAGAACATTTCGGCCGAAAATTTGGCCGATATCTATATTCAGGAGGTAGTGGCTTGACACGGGGTGCCAGTATCGGTGGTTTCCGATAGAGATGTGCGGTTCACTTCCAGATTCTGGAAGAAGTTTCACGACAAGTTGGGTACTCGCCTGCACTTTAGCACCGTTTTTCACCCTCAGACAAATGGTCAGAGCGATCGCACCATCCAGACTTTGGAGGATATGTTGCCAGCATGCGTTTTAGACTTCGGAGGTAGTTGGGATACTTACCTTCCTTTGGCAGAGTTTTCCTATAATAATAGTTATCACACGAGTATCGACCATCCTCCCTTCGAGATGTTGTACGGGAGGAAGTGCAGGACCCCGATATGCTGGGGTGAGGTTGGACAGAGGGCATGGGGAGTACCAAAGTGCTACTCAAGACTACAGAGAGGATCTAGTAGGTTCGGAGCAAACTTCAGACTACTCAGAGTCGGCAGAAGTGTTATGCCGACAGGCGTCGTTCGGACCTAGAGTTCCAGATCAGGGATATGGTGCTTCTAAAGGTGTCTCCTTAGAAAGGTATTATTCGGTTTAGGAAGCGGGGCAAGTTGGGCCCAGGTATATTGGACCCTTCAGGGTTGTAGCCCGAGTGGGCAAGGTAGCATATAGGTTGGACTTGCCAGCCGAACTCAATCAAATTCACAGTACCTTTCACGTCTCCCAGCTGCGGAAGTGCCTGGTAGATGATTTAGCAGTGGTGCCTTTAAAGGATATTCAGGTGGATGACAGCCTGAACTACATTGAGCGGCCAGTAGCTATCCTTGACTGGAAGTCGCGGGATCTGAGGAACAAGAGGGTAGAGTTGGTGAAGGTGCAATGGCAGCACCGCAAGGGCTAGGAATGGACCTTGGAGCCGGAGGACGAGATGATGGAGTACTACCCCGAGCTTTTTCCAAATTCAGCAGCAGACATCGAGGACAAAGGCTAAAATAAATGGGGGAGATTTGTAACACCTAGTTCCTGGTACGTATTTAAATTCAAGTAATTTTATGTTTTTCTCTGGGACTCGGTGAGTTGAAGGCCCAACTCGTCGAGTAGACTTGATTTTGACCGGGAAGTTTAGTAACCTACTCGACGAGTCGGGGGACCGACTCAACGAGTAGAAGCTGTCTGGATGAAACCCTAATATTTAGGGTTTGCACCCAGCTGCAGAAGTGCCTGGTAGATGATTTAGTAGTGGTGCCTTTAAAGGATATTCGGGTGGATGACAGCATGAACTACATTGAGTGGCCAGTAGCTATCCTCGACAGGAAGTCGAGGGATCTGAGGAACAAGAGGGTAGAGTTGGTGAAGGTGCAATGGCAGCACCGCAAGGGCTAGGAATGGACCTTGGAGCCGGAGGACGAGATGAGGGAGTACTACCCCGAGCTTTTTCCAAATTCGGCAGCAGACATCGAGGACAAAGGCTAAAATAAATGGGGGAGATTTGTAACACCTAGTTCCTGGTACGTATTTAAATTCAAGTAATTTCATGTTTTGCTCTGGGACTCGGTGAGTTGAAGGCCCAACTCGTCGAGTAGACTTGATTTTGACCGAGAAGTTTAGTAACCTACTCGACGAGTCGGGGGACCGACTCAACGAGTAGAAGCTGTCTGGATGAAACCCTAATATTTAGGGTTTGCACCCTATTTAAAGGACTTATTCTACCTCAAACCAGCCCCCATCGTCCCTCCCAACCCAGAGAAACCCTAACTCGAAACCCTAAGCCTTTATTGAGTGTTCTTGAGCTTTTTGGTGCTTTGTGTGTGTTTGAAGTTGGAAAAGGAGAAGGAAGCTTGGGAGATCAAGAGAGAGCAAGTAGATCCAGAAGTCTTGGCACATTTCCTGCTCATTTGAGGTATAAAGCTGATACATTGGCTATTCATTACTTAGATCTTGATTAGGGGCTATTTTCTACCTTTTTCTAAGCTTTAGTAAAGTTATACTCGGATGTGTGTGTATATTTGGAGTTGTACTTTAGATTTGGAACCATTGAGGGTTCCCATGGCATAAAGGTGTCAACTTTATGGCCACGGGAGACCCATACAATATATAAATTCCTTTTTATGGCTTTTTGAGCCAAAAACCCCATGCATGGACATCAAGTTGGTGACTTTACTTATAATATGGACCCCTAGGAGGTCAGATCTATGATTTGGATTCATTAAGACCGATTAAAATCGTCAGTATAGTTTTGGAAAAAGAGGGACTCGACGATTCACTTAGGTGACTCGGCAAGTCGGGTCGCAGTTTCCTCCAAAACAACTTCTGGAAGTGGTCTTTGGTTGAGTTGAAAGAAAACTCAGCCTGTTGGGGTTAGTTATGGACTTGAAGATCAAAGGACTCGACGAGTTCAAGGAAGAAATCGGCGAGTTCAGAGCAATGTCCCAACCATATGAAGACGAACTCGACGAGTTTAGGGAGAACTCGGTGAGTCATAGACTATATACCTTCATACGGATGAAGATGAGCTCGACGAGTTCAAGGACGAACTCGGCGAGTCAGTTGAAGAAGGTCTCGATGTTTGTTGAAGGAGAACTCGTTGAGCTCTTGCTAAACTCGACGAGTAGGGACATGATTGTAGCATTTTGTGGACGTGGGGACTCGAAGAGTTGGTGGACCAACTCGGCGAGTCGAGTCAACTAGATGTTGACTTTCACCAAGGTTTTGACCTTGACTTTGACTTGGACTTGAGTTGACCCGTAAAGGGGTTATAAGTATGAAATGGTAACTTAGAAAGGATGTTGTGTAGGGATCGAGGAGTCGAGAAGAGTTGATTTGCATACCTAGGATAGTGCAGACACTACACGACATTGAGGTGAGTTACCTTCCAGTAGAAGTGGGTCTAAGGCACCAAGACCGACCCACTAGTAGTTAATTATAGTTAATATTATTGTCTTTGTGATAATTGTCTGGTTTGCTACTATTTGATGTGTTCTATGTGCCAGTATGATATGTTATACGTGATAGTGGTAGTAAGAAGGAAATAGTCCCCCGATTCGGTCTTTAGGACCGAAGGGTAGGTCGGAAACCCCAGATATGTCTGACAGCATGATTATGACATGTTATTATGTGATAGTAGTAGGATTGAAATAGTCCCCGTGGCCGGTTGAGATAGACCGGAAGGTAGGCAGGCACCCCAGAACATCCTAACACGGGTAGGTCCACACCCAAAATTGGCTTGACTTGGGTAGGTTAGCACCCCAGAATGGCTTGACATGGGTAGGTCGGTCACCCCAGAATTGCCCGACAGTATCTATGATTGTATGGTATGTGGTATGGTGGGGGGAACTCACTAAGCTTTGTGCTTACGGTTTTCAGTTTTGGTTTCAGGTGCCTCTTCATCCAAGGGTAAGGAGCCGGCAGGGTAGCAGCGCATCGCACACACATGATTCAACATTTGAGAACCCTGGGATTTTACTCTCACATTATACTATTTGACATTATGGTTTTTGAGACATTTAACTATGGTTTTGTGGTTTAATGTGACATCAGTAATGTTTTTCTCAAACAATTTTACAAGTAATATAATTAATAAACAAAAAGTTTTGGTCTCGATTTTTGGGATGTTACATAGTGGGTGATTTCAGTTCTAACCTTCTACATATGTTGATTTCGGCCTTAGTGGTTCTAGGTTGGTGGGGTACTAAGCTAGAAACAATGTCCAAATTTTATGATTTCCATTCCACTGTTTGACTATTCTTGATTTGTTTAAACTTGTTTACTTTCAAGAGGTTCTCATGAATATGATCTTTAAGGTAAATATACATACATACATGCATATATATATATATATATATATATATATATGTGTGTGTGTGTGTGTGTGTGTGTGTGTGTGTGAACTTATATGTACACATGCCACTAATGTCCTTATGGCTTTCAAGGTTTTATTGTAACAAGGTTGCATTGTGAATTCACTTACACAAGGTACGATCTAGACCTTGCTTGATCTGAATCTTTCGGGTTGTCACATGTAGTGAACCATTAGATTGGTGTTCTGGTATATAGGATGTTTCTATGTTGTAGTGATCTATAGATCTGCATGTTTTTCTGATGACTAGTTATATGATTATCTGTTGATGCACATCTATTATTTGTTATGCTATGTCGACATGATGTAGTGGGGTTGAGACTATACTGTTTTGTGTTGTCAATCAACAGACCGGGGCATTCCAACCGAAAGGTTATACGCCAAGGCATTCCAACCAGAAGGTTGTGGGCCAAGGGTAATCAAACCAGCAGGTTGTGGACCCAGTATGTATTAGGCAATCCAACTGAAAGGTTGTGAGCTGAGGCATTCCAAGCGGAAGGTTGTGGGCCAAGGCTAACCTAACCAGGCAGTTGTGGACCCAGTATCTGTTTGGTTATATGTTTGTGTGGTGGTACCTTGGGGGAACTCACTAAGCTTTGGCTTACGGTTTCAGTTTATTGTTTCAGGTACTTCAGATGATCGGGGGAAAGCAAACGCATGATCATGCACATCCTTCATATTTTTATGTTTTTGGATCTTGGGATACTCTGACTTATAATTATTACTTCTGGAACAATATTTTGTAAATAACTATGATCTTCGGAATGGTTTTATTGATTGACAAAATGAAAAAAAAATTACCTTGGTTTTTAGGATGTTACACCTTGGTACCTCCAAGACACCACTCTCTCTCTCTCTCTCAAAAGGTTGGGAGTAATGGGTTGTTTATATTGTTTCACTAACTCGTTTCCTCTCTCTCTCTCTCTATCTATCTATCTATCTCTCACACACACAGACACACATGCTTTAAGACTTATATTATAGATGTTTTGTATTTTTTTAAATGTAATAGGTTGAATGAGTTGTAAAATATAAGGTTTTATGTGTTGTGGGTTGGAAAAGAAAGAAAATAGTAGAAAAATAAAATATGATATGGGCTGATGTTTGATTGGATTGTGAGGGAAGCAATGTTTTAAAAACTAGTTTGAATCGGTTGGACGGAAAACCAAGGTAAAAAACGGTTCAACTATCACCGGTTTTATGTCGATTTCTGAACCAGATTGAACCGGTCGGTTTTTAGAAAAACTCGGTTAAACCGATCAAAATAAACCATTTAAACCGAATAAAAATACATGAGAAATAACCATTTGCATAATAAACTTTGGTGATTTTTTTTCAAATCTATTTAGTTTTTTGAATATAAAAACATATGGTAAATGTTATAAAGTTTTTTGATATGTTTGTATTCATCTAAAACTATATTTTATTTCGATATTATATTTTATTTTCTTTTTGATATATATGTATTAATGTAAAATATTAAACCTTATGGTTATATATTATTTTAATGTATTCGGATTGATGTACAACTTATTTTTATGTATATTTTTAATGTTTAAACTAGTAAACATCAAATTTATGATTTATATATGTAGGAAAATAGAATATATATATATATATATATATATATATATATATATATATATATAAACAGGTTGATCCAGCGGTCAAACCGGTTGAACTGGAAACCAGTCATCATACCAGTTGAACTAGAAAACCCGTTTTTAAAACATTGGAGGGAATGACTCCCTCCTCCCTTAAAAACATTAAAATAAATTGAAAAAAAATAGAAAAAAAAACAAATATAATAATAGTGTTTTCAAGTTGGATAGATAAAAAAAAATCTAATTTTAAACCATTGGTACAAATTTAATTTTTTTTAACTATATAAAATATAAAACACGTAGGACCAATCTTATTTTGTTAGTTTTGGTTTTTTATAAAATAATTAAAAAATAACTATTTTTTCTCTTTATCTCTATTTTATGTGGCACTACTTTTATATCAATTACTGGATTTAAAGTAATTTTATATCAATTTTTGTGTGTAATAAATTAAAGTTGCATAAGTTAATTAAAAGGTCACCTAATTCCATATTTTAATAAAATTCTTACAAGTGGGTTTACATACACAAGTAGATGCCCTCTCTGTCACACCACATCAAACCGGCGGCCAAACACACTATAACAAATCTGACGGCCTGTCGAACGTCACAAAAAGTTAACTAACCAAGTCAAAAGGTCACGCCAACGATATGTTTTTCCGATAACACAAACCACCACCGGAAAAGATGGCATCGCCGTCGCCACCACATCTCCTCTCATTCTTCGTCTTCATCTTCATCTTCATCTTCATCTTCCTCACCTCCGTCGTAAGTTCACAACAGTTCTCGACTTCCGACCAAACTACCTTGCTTAACCTCAAGCAACAGTGGGGGAATCCACAGTCACTAGCAGATTGGAACTCCACCTCGTCACCTTGCAGCTGGCCCGAGGTTCAGTGCCGGAATGGCTCCGTCATCATGCTGCAACTCGACAGCAAGGAACTTACCGGAACTATACCGCCGTTTATCTGCGATCTCCAGAACCTGGAAAACATGATTCTCCATGACAATTTAATCACAGGAGAGTTTCCTAGGGTTTTCTATAACTGCTCGAAGCTGGTTGAGCTTGATATTGCACAGAACCTGTTCTTCGGAAGGTTACCAGATGACATTGACCGACTATCACAACTCCAAATCATTGAATTTGGGGGTAATAACTTTACCGGCGACATACCTCCGGCAATCGGGAATATTTCGGCGTTGACTTCGTTGTTTTTGTATCAGAATTTGTTTAATGGCAGTATACCTCCGGAGATCGGAAATTTATCCAATCTGGAAACATTAGGTCTGGCGTATAACGAATTTGCAGATCCGGTGATACCGCAGGAGTTTGGAAAATTGAGAAGTTTGAAGGTTATGTGGATGGCGGCGACTAATCTGGTCGGAATAATACCAGAATCATTATCGAATTTGACCAATCTCACATCGTTAGATTTGAGTTTAAACAAGTTGGAAGGTGAAATTCCTCCTGGATTGTTCCTCTTAACAAATCTGGATGTTATGTTCTTGTATCTGAACAAATTATCCGGCAACCTTCCCTCCTTGATTCAGTCTCAGAATTTGACTCAAATCGATATCGCCATGAACAGATTGAACGGCTCAATTCCTGATGATTTTGGAAAATTGCAGAAACTGCAGGTTTTCAATTTGTATTCAAATCGATTTTCCGGACAGATTCCAACGAGTATTTCTCAGATTCCATCACTGAGGATCTTCCGGGTCTTTAGAAACAATCTCACCGGAGAATTGCCTCCGGAATTTGGACTTCACTCCAAACTTGAATCATTTGAGGTATCAGAGAACAACCTCACCGGAACGTTGCCGGAGAATTTGTGCGCCGGAGGTGCTTTGACAGGCGTGATTGTTTTCTCAAACAACCTCACAGGAGAGATACCAAGTTCATACGAGAGCTGTAACAAGGTTAACAGTATCCAACTCTATAATAACAACTTCACCGGTGAGATTCCTCCAGGAGTTTGGACATTATTAAATCTTTCAACTTTGCTGCTCACCGGAAACTCATTTTCCGGTGAGCTTCCTGGTAAAGTCGCTTGGAATTTATCTAGATTTGAAATCAGTGACAACAAGTTTTCAGGTCAAATCCCGTCTGAAATCTCTTCTTGGATGAAACTCAACGTGTTCAAAGCTAGTAACAACTTGTTTTCCGGCGTCATCCCACCTGAATTCACTAGTCTTTCAGAGCTATCCGTTCTTTATCTTGACGGAAATTCACTTTCCGGTGAACTCCCATCACAGATCAAGTCCTGGAACTCGCTAACCATTCTGAATCTCGCAAGAAACAAACTTTCCGGCGATATCCCATCTTCACTCGGTTCTTTACCAAATCTTCTTGGACTTGATCTCTCAGAAAACCAATTCTCAGGCGAAATCCCACCTGAATTGAGTAATCTCAGACTTACCAGTTTGAATCTATCTTCCAACAAACTAACCGGAAAAATTCCCTCCGCTTTTGATAACTCCGCGTTTCAGAACAGTTTCTTCAACAATCCAAACCTCTGTTCCACTTCCCATATCTCCAATCTCCATAGCTGTTACACCAAAAGCTCCAGGAAGAAATTTTCGCCCAAAATCATCGCCACAATCGTCATTTTATCATCCTTCCTTCTACTCCTCGCGATCCTCTTCACATTGTTCATGTTCCGAGACCACTTAAAAAAGAAGCCTAAACGGACTCGAACGACATGGAAACTTATCTCCTTCCACAATCTCGATTTCACCGAAGAAAACATCTTATCCTGCATGACCGACGCCAATCTAATCGGCTCCGGTGGTTCCGGTAAAGTCTACCGAATCGGGGTCGGTCCGCCTCGAGGTTTCGTCGCCGTGAAACAGATTTCAAACAAGAAATTCAACCGGGATGTTGAAAACGAGTTCTCCTCCGAGGTTCAGATTTTGGGCTCCATTCGCCACTCGAATATCGTGAAACTTCTGTGTTGTCTTTCGAACCCTAACTCGAAGCTTCTGGTTTACGAGTACATGGAAAATCAGAGTCTCGATAAGTGGTTACACGGGAAGAAGAGGAAACCGGAAATGGAGCTGCGTTTGGAACCTCCACATTTCGTGTTGGACTGGCGGCGGCGGTTGCAGATTGCCATTGACGCCGCCCAGGGGCTTTGTTATATGCATCATGATTGTTCGCCGGTGATTGTGCATCGAGATGTGAAGTCGAGCAATATATTGTTGGATTCGGAATTTAAAGCAAAGATTGCGGATTTTGGATTGGCACAGATCTTGGAGAAGCAAAAACCTGGTGATGATAATATGGCGTCGATCGTTGGCTCATTGGGTTACTTTGCTCCTGGTATGAACTCTTTTGACACAGGCATTGAATCATAAATCGGGAAAATAAATAATTAAAATAAAAAGAACAATAAAGGATTGTTTGTAACCAGAAAACCTAACTATTTAACAAAAACGTATGGTTTTTTCTTTTTTCTTTTTCTTTTTTTTTCTAGAAAGAAAAAAAAATCATGTTTTTTTTAAATAAAAGCCCAAAAAACGTTAATAGAATATCGATTTTTTTATAAAGTACACTTTTTATTTAGGTTCGAGTGGTTTTTTGTTTTCAAACCAAAACACACCATATTTTAATACAATGCTTTTTTTGTTATTAAATACCTAAATGACATCAAAAACCATTATAATTTGGTGTTTTTTTTGGACTAAAGTATTTTTTTTCAACTTTAAACATCGAAATTTCTTTCGATAAGAAAAATCACTGTAAATTTTTATCAGTAATAAGTTGCAAAAAACCAACTGGGAGAATATTTTTTGGGTTAAAGATGTACTTTTTAGTTTCAATGGTTAAATATCTTTCAAAAAAATATATCAAAATGGTTAAACCGATCAAATTCTAAAATATATTGGTTTTTCTATAATCCAAAGTTTTATGTAGATCCTCTTTAATAAATAAAAGTTTTTTTACCACATGTCAATCTCTCATGAGTTTTGACACTTGTCATTTTATGGTATTTTTGAAATAAATATTATCTACTTATCAATTTTTAGTTTGTTTCAATTTTTAACATTAAAGTCATATATATATATATATATATATATATATATATATATATATATATATATATATATATATATATATATATATATATATATATATATATATATATATATTGCAATAAATACATTTCTTCATTTCTTATTTAAAATTGTACATTAAAAAATATTTTCTGTTTACATTTTAATGTTTAATTTTTTTTAAATCAACCCGTATAATATACGGGTCTCACACCTAATTTTTATAATAAAAAAATCCTCAATTGTTAAACCAGAAACAATAAAAAATAAAACTTCCGTTTGTCAAACAAAAAAAAAACTAGCATGGTGATATTTATGGGATTTGCCCAATTTAAAAAGCTAAAATTAACAAATATTTTCATTTCTTTATGGATTTTATCACAAAAAAAGTCCATATATTCAATTTCAACTGCTTGTGGATTCTCACTTCTTTACCACTATTACAGTCATACAAGATAGTTTCTTTAAAACATAAACCAATCAATCTTTTTTCAGTTCAGTCTTTCAGTTTTTACACAAAAACTCAATATGTACAACATGTTCAATTGCAGAGTACGCATACACAACAAGAATTAACGAGAGAATAGACGTATACAGCTTCGGTGTAGTGCTACTTGAACTAGTAACCGGAAAAGAACCAAACGGAAAAGATGGAGACCTAAACCTAGCCGAATGGGCATGGAAGCACCATGGAGAAAGCGACTCCATGGTTGGAGTCTGTGATCCTGAGATCAAAGACTCCGATACTTACATGGAGGAAATGAGCACTATGTTCAAACTAGGGCTTATTTGCACAAGCACATTGCCTTCTAGTAGGCCATCAATGAAAGATGTTCTTGAGATTCTTAGAAGATGTAATCCAATGGATGAACTCCCTGAAGAAATGAAAGAGGGAAGAGATGAGTTTGATGTTGCACCTCTTCTTAAAAGAGAAAGATCCGTTACTGGGCCCAATGAAAACGAGGGTGTTCTTGTTTCCCAAGTGTGAAATTGACTTGTATACATGTATTATTTATTTTCCATGTATGTATACATGTATTTCTATGTGTATATTTAGAAAAATAGCGACATGTAAACATGACAAATTAGTGATAAAAAGATAACGGGTTAACCATGCATATCTAGCAACAGAAGTAGGCGTTGTATATAGTATATAAAGTGTAAAATGATAATTTTACACTCATGCATAACTACATGAGTGTCAAGTTCTAGTCATTTAGACCCCTAGTTTTTTTTTATCTTATATTTTTACTTTGGACCATTGATTCCATTAAGAAAGTAAAAAAAAATACAACTCAAATGGAATCATTCATAAGTAAAAACATGTTAAGTATATGGACCATGAAAATCCTAAACATCTTGTCTACATTTTTGTATTCATTTGATTATAGTTTTGCAAGATTGGATTGGTGTGATGAGAATAATTAAAGAAAAATATGTAAAACTAACAAGATACAATGTGATAATAACATTTTCTACGATAAACACGATTCAATCCATTACATTCCAAAACCATAACAAAAGAAAGAAAGAAAAAAAAAAGTTGCAAGGTTTAAAATTTAAAATTTAAAGAACAAGCCCTCATTTTTGGTAAATTACATACTACTACTCCCAAGTTGTCAATACTAAAAGGTCACACTTCCGCTCTCAATAATTTAAGCCGTTGATTCCAGGCTCAACCTGCCACAAAAAACAAATAAAATATCATTTGAAAATAAAGCATTCGCCAGCTGAGAAAAGACGTAAATGCCCTCCTCCTACAGAGAGGAAAGATACCTTATTGCAGATGGCTGCATTGATTCGGGATTTGCTCCATCTTCGGACTCCAATACCACCTTTTGTGTAATTGAAGACTGTAGACAAAATATAAACCAATATGAGTAAGTCCATACATTCCATTATCATGTCTCATTACCTTGTAGAAATGGAGATAAAGTTCATAAACATTTTTTATACTTCCTCAATTCCATCGCACCAAACACTATCTATCTGTTTTTGTTCCAATAATCTTATCGTCTCACACAAGGACAGGAAAGTAAACATATAACATTAGAAAATTCCTCAAGTTAGAAAACTGACCTCACAAGCAAGATCTTCAATTCCGGAGTTCACCGGAATGCTACTCCCTCCAATCCCCACACATTCCGGGCTCCCAAAAGACGTTTTCTTTGGTTTTCCATGTCCAGAAGAAGCATCATGTTTCCTCTTGAAACGCTTCTCAGATGAAGGAGAGCTTGAGCCTTCAGGAGTAGCAGTAGTATGCCTTAATTGTCTTTGACGTTTATACCCTTCAGGAAAAATGTATGCAGGAAGTTGTCTCCTACGTACATGAGACACAAAAATGTCCATTCCAGGTCTCCAAAGGTTGTAACTGTTTACCCCTTGCTTAAACTCATCTACAGTTGCCCGGATATCAAATTGTTGACCTTCTTGAACTTTGACTCCAGGTTGCCTTTGAAGACCCATAAAAAAAGCACAATGGGCACATGGTTTTGATGTATCGATGTATTCGTTTGGGAAAGGGTGGCATTGTAACATCCCGTCTGTATCACGTTCGATCTGAAAAACCATGGAAAATGGAAACACGGATTAGACATCTTTTTCACCATTTTACCCTTTGTATCGCATTCAATCTGAAAAGTATGAACAAAGACTTTTCTTTTTTGCAGTCGATGACTGTAAATGACCATTTTACCCTTTGTATGACTTATTGTACGGAATCCAAACAGAGGGTAAAATGGTCATTTACAGTCATTCAGATAACTAATTATCTAAAAGCAGAGAAAACGAAAACAGAGATTAGACATGTTTTTGACCATTTTGCCCTTTGTATCACATTCGATCTGAAACGTATGAACAAAGACTTTCTTTTTTGCACTCGATGACCAAAAGTGACCATTTTACCCTTCGACTTATTGAACGGAATCCAAACAGATACAAAGGGTAAAATGGTCATTTACAGTCACTCAGACAGTTAACTTACTAAAACCCATATAAGATTATGATAAATTATAAAAAAAAAATGTATTCATTTAAAAAAGATTTGTGACATTAAAAAATAACATAAATAGAATGGGTTATATTAGAATGGAAACTAATGGTCCATTCCATTCCATAGCATCAGAGAAAACAACCGGCTCTTTTGATTCCAATTCCATTCCTTCTCTGATTCCATCATACACAAAGTAAAAAGTTTGAAAGATGAGAAGTATGAATTAAAACCTTCAAAGTAAGTAATCTAAGGCGGGATTCCACCCATCCCCTCCATGCAAGAAGATCATCCGCATCTGCAGCTACAATGTCTACCTGCAAGTAGTTTTTATACGACTCGAAAAAAAGAGAAGGCTCAAACAGACAGCTCCAGTTTGCTTTGTTCAACTCAATCTCCTAAAATTTCATTCAAAACCAAAAAAGAAACAACATCAATAGTCTACCAAATGATCTCGATGTGCAAAAGACGTAAATGCCCCTTGTCATTGAAAATAGCCCTAGAAAACTTGTCTAGTCCTTTCTAGGGCTATGATGAGAGAGAGAGAAGGGCATTCAATTCAAGTCTTTTGTCCACTCAGATCAAACAGGGGCAAAAAGGTAAAATTATGAGAGTTTTTCTTAGTTTTACCTCGCAAACCTTATTTCCGAAAAGGAACTGCTCCACCATAACACGAAGGGTACTTGCGGAAACATTGTAACTAGAGTTCATGCATGGGTATGCGGGAGTGATGATGGGCATGAGATGGGTTCGATCACGGGACCATTTCCGTGGGTCCCACACGTTAAATCCAAGATCATCCTCTTCGATTGGGCATAGCATGACAGGGTTTGGCCAACGCCAGTTGGTATAGACTCTGAAAAAACGGGAAACCAGCATACTAGGTATTGCATTGGGATAAAGCTGGCATACCTGAGCAACTAAAAGAGCCCAATTCACTCCACCAAGAAATCCAGTAACCTAAATCAACAAACAAACAAACACCTCACTACATCATTCATAATACAATACATGACTAAATTACCCTTTAATCATCATTACAAGGAGGTTTCTCACAAATCATCCACAATGATCAATATGGAGATAGAGAAATCAAACAGTGAATTATGAACTTAAAGCCTTTTACAATTGTGTCTGTCTCAAGGACTAAAAGTGTTATAAAAAAGTGAATTATGGAAGAAAAGGGCAAATAGATTCTTTTTTGGACCATACCCAGTAAGGATCACTTTTTTGTCCCTAATTCAATGTTTCATAAAGCTTTTAGTCAATGGGACATATGCCATTTATAATCCTGATAGCATGCCTTACAGAAGAGGGCATTTAGGTCATTTACCACCACTTTAATCATCATTACGGAGAGCGGATTTTCAGAAACTATCTCTAATTGTCAGTTATAGGGCCTTTCAAAATCATCATCAAGGAGAGGGGGATGAAATGACCGACATACCCTGTTCTAGCTTAGCAACCTTTAATAAATGGTGTCTAACCGAGGGACTAAAAGTGTTGTGAAACAGTGAATTAGGGACGAAAAAGAAAAATTTTGATATAGCATAGGGACCAAAAGTGAAACTTACTCAAAACACAATTCAACACAAAAAAAAAAAAGTAGCATAAAATCAAAACCTTACATTAGAATAAACGCCACGCCTCTTAGCCCAAAACTTTAAGCATCTAAGTGTGGTGCAGAAGTTCTACAAATTTTTAAAGGCAGATGAATAGATGTCAAATACCAATAATGTAAGCATTTAAGGGTGTATATATATATATATATATATATATATATATATATATATATATTATATGTAACATAATACATGCCTCTACATTTGGAACAAGTTTAAGTATTTGATCAGCAACCCGACATCCATTAAGACTTCGAACCGTTTTCTCATCAGTGTTGTACAACACAGAATTTTGAGAGATGTCCAAATCCTGTCACAAGTTAGTTTCACAAACAAAAAAACCAAACTCAAACACATAAAACAATACAATACAATACAATTGTTTCTACCTTATAATTATATCACTAAATATATTCACATCATAAGAATAACATACTAGAACCAAAAACATAACAGTAATAAATCATCATGTGCTATTACTACTCAAATTATGATGGCATGTGATGCTACCAGTGCTACTTCTATCACATATACCACATAACATCAAAATATAGGGGCAAATAAGTAAATGTGGAAGTGGAAAGGAAATTACTTCTGGAACAATCAATAGAGATACACTGGCATAAAGAAGATCAATGGATATTCCTTGGAATTTGAACTTCATCACAGGAACATGTGCATCATTAACTGGCTGAAGATCTGATACTTCTTCCATCTCCAACAGAATATTATGCAATATAACAAAAAAATCATGCTGATAAGAAGAAATTGGGAAAATGGTTAAAACATATAGATATGAATACATCCATCATACATGAGACAAATTCATTAAACCACCTCTCGAGTCACATATGAGGGCCCAATGCATAGTGTATCAATATCAGCATTAGGACCATGTACCTGTAACAAAAATGCCTCAGTCTTTTATCATGATTTCTTCTTTTCATTCTCAAAGACACACAAAAAAAAAAAAAAAAAAAAAAAAAAAACTGTAATATTGACCTTTTATGTAAATAAATAAAAAAAGTTAAAAGGGAAATAAAGAAGTAGACGCTATTACCCCTAGGCGATAAGACCCAAAGGTACGTACAATACCATTTGCCTCCTCAACCATTTTTTCTGTGTACCCTTTTTGGCGTGTTAACTGCTTCACCCAATCTTTAATAATCTGGAAAAAATTACAAAACAAATGTTTCAAAATGATCACTCCAAAATAAATGGTTACTTACTGCAATGTGTCACAGATTCCTGAATGTTATATATCCAAAGTCCAAACTGATAATAAAATTATGGAAGGAGGTGTAGAGATGAGCACATTATGTCTTAAATAGAATAGGGCTACAAATACAATGCAAGAAATAGTAACTTTAGTTTCGTATTTATGTTGCAACAATCTACTTTCAATATTGTTCTTATTAAAGAGCTATACTTGAAAGTTAAAACATCTACCCGATTAAAAACTTGTACTTTAACAAAAAAATATCTTATTAGGACCTTATACGGAGAAAAATATACTTAATTATAGCAGTGAATAATGTTTTATACTTTTGTATTTGGAGGAAAATGCTATAACTTGTTAGATTTTTCAATGTAGAGTGTTTTGTGGGATCAAGGGAAGAAATGCAAGTAGGATGCTGAATTAAACGACTCAATGAAAGTAAATTGCTATTTTTTTTTTTTTTGCATTTAACCTCATAGAATATAGCAAATAAATACAAGAGGGTTAAATTAGTCAATTACCTGATCCAGACGACGAAGAACCTCTTCTCTCCTTGCGGTTTCTTCCATGCTCTCATATATCCCTGACTCCATCAAAAGCTTACAACAAAAACAAGGAAAATAATCATTGAAAAGTTAAGAAGAAAAACTTGGACATAAGTAACAAAATAAATTTAAGGCAAACCTCAGAAAAACCCATCATATGTTTGTTTAATTCTTAACAAAAAAAAAAAAAAAAAAAAAAAAAAAACACTATATGATTTTTTTAGTGCATTAAAACCACTATACTTTCTGAAAATCTAATTTAAGGCTTTCTAACCTCAGAAAAACCCAATCTATTTTAGAGTTAAATGAAAATATGTTGGGTTTTCATAATGTTTTCCTAAATTTAATTGAAGAAAAAAAAAGTGTATACCTTTTCCAAGAGTGAATTCCTGTGAAGGTCAGCCTCAGTGGGTCCCGCATATGATATTGGGTTCATGACACCATACTTCTTCTTCACTTCCGCCTTCTGTGACGGTGGTGCTGGTGAAGAACCATTTTCTTTCTCAGACCCCACCATCTCAAAGCAACCAAAACTCTACAACAAACCTAAATGAATAACAAACTAACATGTTTACCTAAATATGGAATATAACAAAATAACAAACACTTAGAGGCACCAAAATCACACTAAATCTAAGATTGGAATTAACAGGTTGTAAAGAAAGTAATACAACAAAAGATAATGAACTCATAAGGACTGGCTGCATTTTCATCTTTGTATAGCCATTACTACAAAATCAACATCAACAATCATCCATTTCTACTGGTTAAAAAGTCTAATTCAAGCTCATAGGTATGTTTCATAACAAAAAGTAAACTTGTTATGATTTACATGGCATAATCATGGATCATGATAAGATAACATGTTGTGAAAATTTACAACAAACATGGGGAAATGGAATGAAAAAAGTGAATGATGTTAAATTTGTAAAAAGTTTAGAGCTTAGCACAGAAGCCTCATGTCCCTTACTTCCTCTATTAGGTCATTGTTAATGCATTAAGTCAAAAAGAAACACTCATGTATTCATTGAGTCAAAAAGAAAAGGGCACCTAAGTAAAATATGCAAAAGGTTTGCATAAAAGGATGCTCCTAAATCTATAGGAGTTGATCAGTTGAACCTCTTTAATAATGTCAATGGGGTTTACCTCTTTATATTTCATATTGCTTTCTGTTTGGCCTAAACAAACTGGTATGGGATAGAATGCAGTTAATTCAACCTTGTCTAGAGGATTCTTAAAACCCAGTTTTGGCATCAATATCAACATCCAACGGTTTTTGTGAAATTCAAAACCCTAGGTTTTTAACCTTAAAATGCATAAACATCCATTGCCATTTATTATACCCTGAAAACCTAGGAACCAAGGCTGATAAACCTCAAAAAGAACCCTAACGAACAACTTCGGCAAAATTAAATCAAAATGCCAAATAAACAAACTCGAATTACCTAATTGAGTCTAATCAAGCTACAGAACTTAGTAAAATTTACCATAAAGCAGTTTGGTTGAGAAATTAAAATAAAGGCGCTAAAAAGTTTGGGCAATCACTCACCTGAATCATATCTAAACCGCTACTAACAATTAGGCATGCATAGAAACAGAGAAATGGATCTAAGCGCCATTTTTTCTAATGGAAAAACAGAAAAACGTTTGTGGGAAACCTGAGGGAGAAGGACGTCATCTGATGCATTGTAGACAAGCGGTGAATCGGAATTGGAACCGTCCTGAGGTTGAATTTTCCGGTGGTTTTTCTGATTTGAGTTTTGCGGACTGAAGTCAAAGTCTTAATTGCATCGATTTGTGTCTTAGCTGTACCTTTTCTCATTTCAATCTGTGTAGTGTTCTTATTCTTATATTCTAAGCTTACCCTTCTTCTTTATCTTTTTCAACTTTAGCCACGATTGTTTTGTTTTTTCTACAAATAGCCTTTTCATGTGCAATACTTTGACATTAAATTTTACATATTATCTCTTAAAGTTATTTGATTTTGATAAAAATACTTCTTATTTACAAAAAAAAAAAAAAAAAAAAAAAAAAGAAGTTAAATTAGACAGGACTCACGTGTTCCTAAAAATGGTTATATTATTTGTCATTCGTGTGCGCGTATCTAAACTAAGTGAATGTAGTGTGTGTATCTAAACTAAGTGAATGTAGGTCTTAAGATCTATCTTTTTTTTTTAAATTATAACAATGGGTATAGATAAAAAAAAATTATTAATGATAATAATAACTATCTTATTATTTTTAAAGAAACTACCTAATGATTTTTGAAAAAAAAATCAATGAGCCCATATTTTTTATAACCAATAAACATTTTGTATAGCCTAATGTATCAGTTGGTCCATCTAAAATTAAACAAAAACAAATTGGAAACATCATTCAGGGATTCAGCGACTTTCACGGTCTTAAGTATTCAATTGTTTTCCTACCGACTTCCATTCACTAGTCACCATCCAGCCATGCCATCAGCCACTGCCTAGTCGCCCTTTGTTGCTGTCATCCCCACCTCCAAACCACAACCAATCCACTTGTTTACAACCCGGCTCGCCACCACTAATACTTTTTGTTCTTTCATATTTTCAATTTCATTTACATTAGGAACCACATGGTTTTGGCAATGTTTTGAAACCGGACCGTAGACCGAATTGGACGTCTAACTGATTTGATGGTTCAATTGGTCTAACCGGTCTCAAAAACTAAAAAACGGATTATGTCATAATTATATTATTATTAATTTTAATTATATAAAAATTACCAAAAATGAAAAAAAAATCCAATTTTTCCGGTTCAACCAGACCGGTTTTTACCGGTTAACATAATGAGCGGTTTTTTGGCCTATAAGAACCAGTTCCGGGACCAGTTGAACCGGCCGATCCTGTCCGGTTTTCAAAACATGAGTTTTTGGTTCTAGATTCACAACTGGTGTTGTTCGTAAGTATCCATACGAATCATGTATCACGTATAACATTGATGAGGTAATAACAATCTTCACAGTGCAAATAAGAAGATACATAACCCCAACATGAGTAATAACTTATGAATTGTTATTCATGGCAAGTATGTTGGAATATTATTTTAAGAGGAAACAATGGAACTATGTAGCTTGTTTCATATTATTAACCAACTTTTGTTTGTATTATTTAGGTTAATGGTTAGAGAGGAAAGGAGTGTAAAAAATGTTTGAATACTTACAAAAGTGGTGAATATTTCATTTGTATTTTGACAACTATTATTTACCATGGTTTATAAAGGAAATGAGTGTAGACAATGATGTCAATCACTGCTTAAATATGAGATGGTTAAAGTGAAGGGCAGTCACATTAGTTTTGTATGACAAAAAGATCCGATTAAACTTAATGGAAAATTCTACATAGTTGTTGTAATGTTAGCTTTATTGTATGGATCTAAATATTAGCCACTAAACACGAAAATTGTATCGATTAAGATGTTATCATCGAACATGAAAAACTACTAGGATTGATGTCGATCCTATTGGTTTGAGGTAAGGAAGATTGTGGCGGTTCATACATATCCAATTAGAAAATTGGTAGTTACAGTTAGGAAAGTAGAGATTATCGATGCTGTAATATTTGGAGGAGATGACACCCTGAGAACGAAGTGGGAACATAGTGTAAGGTTAGACTTAAACAAGTTGGCTCTTATCGATGACATGATTTCACATAAAAGAGTGTTACGTCTTAGAATCAGTGTAGTTGAGTAGTACAAACATGCTTTAAGTACTAATTTTCTTTCTATTCTTTGTGGCTTCCATATAATATTCTTTCTTACTTTTTATCTATTTACTTTCAAATTTTTATTGCTAGTATCTATTTAATGATGTATTTTTTTAAAAAAATCTTTCACTATTTTATTATTTATACATGTATTTATTTATTATTTCCCCCTCTCTACTCCTAAGTCCCATCATTTATATTAATAAATGTTTTTTTAGTCGCCTACCATTTTTATTGACTATTATGGGTGGAAATTTTCATATTCAAATGCGAGCTAATATTTTTTCCTTGTTGAAATTCATCGATCAAAGCATTCTTATTACCTTTGAGTAAAGGCTCGATATCTAGGTATTGCATTCCCTTTACCTCATTCTTATATATATATATATATATATATATATATATTCTTATTGTTGTTGTTTTTAGTTTTTTCTTAAACTGTGTTTATCTTTTTTTGTCCTTTTTGACTTGATATGTGTACATACATATATGTATGTATGTTTATGTATTAGTAGTTATAGACCTATCTTTGAAGTCTAGTAGGGGACTTAGAGTATTTTTTGGTGGAAGCATGATTTTACTAATTTAAATTACTTAAAGCATAATATCAATGTTATCACCCTTTCTGAATGTTCTTTTTTTCCTTAGATCGCACTTTGTTAAAGACATTTGTAGAATCTAGCAAAATACAATTGCCAAAGGCCCTTCAATATAGTTTGTTGAAGGTCGGTGTTATGTATGAAAGAGCTGGAAATTGTCGTCATCTCTGACAAACACGTGTATATCCTTAGCAGTGTTTAGTAAATGCACCTAACTTAGGATGGTCATCCAAGGTATAATTTGTATATTGAATAATGAATAAATGAACCGATTGAAATTGACTAAAAATACCCTTTTTGAGTTAAAATTGAAGAAATAAGAGATTTATCACACACTGTATTTATAAATATTATATTCTACAAAATCCAATACCTTGAAAACTGTAAATATTGAATTTCCTACCAATTCACATCCACACAAATTAACCAAAACTTAATTTATTAACATAATATAATCATATGATCTTGATTTTATTTTATTGTTTTCATATATATATATGAAAAGGAAACAATGTAATTGGTCTGTTATGTCAAATACATGGTTTCACATGGTTTCAACTAGGAACTAAGTTTTGATGGCTAAAGTACAATTGTGAAACTAAAAATATTGAGGTTATACATGTATGTATATGTGTGTATTATTTATGTTTTATAATCTTCGAATTATTACAATAAACATGTAAATATCAAGGTGAAGGAGATAATTCAGTTGTTTTCAAAATTAGACATATATAGCAATTATATGGCATAAATTGATTGTGTTGTAAGAAAATCAAATAAGTGTGGAAAAATAAAATATGTACATTAAATATCATAATGATAAAACAACATTCTCATAGTAATTTAGTGTTAAGAAGATGAAAGTTATACCTTGATATCTTTGATTAACCGAAGCGATTGATCCTTTAGATCTTGGTGTTTATTAACCTTCTATGTGTTCTTCTCTGCCACCTTTATCTATTAAAGTGGTTTGTAGAGTTTGGTGAGAGTAAATAGATAATGGTCTTCTATATAGTAATCAAAAGGTCGGAGGGTCGGTGCTACGTGGTAAAGATGCAGATAATTGTATTAATCCATTGCGTGTATGTATGTATGTATGTATGTATGTATGTATGTATGTATGTATGTGTATATATACATATGTGTGTGTTAACATGTGTATGTGTTTAGAAAAAGAGAGAGTAAGAGAGAGAGAGAGAGAGAGAGAGAGAGAAATGGAAGGAACAAATGTGATATTTAACTATGACCTTAAAAATTATATTTTCTATATTTTGTTATAAATCTGCAATAATGACTTAAAAACCCTCAAAAAGTGTAGTTCAAATGTCATATTGATTAAAATTTTGTAGTTGTGTTTATATTGAATAACATCTTAAAATGGAATAACTGATATGTGACAACCCGATATTTCAACTCTTTGTAACGACCAAAATGGGTCAAGTATTGTAACCACTTCTGAATAATAAAAATTTACTTTCATAATAAAATGTACAAATAAGTTCTATTTAATTTCCTTCTATGATTAAATGTCTTTGAACCATGATCGTACGTAAAAAGAACGCCCAAATCCGACTTCATATAGCGAAGTTATGATTTTTCCAAGTTCGGCTTAGCAACAGACAGCTAAAAACTCGAATCGGAGATCGAACGACTTTTGGCCGGAATGACCTAAACGAGAATCGAAGGTCTCGACAATGGTATTCCAGCGGTAAAAAGTCTGGCAAAAACCGACATCAGATAAAGAAGTTATGAATTTTCTAAGAAATTCCTTAAACACGATGGATTTTTAATAAATAATAAAAAAAATAATTTTGGAATTTGCCGACGGAGTCTAAACGAAAGTTGTAGAGCGTAGTCTCACCTACGCGAGGATATAAAGACCATCGACAACGGAGTTCGTATGAAGAAGATATGAATTTTTGAAGTTTATTAAATAAATTAATTATTTATTTAATTCAAAATTCGGATATTATCCGAAGGGGAGTCAGCGTCCTCCTCCGAGGTACGCGCTGCGTACCCCTGTACGCCACGCGTAACCGAGAGGATTGGCCTCTGATCGTCCACGTCGCGCTATCCGAAGAAACCGACCCATCCGACCCGTCCGACCCGACGTCCCATCCGACCCGCGTACCCAGCAACCCGTCCCATCCGAACCGAGGCAGTCGAGGCTTCGGTCATGCATGACGTACGCGTACGCGCTGCGTACGAGCGTACGCCCCGCGTACCGAGGCAGACCAGCCTTACTATAAATAGGATGCGAGGGTTTCCAAAGAAAGGGTTCATTTCTCTTCTCTCTCTCTCAACTTTGCCTCGTTTTCCGTGTCCGTTCAAACCCGAAGCTCTGGTCTTTTTGGCTCAAGTCCCGAAGGTCGATTTTACTCCCAAGATTCCCAAGAATCCCGAGGAAATTCCGTTTCCCGAGACGAAACTCTGCCCGGTTTTCCATCTCGCTATCTCCAAAACTTTCAAGTGAGTTTCATACCCCTTAATCAACCTTTTTAATTATTCTAAATACTTTTATATGCTTTCAAGAGGGGGGGATTACAAGTAAAACACACGAGTATTATCGTGTGTTACATAAAGAAACTCTTTTATATACTTTTATATATTCAAATCACATGCGATTTATAAACATTTAAAGGAACTTATATATATATATATATATATATATATATATATATATATATATATATATAACATATGTTACAATAGCATTTTATCTTTTAAAATATAAAGTTGTTGTAATGCATGTATAAACTAAACTGTTCTTAGAATTTTCTTATCTATCCTAGACTCTACACCAAAAATCTATACTTTCATAAACAAGTGATTCCTTTTCTCACTATTTCTAAACAAACAAGACACACTTTTTGAAAACTATAATAGGTATAGTTTTACGAACAGATTTCTAACTCTTATGTACTAGAAACATATATTTCAAGAAGTTTACTTTCGTATACAAGAACATACGTAACATTTTAACAAGTAGATCTGTTTTTATACCACGGTTTTGTGAGACACTAACTTCATGTACGTTCGAGTACACATTTCAAGTCCTGTATTATATACCAGAATCCCTTGGAGGGGGAGCATGGTGTTTGTGTATAGATCTATACGGGCTTGACAACCCGCGCCCTGACTGTTAGCTGCAGTCCACCGTTTGGGGTGACAAACGTCATAACATTCCAACGCCTGAAGAACGTTGTGTATAGGCATTCCGAGTCAATAGTATGGTTATAAAACTCACAAGGGGTATTAAAAATACATTGATTTACAAGGTTTTCAAACTCATTGGTTATTTTACATTTACATACATTTTGGAAACAAACATTGGTCTTGAGTGAAGGCTACTTTTATACTAGTAGAAAATATAGGATTTTCTAAACACAAACAAACAAAGATAAAACATTTCATTTCATTCAAACATTGTCACTTAAATACTTATGAAATTCACCAGCTTAAATGCTGATCTACTCTTTCAAAATTACTTGTATGTCCCAGGGATTCAGTAATTTCATGTACTAATATGCTTTTGAAGAAGAGATGCTGCGGCGCCAGTTTAATCTCGTATTTTTGACATCATATTGTAATTGAGTTTTGAACATGTAACTTTTGACAAATGTAAACTTTCAATTATATATATGATGGTTGTATTGCTTTCTTTACTATGTATTCAATTGTTACGTTACCACATGAAGTCATCCGCCCCCGAACGTTTCCGCCGTTCAGGTTTGGGGGTGTGACAGATTGGTATCAGAGCAATGTTTATAGTGAACTAAGCATATCGAACCACATAAGATATACAAACTATAAATGCTTAAGGGACTAATACTCTCTGACAAAACAAATTTTCTTTTACACTTAAGCAGCATTTCGTTCAACTCAAATTGATAGTTCATTTAAGTACAATTACATGCATACCACAAACTATTTTCATGTTATACAACTATACAAGTATTTAGGCAAGTTGACACTACGATTGAGACTCGATATATGTAATCAGATTTTGGACAAATATAGCGTGATCAACTATATTTGCCCAAGATTGGACCAACGTATATCGAGGAATGATCGTAGTAAGCAACAAGTCAAACCTTACCCAACCATTACAAGAATCAAACACAAGAACTTAAATACTATAGGAGTATTTGCTATCTAAACTAGTTTAACTTACATGTTTTACATGTTCCGACTTTACTCAATTCTTATAACCCTATTTCTCGTACAGTTAAATGGCTGGATTTCACCACCCTAGCGACCCCTACTTTCCCAACCAAGGCAACGGAGGATGGATCGAAGATGATCCCGAAGAGGACGAGGAACCCATAGAAGTGGGTGATGACTCCGGTACCGACTCAGAGCCGGAAGTTATTGATCCACCACCCATTCAACCTCCCGTCTTCGTAAGGAACTTTCAAGGACCGACTCCCGTCTGGGGAAGTCACCTCCACCATTGGAGCCAACAGCAAAACCTACGCCCTCCCTACGGCATGTGCCGGGACTTCTATGATGTCCGCGGCGGAGGTTCGGCTGATCGAGCACTCCCGGTAATGGTGGGTAAGTTAGCCAATCAGTCCTATCAGTCTGGAGTACAAGCTAGTCGACTCCGGGATATCAATGTGGAAGTGCAGGTTCACACTTCTGACATCCGTAGGCTGGACAAGATGCAAGACAACGCCCAATTCCAAGCTGAAGCATTTCAAGCGCAAATGATTGCAGCCCTCGCCGAACTAAGGGAACAACAAGCCGCTTTCGATAGGCGTCTAATGGAGTCAAAGCAATCAGATACGGAGTCAAGCTCCAAGCGCAACCTTCGACGCAAGTAGTGCTTGTCAAGGACTCAAATTTTGTTATAGCGTAGGACCTCGGCTAAAAGTCTTTAAATTTCTCGAACTTTGTAATCGGAGACCCTTATAGGGGTCAAGTTTTCATGATCGTTGTAACAACTTTTATATTAATATAAGTGGCACTATTACTACTATGTTAAGTATTTCGTTCGAACCTTGAATGGTCTTTGTGAACCCAAATACTTGTTTCATACCTTCAGTCTTACAAATAACTTTCATTCTTCTATTTTAAGACTCATACTATTATCTGTTGTTGAACTATAGCGATTTAGTTCATGAGACACATACATTTTCCATTCTATGAAATTCTTATCCTTGTCTTTTCAATCTATAGTTGAAGGATGCCTCCGCGTAGGAACCCAAGGCGAAACAACGGTGAGGAAGCACCTATACCACCTCCACCACCCCAATTTGATGCTGTTATGTTTCAAGCAGCAGTCACCGCAGCGGTAGCAGCTGCCATGTCACAGATCAATAACTCGAGTACTAATGGCTCGGGATCTGGCACACACCTATCCAACCATGGCGAGAGTCATGGACCACCTCGAGAATGCACCTATAAGGACTTCACTAATGCCAAGCCCCGAATGTTTTATGGTACTGGTGGTGTGATGGCCCTGAGGCAGTGGATTGAAAGGACGGAGGCAGTCTTTGAAATATGCTCCTGCCCCGAGCACAGCAAGGTCAAATTTGCAACTTTCACCCTTCTCGATAAAGCTTTAACTTGGTGGAATGGCCACGTTAAAGTACTTACCCTAATCGTGGCGAACTCCATAAGCTGGGAGAGCTTGAAGGCCATGATGATGAGAGAATACTGCCCACGGGGAGAAATTCAAAAGCTTGAACACGAGCTATGGACTCTCGGAATGGTAGGTACCGACATCGCTACTTATACCAACAGATTCTGCGAACTGGCAATCCTTTGTCCAGATATGATTGCTCCCGAGAGCAAGAAGATAGAAAGGTACATCTGGGGACTGACGCTCCAAATGCGATCAAGCGTGTTAGCGTCTAAACCTGACACCTTTGAAAGTGCTAAGGAACTGGCACAATCTCTGATCGACTACGGAGGTCATCAAAACTCAACCACTTCTGCACCAGCACCACAGAAAGGAAACAACAACAACAACAACAACAACAACAACAGCAACAATAACAACAATGGCAGGAAGAGAGCATGGATTAAAGGGAAGGGTGGGTCTTCCCAAGAATCCGCAAAGAAACAACTGGTATCAGTAAATGCTGCCACTGTACCAGCTACAGCCCCTACAAATACCTACCCAACAAAGCCTTATATAGGTAACCTCCCAAAATGCACCAAATGCAATTACCACCACCATGGACCTTGTCGAGATATGCAGTGCGCCAACTGCAGCAGGAAAGGACACACAGCCCGTTTCTGCAAGGAACCCGCAAAGCCGATCACTCAAGTTCCCGGTGCGGGTGTAGGGCAGGCTTGCTACGGTTGTGGCGAGGTGGGCCACTACAAGAGAAACTGTCCTAAGGCAGCAGGCATCGGAGGTGTGGGACGAGTTTTGGCAATAGGCCACGACGAAGCTGTAGCTGACCCAACTATAGTTGCTGGTACGTTCCTTCTCGATAATTCATACGCATGCATATTATTCGATAGTGGAGCGGAGAGAAGCTTCATGAGTCAAAACTTTATTCATTTACTTAAACTTAAACCTAGCAAATTAGAAAAATCATTCACTGTAGAGATGGCCAATGGAAAAACCGAAAACACAAATTGCATATACATGGGCTGTACGTTAACATTAGACGGCCATTCTTTCCCAATCAATCTCATGCCGGTTCAAATTAAAAGTTTCGACGTTATAGTCGGCATGGATTGGTTGAGTCTTCTTCGCGCCGACATCATGTGCTTTGAGAAGGCAGTCCGTCTTAACCTCCCTAACAACGAAACATTAGTTGTCTACGGCGACAAATCTAGTACAAACCTTCGCATCATTTCGTGCATCCAAGCTCGAAAGTGCTTGCGGAAGGATTGTCGAGCATTCCTAGCGCACATCGTCGATACAAGTCAAGAACTGAAGGACATCAAGAGCATCTCGGTAGTACGCGACTTTCCCGATATCTTTCCAGAAGAACTACCAGGATTACCACCGCAACGCCAAGTCGAGTTCAGAATCGACTTAATTCCAGGAGCTACCCCAATAGCGAAGTCGCCTTATCGTCTTGCACCAGCAGAGATGCAGGAACTTTCCAGTCAACTTAATGAACTCCTTCACAAAGGATTCATAAGACCAAGTTTCTCACCTTGGGGAGCACCGGTCTTGTTTGTAAAGAAGAAAGACGGATCGTTCCGTATGTGCATCGACTACAGAGAACTGAACAAACTTACTGACAAGAACCGCTATCCTCTACCCCGTATTGACGACCTATTCGATCAACTTCAAGGGGCGAACTACTTCTCCAAAATAGACCTACGATCCGGATATCACCAATTACGAGTTCTAGAGGGGGACATTCCAAAGACAGCCTTCCGAACTCGTTATGGACACTATGAATTCGTGGTGATGCCGTTCGGATTAACCAATGCACCAGCAGTATTTATGGACCTAATGAATAGGGTATGCCGCCCTTACTTGGATCAGTTCGTCATCGTCTTTATCGATGATATACTTATCTACTCTCGAAGTGAGGAAGAGCATAGTCAACACCTACGAAAAGTCCTAGAAACACTGCGAACGGAGAAACTCTATGCGAAGTTCTCTAAATGCGAATTTTGGATTCGAAGAGTCGAATTTTTAGGTCACGTTGTTAGCGAGAAAGGTATACACGTGGACCCCTCCAAAATTAAGGCTATTGAGAACTGGTCGGCACCAAAGACACCTACAGAAATTCGTCAATTTCTAGGTCTAGCTGGCTACTATCGCAGATTCATAAAGAACTTTTCGAGCATTGCGAAACCTCTTACTTCATTAACCCAGAAAGGTGTGGCCTTTGACTGGGAAGCAAAACAAGAGAAGGCATTCCAGACACTAAAGCAGGCCTTGTGCACCGCACCGATACTATCCCTCCTCGAAGGGATAGAAGACTTCGTAGTGTATTGCGACGCTTCAAATCAAGGACTTGGTTGTGTTCTTATGCAGAGAAGGAAGGTTATCGCTTATGCCTCCCGACAGCTTAAGACACACGAAGTGAACTATACGACACACGACCTCGAGTTAGGAGCAGTGGTATTTGCTCTGAAGATCTGGAGGCACTACTTATACGGAACAAAGAGTACTATATTCACCGATCACAAGAGCCTTCAACACATTTTCGATCAGAAGGAACTCAACATGCGACAACGACGATGGGTTGAGTTACTGAATGACTACGAACGCGAAATTCGTTATCATCCTGGCAAGGCCAACGTAGTAGCCGACGCCCTCAGTCGAAAGGAATATACTGGTCGGAGGGTCAAATCTCTGACCATGACTATCCATTCCCACTTATCCACACAAATTAAGGAAGCACAAATGGAAGCTTTGCAACCTGAAAATTTGGCGGGTGAATCCCTGCGAGGAATGGAGAAGAATTTAGAAGTCAAGGGTGGTGGAGCCTACTATCTCATGGACCGAATCTGGACCCCAAATCATGGTGGTTTCAGAAACGTAGTCATGACCGAGGCTCACAACTCAAGATATTCCGTTCACCCGGGTTCAGATAAAATGTATCTGGATCTTAAGAAACTGTACTGGTGGCCTAACATGAAAGCAGAAATTGCTACCTTCATGAGTAAATGTCTTACTTGCGCTAGGGTTAAGGTCGAGTATCAGAAACCGTCAGGACTACTACAACAACCAGAAATACCGGAATGGAAATGGGAGCGGATTACTATGGACTTCATAACCAAGTTACCCAAGATGACAAGTGGACTCGATACCATATGGGCCATTGTCGACAGGCTGACCAAATCCGCACATTTCCTACCCATCAAGGAGACTGACAAAATGGAGAAGCTTACAAGACTTACTTAAGGGAAGTAGTGCGACTGCATGGTGTTCCGATATCCATTATCTCCGATCGAGATAGTAGATTCACTTCAAGATTCTGGCAGTCACTACAAAGTTCCCTGGGAACTAGGCTAGACATGAGTACAGCCTACCACCCACAGACAGACGGACAAAGTGAGAGAACAATACAAACTTTGGAAGACATGCTGAGAGCCTGCGTGATTGACTTTGGAAAGGCATGGGATATTCATTTACCCCTTGTCGAATTTTCATACAACAATAGTTATCATACAAGCATAAAGGCTGCTCCGTTTGAAGCCCTCTATGGTCGAAAGTGCAGATCCCCTCTGTGCTGGACTGAAGTTGGCGATACCCAGTTAGCTAGAGGAAGAGTTCCTGAAAGCACTCTCACCGGTCCGGAGATCATACGTGAAACAACAGAGAAGATCGTTCAGATCCGTGAACGATTGAAAGCCTCAAGAGACCGACAGAAAAGCTACGCCGACCAAAGGAGGAAACCTTTGGAATTCCAGGTAGGAGACCACGTCTTATTAAAGGTCTCACCGTGGAAGGGTTTAATACGATTTGGAAAGCGTGGGAAACTAAATCCAAGATACATAGGGCCTTTCGAGATTCTTGCCAGAATCGGCCCTGTGGCTTACAAGCTTAACCTACCGCGCGAACTTAGTAACATCCATCCAACCTTCCACGTCTCAAACTTGAAAAAGTGTCTGTCCGACGAGGCTCTTGTTATTCCACTCGACGAGATCGAGATCAATGAGAGCCTCAACTTTGTGGAAGAACCAGTAGAAATCATGGACCGAGAGGTCAAACAAACAAAACAAAGTCGCATACCCATAGTGAAGGTTCGCTGGAACGCCAAGCGGGGACCCGAAATCACATAGGAACGCGAAGATTAGATGAAACAAAAGTACCCTCATCTCTTTCATGTTCACTACTATCTTTACTACTTTAAATTTCGGGACGAAATTCTCTCTAACGGGGGGATGATGTGACAACCCGATATTTCAACTCTTTGTAACGACCAAAATGGGTCAAGTATTGTATCCACTTCTGAATAATAAAAATTTACTTTCATAATAAAATGTACAAATAAGTTTTATTTAATTTCCTTCTATGATTAAATGTCTTTGAACCATGATCGTACGTAAAAAGAACGCCCAAATCCGACTTCATATAGCGAAGTTATGATTTTTCCAAGTTCGGCTTAGCAACAGACAGCTAAAAACTCGAATCGGAGATCGAACGACTTTTGGCCGGAATGACCTAAACGAGAATCGAAGGTCTCGACAATGGTATTCCAACGGTAAAAAGTCTGGCAAAAACCGACATCAGATAAAGAAGTTATGAGTTTTCTAAGAAATTCCTTAAACACGATGGATTTTAATAAATAATAAAAAAAATAATTTTGGAATTTGCCGACGGAGTCTAAACGAAAGTTGTAGAGCGTAGTCTCACCTACGCGAGGATATAAAGACCATCGAAAACGGAGTTCGTATGAAGAAGATATGAATTTTTGAAGTTTATTAAATAAATTAATTATTTATTTAATTCAAAATTCGGATATTATCCGAAGGGGAGTCAGCGTCCTCCTCCGAGGTACGCGCTGCGTACCCCTGTACGCCACGCGTAACCGAGAGGATTGGCCTCTGATCGTCCACGTCGCGCTATCCGAAGAAACCGACCCATCCGACCCGTCCGAAGCCCCGACTCGTCCGACCCGACGTCCCATCCGACCCGGCGTCCCATCCGACCCGCGTACCCAGCAACCCGTCCCATCCGAACCGAGGCAGTCGAGGCTTCGGTCATGCATGACGTACGCGTACGCGCTGCGTACGAGCGTACGCCCCGCGTACCGAGGCAGACCAGCCTTACTATAAATAGGATGCGAGGGTTTCCAAAGAAAGGGTTCATTTCTCTTCTCTCTCTCTCAACTTTGCCTCGTTTTCCGTGTCCGTTCAAACCCGAAGCTCTGGTCTTTTTGGCTCAAGTCCCGAAGGTCGATTTTACTCCCAAGATTCCCGAGAATCCCAAGGAAATTCCGTTTCCCGAGACGAAACTCTGCCCGGTTTTCCATCTCGCTATCTCCAAAACTTTCAAGTGAGTTTCATACCCCTTAATCAACCTTTTTAATTATTCTAAATACTTTTATATGCTTTCAAGAGGGGGGGGGGATTACAAGTAAAACACACGAGTATTATCGTGTGTTACATAAAGAAACTCTTTTATATACTTTTATATATTCAAATCACATGCGATTTATAAACATTTAAAGGAACTTATATATATATATATATATATATATATATATATATATATATATATATATATATATATATATATATATATATATATATATATATATATAACATATGTTACAATAGCATTTTATCTTTTAAAATATAAAGTTGTTGTAATGCATGTATAAACTAAACTGTTCTTAGAATTTTCTTGTCTATCCTAGACTCTACACCAAAAATCTATACTTTCATAAACAAGTGATTCCTTTTCTCACTATTTCTAAACAAACAAGACACACTTTTTGAAAACTATAATAGGTATAGTTTTACGAACAGATTTCTAACTCTTATGTACTAGAAACATATATTTCAAGAAGTTTACTTTCGTATACAAGAACATACGTAACATTTTAACAAGTAGATCTGTTTTTATACCACGGTTTTGTGAGACACTAACTTCATGTACGTTCGAGTACACATTTCAAGTCCTGTATTATATACCAGAATCCCTTGGAGGGGGAGCATGGTGTTTGTGTATAGATCTATACGGGCTTGACAACCCGCGCCCTGACTGTTAGCTGCAGTCCACCGTTTGGGGTGACAAACGTCATAACATTCCAACGCCTGAAGAACGTTGTGTATAGGCATTCCGAGTCAATAGTATGGTTATAAAACTCACAAGGGGTATTAAAAATACATTGATTTACAAGGTTTTCAAACTCATTGGTTATTTTACATTTACATACATTTTGGAAACAAACATTGGTCTTGAGTGAAGGCTACTTTTATACTAGTAGAAAATATAGGATTTTCTAAACACAAACAAACAAAGATAAAACATTTCATTTCATTCAAACATTGTCACTTAAATACTTATGAAATTCACCAGCTTAAATGCTGATCTACTCTTTCAAAATTACTTGTATGTCCCAGGGATTCAGTAATTTCAGGTACTAATATGCTTTTGAAGAAGAGATGCTGCGGCGCCAGTTTAATCTCGTATTTTTGACATCATATTGTAATTGAGTTTTGAACATGTAACTTTTGACAAATGTAAACTTTCAATTATATATATGATGGTTGTATTGCTTTCTTTACTATGTATTCAATTGTTACGTTACCACATGAAGTCATCCGCCCCCGAACGTTTCCGCCGTTCAGGTTTGGGGGTGTGACATGATATGAGATGAATAATTTGTTACATCCTTTTGTCTAGATTTTATAATAAGTGTTTATGATACATCATGATACTTGAAACAATATAACTATCATAGGAATAAAAGAATAGAAATGAAAGGCAAATTTCCCTTGATTTTTAAGTTTTTTAATAGCTTTCCCTACATCCACTCTTAAAGAATTACAAAGAGGCTTAATATATTATAGCAATACTTTTTTAAAAATGGAGTATGGTTTTCTTACAAGTTAATAATACAATAAAGAGGATAAATACCATATGTGAGAACCCCCCCCTTCACCCCAATAGTCTAACAACCAATATGAAGGAGTTTATACAATTGCAATGTCTCCATAGCAAGAGAAATAGACCTTACTTATAGATTGTTAGTTCCTTACTGCTAGAGCAAGTATGTAGAAGTAGTAAACAACCTAAGTAAACCTTAAGAAAATATGATAAATCAATATTTATATGTGATCAAATTGAAATGAATCAATGACAATAAATACATAAAATGAAAATATTCATTGTGGTACACATATACATGCTCTCACTTGATATATGATACAGTTAAATGACTATTAATTACCTTAAAATATTTGGGAAAAGTCTATTATAATGCCAAATGGCTTGGTGTTTTATTTTCGGAATAAATGTTTTCTAATGATTCAAGATTAATCTTGAAGTGTGTTACAGTTGGCCATAATTTTTATGTTACTGTTGAAACTATTGGATTAGTGTCTAAGCACATAACTATATTTGGTATGTACTTGACCCGGTTGTGTATGGTCCTTTTGGGTTACCTTCACTAAACCAACTTGATAGGATGATTTATGGAGAGAGAGAGAGAGAGAGAGAGGTTATTATGGTTTATTAGTATATTATATGAATAATATATTAAAAGAGAAATCATATTGTTTAATTAATATTAGACAAGAATTAATTAAGAATTAATTCAGTAGCTAAATGACATTAATTAAATAAAGGGGACTAGAACTGTCAATTGTGTGATAGTTGAACATTGAGCTAATGAGCTCCATGGAAGTTGGAGTGGACGAAATCTATGGTTAAACCCATTAGAATTCGTCCAAGGCTTCTAAGGAAGGAGTCCATGCGTTGCTTAGGGCCTAAGCAGTCAGATTAGGGTTTCCTAGTTCAAAACCCTAATAGCCTCACTATATAAGGAACCCCTAAGGACCCAAAAACGTGTGGAAGTAATCCCTAAGGGTTCTTTGACGTTTTTGGTGCCCTCTTCTCTTGCTTGTGGTGTTTGTAAGCCATTATAGGAGTGACATTTGTGACTCTAAGCTCCAAGACAAGAAGATTCAAGCCATTATTGTAAAGGTAATCATCTAGATCTGATATTATATGATAATTTTGAAATTTGTATGCTAAATCTAGGGTTCATAACTCTTGGATGAATTGCATGTACAATAGAGAAACCTAGATCCAAGCTTTAGGGTTTGCATGAGCACATAGGATGTTAAGCATAACATTTCTGGTCGAACCCGCCCAACCCAACTAAGAAGAACCGAACCTGACAAACACATATTTTATTTTGTGTAAAACTCATCAGTGGTATCAGAGCCAAGTTGGTTTCTATTGTATTGATGCCTTGTATGTTCATCTTGCTGAAAATCATTTTTTCTGCCCTTTGCCCGACCTGACTCGGCGAGTCAGTGGATGAACTCGGCGAGTCAACCTGACTCGGCAAGTCCAGTCCCTGACTCGGTGAGTCTAGGGGTCAGACAGAGGATATTTCGTAATTTTTTTGGATTTTGGCTGATTTTGATGATAGATAATTACCAAAAACGTTTTTCATTAATAAAAATCCGAATTTTATCAATATTTGGTGAATATCCTTACCAAAATAGAAGATAATTGTCGAAATTAAGATAATTACTTGTTTTATAAGATAAATATTAATTATTTGTAATTTTGTTTTGAATTATCTTGTAAGAAATTAAATTATGTCAAATTTAGATAATTACCAATTATTTGATTAATTTAATTATTTATAATTTGATCTAGATAGTTTTGAAAATTTTCAAAACTTGTACTCAAGTTTTGGAATTTAAATTTTTGATTAAAAGTTAATTTTGAAATATTTAAATTCTAAACCCTAATGTTTTGAAAATGTTTCAAAACTTGTCCTCAAGTTTTGGAATTTAAAATTTTGATTAAAAGTTTAATTTTGAAATATTAAATTCTAAAACCCTAGTTTTTGAAAAGTTCAAATTACACCCTTACGGTTTTATTAAATTAATTAAATAATTAAAAGAGAGTTAATAAATTCATAATGATATGATTTATATTTAATTAAATTAAATTGTAATTTATTAAGTTAGACTACCTAGTATTTTAAAAGTGTAAAATACACCCTTATACTATATATAAAATTAAAAGTCTAATATTATATATGTATGAGTAAAGAGTCAGTCTTACCGTTAGTAGGCCTCATTCATGAAGCTGGTCTTTAAGGGGTGTTTAAGGAAATTGCCTATAAAATGGCGATTGAATGGGTATCCACTCTTACCCACCGCACTCTTGACTAGTGAAGGGTCGTTAGCCGAAAGGGTAGGATAGGACACAACCTTCCATTATAAGTCAAATGAACTACGAAGTAACTAAACACTTTTATAAATTCCCAAATCTTATTTACTTTAGGAAAATGTGGAATTGGTGCAAATCCATGAAATTGCACATTGCACCCTTATTGGTCGATTAGTGGAGCGTGTGTGGTTAATCGACACATTCATATAGGACCAATGAAGGATGACAATGGGTAGCTTGATGTTTATCATAGATCAATGGAGTGTGTGTGGTTAACCGGCACATTGATTTGGTGATTTGTAACATCGAGAGTACCAAGCTAATTTGCATGGTTATCCACAACTTGTTTGTGATCCTCGGCTTCCCAGTCACAAATGAAGGACACAATCGAGATTTTAACATGTCATCGAAAAGTTCAATGAATCTCAAAAGATCTAGGAGTTTCATTTCATTTAAAACTTAAATTTCCTTTTCGTTTTTCATGGTAGAAATTGGTAAATCGTCATTTACCTACCTTCAAATGTTCTGCAATTTGGATTACGACATCCCTCTTCCAAATTGTAGAATATTGTGTTGGGCCCTAGCCTTAATATCTCATTTGGGTGTTTTATTAAGGACTCAATGAACTAACTTGAATTTTCTCCCGTTTTGTAGATGTTTGATTCTAACTATGGTCTTCCCAAATCCATTGGAACAAGCTTTCCACATGAAGATGAAATTCCACGATTCGATCTAGGAATAAGAGATCATTCTTCACTTCCTCCACCTCCTCCTATTGCTCTCCTGACCCACAAGTTTGAAGGCTTGAAAAGTTCAAGCTTGCTCAAGCCCTTTTGGCAAGTAAACATTAAGAAGGAAAGTTAGTGTGCACACACGTCTTAGAGATGAAGTCGCACATTAACAGGTTAAGAATGTTGGAGTCGTTGTCTGTGAGAAGTTGGTTGTTGACTGGGTTCTTCAATCGCTTCCTGACTCATATAGTGAGTCCGTAAGAGAGTACTATATGATAGACCACGACATGACCCTCATCGATCTCACCTACTTTCTTGTTGCTGCTGAATCAGCAATGATTTGGCACACTGGAGAAGAAACTTTGATTGGAAGATATGCCTTCCAAACCTCCATTGACATAGGCAATGGCAACAAAAGGCATGCCATGGTCAAAATTTTTGACCATAAGAGAAAGCCAAAGTTTGAGGTAGTTCTGTGTGCTGTTCCAAAAGAGTCAATTTGCTTTTATTGCTAAGAGAAGGTGCATTGGAGATGAAGCTGCTCTGTTGTGACAACCCGGAATTTTCCATCATGTACAGTCAAACACTTCATTGAAAGTCAAACTCATTCCTACTGTCGTTTAGCACAATTTGGAGTCTGTTTGAGCATTATGAGCCTTGTACACTTAAGGGATAAGTGTTGGGGTTTATCTGTCGAAGCTGTAGTATAAAGAACATGCCTATAACACCTTAATCAGGAGTTCACGGCCACCACAAGGGAGTTTACGGCCGTAAAATCCACGTGGGCCGTAAACTCCTCCTATATGATGTAGTGCTGGCCATTTTGTTCATTCCTTTCTTTCCCTTAGCTGAAATCCTTTCAAGTATCATCCCGATCTTCGTCCTCGAAATTCAAAACTCGTAAGTTTCTTGCCCTAACTAGTTGATATCTTACATGAACTAGTGATCTTACATGATTTCATCCGTTAAATCATTCCATTTATGTAGCTCTTCAAGTTTCACCAAGAACACACACTAGTGTTCTTGGCCAAAACCGACCATTCAAGCTCCTAGATCATAAGTACTCTTGTCTTAACTCATTGTACACTAGGTTTAACATGTTTAGGCCTTAGAAATCACCAAGAAACACAAGATCAAATGTGTTTACGGCCAAGACATGTTCTTGGGCCGTAAACCCTTATAAGTGGGGCAAATGGCACCCTTGTCCCTTACTAAGCCTTGGAACTTAGTCTAGAACCATACACGATTAAAATAAGGACTTAAAACACCAAAATGCTACTTCAGACCATGAGTTTACAGCCTTAAACTCATGGGGAAGTGGTCCCCAGGCCGTAAACACAAGTTAAGGTCATTTCTCGACCTTAAACTCACCTAGCCTCTTGTTTAAGCCTTAGAACACTTAACCACTTAAGACACCTTGCCTTTAAGCCTCAAATAGAGACCCATTAGAGAGTTTACGGCCAAGAGTAAACTCCCCTGGGCCGTAAACTCCATTAAGTATGGTCCATGGACCATAAACTCAAATACAAAGCCTTATACTCCTTTGTTGCAACCGAATGGCCTCCTAACACTTTGACCAAAGTGTTTTCCTCACATTAGGATGTTTATACTTGTCTAATTAGTGTTATAATCACTAATTGTATATATACATATGTCTTTATATGTTTATTAGGACCATTGTGTGTGTGTTCAAGTCTTCACTTGACACCAAGCACTAGTCCGACACTTCTGTACAATCCACTCACTGCAGATGAGTTCATACCCCTTAATTAACATATTAAATGTTGTTAAATGTTTATAAATGCTCTTATGGGGGGGGGGGGAATACAAGTTGAATCATGCTAGTTAGTATATCAATCACATGTGATTAATAACTAGCATACAAATGGATTTACTACACTTTTAGCTGTTTTACCAAGCACATTACTCCAAATGACTTTTTCAAACGTTTTTACATGTTAAAACTCTTTATCAAACTGTCTTACATACTGTATGTTTCCTTTCAAACTCTATTACAATTATGTTTCAAACAAAGGTTTTTCTTATACTTAAAAACTGTCTTATCAAACAAACTACTTTCAAATCGTTTTATAAAATGACATCAAGTCATGAACTCTTATTTATTAAAATTTTCAAAGGTTTTACCAAAACTTCTTTTATACTTTTATATTGTTAAATGCATGCCTATATATGTATAGTTATATAAGTAATGTTTAAAGGACTTAGGACGGCTAGCTCGCTGTATTTCCTTTTCCTTGTTGGGATGTGGCCTTAGGGCATCGGTTACTTGTCCGAATGTCGTCTAGATATTAGTTATATATCATGTATACATATATAGACATAAAAGTTCCATCAGTCAGTTCAGTACCTTTGGGTAGCAAAGGCATACTTTCGGTTATACACGTACATTACTAGTAACTATAATAGGTATAGTTAGGAGATACTACTTACTATTCTAAGTACAAGGAATCACACAAGAGTCAGTTCATTCATGAGTCTATACTAATACATTACTAGTAACTATAATAGGTATAGTTAGGAGATACTATTTACTATTCCTAGTACAATTGTTAAATGTCTGCCTATATATGTATAGTTATATAAGTAATGTTTAATGGACTTAGGACGGCTAGCTCACTTTATTTCCTTTTCCTCGTTGGGATGTGGCCTTAGGGCATCGGTTATTCGTTCGAATGTCGTCTAAATATTAGTTATATATCATGTATACATATATAGACATAAAAGTTCCATCAGTCAGTTCAGTACCTTTGGGTAGCAAAGGTATACATTCATATATTTCTGGTAAGCTATTATAGGTATAGTTTTTGGTACATATATGATTACGTAAAATAAATGTGGATTTCAACCTAGCGATTCGTTGTGGAAGTCACAGTTACTTTCCCACAATCTCCTCTAAGGAGAACTTTTAGTATGGGGACTATCAATCACATTATTACTTACTTTCAGCGGGTCTCGTGAGAAGACTACTTACTTACAGCGGGTCTCGTGAGAAGACTACTTACTTACTTTCAGCGAGTCTCGTTAGAAGACTAATTACTTACTTTCATAATGGTCTTGGTAGAAGACTGCTTTTTATACTAGTAGGAAATATGGGAATTTCTAGGGTTTTCATACTTATACAAACTTTTCCTCAAAACAATTACAAGTCTTTTATTACAATTTTTATTTACAAATAATGACATTAAATACTTATGAATTCACAAGCTTTATGCTGATACTCGCTTTCAAAATAACTTGTATTCTCAGGTCACGAATGGACATGTACGATGACCAGGTTTTGTGAAGATGGAGCAGTCAAGACTCATCTTTTATTTTGAATATTCATTATATTGTTATTCTATGAAAGAACACACTTGTATTTAAAATTATACTATTAATGCAATGGATGATGTTGTTGCTTGTTTACTACTTTGCATTGTTGTGATACTTTACATGACGTCCTCCGCCCCAGAACGTTTCCGCCGTTCTTGGTTTTGGGGTGTGACAGATTGGTATCAGAGCATTGTGTTATAGTGAATTGAGTATCTCAACCCATAAAAGATATACTAACTATAAATACAATGGGATTAAAAATACTCTGACCAAGAGTTTATACTTTTAAATAATAAAATATTTAACTAAGTATACATACCTACATTCATACTAAAATCCGTGTCACAATGACAAGAACAAAAGTATTACGATTGTTGAATATCACAAGTAAGCTCGGGGATGTATGGTCAGTCTTGGGAGTGGCATAGCCTGATCAACTATGATGTTCTAAGGAGTGATTAGCACATGCCCAAGAATGGTTGTGATGTGGCAACAAGTCTAAAAACTTACCAACACTACCACAATGAGAACATTAGGACAGAGCATAAGTCTAAAATACTATAGGAGTATTTTGTGTTAATATAATTACTTACTTGAGAACTAAAAAGGATCTTCATTTCTAAGTCGATAGTTGCTAAGTGGATACACCAAGGTTATATGTAACTAGGATTCCATAGACTTAGAATCTGTGAAATTTTGCTTTACCCCTGTTCCTCGTGAATTTGGAGTTAAGGTCACTTATTCGAAGGCCTATCATGTTTTGATTACATATAACTGGTATGCACTTTACAAATAGTGTTAGAGTCATACTCCAATATTGTGACTTGAGTGACACATCTTAAGAAGTTTTAACACACTCATCAAATATGGAGTAGAAAAATGTTTTTCTTAATCTTACACGTTTGAAATTGGTAAGTTGTGATGTCTTGAATAAGACAAAGACCAACTAAGATCAAATGTGTGTAAGAATCCGAACTAACTCTTGAGTGTTTGTTTGTCAAGAAATGTTTCTTGACAAGAGAATCTTATATGTCAAGAGGTCAGTGGGAGTCTGAATGATCTTGAAAGGGTTCAAGAACAAATCAAGAATAAACCTAGGTAAACACTAGCACACGAATTGAGGTTTGTAACCTAGCATGTTGACATATTCTTGTTTCTGTGCCATTCCAGTAGAGTTACTTATGCATATGAGTTCTACAAGTTCTCAATAGACTGCATAAAGTTAAGCACCTTGATCATTGGAAAGTACATTGATAAGTAGGGGTAAGCTGCTAAATAACTTGGAAGCAATGGTGGGACCCTTGATGGCAAGAAATTAAGAATAAACAAGTTCAGTCCATATGAGTTTGGATTTGTCACAAACATTGTCTTATGATGATGGTTATGACAAATTCACATGGATAGGAACACATACACCATAAAATTTAAGTTTCATAAGGTTTCTCTCCTTCCCGAAAATGATTGTGAGGAAACGCTTTCACTAAGAAGACTTTAAGTAGATAGCGACTATGTAAATTGCATTCTCAAATTCAATTATGATTATGGCATCCCTCTTCATAGTTCGAATTGTGAGATTTGGCAATTATTTTGAACGTTTAAGACTTATTGCTATAAGTTCTAAAATGGTTTAGACACACACATGAGCTATCTAAGGAAAGGTGTGTGAGTTTGAGAAGCTTAGATAAAGGCTTATCGAAGCATATCGTATTAGAAATATGAACTTTAGAAGTCAATAAGTATTGCTTTCTAGGAGTCCAACTATTTTCCGAATACGTATCAAAGCTAGTGGAAGCATAAATGTTATGTTGGTATGGAGATAATCATCATGTTAGTGGGAGCATGATTATTATTATTTTAGGTGTTGCAAGTTAGCAATATTAATTATAAAAAACAAAAGTTTCACTTTGCAAAGTTGTAGGGGTTGAAAAGTTGTTTTTGCTATAATTAAGGGAGAGAATATTATACTTCGTTTCGAAATTTAAAAGCTTAGATCAAGAAATTTTAATTGAATTTAGTCAAAGGACATATATGGATGTTATGATGAAAAGATTCAACATAAATGAATTCTATATTATAGCAAGAAACTGGTAAAGTATCACATTTTTCATTATGGATTGTGTCCCATATGCTTCGGGTATTGGATCGATTGCATTTGTTGTAATATTTGACCGTTCTAAAATTTTCCAAATGCCTAGGGCATTAAGAGGGAAAAGGGATTAGAACCGGATTTGACTAAATTAATTAAACAACCGTCAAGGACAATCTAAGGTTTGCCAAGGATTGGCTGCTTGTGAGCAATTGGAAGTATAGTAATCGATGGACCATATGGACATTATTATGAATAGATAAGACTCTATTTAGAATGAGTTGTCATATGGTAAATATGGAAATGTTTCCATATTGGGAGTTGGACGTTAACAATTTATGTCTAGATTAGAAACTTTTATGCAAGAAAGATGTTCAAAGGAATGTACTTTGAATATGAGACTTAACATCTATGGAATTTTCTTGTAACAATCTCCAATAGAAAAATTTATAATTTCATTGGCAAAGTATTGGTGACTTTGGCTATATGACATTGCGAAAGGATCGTTGCATAAAGCGTTGGAATCTAACATATTCTAGCAGTGGCGAGAATTTTGTATTCTTACACTAATGATAAGGATTAGGAGTTGTGAAATGAGTATCATCGGAAATGTGTTCAATTGATCTATTTCATAAAGAAACGACCATAGGTAAGCAAAGTGTGCATGCTTGGAGCATGGGACAGGTGTTGTTATAATTCAAGTGTTAAGTTGATTATCCGAAACATTTTACAATGAATAATGAGTAATCAATATGATGACTAAATAAAAGGTGTTTTGTTTATACTCAAAAGTTTTGGGGCCATATAGGACTAAGTATTATTATTGTGTTTCACTTTGCATGTTTTCACTTCCCGAATAATTAGATTATTCAAACCATCCACAGTCGATCATACTTTGGTAGTAGGTATGAAAGAAGACTGTCATGAATCCATCTGTAGATTGTCTAAAGTGTTTAGACATAGCACAAGTTTGCTGCAGAGTTCATGAGTGCTGCTATAAGATTAGAGTATTGGATTAAACCCACGCTCACATGGATCGCTTCATGGATTTTATCACGAGTGATTGGTGAGACGATAATATCTTATATTCTTGAAACCGAGACATGTGAGTTATATTCTCCAAGTCAGTTGCACATTGATAATATGTAAACGCACCAGTAACTTGGTGTTATAAAACATATTGTTGTGTGTGATTTGATGAGTAGATACAAGCGAGCATTGGAGTCGAAGTTTATCCGTTCCATTTACCCAAAGTGGGATAAAAGCAATATATGTGGGTCCCTCGATGATTTAGTGATGACACCCTAAGCGCTTGGCCAAGCCGGGACCAAGTTGGTGTGTTCAATTGTAGTCTGTTGTCAGTCGTCATAAATCGGAAATCGAGAAACAACACATGGACTAAGAGAATGATTATAATCCATGTTTCATGTCTATACGATATCTAGAATGGAGGAATATATGATTCCTTATCTAAAGGACAGGTTGCTGATAAGATCAAAGCTCGATAGCGTCTTTGAGAGCTACGATTGTTAATCGGATTGTACTTGCATTATAGTTACTAGAATTATCCAAGTGGGAGACTGTTGGATTAGTGTCTAAGCCCGTAACTATATTTGGTATGTACTTGACCCGGTTGTGCATGGTCCTAATTTTGGGTTGCCTTCACCAAAGCAACTTGATAGGATGATTTATATATATATAGAGAGAGGTTATTATGGTTTATTAATATATTATATGGATAATATATTAAAGGAGAAATCATATTGTTTAATTAATATTAGACAGGAATTAATTAAGAATTAATTATGTGGCTAAAAGACATTAATTAAATAAAGGGGACTAGAACTGTCAATTGTGTGATAGTTGAATATTAGGCTAATGGACTCCATAGAAGTTGGAGTGGACAAAATCTATGGGGAAACCCATTAGAATTGATCCAAGGCTTCTAAGGAAGGAGTCAATGGGCTGCTTAGGGCCTAAGCAGTCAGATTAGGGTTTCCTAGTTCAAAACCCTAATAACCTCACTATATAAGGAACCCCTAAGGCCCCAAAAACGTGTGGAAGTAATCCCTAAGGGTTCTTGGACGTTTTTGGTCCCCTCTTCTCCTCTCATAAGTCATTCTCTTGCTTGTGGTGTTTGTAAGCCATTAGAGGAGTGACATTTGTGACTTTAAGCTCCAAGACAAGAAGATTCAAGCCATTCTTGTAAAGGTAATCATCTAGATCTGATCTTATATGATGTATTTTAGATATGGGGTTCATAAGTCTTGGATGATTTGCATGTACAATAGAAAAACCTAGATCCAAGCTTTAGGGTTTGCATAAGCACATAGGATGTTATTTTGTGTAAAACCCATCAGAAACTTATATAAATGATTACTAGGTCATAATTCAGGGTGTGATGCGATTACATGTTAGTTAAGACGACAAAACCCTCTTAGAAGCCCTAAGAAGGTTAGAGAGTGATTGAAGTAAAGGAATAAAAGAGATCCAAAGACAATAGATGATAAATCTTTCGATTTACTTGACTTCAACATGTCTAATCTAGTTTACTCAATGATTATTTGTTTTTCTGATTTAGTTATGGGCTAATACCCCTTAGCTTTAATTTATCATAGATGAACCTTGATATTATGCGTTGCTTTGGACTTTTATGGATTTGTATATGTCGGTTTTTACTTGTGTTTGATAAATCAACAACCTAGCATGTTAAAGTTATGGTTCTTATTGCTTATATTCAAGTTATGTGTAGTTAGATGATCACTCCAATTGCATTAACTTGTTGTTTATCTATTCATGATCTTTGAATAGTTAGATCTAGCGATTAAACAAATCTTAGGATTAGGTGGTAATAATTAGTAACTTTGATTATGTTAGAGAGCATTAATAACCATTTTATGTGTTTGATTTATTGTCTTGATCATAGAAAAGAAAATCACTAGATCTTGTCATTCATCGTCCAAAACACTAAAATCAATTTAGTGTTCACTTGTTGCATGACCATTGTGACATCCCGAAAACTCTATCCTGTACACTTATTCAAATCTATGAAAGTTATACTCGTTTTGCTAACTTTTAGCACTCTTTAGAGTCTATTTGAGCATTCTAAGCTTAATACATCAAAGGAATAAGTGAAAGGAAGTGTCAATTGAAGTAGTAACCTAACAAACAAGCCCTAACCCTTATCATGTAGAGTTTACGGCCACACCATGTGAGTTTACAACCGTAAACACATGGTGGTCGTAAACTCATGCTATATATACATGATTTTCTTCATTCTTCACATTTCAAGCCCAAGAATTCGGAATTCTCTCCCAAGGATCTTGAGACTTTTGCTTCCAATCTTCCAAAAATGTAAGTAAATCATTCCATCTATGTGTTATACATCACTTCTTCTTGATTCATGCTTGAATCCATCCACAACTTTCATCTTTTGAAACTAGATCTTCAAGATCATCAAGAACACCAAGAACACTTAAGTGTTTTGGGCCGAAAACACCCCCATTTGCCTTCAAAACGTAAGTATACTACCCTTAGCTTGTTACATACTAGAATCACTTGTTAAACATCTAGAAAACATCAAGACTTCATGATCAAAAGGGTGTTTACGTCCAAGGCAATCTCCCTTGGCCGTAAACTCTATTTAGTGGTGCAAAGTTGCCACAACACCTTCCTAAGCCTTGGAGCTAAGTCTAGAACACCCCTAAGATAAGCATAGGACCTTAAACATGAAAATGGTACAAGATACCATTTTACGACCATAAACTCATTGGGCCGTAAATCCATGGGTCGTAAACTCATGGGGGTTTACACTTGGGCCGTAAGCTCCAAAGTGAGGCCCTACAACCCTTAGATGCAACCCTATGTACTTCTAGCACTTGAAGCAAAGTGTTTTCCATGTCCTAGGGTGTCTTTTCTTGCTTCATTAGTTGTGTAATCACTAATTAGATACATATATGTGACATTATATGTTAAATAGGATCCGAGTGTGTGCTCAAGTCTTCACTTGACACGTAGCATCTTATACAACACTTTCATCCAAACCACTCACTACAGGTGAGTTCATACCCCTTAATCAACCTTTTAAATGTTTTTAAATGATTTTATGGGGGGGATACAAGTTGAATCATTATAGTTATTATGTCAATCACATGTGATTAATAACTATCAAACAAATGGATTTACTATACTTTTAACTGTTTTGTCAACAAAACTACTTCAAAATGTTTATCAAACTCTTTTACATGCTAACATATTCATCAAACTTGTTTTATATGCTAAACCTTTCCTTTTAAACTCTTTTAAAGCTTATAATGTTAAAACCATGTCAATACATATATAGTTATATAAATATGGTTGGAAGGACTTAGGACTGATAACTCACTTTATTTCCTATTCCTTGTTTGGTTGTGGACTTAGAGTACCCTGTTGTTTGTCCAAGTGTCGTTTGACCCTTAGTTATATATTATGTATATATGTGTAGATATAAAAACTTTTACCTCAGTTTCCAACACCTTTGGATAGCAAGGGTGTATAAACTTACTAAGTCATTCAAACAACATTTCTAGTAAACTATAATAGGTATAGTTTAGAGGTATACTACTCACTATTTTCTAGTACAACGAAACATACAAATAGTCAGTTCATACATGATTCAATACATACTATATACTATACAAAAGAACATACTATGATGAGAAACAAAGAGAACATACTACATACTAGACAGGGAGATTATACTATATACTAGACAAAGAGAACATACACTACACTAGTACATACAATACATATACAATAACACTATAACATAAATGTAAGCCAGTACTTCGGGGCATGGCATCACTGACATGGCTCGTTTTGTAACCAGAGTCTTCTGAATGGAGAGCGTGAATTTGTGTATAGATCTATACTGGACTGACCGTACTACACCTTGCTGCTAGCTACAGTGGGACCTGCAGGTCTTCAGGTGACGAATGTCATACCTTTTCGACGTCTTCGAGCGTCGTGTTTTACTAGGTCAATTAAGTATGGTTACAATTATATCGCATTATACTTAAATCAACAATTGGTTTAAGGTAGTTAGTACATCAATAGTTAGTATAATACAATACTACAATACTTTATTATTTTCCCATTGCATTCATTTTTTGATCTTCTCACATAATCAGTAATGTAAAATCTATATTTTGATAATGATAGTCACATTTGGGAGAAATACTTACTTTTACGATAACAAACATTCAGTACATTTGATGCCTTGGTAAAGGCTACTTTTAGTAGAAAATATAGGATTTTCTATGAGATTCAAACATTTACTACAAACTTATAAATTCAAACACTTACAAACTTATAAATTCAAACACTTACAAACATTTTTCATACAAACAATGACACTAAAATGCTTATGAACTCACCAACTTTATGCTGATAAACTCTTTCAAAATAACTTGTATTCTCAAGTCATCAATAGACAGGTACCGATGGCAGGTTTTGAGAAGACGGAGCATTTCCAGACTCGTCTATATTTTGATTATTCATTTTGGTGTCTTATAAACTATACAGAACACACTTGTATTAAAGTTTATTATTAATGCAATGGATGATATTGTTTTCTTGTTTACTATTATGCTGTGTTGTGATACTGTACATGACGTCCTCCACCCCAAAACGTTTCCGCCGTTCCGATTTTGGGGTGTGACAGATTGGTATCAGAGCATTTTTTACAGTGAATCGAGTATATCAACCCATAAAGGATATACAAACTTTAAACACAACGGGATTAAAATATTCTGACCAAGAGTTTATAGTTTTAAATAATAAAATATTTAACTAAGTATACATACATGCATTCATACTAAAATGAGTGTCACTAGGATAGAACAAAAGTATTATGATTGTTGAATATCACAAGTAGGCTTGGGGATGTATGGTCAGTTCTGGGAGTGACATAGCCTGATCAACTATGTTGGTCTGAGAAGTGATTAGCATATGCCCGAGAATGGTTGTGATATGGAAACAAATCTAAAAACTTACCAACACTACTACAATGAAAACATTAGAACAAAACATAAACTTAAAATACTATAGGAGTATTTTGTGTTACTATAATTACTTATTTGAGAACTAAAAAGGTCTTTACTAATTGGGTCAATAGTAGCTATGTGGATACCAAAGGTTATATGAGATTAAGGTGTCATAGACTTAGAATCCATGATCTTTGTTTTACTTCCTGTTCCTTGTTTGGTTGTGGATTTGGAGCTAGGGTCACTTATTCGAAGGTCTATCCTGTTTTGATTTCATATAACTGGTATGCATTATGCAAGTATTGAAGTAACTGGTAAGGATCATCTTATAATTATCTTAAGTAGTACTTCTATTTATATAAGATTCTTATACCCTTTTTCTCGCATAGATATCATGGCTGGATTCCATCCTCCTGTCGACCCGTACTTCCTAAACCAAGGCAATGATGGATGGCTTGAAGCAGAGCCAGAGGAGGATCACCCAATCCCTTTGGATGATCACCTCGCAGAAGGCTTTTGGGATGGTTCTGACCCTGAACCAGAAGTCAACAACCTACCTCAAGAGGCTTCAATCCCAAACCCCAACCCCCCTGACCAGCATTTCAAGGTCTCACACCCTTGTGGGCGACAAACTTGAACTGATGGAGTCACGAACAGGGTCAACCTTTACCCTACAATGGAGACTGAAGCTTTTATAACCTCAATGAGGGAGGCTCAGCTGACCGAGTCCTGCCCATTATGGTCCGCATGATTGCTCAAAATGATGAGCAAGGTCAAGCAGCCATCGACCGAATTATTGAAATTGACGCCAATCCGGGTGTTAATACAGTCCGCATTCGCCATCTCGAAGAGGCTATGGAAGGGACTAGAAGAGCCAATGAGGCTCTGCAGCAACAACTAGCTGCATCCCGAGCTGAAGTCATAGAACTTCGAGTGCGTCAAAGAGCTCATGAGCGACATCTTCAAGACGTAGTGCGTCAACTGGCAGATTGATGAGAATAAAACTCTGATCGTTTAGATCTTTCACAGGTATAAAGATGATGAACAAACAAAACAAACACAATAGGATTAAGAACACATAATAGAATCAAATTAATGCTTATGATTCAAATATAGTCACGCCTCAGCAGAGCTCGATGAAGAACTTCCACTATAGAGGTGAGCTAGGGTTTACAATACTTGTGAGAGAAAATAATAAAAGCGTGACCTACAAAGGATGCATGCATGCACCTTAAATACTAAAACCCTAGAAGAAAAACATGCACGGTTGGACAGGCCCAAACCAGCAACCCAAACTGGGCTAAGGACCGAGCCCATGACGCAACACTATAAGCCCAACAATCTCCCCCTTTGCATCAAATGAGGCGAGAGATCATTTCCTTTGAGTAGGCTTCACAATCTTCACCGCCTTGAACAGTCGAGGGATGATTGCAAGAAGAGTCTGCTGAAACTGAATGTACCATCTTAGCATATCAGTAAACATCTTCTTGTCAGCCGCTGAGCTCTTATTACACCTCTGAATGATTTCCAAAATGTGCTCCAAGCAAGAGGTTGAGAACAGGTGCTTATCAACAAGAGCGACCTTCGCCTCTGATAAACATCATAGTGTGGTACTTTGTGTCAGTCTTGCCTTTGACCATTGAGTTAATATCCCCAGCTCTTCCCATTGGTTTGATCGTGGTTCGCTTGTGAATTGTTGAGGCGATTTCTTGATCCATCTTCGCTACTTCGTGAATGTAGCAGACAAGCATTCACTTGATATGGTCAATGATGGGCTGATACTCTTGAGGGTTTGACAACAAGATGTTGTTGAGGAGTATCCAATCGTGGGGGTTAAGGTTCGGCAGATCAGCAAGAGGGAAGTTGTAAACCAAGACTTCAGAGCCTCGATTCACTTTAAACTTCACATTAATGAACTTCCCTACTGTATAAGGCTTCAATACCTTGACAGTTGTGATCTTCTGCGAACTCCAGGTCAAGTACTGGGGTTGAGCAAACTCTAGATAGAACTCTAGCAGATCCCGATCCACCTTCGGGTCTGGAGATGGGATGGAAACAGTCGAGTTGAAGCAATGAAAGATGAATTCCTTTCGTGTGATTGGCATATCAAACTGCTCATCCTTTGAGTTTTCAAGTCCGAATGACATAATAGGCTCGAGCCAGTGAGTGCTCGGTTCATCTATTGCGCTTCTTTGAAGCGAGTCAATAGTCCACTCTGGAAAAATGGACTGCTTCTTTTCCAAGAGCTCCTTTTCCTTCTGCTGCTTCTCTAACTCAGCCGTTTGTTTCTTGAACTTTTCTTGAAGCTCTTTATCAGAAGATTTTGTTTTCCTGAAAAGGCTTAGCTGAATTTTCCTTAAAGACATCATCTTCATCATCAGATTCATCTTCACCAATCTTCTTTTTCTTCTTATCTCTTTTACTGATCGAAGTTTCATTAACCTTCGGTTCGGTGGATGACTTCGGTTCAGGAGGAGGTTGAGTTTTCGCCTTCGCCTTATCTCCCCCTTGTTTCAGCTGGACAACAGTCACCGAAACACCCTCAATACGACTAAGGATGTCCATGCTGGTCGTAGCTTTTCAGCCAAATGTCGTCTGATGGTAATGGTCATGATGGGATCATGGGCATCAAGTAGGTGAAGCAAAATGGAATGAACATCGCCAACAGAGCTTCGAATAACCTCCCTTTCAGATTTCAGATCATTAAGCTCAGTTGTTGCAGCGCGAAGCTTGAGGTTGTGCATCTTTAGCTGAGAGGTTCGTTTGTCTAGCTCATCCATGATACGATTTTCCATAGCCAAATCTGCCTCCAGTTGAGTCAAACGATCATTGACATTATCATGTAGAGTGGCATTGGCAGCTTCGATGGCTTGACGAGCAGCTTCAAGATTGGACCTTTCAGCTTGAAGAGAACGCTGAAGGTTATCAACCGAAGCATTCACCGTTTGAGAATTCTTTTGAGCAACCGCCTGCAAAGAATCTAAAAACAAGTGAGCCATAGAATTTAGTTTATCGACTTTTGTGGTCGCTTCTTTACTTTCCTTACTTGAAGCCTCAACGGCATGGGAGGCCTTCTGGCATTGGGAAGTAGAGGCGTCAATAGCCTTAGCTGCAGCAGTGAGAGAGGCATTATGTTCTTGAACAACCAAGGAAAACAAAGCTTTGAGAGCAACATCTGAATAGGCACCGGTGGAGGAGGAGGAAAGCAGCTAATCAAGCTTGTCATTAACAACCTTTAGATGGCATCTAGTGACAGGAGCATCTTCGTCGTCATCACTCTGGACACGGTAGGGACTGAAGTAAGTGGAATCAAACTCCAAGTCCTCACCTCCAAGAACTAGGGTGGTGTTAGTGGATTGGGTAGGTGATAAAGGTTTTGTAGTGACGGGAGGTTCGGTTGTAACTGGTGGTTCGGTTGCTGAAGAACGAGCCCCCGTATCAGATACGTTGGTTCGAACTCTAGTAGTGGTGGTTATTGTTGTTGCTTCAGTGAAGATTGGATCAGGGATGGGAATGGTAGTTGATGGTTGAGATGTAGTGATTAGAGGGATAGAGACAGGTACCGAAATAGGTGGAGGAGAAGGGGGTTTGGAGCGAACAGGTTCCTCTAGGATAGGTGAGCGAGGGGGGTTCCACCACGACCCGAAGCCTCGTCATCAGAACTTTCGCTCTCTGAGTCTGAGTGAGTAGAAGATTTGGTAAGAGGAGGAACATACTAAGAGTTTGAATCGCTTGAGGATTGAAGAATTAGTCTCCAAGCTGGCTTCTTCTGCTTCTTCTGTTTAGGCTGTGAAGGAGCAGCCTTGTCAGACTTTCGCTTTCTAGGGGTTTGACCCTTGGTTGATTTAGCGACGTTCGCCTCCCTCCGTGTCTCTGTTTTCTTTCCCTTTTTGACTGGCTTGTCAGCCTCTTCAATGGAGCGAACCGTAGCTGGTGTGAGTTCCCTTGGACCTGAAGAAGGATGCTTCTTGTATTCTTGACGAACGTTGCTTGCGTCAGACACACAGGCAAGCATGGCTTCAGGGATCGATCCAATGAAGGAATACTTGGTTGGATCTGTGACGATAATCTTTATGGTGTGAAAGGTGGCAGTAGAGGAGAGAAGAGAGTCTGCCATGATTGGAAGGTGGAGACGATCCATTGCCCACTTTGTAATGATGGACCAATACCTTCCACAAGAAATCTCTGAATGTCGAGATGAAGAGTACAAGCTTTGAACCAGTTGTTGCCAGAGGACGAACCCATAGTCCAAATTAATCTCGTGATACAGCCCATAAAGCACAGTCATAAACGACTTGCTTGCTCCATCTGAGACAGCGCTTCGCTCAGAGAGTCTCTTGAACAATAGAGTGAAGAGGCTGTTCCATTGAGGAGGAAGGCAGGACTTCTTGAACTTGGTAATGGTGGTCAGGGTTTTAGTGTACCCCATTTGGTAGAACATAGAGAACAATTGACCAGTAGTGATCGAATCAGGGTTTACCAGAGTAGGTTCATGAGCAAGACCCATTAGGGCACAAAAGCGGTTCTTGGAGATAGAGGTCTTCTCATTGTGGATTTCAAAGTGAATCCTCTCAGCAACCTTGTCGTAGTAAGCGGTGGAATAGATGTGTGAGAGGTAGGACATGGGAACAACTTCGACCTTTGACAGAGCGTCGACAAGAGGCAAGTACTTGAGACATTCAACGACATACAACATATAGGGTTCATAGATGAAGGGAGTTAGATCAATGATGAGGTTTTGTTGAGGTTTGATGTTGAGAAGGTTGGAGTGAACAGATGTGTCGTGAACTGAAGAGGATTATGTCATTGTTGAAGCTTTAAGAGGAAGAAGGTGAACAATGAAAGAAATCACCCTTATGCTTTGAGAGAGTTTGTAAGTGATAAAAGGTTAAAGAGGAGCGTGCCAAATCCTTTTATATGTAAGTAGGAGAGAGAAATATCCGGCTGAGATCTTGAATTAATTAGAAACCGTGCCTGATGTGACGGAGGAACAGCTGTCATACCCGACGATGACGAAGGAAAGAGAAAGGACGTTTCCTTTTTACACGCCATTCCATAAAAAACGCTTTTCAAATCGTCAAAACAATTGGATAACTGCTGACTCAGCCTTAACTTTATCCTAAACGTCACCCACAAATTTGACATGAATCGTCATTGCCTTTATCTTTATCGATCAGTGGAATACTTTAGAAACGAATTTGTAACTATTATGTCATCGTTAATAGAACCAGATTTTGGAAAATCAAGATTTTCGTGCATAGAGTGTGAATGATAAGGAAATAAAGCAAACTTTTTCTGATAATTTGTGATGTCTTGGAAAGACATAAAGCAACTGATTTTGGGCACGAATCTCTTCCTTCAAAGTCAAGAGAGACTTCAAAGTGCTTATGTGGCTTCCCATGAAATAACGATCAAGTACTTTTTAAGAAGTATTGAAAGGCATCTTTTTAAATAAAGCTATAAAGGGTGGCTTTTCGCTTCAATGCGTGATTTCGATACTTGATATAAGACCGAACCTGAATGAAGTACTTGTGAGACCAATGTAGTCTGTTAAACAAGTAGGTAGGTAAAATTTTCAGTGACATGTTGACAGATGAGAAATCTCAAAAAAAAAAAAAAACTTAACTGGATCCTTGGGGAAGAAAAAAAAATCTTGGTAAAAGAGATTTTCAGAAGAATCACTCAAAATAAAAAGAGATTTCATATAAGAACTGTAATATAGTGATGTTGTATCGTCAATGCATTAAAGGTGTTGAATTGTGGGTTTCACTTAGTACGTAGTGGCACGAAACTAAGATCATTAACACAGATTTTTGTATAACCATAAACCTCAGTGGTAAATGCTGAGAGTCTTTAGGGTTACTTTGGTGAGATGAAGTGTAATAAAGAAAAATGATATAGGTGGTATAAGATGCGAATGTACATCTGCTATAAAAGAAGGACCAATTAGAAAACTCTAAGCTCAATTTGAGAAGAGTAAGGTAGCTCATGATTAGAGTGACTGTGACGGCCTAGTTGGGGAAAACATGATTTGTATATATCATGTTATTAAGGCTTCACTCAAAATTTGTAGAAGCTTTAGTCAACATGCAGTAGCATGCTTCTAGGGACACCTAGCTAATTTATAGAAAAGAGAATATACTTGCTTTAGCTTCATCATCGAGAATAACACTTAAACAAAGAAAAACATTAGATGAAAATAAAATAAAAGATAGTTTTGTATTTTGTGAAAACTTGTACTAAAACAAAAAAGAAAGAAAAAAATATTTTTGGATTTTATGAAAATAAAATAAACAAAATAAAAGAAACATAAAAGGAATACTTAAAAAATGTACAAAAGAATACACCCAAAATGCCTTATGATGAAAAAGAAACGAACGAATTCAGAACAACCGAACCCGAAATAGACCGAACGTTCGGTTCATTTCGGTTCTTGGTTGAACCGAACCCAAAATAGACCGAACGTTTGGTTCATTTCGGTTCGCTCTATTTCGCTTCATACCTTTATTGAAGCGAAGGCGATTTTGGTACTGAATCTGCTTCCATCATTCCTAGGCCTTGTAAAATTTTGTTGAAACTTGCTTTAGGTAAAGCCTTAGTGAATATATCTGCCAGTTGATCAGTTGTCCTTACGAAGTGAATTTCTACGTTGCCATCTTCCATGTGATCTTTGATGAAGTGATACCTCAGTGCTATGTGCTTTGTCTTCGAGTGTTGCACTGGGTTATGACAAATCCTAATTGCACTTTTAGAGTCGCAATATAGTGGGATTTTCTTCATGTTCAGCCCATAATCTCTAAGTTGACTCTGTATCCATACAACCTGAGATGTGCATGAAGCGGCAACAATGTATTCAGCTTCTACAATGGAGAGAGAAACACATGTTTGTTTCTTTGATTGTCAGCTGACCAATTTGCCATCGAGAAATTGGCATCCTCTAGTGGTGCTTTTGCAATCCAGTCCACAACCACCTAAGTCTGCATCTGAGAAAGCTTGAAAAAAGAATCCTAAGTTTGTTGGATACCATAGACCGAGAGAGGAGGTTCGCTTCAGATAGCAAAAAATATTCTTCACGGCTAGCATGTGAGGTTCGCGTGGGTTAGCCTGGAATCTAGCACAGTAGCAGACTGAGAACATGATGTCAGGTGTGCTTGTTGTTAGATACATTAACGACCCAATCATTTGTCGGTAAAGCGTTATGTCAGCGGCTGGCTTCTCCAACGAACGTGTAAGCATTGTCCCAAAAGCCATTGGAACTTTCACTTTGGAGTCTCCCATCATGCCAAATAGGCCAGAGGCAGACCTATGTCAAGATAACCCCCCTTGAAAAATTAGCAAACAGTGTCTTGGTGTATGCCTCCTGATTGATAAAAATGCCTTCGGGTCCCTGTCTAATGTTTAAGCCAAGGAAAAGTTAATTGGACCCATTGAGCTCATCTCAAATTTAGTTTCCATCAACTTCCTGAATTCAGCTGTTAAGCTGGGATTCGTTGAGCCGAAGATGATATCATCAATGTAAATTTGGACTATCATAAGGTAGTTACCCTCTCTCTTACGAAAGAAGGTTGGGTCAACCAAACCTTGTTTAAATTTAGACATTTTTAAGAATCGAGTGAGAGTTTCATACCATGCTCTAGGAGCCCGCTTTATGCCATATACCGCTTTGTCAAGTATGTAATAGTGATCTGGGTACCTCTCGTTCACGAAGCCTGGTGGTTGCTCAACATACACAGTTTCTTCAAGTTCTCCGTTGAGAAAGGCACACTTTACGTCCAACTGACAGACTTTAAAGCTTTTGTGTGCAACATAAGCAAGAAAGATACGAACGGACTCTAATCTTGCAACGCGAGCGAAGGTCTCTTCATAATCGATACCTTCTTCTTGATAGTAGCCTTTTACAACCAACCGAGCCTTGTTATGGATCACATTCCCCTCCTTATCCATCTTATTTCTGAATACCCATTTGAGACCGACAACTGAAGCATCCTTTGGTGTTGGAATAAGGCACCATACTTTGTTTCTTTCAAACTCATTCAACTCATCTTGCATGGCTTGAACCCAATCAGAATGATCAAGAGCCGAATTGACAGTCTTCGGTTCAACTTTGGAGACAAAGGAGTTGAATATGCAAAACTATACTTGAGAGAAGAGTGCAGCTTGTTTCGCTTTGATCTGTGATCGAGTTAACACCTTTTCTGAAGATTCCCCAATGATTTGACTTTGTGGATGATATTTGGTCCATTTAATAAGAGGTGGGTAATTTGGATCACAAGAGGGATCTAGTTCTGCATTAATTTCTTCTTCCAATTCTGATAGTATATCATCATCATTGACATCTGTGTTCTCCCCCTCGAATGATGACACCACTTCAGTATCTGGATCAGAATGTTCCCCTTCGTTTGGACTTTCAGTTGAGCTTGATGATTGTGACGTTGAATTTATGACAACCCGAAAACTTCTAACCCATGTAATTGATCTTTGTTTCAGCACTAAATCTTGAGTTCATTGTCTTTTATTAAATCTTGTGATTCCATATGGGTGCTCTAGACTTAGTATAATTTAGATATGAGTCTTAGGGAGGGTTGGAGAGTGTTTAGTATCACAAAATAGGGCCAAATCTCACCATATAAGGTGTGTGCGGTCACACACTTGTGTGTGCGGCCACACACCTGTGTGTACGGCCACATACCCAACCGTAAACACCCTCAACCTCACACCCAATTCAATTTATGGATGGATACCTCCTTTATTCATTCATCTAGATGTTCTCTTCCCTCTCTCTACTTTCTCTCTCTAAATCATCAACCAAGAACACTTGGAAGGCTTCATAATCGTGATCAACTTCATCTTCAAGCTAAGTATAGTGGTAAACACTTGAATCCCAAACTTAAAACTCATTATGTTCATCATATTCATCATCCCATGAAGGTGTACGGCCGCACACCTTCAAATGGGGGCAGCACATATTCAAAACTCCCAAGAATGAAGAGCATACACTTCAAAAATCAACATATGGACTCAAATGAGGAGTGTACGGCCACATGCTCCTGTGTACGGCCGCACACACCCTCTGTATGGCCGCACTCTCTTGTGTGCTGCCTCACACACACACTCCTGGCCGCACTCCCCAGCCGCACACTCATTTTCAAGACCATACACCCACTCTAATACCCATATTTGGCCCTAAACTTACATAAATCATTAAGTTTGGATCATAGGACACTTATTCTTAGTAATTCCAAGCCCTATGGATGTTTTTCCATCATGTTTAGTCATGAAACACCTTAGTTGTAACTCATTTATGTGTCGTCACATGAAAAATAGGGGCCATAGGAGTTCAAGGCATCCGGTGACACTCGAACTAAACATTAAGCGGTGAGTTCATACCCCTACCCTTTTTCACTGTTTTTAACTGTTTTCAGGAGGGAACACAAGCAAAGTACAAGGGGTTTCTTGTACTCAAAACTTGTTTTTGTGTGTGTGTTTCACATTTTATATGCTTTCAACACTAATTGATACAACTGATAACCGTTTGAATATGCAGATCACGTAAACAAATTTGTGAAATGGGTTTATGAACTGTTATGTTTTATATATATTTCACAAATGGTTTCCACATTTTATCAGTTAAAAGCATGACATTAGAACTTTTGAAACATAAAACTCGTACACTGTATATCCTCGGTAACACTCCACAGAGATACGCGAATGGAGGATTATCATATTATTACTAGTAAATTTGTTAGTCCTGTATGATTGGAGACACGTCCTCGGCAAACACTCCACAGAGATACGCGAGTGGAGGACTGCACCCGTAACCAGAATCTCTGGGATTAGAGAGCATGACTTGAGTGTAGAGATCTATACGGGGCTGACTACCCCACACCTGGCTACTAGCTACAGTCGAATCGAAATGGTTCAAGGGTGACGAAAGTCATAAGGTGATGTGGACTACTTATTGCCACATCTAGTCTATTGTATGGTTATGGAACTCGCAATTAGGATAACATAAATTTACTTAACAGTAATAATGAATAACTTAACATATTTTACAAGATAACCAGGTTTCAGAATACATCTTTTACATTGATAACCAACATTCAGGAAAGCATGAGACTTTCCTGGGGAACGTTTACATAACCAGAAAAGTGTAACAAACCGGATAACTTTACATCTTTTACAGTTGGTAAAACACAATCAAGAAAGTATGGGACTTTCTTGGGGACACAATGATACATAACTAGATCAGTATAACAAATCAGATAGCTTAAGTGTACATTTTCACAAGAGTAAACGTGTTTTCAGTGTACAACTTTACTTTACATATTGAGAACAAAAACCAACCTTAATAAGAAAATATGGGATTTTCTTGGTGTGTGTAACATTTTCAGAAACAGAAAGGAAACTCGAACATTTTCACAAAACAAAAACCGCTTATGAACTCACCAGCGTTATGCTGATTTTCAAACCGCTTGTGTTCTCAGGTCAGCATTAGAACAGGTACCCGAAGATCATTTTGTTCCAGGTTGGAGTGCGCAGAAGACCAGTTCTTTTTGTTATTATATACTATGTATCACAATTGTATAACTTTACTTTTGAAACAAATGTAAATTTTTTCAATATGTAATGTAATGGTTGTTCTACTTTACTTACTATGTGCATTGGATTTGATACTCAACGTGGAGTCAACCCCGGAAATGTTTCCGCCTTCGGTTTTCGGGGTGTGACAGATTGGTATCAGAGCCCTTGTTTATAGTGAATAAAGTATACCAAACCTTACATGGTATAAAACTACAAACATTAAAGGGCCTAAGTGCTCTGAATTAAAAGTATCAAGAAACTATAAGTATTTTCAAAAGTATACAAGTATACCGAACCGTCGAGATCCGTAACTACAAGTAGAACAAAACATAAGTAAATGGGTGTTGTGTACTGCGGTTAAACCTGGGCAGTTATGTAGTCGTGTCTAGGATCAATATAGCCTGACCAACTATATTCATTCGAGACACGGCCAACATGTGCTTGGGAGTGAATGTGGTATGTGGCATGCCTAAAAATTACCCTAATACCACAAACATAGAGCCAATGTTGTAGCGAATCATGAAATACTCTAGGAGTATTTCTAGAACCAATCCTTTGTAGAAATCCTCATTCACGTATAGATCCACGATCATTCCGTTAACGATAGTTTACCTGCTTTGATGACTCTTTCCTGCTTTATCGCTTATTCGATATATATATATATATATATATATATATATATATATATATATATATATATATATCTGTCATATCTCTCGATTCGAAATCAGAGGACATACCATCCTCTCTCTTTCTTGATCTTATTAGATCAAGATGCCTCCAAGAAAGAGACCCAGCTCCAAGACCAACAATCCTCCTCCGCCACCACCTCCCCCTGAATTTGACCCTGTGATGTTTCACGCAGCTGTTACTGCCGCAGTAGCAGCCGCCATGTCTCAAATGAACCCCGGTGGTTCAGGAGGTGGTCCCCAACCCCAAAACCAAGAAAATAGCCAGGGACACCGAAAAGAGGGTTCCTATAAAGATTTAATGAACGCAAAACCTACATCTTTTGATGGCACTGGAGGTGTCATTTCTCTTTCCCGATGGTTTGAGAAAATCGAATCCATCTTCGAAATCTGTGCTTGTTCAAAATCTGATAAAGTAAAGTTCGCAGCCTATACCTTCATTGATAAATCTCTGACTTGGTGGAATGGCCGATTCATATCCTTGACCCTACCTGTAGTCAATGCCATTGGTTGGGAAGCCATGAAAGAACTCCTGTTAGCTGAATACTGCCCTAGGGGCGAAATGCAGAAGTTAGAGCACGAGCTCTGGAACCTGAAGATGAAGGGTTCCGATATTGCCGCATACACTTTAAGATTTGATGACCTGGCACTACTCTGTCCAGGATTGGTTACCCCAGAGAGTAAGAAGATAGAAAAGTTCATCTGGGGGCTGACCCAGCCAACTAAGGGAAACGTCTTAGCTACATGTCCGGATACCTATGATAGTGCCAAGAGTTTAGCCCAAACCCTAATTGATCACAGTGATGACGTCGAAGAAGCCACCACCGCTCCTAAACCGACCAAGAGTAGTGGTGAGAAAAGGAAGTTTTGGAAGAAGAAGAAGGGCCAATCCTCTCAAGGATCCTCAAAGAAACAGCAGACTGTAGCAGTCCATGCTGCTACTGTCCCCGTTGCTACTGCTTCTATTGTGGGATCTACCGCTCAAACATCTATTAGCAAATATGCTGGTAACTTTCCCCTGTGTGACAAGTGTAAATACCACCACAACCCAGGCCCCTGCCGTGAACTGTCATGTACCAATTGTGGTAAGAAGGGGAACACAGTCCGATTCTGCAAAACTCCGGCTCAATCGGCCAATCAATCATTTGGAGCAGGCGTTGGTCAAGCCTGCTATAACTGTAGAGAGGTTGGGCACTTTAAAAGGAACTGCCCCAAGAAGTCAACAGCCGATAACACCGGGAGAGTCCTAGCCATAGGACGGGAGGAAGCGGTCGCCGATCCCACTGTAGTCTCGGGTATGTTCCTTCTCGACTACTCATATGCTAATATTCTTTCCGATAAGGGTGCTGAAAGAAGCTTTGTTAGTCATTCGTTCAAACATAACCTAAAACATAATCCCCAAACTTTAACTGAAATGTTTACCGTCGAGATGGCTAACGGTGAGAAAGAAAGTGCTAACGACATATTCATAGGTTGTACCCTTACCCTGAACGATCATTCATTTCCCATCGACCTTATGCCAGTATCCATTAAGAGCTTTGATGTTATCATTGGCATGGATTGGTTGAGTCCCAATCATGCTGATATTATTTGCTACGAAAAAGCCATCCGTCTCAACCTTCCTTCGGATCAAACTCTCGTAATCTATGGCGATAAACTCATTTCCAATCTTCGTATCATTTCCTGCATCAAAGCTCAAAAGCTCCTGTGAAAGGAGTGCATTGCATTCTTAGCCCATGTAATCAATGAGAAACAGGAAGTTAAAGACCTCGCAAGCATCCCCGAAGTCTGTAACTTTCCTGATGTATTTCCCGAAGAGCTTCCAGGAATTCCTCCCGAGCGTCAGGTCGAGTTCCGTATTGACCTAATTCCTGGAGCTACTCCCGTAGCGTAGTCTCCGTATCGCTTAGCTCCAGCTGAAATGCAGGAGTTATCCAGTCAACTCAATGAATTGCTCAGTAAAGGATTCATTAGACCGAGTTCCTCACCCTGGGGAGCTCCGGTATTGTTTGTCAAGAAGAAAGATGAATCCTTTCGAATGTGTATCGATTATCGCGAACTGAACAAGTTGATCGTCAAAAACCGATATCCTCTCCCGCGAATAGATGACCTTTTCGATCAACTCCAGGGAGCCAGTTACTTCTCCAAGATAGACCTTCGGTCAAGGTACCATCAGCTATGAGTTCATGAAAGTGATGTGTCCAAAACAGCTTTCAGGACTCGATATGGACACTACGAGTTCGTAGTGATGCCCTTCGGTCTAACCAACGCACCGGCAGTGTTCATGGACCTAATGAACCGGGTGTGTCGTCCTTATCTAGATAAGTTTGTCATTGTATTCATTGATGACATACTTGTCTACTCCAGAAGCGAAGAAGACCACAAACAGCACCTGAGGTTAGTACTGGAAACCCTTAGATCCGAGAAGTTGTACGCAAAATTTTCCAAGTGTGAGTTCTGGATTCGGAAAGTAACTTTCCTCGGTCACGTGGTAAGCGAAGAGGGTATTCACGTGGATCCTTCCAAGATCAAAGCAATAGAGAATTGGTCGGCACCTAAGACACCCACAGAAATCCAGCAATTCTTGGGTCTCGCCGGCTATTATCGGAGATTTATCCAGAACTTTTCCAGAATCGCCAAACCCTTAACCACTCTAACACAGAAAGGTGTACCCTTCTGTTGGAATGATAAACAAGAAACCGCATTCCAAACGTTGAAGAAAGCCTTGTGCAGCGCGCCTGTTCTGTCCCTACCCGAAGGGACAGAGGACTTCGTTGTCTTCTGCGATGCGTCTAATCAAGGCTTAGGCTGTGTGCTTATGCAAAGAGGAAGAGTAATTGCTTATGCCTCTAGACAGCTGAAAGCACATGAGGTCAACTATACCACTCAAGACTTGGAATTAGGAGCGGTAATCTTTGCATTGATGATTTGGAGACATTACCTCTACGAAACCAAGTGTACAATCTTCACTGATCAGAAGAGTCTGCAGCACATCTTTGATCAGAAAGACTTGAACATGAGACAACGACGATGGGCAGAGTTACTCAGCGATTATGAGTGTGAAATCCGTTACCATCCCGGCAAGGCCAATGTGGTAGCAGATGCTCTTAGCCGAAAAGAGAGTTCAATTCGAAAGGTGAAGACCCTGACGATGACCATCCATTCCAACTTATCCATGCAAATCCGAGAAGCCCAGTTAGAAGCCCTCAAACCCAAGAACGTATCGATCGAAGCCTTAGGAGGAATGGAAAAGAAACTTGAGATCAGAGGTGACGAAGTCTATTGCTTCATGGATCGAATCTGGATTCCAAAGTTCGAAGGATTCAGGGAGATTGTCATGGAGGAAGCACACAAGACCAGATACTCTGTTCACCCGGGTTCGGACAAGATGTAGCTAGATCTCAAGAATCAATACTGGTGGCCAAACATGAAAGCTGAGATAGCTACATTCGTGGGCAAATGTCTGACTTGCTCCAAAGTGAAAGTCGAATATCAGAAACCCTCGGGTCTGCTCCAGCAGCCCGAGATTACCGAATGGAAATGGGAGATGATTACCATGGATTTCATCACCAAGTTACCCAAGTGTTCGAGTGGGTACGACACCATTTGGGTAATTGTTGATCGTCTGACAAAGTCCGCTCATTTCATTCCGATCAAAGAATCATTCAAGATGGAAAGACTCGCGAGAATTTACATCCAAGAGGTGGTCCGACTGCACGGTGTACCTACGTCCATTATCTCTGATCGAGATAGCAGGTTTATCTCTAGATTTTGGCAGTCACTCCAGAAGGCTCTTGGAACCAAACTAGACATGAGCACAACGTATCATCCTCAGACCGATGGACAAAGTGAGAGAATAATCCAAACCCTGGAGGACATGCTTAGGGTATGTGTCATTGATTTTGGAAATTTGTGGGACACACATTTACCTTTGGTCGAGTTCTCGTACAACAATAGTTACCACACCAGCATCAAGGCTGCTCCATTTAAGGCCCTTTATGGTCGGAAGTGCAGATCCCCTCTGTGCTAGGCCGAGGTAGGAGACATGCAGCTAGCCAAGAGTCAAATTCCCGACAGTGCTCTCACTGGTCCTGAAATCATCCGCGAAACCGCTGAGAAGATCATCCAAATCCAAGGACGATTGAAAGCTTCACGAGATCGCCAAAAGAGTTACGCTGATAACTGCTGAAAACCTCTGGAATTCCAGGTTGGAGACCGTGTCCTGTTGAAGGTCTCGCCCTAGAAAGGTACGGTATGCTTTGGAAAGCGTGGGAAACTTAACCCTAGGTACATTGGACCCTTCTAGATCCTCGCCAGTATCGGTCCGGTAGCCTATAAACTTCGTTTACCCCATGAGCTCAGTAACATCCATCCCGTCTTCCATGTTTCAAATTTCAAGAAGTGCCTATCCGATGAAACCCTGGTGATTCCTTTAGACGAGATCGAGATCAATAAAAAGCTCAACTTCGTGGAGGAACCGATCGAAATCATGGATCGAGAAGTCATACGTACAAAGCAAAGTCGCATCCCGTTAGTGAAGGTCCGCTGGAATGCCAAGCAGGGACCAGAATTCACTTGGGAGCGTGAAGACTCAATGAAACAGAAGTACCCGCATCTCTTTCCAGATCCATGATTTGTATCTTGACTTGTATTTTAATTTTGAATTTCGGGACGAAATTCCCTCTAACAGGGGGATAATGTGACAACCCGAAAACTTCTAACCCATGTAATTGATCTATGTTTCAGCACTAAATCTTGAGTTCATTGTCTTTTATTAAATCTTGTGATTCCATATGGGTGCTCTAGACTTAGTATAATTTAGATATGAGTCTTAGGGAGGGTTGGAGAGTGTTTAGTATCACAAAATAGGGCCCAATCTCACCATATAAGGTGTGTGCGGTCACACACTTGTGTGTGCGGCCACACACCTGTGTGTACGGCCACATACCCAACCGTAAACACCCTCAACCTCACACCCAATTCAATTTATGGATGGATACCTCCTTTATTCATTCATCTAGATGTTCTCTTCCCTCTCTCTACTTTCTCTCTCTAAATCATCAACCAAGAACACTTGGAAGGCTTCATAAGATCAACATCATCTTCAAGCTAAGTATAGTGGTAAACACTTGAATCCCAAACTTAAAACTCATTATGTTCATCATATTCATCATCCCATGAAGGTGTACGGCCGCACACCTTCAAATGGGGGCAGCACATATTCAAAACTCCCAAGAATGAAGAGTATACACTTCAAAAATCAACATATGGACTCAAATGAGGAGTGTACGGCCGCACACTCCTATGTACGGCCGCACACACCCTCTGTATGGCCGCACTCTCTTGTGTGCTGCCTCACACACACTCCTGGCCGCACTCCCCAGCCGCACACTCATTTTCAAGACCATACACCCACTCTAATACCCATATTTGGCCCTAAACTTACATAAATCATTAAGTTTGGATCATAGGACACTTATTCTTAGTAATTCCAAGCCCTAAGGATGTTTTTCCATCATGTTTAGTCATGAAACACCTTAGTTGTAACTCATTTATGTGTCGTCACATGAAAAATAGGGGCCATAGGAGTTCAAGGCATCCGGTGACACTCGAACTATACATTAAGCGGTGAGTTCATACCCCTACCCTTTTTCACCATTTTTAACTGTTTTCAGGGGGGAACACAAGCAAAGTACAAGGGGTTTCTTGTACTCAAAACTTGTTTTCGTGTGTGTGTTTCACATTTTATATGCTTTGAACACTGATTGATACAACTGATAACCGTTTGAATATGCAGATCACATAAACATATTTGTGAAATGGGTTTATAAACTGTTATGTTTTATATATATTTCACAAATGGTTTCCACATTTTATCAGTTAAAAGCATGACATTAGAACTTTTGAAACATAAAACTCGTACATTGTATATCCTCGGTAACACTCCATAGAGATACGCGAGTGGAGGATTATCATATTATTACTAGTAAATTTGTTAGTCCTGTATGATTGGAGACACGTCCTCGGCGAACACTCCACAGAGATACGCGAGTGGAGGACTGCACCCGTAACCAGAATCTCTGGGATTAGAGAGCGTGACTTGAGTGTATAGATCTATACGGGGCTGACTACCCCACACCTGGCTGCTAGCTACAGTCGAATCGAAATGGTTCAAGGGAGACGAAAGTCATAAGGTGATGTGGACTACTTATTGCCACATCTAGTCTATTGTATGGTTATGGAACTCGCAATTAGGATAACATAAATTTACTTAACAGTAATAATGAATAACTTAACATATTTTACAAGATAACCAGGTTTCAGAATACATCTTTTACATTGATAACCAACATTCAGGAAAGCATGGGACTTTCCTAGGGAACGTTTACATAACCAGAAAAGTGTAACAAACCGGATAACTTTACATCTTTTACAGTTGGTAAAACACAATCAGGAAAGTATGGGACTTTCTTGGGGACACAATGATACATAACTAGATAAGTATAACAAATCAGATAGCTTAACTGTACATTTTCACAAGAGTAAACGTGTTTTCAGTGTACAACTTTACTTTACATATTGAGAACAAAAACCAACCTTAATAAGAAAATATGGGATTTTCTTGGTGTGTGTAACATTTTCAGAAACAAAAAGGAAACTCGAACATTTTCACAAAACAAAAACCGCTTATGAACTCACCAGCGTTATGCTGATTTTCAAACCGCTTGTGTTCTCAGGTCAGCGTTAGAATAGGTACCCGAAGATCATTTTGATCCAGGTTGGAGTGTGCAGAAGACCAGTTCTTTTTGTTATTATATACTATGTATCACAACTGTATAACTTTACTTTTGAAACAAATGTAAATTTTTTCAATATGTAATGTAATGGTTGTTCTACTTTACTTACTATGTGCATTGGATTTGATACTCAATGTGGAGTCAACCCCGGAAATGGTTCCGCCTTCGGTTTTCGGGGTGTGATAGAATTCTCCCTCTGGAATGAAACATCTTGATCTTTTGGCAGAGATGAACCCTCCCCCTGGGCAGAAAGACGGTCATTCGAAGGTTCGTTTAAGTCTAGCCTCTCGATTGCTTTTGGTTGATCAACAACCATCTTCTATGCAACATCGTCGATGATTTGCTTTAGACTATCAACTTTGTTGTCTTTTGCCTTTGATTCAGAATTGATTGCCGTTTGAGGCTCATCAAAAAGAATCATATATTGCTCGAAGAGATTTGAGATAGAAGCTGTAACTTGACTGGTCTTTGGAAAGATTTCTTGTATTGCATCTTCAGTTGTCTTCATCTTCTTAACATAGCTATCGTCAAAAGTGACATAGTATGTTTCTTCAATCTTCTTAGAGCGCTTGTTTAGAACTCTATATGCCTTAGAGTGCAGGGAGTAACCTAAGAATATTCCTTCATCAGCCTTAGCATCAAACTTGTTTCGATTCTCTTTTGAGTTGAAGATGAAGCATCTTGAACCGAACACATGAAAGAATTTTACATTCGGTTTGCGATTGTTCAAGATCTCGTAAGGAGTGATAGATAATCGCTTGTATAGATATGATATGTTCTAAGTATAACAAGCAGCAACAATAGCATCACCCCAGAAATATAAAGGCAATGAAGCGAAGCATAACATCGTTCGAGCTGCCTCACACAGAGATCGATTTCGCCTTTCAACGATTCCATTCTGCTGTGGAGTATATGGAGCCGCGAAATTATGAGTCGTTCCCTTCTCAGCAAGAAAATCTTCGAAATTCTTGTTCTTGAATTCCAAGCCATTGTCACTTCTTACGTTACGAACAAATTTCCTCAATTGAATCTTAACTTGCTTTATGAAGAGCTTGAGCTTAGGAGTAGCTTTTGATTTTTGCTTCAAGAAGAACACCCATGTGAACCGAGAGAAGTCGTCCACAATGACCAGAATATACTTGTTCCCACCAATACTTTCAATAGAAAAGGGGCCACACAGATCGATGTGCAATGGCTCCAATGGTTCTATCACCTTTGTATTGATAATAGAGGGATGACTTTGTCTACTCTGCTTTCCCATTTCACAGGCTGCACATGGATGTTCTCTGTCGAATTTGAGAACTGGAAGACCTCGAACATGATCTCCCAAAACTAGCTTGTTGATATCTTTGAAGTTAAGATGAGAGAATCTTCGATGCCATAACCAGCTTTCGTCTGAGTGAGCCTTCGTTAGCAAACAGACTGTTGGTTTCCCTCGAATTGGATTGTGGTTTAAAGGGTACATTTCCCCCTTTCACTTTGATTTCAATAGTATGTTATTTGACTTCTTCTCAACTATCTCTGAACCTTCATCATCGAATGAGACTTTCAATCCGGTCCCAACCACCAGCTGTGATACACTGATAAGGTTGTGCTGCAATCCTTCAACGTAAGCGACCTTTCTTATTGAGAAATCACCATTCGTAATCATTCTATAGCCTTTGATAGTCCCAAACGAGTTGTTGTCGTACTTCACAATTCCACCATACTTGAGAGACCGAAACTCCCTCAGTTCTTCCTTTCTTCCTGTCATGTGACGCGAGCAGCCATTATCAATATACCATTCTTCGTCAAACTGCCCGTCACGTATAACCTGCAAAACATTAAGCAGATTTAGGAACCCAAAGTTTCTTGGGTCCTTGTGAGCCTTTTACAGGACAGGGAATAGTAAGAGAAATATCAACCAAATAAGTTCTTTTAATTAAGGTTGTTTCATCTTTTCTTTTTATTGTGAAAAATTTAATTTTGTTTGGCTTAGACTCAATAGACGTAGGGTTTGAGGTGTTGACATATGCATTCTTTTGGATTTCTTTTGGGCATCTGTTATCTTCTGGAGTGAGCTTTCCTTTCCCTTTTAAATCTTTTGAAGGATAAGAATTAGAATGAGAAGAGTTGGGTTTAGAAGTGACATTGGATCGATGATTGTTATTCTTTCTTATTTAAGAATGAGAACCATCTTCCCTTCTGTTCGTTTGATTGAACTTGGAACCGAACCCATCCTTTCGGTTGCTTTTATGCTGAGGACCGAAGCCATTCTCTCGGTTGCTTAGTCTCTGAGGACCAAAGCTCTCCTTTCGGTTGTTTGTTTGCGTCGGACCGAAACCTTCCTTTCAGTTCCTTACCTGTTGCGGACTGAAACTTTCTTTTCGGTTCCTTTCATTCCAAGGACCGAAACCTTCTTTTTGGTTGCTTCTTGATTCTCCTCGAGACTTATGCGTCCTTTCATTCCTTACATAATGAGGATTTTGAGATCTCCAAAACTGTTTTCTTTCTGAAAGATTCTTCTTATATGTCAGATTTCTTTGGTGTTTTCGTTCTGCCACCTGTTTTGGATTCTTATGAATGTTAGCCTTTTTCTTTGGAACTTGAGCATGACATTCACTCTTTGATGAAGATGTTTCACTCACTGGTTCACCTACATATGGTTTAGTTCCACTTGTGCTCGACACATCATACCTTGCAGGTTCATTGAGTGGTTCTGGCATGTACCTACTCTTCACTCTCCATGAGGTTTTCTAAGATAGGCCTTTGGTTTCATCAGCGTTATCTATTGGTGCTGACCAGAAGAATTCTTCACATCCGGCTGCGTTATCTTCTTCAACCATACCTGTCAGTTCTGCTGTTTGCTGAGGAGTGCCTCCTTGAACTGTGTAAACCTGATTTGGAGGGGTTTGAACCTTTTGATACACAACAACCTTTGACTTGAGAATTTTGGTCTTGTCTGTCGATGAACGGGCAAACTCAACGGAGTTTTCAGAAATCAGATTTTTGTGAGTTTCGGGTTCGCTTTTGACAAATTCAGGGCAGTCCACCACATCCTCTACAAAGATTTCACTCATATCATCATCCTCATTAAGTTCAGATGCATTTTCAACATCAATTTTATTTTTTGAACTTAGTTTGGCATTCAATGAGTCAAACTTTTGTACAGTTTCGGTTCTTAACTTCAATCTATCATTTTCGTCTAATAGAGTTTTAAGCATGTCCTTATGGTCTTTGGACTTTATATAGGACTCTATTTTGTCAAGACCAATTTTGTAGGCAGGAGAGACTTCATCAGAAGATAAAACATTTTCACAGTTGTAAGCTTCGGCATCGACTTCATCCTCCTTTAACTCAAGGAAGGGTAAAATCATGCGATGTATCTTCTTTCCTATTTCACAATCGAGATGCAATTGAGTGATATTAAAATAAAGTCTCTTAGCAATTAAACAAAAAACATTTCACTATTTTAAAAGCTTAAGATTGTCTCGTTGTAAATAGATAGATTCATCCTTAGATCTAATTAACTCTTTCTCCTTCTGCTCAATCTACATCCTCCTTTCCTCACTCTTCGACGATATCCTGCTAATTTGATCAGTCAGGTTAGAGTTTGTGACACGAGTTTGGGTGAGACTACTACTTATACTAGAAAATTTTGATTTAAAGCTATTCAGTTCCTTTTCATAGTTAGTAATAGGTATTTTCAGAGAAGTGAGAATATTTTGTACCTTCTTGATCAACTCATCACATTCGTTGATGTGTGCACTGACATGTTTCACAGCAAAAAACCTGTCCACTCGCTCCTTCTCTTCTTCCAGCCCACCATCTGTTGCATATCCCCTCATCTGAGATACTCCTTCTGACACCATCAAACACCTTCCTGCAGCATATTCTTCTTTCACTAGCATCGCCTTGCCATGAGTTGGTTTTCTTACTTCTTCGTCCTCTGAATCCGTGGATCACACTTCTACTCCAACGAATTCGTCACTTTTACCTGTATCCTGTACAATCAAAGCATTCATGGTTTTATTGTTAGCTGCTGATTTTCTTTTCTTGATTTCCTCCAACCGTCTCAGGAGGCTCGCTTCCTCATCATCCTCGTCTATTTTTTCTGCCTTTTTCTTCAACATACAATCCTTGGTGAAATGATTTTTGCCTCCACAATAGTGACAATCAAATCCTGAGTCACCACTGATCTTTGCCTCTTTCTTGGATTCCTCTGACTTGGATCCTATCTTCGGTTCCTCATTCACCTTTTCAGAACTGTAACTTCCCTGCCAGTTTCGGTTCTTGTTGGCTGGGAGTTTTCTTTTGATGAACTTTCTAGGGTTGGAAACCATCAGGGCATATTCTTCACTGGTTAGAACGTAGTCAGCAAGATCCAATTCTTCTTCTTCTTCAACAACACTTTTCCCTTTAGAAACAAGGGCTAAAGAACCTAAACTTAAAACCACGTTTGCTTCTTTTGACAGTGCACTCTCATGGGACTTCAGGATTCCCACTAGTTTGCTAAAAAGTATGATTTAAACTGTTCGTGTGCCTTTACAGTGGACACGACTGCCATCCATTCGAGTCTGAGACCATTCATGAAGGTAACTTTCTGTTCTATAACCTTCCTTTCGATCCCATGTTTTATCATCTTACTTAAAAGATGCTTGAACCGATCAAAAGCCTGAACAAGTTTTTCTTCGGGTTTTTGTTTGAAATCACCAAAATCAGAAAGCAGCAAGGTTTGAATAGAATGTTCCAGATCTTCATCAGTGGAATATAATTCTTTCAACCTGTCCCATATCTCTTTAGCTGTAGCACAAGAACTCACCAAACGACACGTATCTGACCGCAAGGCAAACCTAATCATTCTTAAGGCCTTTATGTTGCATTGAAACTTCTCCTTCTCGTCTTGAGGAATATCTTTCACATCATTCACAAGCTGATTGTACTCCTTTTGAGTTTGGACAATCTTTGAGGTGCTTGAGTGAGAGAATGGGCCAACAGTGATGGCTTCCCAGATCAAGTACCCATTATCTTCTGAGCCGATCACATAATCTTCAAAGTGATGCGTCCAAACTTCATAATCCTATGTATACAAGATTGGAATCCTTGCCGTTGAACCAATGTTGTTGGAGATGTTGATTTGATTGGTTTGAGAATCATCCATGAACAGTGTGATGATGTTTGATCGATTAAAGATCAGACTTGTAATTTATCGTTAGAGTAAGATCGACAATTAATGAGATTGCCAATATGGAATGACGGCTCAATTAATATCAATCAATGCGGAAAAACCCTAATTACTTCTTTAACAGAAGAGATGTGTATGCATTACACAACCTCCCGCTCTGATACTAATTGATGAGAATAAAACTCTGATCGTTTAGATCTTTCACAGGTATAAAGATGATGAACAAACAAAACAAACACAATAGGATTAAGAACACAGAATAGAATCAAAGTAATGCTTATGATTCAAATATAGTCATGCCTCAGAAGAGCTTGATGAAGAACTTCCACTGTAGTGGCGAGCTAGGGTTTACAATACTTGTGACAGAAAATAATAAAAGCGTTACCTACAAAGGATGCATGCATGCACCTTAAATACTAAAACCCTAGAAGAAAAACATGCACGGTTGGACAGGCCCAAACCGACAACCAAAATTGGGCTAAGAACCGAGCCCACGACGCAACAGTATAAGCCCAACACAGATCTTAGGGTTCGCCCTGGGAATACCCGGTGCCGGTAGACGATGTCTGGCTCGTCTTTTCTTTTGGTTTAAGGAATAGCCTTTCTTAACAGTGCTCTATGAAGCATTTTTCATGTAAAATATTCTTGTCTTTCAAGTACTTTAACTAGACTTCTAAACTGTCAAAATTTTCCCTATATGGTTTGATGTAAGACCTACTGTTAGGTCATTTTCCCGAACTCATTACTGTCACACCCCAAAACTGTGAATGGCGGAAACATTCTGGGGCGGAGGACGTCATGTATAGTATTACAACAATGAATAGTAGTAAACATGCAACAACATCATCCATTGCATTAATAATATAATTTCATACATGTGTGTTCTGTCAAAGTTATTGATATTGCCATATTTATACCTATTTTTAGGCAATATTTAAGTACATTTTTATTAATAAGTTGATAAAATGTTTAGAATAATGATACTTATGACCTTAAATTGTTATTTTCAGTTAATTAAAAGGATTTTCGAAGGGAGGGACCAAAAGTGACAATATGTGGAACATGGGAGACTTGAAAGACAAGAAAAGAATAAATTCACGATAAATAATAAATTCACGACGTGGCGAAGTCAGCCACGACGTGTCAAGAGGTTTCCAGAAGATAAACATCACAACGCGGAGGATTTCCTTGCACGGTACGGATTACTTGAAGCCCACGACGTGGCAAAGCTGGCCACGGCGTGGCGCGGGTTTTTGGAGATTATTTAAGTTCTCCTGATTATTACGAAAGGAATAAGCTTTTGGCTGAAGGAAAGAGTTCCAGGAGACGATTCAGAGCGAAAGAAGGGTTCTGGAAGAAGGTTTTCAACACCAAAAAGAATAAAGGTTTATATTTTAGTTAAATAAGAACATGTCTTTTATTACTTTTAGCTATGTTGGTTTAGTTGCTATGATGAGCAGCTGAATCTAGCCTACTCTTGTTTAGCTAGATGAAGCTTCAAACTTATGAATAGTTCCATGTTTATGGATTAAGTTTAGTTCGTAAAAATTGCTTGTGTTTGATTTGTATAACCTAGCATGCTATTGTTTGTTTCTTTAATGACTTGATTGCAAATTATGTGTAGCTTAGTGACCATTAACTGCATGAATTTGTTTACCTAGTGATTTAGTGAACATTAAATTGTTAGAGCTAGGATTGACCAATCTTAGTTAGTAATTAGAGTAAATAAGCTTAGCTGTGCTAGAGAACGTGTATTGTGACCATAATTGTGTTTATATTACAAATTTTATATAGCATATTTACATTCATAATTAGTTCTGTGTTTAATTATGTGTGAACATACATGGTTTGACATGAATTAGTTAATTATTGGTAAAGTTAGAACTAAATTACTAATACAACTAAAAACCAACTTAATAATCCGTAATCATTAGCTGGCCATAAGAGAGAAGTGGATTCAAACTAAACAAGAGTGTGTTCTTACTTATTGAATTTGATTTAAGTTCATCTGATCTTGTAAAATCAGATAAAACCCCTTTTAAACTTGTTAATAATTAGGTTAATTTAATAGTAAGTAAATTAATTAGAACACCGTTCCCTGTGATCGACACCCGACTTACCCAAACTATACTGTAATCTGACTAGGTACACTGCCTATAAGTGCATAGTTAGTTTAGTTTGTTAGGCTATAAATACTAAAATTAGTGAGTACTTTTGTGCACATCAAGTTTTTGACGCCGTTGCCGGGGAATGACTTAGTTTTTAGCTTATTTATTTGCATTAAATTAATCGATCCTTCTTATGGAGTAAAATCCACAAAAAGTTAATTTTTCAGCAAAATAAAATTTTCTGTCAGTCACAGAGTCCACGATGTGGCATAATACCTGCCACGACGTGGAGAGTTAAAAAACTAGATTTTTAGTTTGTAGTTGGTTTTTTCTTATTTTAGTTCTGTTTTACGTTTTTACTTTAGCAAGTTGCAGGAGTTCATGACCAGAAGCTCAAACACACACTTGGTGCCACCACTTGAAGATCCCGAGTCTGCACTTCACAAGAAAAAGACGCCCTTACAAGAATTGAAGTCAGTTTTTTCTAGGAAGGCGGGAAAGAAGAAAGGAGAGTCAAGTTCATCCACGAGGCACAAGAGCAATCTTGAGCATTTGGATCATACGCCCGTCCAAACCGAGTCCAAAAGCGATACCGAGCCGGAATTTGAAGAACACACCAGCGAACCTGAGAACGAGCCAAGGAACGAGATGGCAGCAATTGAAGAAATGTCCATGGGAGCTTACAAGAAGCGGATCCGAGAAGATGTGGGTCCCGGTTTAGTCCAACCCGCAATACCTGCCACTGCCACATTCGAACTGAAGGGACACATATTGACTGCACTGAAGGACATCCCATTTTTCGGGAAAGATCATGAGGATGCTTTTAAGCATCTAGATGATGTCAACGACATTGCGGATTACTTCAATGTCCCAAATGTCAACAGAAACACAGTCTTGCTTAGGATGCTTCCCATCACTTTCAAAGGAGCTGCTAAGGAGTGGTTAAAAGTACTCCCACCGGGTACAATCACCACTTGGGCTTAAATGCGTGAGCAATTCCTAGACCAGTTTTGCCTGCCATCCAAGATAGCCAAACTCAAGAAGGCAATATCCAACTTTGAGCAACAGCCGGGGGAGTCATTATACGAAGCATGGGAGCAGTACAAGGGCTTGCTCAGAAATTGCTATCAGCATGATCTAAATATGCAGCAAGAGATGTCAATCTTTTATGATGGGGTCAACGTGATGACAAGACAACTCCTTGATTCTCAAGGACCTTTGACAAAGAAAAATCCAAGGGAGGTCAAAGAGCTAATTGAAGAATTTGCGAAGCACTCTCGCGAATACCACAACCTGAGGCAAGATGGAATCAAAGGCGGTGGAGGGGCCCAAATTGAAGAAATAGCAGTTGTGATGGCCATGCTAAATAATATGGATCGAAGGATAACACAAATGGACCAGTCAATACATGCCATGAGAGTGGGTTGCGAGAGATGTAGTGGTCCACACTTGACCAAAGACTGCAATGTAGATGAGTTTGGGAAAAGAAAAGCTCAAGTGTGCTACTCTATTAGGGATAAGTTTGATGAGGACTGGAGGAAACCGAAGAAGGAGTGGCTGCCATATGAAGAATATAAGAAGCAAAAAGAAGAGAAGTATAGGCAAACAGGTCAAGGCTTTTATCAGAAGGAGCAGCCACCAGCCGAGAAGAAACCCGACCTAGAGACCATTTTGATGAAATTTATGGAAGCTTCGGAAAAGAGACACGATGCCACTGATTCTGCTATTATGGAACAACAAACTTTGATAAAGAATCAACAGGCCTCCATCCACAACCTTGAAGTACAATTTGGTCAAATAGCCACTCTAGTTCATGAAAAATTGGCCCCGAAAAATCCCGAAGTAACGACCCGATCTCACGTAATGGCCATCGATATTGAAGAAGAAGCAATCTCTGAGTTCCTGGAGGAATTTGAAGAAGAACCACAGCAGCTCGATCCAAAACCCAAGAAGTCAAAGTTCGAAAGTGAAAAAGTTGTTGAACCAGCTTCGCCACGACGTGGCACTCCTCTGGCCACGACGTGGCGCATGTCTAATCAAGAATTCTTTGAACCCGTTCCAGCTTATCATCCACCTTTGCCATTTCCAACCCGAGCTGCACTTAGTCTACTGGAGAATGTGCATTTAGAGTTTGTCAAGCATGTGAATGGGATCCCAATTAATACTCCCTTTGTCGAGTCCTTATCCAAAACTCCCGAGAATCAGAAATTATTGCAAGATTTGATAGACACTCGAAGGTAATTAAAGAAGCAGTCAAAGGTGGTTCTAAGTGAACAAATTTCAAAAGTTGTGTTGGGAGAGACACCAGAAAAGATGGGGGATCCTGGACGCCTCACTCTTCCGTGTGAGTTTGGAAATAAAATGAAGGTTAATGCTTTAGCCGATTCGGGGGCTAGCATTAATTTGATGCCTTTTTCATTTTATCAAAAATTGGAGATTCAGAAGATGAAGGCTACAAAAATGAAGATTCACATGGCGAATCGTTCGGTGACACAACCCCGGGGCATCGTGGAGGATATTTTGGTGAAAATTGGAAAATTTGTTTTTCCAATAGACTTTGTAGTTTTGGATATGAAGGAAGATTCCGATGTTCCAATAATCCTTGGTCGTCCATTGCTTAACACTGCTGGAGCTCTTGTTGATATCCGCGAGTCTAAGCTCACTTTGAGGGTTGGAGATGAACAAGAAGCTTTTGGAATAAAAGATGACTTCCAAGAGGATAAAGAAGAGGTGTTCACATTTAATGAAGATAATGAACTTGAAGAACTGGAAAAGCTTATGGAAGAAGAGATCAAGGCAGTTCATCAAGTCAAAAGAACAAAACCGAGGGCATCTGTTCCATATTTGTTTGAAGTCATAGCTTACAAGAGTCCGCCTTCTTGGGTGAGCAAAGAGGATGAAGAGATGACAAGTGATGAAGAGGAGGTCACTTCAAGAGTGACAAAGCCGGTGGTGAAAGAGGAGGGAGATGCTATGGAGTGCAAGGAACAAACCAAGGGCACAAAACACAAGCTTGAAGAGGAGGGCAAAGCTAAAAAGGAGAATTCAAAGAAGGCATATAAAAGGCGAGTTCAAGCTTACAAGAGGCGATTCAAGGAACAAAAGATCTTAGTGGTGGACTCTTCAGAAGATTCAACATAGAAGGCACGGAGTCCAACTCAAGACTCCAAGAAAAAGAAGCGCTTCTCGGGAGGCAACCCGAGTTTGGTTTGCATTTTCTTTTCTTTTTAAATTTTTCTTTTTAATTAGGAAGGACATCAAATCATCATCCAATAACTGATACTTAGCAAAGAATTAGCTGTGGGAACTTAAATTAATGAATGAGATGCAAAGTAATTAGTTAAAATGTGAGATTTTATTAAAATTTTGCAATTGGGCAGTTTCAACGACGTGGGCATAGCCAGCCACGTCGTGGGTAAAAATGAAAACACGGGACCAGATGATAGTTTTAAAGTCCATGACGTGGGCATGGCCAGCCACGACGTGGGCTTTAAAAAGTCACAGGGGGACCATATGCTTAAAACCCTTTGACCAATAATCCCCATCCCCATTTGATACTGCCGCACGAACGGGAACAACAAAACCCCACAACCAATTTCTTAATCTACTTCCAATTTCCTTGCAAGTTCTTGCCAATTAATCTACTTGGTATGTGTTCTACTCATTATTTGTAGTTAGTTCTTCCAATTTTAAATTTTCATGGCTAGGGTTTTTGTGATTCACGAAATTGGTTGAAACTAGTTGTTGATTCTAGGTTGCATGTCCCTTAAATGTCCATAAGAACAAACCCCAAGCACTAATTTTGGTAGAAATCACATATAAAATAACCGATCCAAAATCTGTTAGCGACTACGGCCCATGACGTGGCGTAGCCTAGCCACGTCGTGACTTCTGGTAGACAGCTTAAATTGTTTTAATGTTCTAGATGTTTGCTATTTTGGTTTGATTGTATGCAGAAATGGGACCACGACGAGCCATTCCACAGAAGGAAAACCCGATTGATGTAGCAAGTATACATCCCTTATATCAGTTTCCTCAAAACATTCCCGGACCGTTGTTAACTACTTACGAGAATCGGCTGGGATGGCTATACAATAGGGAGTTTGCGATAGCCCCAATTATCGATTGGGGATGGCTTGGTGGAGTGGGAATGGTAGCTGAGTTGGAACGCTATTGGTCGAAGACATATGTTGGAGATCAATTTTCTTTCACTTGTCACGGGTGGAGGAATTTGTTTTCCATTCAAGAACCCGTATACCGGGAATTATCGGTGGAGTTTTTCTCTACCGTATGCTTCGAGGAACGCACCCTTGATTTTACCTACAACCGGGCACTTGTGTTTCGTTTGGGTGGTGTTTATAGAGAGTGTAGTCTTCGAGAATTCGCTTGGCGTATGGGGCTTTATACCGAAGTGGAGAATCAATCTCCATTTTTCATACCGTTCTTGCTTGGATGCGTTCGGGATTTTAATCCCGGTATTATGGATGTGCAATTTTGGCGGGGCATTTCTAGCCATGAGTACAATACTCGTGACTCGAGTGAGTCACAAATTCGGAATCCTGTTTTCCGATTCTTACATCGCCTGATCACTTTTTCAATAAATCACAAGCATCATGGTGATAAAGTCCCCATTCAGAATTTGTTTTATTTATGGACTCTTATTACCCTGGGAGTTTGCTGTGATTTACCTTATATGTTGGCGAGGTTCATGGGGAAGAAAGCGGCCAATTCGAGGCCCGGGAGCCCGATTATGGGGGGGGGGGGGGGGCATTTGGTTACTCGCCTTGCTAGGTCATATCATATTTTGACCCATGACTTTGTGAGGAATCTTACTCGATTCCCGGACACAGACTTGACCATTCAAGTCTTGGGAGTTATGCGAGCGGTGGTGAATATCGGGGGTCGTTTTGTTATACCGCCGATAGATGACGAGCAAGAGGAGGCGCAGCCAGGGCAGCAACCGCCAGCCAGACTGCGGCGTCGGAATGTGCGAGCTAGAGGTGAAATCGAGAGAGAGCGTGCTGCTTCGTAGTATGTGCAAGGAGTGGCCACCGACCCTTTTCAGAGTCGGGTGGGAACTTATTTGGATAATCTACGGAGGCATGCCTTTTACCATACCCAGCTTACTGAGGGTATTTATTCGCATTTGGGTGTGACCCGACCACCTTCTATGCCACCACAGTATCCTTATTTTCCGACATGGGAGGAGCTATGACGTCCGCAGAATGACGGGGCAGGACCAAGTGGAGTGCAGGACCAATATGATGATTGATTTTTTTTATTATTTCCTTTTTTTTGTTTTAAGTAGTTTTTTATGTTTTAATTTGGTGTGTAATGTAAAACTTTCTTGAGCTATGATGTTACTCTTTTATTTCTTTTCGGTTGTTCCATTTTTCAGATTAGCATTGGAATTCTAAGGAGCGTATAAGGTTAACTCTAGAGTCGTGTTTGTCAAGTCAAGGAAGTTTAGAATCGTAAGTTGGAACCCACAATTCAAGATAATTGTGGGGTACGTTAGTAGGAGAGAGGTTACAGTTGGGAAGTATATTTACATAGAAGCGTCTTAAACCATTTAGCCATTGGTCAAGTTGCTAGGGTTCATAAAAGAAATAAGGCATTTTCTGTTGATGTCCAGTTTCCACGACGTGGGCCCTTTATGCCACATCGTGGCGCTCATGAACTTGAAGAAATAACACAACTTTGTGTTCGCGCTTTCATCCCATATCACGACGTGGCCAGTTACCTGCCATAACGTGTCCCAGTTTATCATTGCCCACATTTTTACATACTAACACCCACTTTAAAGAATTGAAGTTTCGAGTCATGTTCGTGGTTTATTTACATATTCACCCAGTTCTACACCGAGTTTCTATTTTTGGAGGCCCATATTCAAGACGCACGTTTTCCACACTTTTGGAGATGCTCACGCCACTATCCCAGGGGAGTCTGTTCCTTTTTCTCCCTTTTCTTTAATTTTGATTTATTGTTATGCATACAATGAGGGCATTGTATGAAATAAGTGTGGGGTAGGGGTAGAAAAAGTAAATTGCTAGATAATTATAGAATTTGTTGGTAAAAATTGAAAATTTTGAAAAATTGAAATTTTTAATAATTGAATCTAGTAATAATAATTTGAGTTATAACTGCTAGTGTTATGTGGGATGATCCGATGAAAGTTCAAATGTTTAGTTGAGCCAATATACATTATAGTGCATTTGTGGCCTCCCTTATTTTAGTGAAATCGTGGAACAAAAACATAACCCCGCTTGGTTTGAGGGATGCAATATGTTTAGCAGCCTAAACCTGAAATGTATCCAGGAAAATTATTATCATTAACCAATAAAGGTTGAGGTTGAGCGACTCTGCTTAAGCATGTAGGTTTTGAGTGAAAAAAAGTGAGGTACATGTAAAAAAAGAGAGAGAATTACGAGTAAAGTTGTAAGAATTTTGGAGCAAATAAAGTGAAGATCAAAAGATCAAAATTCCAAGAAATTTCAAAAAGTTGAAGATACCAGAAATCAAATCAAACAAAGGTGGTTAATTCAAAGAAATCAAAGATCAAATGTCAAAGAAATGAAGAATTCCAAAAAAAAACTCCATAATGGTATCAATGATTGTAATTCTAGATTATGTATGCTTAGGTTGCTCAACTAAAAATACCTTGAGGATAAGGAGGTTTTCTACGGATGGATTCGGAGGGTTGCATAAAATGAGCATTGTTCGGAAAATGTGGGCGAGTGTTTATGAAGATTGTGATTATTTAAAGTATGGGGGGTACTTTAGGAAAATTTTAGACACAAATACATGCGTTGAGGTCTTGGCATAATGGCTGAACTAGAGTCGGGTTGTTCTATGTGGTGTTAGTAATTAGGAGTTAAGTTTAAATTTGCTTAAGGGCAAGCAAAGTCTAAGTGTGGGGTATTTTGATATTGCCATATTTATACCTATTTTTAGGCAATATTTAAGTACATTTTTATTAATAAGTTGATAAAATGTTTAGAATAATGATACTTATGACCTTAAATTTTTATTTTCAGTTAATTAAAAGGATTTTGAAAGGGAGGGACCAAAAGTGACAATATGTGGAACATGGGAGACTTGAAAGACAAGAAAAGAATAAATTCACGATAAATACTAAATTCACGACGTGGCGAAGTTGGCCACAACGTGGCAAGAGGTTTCCAGAAGATAAACATCGCAACGCGGAGGATTTCCTTGCACGGTACGGATTACTTAAAGCCCACGACGTGGCAAAGCTGGCCACGGCGTGGCGCGGGTTTTTGGAGATTATTTAAGTTCTCCTGATTATTACGAAAGGAATAAGCTTTTGGCTGAAGGAAAGAGTTCCAGGAGACGATTCAGAGCGAAATAAGGGTTCTGGAAGAAGGTTTTCAACACCAAAAAGAATAAAGGTTTATATTTTAGTTAAATAAGAACATGTCTTTTATTACTTTTAGCTATGTTGGTTTAGTTGCTATGATGAGCAGCTGAATCTAGCCTACTCTTGTTTAGCTAGATGAAGCTTCAAACTTATGAATAGTTCCATGTTTATGGATTAAGTTTAGTTCGTAAAAATTGCTTGTGTTTGATTTGTATAACCTAGCATGCTATTGTTTGTTTCTTTAATGACTTGATTGCAAATTATGTGTAGCTTAGTGACCATTAACTGCATGAATTTGTTTACCTAGTGATTTAGTGAACATTAAATTGTTAGAGCTAGGATTGACCAATCTTAGTTAGTAATTAGAGTAAATAAGCTTAGCTGTGCTAGAGAACGTGTATTGTGACCATAATTGCGTTTATATTACAAATTTTACATAGCATATTTACATTCATAATTAGTTCTGTGTTTAATTATGTGTGAACATACATGGTTTGACATGAATTAGTTAATTATTGGTAAAGTTAGAACTAAATTACTAATACAACTAAAACCCAACTTAATAATCTGTAATCATTAGCTAGCCATAAGAGAGAAGTGGATTCAAACTAAACAAGAGTGTGTTCTTACTTATTGAATTTGATTTAAGTTCATCTGATCTTGTAAAATCAGATAAAACCCCTTTTAAACTTGTTAATAATTAGGATAATTTAATAGTAAGTAAATTAATTAGAACACCGTTCCCTGTGATCGACACCCGACTTACCCAAACTATACTGTAATCTAACTAGGTACACTGCCTATAAGTGCATAGTTAGTTAAGTTTGTTAGGCTATAAATATTAAAATTAGTGAGTACTTTTGTGCACATCAGTTATAGACACCAAAAATATACATATCAAAATAAAAGATGAGTCTTGAACGAACTTCATCTTCTCAAAAGCCTGGTACCTGTACCTGTTTAGTGGTGACCTAAGAATACAAGTTATTTTGAAAGCGAGTATCAGGTTAATGCTGGTGAGCTCATAAGTATATTAATGTCTGAGTTTGTATGAAAACGTTTGTAAAATGTTCCGTAAGATGTTTTGTACAATGTTTTGTAAAATGTTTGAACTCTCCTAGAAAACCCTATGTTTCCTACTAATTGTAGCCTTCTACCAAGGCATCTAGTGTCTATGCGTATGTCTCTTGTTAGAGAGTGTGTTTTCCCAATTTTGACTATCATTGACCAAAAATATAGTTACTACATTACCATGCATCATGTGAATATTCACGAAGTGAATGTAATGGGAAAATATTATCGTACCGTAGTATTTGTAATAAGTGACTACCATGGTACTAACTACCTTAAAACAAAAGGTGTTCCAAGTAACATGTGATCGACCTGTATCCTGCTACCGACTCTAGTAAAACGACGATGTAAGACGCCGTAAGAAATGAAATTTGGCACCCGTAGACTTGCAAGTCCCACTATTGCGAGCAGAAAGGTGTAGGATAGTCAATCCAGTATAGATCTATACGCAAACTCATACGCTCCCCAATTAAGGAGATTTGGGATACAAGAGCGGTTGTGGCAGGAAGTGCCATGACCCGCTCAATGGTTCACATAACTGCATGAATGTATATGTAATAAATGTGCTAACTGAAAGTGTAATCTTTCTCTGTCAAGCCTGTATGTACTGAAATGTTCTGCGTGTACTAGCTGTAATGTATGTTCTCTCTATCTAGCATGTATAGTAATGTACTGTGTGTACTAGTTGTAATGTATGTTATCTCTTTATCTAGCATGTATAGTAATGTACTGTGAGTACTACTCGAACTGACTCATGAATGAACTGACTCATTGTATGTTTCATTGTGCTAGTAATAGTATTTGTATCCTCCTATGCTACCCCTATGGTAACTTACTAGTGATGTAACTGGTACGTATGAACATGGAAGTATACCCTTGCTACCCAAGGGTACCGAATGAACTGGAAGATCCTTTATGACTATATATGTACACATGATATATAACTAATAATTAAATGACCTTCGGACGGGTACCCGATATCCCACTAGACCACATCTCAACGGCGAAAAGGAAATAAGGCGGGCAGGCCTTCCTAAGCCTTTTAAACATTGCTTATATAACTATACATACATAGACATGCAATTGATAATAAGTATAAAAGAGTTTAAGTATAAGTATTTGATAAGTAAAAGAGTTTGTAAAACAGTTTTAAGCAATACAGTTTATAAACAGTTTGAACAGTAAGAAAAACCTCTGGTTTTGTAGTTATTAATAACATGTGATTGATGTAATAACTATAAGTATTTAACTTGTATTCCCCCATAAAACATTTAAAAACATTTAAATCATTGATTAAGGGGTATGAAATCACATGTAGTGAGTGGTACGGATGAACTGAAGATGTAGGATTGCTAGGTGTCAAGTGACGTCTTGAACACACTCTATGATCCTAGTTAACATATAATATCACATATATGTATACAATTAGCCTTTAAACAACTAATAAACAAAGTTAAGACACCCTAGGACCTGCTAAACACCTTATACAAGTGTTATAAGTCACAAGGGTTGCATCTAAGTGTTGTAGGGAATGGCTAGTGTGTTTGGGGTTCAAGGAACACTCCTTTAAGGAGTTTACAGTTTTATGGTCACTAGAAAAAGGGTTTAAAGTCATAAGCTCACCCCTTTGTGACCATTTGATGTTTGAAGCTTTCTAAGCCACTCCAAGCATTCCTAGTTCATGTTTAAGCCTTAGGAAGTGTTGTGTGGCATCAAAACACTCCTAAATGGAGTTTACGGTCTAAGGACCATTTCTCCATGAGTTTACTACCTTAAACTCATGAGTTTACTACCTTAAACTCATAAGTTTATGGTATTTGGGGTTTTCAAGTCCTTGTCTCAATCATGGAAATAGTCTAGGTTAGATTTAGACATAAGGAATAACCATGGGACTTTTATACACCTTTTGGGGTGTTTACGGTTTTGGGAGATCCCCAAACCGTAAACACATAAAAATGTAAGGTTTTGGTGCTTTTTGTGTGATAAACTTATCAAGGATGAATCTAGGCAAGTCCCTAAGGCATTGTGAAGCATCTAGGCACCCTAAGGCACCACTTTGCACTTTATTTGGTGTTTACGGTTTTGGGAACCTCCCAAAACCGTGAACACTTAATCTTGGTGTTCTTCGGACTTTTCTTTGATGCTAACATGTAATACAAGCTTAATAAGACTCAAGGATGGAAGTACTTACTATAAGGAATCTTGAAATGAGCTAAAAGTCCAAGAACACTTAGTGTGTGTTCTTGGTGTTCTTGGTGTTTTTGGAAATCTAATCAAAACACAAAAATGGATGGATGAAAAGATGTACAATTACTAGATTAAGTGTTATACCAACTTGAAATGGTTAGAACACTTACAAGCTTGAAGATCTTGAATTAAATCTTGGATGATACTTGAGAGTGTTTTGAGTTTACTCTTTTAGGGTGAAAATGAAAAGTGTCCTATTTTGGGGAGTAAACTCATGCTTAAGGCATGAGTTTACGGTTTTTGAGGGAGTTTACGGCCCAAACACAAAAGTTTGGTCGTGAACTTCTAAGCTACGTGGTATTCGTGGTTTAGAATTTCAAGACCCAAGACAGCACATTCTTTCACCCGTTCATTTAAAGAATAATTATTATAATAGTCAAACGAACTTTAAATTTGTTAAAAACAAATTGAACTGAAATTGACTTATAATATGAAGTGATTGACTTTTAGGGTTTGACCGAATGAAAATTTCGAGTTGTCACATCATCCCCCCGTTAAAGGGAATTTCGTCCCGAAATTAAAGTCTAAGCAAATAAAGTATTTACAAATAACTAAGTAAAAAGATGAGGATATTCCAGTTTCATCTGATCCTCTCGCTCCCAAGTGAATTTAGGTCCCTGCTTGGCGTTCCAGCGAACCTTCACTATCGGGATACGGCTTTGTTTCATTTGCTTGACCTCTCGGTCCATGATCTCTATTGGTTTCAATACAAAGTTGAGGCTCTCGTTGATCTCGATCTCGTCGAGTGGAATAACAAGAGTCTCGTCGGACAGACACTTTTTCAAGTTCGATACGTGGAAGGTAGAATGTACGTTACTGAGTTCACGCGGTAAGTTAAGTTTGTAAGCTACGGGGCCGATTCTTGCGAGAATCTCGAAAGGCCCGATGTACCTTGGATTTAGCTTTCCACGCTTTCCGAAGTGTATCAAGCCCTTCCAGGGTGAGACCTTCAATAGAACGCGGTCACCCACCTAGAATTCCAACGGTTTCATTCGCTTATCAGCGTAGCTTTTCTGCCGGTCTCTGGAGGCTTTCAATCGTTCACGGATATGAACGATCTTCTCCGTCGTTTCCCGTATGATTTCCGGACCTGTGAGAGTGCTTTCAGGAATTCGTCCTTTAGCTAACTGGGTATCACCGACCTCAGCCCAACACAGAGGGGATCTGCACTTTCGGCCATAGAGGGCCTCGAATGGAGCAGCCTTTATGCTCGTGTGATAACTGTTGTTGTAGGAAAATTCGACAAGGGGTAAATGAGTATCCCATGCTTTCCCAAAGTCGATCACACAGGCTCGCAACATATTTTCCAAGGTTTGGATAGTTCTCTCACTTTGCCCGTCGGTCTGTGGATGGTAGGCTGTACTCATGTCCAGCCTAGTTCCTAAAGAACTTTGTAACGACTGCCAGAACCTCGAAATGAATCTACTATCTCTGTCCGAGATAATGGATAAGGGAACACCGTGCAGTCTTACAATCTCCTTAATGTAAGTCCTTGTAAGTTTCTCCATCTTGTCTGTTTCTTTGATCGGCAGGAAGTGTGCAGACTTGGTCAGTCAATCGACGATGACCCAAATGGAATCAAGTCCACCCGTCGTCTTGCGCAACTTGGTTATGAAATCCATAGTTATCCGCTCCCACTTCCATTCTGGTATCTCCGGCTGTTGTAGAAGGTCGGAGGGTTTCTGGTATTCGACCTTGACCTTGGTGCAAGTAAGGCATTTACTCACGAAGGTAGCAATCTCTGCTTTCATGTTAGGCCACCAGTATAAATTTTTGAGGACCAGATACATCTTATCTGATCCTGGGTGCACGGAATAACAAGTGTTGTGTGCCTCGTTCATGACCAAGTCTCTGAAACCACCTAGGTTCGGGGTCTAGATCCGGTCCATGAAATAATAAGCTCCACCACCCTTAACCTCCAAGTTCTTATCCATCCCTCTTAGGGATTCACCCGCCACATTTTCAGGCTTCAAAGCGTCAAGCTGAGCTGCCTTAATTTGGTTGGACAAATGTGAATGGATAGTCATAGTCAATAATTTGACTCTACGACCAGAATATTCCTTCCGACTCAGGGTGTCAGCTACTACGTTGGCTTTACCCGGATGATAACGAATTTCAAATTCGTAATCACTGAGTAGCTCGACCCACCGTCGTTGTCTCATGTTGAGCTCCTTCTGGTCGAAGACGTGTTGTAAGCTCTTGTGGCCTGTAAAGATAGTGCTCTTCATTCTGTACAAGTAATGTCTCCAAATCTTCAGAGCAAACACAACTGCTCTTAGTTCAAGATCGTGGGGTGTGTAGTTGACCTCATGTTTCTTTAGCTATCTCGAGGCATAGGCAATGACCTTACCTCACTGCATCAGAACACATCCGAGCCCTTGATTCGACGCATCGCAATAGACAACAAAGTCTTCTATTCCTTCGGGAAGGGATAGTATTGGTGCGGTGCACAAGGCTCGTTTGAGCGTTTGGAACGCTCTCTCCTGCTTCTCTTCCCAGTCAAAGGCCACGCCCTTCTGGGTCAGTGTTGTAAGAGGTTTCGCTATGCGGGAGAAGTTCTGAATGAACCTACAATAGTAGCCAGCGATGCCTAGAAATTAAATAATTTCTATAGGCGTTTTTGGTGCTGACCAGTTCTCAATGGCATTGATTTTGGAAGGGTTCACGTGTATTCCCTCTTCGCTAACCACGTGCCCTAAGAATTCGACTCGTCGAATCCAAAATTCGCATTTCGAGAACTTCGCATAGAGCTTCTCCGAATGTAATGTTTCAAGGACTTGACGCAGATGTTGACTATGCTCCTCCTTACTACGAGAGTAGATAAGTATGTCATCAATGAAAACGATGACGAACTGATCCATGTAAGGACGACACACCCGATTCATTAAGTCCATGAATACTACGGGCGTGTTTGTTAATCCGAACGACATCACTACGAATTCGTAGTGCCCATAACGAGTTTGGAAGGCTGTCTTCGGAACATCCTCCCCTAGCACTCGTAATTGGTGATATCCGGATCTTAAGTCAATTTTTGAAAAGAAGTTCGCCCCTTGAAGTTGATCAAATAAGTCGTCGATCAGAGGCAACGGATAATGATTTTTGACAGTCAACTTGTTGAGCTCCCTGTAGTCGATGCACATACGAAACAATCCGTCTTTCTTCTTGACGAACAAGACTGGAGCTCCCCAGGGTGAGAAGCTTGGTCTTATAAAGCCCTTGCTGAGCAGTTCGTTAAGTTGACCGGACAGTTCTTGCATCTCTACAGGTGCTAGACGATAGGGCGATTTGGCTACTGGGGTAGCCCCTGGAACTAAGTCGATTCGGAACTCGACTTGACGTTGCGGAGGTAATCCTGGGAGTTCTTATGGAAAGATGTCAGGAAAGTTGTGTACTACTGGAATGTTCTGAATTTCCTTCGCTTCTTGGCTCACATCGACCACATGAGCAAGGAATGCTGTACATTCCTTTCGCAAGAATTTCTGAGCTCGAATGCTCGAGATGATACGAAGGTTTGTGTCGGGTTTTTCGCCATAAACTACTAAGGTTTCGCCAGACAGCAGATTAAGGCGAACAACCTTTTTGTAACACATGATATCGGCACGATGAAGATTTAGCCAATCCATGCCGATAATGACGTCAAAACTTTTAATTGAGACCGGCATAAGATTGATAGAAAATGAATGGTTATCTAAAGTTAGGATACACCTTATGAATATACTGCTAGTGCTCTCTGTCTTTCCTTTCACCATTTCGACAGTGAATGGTTCATTAAGTGCTCGTGATTTTTGCTTAAGTAAATGAGCAAATTTTTGGTTCACGAGACTCCTCTCCGCTCCACTATCAAATAGAATGCATGCATAAGAGTTATCGAGGAGGAACGTACCAGTGACCACTGTGGGGTTGGCAACCACTTCCTCATGGCCTAAGGCCAGAACTCTTGCCGCTCCACCGGCAAACCCTGCTTTTGGGCAGTTTCTCTTGAAGTGGCCTACCTCGCCACATCCGTAGCAAGTTTGGCCCACTCCAGCACCGGGGGATTGGTTGATTGGTCTCGTTGGAGCTTTACAGAAACGGGTGTGTGCCCCTTCCCATTGCAGTTCAAACACTGCATCTCCCAGCAGGCGCCGACGTGATGGAAGTTGCACTTGTTGCACTTAGGCAAATTTCCATCATGCTGCTTTACCGGAGTAGCAGCGGCAGGTGCTATCGCAACATGTACTACCACGACCTGCCTCTTCTTGGCAGCCTTAGCCTTCTTCTTGTCATCCCAAAACTTCTACTTGGAATCAGCTGTTCTTGCAGGATCTGAGATGGCCAGGGTAGTTGTTGCGGCCGGGGTACGAACCCCATGGTCTATGAGCCGCTGTGCCAATCGCTTGGCACTATCAAATGTAGTGGGGTGTGATGCCAAAACATTTCCCTGGTATGGGGGCACTAGTCCCCATATGTATCTCTCAATCTTCTTTCCCTCTGAAGGAATCATGTTGGGACAGAGGGCCACCAGTTCACAGAACCTGGCGGTGTAGGCGACTACGTTGGAGCCCTTCATGGTTAGGCCCCATAGCTCTTCCTCCAGCTTTTGGATCTCGCCCCTCGGGCAGTACTCCTCAATCATGAGGTCTTTCAAAGATCCCCAGCCCATATCATTAGCCACTATTAGAGATAGTGACTTAACATGGCTATTCCACCATGTTAGGGCTTTAGTTTTGAAGGTGCAAGCAGCGAACTTCACATTGCTCTCCTCAGAACAAGAGCAGATTTCGAAAACCGATTCGGTTTTCTCGAACCATTGTGGAGGGCAATGACTCCGCCAGTCCCATTGAAGGACAATGGCTTGCAGTTCGTGAAGTCCTTATAGGAGCACTCTCTCGAGCGCACAGGAGCTTCAACTTGAACCGACTGAACAGGGGTTCCTCCTCCAGTGGAACCTGATGAATGATATTGGGCCATGGCTGAAGCCACAGCCGCAGCTACGGTAGCATTTAGAGCTGTCGTGTCGAACTGAGGAGTAGGTGGTAAACGATATGCTCTGGGAAACTCTAAAAGACCTCATGATTGAAGAGTACTACCCGCGGAGCGAAATCCAGAAATTAGAACAAGAACTATGGAGCCTAACCATGAAGGGCTCCGACATAGTTTCCTATACCACCAGATTCAGCGAGCTGGTGGCCCTGTGCCCCAACATGGTTCCCACGGAGGGAAAGAAAATAGAGAGGTACATCTATGGGCTGGTACCTCCATTTCAGGGAAATGTCTTACCCTCAAACCCCACCACCTTCGATAGTGCCAAACGATTAGCACAACGGCTCATTGACCATGGGGTCCGTTCCCCGTCATCAACAACAACCCTAGCCATCTCCAAACCCTCCAAAGCCGCTAACAACAAGCGGAAGTTCTGGGATGGAAAGAAGAAGCAAAAAGCTGCCAAAAAGTAGCAGGTCGTGGCGGTTCATGTCGCGATAGCACCTGCCGCTGCTGCTCCGGTAAAGCAGTACGCCAGAAATTTACCGAGGTGGAACAAATGCAACTTCCACCACAATGGACCCTACTGTGAATTGCAGTGCTCTAACTACAACAAAAAAGGACACATTGTCCATTTCTACAGGACTCTGGCAAGACCAATCAATCAAGTACCAAGCGCTGGTGTGGGCTAAGCTTGCTACGGTTGTGGGTCACTTCAAAAGAAACTACCTGACGGTAGCGAATGCTGGTGGAGTGGGGCGAGTTTTGGCTATAGGCCACGAGGAAGCAGTAGTCGACCCTACTGTGGTTACTGGTACGTTTCTCCTCGACAACTCATTTGCATGCATATTGTTTGATAGTGGAGCTGAAAGGAGCTTCGTTAATCAGAAATTTGCTCTCTTGCTTAAACAAAAACCTCATGCACTTAAAGAACCATTCACGTTAGAAATGTCTAACGGAAAAACTGAGAGCACTAACAGTATATACATAGGATGTACTCTAACTCTAGATAACCATTCCTTTCCAATCGACCTCATGCCGGTCTCCATTAAAAGTTTCAACGTCATAATCGGCATGGATTGGTTGAGTCTTCATCGTGCTGACATCATGTGTTATGAGAAAGATGTTCGCCTTAATCTTCCGTCTAGTGAAACCCTTGTTATCTACGACGACAAACCCAGCACGAGCCTTCGCATCATCTCTAGTATTCAAGCTCAGAAATACTTGTGAAAGGAATGTCATGCATTCCTTTCTCACATTGTTGATACGAGTAAAGAGGCAAAAGACATAAAGAACATTCCAGCGGTACGTGACTTTCCAGACATCTTTCTGGAGGAACTCCTAGGATTACCTCCGCAACGACAAGTCGAGTTCAGAATCGACTTAGTTCCAGGACCTACCCCAGTATCCAAATCGCCCTATCGTCTAGCACCAACTGAGATGCAGGAACTATCCGGTCAACTTAACGAACTGCTCAATAAGGGCTTTATTAGACTAAGCTTTTTACCATGGGGAGCATCAGTTTTCTTTGTAAAGAAGAAAGACGGATCGTTCCGTATGTGCATCGACTACAGCGAATTGAACAAGCTAACCGTCAAAAATCGTTACCCTCTACCTCGCATAGACGATTTGTTCAACCAACTGCAAAGGGTGAATTACTTTTCAAAGATTGATATGAGATCCGGGTATCACCACTTGCGAGTGTTAGACGGGGATGTTCCGAAGACAGCCTTCCGAACTCGTTACGGACACTACGAGTTTGTAGTGATGCCATTCGGATTGACGAATGCGCCCGCGGTGTTTATGGATTTAATGAATAGGGTGTTTCGTCCTTACTTGGGTCAGTTCGTCATCATATCCATTGATGACATACTTATCTACTCTCGTAGTGAGGAGGAGCATAGTAAACACCTACGGCTGATCTTAGAAACACTACGATCAGAAAAGCTCTACACAAATTTCTCTAAATGCGAATTTTGGATCCGAAGAGTAGAATTATTAGGTCACGTGGTTAGTGAAGAAGGAATCCACTTGGACCCATCCAAAATCAAGGCTATTGAGAACTCGTCAGCACCAAAGACGCTTATAGAAATTCGTCAATTTCTAGGCCTCGCTGGCTACTACTGCAGATTCATACAAAACTTCTCACAAATTGCGAAACCTCTTACAACATTGACCGAGAAGGGCGAAACAAGAGAAGGCGTTCCAAACGCTGAAAAGAGCCTTATGCACCGCTCTGATACTATCCCTCCCAGAAGGAATAGAAGACTTTGTAGTATATTGTGATGCATCCAACCAACTGCTCAGTTGTGTCCTCATGCGATGAGGTAAGGTCATCGCATATGCCTCAAGGCAGCTGAAGACGCACGAAGTCAACTACACTACACATGATCTGGAGTTAGGACTTGTTGTGTTTGCTCTGAAGATCCGGAGACACTACCTGTATGGTACAAAAAGCACTATCTTTACAGACCACAAAAGCCTACAACACATATTCAACCAGATGGAAGTCACTATGAGGCAACGATGGTGGGTCGAGCTACTCAATGACTACGAATGTGAAATTCGTTATCATTCGGGTAAAGCCAATGTAGTAGCAGACGCCCTAAGTCGGAAAGAATATTCTGGTCGAAGAGCCAAATCTTTGACTATGACTATCCATTCGCATCTGTCAACACAAATTAAGGAGGCTCAACTCGAAGCCTTGAAACCTGAAAATGTGGCGGGAGAATCCCTACGAGGGATGGATAAGAACTTGGAAGTCAAGAGTGGCGGGGCGTTATATCTCATGGACCGGATTTCGACACCGAAGCACGGTGGTTTTAGAGATTTGGTCATGACCGAAGCGCACAACACTAGATATTCTATCCACCCAGGTTCAGATAAGATGTATCTGGATCTTAAAAAGTTATATTGGTGGCCTAACATGAAAGCAAAGATTGCTACCATCGTAAGTAAATGCCTTACTTGGGCAAAGGTTAAGGTCGAATATCAGAAACCATCAGGTTTTTTTCAACAACCGGAGATACCGGAGTGGAAATGGGAGCGGATTACTATGGACTTCATAACCAAGTTGCCCAAGACAACAGGTGGAATTGATACCATTTGGGTCATCGTCGATAGATTGACCAAATCTGCGCATTTCTTACCAATCGAGGAGACTGACAAGATGGAGAAGCTTACAAGAACTTACATTAGGGAAATCGTACGACTGCACGGTGTTCCAATATCCATTATCTCTGATAGAGATAGTAGATTCACTTCAAGGTTCTAGCAGTCATTACAAAGTTCCCTAGGAACGAGGCTGGACATGAGTACAGCCTACCATCCACAAACCGACAGACAAAGTGAGAGAATGATACAAAAATTAGAAGATATGCTGAGAGCCTGTGTGATTGACTTTGGGAAGGCATGGGATATCCATTTACCCCTCGTCAAATTTTCCTAGAACAACAGTTATCACACGAGACCGACAGAAAAGCTACGCAGACAAGCGAAGGAAACCTTTGGAATTCCAAGTGGGAGACCGCGTTCTTTTGAAAGTCTCACCCTGGATGGGCATAATACGCTTCGGAAAGAATGGAAAGCGAAATCCAAGATACGTAGGGCCTTTAGAGATTCTTGCTAGAATCAGCCCTGTAGCTTACAAACTCAACCTAACCCGCGAACTTAGCAATGTACATTCTACTTTCCACATCTCGAGCTTGAAAAAGTGCCTATCTAACGAGACTCTTGTAATCCCACTCGACGAGATCGAGATCAACGAGAGCCTCAACTTCGTGGAAGAACCTATAGAGGTAATTGGACCGAGAGGTCAAGAAAATGAAGCAAAGCTGTATCCCGATAATGAAGGTTCGCTGGAACGCCAAGCGAGGACCGAAATTCACTTGGGAGTGCGAGGATCAAATGAAATTGAAATATCCTCATCTTTTCGCTTAGTTATTTGTAACTATTTATTACTTAAACTCTAATTTCGGGACGAAATTCCCTCTAACGGGGGGATGATGTGATAACCCAAAATTTCTATCATGTACACTTATTCAAATCTATCAAACTTAGAAATGTTTTGCTAACTTTTAGCACTGTTTAGAGTCTATTTGAGCATTCTAAGCTTAATACATCAAAAGAATATGTGAAAGGAAGTGTCAATTGAAGTAGTAACCTAAAAAACAAGCCCTAACCCTTATCATGTGGAGTTTACGGCCATAAACACATGGTGGCCGTAAACTCATGCTATATATATGATTTTCTTCATTCTTCCTCATTCTTCACATTCCAAGCCCAAGAATTCAGAATTCTCTCCCAATGATCTTGAGACTTTTGCTTCCAATCTTTCAAAAATGTAAGTAAATCATTCCATCTATGTGTTATACATCACTTCTTCTTGATTCATGCTTGAATCCATCCACAACTTTCATCTTTTGAAACTAGATCTTCAAGATCATCAAGAACACCAAGAATACTTAAGTGTTTTGGGCCGAAAACACCCTCATTTGCCTTCAAAACGTAAGTATACTACCCTTATCTTGTTACATACTAGAATCACTTGTTAAACATCTAGAAAACATCAAGACTTCGTGATCAAAAGGGTGTTTACGTCCAAGGCAATCTCCTTTGGCCGTAAACTCTATTTAGCGGTGCAAAGTTGCCACAACACCTTCCTAAGCCTTGGAGCTAAGTCTAGAACACCCCCAAGATGAGCATAGGACCTTAAACATGAAAATGGTAAAAGATACCATTTTACAGCCGTAAACTCATTGGGCCGTAAATCCATGGGTCGTAAACTCATGGGGGTTTACACTTGGGCCGTAAACTCCAAAGTGAGGCCCTACAACCCTTAGATGCAACCCTATGTACTTATAGCACTTGAAGCAAAGTGTTTTCCATGTCCTAGGGTGTCTTTTCTTGCTTCATTAGTTGTGTAATCACTAATTAGATACATATATGTGACATTATATGTTAAATAGGATCCGAGTGTGTGATCAAGTCTTCACTTGATACGTAGCATCTTATACAACACTTTCATCCAAACCACTCACTACAGGTGAGTTCATACCCCTTAATCAACCTTTTAAATGTTTTTAAATGCTTTTATGGGGGGGATACAAGTTGAATCATTATAGTTATTATGTCAATCACATGTGATTAATAACTATCAAACAAATGGATTTACTATACTTTTAACTGTTTTGTCAACAAAACTACTTCAAAATGTTTATCAAACTCTTTTACATGCTAACATATTCATCAAACTTGTTTTATATGCTAAACCTTTCCTTTTAAACTCTTTTAAAGCTTATAATGTTAAAACCATGTCAATACATATATAGTTATATAAATAAGGTTGGAAGGACTTAAGACTGATAACTCACTTTATTTCCTATTCCTTGTTTGGTTGTGGACTTAGAGTACCCTGTTGTTTGTCCAAGTGTCGTTTGACCCTTAGTTATATATTATGTATATATGTGTAGATATAAAGGCTTTTACCTCAGTTTCCAACACCTTTGGATAGTAACGGTGTATAAACTTACTAAGTCATTCAAACAACATTTCTAGTAAACTATAATAGGTATAGTTTAGAGGTATACTACTCACTATTTTCTAGTACAACGAAACATACAAAGATTCAGTTCATACATGATTCAATACATACTATATACTATACAAAAGAACATACTATGATGAGAAACAGAGAGAACATACTACATACTAGACAGGGAGAACATACAACATACTAGACAGTGAGAACATACACTACACTAGTACATACAATACATATACAATAACACTATAACATTAATGTAACCCAATACTTCAAGGCATGGCATCACTGACATGGCTCGTTTTGTAACCAGAGTCTTCTGAATGGAGAGCGTGAATTTGTGTATAAATCTATACTGGACTGATCGTACTACACCTTGCTGCTAGCTACAGTGGGACCTGCAGGTCTTCGGGTGACGAATGTCATACCTTTTCGACGTCTTCGAGCGTCGTGTTTTACCAGGTCATCTAAGTATGGTTACAATTATATCGCATTATACTTAAATCAACAATCGGTTTAAGGTAGTTAGTACAGCAGTAGTTACTATAATACAATACTACAATACTTTATTATGTTCCCATTGCATTCATTTTGTGATCTTCTCACGTAATCAGTAATGTAAAATCTATATTTTGATAATGATAGTCACATTTGGTAGAAATACTCACTTTTACAATAAAAAAACATTCAGTACATTTGATGCATTGGTAGAAGGATACTTTTAGTAGAAAATATAGGATTTTCTAGGAGATTCAAACATTTACTACAAACTTTTACAAACTTATACATTCAAACACTTACAAACATTTTTCAAGCAAACATTGAAACTAAAATGCTTATGAACTCACCAGCTTTATGCTAATAAACTCTTTCAAAATAACTTGTATTCTCAGGTCATCAATAGACAGGTACCGATGGCAGGTTTTGAGAAGACGGGGCACTTCCAAACTCGTCTATATTTTGATTATTAATTTAGGTGTCTTATAAACTATACAGAACACACTTGTATTAAAGTATATTATTAATGCAATGGATGATGTTGTTTGCTTGTTTACTATTATGTTGTGTTGTGATACTGTACATGACGTCCTCCGCCCCAGAACATTTCCGCTGTTCCGGTTTTGGGGTGTGACAACCATTGTATTAGTAGTTCATGAATTGAATAAACACTAAGAAATCGAAACAAGATAACTAGTAACTTCATAATTTGGTAACCAACTAAATAATCCATCACATAGAAATCAACCATAGGGTAAAGGTGATTCAAAGCTAATCAAAAGTACTCTTTAATATTTATTTCAATCATTTATGTTTTGTTTGCTTTAGTCTAAGTAAATTTAGTTTAATTGTTAATTGATAATTTAAGTTTTTCTGAACTTGCATCCATTATTTCGATTGGCTCTTTGATGAAGTTCATTTCAGGGTTAATCTGAATTTCGTCAAGTGGAATGTCGGGCTTATCATTAAAAGGAACTTCTTAAGAATTGACGCATGGAAGAATTTGTGCACATTATTAAGCTCTTTGGGGTAACCTAAGTCGATACGCGACTGGACCTATCCTTTCGAGGATTTTGAATGGTCCTATGTACCTTTGATTTAGTTTACCCTATTTTCTGAATCTTATATAACTCCTTTCCAAGGAGACACCTTAAGAATCACCCTATCTCTAACTTGGAACTCCGAGGGTTTATTCCTTACGTCGAAGTAGCTCCTTTGACGGTCACGTGCTACCTTTATGTGTTTTATTATCTACACTATCCTTTCAGTCATCTCGTGGATAATCTATGGGCCTGCTCGTAGGGTATCCCCTGTAAATTTCTTGGTTAGTTGGGTATCGCCAACTTCTGTCTAAAAAACAGGCGATCGACATCTTCAGGCGTATAGTGCTTCGAACGGTGCTGCTTTGATACTCGTTTGATAGCTATTATTGTATGAGAACTCAACCAGAGGAAGGAAAGTATCCCATACACTTTCGAAATCAATCACACATGCTCTAAGCATGTCTTCTAGCGTTTGGAGGGTCCTTTCACTTTGGTCATCGGTCTGTGGATGATAAATTGTACTCATATCCAGACGCTGTGACAACCCGAAATTTCTATTTTGTAAGTCAATTCAATCCAATCAAAAGTCATACTTGTTTCTGCTATCGGTTTATGGTGTTTAGGGTCAGTTTGAGAGTCTCTAAGCTGAGTACACTCAAGGGTTGAATGTTAGGAAATGTTAGCTTGAAACATGTGGAATGCATTCGAACCAGAAACATCATCAAGGGATGTTCACGGCCGTAAACTAGGTTCACGGTCGTGAACCCATGTTTGGCCGTGAACCCCTCTCCATATGTAACGCCCGTAGATTAGGGCTAGTCAATTTAAGGTCAATAAGAGTCAAAAATGACTTTTTGATGGAAGATTATTTTGAAGGAATAATCTTAACTAAGTTGTAGTATATGTTACAAGTGTTCCGTACATATAAATAACGCTGAAATCCGAGTTATAACGAAGAAGTTATGACCTGTCGAAGTTTCGCGACAGAACCGGCACGACAAAGCGCGACATAAATAGTGAATTTACGTTAGAGCGATATGAAATTTTGACGTTTGGTTAATCGGGTTACGCCAAGCATACGGGATTACGCCCAGCGTACCCATATGCATGGGTCGGAATGGGCCACGTCGACCTGACCCGGTACTAAAGTGTTCTGGGTTCGTAAGCAATGACGACTTTGGCCTGATCTGAAGCGTACGCCCAACGTAACCAAATTACGCCTAGTGTAATCCTCCTTTCAGCACCCTATAAATAGAAGTCGAGGGTTGCCGATCTTTTTGCCAAAAATTATCCTTTCTCTCTCATTTTTGCCTCGTTTTGCGTGCAAGTTATACCTCGAATCCCCGTTATCATTCTCGATACCCGAAGCAAGTCCCGAAGCTCCGAAGATCCCGAGAAGTAGAGTTTCCGAGCCGAAGCTCTGCCCGCGAGAAGCCCGGTTTTTGTGAAGATCTTCCAGTTTCACCAAAGAATTACTACTTGAGGAGTCGTAGTGCTGTCCGCGCATCGTCTAAACATGTGAGTGTGTAGTTACTTTCTTCTAACACATAAATACGAAGTATTTGCTATGAAATACGTGCTATGTGTTTATATATTGTTTGTTTATTTGAGATGGGTGGAATGAATGTTTTATGTAGGTTTTAAATGAGTTATCCTGTATATATATATTTTATATCTACAAATATGTTGGGTAGAACATGGGTAGATGGAATAGTTGGTGTGTGATGAAAGATGCACATTGAGTAAACCTTGGTGACTATGGAGTTAGCACATGTTGAGTAAACCTTGGCGACTATGGAGTTAGCGCATGTTGAGTAAACCTTGGTGACTATGGAGTTAGCACTTGTTGAGTAAACCTTGGCGACTATGGAGTTAACGTTTGTTAAGTGAACCTTGGTGACTATGGAGTTAGCGCCCGATAGCTTTGGATTCAGTATCAGAGAGATAAACGTTGGTAGCTATGGACTTAGTACCAGATAGATAAACTTTGGCAGCAATGGGCTTCATGCCAATTCCTTAGGTAAATCCTTAGGAATGAATGAATGAAGGATAGTTGGGGTAAAACCTTAAGAGTAAAGAATATAATGGGGATGGGTAATTTGATTGATTGTTTGATGATTAAATACAATAATTATATTATTGTGGGTTGAAAACCCTATATTCTCTCCAGGCTCCCAAGCCTGACCCACTCAGTTTTCTTTGTATCACAGGTATCGATACGAAGACATATTTCACTGAGAGATTAAAGGAGATGTAAATCATTAGTGTAAATAAATGTAAGTTCTGTTTATGCTTATGTGTTTGTATCGGAACATGACATCCCAAGATTTTGTTATATAATGAAAATACATTTCTTTAAGAAATGCTTTGATAAATTCTTATCAGATTTTGTTTTGGGAACAAATTCTGCAACCGTTTTCTTTAAATGATTACTCTAATTTTAAAACAAAGCATAAACAAATCGGTCTTTTTTAGCCGTGAAATTGGGGATGTCACACCATATATATGCATTTCCTTCATTTATTCCTCATTCGAAAACCTCTCAATTTCTCTCAAGTATCATCCAACAAAGGCTCTCATTTCACCCCAAAACCACTTTAAGGCAGTGAACTCCTCCTTCTTTGACCGTGAACACTTTTCAGCCTTCTAGTTTCAATTATAACACTTTATTGTAAGTATTTTCTACCTCCTAAGGCCGTTTACTATGCATACTAGTTGTTATAGGCACTAATAGTATGAATATATATGTTATTATATGCTATATAGGATCCATTTGTGCTTCGGGACTTCATTTGTGAACTCAAGCATCCTATATTTATCTTTCATAGTAATCACTCGCTAACATGTGAGTTTATACCCCTACAATCAACCTTTTACATGTTTTAAATGCTTTTTTTTTGGGGGGGGGGGGGGGGGAATACAAGTTGAAACAAAATAGAATTGTGTTTGTTTATACATTTGATCACTTGGAAACAAAACGATTTTACTGTTTTCTAACATTGTTAAAATTCATTTCAAAACCTTTTTCAAACTACGTATAAACTTTTTTTACTTTCAAAACCATATTCATATAGATATTTGTGTATAAATATGCTTTAATGGACTTAGGACTAATGTTAATGACCTTAACTCCTGGTCCTTGTTTGGTTGTGGGCTTAGGGTAGGATTCATTAGTCCGATTGCCAATTAACTTATAATTATGCATACTAAATACTTATATGAATATTAAACCTTATTCTCAAGTTAATACTTAACTTAATTGTGTATGATTAACATGAGTCTTTTCAACAAGTCAGTTATACAACAAACATACCAATAAACTATAATATGTATAGTTTAGAGATCATACATATACATATACATATACACGAACAAGAAGTAACACTATACATATACATTTACAAAAGGAACATATGCATTTATAAAAGGAACATATACATATACAAGAAACAAGAGGAACATATACATTTACAAAAGGAACATATACATATACAAGAAACAGAAGGAACATACACACTATACATGTACATGACAACTAAAATGTGAGATACTACTTCATGGCACATAAATACTTTTTTTGGGTCACGTTTTGTAACCAGAGTCTCCTAGAGGGAGAGCGTGCGTTTGTGTAACACCGTAAATTTTCAAAATAATTTTTCATTTCCAAAATCACATAATGTATCACGTCATAATCAAAATCCATAATCAATTCTGTTTTCAAAAAACAAATCCCAAGATCTCTACACATAATAAACTCCATCGGTGTGTGTGTGTGTGTACGTGTCAAGCCGTTGCCTTCCCACGGTCCTCGCTAGTACCTGAGACATCAAACACAACAACTGTAAGCATAAAGCTTAGTGAGTTCCCCAAAATACCACATACCACAAATACGCCACTCGAGGCTAACCCGACCCTCCGGTCAAGATGTCTCAGCGGGACCCTCCAGCCCCGCAGCTCGTCGGACCCTCCGGTCCAGTCATAGCTCATTGGGCCCTCTGGCCCGGTCTGAATCGTTGGACCCTCCGGTCCGGTCTATATAGTCATACAACATACAAATAACACATAGCATACAATCTCATAAATAGCACACAATCTCATACCTAACACATAAGACCCTCTGGCCAACTCATAATACCACTCAAGGTAACGTATAGTGAGAAGACTCACCTCGCGTGTCTCGGTAACTCGTAAAGCTCTCAACCACTAGTGCTCGATCTCCCGAGCTATCGTCCTCCTACAACACAGGTGTATCTTTACTTAATACTACTTGACTCTGACTAACTAATACTACTAAGTCAAACCAGTCAACACTGGTCAACGGTCAACGGTCAACCCGACTTGCCGAGTCTGGCATGGACTCGCCGAGTCCCTACAGGAACCCAATTCCCTCTGGATCTCTTCCAACTCACCGAGTCACTCACCCGACTCGGTTACACAGTCCCTGATTCGAAGTCTCTGAACAACCCGCACCAACTCGCCGAGTCTGGGATTGGACTCGGCGAGTGCACTCCATGCACAACCTCAAACGACCTTCTAAGGTCAGATCCATTCTAGTAACTCATAGATCCAGTCCCCTTAAGCTTATTAACCACGTAAAGTCCGAGTCTTGGTGCTCAATAAGCATCATATAGCTCATTAATCGAGGTTTGAACCTCAAATACATAGATCCCAATCTAAAACCTCCATAGATGCACATAAAGCTTGGGCAAGGAGGTGCTCTGGACCTCTATGGGTCTAGATTCAGAGCCAATACTCGCCAAGGGACCATAATGATGCTAGATCTAGCCACAAATGGGTTCAAAAACCCCAAATCTATATGAACATCACAATAACAAAGAAGGATTCGAATGGTACCTCAGATGTGATGTCCTGGACCTTAGCTCTTCAAGAATCCACCCCTCTCTTGCTTCCTCTTGGCTAGATCTTCTCTTCCTTTGCTAGACAATAACTCCAAGAATCAACAATGGCTTCTTCCCTCACTTGAATCACTCAAATGATCTAGGGTTTCACTCTGGGGACTGGTGAGCACAAATGACGGCCATAAGGCCCTTTAAATAGGTCCCAAACCCGAGAAATTAGGGTTTCATGAAACACCTTGGACTCGCCGAGTCCAGGTGCGAACCCGCGTCCAGAATCGCGATCCTACTTGGCGAGTCTGAGCTCCAACTCGCCGAGTCCCCTCACAAAACATCAAAATTGAAAGCATAAAAGATACCTGGAAATCCGGGCTGTTACAGTTTGTGTATAAATCTATACGGGATTAACCATCCCACACCTCATTGCTAGCCACAGTGGGACCTGCCGGTCTACGGGTGACAAATGTCATATCATTTGAATGTCCAAAGAGCGTCGTGTCTTATACTAGGTCGATCAAGCATGGTTATAACCTAAATTAACCAACTCGGTTATAAGGCAGTAAAATTATCAGTAGAGTATTATTAAATAGTACAAACACTTCATTTTCATTATTACAAGAGAACAAACATACAAACAGTCGGGTCTTGGTAGAAGACTACACTTATAAGCAGAAAATATAGGATTTTCTGGGAAAATAAACAAGCATTTTCATGATACAAATACAAAACATTTCTGTAAAAAAAATGCAACATAATGACACTAAAATACTTATGATCTCACCAACATTTTTATGTTGACGCTCTCTTTTCAAAATAACTTGTATTCTCAGGGAACCAGTAAGACAGGTACACTCATTCAGCTTTTGAGGAGACGGAGCGGAAATCAAGACTTGTCTTATTCTTTTGATATACATTCATTTTTGTTGTCATTTAAACTTTACAAAGAACACACTTGTATTAACTATACTATTTAATTCAATGGATGTGGTTGCTTGATTTACTATTATGCATTGTTATGATATTGTACATGATGTCCTCCACCCCCAAATGTTTCCGTCATCTCGATTTGGGGGTGCGACAAATGCATACCAAGGGACTTTTGCAAACTCTCTTAGAAGCCAGAGGTAAATCTACTATCTCTTTCAGAGATAATGGATAATGGTACCCCATGCAATCTAACGATCTCTTTAAGTCATGTTATGGTCAGCTTCTCTATCTTATCCATCTCTTTATCGGTATAAAGTGGGCAAACTTTATTAACTATCAACAACTACCCATATAGTGTCATAATCAGTAGCAGTCTTTGGTAATTTAGTAACAAAGTCCATTGCGATCTGCTCCCACTTCCACTCAGTAATCTCTGGCCACTACAACAATCATGAGGTCCATTGATGTTCTGCTTTGACCTTGGAACATGTTAGGCATTTACCTATGTAGGTCGCAATGTCAACCTTCATGTTTGGCCACCAATAAAGGGCTTTGAGGTCCAAGTACATCTTTTGTGCTCCAGGATGAATGGAATATCTAGTTCTATGGGCCTCATTTAGAACTAGTTCCTTGACTTCTCCATATTTTGGAACCCATACTCGGTTCATGAAATATCTCATTCCATCATCCTTAATTTCGAGTTGTCTTTCCATCCCTATGAAGCCTTATTCTTTAATGTTACCTTTCGTTAAATCCTCGAGTTTAGCACTCCTAATTAGCGAGATTAGATTTGACTGGATAGTCATCATGAGTGCTTTGACTCTATGGGATTTAACTCGCTCTTTACGGCTCAAAGCGTTAGTTGCAATGTTAGCCTTTCCTAGGTGGCAACGCATCTCATAATCATAGTCATTTAAAAACTCTAACCATATTATTTGTCTCATGTTGAGCTCTTTCTGATCGAAGATGTACTATAGACTCTTGTGATCCGTGTATACTACACACTTCATCCCATAAAGGTAATAACGCCAAATCTTCAGTGCAAAAACTATCGCTCCCAACTCTAGGTCGTAGGTGGTGTAGTTGTTCTCATGCACCTTAAGTTGTCTTGAGGCATAGGCTATGACCTTCTCCCTTTGCATCAACACACATCCTAACCCCTTATGTGAAGCATCGTAGTATACTACAAGTCATCAGTTCCTTCTGGAAGGGATAGTATTGGTGCACTATACAACATTTCCTTCATCTTTTGGAAAGTTGTTTCCTCTAGTCTCCCCAAACGAATCTTATTTCTTTTTTAGATAATGTTGGGAGGGGTTTGGCTATACGAGAGAATTTTTCTATAAATATCCAGTAATAGCCAGTCAGTCCTAAAAATTGACGCATCTCTCTTGGCATTTTGGGTGTGTCCCAATTATTTACCGCTTTTAACTTGGAAAGGTCGACATGAATTCCTCTGTTTCTTACTATATGCCTGCGACAACCATCAAAATTCGAGTCGGTTCTAAATTTGAATAAACTTAGTTGCACGTATAGACATGACACATGCTAGATTTAGTAGCTAGAGGCTAAGTCATAACCAACTAGAAACTTAGACACAATTATCAACGATAGATAATATACTTAGATTTCACATTGATACATGACTTCTATAACTACATTAACTGTAACAACTATCCAAATTCAGGGCACTCCTTGGCTTGAACAAATTTTCATTAATCATGTAGACACAACATGCACTTGACCTAGTAGTAGAAATTAGGTCTCAGCCTCGTAGGTACTCAAGTCAAAGTTGAAACTAGGACTAGTATACTTAGTTCTTCAATTTCACTTGAATCTCATAACCACTACATAGAAATGCCAATAACCAACAAAAATACATTACAATCATTATTTCTAACTTCAATAAGATTCAAGAAACCTAAAAATAAATTGAAGTATCTAAACTTCAATTTATTTTGATATCCAAAGATTAACAAATTCGTTAAAACCCTAAAAGCCCTAAAAACCCAAATTTTTATATATCTAACATCAAAATGTTATAAAAATGATTATGAAGCTTATAATATCATCTTAGAATATTTAAAATTTGAAATATAATCAAGGACAAAAAATTATAATGAACAACATTTTATTCCTAATCTACAAGTAAAAGAGCCAAGTTTTATAAAATCATACTAGGTTAAAGCATAAGGTATATATATAATAAGGGAGACTTTATGAAAATTTGAAAATTTTATAAAAATAAAGGAAGGAAAGGAAGAGACACCCTCTCTCTCCCTCAAAATTTGGTCATCTCCCTCCCCAAGACTTCCTTCCCCCAAAAACTCAATCATTTTACTCATTCTTTCACTCTACCTCTCTACTTCTTTCTCTAAAATTTTCTCTCTTCCTTCTCTCTAAAAATGATAAATTTAGAAGAATAATCTGTAGGAGGGATTTACCCACTCTATTGTTCATAAATCAAGTTACATTTATGGAGTTTGATGTGTGATTTTGGTGGAGTAAAACCCCAAAGAGATGACGAGAGAGATAAGATATCCAGAGAGACGGAATCTCTCTTTTCTTCTCTCTAAAAACCCCATTCTTTACCTCTATGAATAAGCCCAAAAATCCATGAATTTCCAGCTAAATATCGCTTATTTTACTCAAAAATATTCATCTTGAAGAGTCATTCATCAAGGTAAAATCAAATCCCTTACATTTCCTTCACTTTTCTTTCAAAAATCCTAAGTTTTCTAGTATTTTCTTCTTCTCTTACACCATTCTCTTTGAAAATTCGTGTGTATGTCCATGCACTTCAGAACTGATGATAGTGGTGGTAGGTTTTCACCCAAAACATCTTGCATGTTGCTAGATGGTGAAAACCCATGACCTAAACCTATGTCAAATCCAAGAACATGAGTTTTTACAAGTTTTGATGTTCATCAACCACATGCATTTGAGTTTTCTTCTTAAAAATATCATTTTGAACAAATCAAGTCCATGCATGGTCCTTAAACCAACATGCATGTGATAATCTTCAAGCTTAGATGCAAGATGATCAAAGTATGTTATTAAAAGCTTCAAATATGTTCATAAAAGCTTCAAATATCTTCAAGTCCATGCATGGTCCTTGACAACTATTTCATGTAGATCTGGCTAAGCGATATTTTGTTATGAATTTGGTCCCTTTGAGGTGGTTCTTATGAGTAGAAGTTACTCCAGAACCTTTGAGCTTCATATTTGGTCCTTGTTAAGGTTATGTAACATCCATAAAATTCGAGCCAATTTTAAAACTTTTTAAATCATTTAAAACCATTTAGTCAGTACAATTTGTTTTTAAAATAGTTTAAACATCAGAGTTCCCAGAAATCATAATCATCAATCGAGGAAGTGTACGGTCACACCTTCGCCTTCCCGCGGCCATCCGTTGAACCTGAAACAATAAACTAAACCTGCAAGCCGGAAAGCTTAGTGAGTTACACCCAAAATACCCATACACACAACAATACACATATAATGACAAAAAACGTACTATGGGTCCAATTATCCATCAGGATGGAATACCCTAGGCCCTCAACCATCGGGTTGGAATGCCAAAATAATACGATTCCAATCATCCTCGGGATGGAATACTCTCGGCCCAAAACCATCGGGTTAGAATGCCCACACACAATACATATATAACAGATACTATGGGTCCAATCATCTATCGGGATGGAATACCCCAGGCCCTTAACCATCGGGTTGGAATGCCAACATACTATGGGTCTAATCAAACATCGGGTTGGAATACCCTAGGCCCTCAACCATCAAGTTATAATACCAGCATACCCAATCAAACATGTGCATCTATATCAGATAATCATATAACAGTCTAAAAAGACAACATACTAGGGTCCTATCATCCTCGGGATGGAATACCCTCAACTACCAATCAATCATGTGCACATACAATAGGTAATCTCCTACCAGCATACAGACAGTCAGACCAAACTATAGGTCACTAAGCATTACCACATCCGATCTACTCGGATACCGATCTAACATATCATACTAGCATATAACTATCCTATCTGCCAGGATACTGAGCTAACATATCATACTAGCATATAACTATCCTATCTACTAGGATACCGAGCTAACATATCACAATAGTAACAATCCCAAATAACAAATCAAAGGGCCGGCCTTGGTGCCTTAGACCCTTGAGTACAGTGAGGATAACTCACCTCGCAAAGATGGTCCAAACTGAAGAATCGAACTCCCGAATTGCCTCCTCACCAAAGATCCCGAACTATCCAAATAATAAAACCAAGTCATTACACAACATAAAAATCTTGACTAAGGGGTCCACACAATCCATCATGTTCGTTCTCTTTATTGTGCCAAGGCCCAATGCCAATTCCATAACCTTGAAAGTCCTTATGTGAAGCCCATTATTGTCCCAATTTACCAAATTGGGCCCAACTCCCTAATTAGGCCTAATCCAAGGTCCAATATCAAAACTTGGCCCAAGTCCAATTATTCAGAGAGTCCAACAAGGCCCAAGCCCAACTAGTCCAAAAACAGCCCGAAACCCGAAGCCCAAAAGACAAAATCCCAACAGAGGAAGTATGTGTGGCGTACTCCTCTGGTACGCGGGGCGTACTCATCCAGATGTTGACCACTATCGGGGTTGTTGACCCAATACGCTGGGAGTACTGGATTTACGTTGGGCGTACGTGGGGTTTCACCAAAACCCTAATAAGTGCTTAATGGCTTAAGCACTTAAGCCCAAACTCTAGATCCATCGACCAAAAGTGCCATAAGACTATAAAGTCTCGAACTTTATCACTTTGGACGTCCAGAAAGTTCATAACACATGGTATTAATCCATTAAGACCTTCCCACTTCATGCATGAGACAAATCTAGCTATTGGGACACAATTTTTATCACCTAGGACCTCTTCTAAGGTCTGAAAGGACAACTCATTTTTTCCAAAACATAACATGCACCATTTTAGGACTTTTGGGACAAGAATGCTTCCATAAAGCTAAAATGACTAGATATATCTCATACTAGTATAACGTTCCAAGCTTTTTACCTTCTGGAGCTCCCAAAACAGATGATGAACCAAGATCCACAAGCCAATCTTCCCTCCTTGGCTCCTTGATGCACAAGTTCCTTCTTGAAGGCACCAAAAACACACTTATAAGCTCAAGAATGGTCACTAGGAGGCTAGGGTTCTCTCAACACAACTAAGGGAGGTGTGGAGGATGAAAGAGATGGGAGGGTATGGTCCATAAGGTGCTTAAATACTCTACAAACCCTAAAAGTTAGGGTTCCATCCTGGCACACGCACTACTAGAAAAAAGGCCTTTTACGACGCTCATTGCGCGTCGTAAAACGCTCAGACGACGCGCAAATGCGTGTCAAGGAAGGCCCTGTCATAAAGAGAGACGACGCGCTTTTGCGCGTCGTCTATAGACGACGCGCATTTACGACGCGCATTTATGACGCTTCATTTACGACGCGCGGTTATGACACGCAATGCGTATCAAGGAAGGCCCTGTCATAAAGGAAGACGACACGCATTTGCGTGTCGTAACCTTACGACACGTGTGTTTATGACACGCAATGTGTATCAAGGAAGCCCCTGTCAAGAAAGGCCATGTCATAAATGAAGATGACACACATTTTTGCGTATCATAATTTTAAATGTTTAAAAAAATATTATTTATAGATTTGCTTATTTTCAAATTAAATTTGTATTTAATGTTTAATAATAGATAATAAAATATCATATACAAAAATAGAATCCATTGCATAAATTTAATGTCATACAAATAATCGTTCCATGGAAAACAAAACATGCAATACAACACAACAGTAAGTAAATGTAACGTATTGCAGGAACTTTGAGAGGCTGTTGGGCATGGAAGGAGGTTGCTAGAGCTATCAGAACCTGCACATGGAAAATCAGTAACTTAACATGCAATACAATACAATATTAAAATGATTCTTTGGATCATTTTGTAAATAGGATTTATTCTTTACTTTGCCTCTGCTAAATTTTATTAGTCATCAAACAAATTATATTATGTACAAAGATAAACATAAATAACACCAAATATAATTAGGACAGATAATCATGCTTCTTTACCTATACCTATACCAATGGATTTCAACAACCATTACCTAACACATAATAAATCAATCTATACAAATGATATTATCCTAACACATATTCAACCTTCTACAAATTTTTCCATAATTTAAGAAGGTGTAAGTTGCATATGTTTTACTTTTACATTGAAAAGTAAATTAAATGAAGCTATCAACATTAAAAGTTTATTGATCAAGGAAAGCAAAAATAAATAAATAAATAATGCACTAGAATGAATAGATAACAAAAGGCAACTTTTGTAACTACCTGTTGGTCAAAGATTTCAGCTCTGGCAAGTCAACAGGTAGCAGGTGTGCATCTAAGGAAAATGAAGAAAATCATTATGAGAAATGGAAAATATGGAATTTAGACAACAATAAAGGATGGTGATATATAAAGCCCAACTCCAAAGAAGAAACAACAATGGGCAAATAAAAAAAATACTCAGTTGTTAATAATGGGAACTTAAATAATTATTCCTTTTCTTTTCTTGGTTAACTTCATGCAGGTTGAAAGAAGTTTAGTAACTAAACGACCAACTAAAACATTAATAGGAACAGCTTTTATCATGGAAAGCAACAATTTAAGGCACAAATCATCACCATGACTGTAATCCATGAGGGATTCCAAAAATACCCCTAGAAACTTGTCGACGTTGAACTCCTTGGTTAATCTAGAAAGAACCTCCAAAAGATCCCTTTATCACAAAATCAAAACCATGTTCAGGAAACATAGTGAAACATAAAAACTTTGAATTGTCAACAGAAAGAAAAACTTTATCCTTTGAGGCCTACCTAATTTCCTTCAAGATATCAACAACCTTTTTAGGGAGCACTTCCACATATTGCAACTGCCATGTAAATAAGAAAGGTATAAATTAACTTTATAAAGTTACGGATAAACAACATATGGCAAGCAAGAATACCTGTACTACATTAACCAAGGCCATAAAGGACACACGAAACAAGTGCAAAAAGATACCTATACTACATAAGGTCATATTAGTCAATTGCATTAATTAATATTCCCGGAATGATTTTGGTGATGTAATTATTGGGATGAATGTGAAGATAGTTTTGTAGATTTGGTAGTAGGTTACCTTGGATTGGTAATTGTCTTGGACTTTTGTAAATTTGGTAATAGGTTACCTTTTTTTCTTTTCTTTTGAATTTATTGTCCCTGTTGTCATGGAACAACAACATGATGTGTAAGATTTTTAAATCACTTTTTTTGCTTTAACAAAATAAGAAACTATTATATAAGAAAATACAAATACCTCGATAATTTGGTCTAGTTCAATGTTCAACACCTGGTTGAATTGTGACTCACTTACACCGTCCCTATTATAATATAACAAGTAATAGAATTTTAAGGTTTGAGCTTTTTACAGCAAAATAAAAACATGAGTTCACCTATTTTTTATAAAGAAAATGACATAAATATCTAAAAGTTAAATATACAATTTTAAAAGAATTCACCTGAAAATGATTATCTGATCTGGCTTACGTTTTGCAGAACTCGTATAGAAGTCAAGGAGAAGCTCCCTGCCACAAAAAAAGAAAAGAAAATCTCATCATTTGCTTACAATGTGATGTGAAATCTCAAACATCAAACTCTTTATGTATAATAAAAATAGGAAATAAAAACAAGGAATTGAACCTCATTATACCTTCATCCTCAGTGTCAGAAACTTTCTTGAACAGGGAATCTATCATCTCCACCTTTGGAGATTGAGTTCTTTAAGAAGCTCGATAGCGGGAGATCAAAGGCCAATGTTGGGAGCTAACAACCTGTTATTAAAAAAAAACAAAGAAATGATCTTTTATTAAAACATTCCCATAAATAAAAATATAAAATTGATTTTTAATAAATTTGAGAAAGAAAAATAGTTACAGCAGCAATAAATGGAATATCAGACTGGCCAGGTGACCCATGAGACACATCCATGCCCAGAATGATTGTGGGAGCCTTGGAAACATGTGGAAGGGAAGGAGAATGCTCCACACATAACATTGAGTTAAGACCCCCAAGCTGCATGCACAAATAAACAAAAAATCAAATTTAATCTTTTCTTTTTTGGGCTTAAGAAACAACAACCTACTTTTATTATGTATATTATAGTATTAAAGCTTCCTACTTCTTTTTATTATTTGAAAAATCTACATGATTATAATACTCAAAGTTTCTTTGGATGATATTGATGTAACAGGAAGAAATCAAAGCAGGATGTTAAGCAAATCAATCAAACTAGAACATTATTTCTTGCATTTTTCCAAGTGGGGTTTTGAATAAGTGAGCTTATAAATTTTGGGCTAAATGCAAGAAATAGCAACATACATTTAACTATTTGTATATTACAGCATCCTACTTTTATTTTCTTTTTATTACTAGCATTGCACTTTCGATATATTTGTTACTTACATTTTTGCTTTTGAAAAAACCACCCAATTATAAATAGAAGACATTGTACCTTAAATTTGTTTCCTATTTAGGACAATAGGCTTAGAAAAATCTATCTAAATATAGTAGTGAAAACTGAATTGAAATTTGATTGCGTCTTTATAAAAGGAAAGATTTTTCAGTGCTATAATACACAAATCAATTGCTATTTCTAGCATTTGACATGTTCTTTTTGTATTCACCTTAGCATTGATCTTAAGCAGGACATTTGTGAGGTACTGATCATTGACTCTCATAGGAAAATTGCTTCTTCAAAGATTGTGCCTCACTCAAAGATCCTGTGAACAACAACATGATGTGTAAGATTTTTATATTTAGTAATTCTACGAATAACGAAAGATCAGGAATCAAGATTTAGTTTACCGGAGTTGAAATTGTAGGACATGAAGCAATTAGTTTCATGACTTGTAGCCACTTCAGGGAGTTTACCACTGGGACATGTGCATTTCCATCTGTTTTGACTTGTATTTTCTGTGTTTTTTAACATTTTTTTTCATAAATATGTATTAACTATTAAATATATGTACTTCAATTTAAATGGTCAAATCATACCAGAGATGCAGTTACAATAAGAAGAGCAGTTTGGTGGAATGACAACATGATGGTTTAGTTGGTTTGCATAGCATGTACATGTCCACTTGTTGATGCATATGTCTATGCTTTACAGGTGGACTAACAGGTGATGGGGGTTGTAAGGCAAGAAGTGAAGACATTAGCAGGAAACTCATGACTTTGTGGTAGGGTTTCATGTGCTTCACATGCTGCAAGTAGAATACAGTCTCTTGGTGAAGTTCCCGAAGAAGAAGAACTTGAGGGAGTCCAATCCAGGAGATATATACATATAAATGATATTCAAGCATTTAGTCAAACAATAATAACAATGTTGTCAAGAAATAAATAGTTAATAATACCTCTATGAAGGCATTGACAATCATCCCTGCAGCAGAACAATCAAAAACATATATGGAGGGAGTCTTGAGCCATGAGTCAAGGTCGCTGATAGGCAATGGAAAAGAACCCTTTAAATTTCAGGAGAATAGAACTAGTGATTAGAAGGAATGATTCAAAAATTAAATCAAAAATTCACAATTAGATTTTCAGAAAGAATTATGTAAGGAGGAGCGGAGTAAGAGAAAAGAACTGTGAGTTTTGTTAAGACTAATTCAAAGATTTCTTACTTGAATCTTTTCCAAAAACTATATGTCCATCTCCTTAGTTGCCTCGTTTTCTTCATCTTAGTTGCAGGACAATTCCTTGATCGCTTCTATAAGATCAACAAAAAAAACCCTTATCAATCAAACATTCTGAAACGATTGCCTTACATCTAACAAAAATCGAGTAAAATAAACATAAGATTCAAAAATCGTCTGTGTCTCAGAGTGACACTAGGGCTTGAAATTCTTAATCTTCAGAGTGACACTAGAGCAGAGATCTGATGAGAAAATTAACAAGTAAGGTTAGAAGTAGGGGAGAAGAGGATCGGAGACGAGAGAGAAGGAGGGAGAGGGGAGAATCGATTGCAAAGATCAAATATAGATAAAGGCAATAAAGAAAAAGGCGGGTTCGTAGAGCCATGTGTTCCAAGACAGAATAAACCATCGATTTATGATCTTCAACCTCTAATTCAAGTTTGATACCTCTTATTTTTGATGAAAGAGGAGACTCAAATCTGAGAGAAAAATGAGGAGTCGATAATTAGGGCAAGAGGGAAAGAAGAAAAAAAAAGGAAGACCAATCGGGAAATCGAAGCAGATCTTTACCATTTGCGTTCATAAGAGGGCGGAGTGGATATTAGCGAAAGCAGCGATCGTCGATTCTGATTTCCTTTTCTTCGATTGAACACCCAAGAGATCTTATTCCTTTTCTTCAAATTCTCATTTGCCTCCCAACCCCGGAAGACGTGGAATCGATGCCCTCTATTTTTGGAAGTCGGATCGATGGATACTCGTCCTTGTTAGATTTTTATTAGGCTTCAAAATTGATAGATTTTTTTTTCGATTCTTTCAAGTTTGAATCAGAAAATGAGAAAGAGTTAGGGAAATCAAGAGTGCAATGCTCGTCCTTGTTGGGTTGAAGATGAAAGATAGATAGAAGATAGAAAAAAAGGCGGGTTTTCAAAATTTTGGGGATTTCATTTCCCCCTTGTCTAACTAAAGGCGCGTTTCATTAAAATTATAAAGCGACAGGTACAGACGACGCGCGTTTAAGATAAAGCGCCCTCCGTGTTTTTAATTTTTTTTCTTGAGACACTAAATTAAGGGCACACAATAAAGCGTGACGTAAATCCTTAAATTTTTTGGAGAGATGACACTATTTTAAGGGCACGTCCTTTTGCGTATCGTTAATTATTGCGTGTCGTAAAAAGCGCGTCAATAAAGGTCTTTTTTCTAGTAGTGACGTACGCCCAGCGTACATATGTGTATGCCCAGCGTACTAGGGTGCGCCTTAGTACGCTTAGTGTACCACATATATTCCCGACGTACTACTTAAGTTACCAAACTTACCATTTTGCCACTAGGGCCTCCTTTTGCCACTTCCTTCTAAATAAAGGGCCAAAATGACCAAATTAGAATCCACCACAATGGTCTTAATAAACCCAAACATCTTTGGCATATGTTCCCGAAAGAGGGAAACAACGTCCTCCTAAAGGATCTCCCTAACCTGATCCTCAGTCAATGTTGGACCATTCTAGACACCTACTCCTGATCCCCCGAATCCTACCTCAAACTGTTGTGTCATCACTATACTGAAAATAAACCAGGGAGATATCAGATAAACGCATATCATACCAGGGGAACTAACCCCCAAAAGAAGCCTTAAGGGTTGTGACTTCCCTGCTACGTGTACGGGTATTTTGCTTTTAGTAGTAAGGGTCCATACTACCTTCCACACCTACCTGTATGTCATACCCCCGAACCGTCAAAAAAACAACGACGGAAACGTCCGGGGGCGGGTGACGTCATACGTAGTATCACAAAAATCGTATCATAGCAATCAAAGTAAACATAACCATTACATTACAATATGAGTATTAACATATGTTTTGAGAACATAGTTGTACATAATAGTATATAGCAAAAGATAAAGACGAGACTCCAAAAATGCTCCGTCTTCTCCAAAAGCTGGCAAAGTACCTGTCTATCGTTGCCCTGAGAATACAAGTGGTTTTGAAAACGTATTAGCATAAAGTTGGTGAGTTCATAAGCATGTTTTTGTGTATTAAAAACTAGTCATTGAATTTGTATAAATCGTTTCTTTCCATTATAAGTAAGATGTCGTTTGTATCGAAAACCATTGTTATCAAGTTCAGAAATATGTATGCATGCTTTCCAAGAAAATCCAATATTTTCTAACATGTTTGCTGGTTTCTGTTATGAAAAGTATGTTATGTTCGAAAACCCTGGCTACCGCCAGTATGTAATGTAAGTTCTATTCGAAAACCCTGGATACCACCAGTATGTAATGTAAGTTCTATTTGAAAACCCTGGCTACCACCAGTATGTATAGTAGTTTTATTACTTAAAATAAAACCAAAGGTTGTGTCCCTGGAATACCCTCCAGTAATAGGTAGTTTTATTAATTAAAATAAAACCAAAGGTTGTGTCCCTGGAATACCCTCCAGTAAGTAGATAGGTAGTTTTATTAATTAAAATAAAACTATAGAAGAAGGAAATGTCGTAAACAAAGGTTAGTTTATACATATTGCGAGTCATATAACCATACTAATGTGACCGGTGACCTCCTTGACATTTCTTCAGGCGTCGTACGATTACAAAATTTGTCACCCCAGCCGTGCCCGCCTAAATGTAGCTAACAGTTCACGTGTGGGATTGTCGGTCCCGAATAGATTTATTCATAAATTTCATGCTCTCCCTCCAGGAGACTCTGGTTATACTACCAGATAGGATTTATTGGTACCCCAAGAGGCGTAATGAAGATAAACTAAATCTGACATAGTTTATATGTTTGACTTTGCATGAAGTTTGAATCTATAAGACTGATATTGAAATCCCAAACTATACCCATTATAATTTGCATGGTTTTTTGCGTTCAGGTACTGTTTTGAAAACTATGCAATTATGATTAGAAAACGTCCCTTATGCTCCGCATATTACAAAAGAGATAATTGTATCTAAATGTTTGATAGAAAAACCGTTGTAATTGCATCAGTTTTTAAGTTATGAAAACTTTTGTTTTTAGCTTGTATTCCCCCCTGAAAACATGAAAAACTCGGAAAAATGTAGGGGTATGAACTCACAGTTTAACATAGGATTCGAGTGTACGATCGATATGAGTGCGGAGTGTCAACTGATGTTTCGTACGCAAGTGGACCCTATTAATCATATAGTAACACATATACGTATTATATTAGGGTATTTCATGACTAAACATGACGGGAAACCACCCTAAGGTCTTGGAAATGCTTGTACTAATTGTTCTAGGTCCCACACTTAGTGGTTGTTGCAAGTTTAAGGCCAAATAAGAGCATTAAAGTGGGTGTATGGCCATAAAGGTGGGTGTGCAGCCATACGGAGTGTGTGTGCGGCCAGAGTGTGCGGTCAGAGCATGTGTGCGGCTACACACAGGAGTGTGCGGTCGTACAGAGGGTGTGTGCGGCCAGATTGTGCGGTCAGGGCATGTATGTGCGGCTGCACACAGGAGTGTGCGGCCGTACACTCTTCGTTTATGCTCCAAAAGTCGATTTTCAAGTGTTTCAAGGCTCAAACCAAGTCCAACTAGGATATAGAGGGCCAAAACTCTCACTTTGGAGGGTTTTTGAGGTGTGTACGGCCACCTTATGAAGGTGTGCACTCGTATACCTTCAAGTGATGAAGAACAGGATGAATTTAGGCTTAGATTTAGGTTTTTAACCTGAATAACAAGCTAAATGATGGAATTTCTCACGTTTTTGAGGCCCTTAGAGTGTTCTTGGATGAGATTTTTAGAGAGAGAAAGTAGAGTGCGACCAAAAGAAAGGAATGAATGAAGGGGTCACCCCCTATATATAGAGGGGAGTGTGCGGCCGTACACACCTCTCAGGAGGGTGTATGGCCCGGTTTTGCTTCTTTATGATATGTTGACTCATTCCTAATCTCGTTCCCGGCTGTACTCAAGCTTAGAACACTTAAACGAACCTTTAAATAGTGTTAAAAAGTGATGAAATCGAATTTAACATTGATAAAAATTGACCAATCATACAGAATGAAAGTTTCAAGTTGTCACATCATCCCCCCGTTAGAGGGAATTTCGTCTCGAAATTCAAGAATAAAGGTACAAATCATGGATTTGGAAAAAGATGGGGATACTTCAGTTTCATTGAATCCTCGCGCTCCCAAGTGAATTCAGGTCCCCGCTCTGCATTCCAGCGAACCTTCACTATCAGGATGTGGCTTTGCTTTGTTCGGTTGACCTCCCGGTCCATGATTTCGATTGTTTCTTCCACGAAGTTCAGGTTTTCATTGATTTCAATTTCGTCAAGAGGGACCACAAGGGTTTCATCAGATAGGAATTTCTTGAGATTCGAAACGTGGAAGACAGGGTGAATGCTGCTAATTTCATGCGGTAGACGAAGTTTGTAGGCTACGGGACCAATCCTAGCAAGGAATTCGAATGGTCCTATGTACCTCGGATTTAGCTTTCCACGTTTTCCAAAGCGTATCATGCCTTTCTAGGGCGAGACCTTCAGCAGAACATGATCTCCAATCTGGAATTCCAAGGTTCTTTGTCATTTATCGGCGTAGCTCTTTTGTCGATCTCGTGAAGTTTTTAGTCGTTCCCGGACTTGTATGATCTTTTCAGTGGTTTCGCGGATGATTTCTGGACCAGTGAGAGTGCTATCAGGGACTTTCCCCTTGGCTAGCTGCATGTCGCCCACCTCAGCCCAGCACAGAGGGGATCTGCACTTGTGGCCATAGAGGTCTTCGAAAGGCGCAACCTTGATACTAGTATGATAACTATTATTGTAGGAGAATTCAACCAAGGGCAAATGGGTGTCCCACGATTTACCGAAATCGATGACACATGCTCTCAACATGTCTTCCAAGGTCTGGATGGTTCTCTCACACTGTCCATCTGTCTGAGGATGATAAGTTATACTCATATCCAACTTAGTTCCAAGAGCCTTCTACAGGGACTGCCAAAATCTAGAAGTGAACCTGCTATCTCGATCGGAGATAATGGATACAGGCACACCCTGCAGCCGAACTATCTCTTGGATGTAGATTCGTGTGAGTCTTTCCATCTTGAAAGTTTCTTTGATTAGCAGGAAGTGAGCAGATTTCGTCAACCGGTCAACTATTACCCAGATAGTGTTGTACCCACTTGGAGATTTGAGTAATTTGGTGATGAAATCCATGGTAATCCTCTCCCACTTCCAATCAGGTATCTCGGGCTGCTGTAGCAAACCTGAGGGCTTCTGATATTTGACCTTCACCTTGGCGCAAGTCAGACACTTGCCCACGAAGGTAGCGATCCTGGCTTTCATGTTTGGCCACCTATATAGTTTCTGGAGATCAAGGTACATCTTATCCAATCCTGGGTGAACGGAGTATCTAGTCTTGTGAGCTTTGTTCATGACAACCTCTCTATATCCACCGAACTTTGGGGTCCAGATCTGGTTCATGAAATAATAGACTCCGTCTTCCTTGATCTCTAAGTTTTTCTCCATCCCCCTTAAGGCTTTGTCTGCCATGTTCTCTGGTTTTAGGGCTTCCTGTTGAGCCTCTCTGATTTGTACGGATAACTAGGAATGGATGGTCATAGTAAGTGCTTTCACCCTGTGACGTGAGTGCTCTTTTCGGCTGAGGGCATCGACAACCACATTGGCCTTGCCGGGATGGTAGCGTATTTCACACTCATAATCACCGAGTAGGTCTACCCATCGTCGTTGTCTCATGTTTAAGTCTTTCTGGTCGAAGATGTGTTGTAGGATTTTATGGTCAGTGAAGATCGTGCACTTGGTTCCGTAGAGGTAATGTCTCCAAATCTTCAATGCGAAGACCACTGCTTCCAAATCCAGGTCGTGAGTTGTATAATTGACTTCGTGTGCTTTCAGCTGCCTCGAGGCATAAGCAATAACCTTTCCTCGCTGCATAAGCACACAACCTAAGCCTTGGTTGGATGCATCGCAGTAGACAAGGAAGTCCTCCGTCCTTTCGGGCAGAGACAGGATAGGTGCGCTGCACAAGGCTCGCTTCAATGTTTGGAATGCAGTGTCTTGCTTTTCATTCCAACAAAATGGTACACCTTTCTAAGTTAGAGTGGTTAGGGGTTTGGCAATTCTGGATGAATCTACGATAATAGCCAGCAAGACCCAAGAATTGACGGATTTCCGTAGGTGTATTCGGTGCTAACCAATTCTCTATCACTTTGATTTTGGACGGGTCCACGTGTATGCCTTCCTCACTTACCACGTGACCTAGGAAGGTTACTTTTCAAATCCAGAATTCGCACTTGGAGAATTTAGCATATAGCCTCTCTGTCCTTAGAGTTTCCAGCACTACTCACAAATGTTGTTTGTGATCTTCCTCGCTTTTGGAATAAACAAGTATATCGTCGATGAACACGATAACGAACTTGTCCAAGAAACGACGGCACACCCGATTCATCAGGTCCATGAATACTGTCGGTGCATTGGTTAGACCGAAGGGCATTACTACAAACTCGTAGTGACCATATCGAGTCCGGAATGTTGTTCTAGGAACATCACCCTCGTGGACTCACAGATGATGGTACCCTGATCCAAGATCTATTTTGGAGAAATAGATGGCTCCTTGAAGCTGGTCGAAAAGGTCATCAATCCGAGGAAAAGGATAACGGTTTTTGATGGTGAGCTTGTTTAGTTCGCGATAGTCAATGCACATTCGAAAAGATCCATCCTTCTTTTTCACAAATAAAACTGGGGCTCCCCAGGGTGAGGAACTTGGTCTGATGAATCCTTTGCTGAGCAGCTCATTGAGCTGGCTTGATAACTCTTGCATTTCTGCTGGCGCTAGGCGATATGGGGACTTAGCTGCGGGAGTAGCTATGGGGATTAATTCGATGCGAAACTCGACTTGGCACTTAGGAGAAGTTCCTGGAAGTTCTTCAGGAAAGACATCAGGAAAGTTGCAGACTTCGGGGATGCTCTCGAGGTCTTTAAGCTCATGTTTCTCATTAACAACATGGGCTAGGAATGCACGACACTCCTTTCGCATCAGTTTTTGGGCTTTGATACACGAGATAATGCGAAGGTTTGAACTGAGTTTATCACCATAGATCACAAGGGTTTCTCCAGAGGGAAGATTAAGGCGGACGGATTTTTTGAAACAAAGGATATCAGCACGATTGGGGCTCAACCAATCCATTCCAATGATGACATCGAAGCTTTTTACGGAAACTGACATGAGGTCGATCGGAAAGGAATGATCATTTAGGGTAAGGGTACAGTCGCGGAATATATCGTTAGTGCTCTCTTTCTCACCATTAGCCATTTCGACGGTAAATGTTTCGGTTAAAGATTGAGGTTTATGTTTGAGAAGATGCTTGAATGCATGACTAACAAAACTTCTCTCCGCACCAGAATCGAAAAGAATGCATGCATAAGAGTTGTCGAGGAGGAACGTACCCATAACGACGGTAGGATCAACGACTGCCTCCTCTTTCCCCATTGCTAGAACTCTCTCGGTGTTGCCAGTTGTTGTTGCTTTGGGGAAGTTTCTCTTGTAGTGCCCAACCTCGCCACAACCGTAACAGGCCTGGCCGACACCTACTCCGGATGCCTGATTGGTTGGTTGGGCTGGTGTTCTGCAACTTCGAGCAGTGTGACCTTTCTTGCCACAGTTGTTGCAGAGCATTTCACAACATGGGTCGGGAATAAGGTGATGATAACTGCACTTGCTGCACCAAGGGAGGGTACCAGTATATCCACTGGTAGGTGCTTGAATTGCAGGAGCAGCGACAGGAGTAGTGGCAGCATGGACTGCCACAGTTTGTTGTTTCTTGGAAGGCTACTGCAAAGACTGTCCCTTTCGCTGCTTCCAGAACTTTCTTTTTTCGCCACTTCCTTTCACTGGTTCGGGAGCAGCTGTCACTTTATCCAGATCAACCCCGTGATCTGTGAGGGTCTGCGCCAGGCACTTGACGCTATCAAAAGTGATTGGCCTAGCAGCCAAGACATTCCCTTGAGTTGGGGGAGTCAATCCCCAAATGTATCTCTCTATCTTCTTACCTTCCGGGGTGACCATTCCCGGGCAAAGAAGTGCTAGGTCTTCAAACCTAGAAGTGTAGGCAGCAATATCGGAACCCTTCATTTTCAAGTTCCATAGCTCGTGCTCCAGTTTCTGCATTTCGCCCCGCGGGCAGTACTCAGCAAGCATGAGCTCTTTCAAGCTCTCCCAACCCAAAGCATTTGCTACTGGCAGGGTTAGGGATTTGACTTGACTATTCCACCCGGTCAATGCTCTGTTGGTGAAAGTGCAAGCGGCGAATTTCACCTTGTTGGCTTCCGAACAGGAATAGATTTTGAAGATACACTCGATCTTCTCGAACCATCGAGTCAAGGCAATAACACCTCCAGTTCCGTCGAAAAATGTGGGTTTTGCGTTCATGAAGTCTTTATAGGAGCATTCCTTCTGATGCCCTTGACTTTCTTCATGATTTTGGGAATAAATACCACTCCTGGAACCACCAAAACCACAAGGATTTATTTGTGACAAAGCAGCAGTCACGGCGACAGTAACAGCTGCCTGGAACATGGCGGGATCGAACTGGGGAGGTGGTGGTGGCGTTGGATCCGTCGAGGAATTGTTGTTATTTTTGTTGGGTCTTTTCTTTGGAGCCATCTTGTTCTATATCATGAAGAAGAAGATGATAAGTCCCTTTGACTTTAGAACCAAGAGATATGAAACAGGGTATATCTCTACATGATAGATAAAGTGTTCTACTAAGCAATAAACAGGAAGGAGTTACTAAAACTAGTAAACAATCGCTAGGAAAGGATGAGTAGCAACACTTGGAATGAATTTCTACAATGTATTCGACTTTGACTAAAATACTCCTATAGTATTTTATGTTGAATGTTTTGTTCTATCGATATCTTGTGGTAGGAATACTTGGTAAGTTTTAGGCCTGCTGCAACACCACAGCCACTCCCAAGAACATGTTGGTCATGTCTCGAATGAATATAGTTGACCAAGCTATATTGACCCTAGACATAATTACATAACTACCCAGGTTTAACCGCAGTGTCCAACATCCAATTACTTTTGTTTGGTTCTCTTTACGGTACGGTTTCTGGTATGTAGGTATACTTGTATACTTCTTATGAAAATACTTATATTTTGAAAAGCATACTTTTAGTTCAGAGCACTTTGGCCCCTTAGTGTTTATAGTTGTATACCATGTAAGGTTTGGTATACTTAGTTCACTATAAACAATAGCTCTGATACCAATCTGTCACACCCCCGAACCGTCATAAAAACAACGGCGGAAACGTCCGGGGGCGGGTGACGTCATACGTATTATCACAACAATCGTATCATAGCAATCAAAGTAAACATAACCATTACATTACAGTATGAATATTTACATCTGTTTTGAGAACATAGTTGTACATAATAGTATATAGCAAAAGATAAAGATGAGACTCCAAAAATGCTCCGTCTTCTCCAAAAGCTGGCAAAGTACATGTCTATCGTTGCCCTGAGAATACAAGCGGTTTTGAAAACGTATCAGCATAAAGCTGGTGAGTTCATAAGCATGTTTTTGTGTATTGAAAACTAGTCACTGAATTTGTATAAATGGTTTCTTTCCGTTATAAGTAATATGTCGTTTGTATCGAAAACCATTATTATCAAGTTCGGAAATATGTATGCATGCTTGCCAAGAAAATCCAATATTTTCTAACACGTTTGTTGGTTTCTATTAGGAAAAGTATGTTCTATTAGTTTTAATTAAAATAAAACTATAGAAGAAGGAAATCCCATAAACAAAGGTTAGTTTATACATATTGTGAGTCGTATAACCATACTAATATGACCGGTGACCTCCTTGACGTTTCTTCAGGCGTCGTACGATTACAAAATTTGTCACCCTAGGCGTGCCCGCCTAACTGTAGCTAACAGTTCAGGTGTGGGATTGTCGGTCCCGAATAGATTTATTCACAAATTTCATGCTCTCCCTCCAGGAGACTCTGGTTATACTACCGGAGAGGATTTATTGGTACCCCGAGGGGCATAATGAAGATGAGTCTCACAATCATGTATTAACTAGTTTACGTGTTGTTCGGTTGTTCTCGAGTTCAAAATCATTTGTAACGGTGTAGAGTATAAATAATTATTTAGCAAAATTCTCTAGTTTTGTATTCGTAGTAATGGATAAACTAAATCTGACATACTTTATATGTTTAACTTTGCATGAAGTTTAAATCTGTAAGACTGATATTGAAATCCCAAACTATACCCATTATAATTTGAATGGTTTGTTGCATTCAGGTACTGTTTTGAAAACTATGCAATTATGATTAGAAAACGTCCCTTATGCTCCGCATATTACAAAAGGGATAATTGTATCTAAATGTTTGATAGAAAAACCGTTGTAATTGCATCAGTTTTTAAGCTATGAAAACCTTTATGTTTAGCTTGTATTCCCCCCTAAAAACATGAAAAACTCGGAAAAGTGTAGGGGTATGAACTCACAGTTTAACGTAGGATTCGAGTGTACGATCGATATGAGTGTTGAGTGTCAACTGATGTTTCGTATGCAAGTGGACCCTATTAATCATATGGTAACACATATACGTATTAGATTAGGGTATTTCATGACTAAACATGACGGGAAACCACCCTAAGGTCTTGGAAATGCTTGTACTAAGTGTTCTAGGTCCCACACTTAGTGGTTGTTGCAAGTTTAAGGCCAAATAAGAGCATTAAAGTGGGTGTATGGCCATAAAGGTGGGTGTGCAGCCATACGGAGTGTGTGTGCGGCCAGAGTGTGCGGTCAGAGCATGTGTGCGGCTACACACAGGAGTGTGCGGTCGTACAGAGGGTGTGTGCGGCCAGATTGTGCGGTCAGGGCATGTATGTGCGGCTGCACACAGGAGTGTGCGGCCGTACACTCTTCGTTTATGCTCCAAAAGTCGATTTTCAAGTGTTTCAAGGCTCAAACCAAGTCCAACTAGGATATAGAGGGCCAAAACTCTCACTTTGGAGGGTTTTTGAGGTGTGTACGGCCACCTTATGAAGGTGTGTGGTCGTACACCTTCAAGTGATGAAGAACATGATGAATTTAGGCTTAGATTTAGGTTTTTTTACCTGAATAACAAGCTAAATGATGGAATTTCTCACGTTTTTGAGGCCCTTAGAGTCTTCTTGGATGAGATTTTTAGAGAGAGAAAGTAGAGTGCGGCCAAAAGAAAGGAACGAATGAAGGGGTCACCCCCTATATATAGAGGGGAGTGTGCGGCCGTACACACCTCTCAGGAGGGTGTATGGCCCAGTTTTGCTTCTTTATGACATGTTGACTCATTCCTAATCTCGTTCTCAGTTGTACTCAAGCTTAGAACACTTAAACGGGCCCTTAAATAGCGTTAAAAAGTGACGAAATCGAATTTAACATTGATAAAAATTGACTAATCATACAGAATGAAAGTTTCGGGTTGTCACATTGTACTTGTCTCAAAGGATCATCACAACAAGCCTAAAAATATATATTAGCAGACACAAGAAATCAACCCTCACTTCCTACGGGAAGGTTGAAGTGTTGAACACTACGTGACGGGTTGGCTGACCCCATACATATCATCGTTGAAACTTCCACCAACCTTGCACCACTCGTGTATGCTAATCATACATAACACTGGATCCTATAAACAGTCGATTACTTAATTCTACCCTAAGCCCTTCACCAAACAAGAATAGGAAATAAGGCTAAACCAAACATTCTCAGGCTATAAAATCTTAGTTATGTACAACTATGATGCATACATTAAGAAACTACAGTAATGATATCAATTCCATATGAAGAATAACCCTAGGCTATCAGGCATTAGGGGTGTTCATTTGGACGGATTGGTTTCATCTGATCCAATTAAGTAAATCCAAATTGATTTCGGTTTTCAGAATGTGGATCCGAATAATCCAAACTAAATTCAAATCCGATCCGATCCAATTACAATTCGATTTGATCGGGTTTTATAATTTGGTTTTCAAAACCCAAAACATTTTAAAACGACGTGTAATTTTAATATTATCCAATTTTTACAGAATAAGAAAAAGTAAATTATTTAGTTGTGATTTAAAATTTATAAACAACTACTAAGAAGGTATATTATAGTTTAATATTTAATAGATAAAAAAAACTTTTGAGAGAAAATTCATATTAATGTTTTTTATTAAGTGAAACTTTTTGAACTTATTTGAAAAAAAAATAAAAAAAATTAATAAATAGTTATAGATATTTTAAAGATAAATAAATAATAAATTGTTATTCGGGTTTGTTGGACTATTCGATTCACATTTTATAAACCAAAATCAATCCGAAATCCAAAAAAATAATTTGGTTTTGTTGAAAACCAATCCAAATATCCGAACTAAAAAGTCAAATCCAAATTGTTCAATTGAACAATTCGGTTTTATCCAAATAGTGAACAACCCTATCAGGCATCATATAATCAAGCAATTCTATCATGCAATTCATGAAGATCCCCAGCATATCACTAGCATGTTGTTCTAACATATATTAATATCAAATAACAGTGTGGTAATTTGGGGTCTACTTACTGGCTCCGACTGATCGTACACATCGCATCCTCTTTGATTATTTTGAAAATAATTTGGAAAAATCATTTTTAAAACCTTTTCCTTAGTTTGAGACTGGATACACATGGGTGTTCCTCCAATTCACTCAAACCAAGGCTCTGATACCAACTTGTAACAACCATAAAAATCACAAGAAATTTGAAGTTTTAAAATCAACCCAATTCATAAATTGTTTACAAAACATTTTCCAAACATCAGAGTCTCCCAAAATCATAAGTCATAAACAAGAGGATGTGTACGGTCATGCCTTCGCCTTTCCTCAATCATCCAAAGTACCTGAAACAACAACTAAACACCATAAGCCAAAGCTTACTAAGCTCCCCCAAAGTACCAACACATAAGCAAATAACATATACAGCATGCATTGGGTCCACAGCTAAAATACTGGATAACACCTGATCCCACAACATAAGTCTGGCTTGCCCTTGGGGCCCACAACTTATGTTTGGCTTGCTCTCCGACCAAATCAGTCATCGGACTAAAATATCCTTAAGTCCTTAGTACGAGTTTAGCATGCCACCCGGTTCCCAGCTCGTATCTAGAATGCTCCTGAGCCCTCAGTATAAGTCTGGCATGCCCTACCCGGCCCTCAACCCAAAAAGCAGTACAACCTCAACCCAAGGTTGTAGACTCATTACTCCGTACATGTTCGGCCGACTACCAAGTAGCAAGTACTCGGGAGTACTCGGGGAGTACTCGGATTCAGTAATTCATGTAGAAATATTTTTAGGGAAATTATATATGTCAAAATCATAAGTTGATTGAAATAAATATATAACAAAATTAGATACATGTGAATACATATTAATCACCGAGTTGACTGTGTTTTACAGCACTACTCAGTTTAGTAAAGATCGATCGAATACTCGGGATTCTATAACTCGCCTCGGTAAGGGGCCGGGTAGCGAGTACTCATAGGAGTAATCGGCCAACTCGGCGATTTTTACAACACTGCCTCAACCCAACACAGTATGTCGATATATAACAGACAACAACATATACATACAAATCATGCAAACAGAATCACATATAGTCCTACAGATCCACCAGACTAGCATATCGACAACTATCATAATCATGCCTATCTATTCCATGCTTAACATATACGAGACTAACGGGATATCAAACCAATGGGCCGGTCTTGGTGCCTTTGACCTGTAAGTACAGTGAGGAAAACTCACCTCATAAACTGGACAAAAGTTGATGAGGTCTCAACTCCGAATCTCAGCTCCAACCGACACCTAACCATCCAAGTGACCAATCACAATCAAAATCCCAAAATACCCTTAAGGTCAAACCTAGTCAAAGTCAAGGTCAAACTAGTCAAAATCCATGAAACAACTAAGTCAACCCAACCGAGTCAACTCATCAAGCATACGTGGGGCGTACTCTTGAGGTACGCTAGACGTACTCCTCCGTTTAACCACATCCGGGTCGTTGACCACGTACGTTGGGCGTAACCCAGGTACGCTCGGCGTAATCCCAAACTTCATATTTTCCTCCATTAAGTGCTTAATATAATGTCTTAACACGTCTAAATGTAGATCCAAGGTCAAAATGTCATTAGGAGTCATAAATTTTCCAACTTTATGACCTTGCTCAATAGGTGCTTAATCCATAAAAACCCAACATCTTAATGCTTTAAGACTCTCCATAACATGGATAGGACAAAACCAACCATTAGGCATCCATTTTTATGACTTAAGTCCCCTCCTAGGGTTTGAAAGGACAACTTAATGGATCAAGAACATGCCATGCTAAAGATCTAACATTTTTAGGACCAAAAGCATCATAAAAAACACCCATTTCTAGATCTATATGATGGAGGGATAATGTTTCAAGCTTTATACCTTAAAAAGGTTGCAAATGAGGTACAAATCCTAGATCCAAAGTACTTCACTCCTCCAAGGTGAGGTTTACTTACTTCCTCCTTCTTCAAAGCACAAAAACACACACTCTTAAGCTTGAAATGGCTCCACAAGGCAAACTAGGGTTGCAAGAACGATCTAAGAGAAAGGTGGCTGACGAGGTGATGGGAAATGTGGCTATAATGGGGTTTAAATACAAGTTAACCCCTAAAAATTAGGCTTTCCATATCTGGAAAGTACGCTCATCGTACAACATGTACGCCCGGCGTACACGCGTATGCATGGTGTACTCCCCCATGGCTTATTTACAAAAATGCCACTAGGGCTCTTTTTCACACTTTCTTGAACTTAGGGACCAAAATGAAACATAATTAAATTATAAGGTTAAAATTAGAAGTACCTTATCATCGGGATGTTACACTTTCCGTCCCTAAAGTTATTTTCTTGCCCTTTAAGGGAACAAAGTTGATGTCGAACTACTTTGTAACAGCTCAAATTTTTCAAACAAATTTTTCATTTTAAAAAAACATAATTGTTTCCATTTTAAACAAGGCATAAATAGATTAATTGTTCTGTCAAATACAATTATTCAAAATCCCAAGATCATAAAGACAATCTTCAGTGTGTATCGATCATGCCGGCGCCTTCCCACGGTCCTCGCTAGTACCTGAAATACATGCACAACAACTGTAAGCATAAATGCTTAGTGAGTTCCCCAATATACACTTACGCACATACGCCTTTCCAGGCCCTGACCTTCCGGTCCTCATAACATAATCGCCTTCCGGCCCATAACATATTGCCTTCCGGCCCACATATCATACATAAGCACACATAACAATTAACTTACCACATATATCATACATATCACATAACATATCCGACCTTCCGGTCACACAGTCAAACCCTTCCGGGTACAGTATAGTGAGAAGACTCACCTCGTAAATGCTGAAAGCTAGCAACTCCTGAAATCACTCGTGCACAATCCGACGAGCTACAACCTTCCTATAACATCACATATCTCATTAACACTTATAACTTCTAAGGATGACTATCCCTAAGAAGTCAGACTTAGGTCAACTCTGGTCAACGGTCAACGGTCAGCTCGACCGGACTCGGCGAGTACCATGGCGACTCGGCGAGTCTAGACGTCCTCCAACTTTCTGAGATTCCTTATCTACTCGTCGAGTACCCTCCTCGACCCGACGAGTTACCCTTGAAGGAATCGCGGGGCCACCCCGACTCCACTCGCCGAGTCTGAAGAACAACTCGGCGAGTCCCAGTAAATCTTCAAGCTACTCGCCGAGTCTGAAGAACAACTCGGCGAGTCCATGCCATGCAAACGAGCAACTGCTTCCTGAATTACGTGTGGTCCCGAGATATACAACCATGGGACTTTCTGGACTTCTAAACATCTCATTACTGGGGTATAAACGTTTGGGTAATAACATAATAACCCATCTAATCACTAAATGGGTTTCATAAACCCTAACTTCATAAACACAACAAACAACAGAAGGGAATCCGAAATATTACCTGGAATATGCCCTCTCTGTGTTTCCAAACCGCAGAACTCGAATCCTTTGCTGTTCCTTTAGCCAAAACCTTTCTCCTCTTTGCCCCACAACCTCTTCAAGCCCTAATATCCTCCAATCTTGCTCTAGATGCCCACAACCGTTTAGGGTTCCTTTCAATCGACTAAAAACGAACAATGACGGCACATAAGAGCATTATATACGATCCAAAACCGCACGGTTAGGGTTTCTGCTGAACAGCGTCGACTCGCCGAGTCCATATCTGGACTCGTCGAGTCCAGTCGCGGACCCGCGACTAGGTCTGCGATCCTACTCGGCGAGTCTAGGCTCCAACTCGCCGAGTCCCCTCTCAACTCACCCCAAAAACATAATTAACAATACCTGAGATTTCGGGCTGTTACAACTCTCCCCCACTTGGGTTAGACTTCGCCCTCGAAGTCTCATTCTGCAAATAGTTCCGGGTGCTGCTCCCGCATCTCACGTTCCGGCTCCCAAGTCATTTCTGATCCCCTACGGTGTTGCCATTGAACCAAAACCAGAGGTACTTCCTTGTTCCTCAGAACCTTGATCTTCCGATCCCTGATCGCCACAGGTCTCTCCGCGTAATTCAGGCTCGCATCCACCTGAATATCCTCCAATGGAACCACTGCCGACTCATCGGCTATGCACTTCCTCAACTGCGACTCATGAAAAGTGTCATGGATCTGACCCAACTCCGCTGGTAACTCCAACCGATAGGCTACCCGACCTATCCTTGCAATCACACGAAATGGCCCAATATATCGGGGCCCCAACTTGCCTCTCTTCCTGAACCGAATCACTCCTTTCCAAGGAGAGACTTTCAGGAGAACGAAGTCGCCGACCTGAAATTCAAGCTCGGATCGGCGCCTGTCTGCATAACTCTTCTGTCGGCTCTGGGCAGTCAATAACCTTTGCCTCACTCGCTGAATCTGCTCTGTCGTCTGGAGCACGATCTCCGTGCTGCCCATCACTCTCTGTCCCACCTCTCCCCAGCAAATGGGGGTCCGACACCTCCTACCATACAACAGCTCGAAAGGTGGCATACCAATGCTCGAATGATGGCTGTTGTTGTAGGAGAACTCTGCCAATGGTAAATACGCATCCCAACTACCCCCGAAGTCTAACACACACGCTCGGAGCATGTCCTCCAGCGTCTGAATCGTCCGCTCGCTCTGGCCGTCTGTCTGGGGATGGTATGCGGTACTAAAATGCAATTTAGTACCCAGCTCCTCATGGAATTTCTTCCAGAACCTGGAAGTGAAGCGCACATCGCGGTCTGACACAATCGAGATCGGCACCCCGTGCCGAGACACCACCTCTTTCACGTATATCTCCGCCAACTTTTCCGCTGAAGAACTCTCACTGATGGCAAGGAAGTGTGCACTCTTCGTCAACCTATCCACAATCACCCAAATTGCGTCAACTCCCTTAGCAGTCCTTGGCAATTTGGTGATAAAATCCATAGTGATCTGTTCCCACTTCCACTCGGGGATCTCCAATGGCTGCAACTTGCCATGCGGTCTCTGGTGTTCGGCCTTAACCCTACGGCAGGTCAAGCACCTCTCAACGAACCATGCTACGTCCCTCTTCATACAGGGCCACCAATATTCCTTCCTTAGATCCAAATACATCTTTGTAGCTCCGGGATGGATCGAGAATTTCGATCTATGAGCCTCTTCCATCAACGTAATACGCGTACCGCCCACGAACGGTACCCAAATCCGACCCTGAAACGTCATAAGGCCTCGACTATCCTTGACAAACTCTGAGATTAACCCCACAACCCGCTCTTTCCTCCGCATTTCTGGTCGCACAGCCTCTGCCTGGGCTCCACGAATAGCGTCCAATACTGGAGTCATCACAGTCAGTCTCAAGCATACATCTCGCAATGGAGTGTTCTCCGCCCTGCGGCTCAATGCATCGGCTACCACATTAGCCTTGCCTGGGTGGTACAGGATCTCACAATCATAATCCTTGACCACATCCAACCACCTCCTCTGACGCATATTTAGGTTGGGTTGATCCATCAAATACTTCAGACTCTTATGGTCCGTGTATATCGTACATCGAACCCCATACAAGTAGTGACGCCAAATTTTGAGAGCGAACACTACTGCCCCCAACTCTAAATCATGTGTGGGATATCTCGTCTCATGAGGCTTCAGCTGCCTCGACGCATAAGCTATCACATGACCCCTCTGCATCAACACTGCACCCAATCCCGAAATCGATGCGTCGCAATATACCACGAAATCTTCCATCCCTTCTGGGAGAGCTAATACCGGGGCTTCGCACAATCTCTGGCGAAATGTCTCAAAGGAGGTCTGCTGCTCGGGTCCCCATGAGAATGCAACACCCTTCCGGGTCAATCTGGTGAGTGGCACTGCGATCTTGGAAAAATCCTTGATAAATCTCCGGTAATATCCTGCCAACCCAAGGAAACTCCTGATCTCAGAGGGTGACTTCGGCACTTCCCAACTCATCACCGCCTCAACCTTGGCCGGATCGACTAATATCCCTTTCTGATTAACCACATGTCCTAGAAACTGGACCTCCCGCAACCAGAAGTCACATTTGGAGAACTTTGCATAAAGCTTCTCCGACCTCAATACCTCAAGGACCTCCCTCAAATGCTCCTCATGCTGCTCTCTAGATCTCGAATACACCAGAATGTCGTCGATAAATACAATCACTGACCGATCCAACATCGGCCTGCATACCCTGTTCATGAGATCCATGAACACAGCCGGGGCATTGGTGAGTCCAAAAGGCATCACCACAAACTCATAATGCCCATATCGCGTCCTAAACGCTGTCTTCTGGACGTCCTCTTCCCGTACCCTCACCTGATGGTATCCTGATCTCAGATCGATCTTGGAAAACCAAGATGCTCCCTGCAACTGATCGAATAAATCATCGATCCTAGGCAACGGGTAACGGTTCTTGACCGTTAGCTTGTTCAACTCCCGGTAATCAATGCACATCCGGTGTGAACCATCCTTCTTCTTGACGAACAGAATGGGTGCTCCCCATGGCGAGCTGCTCGGCCGAATGAATCCCTTTCCCAGCAACTCCTGGAGTTGCGAGGACAACTCTTGCATCTCTGGAGGTGCAAGACGATAGGGCACTTTAGCAATAGGCGCGGCCCCCGGAACCAGATCGATACCAAACTCTACTTGCCTCACAGGAGGTACTCCCGGCAGTTCCTAGGGAAAAACATCTGAAAACTCACGCACCACAGGGACCTCCTTAACTGACTTCGGTCTCTCGGAAACCTCCCGCGTATCCGTCACATACGCCACAAAACCCTTACAGCCCTGCTGTAGACACTGCCTCGCCCTAGCGGCCGAACAAAAAGCTGATCCTGAACGGGTACCCTCACCGTACACCGAAAGAACTCCCCCACTATGGTCTCGTATGGTCACCAACTGACGCTCGCAGTCGATGACAGCGCCGAATCGGCTCAACCAGTCCATGCCCACGATAACACAGACATCCCCCATCGCAATAGGAATCAGGTCAATCGGGAATTCAACCCCGAAAATCTCTAGTACACATCCCCGAAGAACCTCCGTAGCACGAATCACTTTCTCGTCAGCTATAGAAACTCGCAAAGGTCGACTCAACGATTCACGACTAACGCCGATCTGCTGACTAAAGGCTAAGGACACAAAGGACCTACTCGCACCCGAGTCAAATAACACTAAGGCAGGCACAGAGTTCACAAGGAAAGTACCTACGTGCAGTCGCGCATAATAACATAAGCATAACATATCGACATTAAAATAATTACACAAATTACAACATACCTGCCACAACATCGGGCGCAGCGCGGACCTCCTCCGCAGTCAGCTGAAAGGCTCTCCCACGAGCCCTCGGGGCCTCGACCTTCACCGGTCGAGTCTCAGTAGTCCTGGCAACAGGTGCAGATCCCTGACGAAGCTACGGACACTCGGCCTTCCGATGGCCGGTCTGGTTGCAATGGAAGCAAACCATAAACCCCTTGGGGCACTCCCTAGCAATGTGCCCCTCCTTGCCGCACTTGTAGCAGGCACCGGCTCGACACGCCCCATCGTGACCCTTGCCGCACTTTACGCAAGTGCGGTTCTTCGAACCTCCCGTCCTCGAATCGGCGGACTTGATCCGCTTGGCTGCCGGTTGAGACTGAGCCGGCCGCCGGTCTGCCTGCTGAGACTCGGCCTCCTCCCTGGCCTGAGTCTCTAACTCGATCTCACGCTTCCTGGCATTCGCCTGAAGCTCAGTAAAAGTATGGTAAGTGGAGTTTGACACAAACTCCCGGATCTCCCTTCTCAGAATACCCAAGTACCGGCTCATCCGAGCCTGCTCTGTGGCCACCAGCTCGGGGCAAAACATCGCCCTCTCATGGAACTTCCGCGTGATCGCCGCCACCGAATCAGTACCCTGCTTGAGGGTTAAGAACTCCTGAACTAATCGTTCCCGCTCCACCGGGGGAACATACTCCTCCCTGAACATGGTAGTGAACCCCTCCCATGTCACTGCCGCAGTCTCTGCCAAAGTGAAGTTCGCCGTCACGAACTTCCACCAGTCCTTTGCTCCCAGACGGAGCTGGTTCAAAGCGAACCGTACCCTCAGGTGCTCCGGGCATGAACAAGTGTAGAAGCACCCCTCTATATCTGCGATCCACCTCATCGCAGCAATCGGATCCTGCGTCCCATCGAACTCTGGTGGCTTCGTGTTGCTGAACTCTCGGAACAGCAATGAATCACCCCCCTGTGGCCTAGCAGCGGCCACAGCTGCGGTAGCTGCAGCGGTTGCAGCCTCAGTCAATGCGGCGTACCGCTCGTCGAACGTCTCCATCAGGGTGGTCTTGATAGACCCAAACATCTCCGGGATCTCGGCCCGGATCGCCGCCGCCACCTCCTCGTGGATCATCTGACGAATATCCTCGTCACTCACACCGCTCGTACTTGCTCCGTGACGCGGTCTAACCATGATATCTCTGAAATACAACATAAAACTATCAGAGATTCTATCGAGTATAATCGTACTCGATACGCAACCCTACTCAGTCCCAGATATCCAGGGATTCTTACTTGGGCCTCCCACTGACCCGGTATCCTCGGTAGTACGGGCCCAATACTACCGACCACACCGCATCAATGTTCATCCCAAGTCCTCCTCCCCAAACTCCGGATAGTGAGTACTCTACTTCTGACACGCTCTATCTACCCGCATACTAGCAAAGCATCTCATATAGGCAACTTCCCTAGACTAAGGCATCACAAATCGGGCCACTCTAGTCCTATCATGAATACCTAGTCTTCTAGCATGCATAACAATTCATATCATATAATATTGTAAGGTATTTTGGGGAATCTTTACCGTTCGGGCGCTGACTGATCGTACACACTGCTTCTTTCTTGCTTACCACAAAACTATTTACAAAAGTTTATGTCTTTATTTGAAAAGCTTCCTCAAATCCTCGGTTTGAGTTCAGTTACCCCCTAAGGTGCACCCGAATCCCTCAAACCAAGGCTCTGATACCAATTGTAACAGCTCAAATTTTTCAAACAAATTTTTCATTTTAAAAAAACATAATTGTTTCCATTTTAAACAAGGCATAAATAGATTAATTGTTCTGTCAAATACAATTATTCAAAATCCCAAGATCATAAAGACAATCTTCAGTGTGTATCGATCATGCCGGCGCCTTCCCACGGTCCTCGCTAGTACCTGAAATACATGCACAACAACTGTAAGCATAAATGCTTAGTGAGTTCCCCAATATACACTTACGCACATACGCCTTTCCAGGCCCTGACCTTCCGGTCCTCATAACATAATCGCCTTCCGGCCCATAACATATTGCCTTCCGGCCCACATATCATACATAAGCACACATAACAATTAACTTACCACATATATCATACATATCACATAACATATCCGACCTTCCGGTCACACAGTCAAACCCTTCCGGGTACAGTATAGTGAGAAGACTCACCTCGTAAATGCTGAAAGCTAGCAACTCCTGAAATCACTCGTGCACAATCCGACGAGCTACAACCTTCCTATAACATCACATATCTCATTAACACTTATAACTTCTAAGGATGACTATCCCTAAGAAGTCAGACTTAGGTCAACTCTGGTCAACGGTCAACGGTCAGCTCGACCGGACTCGGCGAGTACCATGGCGACTCGGCGAGTCTAGACGTCCTCCAACTTTCTGAGATTCCTTATCTACTCGTCGAGTACCCTCCTCGACCCGACGAGTTACCCTTGAAGGAATCGCGGGGCCACCCCGACTCCACTCGCCGAGTCTGAAGAACAACTCGGCGAGTCCCAGTAAATCTTCAAGCTACTCGCCGAGTCTGAAGAACAACTCGGCGAGTCCATGCCATGCAAACGAGCAAATGCTTCCTGAATTACGTGTGGTCCCGAGATATACAACCATGGGACTTTCTGGACTTCTAAACATCTCATTACTGGGGTATAAACGTTTGGGTAATAACATAATAACCCATCTAATCACTAAATGGGTTTCATAAACCCTAACTTCATAAACACAACAAACAACAGAAGGGAATCCGAAATATTACCTGGAATATGCCCTCTCTGTGTTTCCAAACCGCAGAACTCGAATTCTTTGCTGTTCCTTTAGCCAAAACCTTTCTCCTCTTTTCCCCACAACCTCTTCAAGCCCTAATATCCTCCAATCTTGCTCTAGATGCCCACAACCGTTTAGGGTTCCTTTCAATCGACTAAAAACGAATAATGACGGCACATAAGAGCATTATATACGATCCAAAACCGCACGGTTAGGGTTTCTGCTGAACAGCGTCGACTCGCCGAGTCCATATCTGGACTCGTCGAGTCCAGTCGCGGACCCGCGACTAGGTCTGCGATCCTACTCGGCGAGTCTAGGCTCCAACTCGCCGAGTCCCCTCTCAACTCACCCCAAAAACATAATTAACAATACCTGAGATTTCGGGCTGTTACATACTTTTTTGGTCACTGTGACCTAATATACCAGGTTACCTCATCTCTTCATGGGACTCCTATGTTTTTAGGTCTCCTATGTTTTTAGGTCTCCTATGTTTTTAGGTTTTCTCCATTGATGAGTTCTTTGTGTTCTTGGTTCATATTTTAGATTTCACTCAAGTCTAACCTTATGAAATTGATTGAATCTAGTTTTATGCCCTACAATTGTTTTCTATTTTTATAGTATAATTAATTTTGTATATTTCCTATAGAAATTGTTTTGAGAACCAGATATTATGAATGGATGATACAGTTTGAAATTTCACATATTTCACACACATAGAAGTCGCACACATATACACATAAGTTAGAGGACTGGCAAATTCATCGTGATCTGGGAAGGAGGGTCGCCATATGTGGTGACAAAGGAAGGTAGCGGCGTCGGAGGAAGGAGGATTAAGCCGTCGAACATGGTGGATGATCAACGAAGTTGTGTTCTTCTTAGAAACCAAGTCCACAGCCATCGTCGTTCCCTTCATAGGCAGCCTGTCATCTTCATCCTTCCTCAGCCTATCACATATCAATTCCGTCATTAGTACCACCTCTCTGAATATCAAACAGTGCTTCGGTGACCCCACTTCACTCATCCCTAATAGTTCTGAAGAAAAACAATGGAAGCTTTCGATCTACCATGTTTTGCTTTGTTTGTACCCACAATCACAACCAGACGGTTCCTTTGTGTTTGGTCGATCCTCCTCCTTCTATTTCGTTCACGGCAATTGAAAACCTCTGACATCTTGCTGCTATCGGAGGAGTATAAATTGGATTTACAAGAGTACCTTGAACAGATCTAAAAGACGATGGTAAATGAAGTAAAAGGCCCTACTGTTTGTCGTGGCTTGTTTACACTTGGAAAAGTTGTACTCATTCATTTTATTTTTATATTTGTATTTAAGATCATCTTTCAAGATAGGAAATAGAAGCAATGATGATGAGTTGGCAATTCATTTAATGATGTGGCAGATAATAACAGGTTTACCCCTTCAGTTCTTAAAAAGGACCAAATCGACCACCAAAAATAGTTTGTTCCTATAAAAGGCATGAAAAAAAAACTTTAAGGGCTGAAAGGGTAAAGTCGAAATACATAGTAGGGCCCTTGCGTCATTTTCCCTATTACTAAATATATATCAGTTTCTCTTTTTTGAAAACATTGTTTAATTCGTGACACCCTTTTTACATTTTTCTCTATTATCTTATAAATTAATTTAAGGATTTGGAAGAACCGATGGATGTACTTAAAATTTATTTGAAGCTTTCAATTCAATATGTCAATAACACAAATAATTTTATGTAGTGTTAACCTAGAACAGTAGTTAGTTTGACTTTAAATGTTACTAAAAGCCTTTTTTTTGGACATGAGTCAATTATTATAATTAAAGGTCCAATATTGGGTGTAATTGTTTCCTTAGCTACAAACAACCGATGCGTATTCATTATAGTAAGTTTTGACTATGAGGACCAAATGGTATTTGAATTGTGTTTTTATGCATTATACACATTTTTTGTTAGATATCATCAACCATTTTGGTAATTTTGTGACTTTCTCTTATTTTTAATTAATGATATTTTATATCAATGCACTAAAATTGTCTATCATAAGAACTATACAATCAAGTTTCATTATCTGATCAAATTACAGAAGAAAGACAAACATGAGGCAACTCTTGAGCAGATTCGAGCAGAATACTCAGAGGTGATGCCAAGTCCCAAGAGCTTGCTATCAACTAGCTGAAGCTTTATACAAATTACATGTTTTTTCTAAATTTCTCTATTTTTTAATATATATATATATATATATATATATATATATATATATATATATATATATATATATATATATATATATGGTTTATGTATACAGATCAAAAGAATCTGGAGCAACAGGTAAACGAGTGTGATGAGAAGAATTCTGAACTTCTGACATTACAAGCATTCAAGCAAGCAAAATAAAGAGTTAATTTAAGAGCTTCAAAAGGTAATTCTGTTGTGGGCCCCTTTAAAACGTGCAGTATCCAAGATATTAATTACTGTTTGTGTATTGCTTCTAATTGGTTTGCAGAGACAATTGTTTTGCTAGAGAAAGATGACCTTAAAGCCGAATATAAAGAACTCATTGAAAAGTCAGAGCAAGCTTCATTATGGTTGGCAAGATTGCAACAAGGACTGAAAGCAACCAGGAAACTAAGAATAACATTGAGACATTTGTAGGCTTCATCACTTTCTTATTATCTTTTTAAATTCCATTGCAGTTTTTTTATTAGACACTATCATAATTGGCAAAGTTTTAAAAGTTCACCCAATTATAGCGTTATACTTTCAAAGTAAAATATTTTAATAAGAAAAAACTCATTTATAGCATATCTGATGGTTTTTATGCAACCTAATTATAGTTTATGTTTTTTTGTCAACCTAGCACAAGTTGAGAAGAAACTTTTACCATGAGTATTGTATTTTATATTTCTAAAACCATGGTTAAATGCAATAAATATCAACTAACTCCCGCTTATCCGTTGATATAGCTATTGTAAAAACCGTATCTACATTTTAAATAAGTTGTGCAGGTGTTTGTATATGTGTACGTAATTTATAGCTATCAATACTTTTCTATTTATAGCAATGTACTTCCAATAGATTTGAAAAAAAATCATTAAAGTGACAATTAATTAGCTTTCGACTTTTTATAGCAACGTACATTCAACAAAAATATTGCTTAAACTCCCGCCGCAACGCGCGACTTAAAAACCTCGTCAAATACAGGTATTGATATTTATTAATAATCAAAATTACCTTAATCATTCTATAATGACTTTTGATCATACAAAATCTTTTTGACTATTTGACAGGGACAATTTATGTAAAAAACAATCAATTTATATAAATTGACTATTTTATAGGGACTATTTTTTTTAATGTCATTTCATAGAGACCATTTATATTTAAAAATAATGTTCATGATTTGACAATATAAACAATATTTTGAAGTTCAGTAATGATGACTTGGCAATTCATTTAATGATGTGGCAGATAGTAACGGGTTTACCCCTTCGGTTCTTAAAAAGGGCCAAATCGACCACAAAAAATAGTTTGTTCCCTTAAAAGGCATGAAAAAAAAACTTTATGAGCTGAAAGGGTAAAGTCGAAATACATAGTAGGGCTCTTGCGTCATTTTTCCTATTACTAAATATATATCAGTTTCTCTTTTTTGAAAACATTGTTTAATTGGTGACACCCTTTTTATATTTTTCTCTATTATCTTATAAATTAATTTAAGGATTTGAAAGAACCGATGGATGTATTCAAATTTTATTTGAAGCTTGCTGCAAATGCAATAAGTCAATAACACAAATAATTTTATGTAGTGTTAACCTAGAACAGTAGTTAGTTTGACTTTAAATGTTACTAAAAGCCTTTTTTTTGGACATGAGTCAATTATTATAATTAAAGGTCCAATATTGGGTGTAATTGTTTCCTTAGCTACAAACAACCGATGCGTATTCATTATAGTAAGTTTTGACTATGAGGACCAAATGGTAGTCTGAATTGTGTTTTTATTCATTATACACATTTTTGGTTAGATATCATCAACCATTTTGGTAATTTTGTGACTTTCTCTTATTTTTAATTGATGATATTTTATATTAATGCAATAAAATTGTCTATCATAAGAACTATACAATCAAGTTTCATTATGTGATCAAATTATAGAAGAAAGACAAACATGAGGCACTCTTGAGCATATTCGAGTAGAATACTTAGAGGTTGATGCCAAGTCCCAAGAGCATGCTATCAACTAGCTGAAGCTTTATACAAATTACATGTTTTTCTAAATTTCTCTATTTTTTAACATATATATATATATATATATATATATATATATATATATATATATATATGGGTAAAGTGAATATACCTAACAACCTTATATAAGCTTAGGTACCTAACCTCATCAAATTACGTCATTTTGCATTAAATTTTCATTGCAATCATCCAAGGTTCTTAAACTTCATCCCTAAACTTGATTTACTTCAAAAAAAAATTTGAAATTCATCATTATATTTCTCTTACATCCTTTTATTTGTAGCGGTAGGATATGAAGTCCATCAGGTGATATTCGATAGAAATACGTGATGTAAAAGAAAGATATTGGTGAATGTCCAAAGATTTTGGAAGTAATCAAGTTATGGGGTTGAAGTTTAAGAACCTTAGGCAATTACAATGTAAATATGATACAAACCGATGTAGTATTATGGAGTTAGGTACCTAAGCTTATATAAGGTTGTTAGGTATATTCACTTTACCCTATATATATATATATATATATATATATATATATATATATATATATATATATATGGTTTATGTATACAGATCAAAAGAATCTGGAGCAACAGGTAAACGAGTGTGATGAGAAGAATTTTGAACTTCTGACAGGCTTTACAAGCATTCAGGCAAGCAAAATAAAGAGTTAATTTAAGAGCTTCAAAAGGTAATTCTGTTATGGGCCTCTTTAAAACGTGCAGTATCCAAGATATTAATTATTGTTCGTGTATTGCTTCTAATTGGTTTGCAGAGACAATCGTTTCCTAGAAAAAGATGACCTTAAATCCGAATATAAAGAACTCAATGAAAAGTCAGAGCAAGCTTCATCATGGTTGGCAAGATTGCAACAAGGACTGAAAGCAACCAGAAAACTAAGAATAACATTGAGACATTTGTAGGCTTCATCATTTTATTATTATCTTTTTTAAATTCCATTGCAGTTTTTTTATTAGAGCAATGTACATTGAAAGTACACTATCATAATTGGCATAGTTTTAAAAATTCACCCAATTATAGCGTTATACTTTCAAAGTAAAATATTTTAATAAGAAAAAACTCATTTATAGCATATCTGATTGTTTTTATGCAACCTAATTATAGTTTATGTTTTTTTTGTCAACCTAGCACAAGTTGAGAAGAAACTTTTACCATGAATATTGTATTTTATATTTCTAAAACCATGGTTAAATGCAATAAATATCAACTAACTCCCGCTTATCCGTTGATATAGCTATTGTAAAAACCGTATCTACATTTTAAATAAGTTGTGCAGGTGTTTGTATATGTGTACGTAATTTATAGCTATCAATACTTTTCTATTTATAGCAATGTACTTCCAATAGATTTGAAAAAAAATCATTAAATTGACAATTAATTAGCTTTCGACTTTTTATAGCAACGTACATTCAACAAAAATATTGCTTAAACTCCCGCCGCAACGCGCGACTTAAAAACCTCGTCAAATACAGGTATTGATATTTATTAATAATCAAAATTACCTTAATCATTCTATAATGACTTTTGATCATACAAAATCTTTTTGACTATTTGACAGGGACAATTTATGTAAAAACAATCAATTTATATAAATTGACTATTTTATAGGGACTATTTTTTTTAATGTCATTTCATAGAGACCATTTATATTTAAAAAATAATGTTCATGATTTGACAATATAAACAATATTTTGAAGTTCAATAATGATGAGTTGGCAATTCATTTAATGATGTGGCAGATAGTAACGGGTTTACCCCTTCGGTTCTTAAAAAGGGCCAAATCGACCACAAAAAATAGTTTGTTCCCTTAAAAGGCATGAAAAAAAAACTTTATGAGCTGAAAGGGTAAAGTCGAAATACATAGTAGGGCTCTTGCGTCATTTTCCCTATTACTAAATATATATCAGTTTCTCTTTTTTGAAAACATTGTTTAATTGGTGATACCCTTTTTACATTTTTCTCTATTATCTTATAAATTAATTTAAGGATTTGAAAGAACCGATGGATGTATTCAAATTTTATTTGAAGCTTGCTGCAAATGCAATAAGTCAATAACACAAATAATTTTATGTAGTGTTAACCTAGAACAGTAGTTAGTTTGACTTTAAATGTTACTAAAAGCCTTTTTTTTGGACATGAGTCAATTATTATAATTAAAGGTCCAATATTGGGTGTAATTGTTTCCTTAGCTACAAACAACCGATGCGTATTCATTATAGTAAGTTTTGACTATGAGGACCAAATGGTAGTCTGAATTGTGTTTTTATTCATTATACACATTTTTGGTTAGATATCATCAACCATTTTGGTAATTTTGTGACTTTCTCTTATTTTTAATTGATGATATTTTATATTAATGCAATAAAATGGTCTATCATAAGAACTATACAATCAAGTTTCATTATGTGATCAAATTATAGAAGAAAGACAAACATGAGGCACTCTTGAGCATATTCGAGTAGAATACTTAGAGGTTGATGCCAAGTCCCAAGAGCATGCTATCAACTAGCTGAAGCTTTATACAAATTACATGTTTTTCTAAATTTCTCTATTTTTTAACATATATATATATATATATATATATATATATATATATATATATATATATATATATATATATGGGTAAAGTGAATATACCTAACAACCTTATATAAGCTTAGGTACCTAACCTCATCAAATTACGTCATTTTGCATTAAATTTTCATTGCAATCATCCAAGGTTCTTAAACTTCATCCCTAAACTTGATTTACTTCAAAAAAAAATTTGAAATTCATCATTATATTTCTCTTACATCCTTTTATTTGTAGCGGTAGGATATGAAGTCCATCAGGTGATATTCGATAGAAATACGTGATGTAAAAGAAAGATATTGGTGAATGTCCAAAGATTTTGGAAGTAATCAAGTTATGGGGTTGAAGTTTAAGAACCTTAGGCGATTACAATGTAAATATGATACAAACCGATGTAGTATTATGGAGTTAGGTACCTAAGCTTATATAAGGTTGTTAGGTATATTCACTTTACCCTATATATATATATATATATATATATATATATATATATATATATATATATATATATATATATGGTTTATGTATACAGATCAAAAGAATCTGGAGCAACAGGTAAACGAGTGTGATGAGAAGAATTTTGAACTTCTGACAGGCTTTACAAGCATTCAGGCAAGCAAAATAAAGAGTTAATTTAAGAGCTTCAAAAGGTAATTCTGTTATGGGCCTCTTTAAAACGTGCAGTATCCAAGATATTAATTATTGTTCGTGTATTGCTTCTAATTGGTTTGCAGAGACAATCGTTTCCTAGAAAAAGATGACCTTAAATCCGAATATAAAGAACTCAATGAAAAGTCAGAGCAAGCTTCATCATGGTTGGCAAGATTGCAACAAGGACTGAAAGCAACCAGGAAACTAAGAATAACATTGAGACATTTGTAGGCTTCATCATTTTATTATTATCTTTTTTAAATTCCATTGCAGTTTTTTTATTAGAGCAATGTACATTGAAAGTACACTATCATAATTGGCATAGTTTTAAAAATTCACCCAATTATAGCGTTATACTTTCAAAGTAAAATATTTTAATAAGAAAAAACTCATTTATAGCATATCTGATTGTTTTTATGCAACCTAATTATAGTTTATGTTTTTTTTGTCAACCTAGCACAAGTTGAGAAGAAACTTTTACCATGAATATTGTATTTTATATTTCTAAAACCATGGTTAAATGCAATAAATATCAACTAACTCCCGCTTATCCGTTGATATAGCTATTGTAAAAACCGTATCTACATTTTAAATAAGTTGTGCAGGTGTTTGTATATGTGTACGTAATTTATAGTTATCAATACTTTTCTATTTATAGCAATGTACTTCCAATAGATTTGAAAAAAATTCATTAAAGTGATAATTAATTAGCTTTCGACTTTTTATAGCAACATACATTCAACAAAAATATTGCTTAAACTCCCGCCGCAACGTGCGACTTAAAAACCTCGTCAAATACAGGTATTGATATTTATTAATAATCAAAATTACCTTAATCATTCTATAATGACTTTTGATCATACAAAATCTTTTTAACTATTTGACAGGGACAATTTATGTAAAAAACAAACAATTTATATAAATTGACTATTTTATAGGGACTATTTTTTTTAATGTCATTTCATAGAGACCATTTATATTTAAAAAATAATGTTCATGATTTGACAATATAAACAATATTTTGAAGTTCAGTAATGTGTAGAATGTGACATAAAGTGAGTGTCAATAGGATATTAGGATGTAACATAAAGTGTAAGACCCTTGATAGTCTAGGGGTCTAAATTATAAAATAGGTTTGTCGTGTTGCAATCACACGATTGCAACAATAACTGTAACCGGCTCAGTAGAGCCTATAAATAGGGCATTTGCACATATGAAATAAGCAAGGTGTTTTGAATGTTTAAGACTTGAGTTAATTCTCAAAATTCTTCCTCTGTTGAAATAGTTTATCTATTTCTGAATAGCAGGTATAATCATCCAATATAATCCAAACAATCCATCATCACTTAAGAATATTATCAAAAGATCATCCCGACGCAAACTTCCATTCAATTTGGAAACGATGAATGATATCTTGTGATGATTATACATGACAAATAACGATGATAATTCATATTAAGAACGATACCTTGCTCTGATACCAAATTGAACGGAGGGTGCATCCGGTATGACCTTTTGATGATATTCTTAATTGATGATGGATTGTTTGGATTATATTGGATGATTATATAGATGGATTTGGATAGAGGGCTCTGCTATTCATAAATTGATAAACTATTTCAACAGATGAAGAACTTTGAGAATTAACTCAAGTCTTAAACACTCAAAACACTTTGCTTATTTCATATGGGCAAATGCTCTATTTATAGACTCTAGTTTCTATATAGGCTCTAATGAGCCGGTTACAATTATTGTTGCAATACCTATGATTGCAACACGATAAACTTATTTTATAAGTTAGACCCCTAGACTATCAGTGGTCTTACACTTTATGTTACATCCTACTGACACTTACTTTATGTCACATTCTACACATTACATCCTACCGACACTTTACAATAATTAATCTACCGACAACTATAAATAATAACGACAAATGACAAATAAATTACAAATCCTTCCACAACGAAAGGACGCATGTTTTCAATAATGCACGAATCAATCGCCCACAGCAATAATCTGTTTGTAATATAAAGCCAAAAGCCAAGTAGATACTTGTCAATCCAATATAATTGTCTAGAATTTAGTGCATGGATCACAAGTCTCCAACATGACTACTCGATTAGTGGATTTGGCCATTGCAAGATAATAATGTAATTTTTTTGCCTAATTTTGCTTCTCAAAAATTTAGATTTTTTTTTCTTTTATTTTTTCTGAAAATAATCAAACACATGTGTCTAAACTTACAGAATTTGCAACACTTGAATACGACTCTCAAGGAAAAGTTTTCATTCCCAAAAATGACTAATTCCATTTTGGAACTCATTCTATCTCCACAAGAAAACATTACTAATCATCATTTGAGTTTTAAAAAATATATATATATGTGGCACAACTAATATACATCACTTTTAACAAAATTATCTTCCCTCACAACACTTTATACAAAGAAAAAAAAATGCAGAAACATCAAGTTTTGGCAGAATCTGGTCCTTGTGTCTCATCGGCATTGTTGCAAGGAACCATAAGCGGGACAGCTGATGAAAAAGTGTGATTTTGGCTAACAGGTGGCGTGGTTTCGATTTCTTGCAACAATGTAGACCCCTCATCGCAATTAGGGGCATTTTCGGGATTTTTAGTTTCAGTGAGAGGAGTGGGGTCCACGTTTAGTGTGGTGGTCTCTTTTGCACCAGAAATGCCTACAACGTCCTTACCTACTACACCTGACACACAAGATTTTGTCAGTCAGTCTAATACACACCAAACACAGTACAAAACTTGTGTCATATACTCATATCAAATTATTGCAAGATTTGACTTGGGGTAATTAATCTCCAGTGAATGTTATTGTATTTTGTGATAATTATTATTATTATTAGTAGTAGTACACAAAAAATAACTTTGCTTAGTGAATGAATAAACCTGTCTGATAAGCGATAACAGAATGCATGGTGGGAGTAGTAGATGTACTTCCACCACCCTTTTTCATCTTCAACTGCAGTGAAAAATCCGTATTATTATTGATATCATGCATCACTTTATTTCCAAAAAAAAAAACTAACATTTTGTATGTCATTTACCCATCTCAAGTAAATACATATTTGCATATGTTAAACGAACCTAAAATAAAACTCATGTATCCATGCTTAGAAAAAAAAAAGTCAACATGTTTACTAAAAAGTCATACCTTTACAGTCTCTTCACAATACTTAATAACCATGGACACATTGGTAATGCAACGTCCATGCAACAAAGTGTAAGCCCACAAAAGAAGCTTCTTTTGAGTATTCATTTCAAGAATGTCAACCGAATGCAGATTTGACTCAATATGACCTTCGGTCAACAGCTGACATGGCACAGCATACAGATTTAAGCAAGATGGCAACACCGCACATGTGGCATCCCGATAAAAGTTATAAGCAGATCTAAGCAACACAGTAGCAGCTTCCAAGTTTTCTTCCAAGGGTTTCTTGATTACAACATCTTTGACTTTCAACAACAAAGAATCCCATTTACTTTGCATACTTTTCAAATGATTTGTAATTGTATTTGTATTTGTATTTGTATCCTCGAAAGTTGATTGCCATAATTGGTCTGTAAGAATGTCGATGCAAAGGAGTTGGTTGTTTGTGGTGGTGTCTGAGAGAGGTGGGAGTTGGGGTTCGGCTAAAAATCGGGAATTTAGTGGAGTGATTGAAGCCATGTTGATGATTAGACATCTACACCAAGACATGGAGACATGTTTATGAACTTTAGCACAATTTGTGTTTGATAATTTTGGGTTTTTTAGGCGTTTTCTTATCTTTTCGTTTATGCCCTCAAGTGCTTCTAACTTGCAGTTTTTCTCTAGTGTTTGGATATACTTGAAGAGATATCTGCAACAAGTAGAAACAATGTTGTTCGGATTTTTTATAATAAAGAGTAAATTACAGTTTTGGCCTCCTCCTGTGTTGTATCACTTGTTTTAGATATAGTCGTAAAATGAATCTTGCCCTATTTTACTATTTCTTAACATTTTTTTGCAACGTAAAATTTGCCAGTCATTTTGTTAAATCCAAAATAATTACCACTTTACCCTTATCTTCTCCATAAAAACTAGAATGAAACCTAATTACAAATCCAGAATCTAAATGATATCAAAACTAACAATTAATAAATTATTAGCCAACAACCTTACCTACCACACATGAACACCAGAATGATCAGAAATCGGATCGAGCTAGCAGGATTATTTTTTATAAAAATGAGGTCAAAATGGTCATTTTCACAAATTTAAGGAAAGGGCTGTTTGCTTGGACAAAAAAATGTTAAGAAACAGTAAAATAGGGCAAGAAGATTCTTTTTTTGAACCATATCCAGAAACAGAAGTCATAAATTATAACAGAGGGGGTAAAAGTGTAATTTTTACACTTAGCTGAGTTATTTTAAGGATTGCTTACCCAAATAAGCTGCTTTCAGATAATTCTGGGCACTTGATCTCAGGCAAATTGCAAATATCTGACCACAAATTCATCTGTTCGATGTACAAACAGAACATTTTCTCTAGAAGATGCTCTAAAGCAATGTTATCATGAATATTTGTGCCACTTTCAATTTGATTGATGGAGGATACCAGTGCCTTAATGTATCTCCCAAGAGCTATAGGAACAAGATCTTCAAGGCACAATGAGAACTGCATTTGTATACAACAAGGTACAGATAAATTTTAAGTATTAATGTTTTTATAGATAGAAATACGTAGCCATCATTAAGATGAAAAAAAAAAGATGTAATGATATCAGAATATTCAAAAACAACAACATTGTACTTTGAAAAACATATAGCAATGTCATCCATATACAAAGCGACTTTCATTGCTATATATAATTAGGTAGATTTTTCAAAGTATAATGTTCTAATATGAATAAATTCAAAGTACAATGCTATATCTAAGTAGCTTTTAATAAATGAAAGTATGTTGTTATTTCTTGCATAATACTAAGAAAAGAAAAACTTACCCTTTTATCTGCACGAATAGAAATATAAGCTCGTTCAAGGGTTGATATATCTCCAGTTTCTTCCAAAAGCTTCATGTAGAACAAAATATACTTCCTAATGCATGTTATGAATTTACGAGAACTTTCTGCTAAATTAACTTCAAGGACCCTGCCAGGTGTCTTACGCCTGAAAACCAAAAAACGTTAAAATAAGACTCCAATAATTGTCCTAATAACAAAAGATTTCAAAGCACGATGTTTGTAATAGTAAGAAATGATAAAATACACAAATAAATAAATAAAAGGTCTATTAGTTACTTTATTTATTTATTTTTTACCTTCCTTTTTTGACTGTACTATCAATCTCCCACATGTTGATTGTAAAACAAGATCGAGAAGATTTAAAGCAAAATGAAAGTTCATCTTTTGCCTTTTCTAGATCCCCACTCTCACCCTTTCTGTATAGCCCTTGAGCAAGCATATATCGAGCTTTGTGAAAATGTTTCAGGTCCCCTTCCACACAAAGTTGTAGGCCAGAAAGACAATCGTTGTAAAGCATGTGCCACGTATCATCAGGGGTCTTTTCGGGATTGGATTTATCAAGAATGTTCATAACAGTTTCCTTTGTCGATTGATTAAAACAATACGTTGCAGCAATCTGTCAAAGAATCAAGAATTACTTTCATTAACTTGTTTATTGTAGCATTTTACTTTCATTTCTTAGTGTCATCTGAATACATAAAACAAGAAAAGAAGTGTGTGTGTGTGTGTGTGTTATTTCATGCAATAAAACAGAAAAATACGATGAAGTGAAGATAACCTTTAAGGCATCCTTGTCATTGTGGGGACATGACCAGAGTAACTTCAAGCGTGAAGCATGCATTCTGTAAAAGGGATCTACAGCTGATGGATTCAAAGCAATAGCCTTGTCATAGTATGCAAACGATTTCTCACGTGAGTATTTAAGCTTTTCACTAAGTTTTCCCAAGTAATATACGTAAGACCAGTCTTCCCTGTTATTTAAAAGTATTCAAATGACTCATATTTATTCATGTAATAAAACTAGAGATGAAACAACTGGAAATAGAAATAGAAATATACTTTTGTGCAAAGGCCTTCTCAAAATGCTTCATAGAGTTCTCACAGAACATTTTCCATTCAGCATCTTTTACAGGTAAATTTAATCTCTGATCATATATTGGCACCACATTCTGAAGGCCATCATAATACACCAGTGCTAACAAATCATGAATCTCTCCCTGCAATGCATCATGTGTCACTTTATCACATAGTAATATATGGCAAGTAAATGAGGATAGCTTAAATTAATATAGTTACATTGTTGCATAAATAGGTACAAAAAGTGAAAAACTGTTATATACATAACCATTTAAGTGGTGTCACATCATTAGGTAACCTGATCCTTATTACAATGTTGCATAATTGGATCATAGTATGAACCATGGTTGCATATTGAGTCTAAACAACCACTTTGTTACAAAAATTTGGAAAAAGGAGAAATATTGTTGCATAAATAGGCATTTAACTCATGATAATGATAATGATAATGATAATAATAAAAGAAAAGAAGCAAACCTGCTGGATGGGTGTTTGGGCTAAAGCTAGAGTCATCAACAAACAACGCCTACTCCTCCTTCGACTTGTATCAACTCTTTGAGCAAAAGTTGCATTCTTCCTCCACCCTGTAACATTTATCTGCTTGCTTCCATCATTCAGCAACAAGTCCACTTCCTGCAAAATAATTTTTTAAAAAGTCCCTTTACATTATATATTATATATACCAGAAAAAAGCAAAAACCAACCCATTTGAAAAAAAAAACAGAGAGTTTAGTTTTTTGTATTAAAAAACAAAATTTTAGGTTTGCTTTGGTTTTGTTTTGAAACAAAAATAAAAACCAAAGTGAACTTAATTAATTATTTAAGGTCTTTCTAGTCTCCATTGCAATACTCCACTTAGTTGTGCTGTTAGATATATAAACTTTTAGAATGTTTTTTTGCTATTAAATAATGTGAAATTCAACAAATATATTCAGATATTTTCATGACTCCATATATTTGGTTGCTATTTTTTGGGGACTAAAAGCCAAACTTTTTGGTTCGTTTTCAGTTTTATACAGAAACCAAACCACATATGGATTTAGGGTTTTAGAAAAGGAAGACAACAAAGTATTCATATAGAATGGGTAAATGCAACATACTTTCATTTATTTGTGTATTATAGCATTTGATTTCTTTGTTTTACATTTCCAAAAAATGTTCTTATTGAGGCATAGTAATTTGAGATTTTTATCTAAACCCTAAACATGAACCAAGGAAAGATGTTACGTGTTAGCTCATTACCTCATCATAAATAGTAGCAAGGCGTTGCCAGCTGTCAAAGCGCATTGGATTAAAGAGTAAATCATATTTAAAGAGCTTTGCAGTTTGTTGTACAAACTCTTCACCTTCCTTAGTCAGCACAAATCCAGCCCATTTATCAGTTGCACTCATTTCCTCTGATTGTGCAACAAGATAATACAAGTTCCCATATACATCCATATATGGCTCAGACCTACAAAACAAAAAACACCATACACACTATTTATATTGAACCCCTAAATGCAATAAATAGCAACATACTCGCATTTATTTCTATTTATATAGAATCCTAACATTCAGTTCTTGCTATTGGAACATTGTCATTTTAATTTTGCTTTTCTTAAGGATTTGTCTTTGAAAATCTAGCTAACTATAGCTTTTCTACTTATTAACTTTTTTTCTTATTATACTTTAAATATTCTATCCAATTCTAGCAGTGAAATTTGCTTCATACTTTGATGATATTGCTATAAGTAGGTAGTTTTTTTTAGAAATGAGAACTCAACAAAAAAAAGGTTGCTATTTTTGCATTCTACATAGAAAAGGAATACATCATGAACTCATGATACAACAAGTTATTCATATAGACAGGCTATAAGAAGCTATGAATATTATTATATAAAAACAGATACCTGTCTATATTTGTTGGCTGTTGCTGAAGAATTGAAGAATTTTGATATATAATACTCATGATGGAATCCCGAAAACCATCAGATCCAGCCTCTTCTGACAATTTGTCTTCACATAAATTTGGGTCATCTAAGAATTTGTCTATTGCATTTCCATTCAATGCACTTTCAGGTGGTTGTGGAAAATGTTTACGTATGGCTCTTAATACTCTTCGCAGTTTAACCAATCCAGTTCTCTGAAGATATATATATATATATATTAATGAAATAAACCATTAACTTTTAAAACCTTGTTAACTATAAAATATCTCTTCCTCTTGTAAAGCTACGTAATGAATTCTACAGAAAATATTATATTTTTATGAAAGGGTTAAATAGTATCATATCCTAATAAGAAAAAAGGAAGTACAATGCTATAGTTTAGATTTCTGAGTATAGTGTGTTTATATGAAAAGATTTTATAACCATAGTAAAGTTGTGCAATGATTGTACAAAAAGGTTTTATAAAAAGGGTTAAATGCAAGAAATAGCAACGTACTTGCATTGAATTTTTTGTTACAGCATCATGCATTCATTTCTTTCAATTACAGCATTATACTTTGAAAATTCTATTAATTACAGCAATATCATCCAAACACAAAGCAATTTTCACTGCTGTTAATGGATACGATTTTTTAAAGTATAACATCCTCATAAGAAAAAAAAATGAAATGCTATAATTAGGTAGACTTTACAAAGTACAATGTTTTATTAAGAAAATTTTGATAGTACCCTGTTGTAATAGAAATAAAGAAAAGTATGATGCTATATTACACAAACAAACGAAAATCGTTGCTATTTCTTGCATTTAGCCTTTTTTTTCGGAAATGAAACAGACAATATATAGAAAAGGAAGGTAATATGATCACTCACAGATGAAGCCTTAGCATATGGCAGAATATATTGGAAAACATCAGCACATTGTTCTTTTGTTTGATAATCTCCACGACTTGTATTTTTGTGCATAGCAAGATCATCTTCATACGATGAATCAGATCTAAGATGCAAACCATATAAACAAAAAAAACATTGATCAAGAGCAGTATCTATTTCAATCTCAAGATCCTCTTTTTCCTCTTCAGTTAGTTGTTTTCCAGATTCTAGTAATTGATCACTTGAAGCCATTTCCACATTTGAATCATTCCCAGATATTTTAGCATACCCTTCTTGTAAAACTTGCTCATCACCACACTGAGTTGACTCAGGACCCTTGTTTATAGACTTGAGTTTCATGTCTAAATGCAAAAGATGCTTTATGGCAAGTTTAAGAAAGGCCCCATCTTCTTCACCATCACCACTGGCACAGCAGATGCCATGCTCAGCAAGCATCTCGTGGATTGCAATTATCAATTCAATCTGAAAAAGCATGACCAAGAGATGTCAATCAATGATGAGGGCATTTACGTCTTTTTCACAGACAAGAGATCGAGTGCATACTTGAGTTTTGATGGAAATATTTGGGTTCAGATGTTGAAGTCTGAAAAATGCAATAGCAGCATCTACAAAACAACATTTTTGCCTTTTTTCATCCTCATCTGGATTGTCCACTTCTATGGATTTCTTGGAGAAGCATATGTTTGCTATATGACACATAACAGCTAGCAGCAAAGATTGAATATCACCAATGATTCTCAAAGGAATAACAGAGCCATTCTGTGAGAAAAAAGCAGAAGCTACATAACTATGAAGTATTGAAGTTTATGAATCTTTGGAGAGCATGAATGTGAGGAATCAACAATAGAAAAAATAGTAATGCACTTTCATTTGTTTCTGTATTATAGCCTCCTACTTTAAATTTTAAATAAGGGTTGAATGCAAAAATAGCAACATATTTGTCATGTATTATAGCATCCTATTTTCAATCAAATATGGAAGTTGAAGCCTTGAAGGATTCCAACACGGAATGGAATCTCAAATTCCAATTCCATCAGATTCAACCGGAATCATTATTTTCGGAAAGAACATATATATATATATATATATATATATATATATTAAAGAAAAAAAATTAGTTAAACACACTGAACTTACAATACTTCCACAAGGAATGATGGAGTTCTTCATCTCCTGTGTACATTGTGAAATTGCTTTCACTTCTTCAGCTAAAAGGGGATGCAAGTCTGTGGTTGAGTTTTTGCTTAATTCACTTTCATTGGATGATTTCTGGGAACCAAAACCCTCTTCCACACCAGTAGCAGCCATGAGAAGCTTTAGTCTCTGTCTGTGGCATCTCAAATAAACATTGGCATCCACTGGTTTTAATCTTTCACATGCTTTAATCAGAACATTTAGAGCAGATAATTCAGCTGAATCAGCCCCTTCACCATCTTTCTCAAAAGATGAACCAGAAACATGATCATCTTTCATGCAAGATAGAAGAGGAGCAAGCAAGTTAACACATTCTAAATGCAACCCTTTTTCCATCATTTCATTTACACTATTTTTCATCAAAAAATCAACCTCTAAAAGGTTAATTTCATGCAGAACCCGATCAACAGTCAGCTTGTTCATTACTTTCAAGTGTGGAAGACAAATGGAAACAAGATTGTTCCTTTCCTTATCTGTGTTTGTTAACAAGGCCAAAGAAACACCAAATTCTTTTCGGGCTTTTTCCCTGTCACCATTAAAAATTGACAATTTTCCACTTACCCAAAAAAAACGAACCCAAAAATCCCGTTTATTATCCAACAAAGAACCAATTGCAGACACATCTACATCATTCAGAGCTACAGATTCAATGAGTTTACAAAGATGATAAGATGCTTTCAACATGAAATCAGAGCGAATCGACTCGTCTGATGATCGTATCCCAAAGTCATACGCCAGCTCAGCAAGAAAAAGACTGCATTCCGGGGTTCTACTCTCTCCTAAATTCCGTGTCAATTCTTCTAACTCTAGAAACTTCTCACATGTATCCTGATAAGAAATCCTTCTACATCCAACCTCTTCTAAGAGCATCCCTGCTACATGATATACACCATAGTTTTTTGATGTTTTGTGAACAAACTGAGCAACATCAATGGACTCATTATTATGGGTATCAGTTGTATCCTCTGAATCCATTCTGAGATTTGTAATTCTGGATTCACCCATGATAAATGGCTCCAGAAATTGGGGAACAAGTTTGACTAAATCTTTAGTGGGTGTGAAATCTGATTCTTCCTTATCTGGTTTTCGACTCCTAAGTCTCTCAAGACGACTGCTTCGCCTTTCTTGGTGTTGTTCTTCATTCATATTACTCTCTGTGTTAGCAGGAATTGAGGAGCCATTAACTCCTTCTTTTTCCTTTATTGGGTTATCTGAACTACAAGGCATACGTATGATTAATCTAAAGTCTGCAGATTTATTAGAATCATTCAAAGGAATCAAGATCTTCAAAAGCTCTCCAGCTAGAGCACTCCAAGAAGCTTCCGAAAGGTGCAAGATTGTATTCTGATTTGACTTTTTAGTTGACCCATTATCATTTAGATCATGATTTGTTGCTTTTCTTTTGTCAAGAAATTTCAATCTGACGTGATGTGGTTCCAATTTGTCTATACCTCTTGGAGAAAAGGGAGTAGGTTCAGACTCTTCAATCACATGTTTGACTTTTAAAGCACGAGAATGTGAAGGCCAATGCCTTAGAATTAAATCAGCAACTGAAAGACAAGCTACTTCATCACCAATAGCAATAAGAACTTCCAAAAGTTTCTCCATGCAATTCCCTAAATGCATTGATTAAAAAGCTTAGAGCATGAATTGAGAGATATAGTGATATACAACGCAAAAAAAAAAGTATTTAAGTTTGAAGAGTTACAGTTGTTAGGGCTGCATAAAAGGCCTTGCTCAAATGCCCATCGAGAGATGCTCAATAATCCCATTGAGCATGATAGTGTTCCAAGCTGATTCCACACAACAGAATCTTTGGAATCAATATCTACAGCTTGAAGATAGCAATGTAGAGCACTTTCATAATGGTTAGAACCTTGTTGAAGAAATACAGTGGCAAGATTTTTCAGTGTTAAAAATCTGTGAAGATGAAAAAACATATACACACTTGTAAGATAGATGTTTACTGACAGTTAACAGTTTTGATCAAAGGTGGTTCTATAACAAACCCTAAACCCTAGATGTCAATGGGTCAAAAATAGCAACTTTTTACCCTAGATGAAAACATATTTTTTACCCATGCATGGCAATTTGAGCTAAAATAAATCACATAAAAATACTATAACAATGGGTTATGTGTAAGAAATGGCAAACTACTTTTATGATTTGTTTATTATTATAGCATCCAACTTTCATTTCTCCTATTACAGCATTGTAACTGAAAAATCCACCCAATTATAGCATTTTCATCTAAGCACAAAGGAATTTTCACTGTTATAATTGAATATGTTTTTCAAAGGTATAACATCCTAATAAGAAAGAATGTGAAAGTACTAGGCTATAAGTGGGTAGATTTTTAAAAAGCACAATATCTCAAGAAGGAAAAAAAATTGAGCAATGTTGTAATAGAAAGAAATGAAAGTAGGATGCTACAATACACAAATAAATTGAAAAGTACATTGCTATTTACTTACATTTAGTGCCTATAAAAGTAAATCAAAACGTGAAGCATAATACCACAATACCATTCCAAAACCTAAAATCTACAACTGAATGACAAAAATGAGAAGTGAGAATTAACCTCAGCTGCAGTAGATGTCCATCACTACCACAATTATCAACCTGACATAAAAGAGAAGATTTTGAAGCAGTTTAAGAAACCAAGTGTAGAAAGTAAGGAGTATTTTCATGCTAGTAGACTTGTGAGATTCTTGAAAGTAATTCACTAATTCTAACCTGTCCATTTGGAAGAAGAGGGTCTTTTAATACGTTTTCTAAGAGCTCACGAGCCTTTTCATACTCCTTTGCCTGTAACTTCAAAAGTCCTTCTTGATAGGTTTGTGAAAGTCGGAATTCCTGGTAGCATGGAATGTACATAAATCAATAATAGAACATCTCTTTGTTGCTTCAATTTGATGTGAACATATTTTGTATACATAACACACTGTTGTTTGTAAAATGGAAACAAATAGAATCATTCAGCAACTTAACTCCACTGTTATATCTTATTACTATACCAGAATTCCATAGATGGAGAACCACATGTATGTATGCTATAAATTCATATAATTCAGCATAAGAAAATACAAGATAATATGTCTACTCTATCCAAAGGTGTTCGCTTCACCATATATGCAATCAGGGAAACAAAATATGGCTGGAATTGATTTCCATTAATGATCCTCATGGTACGTTTGAATGGGTTTTTGGGTAAATGTAAGTATGTCATCATAATTCGTACATACTAAGAACATATTCCTTCAATTCCAAAGAGAGAGCTGCAATTCTCTTGTAATCCATAGTTGTCTACCTTTCTTTTTGAATTGCAACTGTTTTTCAATCCCCATGTACCCTCGCATATATAAAGATCTTACTTTGAGCGCAAATTTATTTCAACAGTGGCCCATTTCGAGAATGCAGAATTTAGTTGTTTTCTTGTGTGGTCGCGTTTGTGCATGGGAAACATATTACGCATTATGAACAAAAATTAACTGTAAAAGGTAACAAATTGTGTATGTATGTATATATTAATATGTAGAAAGGGAATTAGGGTTTGCCTGAGCTTCTTTGGTAGGGGCGAGGGGTTCCCATTGGTTTTTGGAATCTGTATCGTTGATAGCTGCAATTGAAAACTGAAAAACAAAACTAAAGCAATCAAAACAAGAAACAAATAGAAAGGAATTGTAGAAACTGAGAAGGTTGAAGAAAGAGTCTACCATGGTGTTCGATCTTCGTACTTGGAAGTGTTTCGTTGAGTCTTCCCAATTTCTCACCGATTATTTAGGCGGGTATGTGCGTTCAATTACAGAGTTATTCTCCCCTTTTGCTTTCAAATCCATCGTTCTCTATTTATTTATTTTTTTGTATAAATTCTACAAAATCAAAATGGATGGAATGCTCCTTCCATTAGACTGAAAATCAGATTTATTTTGTCGGATAAAATATAATATAACTATAAATAGAATAAATTACACAAATGGTCCTTATGGTTATGGTAATTTATGCGTTTGTTCTCTAACTTACTTTCTTAACTCGAATCGTCCCTATAATGTGATTTTGTTGTGCGTTTGATCCCCACCACTCTTAAAAATACTATTTTGCCCTTCTTACTATTGTTTTATCTTTTTATTATCATTTATGCTATTATTATTAAAAAAAAAATGATAAATAAATATATAGGACCCACCTCATCTTATCCCTACCCTTTAACTTTATCATTGTGCTTTCCTCTCCAGCAACCCACCTAATGTGCTCTTCATCAGGAGCTACGCCCCATTCCCGAGTTCAACTTAACGAGATAAATGAAAGGAAATAAATGGAAATGAGAAGAAAATAAAAGAAATCGGTGTTCCCGAGTTTCATTAAAGGAAGGAAGTGGAGGAAAATGGGAGGATCACTTTCCCTCCTAACTTTCCTTCCGATTTGGGAGGATTTGGAAAAAAAGAACAAAATGATTTATTTTCCTTTCATTTCTCTCCAACTTAGGAACACGAAAGAAAATTTTGTTTTCCTTTCCTTTCTCTTCTTTTCTCTCGTGACTTTCTTTTCTCTTCTCTTATTTTCTTTTGTTAAACTCGGAAACAAGGCGTAAGTGTTTTCCTCGAAATTCCATCGGCACTTTTTCCCCCCTCTACCGCTACCAACATCTGTCGCGCATGTGCCACCACCAAACTAACATCTTTCCCAGTTCTACTTCCCTTTTTTCCTTTTTTCAGTGTCACCTCCCATATTCCACTAAAATTGTCGTCGTTGTCGTCGTTGATCAACACATGCACGACGTGGCTGACCCTTTCCCCATTCTCCAAAAACCAACCACCAGATGTCGCAGAAACCCATTCAAACATTTTACAAACGTCCAATTGTGTTCATGGGAAATGTGCGCGATTGTAAAAATTCTAGAATCCAACTACTGTAATCGTTCCAACTTAATTGTGCATAATAAAGTATGTGACGAATTGAATACATGGCAGAGATCTCACCTTTTTTTCCACAGTTACCACTGAGACTCATTTTCTCTAAATTTTAGTTCATTGGGTTTTTCTGATTAGTATTGTCAATTCAAAAGCTTGTTCATATGAGGTTTCATCTGAACTTTTGGTTCAAGGATTCCTTCATGTTCTTAGCCATAGATTTTGCTTAAATGATTTTAATTTAACTTTGATTTCATTACAACTTTAACATATTGATATTTTTTTATTTGATGAATTGGAGAATTCCATTCTATTTCTTGGTTTTTTTTTTTTGAGGTTTTGATGTATTGAATTACTATGCAGAGATGAAGATTGATAGTTTGTAGGTAACATAAGATAGGGGCATGGAAGGTCGGTAGTCTCGTCGAAGAAGGAGGGTGAGGGTGGAGGGAAGAGGTCGGGTATGGCTGAGGGTGATGGACCCATATCTATTAAACAACTTTTTTACAATTTTGTTTAACAATTTAATAAAAAACAGCTAAAACAATAATATTAGTCATTTTAAGTCGGTCATGACTAATAGCGCAACAAAATGAAACTATAGGGACGGTTTGAGTTAAAAAAAAAAAAATAAGTTGGGACCATCCAACTAGTTCATCAAAAGAAGAAACCTACTAAGAAAGCAAATGTATGATTCTATTCTATTATGCCGTACAAGATGCTTGGATTGTTGAGTTAGATCTATCGTTTCGTGTCTATTAGATCAGATTTGTTATTTTTGTTGCCATTATTTTTGGTATTTGACTGGGCTCGAAACTCATCAATTTGTTTTGAGTTGGTTCAAACAATTGAAGAATGCAAGGCTAAAAAGAGTCATCGTGCGTGATCTAAGAGGCCCAAAGTTCATGGAATGATACCTATAAGCCCAAGAAATGCATAAAGACTCATATAGATGGATATTGTTTCTACTGTTAAGGAACAGGACACTGAAAGAGGAATTGTCTCTCTTATCTAAAAATAAAGTATGAAGAGACTAAGATGTACATGGTGTTTCTATTAGGGGTCGTTTGATAGTTGCTGACTGGGTTAGAACTTCTAACTGAAACTTATTGTTTGATTTTATATCTGACTAATTAAGCAAAATGACTATATCACCCTAAAACAATATTTTTATAATAATACATTTATGCAATAATTGATCTAAAACTAAACCTCATAAAACCATACTAAATTAGACATAAATCAAACATCAATAACCAACAAAAACTTAGGTTACTTCATTCAATACGTTCTAACAAATGAAACTTAAGCCAATTTAGAAGAACAAAGGATGAACAACATAACCAATAAAACATTTGTAAATTATATTCTAAAAGAATTACAAAGAAAATTACAAACCAATTGACCGCATTATTCTTTAACCATTCAACCTCACCCATCTCCACATGTTCCAAAAGCATTCATGCATTGTTTTGTAACTTGCAAGTTTGTTGTCTACAAACGCATAACCCAACCACCTTTCAGGTTTAATCATCACAAATTCCATATGTGTTGTAACATGGCTAACACAAGCGAAAACTGGACATTCTCAAATATAAATGAATCATAAATCATACTAGGTTAAACCAACAAGGCCAAAAGACTAAAGTATGCATTAGAGAACAGAGGAGCTTACCTCAACTCCTCCACTTTCTTTAAGGGCTTGACAAACCAAAACAATTTCTTTGTTTGTTGCTCGACCTTTTGCCACAATAGCCTTTGCTTCCCCTGAACTATTAACAAAACTAGCTGTAACGACCCAAAATACGACCCAAAATTTTTTGTTTTAATATTACTAAAGATCACATCATCGGTTATCATAAATAATAAAACCATAAAATGATTAACTCAAATGTCATAATAACTGTGTCTAAACAAAACTGTATCAATCATAACTTCTTCCAAATAAAACTTCCAGGATAAAACTGAGGTTGTGGTGTATGCGATGTCATCATCCCGAGCTCTTCCCTTTACTAGTTGAAGTACCTGAAACCAAAAGTGTAAATTGTAAGCACAAAGCTTAGTGAGCTCCCCCAAATTACCACATACCATATAATAACGTGTAAAGCACATAATGGGCCTTGCCCACTGCATCGGACCAAATTCTGGAAACTGCATGGGACCAAAGTCCAGAAACTAACCAGGGCCTTGCCCTCTGCATCAGACCAAATTCCAGAAACTGCATCGGACCGGAGTTTGGAACTAACTGGGACCTTGTCCCCTGCATCGGACCGAAGTCCGGAATTGACTGGGACCTTGTCCCCTGCATCGGACTGAAGTCCGGAACTGACTGAACATAGCATAAACACATATCAACTAGCATAAACATATATACTGCATATTGCATTGGACCGGAGTTCGGAACACATAACACAAAGACATGCTTGAATCACAAAGACATCAAGCACCCTGAACTACTGCATCGGACCGAAGTCTAGAAACACTGCTAACTAAACGGGCCGGTATTGTGGCCGTAGACCTGTTCCAACTGGAAGGAAACTCACCTCGAAAGTTGGTTGCTGAAAATCTACTCGGGAACTCTCTATTGTTGCTCTGGTATCTCCCCAGCTACAATTCTCATAAACACACTCAATCAAATATTGATGACTAATCTAAGGGCGAAATGACTATCTTACCCCTGGACAAAGTCAACACTATGGTCAAAGTCAACATACAGTTGACCTGTCTCGCCGAGTTGGGCCGCCAACTCGTCGAGTCCTTGCTCTCATTTCTAATTCCTGTCCGCTACTACTCGTCGAGTTTGGCATAGACTCGACGAGTTCCTCTTCGATGCGAATAATCATTCTATCTTCATCTGACTCGCCAAGTTGTATGAACAACTCGTCGAGTTCTCCTTCATCATAAGAACACTCTGGACTGAGACTCGCCGAGTTGTATGAACAACTCGTCGAGTCTGTTCTTGTGGCAAGAAGATTGCCTTGGACTCGCCAAATTGATAAATATGGACTCGGGTGTACGGGGGTCCGGGGAAGCGCCCATAGGGACGTGGTTTCAAGGGGCAACACCCATGGAGGGGTCTAAGGGCAGCTCCCCTAGCAGGGTCCAAGGGTCAAATCCCCCGACGGGGGTTCCAAAGGCTAGCCCCTGAAACCTAAATGGACTTCTATATAGGAAATGGGCCTAATCCAAAGTTTTTTTTTGTCAAATACACAATATATTGAGTTCAAAGAATGGGACAAGTATGGGGCTCTGTTTTTCCACACAACTATTGACATCTTGGTACATAACCAAGATGTTACCATTGCAGTAGAGATAGAACGAGAAAAATTGTTTCCTTATTCTCTTTCTTTATACAATTTTCATCTATCAAGAATACAAATCATCACAAGGTACTTTATATTATATGATTTTTTATTAGGATTGTAATCCAAATCAGATTTCTTGGATTATCCCATTTCTAAATTCATGTAACCCCAGTCAATAAGGGACAAATTACAGATTTTAGAAAGTGAATTAATCATGATCCAAGTGTTACTTATTTTTCCAAAATCCTATATCTAACATGTGGGCCTATATAAGGGTGCGAACTTTTAGGGCTTCATCTTATTCTTATCATCCACCTTCTATATACGAAACCCTAGCCCCTTGTACATCCTTGAGTAAATTACACAAATGGTCCCTATGGTTTAGGGTAATTTGCGTGTTTGGTCCCTAACTTATTTTTTAACACGGAAGGTCCCTACTGTTTGTTTTTGTTACGTGCTTGGTCCCTGTCTTACCTAAAAAACTATTTTCCCTTGGTTTTTTAATTTATTTAAATAAACACACCCCTAACCCCATCTCTCTCACCGTACCTTACATACCCCGTCATTTTTTCCTATTTAAATACTAGTATTTTTAGGTAAAACAGAGACCGAGCACATAATAAAAACAAACAATGGGGACGAAGCGCTTAACAAAATAAACAATAGGGACTTCCCGAGTTAAAAAAATAAGTTAGGGACCAAGCATGCAAATTACATCAAACCATAGGGACCATTCGTGTAATTTACTCTACATCCTTAGAGAGATTTTGGTGCATTTGTGAGATCCTTGAAGAGGAAGTAAGCTTTGGGTGCTTGGAGAAGTCCTTTCCAGTTGAAGATTCTACATTTTTGTCACTTCTTAAGTGTTGTAATGTAACACCCACAGATTCGGGCTAGTCAATTTAGAGACAATAATTGTCAAGAACGACTTTAACTAAGTTTTAGTATATGTCACAAGAGTTCCATACATATAAAGAACACCGAAATCCGAGTTATAACCAATAAGTTATGGTCTGTAGAAGTTCCGCAACAAAACCGACACGACGCTATGTGACGTAAAAAGTGAGTTTAAGATAAAATACTTTTTAGCCTTAGAGTTCTAAACGAAAGTCGTAGTATTCGTTAAATCGAGAGAATACATAAAAAGAATGCCCAAATCTGACATTGTATGAGAAAGTTATGATTTTTCCAAGTTTCGGCATAACAGTATACAACCCGGAGTTCGAATATTAGATCAACCAATTTTTAGCCGACACGACCTAAACAAGAATCGAAGATCTCGTTAATAGTAGCTCAACGGTAAAAAGACAGACGAAAATGGACGTCAGATGACAAAGTTATTAATTTTTAATAGACTTTTCATGTCCCAGCCTGTTAAAATATAACTTTAAAAATAAATTCAAAATTAGCTGACGGGGTCTAAACGAAAATTTTAGAGTATGGTCCCACCTACGCGTTGATATTAAGAACATCGAAAACAGAGCTCTTTTGCGAAAGTTACAAATTTTAGAAGTCGGGAATGGAATTTGCAAGACTGATGCGAGGGTACGCCCCACGTAACACTTCGGACGCCTCGCGTACCAAGTAGGCCCGCGTACACCAAAGGTACGCCCATCGGACTTCCTTTGTGCGGTTTCGAAGCTAGCCACGTCGTTTCATCCGGAGGTTGACACCTGATTGTACGAACGCGACATGTAAGAGGGTACGCCCTGCGTATCCAGGTACGCCTGGCGTACCTCCGCAGGTACGCCCCACGTAAGACCGAAGTTCCAACTATAAAAGGGATGCGAGGGCTGCCCCATTCTTCACACCTCAAACCATTTCTTTCTCTCGCTACTCTCTCTCTAACCCTCCCAAATCCCTCCCTAAGACCTAGTAACCTTAAAGGTGCTAGAAGAAAGCCCCGAAGCGCCTGAAGGATTCGAGAAAAAGAGCTTTTCAGCTCGGGAAGCTCTGCCCCCGCAGAGCCCGGTTTTTAGCAAAACCCACTGTTTCGTTAAAGGAAATTATTTTTTGAAGAAGCAAAGTTTGTTTGAGTTCGGAATCACCACCTTAACAAGTGAGTGCATAGTTACTTTCACCTTACACACAAATATGAAGTATTTTATATAAATTACGTGTTATGTGTGCATATTATCTGTTTACCAGAGATTTATATTGGATGAAAGATCTAAACTTCTTTTTTAGATTTAAACTATATAAGTATTTTATAAATCTATGTTGGATGAAAGATCTAAACTTTTTTTTAGATCTAAACTATATAAGTATTTTATAGATGTATGCTGAATGAACAACTATATACATGTTTTAAATGATTTAAACTGTATATCTATTTTATATCTACAAATATGTTGGGTAAAACACGGGTAAATCATCATCCGCGACATACTGCGGAACAAGAAGGGCCCTCTCCCTGAACTTGGTGGTGATCTCTGCCACACTCTCAGTAGTCTGTGTCAAATCCTGAAACTCCTGTGCCAACTGTTGCACCTCAATAGTCGGTGAGAACTTAGCCCTGAACCTGGCTGAGTGTCACACCCCCAAACCAGAATGGCGGAAACATTCGAGGGTAGATGACTTCACGTAGTATCATAACAATTGAATATCGTAAAGAAAGTAACACAACCATCATATATATAATAAAAACGTACAGTGTTGCGTTATACATGTTTCCCAAAAGAATATTACAATATGATGATTTAAAATGTTTGATAATAAACGCCTTAGCGTTCCTTCTTCAAAAGCTGGTAGCTACATGTATTACTGATTCCCTGAGAAATACAAGTGGTTTCGAAAAAGTGTCAACAATAAAGTTGGTGAGTTCATAAGTGTTTTTGTACTGAAAAAGTATGTCTTTTTGGAAGAAAATAGATTGAAAACTTCCCAAAGTTAGAGCTTGTTAGTATCTTTCGTACTTAAATGGTAAGGATGAAATTTTGTACTCAAAATAATGTAAATACTGAATGCATATATGAATCTCGTAAATCAAGCTTGTTTTTATACTTTCGTGTGAGTCTTATAACCATACTATTGACACAGACTGCCTGTAACAACATTCTTCAGGAGTTGTAGTGTTATGACATTTGTCACCCCAGACCTGCCGGTCTAACTGTAGCTAACAGTTTAGGTGCAGGGTTGTCAATCCCGTATAGATCTATACACAAGTATCACGTTCTCCTTCCAAGAGATTATGGCTTATAATACAGGACTTGAAATGCATACTTAAGAGTACGTTGAAGTTGAATATCTCACATCACTTAGTATAAATAGATTTACGATAAGAAAGACTTTATTTCACTTTAGGTGAAAGTAATTCATTTTTCAAGATGTATACGTAAGAATGTGTGAATAACTCGCAAACTATATCCATTATAGTTTTTCTAAAAGTATGTTCCATTTGGTGAAAATAACTTGGTGAAATACTAAACTTTATACGTAAAGTAAGATGTTGGTATCGAATAATAATAAAATAGATGTTGCATTTATAAAGTGATACGTTTTCTTGTATTGTACTTGTATTCCCCCCTAAAACATGAAAAGACTTGAAAAGTAGGGGTATGAACTCACTTGTTCGGTTTGAAGAGAGTGAGACTAGAATTGAGCAGAACTTCAACTGCGGAAAGCTGCGTCTTCGAGCTTCTCGGGGATCTCGGTAGCGTAGAACCTTCGTCGGGGGCTCGGGTGTGGAACCGAGGGTGTCGGGATGGCCTCTGGTGCTTACAAGTGTGTGAAAGTGAGTGGGAGTTTGAGAAATGTGAGTCAAATTCCGGAGTTCATGTCTTCTGTTTATAGGGTTGAAGGCGCGAGTACGCCGGGCGTACCACCAGAGTACGCTGGGCGTACGCGTTACGCCGGGCGTACTTCGGTTACGCTGGGCATAACTTTGTGTCATGGCTTACGATTCGGGTCTAGCTAGGCGTAGAGCTTGCAGCCGATGGGACTCGACCTTGCACCTGAGTACGCTGGGCGTACTCTTGAATTACGTTAGGCGTAATTCCGGCTTCAATCTTCTAAATTCCGTAACTTTCGCGTACGGGCTCCGTTTTTCGCGTTCTTTATATCCACGCGTAGGTGAGATCATGCTCTACAACTTTCATTTAGATGCTGTCGGCTAGTCTTGACTTTATTTTTAGTACTATGTTTTTAATAGGCCGGGACTGCTAAAGTTTGTTAAAAATTCATAGCTTCTTTATCCGACGTCTGTTTTCGTTTGTCTTTTTATCATCTCACTCCTGATGTGGAGACCTTCAACTCTCGTTTAGGTTGCGTTAGCTAAATATCGTTCGATCTTTAATTTGAGTTTTTAGCTCTCTACTATTGTTACGAAATTTAGAAAATTCGTAACTTCTCCATACGAGGTCCAATTTGGGCGATCTTTTTATGTACGTTTATGGTTTAACGAACTCTACGACTTTTGTTTACATACTTTTGGTTAAAAATTCATTTTATTAGAATTTCACTTTTTACGTTAAATAATGTTTTACTGTGTGTCGTGAATATTTGAGTGGTCATAATTTCTTCATTATAACTCAGTTTCGAATGTTCTTTATGTTTTTGGAAACCTTGGCATAATATCTAACATTTGATGCATCCCAATTTAGATTTTTGAACACTTTATTTTTTAGGCTAATTTCGTTGATTCCAAATAGTTTCGTTGTATTTTACTTTTGAGTGTTACATTGCTTTGGAAAAAAATGTAGGGTTGTCACATCATCCCCCCGTTAGAGAAATTTTGTCCCGAAATTAAATCTAAGACAGAGTTTACGGGTTAGGAAAGAGATATAGGTACTTTTGTTTCATCTGATCCTCGCGTTCCCAGGCGTATTCAGGTCCTCGCTTGGCGTTCCAGCGGACCTTTATAATAGGTATGCGGCTTTGTTTAGTTCTTTTAATTTCCTGATCCATGATCTCTACTGGTTCTTCTACGAATTGGAGATTCTCATTTATTGCAATTTCGTCCAGAGGGACGACAAGGGTCTCATCGGACAAGCACTTCTTTAGGTTTGATACGTGAAAGGTAGGGTGTACGTTGTGGAGTTCCTGAGGTAATCGAAGTTTGTAAGCCACCGGACCGATCCTGGCAAGGATCTCGAACGGACCAATGTACCTTGGGTTCAGTTTCCCACGCTTTCCAAAACGTATTAATCCTTTCCAGGGCAAGACTTTTAGTAGGACACGGTCTCCAACCTGGAATTCCAAGGGTTTCCGTCTTTTATCCGCATAACTCTTTTGTCTATCCCTTTATGCCTTTAGTCGTTCCCGGATCTGAACAATCTTCTCCGCAGTTTCCCTTATGATTTATGGCCTAGTGAGAGTGTTGTTTGTTTCCTGTCCTCTTGCTAGCTGTGTGTCACCCACTTCAGCCCAGCACAGAGGTGATCTGCACTTACGACCGTAGAGGGCTTTGAACGGGGCAGCCTTGATGCCAGTGTGGTAGCTATTGTTGTACGAAAACTCGACTAATGGTAGATATGTGTCCCATGCCTTGACAAAATCGATTACGCAAGATCTTAACATATCTTCTAGGGTTTGTATGGTTCTCTCACTCTGGCCTCAGTTTGTGGGTGATAAGCAGTACTCATGTCTAGTCTCGTTCCTAAAGATATTTGCAGCGACTGCCAGAACCTTGAGGTGAATCTACTATCTCGGTCCGAGATAATGGATATTGTCACACCATGCAGCTGTACAATCTCCCTGAGGTATGTTCTAGTTAGTTTCTCCAATTTATCCGTTTCTTTGATTGGTAGGAAGTGCGCATATTTAGTTAACCTATCGACGATCACCCAGATGGTGTTGAGTCCGCTTGCCGTCTTGGGTAATTTGGTTATTAAATCCATGGTTATCCGTTCCCACTTCCATTCGGATATTTCTGGTTGTTGTAACAATCCTGAGGGCTTTTGGTATTCCACCTTGACTTTGGCGCACGTCAGACATTTGCTCACGTAGGTAGCAATTTCGGCTTTCATGTTCGGCCACCAGTACAGTTTCTTGAGGTCCAAATACATCTTATCGGAGTCGGGATGTATGGAGTATCGTGTCTTATGGGCTTTCATTCATGACGACTTCTCTGAATCCGCCAACTTCGGTGTCCAGATTCGATCCATGAAGTAACGAACTCCATTACTCTTGACTTTAAGATTCTTATCCATTCCCCTTAAGGCTTTCCCTGTCACATTTTCGGATTTTAAGGCTTCTATTTGGGCTTCCTTGATTTGCATGGACAGATGTGAATGGATTGTCATAGTTAGAGACTTCACTCGGCGGCCCGAGTATTCCTTTCGGCTGAGTGCATCAGCCACCACGTTAGCCTTTCTGGGATGATATCGAATTTCGCATTCGTAATCATTTAGTAGTTTTACCGTGTGTGTCGTGAATATTTGAGTGGTCATAATTTCTTCATTATAACTCGGTTTCGAATGTTCTTTATGTTTTTGGAAACCTTGGCACGATATCTAACATTGATGCATCCCAATTTAGATTTTTGAACACTTTATTTTTGAGGCTAATTTCGTTGATTCCAAATAGTTTCGTTGTATTTGACTTTTGAGTGTTACATTGCTTTGGAAAAAAATATAGGGTTGTCACGCTGAGAAATCACCCCATGTCATCGCGTCCAACGCGGCATCATCCCTCAAGGCATGACCAATCTCCTCCTACCAATCCGTCACTCTGTCCTTCAGAAGGCAGGAAAGGAGTCTAACCTTGTCCCCCTCGGGACACCGGCTCGTACGGAATGCATTGGCGACATCGGCCAACCACCTGCTGCTAGCAATGGGGTCTCTAGCCCCATGATAATCTGGAGCTCCACAGACTCTGAACTCCCAGAATGTCGAAGTACGCGCTCCCATCAAAGCCATCGTCTCAGTGCGAAAGGCTCCCAGCCTCTCATCCAAAATCTCCAGTATACCCTCCTTAACCGAACCAAAGATCACAGGAGTCTGGTCTAGGATATTGCACATAACCTCAGTTGATACCAACTCCCTCATCCGCTCCTCGAGCTGCTCGGCTCCTGAACCTGAGCCTGATCCCTCTCCAACGCCTGATCTGCCCACCGGTCTCTCACCCAATGTCACCATGCTGAAAACATATCACAATAACTATCAGAATACTCATCACTACTGAGGTATCACATACACACATTACAAGTTTCCCGGTCTCATCTCGGACTTTCTCGAATCGAGTACAGATCCTATGCTTTCAGTAGTACGGGCCCATGCATAACCTAAACATGCTACCCTACTACTGTCTAACCAGTACTATCATGCAGCTCAAAAGCACATATAACAGGCACATAAGGCATCCTCCCTAGATCCTTAGTCCTAATCTAGCATGTTGTTCTACTAACTGATAATCATAACATAAACTTGTATGGGTATTTTGGGGTACTTAGTTGAGCTCGGCTGATTGCATGCACCACACCCTTTTCTTGTTTCAAAGTTCTTTTCTTTTTGAATTCTTTTCGCTTTTCTAAAACTGTTTCCTTTCTCAACACTCTTTTTACAAAACTGTCTTTTCATTTTGAAAATTTCTATACTAATTCCTTAGTTTGAGTTCAGACACACCCGAAAGTATGTCTGAATCCCTCAAACCAAGGCTCTGATACCAACTTGTAACGACCCAAAAATCACAACTGAAAATTTCTTTTCCAAAAACATTACTTAAACGACAATTGTCAATTCATAACATAATTCATAATATAAATTCAGAGTGTTAATTCAAAACATATTCTTATTATCAGAGTAACACATCCCAGGCTGTCTAATCAATGGTGTGTGCAATGCGATCATCCCGAGCTCTTCCCTCCACTACCGGAAGTACCTGAAACCAAAACTGGAAACCATAAGCACGAAGCTTAGTGAGTTCCCCAACCTACCACATACCCTGCATAAACACATACTGCAGATACTGGGCCATGCCCGCTACTTTGGGCCTCGCCGACTACCTCGGGCCTCGCCCGTTACAACAGCCCCGCCTGGCTTCGAGCCCCGCTCGGATACAAATCTGTTTCTCTTAGGCCCTGCCCGCTAACCACATAATACAAAATGGCATATAACACATATCTGAACATACCTTACTGTATTCATGTCCTAAGGCCTCGTATGTCTTGGGCCTCGCCCCTATCTTGTTACTAGTGAGCCATGGAACCCCGTCCAAGCTTCTGCTGTAAGTGATGTACGGACCCCCACCCACACTCACTCCATACCTATCTCGAGCCTCGCCCCTTCTCTGCTGCTAATGAGATATGGAACACTGTCCATACTCTGCTATTGGTGAGATACGGGACCTCGCCCACAATCACCTCCCTACCAGAAACATACATGCATCACACAGAAAACAAGTATACTCTATCATGAAAACCATTCCTTGGGCACCCGCCCGACATTGGACCTTGGTCCTGAATATCATACTAGAAAACAGTGCCTAGAGCTAACCCCCAGGTCTTCCTACTCATAACTATATGGGCCAGCATTGTGGCCGTAGACCCATTCACACAAAAGGGAAACTCACCTGCACTGTTGAACTTTGCTGATAACCCTCTGGCTACTGCCGACAATTCTCTGAAGCGCTGCTCCACTAGCTCCCCGAGCTACTAATATCAATATAACACTTAGTCCCAAACTGAACTTCTAGAAGTCAAACTAAGTCAACTCTGGTCAAAGCCAAAGTCCTGGTCAAAGTCAACCTTCCAGTTGACTCTACTCGTCGAGTCGGTCACTTACTCTATGCCTCGGATCCCGCTCCGACTCGTCGAGTTCCTCCCTGGACTCAACGAGTTGGCTTTTTGAATTAGAGTTTTTCCTTTCTTTTCTTAGTCTTTCTGATTCTGGGTGTTACAACTCTCCCCCACTTAAACTAAACTTTGTCCTCGAAGTTCTCTACGGCCAATCGTTTTGCAATCTGCTTTCAACACCCTGTTGGAAAAATCTAACGCCCGCCGACTACTTCTGCTGGCCTTCTGCCCGGTCATGCATACCAACCCTAATTCTTGCAATAAAAATCCTCAACCATCCAGAGAACACATCCTGTTCCATTGGTAATCCTTCCAGTACTCCCCGAACACTCATACTGAACCCCTTAGGGTTCACTTCCCTTTAACTTGCGCGATCACTGGCCTTCCCAAGGCAAATTTCCAAAAACGAAAAACTCCTCTAATACTGCGGGGATATACCCTTTGTTGTAAGAGGCGTAGCACTTCTTTGTCCATTGTCTGCCCCACGACAACTTCTCATAGCATCACGGCCCCGGACTAAGGTTCTGCTGTCTCTATCCGCCTTCCGGATGAACCGAGACCACCCTGGTCCGAACTAATCTATCCATAACTGGATTACTGGGCTCTTACCGGTTACTGAAATCTCAGCTCAATCGCTCAATCGCTCTCAGCGACTCCCGAAGAAAATTTCGGCTATCTAAACTGCTCTATCTACTCTGCAACTCTGGCTCCACTAGACTTGGGATCCCCGATCCCCTATCTTGACCACAAGGTCTCTACCAGGTCCCACCTGTACTGCCACTCGTATATGGGCCTTGCCCACGGGTCTCACCCGACTACATCTTAGAGCGGTTCCCCCCTCCTCTAGTCTCACTTGTCTAGCTACTAATGCACGGGCCTCACCCATGGGTCCTACCCAAACCATACTACTGAGCGACCTTGCCCCCAGGTCTCACCTCTCTAAGGCTACACGGGTCCAAAACCTTCCTGAAACTCCATGACTACTCTCCATCTATCTCTTGTCATGCTGACTAGGATACACGGGCCTCGCCCAACTCTACTATCTAAGAGATACAGGCACTCACCCACACTCCTCTGACTTAGGAGGAGATACGAGCCTTCGCCCACACTCCTCTAACTAGACTCTACTGAAATGTTGCGGCTTACTCGCAGTCTTACATCACTTACGCCACTAACTCGCTGATGGGAAGAATTTTGCGGTTCTCCCGCCGCTTTACTATGCTCCACATGTTGTACCTAAAACTGACTACTAACACGAAAGCATCCCATGCTAACCGTCCTCAAAATCTTCATTCCGACTCACTTGAGTCCTACAGGCGATCCTTGTCACACCCCAAAACCGGAACGGCGGAAACGTTCGGGGGTGGAGGACGTCATGTCAAGTATCACGAGATATGTATATGGTAAGCAAGTAATGAACAACCATTTCATTTAGAAAGAAAGTGTTTACAATGTATGTGTTCATAAAACATAGAAGTCATAAACAAATAACAAAACAAGACTTGAAGCTATAATGCTCCATCTTTTGAATCCCTAGCACGAGCACCTGTCTAATAGTCTCCTGAGAATACAAGTTATTTGAAAGAGTTGATCAGCAATTAAGCTGGTGAGTTCATAAGATTTTAGTGATGTGAGTAAGCTGTAAAATATTGTTGAAAATGTATATGTAAAAGTGATGTAAGCTGTAAGTTCTATTTTGAAAAGTTCGCCTGTTCCTCAAGAAAATCCTATATTTTCTACTTTAATGGAAGTTAAGTAAAATGACACTACAAGCCTTTCTATGCGTACTAAGTGGGTACAAGTTATATATATACTTAGAGTAAACAAACAATCGATTGTGCGCATCTGCCCTAAACTCACAACCCAACGGGAAACAGTAAGTAAGGTGGATAGCACACATTCCATTGGTTGTTGGATCGTTGTCATATATAACCTTGGTGTATTCACTTGTTACTCATGGAGTTATTTGTAATAGTTCCTTTATATCTAATGAAGAGTTCTTTTACGAAAACCTATATTTCTTATAGTAAAATAATGACTACAGTGATTACTTTTATAATAGCTTTGTTTATACTGCTATATATAATATGATATCGGGTAAATAGTTAATTGGGGGAATCTGCCCTAAGCCCACAATCCAAACATGGTGTATAAACTAAGGTATTATAGAGTTAACTCACTTAAAGTCTTTTAAAACTGTACTGCTTAATAAAATGGATTAAGCCCCTTTCTGGGAAATCTCTAGTTTTGTCTATCAAAAACACTGACTTTGATAAGTAAGTTCTGTACTAGAAAAATTGTGTTTTGACTCTGTGTCCTATAACCTGATCCATACTTGGTACCCTTATGATGACTTAATGTATACTAAGCATATATATATATATATATATATATATATATATATATATATATATATATATATATATATATTCGGATAGATAATAGATTAGGGGAACTCGGTTCAAGACCACATCAAACGAGAACAGGAAATGAAGCGAAGGCACACATCCTATTAGCTGTCGGAATCTATTGGCATATACGTAGTCTATAGTGTATACATTAAGGAATCATAAAGCTAGCATCATGGTCCTAACTTTTAAAAGTAGCCTTCTACCAAGACTCGATTGTTTGAAAGCAGTCTTCTACCAAGACTCTACTGTTATGAAAGCAGTCTTCTACCAAGACTCTACTGTTATGAAAGCAGTCTTCTACCAAGACTCTACTATTCCTTTGTCAACTGAAAAGTACATTCTCCCTAGTTTATAACCTATCTCAATTAGAGAATAGATCAACCTTCAAGTGTTACCGACACTTTATGAAAGTAATAGGAGAAATGAGTACCCTGATGTCGTTTATAATGACATACGGAGGTACTAACAACCTAAAAACATATGTGTTTTATTAAGGTCATAATGTGATAAGAAATTCCCATACTAAACGTTCTCCCTACGAGAGATTCTGGGAATCAAGGTTGACTTTCGCAACAAGTTGCTAGGCCACGTTATCCACATTAAAGTTATGTGATCACGTATACCCAATATAACTACCACGATGTGTTGTGATTCATTGGTATAGTTAGATCCTGAAATTGTTCCATGCTATAGCACCTTATTATGTTCTGTTTTGTTTTGTTCTGTTCTATTCTGTGTGTGCTTCATTGTACTAGAAGTAATGAATGGCATTCTCTTAAACTATACCTATAATAGCTTACTAATGCTCTACTGGACTGTTACTGAAAAGACTCATTTATCTAACAAGTTATGCTTATACTTTAAAAATGGAGTTTTGTATAACTGTAAAGTAACATAACCTTTAAAGGAGTTTTGAAATGTTTTAACAACTTATAAATAACATAAGTAACATTTTGAAAGATGTTTATAACAAACATTTACACAATTAACATTGTGTTCAACTTGTTCCCCCCCCCTAAAACAATTAAAATAGTTAAAAGATCCATTACGGGGTATGAACTCACCTGATGTGGGTGATTCAAACGGGTATGCGTGTACGGATGAGAAGTTCCACAAACGAAGTTCCGAGACACAATAAGTCCTAAATGACATATAAGGACACATATTGACATAAATATAGTGTTTACAACAACTATATGAAAGGAAACACCTTCCGGGACTAGGAAACACCTTAACCAAGTGTTAGAATCACATGTGATTCAACCTAGGAGGGTATAAAGGCACTTATATGAGTTTACTACCATGAGTTCATGGCCCAAGGGAGTTTACGGCCGTAAACTCATGGTTACTCATGGGTTAGTGCAAGTATGAAAGCTAGGGAATTATTTAGGGACATTAGCTCTAGCATAGGGTGAGAAATACCACCTTCTTTGGAGTTTTTGAGGTGTTAACGGCCCAAATGAGTTTACTACCATAAACTCGTGGCCAAATATGTTTATGAGGGTCTTAAAGGTCATAAGGAAGCATTCTAAATTCATGCCTAAGCCCTTGGAAGTGTTTGTGGCATCAAAACACCTCTATCTTGAGTTTACGGCCCATGGACCATTTGGTCATGTATTTGCGGCCGTAAACACTTATGGGAGATGATATTTTGATTGTTTTGGGTTCTAGACACATCATGGTGAAGGGATATGCTTGTCTCTTGGCTTGTGGAAGGCATTTAGGGCATTTTGGCACCCTAAAATGGAGTTCACGGCCCAAGAACTTCCTTGGCCGTGAACTCACTTTTGGTCCTTGATTTTAAATGATTTTGATGCCTAAACATGTCAAGGTTTGTCCCATGTTTGGTTTCCAAGGTCCAGGGGGACATTGGGCACACTTTGGCCCTTAAAATGGAGTTTACTCCCCAAGGTGTTCTTGGGCGGTAAACTCACAGGTCTTGGTGTTTTCCTATGATTTCTAGTGTATTAATCATATATGAAGCTTTAAAACAACACTAGATAGAAGTACTCACTTTCCGGAACGAAAGTCCGAAGATCCTTGAGAGAGAATTCGGCTTTTCTCTAGTTGGAATTGTAACTAATGAATAGATTTGGTTTAGAATCCTATATATAGTCCTGGGATTTTTGGCAGAAAATATTTTATTCCTGGAATGAACTCTAATATCATAGAGTTTTGGAATAAAAGAGTTGCACAAAATCCAAGTGCAACCTCTCTCCTGATATCTCCTTAAGTGTAAATCCTGAATTGCTCAAACTTATCCCAAAAGTTTGAAAGTTAGCAGCAACAGACTTGGTTTCTATTGAAGTGGAAATTTTTGGGTTGTCACAATCCTCCATCCTGAATTCCCAACCAGTTACTAACCATCTTGATTACATGAACTAACTGTTGGGAAGTTTCTCAAACTCCTAACCCTGAACTCCTCAATCCATCAATCGTTATGTTACTTTCTTTCCTTCTCAGAGGTCGTGTACTCATTCCGAATCTGCGTGCTCTTACCCTTGTACACTCAGAGGGTTCTCCCCCACTTTGATCCTACTTATTCCTTACTGCTCAATGCTTGAGAAGAACTCCCAATCTTTTCTACCATCCCGCAATCAATCCGCTGAAAAAAAACCCAAGTTTGTCGCAGCTAGGGATCTAACCAATCCGTCACTGAGAGATTAAGGAGATGTAAATCGCTAGTGTTAATGAATGTAATGTCTATTTATGCTTATGTTTTTGTATTGATGATGACATTCCAATGTTTTAAAAATGAATAAAATACATTTTTTTCATAAGCGCTTTGATAATGTAATTATCATGTTTTTCTGGGAACAATTCCGCAACATTTTCTTTAAAAAGGATACTCTGATTTTCAAATAAAGCATAAACAAATCGGTCTTTTTCTGGCCGTGAGATTGGGGATGTCACAGTTGGTATCTGTGTATTTAGAATGATAAGCGATGATTGTGAAATGAGTGTCTACTATATTTTAGACACGAGTACTAGTTTATTATAAGGAAGATGCCTAAAATATTTTTATGTGCTAAATGAGTTATGTGATAGCTATAAAGATGCCTTATATGCTATTATTTGTTCGGATCTATGGTTTATTGCCGACCGGATCTTGAAACCTTACGTGTTCAAGATTCTAAGTGTTCGACTACGATATTAGAACTAGCATGTAACGTTTCGGGGTGATAAGGAGGATTTAAACATCTATTGTAAATAAAGATCTAAATTCACCTACTTTGGTGTATAGATCAACATAGTGAGAACCCAAAGTGGACTCGGAAACATAGATAGGAACAGAAAGCAGCAGCCTTATCCCCAAGGGATTGAGCAAGTGTCGATAGTAGAAGCTGCACCTGAGCCAGTCAGGATGGCTGGAGTACAAGCTATGATGGCCGAACAGAGGGAGGAAATGAGGCAACTATTGCTGAATAATAGGGGTGAACCTACGATGCCTGTTGAACAACCCGAACTGAATGATAGATAGTCGGAAGAAGGGAACTATAGTAGGATTATTGTTCAAGCTGAACCGCCAGTGGTTAGAAGGAATAACCAAGATTGAGGAAATGACAGATGTGGATGCAAGTAAAAGGATTTCATGGCATCCAAACCACCATGTCTTTCTAGAATCCCAACATCAATGCAAGTTATAGAATGGATCTCCGAGATGGAGACAATGTTTGATAGTTGCGAATGTAGCAACAGACAGAAGACCGCTCTTGCAAATCCCCTGTTAAAAATCTAGAGTACTGAGCTGGTGGAAGCTACTAGCTGATTCGATGCCCAAGGGAGAATCTAGCAAGATGTCTTGGGAAGATTTCCTAGTGCAACTGAAAATGCAGTACTGCTCTGAGCAGGATCCTCTGGAAATCAACAATGAGTTTTAGAATCTGAAGAAGGGGAGAATGAGCATCACTGAGTATGCTGCAAGTTTTACAGAGAAGATGAAGCTTGTTCCTTACCTAGTTCCAACCGAACTCTCCAAGGTCAACAATTTTGCCCACGGATTACCAGCGGACTTTGGTCCGATGGTCAAGCAAGCAACCATTTTGAAAGTCGACATCTGGGGTTCTAAGAGTGTTGAGACCCATATAAGAGAGAAGGGTTTGGAAAGAGCAGAGGTTGGGGAGAAAAGGAAGTTTGAAGGATCTTTAAGGTCCAATGAGAAGAGAAAATTCTTGAAGTATGGAGGGGGGGGATGAAACAAGATGGTGCGATAAGTGCAAGAAGAAACACTTTGGAAAATGTGGCGAGGAGGTACCATGTTTCAAGTGTGGAAAATTTGGACATCACGCCAATGAGTGTACATCCAGCAAGAGGGTGTGTTATGAATGCAACGAAGGAGGGAATATTTCGAAGAACTGCCCAATGAAGAATAAAGCAGCAAGGCCAAATGCACTGCCACAGCCAAGGGCATTCCATATGATCCTTGACGAAGCAGCTGACAATGCAAGGAATCAGGAGTGAGGACTGATATCCGAAGATCAAGTTATGAAGTAGCCATGTGGATATCATCATGTGGCGTAGCTTATTAGAGTCATAGTATAGGATAACTTGAACATCAATGTAATCGTTTCAAGAAATAATATAAAACCTTGATTTTGTTAACTGATGTGTTAAATGATTATGTGAAATTCTTGAATGGTTACTTGGAAAACTGCGAGACAATACTTGGGACGGGTATGATTAGGTGTGAATGGTAGCAAAGGCCTATACTACCGGAAGCACATGACTCACTGTGACAATAGTCAAAATCGGGTCAAGTCTAAGCCGGACAAGGTCAACGAGTCAAACCGGTCAACTCAATTAAAACCTTGTATGATAGGGTTTATATTATGTAAATACTATATAACTCACTATTTTAATGAGAAAACACCACTTGGAAAGTTCATGTGTTTAAATTTCCTTAGCATTAGTGCTAAACAATGAACAAAAATAATAATACAATGTTGCATACTCATAGGGAGTGCGTAAGATCCTAAAACATGGCACAACGGGGTCTAAGGACCTTGCATTGCGAAGCCGGACACTCTCATTCATCACACACGAAAACACTCTCAATCGCTTTCACTCTATCTCTTTGTATGTGAAATCTCTCCAAGTATGTCAAATCTCTCCCAAATCTCTCTAAGTAAGTGAAATCTCTCTCACATATCTCTTTGTATGTGAAATCTCTCCAAGTATGTCAAATCTCTCCCAAATCTCTCTAAGTAAGTGAAATCTCTCTCACATATCTCTTTGTATGTGAAATCTCTCCAAGTATGTCAAATCTCTCCCAAATCTCTCTAAGTATGTGAAATCTCTCTCACATATCTCTTTGTATGAGAAATCTCTCCAAGTATGTCAAATCTCTCCCAAATCTCTCTAAGTATGTCAAATCTCTCCCAAATCTCTCCCAGTATGTGAAATCTCTCCCAAATCTCTCTAAGTATGTCAAATCTCTCCCAAATCTCTCTAAGTAAGTGAAATCTCTCTCACATATCTCTTTGTATGTGAAATCTTTCCAAGTATGTCAAATCTCTCCCAAATCTCTCTAAGTATGTCAAATCTCTTCCAAATCTCTTTAAGTATGTGAAATCTCTCTCACATATCTCTTTGTATGTGAAATCTCTCCAAGTATGTCAAATCTCTCCCAAATCTCTCTAAGTATGTCAAATCTCTCCCAAATCTCTCTAAGTATGTGAAATCTCTCTCACATATCTCTTTGTATGAGAAATCTCTCCAAGTATGTCAAATCTCTCCCAAATCTCTCTAAGTATGTGAAATCTCTCCCAAATATCTCTCTGTATGTGAAATCTCTCCAAGTACGTCAAATCTCTCCCAAATCTCTCTAAGGATGTGAAATCTCTCTCAAATATCTCTTCGTATGTGAAATCTCTCCAAGTACGTCAAATCTCTCCTAAATCTCTCTGAGAACGAGGAATCTCTCTCAAATCTCTCTCGAAATCTCTCCCAACTTTCTAAAATCACTCGGGGCATCCCGACCCTCGAATTTGGCGAAAAATAGCCAAAGAATGGAAGTCTACGCGAAAAACGGACTTAAGGAAACGAACCCTCCGAACCGAAAGTACTATTCATCAACCGAACCGAGAGTATTGTTCATGAACCGAACCGAAGTCACTGTTCATCCGAACCGAACCCGGCATTGAAGGAGGTCCGAACCGAACCCGGCATAGAAGGAAGGTCCGAACCGAGAGCACTGTTCATTACTATTCACAACAGCTCCTTCGGTTCTGGCCTCACTTCGGACCGAACCCACCCGCCTTCGCTTCTCGCCTTCGCTTCGGACAGCTTCTCAACGGACCGAGCCATCGCTTCGCGTCCCGCCTCCTGACTCAGCCTATCGCATCCGAACCGAGCACCAACTGACCGAACTTCGGCCCAGAGACCGAGCCTCGGCCGAGATCCGAAGGGTCTCGCTGGGAAAGCTCGGATTTCACCCATTTTTGCGTATTTTTGCGTTTTAAACCCATTTTTAATTATTTTAACATAGGATTTTCACCCAAAACTTTATTTTTAATTATAAGACCCCTAAATTAATGATTTAATCACATTTTAAGGATAAAATCTTATTTAAAAAGGAGTTGGTAAAGTACAAAAAGAAGAGTGTTGACCTTACCTTAGTTATGACGCAAGCAACCCCCACACCCACTCCATGACAACCCACACTCCTCCCCACAATACCTTGTACCTTTTACTCTCATTCACAAGTCACCCCCACAATCTAAGGGCTGATCATACACCCTCTCTCCTCATTCTCTTCAAACACTCTCAAATTTCACCAAGATTGAACTCCAACTCTTTCTCTCCAACTTCTCTCTCTAACTCACGATTTCAAGGCTAATCATCAAGTGTTCTTCCACTCTTGGTAAGTGTAATCCACCCTCCTTGTGATTCTCACACTTCGTTCTACTCAAATCATTGATAGCTCATACAAACTCCATAACTATCATGCTAGATTCTCGAAATCTTCAAGACATTCCAAGTGTCCTTGAGTTAAGCACCTCCATTCTTCATCAATCATCTACTGAAAACACTTAAGGTGAGTTCATACCCCTACATTTTCATGTTTTCTCAAGTTTTTAGGGGGGGAATACAAGCCAAAACACCAAGAACATATCTAAATTCTTCTAACAGCTTTCATCAGAAAAGTTGGACTCCATTCACGGACTGTTTTGGACACCCTAAACATTTTAGTTTTCAAAACTGTTTTAGGTGCATGTAGTTCCACTTCTTAGCTTTAAAATGACTACTTGCACATCTCCATACGATTTTTCTACAATTTATGGTGATTTTTACAAAACTGCCTATCATTTCAAACACCAATCCGGACCAGTCTGTGATTATGGACTTTTTCACCTAAGTTGCAGGTCATTAAAAATCATGATAAAAATTATGAGTAAACTAGACACATTTTGGGAACTCCCAAAATTTACGGATTTAGTTTTCGACTTCGTATAATTTTTCTATGAATTTCCAAAAACAGTGTAGAAAGGCTGAAAATTTGTTAATAGCTTGTAATTCTTATAACACTTTGTATTATGTTGAGCAAAGTGTATAATGTCAAGTTCTAAGTATTGAATGTGATACGTTGTAAATCTTCTCATCCTAAACTGAAAATAGGTCATTCATGATAAGATTATTCATCTATTTAGAACACGCAAATATATAAACTATAATAAGCATAGTTTAATGGATTTCATAATCCTAACGCTTTTTCATAAAAGAGTTCTTACATATTACAAACATTTTGGATAAACTATAATAGGTATAGTTTATGATACATCACATGACACACACGTACGAAAATGGTACATTCATACAGAAAGATTTTACACTCCCGCATACAACTTGTAAACTTGTTAACCTAAATTGTGAGACATTCTCTTTCCGTACGTCCGAGTGCGGGATATAAAATCCTGTTCGTTATAATCAGAGTCTCCTAGAGGGAGAACGTGATAGTTGTATATAGATCTATATTGGGTTTGACACCCCACACCTTGCTGCTAGCTACAGTTGGACCTGCAGGTCTACGGGTGACAAATGTCATTTCAGTTTTATTCGACGCCTGAGAAACGTCGTGGCAGGTTCATTTAGTCTTAAGTATGATTATAGCGGCTCACATAAGGATATAACAATACATAAAGTTTACGGGATTTTTATAAAACTTGAATGAGTTTTATGTCGATTTTAAAATCACTTTTATCTCAATAAATACAGGTATTACTGTACGTTTCCGGTTTTGGTATTTATGACTACACATCATGTGATACCACATTTATAACTTTAAGTATGGACAATACTTATTATTTTCTTGGTCCTGAGATTTTGGACTACTCGTACAGAAAATATTAACAAATTTAAGAAATTACGAGAGTTTCACTAATATCATATGCGTTTAAATTGAAATAAACATACATTATTTTCTGTAAATAAGGAAGATTACTCATACATTACAGTCTTTGGATACAAGACTACATTATTCATTTTAAGAAAAATATCGGATTTTTCTGGAACAACTAGGCCATTACTTGACGAGCTTTTTCATAAAGATATACAAAAACTTATGAACTCACCAACCATTATGTTGACACTTTTTCAAACTGCTTGTATTCTCAGGAAATCGCTAAACAGGTAACAAAGTACTTTTGAGGATGGGACGTTGAGGCGTCAAACTTATCATATTTTGTCAACATATTGTAATTGAATTTGAAACATGTAATTCATACAATGATGTAACTTTTTCAATTATATATATGTTGGTTGTGTTTACTTTCATCACTATTACCATTGTTGTTATGATACTACACATGAAGTCCTCCATCCTGGACGTTTCCGCCATCCTTGGTTCAGGGGTGTGACACTCACACTTGGATCAAGGAAAGTCACAAGGTTATCAAAAAGCTAGTAATTGATTTCGTTTTGTTCATGTCCGTCATTACCATCGTTTCGGTAATGACTAAGAAGATGATTGTTATTCTGACCCTAGTGGTCATATCAAATTGAGTCCCACTAAGATGAGTATGTTATGTGGTTCATATAACTAAGTTCGATGTAGCATCTGACTTAAGCCAGAAGATTGAAGTGAAAGATAATCGAATCAATCAATAAAAGTTTCGCGATCGTTGTTAAAGAAAAGAAGCTTGTAGCTAGAAATGCTATCTGCTAGAATGTGATTATATCATATTATAACATGAAGGAAGGTATATCCTGTTCTGGAATTTAACTCTAAAAATGACCTGAGTCTAAGCGTTGCATCATACGATCAGAGGTCATTAGAACATGACCCATCGGTCCATTATGGTAATCAAAGAACTTATCCTAAGTTTGTTAAAAAAGAGTCTCCGATAAAGATCGAGATTGTAACATGAAGGTCATGATCAAAAGTCTAACATAAGATAGATAACGGGTGCAAGGTTGAGCACCGCCTGCGGTTAAGAAGACCAAGAGTTAGATACCCATTCAAAGGAACATAGAAGTTTCAGTTATTACCTAGGATGAAGAGATAAAGTATGGAGTCAATATACAAGCCCTGTTTCGTTGATGATTCCGGGACGTAATCATCCTAAGGGGGAGATAATTGTAACGCTCGCAGATTTAGGCTAGTCAATTTAGAGACAATAAGTGTCAATAATGAATTTTTGATAGAAGATTATTTAGAATAAATAATGTTAACTAAGCTGTAGTATATGTTACAAGGGTTCCGTACATATAAAGAACATCGAAATCCGAGTTATGACGAAGAAGTTATGGCTCGTCGAAGTCTCGCAACAAAACCTGCACAACGCTGTGTGACGTAAAAAGTGAGTTTAAGATAAAATACTTTTAGCCTTGGTAAACTAAACAAAATTCATAGTATTCATTAAACCGAGAGCATACATGAAAAGAACGCCCAAATTTTACTTCGTATGAGAAAGTTATGAATTTTTCCAAGTTTCGGCACAACAGTGTGCAACCCGGAGTTCGAATTTTAGATCGACCAATTTTTACCGAAACGATCTAAAAGAGAATCGAATCTCGTTAATAGTAGCTCAAAGGTAAAAAGATTGACGAAAACGAACGTCGGATGACAAAGTTATGAATTTTTAACGGACTTTTCCTGTCCCGGCCTGTTAACAATATAACTTTAAAAATAAAGTCAAAATTAGCTGACGGGGTCTAAACGAAAGTTGTAGAGTACGATCCACCTACACGTGTGTGACATCCTAATTTTCAAGGCCAAAAATTTCATTTTTAATTATGAGATTCATAACATAGTTTACCAAACATTGCCAATGTCATATCAATTTATAAAAATAATAACAACGTGTCTGAAAACCATATCATCAAAAGTAACAAAAATCAGAGTACAATCCCAGAAATCTCCACGCGGAATCCATATGAGTGTGTGTGTGTGATGCGTTGCTACACCGCCGACTCCTTCCCCTTAGATGAAGAGGTACCTGAAACCAAAACTAAAACTGTAAGCACAAAGCTTAGTGAGTTCCCTCGTCATACCCATACCAAAAAATGCATAATCTTCGGTATCTTTCAACCGGTAACTGGGAACTACCCTCCTTTTCGGTATCTTTCAACCGGTAACTGGGATACTACTCTCCCCTTCGGTATCTTTCAACCAATAATTGGGAGTTACCCTCCCCGTCGGTATCTTTCAACCGGTATCTGGGAACTACCCTCCCCTACGGTATCTTTCAACCGGTAACCGGGAGCTACCTTCCCCTTCAGTATCTTTCAACCAGTATCCAGGGATGTGACAACCGTCAATCTTCGGTCAAGTCAAAGTCAACAAAAGTCAACAAGTCAAACCGGTCAACTCAATTTGCCGTGAGTACTAGAGTTTACGTTATGTAACTTCTAAACAACTCTCTATTCTAATGAGAGATCATAAATTGAAAAGTGCGTACATCTAGACCTCCTTAACCTAAAACGGTGGTACGTAGAGAGCCAAACCGATAAAACAATGTTACATACTCATCGGGAGTATGCAAGATCCCTAAACAAGGCTTAGCGGGGTTTACGGACCTTGCAGTGCGTAGCTGGACACTCAAAAAGGTCACCAATGAAACCTCTCCCACATATCTCTAAGTATGTGAAATCTCTCCCACATATCTCTAAGTATATGAAACCTCTCCCACATATCTCTAAGTATGTGAAATCTCTCCCACATATCTCTAAGTATGTGAAACCTCTCCCACATATCTCTAAGTTTGTGAAACCTCTCCCACATATCTCTAAGTATGTGAAACCTCTCCCACATATCTCTAAGTATGTGAAACCTCTCCCACATATCTCTAAGTATGTGAAATCTCTCCCACATATCTCTAAGTATGTGAAATCTCTCCCACATATCTCTAAATATATGAAACCTCTCCCACATATCTCTAAGTATGTGAAATCTCTCCCACATATCTCTAAGTATGTGAAACCTCTCCCACATATCTCTAAGTATGTGAAACCTCTCCCACATATCCCTAAGTATGTGAAACCTCTCCCACATATCTCTAAGTATGTGAAATCTCTCCCACATATCTCTAAGTATGTGAAATCTCTCCCACATATCTCTAAGTATGTGAAATCTCTCCCACATATCTCTAAGTATGTGAAATCTCTCTCACATATCTCTTTGTATGTGAAATATCTCCAAGTATGTCAAATCTCTTCCAAATCTCTCCAAGTATGTCAAATCTCTCCCAAATCTCTCTAAGTATGTGAAATCTCTCTCACATATCTCTTTGTATGTGAAATCTCTCCAAGTATGTCAAATCTCTCCCAAATCTCTCCAAGTATGTCAAATCTCTCCCAAATCTCTCTAAGTATGTGAAATCTCTCTCACATATCTCTTTGTATGTGAAACCTCTCCAAGTATGTCAAATCTCTCCCAAATCTCTCCAAGTATGTCAAATCTCTCCCAAATCTCTCTAAGTATGTGAAATCTCTCTCACATATCTCTTTATATGTGAAATCTCTCCAAGTATGTCAAATCTCCCCCAAATCTCTCCAAGTATGTCAAATCTCTCTCAAATCTCTCTAAGTATGTGAAATCTCTCTCACATATCTCTTTGTATGTGAAATCTCTCCAAGTATGTCAAATCTCTCCCAAATCTCTCTAAGTATGTGAAATCTCTCTCACATATCTCTTTGTATGTGAAATCTCTCCAAGTATGTCAAATCTCTCCCAAATCTCTCTAAGTATGTGAAATCTCTCTCACGTATCTCTTCGTATGTGAAATCTCTCCAAGTACGTCAAATCTCTCCCAAATCTCTCTGAGAACGAGGAATCTCTCTCAAATCTCTCTCGAAATCTCTCCCAACTTTCTATAATCACTCGGGGCATCCCGACCCTCGAATTTGGCGAAAAATAGCCCAAGAACGGAAGTCTACGCGAAAAACGGACTTAAAGAAACGAACCCTCCGAACCGAAAGTACTATTCATGAACCGAACCGAAAGCACTATTCATGAGGGTCCGAACCGAAAGTACTGTTCATAAGCTGGACCGAAGTTACTGTTCATCCGAACCAAACCTGGCATTGAAGGAGATCCGAACCGAACCCGGCATAGAGGGAAGGTCCGAACCGAGAGTACTGTTCACAACAGTGCCTTCGGTTCTGGCCTCACTTCGGACCGAACCCCCCTGATTCGCTTCTCGCCTTCGCTTCGGACAGCATCACCTCGGACCTAGCTTCGCTTCTCCTCCCGCCTCCTGACCCAGCCTACCGCGTCCGAACCGAGCCCCATCTGACCGAACTTCGGCCCAGAGACCAAGCCTCGGCCGAGATCCGAAGGGTCTCGCTGGGGCAGCTCGGATTTCGCCCATTTTTGCGTATTTTTGCGTTTTAAACCCATTTTTAATTGTTTTAACATGAGATTTTCACCCAAAACTTTATTTTTAATCATAAGACCCCTAAATTAATGATTTAATCACATTTTAAGGATAAAATCTTATTTAAAAAGGAGTTGGTAAAGTACAAAAAGAAGAGTGTTGACCTTACCTTAGTTATGACGCAAGCAACCCCATGTCCACTCCATGACAACCCACACTCCTCCCCACCATACCTTGTACTTTTTACCTCCCTCACAAGCCATCTCCATGCTTTGAGAGCTGGATATTCATCCTCTCTCCTCATTTTCTCTCATTTTCTCTCATTTGTTCTCATTTCACAAGAAAATCAAACTCCTTTCTCTCTCACTCTCTCTCTCTACAAATCCGAGATTCAAGGGCTGATCTTGAGAGTTTCCTCCACCTTTGGTAAGCATAATCCATTTCCTTTATGATTATCTCAATTATTTCCACTCAAATCATGGATATCTTACACAAACTCCATTATATTTGTGTTAGAGCTTCGAATCTTCAGGCGATTCTTCTAGTGTTCTTGGGTTGAACACTTCTCTTCTTCAACACTTATCTACTGAAATCACACAAGGTGAGTTCATACCCCTACATTTTCATGTTTTCTTAAGTTTTTAGGGGGGGAATACAAGTTAAAACACCAAGAACATAACTAAAATTTTCTAACGGCTTTCATCAGAAAAGTTGAACTCCATTCACGAACTGTTTTGGACACCTTAAACATTTTAGTTTTCAAAACTGTTTTAGGTGCATGTAGTTCCACTTCTTAGCTTTAAAATGACTACTTGCACATCTCCATACGATTTTTCTACAATTTATGGTGATTTTTACAAAACTACCTATCATTTCAAACACCAATCCGGACCAGTCTGTGATTATGGACTTTTTCACCTAAGTTGCAGGTCATTAAAAATCATGATAAAAATTATGAGTAAACTAGACACATTTTGGGAACTCCCAGAATTTACGGATTTAGTTTTTGACTTCGTATGATTTTTCTATGAATTTTCAAAAACAGTGTAGGAAGGTTGAATATTTGTTAACAGCTTGTAATTTTTACAACACTTTGTATTATGTTGAGCAAAGTGTATAATGTCAAGTTCTAAGTATTGAATGTGATATGTTGTAAATTTTATCATCATAAACTGAAAGTAAGCCATTCATGATAAGATTATTCATTCAAATAGAACACGTATATATATATATATATATATATATAAACTATAATAAGCATAGTTTAATGGATTTTATAATCCTAACGCTTTTTCATAAAAGAGTTCTTATATAATACAAACGTTTTGGATAAAACTATAATAGATATAGTTTTCAATACATCACATAACACACACGTACGAAAAGGGTACATTCATACAGAAAGGTTTTACACTCCCGCATACAACTTGTAAACTTGTTAACCTAAATTGTGAGACATTCTCTTTCCGTACGTCCGAGTGCGGAATATAAAATCCTGTACGTTATAATCAGAGTCTCCCGGAGGGAGAACGTGATAGTTGTATATAGATCTATATTGGGTTTGACACCCCACACCTTGCTGCTAGCTACAGTTGGACCTGCAGGTCTACGGGTGATAATTGTCATTTCAGTTAATCGACGCCTGAGAAACGTCGTGGCAGGTTCATTAGTCTTAAGTATGATTATGGCGGCTCACATAAGGATATAACAATACATAAAGTTTACGGGATTTTTATAAAACTTTAATGGGTTTTATGTCAATTTTAAAATCACTTTTATCTCAATAAGTACCGATATTACTGTCTACATTCGGTTTTTGGTATTTATGACTACACACCATTTGAAACACATTTATAACTTTAAGTATAGACGATACTTGTTATTTTCTCGGTCCTGAGACCTAGGACTACATATACATTAAGTATTAACAAACATAAGAATTTGCGGAAACATCATTTAATTCAAGTGCGTTTATGTCAACTTAAGCACATTTTAATTTCCTTTAATAAGAAAGGTTACTTATACATTTTGGTCATCGGTTATGAGACTACATTACAATACTTTATAAAGAAAATATCGGATTTTCTGAATACATATCGTATCATTTTTACAAGGAAAACGGTCTATTTCTCCAATAAAATCTCTTATGAACTCACCAACCTTTGTGTTGACACTTTTCAAAACTACTTGTATTCTCAGGAATTCAGTGAAAACGGGAAACCAACAACGTTTTGAGGATGGGACGATAAATCGTCAAACAGTTCATTTTGTTTCATAATGTAATTGATTCGAATCATGTAAACATATACATTGGTGTAACTTTTTCAGTTATATTTATGATGGTTGTATTTACTTTGAGCACTATTATACTCGTTGTTGTGATACTCTACATGAAGTCCTCCACCCTCGAACGTTTCCGCCATCCTTGGTTTGGGGGTGTGACAAGGGACTATTCCACCCCTGCTATTACTAATACATATCAATCACAACATGCATATCAAATACAATGATCATATCAAGCATAACAATCATATCGCACATCAATCCTAGATGATTATCACAAAGACAACCATCTACACAACGCCCTTGCTGGTGGGTCGACATTGTGACTGTAGACCCACCCCTACTAGAAGGAAACTCACCTCCAAGTCGCATAGTGTCTGCACTGTCCTCGGTGTGAAATTTGGCTCTCCTCGACTCCTTAATCCCTACACAACAACCCCTCTAAGTTATCAACTTGTACTCACAACCCCTACAAGGGTCAACATGAATCCAGGTCAAAGGCAAAGTCAAAGTAAAAACTTGGTCAAGTCATCTTTTGGTCGACCAGACTCGCCGAGTTGGTCGCCAACTCGTCGAGTCCATTCGTCCACAAGATACTACAACCCATCCCCACTCGTTGAGTCTAGCAAGAGCTCGACAAGTTCACCTTCAACAACACTTCAGTCAATCTTCATCCGACTCACCGAGTTCTTCCTTGAACTCGTCGAGTTCATCTTCAGCATACAAATGTGTCTAGTCTATGACTCGCCGAGTTATAAGAACAACTTGTCGAGTCCATCTTCAAAGATTGGGAGATTGCCTTGGACTCACCGAGTTTGCTCTAACACTCGTCAAGTCCCAAGATTCCTAGGTCCCTTAAGAGCCTAAAAAATTGAGGGACCTTCCATACTATCATATGGTCCCTCGACAGAAGGGACTTGGTGGTCAATACACCCCGACTCACCGAGTCCTAAGAACGACTCGCCGAGTCCATCCTTGACCATTACCATACAGTCAATTTAAATGGGTCTTAACACATCAAAACCATAGATCTGGTCTCCTACTGTCCATTTTACACGTAAAGCCTCAAGCTTAATGCACATGCATGGGTTCTTTGGCTCAAAAATCCATAAAAGATGGTCTACAAGGTGAATGGGTGTTTATGCCAACAAAGTTGGCATCTTTATGCCATAAAGACTCCCAATGGCCCCATATCTGAAGTCATAACTCCATAATGCACTTCACAACTCGAAAATGGCTTAGAAAGCCCCAAATATACCAAGATCCAAGCCCTAAAGATGATTAATTACATGGAAGATCAAGATAAGAGCTTTTTACCTTAAATGAGCTGGAAATGGAACATAATCTCTGGATCTCCAAGCTCCAACTTGAACTCCCAAGCTCCTTTCCTCTTTTCAAGCTTCACAATCCACCAAAATGCACAAAATGGCCTTAGAACACTCAAACACGGCTAGGGTTTCAAGATAATGCTTTCTAGAAGTATAAGGGATGATGGAGGCTGATATGGGGGAATATTGTTGGGTTTTGAGCATTCAAACACTCCTAAGTGTACATGCAACCCTAAATACATTGGATCTATGTTTTCTCTATTATACATGCAATTATGAACTTTCCAAGGTATTCATCCTAACTAGCATAATAACATTGATTCATATGAATATATTCAGCTAGAATTATATACCTCTTTGATGTAGAAAGTCTTCATGAAGCTTGAGTTCCTAGTGCCCCAAGTGTGACACCTCAAATGGTTCACACAACACCATGAACTCTTGGAATAACCTTGAGAATAAGGATACTTTAGTTCTCTCCAGTGAAATCGGCTAGCCCTCTTAGTGTACCCCCACTAGTGCCAATTTCACCAACCAAGGACCTCTTTATATAGTGTGGAGATTAGGATTAAACCCTAATACCCATGACCTTTCATTTCTTATGATCCATGGGTTAAACACTGTCACACCCCAAAACCGGAACAGCGGAAACATTCTGGGGCGGATGACATCATGTCAAGTATCACAACATATGCAGTATAGTAATCAAAGTACAACAACCAGTGCATTAATAGTAATAGTTTTACATAAGTTACATTTTATAGAGACATCAAAGTAATACAGAAACTAGTATAGATGCAGCTCGGTTCTAGGCTGGCTTCACAAAAGCTCCCGAAAATACCTGTCTATCGTTGACCTGAGAATACAAGTTATTTTGAAAGCGAGTATCAACATTTTTATAAATGCTGGTGAGTTCATAAGTATTTAGTGTAATTTGTGTAAGTAAGCATTTTATTCAAAATAACTTTATAAAAAGTAGTAGTTTAGAATCTACGGTATATTAGCGTCCTTTCCAGAAAATCCTATATTTTTCTAATTAAAAGCAGTCTTCTACCAAGACTCGACAGTGTTATGTTTTAAAGAGAACTTTTCCCTGAAATACTATCATTACCAAAATAAGGTATTTGACTTTGAAGAGAGTAGGAGAATATTACTAGTAAAAATCCTAAGGGAAAATAACATATGCCTCATCAGAAAGTACTGCTGACTAAGGCAAAAGAAATCATAGACTCCAGGAGAGTATCGAATGAATGATACGCCTGACTCAGTCTAACAAAAGGAAACACAGACCCCAGACTGTATCAAATGTACGATACGACTAGCAAGGTCTAAAACAAAGAGTAATCCTAAGAGTGTTGTTTTAAGAATACAGTGTTAACTCTTGTTACCTTAAGGCCATGAATTAGAAGGTAAACATGGAGATACTCGTAGCCATACTGACTGACACTAGAGTACTTGATGCCCTGCAAGCGTCGGAATAAATGTGACATTTGTCACCCCTTGGCTTGGTAGGCCGTGGAATGTAGCTAGCATTCAGGGTGCGGGAGTGTCAGTCCCGTATAGATCTATACACATAATGCCCGCTCTCCCTCCAGGAGACTCTGGTAACCAACTTGACGACGGGGAGATCCGTGTCTTGAAGATGCATCTCGTATTCTGAATTCTATTAGAGGCGCTGGAGAAATGATATAGACTCGCGAATGAACTGACTCCTCTGGAATTCTTGTACTAGAAAGAGTGAATAGAACCTCCTAACTATTCCTATAATAGTTACTAGTGTCTCTGATCTATGAGTGACGAATGGACGGATGCCCTTGCTACCCAAGGGAAATGAACTGCCGATGGAAACCTTTATGTCCGTATATGTATACATGATATATAACTAATGTTTAAACGACCTTCGGACGGATAACCGATACCTACCAGACCACATCCAAACAACGAAAAGGAAATGGGGCGAACTAGCCTTCCTAAGTCCTTTAAACATTATTTATATAACTATACAAATACAAGCATGCATTTAACGGAGTGGAAGCATAGAAGTAAAGAAGAAAACTTTGGTAAAACCTTTGGAAACCTTTAAAAATAAGAATTTACGACTTGATATATTTATGTAAAACAAGTTTTGAAAACCGTTCATAAACATGTTTTGAGTGTAATTTGATAACACAAAATGAGTAAATAAAATCTTTGTTTAAAACACTGCTGTAATTGGTTTAGATGTAAAACATACAGCGCGAGAGACAATTTGAGAAAAGACTTAAACAAGTAAAGACGTTTTGGAAAACCATCTATAGTATTATACTTGGTAAAGGAGTTGAAAATGTGATAAATCCTTGTGCATGCGGGTTATTAATCACATATGATTGCTATGATAACTAGCATGTTTTAACTTGTATTCCCCCCCCCCATAAAAGCATGTAAAAACATTTAAAAGGTTAATTCAGGGGTATGAACTCACCTGCTGTAAGTGGATCGGATGGAGGTGCCGGTTGGGTGCTCGGTGTCAATTAAAGACTTGAACACACTTAGTGACCTATTAACATATGATGACATATGTTTACATACAATTAGTAATTATAATACTAATTAAACACATAAACGCATCCTAATGAGTGGAAAACACTTTGGTCAAGTGCTAGGAGTGCCCCGGGTAACATCTAAGGGAGTGTATGGCCTAGATAGGGAGTTTACTCTTCAAGAGTAAACTATTTATATAGTTTACAACCCTAAGATCATATACCCATGAGTTTATGGCTGTAAACTCATGGGTGGTGTGCTCTTGGATGATTTAAGGTCTTATTTCACTAGTGGAATTAGGCTAGGCTCACATCTAGGGCTTATGAAGGGTTTAAGGCCTCAAATAGACCATTCTTGGGAGTTTACAGCAGTAAACATAGAGTTTACGGCCGTAAACTCCTACTATCCCCTTCCTTTTGTGTATTAAGGTCCTAGAGAATAAAGTTCTATGCATTTTTCCAAGTCAAATGGAGAAGTTAGGGCATCATTTGGGCACTTTTTGGGAGTTTACGGCCCATGGACCAATCCTAAGGGGGTTTATGGCCGTAAACTCCTATGTCCAAAGTTTCTTTGATGTTTAATGCCCTTACTTCAATGATGGTTGCTTCTAGACATTTTCCCAAGTCATAGGAGGTGTTTGAGGGCAATTCTAACACCTTATAAGATGTTCACGACCCTTGAAGTGGGCTTTACGGTCCAAGAGTGTTCTTGGGCCATAAACACAAGTTTACTCTCCATATAATAAGGTTTTGGTGTTCTAAGCTCGTACATGTAAGTCTACAAGTCATATCCAAGCCCTAGGAGTGATTTGGAAGGGTTTTGGGGCTTCAAAACCCCACTTATGGGTGTTCACAGTCCAAGAGTGTTCTTGGGCCGTAAACACATGAATTGGCCCCTAATTGATGTCTTAAACACGAATTTGCATATTAAATGAGCTAAACAACAAGTTAGGGTGGATTACTTACTAGTTTGGGGCTTGAAATGGGCGTTTTTGGATCAAAAGCAAGTTGTAAAGAGAGAGTGTAGAGAGAGTGAAAAGGTTGTAAATGGAGTCCACTCCCCCTTATATAGGGGTTGAGCTTGTAGCTCAGTGGGAATCTACCCGATACTGACATTAAATGGGGCTTTTGGTCGCACCCGATTAAATGATCGTATTTTGATTTGGTTGTAACTAAAACTTTTCAAGGAATTATTGAGGGTGTTTCTAATTTGTCTCAACCCAAAGTCATTATAAAAGTCCCAAATTAATTAACCTCTTCCAAAAGGTTAACAGACAATTAATAAAGCGGGTTTTATTAACAAAAGATGTGGTTAAAATGACAGGATAAATTTTGGGTTGTCACATCATCCCCCCGTTAGAGGGAATTTCGTCCTGAAATTTGGGTTTAGGCATGGAAGTGGCATAAAAGATCAGGTGGAGGTATGAGGGCACTTCATATTCGGTTGGTCCTCGTACTCCCAAGTGAACTCTGTCCTATGCTTGGCGTTCTAACAACCTTCACTTACGGGATGCGGATTCTAATTCGTTCAGTTAGTGATTCCTACAGGTGCGTGTACGAGGTTAGGGTTCTCCATGGATTCTATCAAGATGAGTGGGATACAAAGAGTGACGTCGGCCAACACTTTTCAAGTCTAAGAAGTGGATTTGATTTGGGGTGAACTGATGGAATTCCCGAAGGTAGTTGTGGTCTGACGAGGGTTGGACCAATTGTGTGAAGAATCTCGGATGGTCCGAAGCTCTCGGAAAGATAGAGCTTTTCAGTACTTAGAACATAGTGTACTTCTATGGAGAGATCATCACTGGCATGATCGCCATTTTGAAGTTCTAAAAGTTCTCTCTTACTAGGGGTGTAGTCCTTCAGGTTGGTTCTTAAAAAGCTCGGGTTGTCCTTGAATTCGTGTTTCCTGTCGATTGGCTTTCAGAGGTTTTCTGGGTCATCAGATGAATTGGATATCTATGGGTATCTATTTGCTGTAGGCGTCTATCTCAACCTAGTGCGAAATGATCTTGCACTTCTGGTCCTCGAGATGTTTCTAATGGAAAACTCTCAGGGTTGGTGAGATAGGGTTCAACCAGACGATTGTTTAGGAAGTTTTTAAACTTTTCATCTTCGTCTAGTCGACGCTTTCACAATATGATTCCTAACGGGAAAGAATCATGCTCTTACTTGCTTTGATATTTCATGAATAGCAAGCTCTGCTCAGGGCTAACTCAATCCTTAGAGATTTTCTAAAGTGTTGGGCTACCTCGGGAGGTGGTTCTACTATTTCTGTGTGAGATAGTATTCATGGAACACCTAGTAGTCCAATGAATCTCTAAGACATGCTCTTATCTCTAAGGAGTCGGTTTATTCTAGTTGCAGAAAGCGCGTGCTCTTGTATAACCCATCGCTTAACACCTAGACTGCTGTCAAGTCTATAATCTCTTCGGGATCTGGGTTATAAGGCTTTACGCAACCTATTATCACACTTTATTCAAGTATTCTAGGCTGCGGAGGTTATCCTGTGGTTCTTAGCATTCTAGTATTCACTTTGGAGAATGTAGTCTATCGTTTACAGGGCGACGGTGACTTCTTCCTCGTGAGGAGGCGGAGTGTCCAAGGCACTACTCGCCGGTGACGGGGTGGACGAAGTGCCTGGGTAGTGCAAGCATCTTTCTGCAACTACTCTTCCGGGGGTTCTGAGTTTTCTTGATTTAGGTTAAGTCTAGAAGTATAGGGTTCCCTCACTCGGAACGTCTAATCTCCTCATCCACTCTCTTCAAGGTTTAACTTATAGCAGCTTCCGGATTTCTGGGATATCCGCTGAGATACTTAATTCGGGGGATTAAGCGTGAATGGATGGTCGTAGTCAATGTACTTGACTCTTACGACTCAGATTTCCTTACCAACTGAGGGTATTTGCTACTATGTTGGCTTAACCGGGATGACAACAATTTCGGATTTGTGGTCATTATAGTAGCTCAACCCGCAGTGGTTCTCTTGACTCTAGCTCCTATTCTATGGGATTGGATGAAGGGTTTTACTATGAGGTTCGGGGTAGAGCTCATACTCGGCTTAACAACTAATACTTGGTGTATGCAAGCCGTATATAATTGAGGTCGGCAGGATGTTCAGTTGTGCGACTCCACCCCAGACCCACAACCCAACGAGGAACAAGGAGTAGGGAGGAAGCACACATCTTAAATCTTTTTTATCTCAATTATATACCACCCTTATGCATATACTCAGTTATAGTAGTCAGTCCCATGAGTTCTATCCGCTTGATTCACGAACCTGATTGTGAGGTGCGAAGGGTCTTTCTGGGGGATCTACGGAGTAGGCTTCGGGTGGTTATCGTCTTCTGGAATACCTGCAGTGTCTTTTGCTTCGGGTTCTATCTGTCTAAGAAGGGGTTGGTTAACAGCGTGCGGTACCCTTCTCCTGGGCACTTCGGAAGGTTTGAAATAAGAGACGACTGACGGATCGCATTAGTGTTCATTATTTTTAGGTTCGAAAGAACCTTTATTTGCCGAAATGGCTACGGTGAAAGTTCTTTTTACACAGCACTAGGGATTTACACATGGTTACACTAAGTCGAACCATGATTGATAGAGGCGTCGAAGTTGGCATACATCGACATGATATAGAATGAGGGTCGATAGGGTCATGTGCTGAACGGGCACACAAGTTCTTGGCGTCTCGGGTTTCGTCCCGTGTATCACTGTCGCGGATACTTGGACCGATAGAGTCGACACGGAACTATAGAGGGTCCTGAGTGTTTCTAAATAGGGTACCTTTCATGAATGGATTCTCACGAGGCCTTTCTATAGTCGCCTAACATATACTAGTCATGTATAATTAAGGTGGGTAGGACTATTGACTGAGCAACTCCGCCCTAAATCCACAACCAAACGAGGAACAGGAAATGAGGCGGCATCACTCACTCTAGGTCTGTCCATCTCAATTATACATGGCCATAACGTATATATCTAGCCATTATAGTTTTACCTGATGAAATTTTTTAAATTTTATAACAGTGCTGCGACTTTCGCCTTAACGGGGAAGTAATTACATTTAGAATTAGCCTTTTAATCTTTTCGGTTAGTTATCTAGGACGGAGACACGTACCAAAATCTATCGGGTTCCTTGATGCTTCTCCCTAAGCATTAGAGTTAGACTCCTCCTGTGTCCTTGTCGTTTATTTCAGTTGGGCAATCTCGCTTTAGGTGCCCAATCTCACCACATAGATGGCATACTGGATTGGTAGCCACATTGGTTGTTGATGTAATGAACTCAACCGGGGTTCTGCAGGTACGAGCGGTATGCCCCTTCTTGTTGTACATCAGAGTTCCCGACATATACCATGATGATGGTAGCTGCATTTTCTACAACGGGGGAGGTTTCCTCGGTATGGTCTCCTAAGTGTAGGGATGGAAGGGTTGGCAGGGGTATTGATTGTCTCAGCTCGTTGCCCTTCGAAAGGTCCTTGAGCCGAGGTACTTCCTTCCTCGTTCTTGAGCTTTCTCTTTAGTGGAGTTGGCTAAGGTTCTTGGGTGGTTGGGTATGCAGGTGTTGGTTGCCGCTGTCCATTGCTAGGATCGGGAATCCCGATAGGGCTCTTGCTAACATTGGCGTGGTTAGCATTCATCTGAGCCATGATAGCTGCTACGGCTGCCGATACTACAGCTTGGAACGTAGCTTCATCGAATAGGAGAGAGTAGATTTCTTGCCAGTGGATTTGTTACGCTTCTTCGGAGGCATGGTTTTCCTACACGGAAAGGAATACAAGCCGATGAGAGATGATGGTTAACCCTTAGACATTTCTATCCTTACTATATTAGGCATAAAATTTTCCCGCGCCTCGGATATTGGTTGTCTGAGTATCGACCTACATCCCTATGATGTAGTCCGGGTATTCAAGGTAGGGGTATGAGTATCGGAAAAGCCATAAGATGGGAGTCGTTCCTACTAAGTTACATTTATACTGGGAAAGGTTCACTCTCCGGCTTGGAAAGATTTGAGGGAAGTTCGGAACGAACATCACAGAAGAAAAGGCTCATGAAGACTTATGGCTAAACATGCTCAATCAAGGTTTTGAGATCCGATCTAGTCGTATTACTTGCGACGGGAAAAGGCGATTTACTTAACACATAGTGTGAGTAGTGTAATCACTAACTCACTAAATTGTATTATTTTATGGGTGTATTAGCGCGAAAATAACGAGGGAAAGACACCTCTCGGGTTCGATGTACTGGCTCCCTCTGTCTAGCTCATATGCTTGACTGGGACCAGCATTGGTTTTCTTCAGATAGTTACCTAGGGTTCTTTTCTCGTGAAGGCATATTGAATTTCTATTCCGCCTTACTTCCGATCCTGACTTTGAGTGTCATCACTTCATGATGGATGACTGGAAATCTCAGAAGTTCAGGCGAATTTTCCTACCGATGTCCCTAAAAAGGTATAGGCACTTGGTGGTTTCAATAGTCTCGTCCTAGTTCATTTATTTCCGAACTGGAAATCTTCTCAATGAACTTCTCCTGGCTCTGAATCAACTCTTCTGGCGAGCACTAAAGTGGATAGGGTTTTCTACAGGGTGCGTGCGAGAATGGAAATATCTAAAGAATCCTAAGAGATTATTAACATTTCACTGAGTAATCCATATCGAGTCCTGCTAAAATTACATAGGGTTCACAAATCATATATAGCTTAGATCCGATAGGCCTTCGAATATGTGATACTACTCTATATCCACATCCCAACGAGGAAAAGTAAATAGAGCGAAACCACACATTCTCAGTCTATGGGATCCTTATTATATATAACCTTGGAAGTGTACCCTTTGTAATCATAGGTATATCAATAAGGGATCTTTTTAGTTGTTCACATAGGGTTATCTATGGATCCTAAAATACCCCTATGGTATTTTAATTTCTTGTTTGATTCTTAACTTCTGAATATGATTCTGGGATTAATGTGAGTCTTTTAGTATTCCAAAAATACTCCCATAGTATTTTAAACTTTATGTTTGGCTCTAGAATTCCTAGTTGGTAAGTTTCAGACCTGTTGCAACACCACTATCATTCCCAAGCACACGTTCATCGCATCTCGAATAAATGTAGTTGATCAGGTTACATTTATTCCAGCTTACGATTACATAACTGCCCAGGTTTGACGGTGATGCTCAACATCCGAAGACTTTTATTCTTGTTCTTCTTGTGATACTTGTGTTCGAGTGTTTAGATTCTGGATGTTCTTATACTTTGGTAAAATATGGTTATATTTTAAAGTATAATTTTTGGTCAGAGTGTTTTATCCCTATATATTTATAGGCAGTATATCTTTTATGAATTGATATACTGAGCTCACTATAAACAATGCTCTGATACCAATCTGTCACACCCCAAAACCAGAACGGCGGAAACATTCTGGGGTGGATGACGTCATGTCAAGTATCACAACATATGTAGTATAGTAATCAAAGTACAACAACCAGTGCATTAATAGTAATAGTTTTACATAAGTTACATTTTATAGAGACATCAAAGTAATATAGAAACTAGTATAGATGCAGCTTGGTTCTAGGCTGGCTTCACAAAAGCTCCCGGAAATACCTGTCTATCGTTGACCTGAGAATACAAGTTATTTTGAAAGCGAGTATCAACATTTTTATAAATGCTGGTGAGTTCATAAGTATTTAGTGTCATTTGTGTAAGTAAGCATTTTATTCAAAATAACTTTATAAAAAGTAGTAGTTTAGAATCTACGGTATATTAGCGTCCTTTCCAGAAAATCCTATATTTTTCTAATTAAAAGCAGTCTTCTACCAAGACTCGATAGTGTTATGTTTTAAAGAGAACTTTTCCCTGAAATACTATCATTACCAAAATAAGGTATTTGACTTTGAAGAGAGTAGGAGAATATTACTAGTAAAAATCCTAAGGGAAAATAACATATGCCTCATCAGAAAGTACTGCTGACTAAGGCAAAAGAAATCATAGACTCCAGGAGAGTATCGAATGAATGATACGCCTGACTCAGTCTAACAAAAGGAAACACAGACCCCAGACTGTATCAAATGTACGATACGGCTAGCAAGGTCTAAAACAAAGAGTAATCCTAAGAGTGTTGTTTTAAGAATACAGTGTTAACTCTTGTTACCTTAAGGCCATGAATTAGAAGGTAAACATGGAGATACTCGTAGCCATACTGACTGACACTAGAGTACTTGATGCCCTGCAAGCGTCGGAATAAATGTGACATTTGTCACCCCTTGGCTTGGTAGGCCGTGGAATGTAGCTAGCATTCAGGGTGCGGGAGTGTCAGTCCCGTATAGATCTATACACATAATGCCCGCTCTCCCTCCAGGAGACTCTGGTAACCAACTTGACGACGGGGAGATCCGTGTCTTGAAGATGCATCTCGTATTCTGAATTCTATTAGAGGCGCTGGAGAAATGATATAGACTCGCGAATGAACTGACTCCTCTGGAATTCTTGTACTAGAAAGAGTGAATAGAACCTCCTAACTATTCCTATAATAGTTACTAGTGTCTCTGATCTATGAGTGACGAATGGACGGATGCCCTTGCTACCCAAGGGAAATGAACTGCCGATGGAAACCTTTATGTCCGTATATGTATACATGATATATAACTAATGTTTAAACGACCTTCGGACGGATAACCGATACCTACCAGACCACATCCAAACAACGAAAAGGAAATGGGGCGAACTAGCCTTCCTAAGTCCTTTAAACATTATTTATATAACTATACAAATACAAGCATGCATTTAACGGAGTGGAAGCATAGAAGTAAAGAAGAAAACTTTGGTAAAACCTTTGGAAACCTTTAAAAATAAGAATTTACGACTTGATATATTTATGTAAAACAAGTTTTGAAAACCGTTCATAAACATGTTTTGAGTGTAATTTGATAACACAAAATGAGTAAATAAAATCTTTGTTTAAAACACTGCTGTAATTGGTTTAGATGTAAAACATACAGCGCGAGAGACAATTTGAGAAAAGACTTAAACAAGTAAAGACGTTTTGGAAAACCATCTATAGTATTATACTTGGTAAAGGAGTTGAAAATGTGATAAATCCTTGTGCATGCGGGTTATTAATCACATATGATTGCTATGATAACTAGCATGTTTTAACTTGTATTCCCCCCCCCCATAAAAGCATGTAAAAACATTTAAAAGGTTAATTCAGGGGTATGAACTCACCTGCTGTAAGTGGATCGGATGGAGGTGCCGGTTGGGTGCTCGGTGTCAATTAAAGACTTGAACACACTTAGTGACCTATTAACATATGATGACATATGTTTACATACAATTAGTAATTATAATACTAATTAAACACATAAACGCATCCTAATGAGTGGAAAACACTTTGGTCAAGTGCTAGGAGTGCCCCGGGTAACATCTAAGGGAGTGTATGGCCTAGATAGGGAGTTTACTCTTCAAGAGTAAACTATTTATATAGTTTACAGCCCTAAGATCATATACCCATGAGTTTATGGCTGTAAACTCATGGGTGGTGTGCTCTTGGATGATTTAAGGTCTTATTTCACTAGTGGAATTAGGCTAGGCTCACATCTAGGGCTTATGAAGGGTTTAAGGCCTCAAATAGACCATTCTTGGGAGTTTACAACAGTAAACATAGAGTTTACGGCCGTAAACTCCTACTATCCCCTTCCTTTTGTGTATTAAGGTCCTAGAGAATAAAGTTCTATGCATTTTTCCAAGTCAAATGGAGAAGTTAGGGCATCATTTGGGCACTTTTTGGGAGTTTACGGCCCATGGACCAATCCTAAGGGGGTTTATGGCCGTAAACTCCTATGTCCAAAGTTTCTTTGATGTTTAATGCCCTTACTTCAATGATGGTTGCTTCTAGACATTTTACCAAGTCATAGGAGGTGTTTAAGGGCAATTCTAACACCTTATAAGATGTTCACGACCCTTGAATAGGGGTTTATGGTCCAATAGTGTTCTTGGGCCGTAAACTCAAGTTTACTCTCCATATAATAAGGTTTTGGTGTTCTAAGCTCGTACATGCAAGTCTACAAGTCATATCCAAACCCTAGGAGTGATTTGGAAGGGTTTTGGGGCTTCAAAACCCCACTTATGGGTGTTCACAGTCCAAGAGTGTTCTTGGGCCGTAAACACATGAATTGGCCCCTAATTGTTGTCTTAAACACGAATTTTCATGTTAAATGAGCTAAACAACAAGTTAGGGTAGATTACTTACTAGTTTGGGGCTCGAAATGGGCGTTTTTGGATCGAAAGCAAGTTGTAGAGAGAGAGAGAGAGTGTAGAGAGAGAGAGAGAGTGAAAAGGGTGTAAATGGAGTCCACTCCCCCTTATATAGGGGTGGAGCTTGTGGCTCAGTGGGAATCTACCCGATATTGATGTTAAACGGGGCTTTTGGTCGCTCCCGATTAAATGATCGTATTTTGACTTGGTTGTAACTAAAACTTTTCAAGGAATTATTGAGGGTGTTTATAATTTGTCTCAACCCTTACAAAGTCATTATAAAAGTCCCAAATTTATTAACCTCTTACAAAAGGTTAACGGACAATTAAAAAAGCGGGTTTTATTAACGGAAGATGTGGTTAAAATGACGGGATAAATTTCGGGTTGTCACATCACTCCATGGACTATCCATGAAAGCTTAGTCCAACTTAAATGATCTTGGCCCATCACGCATATATATGTAAGAGTCCATATTTAATTAGTTCCTTTTGATCACTTAATTAATTCCAAATTAATTCTTGATCAACACTAATTAAATAGTATAATTATATATTAATATATTAGAACTTATAATATATTAATATAAATCACTAGTATCCTTTTTCCTCATCTTGTCAATCCAATTGTCCCGATGCCATGCAACCCAAATGGACCATGTCGGGTCGAGTCAAGTCTTACCAATTATAGTTATAGTATCCCACTTGGATAAGTCTAAAACTATTATGGCGTATGACTTTAAGAACCGACTGGAAATCGTAGCTCTCAAAAGCTTTTGTCGAACTCTGACCTTGCCGATGATCTCTGACCTTTGTCAATGACTTGTCCATTCGATAAGAGATCATATATATTCCTCCATTCTAGATATCATATGGACTGAGACATGGATTATAGATCATTCTCTCTATCCATTTGTTGTTTCCCAATTTCCGATTCATGATGACTGACTGATTGAACAAATCAAATCAATCCTGGCTTGGCCAAGCACTCACATGTATCATCATTAAATCATCGAGGTTCCCACATATATCGCTTTTATCCCGAAGGTATAAGGAATGGATACACTTCGACTCATATGGCTTGTTCTACTACTTGTTAAATCATACACAAAGGAATGTTTTATAACATCGAGTTACCAATGCGTTTTCGTGCAATCAATGTACAACCAACTCATAGTAACAACTCATATCTCTAGGTTTGAAGAATATAAGATATTATCATCTCATGATCACTCATGATAAAATCCAAGAAGTGATTCCAATGAGCACGGGTTGAATCCAATACTCAGAACTTATGAGCACTCATGAGTGTTGTAGCACCACCTTGTCCAATATCTTAGACCTCTACAAGCTCAAATCATGACAGTCTTGATTCATATCTACTTCCAACATATGACCGATTGTGGATAGTTTGAATAACTTAGTCATTCAGGAAGGACGACCTAGTTATTCTGGAAGTCAAAACATGCAAAATGAAACACAAGAATAATTGAATCCCATATGGTCTCAAAACTTATGAACACCTTTTATTTATCACTGTATGATTACACATTATTCATTGCATACTGTTTCAGCAATCAACTTTTTCTTGAATTAAAAACCCTAGTTGTCCCATGCTCCGAGCATGTACACTATGTTTTTTCTAAACAATAGTTTTTCCATACACCAAGTATGCACTCTATGTTTGTCCAAACACTAGATATGCCATATTCCAAGTATGCATACCAAGTTTGTCTATGATCTTTACTTTGTGACATAAATCAATTGAACATAATTTCAACGATTCTCTTTTCACACTCCCAAATCCTTATCGAAAATGTAAGAATTCCAAATTCTTATCATTTATCGAAATCTGTTAGATTCTCAACTTATATGCATTGATCCTCTTGTAATGGTTATGCACAAAGTCATAAAGACTTGACAACAACATTACAGAGCATTCCAATGGAGATCAACTCCATGGAAACATCCTTCTTGCATTAAGTTTTCTAATCTTTCATAGATTTAATGAATAACTTCCACCTATGGGAACATTTCCATATTCTCATTTTAACTATCACTCCTGAACAAGAGTTGCCTCTTTTCAGAATATTTCAATATGGTCCTTCCAAAATAATAGTATACTTCCAACTGTCCCTGAGCAACCAATCTTTGGTAAAACCTTAGATTGTTCTCGACAATTGCTTAATCACTTTAGTCAAATCCAATTCTAGACCTTTTCCCCTCTTAATGCCCCAGACATTTGGAAAATTTAGAAAGGATAAATATTATAGCACATGCAATCGATCCTGTACCCAAGGCAAATGGGACATGATTCATGATGTCTCACATAAAGACATGATTCTAGACCAGTCTTTTGCTAGAATATTTTTTATTTGCCATGTTCTCAAGATTTGACTATGAAGAGGGATGCCGTAATCATAATCAAATTTTGAGAATGCAATATATAAAATTTCCTTATGTTGAACCAATCCAACATGAAATTCACACATATATATATATATATATATATATATATATATATATATATTCTTGACTAAAGATGATTAAAATCTCACTCTAAGCCTTTTAGAATTGACATGAAGTATAATTTCCTCTCCCTTAATTATAGCAAAACAACTTTTTCAACCCCTGCAACCTCACGAATTGAAACTTTTGTTTTCTATAATTAACATTGCTGACTTGCAATACTTATCATAATTATCATGCTCCCACTAACATGATGATTATTAGCATAACACTTATGCTCCCACTAGCTTTGACATGTACTCAGAAATCAGTGGACTTCTAGAAAAACAATACTTAATTGACTTTCTTACCAAAGTTTAGATTTTTGATACTAGATTTCTTTGATATAACTTTATCAAAATCACACACCTTTTCTTAGATAGCTCACAGGTGTGTCTAAACAATTTCAGAACTATGAAAAGGGATGCCGTAATCATAGTCTCAATTGTTTAGACCTTTGCTATTTCTCATAAGTCCATGTTAGTGTGCTCTACTAATGACTTTGAAGATGAAAAGATTGCTATCTACTTAAAATCTACTTGGTTGAAGTGTTTCCTCACCATCATTTTCATGAATCAGAAAGAAACCTTATGACCCTTAGATTTTATGGTGTATGTGTTCTAATCCATGTGACTTTGTCAAAACCATAATCATAACTCATAAGACTAGGTTAGTGACAAATCCTAACTCATATGGATCAAACTTGTGCAATCTAAACTTCTTGCCACCTGGCAGCACAAGGGCCTGTCATTGCTTCCAAGTAGTTATGCAAACAATTGAGAACATGTAGAACTCAAATGTATAGCCAACTTTACTAGAATGGGCACAGACATGTCAACACGATAGATTATAAACTTCTAGTCGTGTGCTAGTGTCACACCCCAAAACCAAGAACAGAAAAATACGTTCTGAGGTAGTGGACGTCATGTCAAGTATCACAACAATGCAAAGTAGTAAACAAGTAACAACATCATCCATTGCATTAATAGTATAATTTTAATTACAAGTGTGTTCTTTCACAACATAAATAACATAATGAATACTTGAAATAAAAGAAGAGTCTTGATTTCTCCATCTTCTCTAAACCTTGCATCGGTACCTGTCTATTTGTGACCTGAGAATACAAGTTATTTTGAAAATGACTATCAGCAATAAAGCTGGTGAATTCACAAGTATTTTAGTAACATTACTTTGTGAAAAGTGTGTATGAAAGACTCGTAAAAGTCTAAGAAAATAGTTTTGTATAAGTGTGAAAACCCTAGAAAATCCCATATTTTCTACTAGTATAAAAAGTAATCTTCTACCAAGACTCATGTGTTTTGAAAGTATGAACCTCTACATAAGAGAAAGTTTTACCTTATATAACTATTATTATTCAAATCTAATCTACCTCATTGATTATATGAACGTGACATAAAGTAAAGGAAATGAAGAAGATAATATAATAACAGAGAGTGTGTCCTTCTGTATTAGGATATTCACGGCGTGGAAAATCGTCGAACAGTACTACCATAGCCATCTGCCGATGCACATTTTCCCTACTGTTGTTAACAGGCCTGGGTGCGGAGTGGTAAGTCCCGTAGTGTATATAATAGTATCTTCTCATATAATATGTAATAAAATCTAACCATATAGGATCTATATAATCGTATCTATATACAAGTATCCATGTAATAGTATCTCTACGTACAACACATATGTAATCGTATCTAAGTAAAGTATCTAGGTAATAGTATCTCTACAACCAACATGTATTCGTATAGACTCATGAATGAACTGACTATTGTGTGATTCTTTGTACTAGGAATGGCAAGTAGTATCTCCTATGTATACCTATTCTAGTTATTAGTAATGTACGAGTATAATCGGAAGTATACCTTTGCAACCCAAAGATACTGAACTGATTGATGGAACTTTTATGACTATATATGTATACATGATATATAGGCATGCATTTGACAAATAAAAGTATAAAAAAAGTTTTGTAAAACCTTTGAATAGTTTGATAACTAAGAAAAGAGGACTTGATGTCCGTTTATAAAACAATTTGAAAACGTTTTGATAAGACAGTTTAAGTGAAGAAAACCTTTGTTGAAACACAGCTGTTACAGATTTGAAAGGAAGTATACAGAGTGTAAGACAGTTTGATAAAGAGATTTAAACTAGTAAAAACGTTTTAGGAAACCATTTAAAGTATTATATTTGGTAAAACAGATAAAAGTGTAGTAAATCCTTCTGCATGCGGGTTATTAATCACATGTGATTGATATGATAACTAGCATGATTCAACTTGTATCCCCCCCATAAAAGCATTTAAAAACATTTAAAAGGTTAATTAAGGGGGTATGAACTCACATGATAGATTGAAGAAGGTGAGACGAAAATCGAGCAGAACTTTGACCAGAGAAAGCGGATTTTTCTCGGGATCCTTGGGAATCTCGGGAGCGTAAAACTTCCTTCCAAACTTCGATATGAAAACCGGGACTTCGGGATGGCTTTGGGGGTTTAGACGCAGAGCTTCGACACGAGAAAGAGGAGAAATGAGCAAAAATGGCCGGCACCCTCGCATTCTATTTATCGTGGCTGGAGGTCCTCGGTACGCTGGGCGTACGAGGGTACGCGGGGCGTACTCGTGCGTCATGCGTGACCGCATCCTCGGTCGAAGAATCGGAGCGACGTGGACGAACCGGAGCCTATCATCCGAGTACGCTGGGCGTACGAGGGTACGCTGGGCGTAAATCGTTTCGGTGTGTGTGCCACAAACTTGTAAAATCCGTAACTTACGCATACGAGCTCCGATTTTGACGTTCTTTATGTCCACGCGAAGGTGAGAAAATACTCTACAACTTTCATTTAGACTTCGTCGGCTAATTTTGCCTTTATTTTTAATTATATTTTGTTTAATAGTCCGGGACACGATAATTCCGTTAAAAATACGTAACTTCATCATATGATGTCTGTTTTCGTCAGACTTTTCGCTGTTGCACTACTATTGTTGAGATCTTCAATTCTCATTTAGGTTGTTTCGGCTAGGAGTCTCTCGATCTCTATTTCGAGTTTTTAGCTATCTACTGCTATATCAGGATCTTGGAAAAATCATAACTTCCTCATACGAAGTCAGATTTGGGCGTTCTTTTTATGCATGCTCACGGTTTAACGATATCTACGACTTTCATTTAGACACCAAAGGCTAATTGTTATTGTATTGAAACTTCATGCTTTACGTTTATCAGCATTTTCGGTTTTGTCGGGAATCTTAGAATGGTCATAACTCCTTCGTTATAACTCAGATTTTAGGGTTCTTTATATTTTTCGAAACTTTATCACGATATCTATCTCATAAGGTACTAAAACGGAGCTTTTTGAATGCTTCATTTTAGATAATATTCTTATTAACTTAGAATAGGTTACGAGGTTCGACTGAATTCGTTACATTGGCTTGAAATTTCAGGTTGTCACATCATCCCCCCGTTAGAGGGAATTTCGTCCTGAAATTTACATGTGAGGTACATATCTGAGGATTAGGGAAAGAGATGCAGGTACTTTTGTTTCATCCGATCTTCGTGCTCCCAAGTGTATTCAGGTCTTCGCATGTCACTCCAGCGAATCTTTCACTAATGGGAAACGACTTTGATTCGTTCTCCTGACCTCTTGGTCCATGGTCACTACGGTTCTTCTACAAAGGTGAGGCCCTTGTGGAAATCGATCTCATCGAGTGGGATTACAAGATTCTCATCGGAAGGATACTTTTGCATGTTCGAGATGTGGAGGGTAGAATGTACGTTGCTAAGTTCGCGAGTAGGTTGAATTTGTTAGTTATAGGGCCGATTTTGGCAAGAATCTCGGAGGTCCTAACTATATTGGGTTTTAGCTTTCCACGCTTTCCGAAGCGTATCAAGCCTTCCCAGAGTGAGGATTCCAAAAGAAATTGGGTCTCTCACCTGGAGTTCCAAAGGTTTCTCCCTCTTGCTTCTCTTCCTAGTCAAGGGCAACTCGCTTCTGGTACAAAGTCATAAGAGTTTCTGTAATTTACGAGGAGTCCTAAATAAATTACGACAGTAGGTTAGCGAGACCTAGAATTTGGCGAATCCCCGTCGGCGTCTTTGGTGCTGAAAAATTCTCAACGGTTTTGATTAATTGAAAAGGGTCCTCAAGAATTCCTACATTACTAATATTGTGTCTTAGGAATTTGACTCTTCAATTCTAAAACTCGTATTTAGAGAACTTCGTGTAAAGCTTCTCTAATCGTATTGTTTCTATGGTTTGTTGTAGATGCTCTTTATGATTCCTTTCTTACTACGAGAGCAGATAAGTAAGTCATTTACAAAGACAATGACGAACTGATCCAAGTAAGAATGGTGTACCCTATTTATTAAGTTCATGAATACTATGGGCGTATTCATTGTATCCGAGGGATATCAATACGGACTCGTATTGTCTGTATCGAGTTTGGAAGATTGTCCTCGGGACATCCTTCGCTGACACTCGTAACTGGTGATATTCAGATCTCAGGTCTATTTCTGAAAGGTAAATAGTTCCTTGCGGTTGGTCAACCGACTCATCTATGCGAGGCAGAGGGTAATGATTTCTAATGGGAATCTTGTCGAGGTCTCTAAAGATGAGGTACTCCTGGCATGAGTACTTCGGAGTTCTGAAATGATGGCTTCGCTAGAAAGACGATTTCAGAGAAAGAGATGTGCGCACAAAATTGGTATTGCGAGGATCAAGTTGACTCAAGTTGTATGATAATGTCGGAATCATATGGAAACTAAAGACATTAGATTTGAACATAATGCATTACAGACAAAACACAACAGTGCAACATTTAACAGAGTTACAGTACTTTAGATTTACTACAAGACTATTGTTGCGAACAAGGTATACTACAAAAGACAAGTATACGCAACACGAGGGTCCCTTTACTGATAGGATCTCACAAAAGATAAGACTCTAGTTGCACTTGTTTTAAACAGTTTATAAATCTGTTACAATGAACTGCCTTAATTACATTAATGTGGGTCCAGAGTAGCCTCTCCTGCGGCAGTGATCCTTAGTATTCTGCCGTCTGCGCCGGAGTTCTTTGTTATAGGGCAATCCTTCTTGAAGTGCCCTATGTCACCGCATTGGTGACATGACTGGATAGTACTAGCATTGGTGGTGGGAGTGAGGTGTCGAGCCAGAGTTATGTGCACACGGGTGCCCTCCTCATTCATCCACTTTGAAACTTTCCTCTTATAGGGTCCGGTTTTACCACCACCTTTGTGTGCAGGGTTGGTCCCTATGCCATGGATTGGAGAAATGGGTCGTGCGGGTGCTGAAGGGGCAGGAGTTGCCACTTTCTGTTGTTGCATGGCAAGTCTTTGGGATCACTTGCGCTCACTTCTGGCTTGGCGATATCGTCTCCTCTTTTCTGTCTTACGGCTTCGCAAGTCCATGACTGTTGTCATTTGTTGGCTTCCCAAATTGGTACTACAATCGGAACTTTCGACTCCCTTGCCAGTCTTGTTTGCATTGTCAGAGTTGATGTGTGTAAGGAAAGTTGTCACAGCAGCTGCTACCGCGGCTTGTAACGTAGCGGCGTCGATATGGAGGATAGGGGTTTCGTTGCTCGGCTGACTATTTCCGGGTGACGACATGATTCTGTTACGCGAAAAGAGAATGAATTCGTGAGTGAGTATGGTTGAACCTGTATCATTTTGATTCTGGCTAAGAGACGAGTCATTATACATGAAAACTTAGCTTATACACGTTATGATATAATCAAGAATGGGCGGATAATAAAATGTGTGATTCTACTCTAGTCCCACATCCCAACGAGGAAAAGAAACTAAATTAGAAATCTCACATTCTATTGTCTACCAGGTCTTAGTTATATATAACTCGGGAATGTATAAGCGAGGAAAGTCATAATAATAATCTTCTTATGAATCCTATTTGATGAACTAGACTTTCTAGTAACGGCTACCATTGACCCTAGATGTACTTAGATCGTTCAATTGAAGAGTAAGAGTATGATCTCGAAGGTTTGACCTACATCCCTATGATGCAGTTCTAGTACGGAATGGAAGTAAGTTCGTAGACTAGTCTCAAGACGATTGTTGTTCGCGCTGAGGTGTTATAGATTGGTGAATAATATGATCCAACCACTGAAAGAGACTTGGAAATGATTCCTTAGTCAGATTACTATAGTCCAAAGACTTGACTAAAGAGAGTTTCAGATAGACTCCAATGAAATCATGATGAAAGGTAATTTGAACAACGAGTGACACAGAAGTTAGGCGACTACCAATATCATTGATGTTTAAGATGTAACAAGTTTGGGAAAATTGACCTTGTAGAAGGTCGTACATCTTAACCGGAGTAGAAAAGTTTTGGCCGCATAAGGTCTAACTAAAAGTACTTACAGTACAAGATAATTACATAGAAAATGCCACGTAGGATATAGACAGTAAAAACGATTCCTTTAACAAGGAAGGGAAATAAAGCATTTCCTATTGGTGACGGTCATCCCTCTGGTGAACTCTCAATTCATCCAGTTGTCATTCCATATCGAACAGGTATCTCTCGTACACTCTCTGGCGTACTCGGAGCTCTATGACTTCGGCTCAAGTTTCAGCTAGTGCTTGCAGCAGGGTCTCATGATCTCTCTCAGATCTCTCACGAGCATGCTCAAGGCGATTGGTGTGAAGGATATGCATCCCTCCATTGGTATCAACTTCTGCGACACTACGTAGAGCTGTCCTGCCCTGAATTTTGTTTCGGGAAACTCTACGGATTAGGATTGGTAGAACTCTGTTTGCTGATCTCCCTTCATTTAGGTTGTAGAAGCTTCGGTCTCCATTAAACGTCATAGGTTGATCTTGCTCTTCACTCCATGATTCCAAGCATTCTACCCAAGGAGGCGTCGGGCCATGAAAAGTCGGACGAGAGTTAGGATTTGGAATGGAAGCTACCTGGGGTGGGTTCTCAACTTCGGGTTCGGAGTTAGCATCATCCGAAAGGTCTTCATCATGGTGATCATTCAAAGGTATCGGATGATCATTCTCTGGTTCTTCTCCAAACCATCCAGCAATGTCTTCGTTCGGAAGGTATGGGTTGCCGTGGGGATGGAGTCCAGCCATGTTATCTATGCGATAATTGGGGTCAAGAAGTAGTTATTAGACGAACTAACTAGATAATTATAAGAAAATCTTTATTAGTTACATCACTAATTGTAAAGTGCATACCGATTATATGTCATCAAACAGGATAGGCTTTCGAATAAGTGACCTTAACTCCAAATTCACGAGGAATCGGGGTAAAGCAAAATTTCATAGATTCTGAGTCTCTATCATCCTAGTTACATATAACCTTTAACGTATCCACTTAGCAACTATTGACCTAGTAATGAAGATCCTTTTTAGTTCTCAAGTAAGCAATTATAGTAACACCAAATACCCCTATGGTATTTCAGACTTAGGTTCTGTTACGATGTTCTCATTGTGGTAGTGTTGGTAAGTTGTTAGACTTGTTGCCATATCACAACCATTCTTGGGCATATGCTAATCACTCCTTGGATTAGCATAGTTGATCAGGCTATGCCACTCCCAAGACTGACCATACATCCCCGAGCTTACTTGTGATATTCAACAATCGTAATACTTTTGTTCTTGTCATTGTGACACGGATTTTAGTATGAATGCAGGCACGTATACTTAGTCAAATATTTTATTATTTAAAGTATAAACTGTTGGTCAGTGTGTTTTTTAATCCCATTGTATTTATAGTCAGTATATCTTTTATTGGTTGATATACTTAATTCACTATAAACAATGCTCTGATACCAATCTGTCACACCCCAAAACCAAGAACGGCGGAATACGTTCTGAGGTGGAGGACGTCATGTCAAGTATCACAACAATGCAAAGTAGTAAACAAGCAACAAAATCATCCATTGCATTAATGGTATAATTTTAATTACAAGTGTGTTCTTTCATAGCATAAACAACATAATGAATACTCGAAATAAAAGACGAGTCTTGATTTCTCCATCTTCTCTAAACCTTGCATCGGTACCTGTCTATTTGTGACCTGAAAATACAAGTTATTTTGAAAACGACTATTAGCAATAAAGCTAGTGAATTCACAAGTATTTTAGTAACATTACTTTGTGAAAAGTGTGTATGAAAGACTCGTAAAAGTTTAAGAAAATAGTTTTGTATAAGTGTGAAAACCCAAGAAAATCCCATATTTTCTACTAGTATAAAAAGTAGTCTTCTACCAAGACTCATGTGTTTTGAAAGTATGAACCTCTACGTAAGAGAAAGTTTTACCTTATATAACTATTATTATTCAAATCTAATCTACCTCATTGATTATATGAACGTGACATAAAGTAAAGGAAATGAAGAAGATAATATAATAACAGAGAGTGTGTCCTTCTATATCAGGATATTCATGGCGTGGAAACTCGCCGAACAGTACTACCATAGCCATCTGCCGATGCACATTTTCCCTACTATTGTTAACAGGCCTGGGTGCGGAGTGGGAAGTCCCATAGCGTATATAATAGTATCTTCTCATATAATATGTAATAAAATCTAACCATATAGGATCTATATAATCGTATCTATATACAAGTATCCATGTAATAGTATCTCTACGTACAGCACATATGTAATCGTATCTAAGTAAAGTATCTAGGTAATAGTATCTCTACAACCAACATGTATTCGTATAGACTCATGAATGAACTGACTATTGTGTGATTCTTTGTACTAGGAATGGCAAGTAGTATCTCCTATGTATACCTATTCTAGTTATTAGTAATGTACGAGTATAATCGGAAGTATACCTTTGCTACCCAAAGGTACTGAACTGATTGATGGAACTTTTATGACTATATATGTATACATGATATATAGGCATGCATTTGACAAATAAAAGTGATAAGTTATTAATTAACTTGATGATTGATTAGATCTTCTTAACAGGTAATGCGATGAAGTAAAAACAGTAAATAACACAAGTATAGATCAAGATGTGTCGAATGATTAGATCAAACAATCCTCAGTAGAGCTCGACTAAGAACTTCCGCTGTAGAGGATTTTAGGGTTACAAGAACGATAATAATAAACTTGCTGAATAATTCTCTGATCGTTCTATTCTATCGTTACTATCTAGGATGCATGCAAGTTCCTATATATACTAAACCCTACTAAACTCACGGATGGACAGGCCCATACCGGAGATACAAAATGGACTAGCTAACGAGCCCAATGGACGCAATACTTAACAAAAAACACAACCCAACAATCTCCCCCTTTGCGTCAAATTGGAGCGAGACTACTTCTTCTTCTTGCTTGGGCCAGCAGCGGGAGCCTTCCTTATAGTATCAAACAGACGTGTGATAAGAGAAAGGATAGTCTGTCTGAACCGAATGTACCATTGAATCATATCATCAAAGTACTTGATATCATCCGTTGTGTTCTGCTTGCATCTGTGGATGATCCCCAAAACATGCTCCAAACAGGCAGTGGTGTATAGATGTTTGTCAGCCAAGGCGAAAAGACATTTCTGTCCTTCGTTCCTGGTAAACATGACCGAATTCCTCTTCGGGTCAATCTTCCCCATCTGCATCATGTTGAGATCACTGGCAGAGCCAACAGGAGATATTGTAGGTTTCTTCTTAAATACGCTCGCAATCTCCTGATCCATCAATGCAACTTCCATGATGTAGCACACGAGCATCCTCTTGAAATGGTCGATGATCGAACCGTATTCAGCTTCGTTGGTGAGGAGGATGTTGTGCAAGATAATCCAATCATGGGGATTAAGGTTGGGAAGATCTGCAAGGGAAATAGCATGTTCTGTTTTGGTAGATCCCCGAAGTACCTTGAACCGAACGTTGATGAAGTTACCTTCACTGTACGACTTCAAGACCCGAACGTTGACAATTTTCTGAGCGCTCCAAGTCTGATATTGGGGTTAAGCAGCCTTCAGATAGAAATTGATTAAGTCCCGATCAACCTGTGGATGAGGATGAGGGATCTCTGCAACGTTGGAAAAGGCATGAAAGATAAAAGCCTTTCGGGTCAGTGGCATGTCGAACTGTGAGTCGACAGTGTTAGACCGATCTAAAGAGATCACAGGTTCCAGCCACAAGATACTCGGTGTGTCGATGGCTTCTTTAATCATCCTCTCAAGAGTCCAGGAAGGAAACAGAGTTTTCCTGCTCTCAAGAAGGTCGTGGGCTTCCTTCTGTTTACGTTCGGCTTCTTCAGCCTCTCTTGCCACACGAGCACTGATGTCAGCCTCATTGTGTCGACTTTTATGCTTCAACAAGTCGGCGATTGTCTCATTATCTTCTTCTTCTTCCTCCTTAACAATCTTTTTGCCTTTGTCTTTCACACCAGAACCAGAGGCTTGGCCTACTGGAGGAGGTTCGTTAGTGTGAGTTGCTGTGGAAGTAGGAGGTGGTTGAGACATTGTTTCCTTCTCTCCCCCTTGTTTCGGAATGGACACGAAATCAAGGAGCCCTTCGATATTACTGAGTAGGGCGAGGGCGGGAGCGAGCTTCTCTGCAAGGTCACGCCTCACAGTGTAGTTAAGAATTGGATCATGTGCTTCTAGGATGTTGGAGATGGCAGAGTGGGCATCCGAAACACACGATTTGATGACCTCCCTTTCAGATCGAAGAGATTCAATCTCCTGTTGAGAGTTGGAGAGTTGAATGCTCTTGACCTTCAGAGCGGTAGTCTTCCTGGCTAGAACATCCATGAGAGTGTTCTCGGCAGCCAAATCTTCTTGAAGCTTGGAGAGACGCGCTTCGATGGTTGTTCGGAAAGCTGAGTTGTCGTCAGAAATTGTTTGACGAAGAGAAGCGAAGGAATTCAACTCAGTTGCGACTGATGTTGCCAGCTGGTGGATAATAGGTTCCAACATAGTCTTGGCGGCGTTGGCACTCTCCTGTAAAGACTTCAATAGGGAAGAGGCATCAGTAAATAGTTTATCGACTTTTTTGGTCGCAGCCTGACAGGCTTTGGTAGAGGCATCTATGGCGGTGGTTGCAGAAGCAAGTGAAGCTTGTTGAGCTTTGGAGAAAGCATCAACAGTTTTCTGAACTGCAGCTTCAGATAGGGATGACTGAGAAGTGGAAGAGGAGGCGATGAGTGAGTCAATTTTGTCATGGAGCTCCTGGAGATGCCTTTTGGTGACAGGAGCGTCATCATCGTCATCGCTTTGTACTTGAAACGGGCTATAGTAGACCGAGTCAAAAGTCATATTCTCTCCGCCAAGGAGTGGTTCTTCTCCCTCTAATGCGTTACCAGGAGAAGATGGTGGTGGTGAAGCTGGTGGTTTGGTAGTATGGGTAGGTTCGGGTTGTGTTGTTTCGGGTGTAGGTGTGGGCTCGGGTGCTGGGGTGGTTTCGGGTGTTGGGGTGGATTTTGGTGCGTCAGTATGAACCCCCGTATCAGATACGTTGGTTCTAACATCTGCAGTGGTGGTTGTGGTTGCTTCGGTGAATACTGGTGGAGGTATTGGGATGGAGGTGGGTGGTATTTGAGTAGTGGAAGTTATGGGGGGAATAAAAATAGGAATGGTTTTAGGTGGAGAGGAAATTGGAGAAGTAGATACATGAACTTCAGGGGTTGGAGATCTGGGTGGAGTGTTGCCACGTGGAGAGTCATCAAAATCAGAACTCTCACCCTCAGATTCGCTTGAGGAGGAAGCGATAACCAGCTTTCGCCTCGGCTGAGTTTTTCTCCTCTTCTGCTGGGGAGACTGAGCAGCCCTGGTGGGTTTCCTCTTCTTTGGAGACAGGCCTTTGGCCCCCTTGACCACCTGTTTTCTCTTATCAGCCTTCTTGCCTCTTGGAGCAGGCTTGTCGACGTCATGAATGGATTTCAGCATCTCCGGAGTAAGATCCCTTAGACCAGAACGCTTGAACTCCTTGTACGTCCTGATAATCCGGCTATCAGCGGGAACATCCCCATACATGGTTTCCGGAAGAGACCCGTTGAACGGTAACTTTGAAACGTCTGACACAATGATCTTCGTGGTATGAAAGGTACCAATCGAAGACATTGGAGCACCAGCGACAATGGGGACGTGGTACTTGTCCATCACCCATTTCGTGATAATGGTCCAGAACCGAGCATACGAAATCTCTGAATGTCTGGAAGTGGATGAGAGACTCTGAATGAGTTGTTGCCACAGAACGAACCCGTAGTCCATGTTGATGCCATTGTAGATACCATACATTATGGAGAGAAATAAACGGCTAGCTCCATCAGACCTGACACTTCGTTTAGATAAACCCTTGAACAAAACAGTGAACATCCCATTCCACTGTGGACGTAGGCACGACTTCTTGAATTTCGTCACCGTAGTAAGCACCTCCGTGTATCCCATGTTGTAGAACATGTTGAACAAATGACCCATGGGGATGGATTCCGGATTGACCCTGGAAGAATCCACGTCAAACCCTAACAATGAGCAGAACCGCTGCTTTGAAATCGATGCCTTGTGCTCATAGACATCAAAGAAGATTCTGTCGATGACCTTGTCGAAGTGAGCGATGGCAAAGGTCTGTGACAAGAATTCCATCGGAGCAGTTTCAGCCCTGGTAAGTGCAGGAGCGATTGGAGAAAACTTCAGACACTCGATGATGGGGAACATGAATGCGTCGTAAGAATGAGGGGTTAAATCGATGATCAAGCTTTGCTGTGGGCGAATGGGCAAAATGTGGGATGTTGCGTGAACTGATGAAGAATCTGCCATTGCTATGAAGAAAGTAGAGGAGATGATGAACAGTGAAGGTTTAGGGATTTCTTGCTCTCTGGGAATTTTAATTGCAGTGAAGAGGTAAACGGTGGATGATGTTGCCTTTTATACTGTGGGTTAAGGAGAGAGAAAGATCTTCCCAAATCTTCGATTGAAAAACGAAGGGTTTTTTGGAGTTGACTGATGCGTGACAGTTGGGGTTGCCGATGATCACGCATGAGAGAGAATGTCAGGCCCCTAATAACACGCCTTCCCATCAGGCGCCGTTTGGAGATGAAACGGTTCAGATTCGCACAATTCTCTCTTGCGCCGTTTGAAATCAAATCGATTAGACTCCCGCCTAAGTCATCATGTCGTCATCTTATCCCTTTTAGAATAAGACAACATCTAAAAAAAAATTCTCCCACGTGGATCAATATTTACCACATCCTTTAATAAATCACCAATCCAATTAAAACGCCTTGTAATTAATAGAACCTGAATTTTGGAAAATCAAAGATTTTAGTGCTTAGGGTGTAAAAGAAAAGAAATAAAGCAACACTTTTGGGAAAATATGTGATGTCAATAAAGACACGAAACAAATGATCCCGGGCACGAATCTCTTCCTTCAAAGTCAAGAGAGACTTTAAAGTGTTTGTGTGGTTTCCCGTTGAATATCGATCAGACACTTATTAAGAAGTTTTGAAAGGCTTCTTTTAATTAGGCTTATGAGGGTGGATATCGCTTCGATTCAAAATTCCTAATCTTGATATAAGACAGAAATCGAACGAAGTACTTGTGAGACCGGTGTAGTCTGTTGAACAAGTAGGTTGGAGATAATTTAATTTGGCTAGGGAATGTATAAAATCTCAACAAAAATTAAAACTAGACCCCTGGGAAGAAATGTTATGGTTTTTAACAATTTCATAGGAATCACACAAAATAGAAATAGAGATTTCATGTTGTACCCCCATGGATAAGTCCGTCAATTCATCAGTGAAAGCTAGAACAAATTAATTGTTCACCGTCAATGCATCTTGGGTATTTGAATGTTGGGTTTCACTTAGCACATAGTGGCACGAAACTAAGATCATAAACACAGAAATTGTGCAACCATAAACCTCAGTGGTAATTTCTGAGAGTCTCAAGGGTTACGTTTGTGAAGCGAATGTGATGGAGAGATGCAATGTAGATGGTGTAAAGAAATCAAAGTACCTCTGCTATAAAAAAATAGGACCAAGCAGAAAACTCATATCTCATGTGAGAAGAGAGTTTGGTAGCTCATGATTAGAATAAATAAGAAAGCCTAATTGGGAAGACAAGGTTTGTTTATACCAAGTCAGTAAGGCCTATTATTCAGAATCAGGTGAGGCTTTGGACACATACAACAGCATGCTTCTAGGGACACTTAGCTAATGAAATTATATACCCACAAGAGAAGAAAAAAATAAAAAAAATAAAAGCCAAGCTAAATAAGATAAAAAAAATAAAATATTTTTGGAGTTTTTGAATTTATGAAAAAAAAATACTTTTGGAATTTTTGATAAAATAAAAAAAATAAGACACACAAAAAAAAATTGGAACCGAACCCGAGCGTTCGGTCTATTTCGGGTGAGAAAATTTTTGGAACCGAGCCCGAACGTTCGGTTGATTTCGGTCGCCAAAGAAAATAGATTTGAAAAAGAGAATAACTTTGACAATAAGAGAAATGGATTTGGAAAATTTATACATAAGATCTACAACCAAGGAAACTACCTTTGAGTGATGAGCGAAAAGCAGATAATGCAACCAAACCCGAGCATTCGGTTCATTTCGGTACGTTAGCACAAGACCCGAACCCGAACGTTCGGTCTGTTTCGCTTCTTGCTTTTGAGCTTGAGAGGTAATTTTTGGTACTGACTCTGATTCCATCATACCAAGCCCTTGTAGTATTTTGTTAAAAGATGCTTCAGGAAGAGCTTTGGTGAATTAACTGCTTGATAAACATCTTTAGCTTGAGAGTTGCTTCAAATTTGTGCTTCAGAAAGAACACCCATGTAAAACGTGAAAAGTCATCAACAATGACAAGAATATACTTGCTACCGCCGATGCTTTCGATAGATGATGGACCACACAAGTCAATGTGAATTAACTCTAATGGTTCAACAACTTTAGTGTTTACAATCGATGGGTGACTTTGACGACTCTGCTTCCCCATTTCACACGCAGCACATAAATGTTCTCGATCGAATTTGAGCAATGGAAGACCTCGAACATGACCACCTGTGACAAGTTTGTTGATATCCTTGAAGTTGAGATGAGAGAGCCTTCGGTGCCACAGCCAGCTTTCGTCAGATTGTGCTTTGGATAACAGGCAGATAGCTGGATTTCCTTTGATGGGTTTGAGATTCAGGGGAAACATTTCGCCTTTGCGCTCCGATTTGAGAATTACTCTTTTTGTTTTCTTCTCTATTATTTCCGAACCCTCATCATCGAATGAGACCTTGAGACTGGTACCTCCAACGAGCTGAGATACACTAATGAGGTTGTGCTGCAGTCCTTCAACTTATGCAACCTTTCTGATTGTGAAATCTCCATTTGTTATCATTCCATAACCTTTTATCGTGCCGAATGAGTTGTTCCCGAACTTGACATTTCCACCGTTTCAAAGAGACCAAAATTCCCTCAGCTCTTCCTTCCTTCCTGTCATGTGACGTGAGCAGCCACTGTCAATATACCATTCTTCGTCAAACTGCTCGTCACTGATAACCTGCAAAAATTAAGAAGATTTAGGAACCCAAAGTTTCTTGGGTCCATGTGAGCCTTTCACAGGAACAGGAATAGTAAGAGAGATGTCAACAAGATATGTTCTTTTTATTAAAGTTGTTTCATCTTTCTTTTTAATGGTGAAAACCTTAATTTTGTTGAGATTTGTTACAGTCGGTTTGGATTCAGGTTTAGGCATTTGGACTTTGGAATGATTTTGATCAGTCTTGACTAAGGAAACCTTCGATTTTCCTTTCAAATCTGTTGAAGATTTTGGATTTTGAGAATGAACAAAATTGGATTTAGAATGAGGTTGAGAGGAATTAGAAGAATTAGAACGAGAGAAGTTAGACTGAGAAGTTTTATTGATTTGAGGTCCTGAGTGACCCTTTTGTTTTTGGTCATTTGTGGGACCGAATCTTGAACTTTGGTCGCTTTTGCTCTCGGAACCGAACCTATGCTTTCGGTAGATGGTGTTCTCTGAACCGAACCTATGCCTTCGGTTGTCATATTTTTCAGAACCTAAGCACTTTCCTCTGACTTCAAATTTCTGTCATGATAAGAGAAATGGGCGTTTTGAGATTGCCAAAACTGTTTTCGTTCATGGAGATTCTTCTTGTATCTCCGATTCCTTTGCTGTTTTTGATTCTTCACTTGCTTTGGGTGTCGATGGATATTGGCTTTTTACTTTTGCTTCTTTTCAGTCGGTGCACTTTGCATTGATGATGTTTCGCTTGAAGGAAAGACATCTTTTGCAGGAACTCCTTTTTCTTCAGGAACATCTTTTGTACCACTAGTACTTGGTATGTCGAAGTTGTCAGGCTTGTTCAAAGGCTCTGGCACATATCTGCCTTTGGTTTTCCAGGACGTCCGTTCTGACAGACCAACGGTTTCATCAGCATTGTCGATGGGGGCGGACCAGAAGAACTCATCACAACCATCAACATTATCTTCATTTACAATGGCCGTGAGTTCGGCTGTCTGATGTTCGGTTACTCCTGTGACCTTATACACCTGATTTGGAGTCGTCCTTACCTTTTGGTATACAACAACTTTTTCTTCAAGGATCGGGGACTTTTGTTGGGACAGACGAGCAAACTCCACAGAATTTTCTGAAATAAGATTTTTGTGGTTTTCGGGTTCGCTTTTGACAAACTCAGAACAATCCACTTCAGCCTCTACAGAAATTTCACTCGTATCATCATCCTCATTAAGCTCAGATGCATTTTCAACATCAATTTTAGTTTCTGAACTCAAGTTGGCATTCAATGAGTCAAACTTTTGTATGGTTTCGGTCCTCAGTTTCAATTTATCATTTTCATCAAAAAGGTTTTTTAGCATGTCCTTATGGTCCTTGGACTTTATGAAAGATTCGATTTTGTCTAGTCCATACATATAAGTCGGATTTACATCCTCAGATGAGACTACGCTTTCGCACTTATATGCTTCAGCGTCAATTTCTTCTTCCTTAAACTCAAGAAAGGGCAAAATCATGCGATGAATTTTCTGTCCTATTTCACAGTTAAGATGAAGTTGAGTGATGTTAGAATAAAGACGCTTAGCAATCAAACAAAAGACATTTCTTTGTTTCAAAAGTTTTAAATTGTCTCTTTGTAAATAAATGTTTTCGTCTTTGGATTTGATCAACTCCGACTCCTTCAGCTCTATCCACATCCTCCGTTCCTCAATCTTTGAAGACACCCTGCTTATTTGGTCAGTTAGGTTAGAATTGGTGAGCCGTTTTTTAATTTAAACTGCTGTCTAGATATGAGATTCTTGAATTTACATTTTTTAATTCTTTTTCATATGAATTTTGTGGTACTTTGAATGAAACAAAAATGGATTGTACCTTCTTGATTAATTCATCAAGCTCATTAAACTGCACGCTGAGAGGTTTTGCTGTGAAACACAAGTCCTCTCGCTCCTTCTTGTCTTCATTCCCACCGTCTGTGTTGTATCCCCTTATTTGAGATACATCCGACACCATCAGACACTTTCCACCGCTTCCTTCACCTTTCGCAACATAAGCCTTTCCATGAGATGGCTTTCTAACTTCATCATCCTCAGCATCGGTTGACCAGACTTCCACGCCACTGAACTCATCATCCACTACCGAACCCTGCACAATTAAAGCATTCATAGAAGGGTTAGCAGTAGTTTTCTTTCTCTTGATCTCTTCCATCTTTTTCGTCAACACAACTTCTTCATCTTTTTCTTCATCCTTTTCTGCCATTTTCTTTAGGACACAGTCTTTGGCATAGTGGTTCTTTCCTCCACAATAGTAGCAGTTCACACCTGAATCTCCTTCAGCTTTCGGCTCTTTCTTTGGTTCTTCAGCCTTCGGTTCCTCCCTCACTTTTTCAGAACTATAGCTTCCCTGCCAATTCCGGTTCTTATTGGTAGGAAACCTTTTCTTAATAAACCTCTTTGGATTTGACACCATCATTGCATAGTCTTCAGAGGTAAGTTCATAGTCTTCTAAGTTAAGGTCTTCATCTTCCATCACACTTTTGCTTTTAGAAAGAAGGGCCAAGGAACCCAAGCTTGAAACCACATTCTTTTCCTGCAAGACAATCTTTTCTTGGGATTTCAAAATTCCTACCAGCTTAGCCAATGAATAAGATTTGAATTGCTCATGAGCTTTAACAGTGGACACAACCGCTCTCCACTCAGATCTAAGACCATTCAAAAATGTAACTTTTTGTTCAATCAACTTCCTTTCAATATCGTGTTTAATCATCTTACTGAGAAGATGATTGAAGCGATCGAATGTCTGAGTAACAGTTTCCTCGGGATTCTGCTTAAATTCGCCAAACTCAGATAAACGTAAGGTCTGAATGGAATGCTCCAGATCTTCGTCTGTGGAATATAACTCTCGCAGCCTATCCCATATTTCTTTGGCAGTGCTGCATGAACTAACTAGCCTGAAAGTATCCGATTGAAGAGCGAATCTGATTAGTCTCAACGCTTTAATATTGCACTGAAACTTATCTTTTTCGTCTTGAGCAATATCTTTTACGTCCTTCAATAGATCATTATACTCTTTCTGAGTTTTAATGATTTTAGATGTTGCTGAATGAGCGAATGGTCCAGACACGATTGCTTCCCAGATAAGATATCCATTGTCTTCAGATCCAATGACATAATCTTCAAAGTGATGTGCCCAGACTTCATAATCCTGGGTGTAAAGGATGGGAATCTTCGTCGTTGATCCAATGTTGTTTGAGATGTTTATGGGATTTGATTGTGACTCGTCCATGCTTGATCGTGTAACCTGTTTGAAAGATCAGACTTGTAATATATAAGATTAGGGCAAAACAAATAAATCCTGAGTTACGTCAATTATGGGATGACGACTTAATAAATATTAGTTAATGCGGAATAACCCTAATCGCAACCTTTTTCACAGAAAAGATGTGTATGAATTACACAGCCTCCTACTCTGATACCAATTGATAAGTTATTAATTAACTTGATGATCGATTAGATCTTCTTAACAGGTAATGCGATGAAGTAAAAATAGTAAATAACACAAGTATAGATCAAGATGTGTCGAATGATTAGATCAAACAATCCTCAGCAGAGCTCGACTAAGAACTTCCGTTGTAGAGGATTTTAGTGTTACAAGAACGATAATAATAAACTTGCTGAATAATTCTCTGATCGTTCTATTCTATCGTTACTATCTAGGATGTATGCAAGCTCCTATATATACTAAACCCTACTAAACTCACGGATGGACAGGCCCATACCGGAGATACAAAATGGACTAGCTAACGAGCCCAATAGACGCAATACTTAACACAAAACACAACCCAACAAAAAGTATAAAAGAAGTTTTGTAAAACCTTTGAACGGTTTGATAACTAAGAAAAGAGGACTTGATGTCCGTTTATAAAACAATTTGAAAACGTTTTGATAAGACAGTTTAAGTGAAGAAAACCTTTGTTGAAACACAACTGTTACAGATTTTGAAAGGAAGTATATAGAGTGTAAGAAAGTTTGATAAAGAGATTTAAACTAGTAAAAACGTTTTAGGAAACCATTTAAAGTATTATATTTGGTAAAACTGATAAAAGTGTAGTAAATCCTTTTGCATGTGGGTTATTAATCACATGTGATTGATATGATAACTAGCATGATTCAACTTGTATCCCCCCATAAAAGCATTTAAAAACATTTAAAAGGTTAATTAAGGGGGTATGAACTCACATGATAGATTGAAGAAGGTGAGACGAAAATCGAGCAGAACTTTGACCGGAGAAAGCAGATTTTTCTTGGGATCCTCGGGAATCTCGGGAACCTCGGGAGCATAAAACTTTCTTCCAAACTTCAATATGAAAACTGGGACTTTGGGATGGCTTCGGGGGTTTAGACGCAGAAAGGGAAGAAATGGACGGCACCCTCGCATTCTATTTATAGTGGCTGGAGGTCCTTGGTACGCTGGGCGTACTCGTGCATCATGCATGACCGCATCCTCGGTCGAAGCATCGGAGCGACGTGGACGAACCGGAGCCTAGCATCTGAGTACGCTGGGCGTAAATCGTTTCGGTGTGTGTGCCACGAACTTGTAAAATCCATAACTTTCGCATACGATCTTCGATTTTGACGTTCTTTATGTCCACACGAAGGTGAGAAAATACTCTACAACTTTCATTTAGACTTCGTCGGCGAATTTTGACTTTATTTTTAATTATATTTTGTTTAATAGGCCAGGACACGATAATTCCGTTAAAAATACGTAACTTCGTCATCCGATGTCCGTTTTCGTCAGACTTTTCGCCGTTGCACTACTATTGTTGAGATCTTCGATTCTCATTTAGGTTGTTTTGGCTAAGAGTCTCTCGATCTCTATTTCGAGTTTTTAGCTGTCTACTGCTATATCAGGATCTTGGAAAAATCATAATTTCCTCATACGAAGTCAGATTTGGGCGTTCTTTTTATGCATGCTCACGGTTTAACGATATCTACGACTTTTGCTTAGACACCTAAGGCTAATAATTATTGTATTGAAACTTCGCGTTTTACGTTTATCAGCATTGTCGGTTTTGTTGGGAATCTTAGAATGGTCATAACTCCTTCGTTATAACTCGAATTTTAGGGTTCTTTATATTTTTGGAAACCTTATCACGATATCTATCACATAATGTACTAAAACGGAGCTTTTTGAACGCTTCATTTTCGATAATATTCTTATTAACTTAAAACAGGTTACGAGGTTCGACTGGAATTCGTTACATTGGCTTGAAATTTTAGGTTGTCACAGCTAGTGATGAACTTTAGGTTTTATTCTTGATTAGTTCTTGAGAATTTCAAGATCCTTAAGACTCCCACTGTCTCCTTGACATATAATATTTTCTTGTTAGATATTCAAGAGATAGTGGGGATTTTAATCAAGACTAATACTTCACACAATTGGCCTAATTTGGTCTTTTTTTATCCAAAACATAACAACTTTCCAATTTCAAATGTACAAGAGTAGAAAACCTTTTACTCTTACATTTGACTAGTGTTAGTAAACCTTCTTTAAGATGTGTCACTCAAATTACAATCTTGGAGTATAACTCTAAGAATTGTTTTTGGAACGAAGCATGACTCATCTTCTTGATTTAATCATTTCAACAATTCAAGATTCCTCTTCTTAGTCATAAGAATACACTAAGATGACTTTAGAGGACTAATTTTGACATGATTTTTAAATCATTAAGATGATCACAAAACATGATGCTAAAGTACTCTCCCATTTTTTTTTTCAGATTTGAGAAACTTTTATCTTTCTGCCTAAGAATGTGTACTCGATCCCTTAGTCCTTTACTTGACTCACTTATCCATGTGGACAAGTAGTTAGTCTTAATTTTCCAATGCTTGAAAGTTCTCATTCATCATACTATACAACTTGCATGATTCCAAGTTTCGGTCCAACTGAAACTTGAGTGATGGGAATCTTTCATTATTTGGTAAATTTAGACACTACCACGAATTAAAAAAAAAAATCAAATTCATATTTCCATTATTTATATTAATGGAATCATATAAGCAACACCTTTAAATGCCATTGTAAGGATATTTTAAAATAAATAAAATTAAAACTTTTCTTTTTATTTTAAAACTTTGCGGAAAAACAAATCCTTACAATGCAAATGTATATGAAAACTTGTTGTCATCGATTCCTAAGCAATATATCATAACTCCTAAGAAGTAGCTCAAGAATCCGATCTTCAAACTATGCTATAGAAATCCATCTACGCAATCAGATTCAGTATACTCTTTCTCTAAGTTTGTTCCCTTTTCTTTGATTCTTAATACATCAACATGTAACCTAGTCACACCATGTATCAAGAATCTCAGAATAGAAACTTGACAGAGTTAGATAGTGGACTTTACCTGAAGTAGAGTCAAACTTATTGACTTTAACATCCTTAAGTAAAAATTGGCAGCTTCGCAATTAATGTCCGTTACTTTGGCAATTTAACATATGGACTCTGTGGTAATGGTACATGGGACTATCACAGACTTAGCATTTCTCTTTACCACTTGGTCAACCGAGTTGATTATGGTTGATCCCTTTCCATTGGGAAGAGAATATTTTTTTTTTTCTGAATTTTCAATGTTATCATTGTCAATGTCTATAAAGTTTTGGGAAGTTGATCTTAGCAAAAAGATAAGATCATTAAGGGTTTTGTCATAGTCTGTTTCATAGGAGTCCCAAAGGAACTCACTATGTGACTTAGAAAGTGATTGGACATCCAACTTTCTCAGTTTATTTGTATCACATGTGTCGATATGAAGCTACATTACATTGAGAGATTAAGGAGATGTAAATCACTAGTGTTAATGAATGTAAGTCTGTTTATGCTTATGTTTCTGTATCGACAATGACATCCCAATGTTTTAAAAATGAATAAAATACATTTCTTCCGAAGTGCCTTGATAACGTATTTATCATGTTTTTCTAGGAACAAATTCTGCAACATTTTCTTTAAAAAATATACTATGATTTTCAAATAAAGCATAAATAAATCTGTTTTTTTCTGGCCGTGAAATTGGGAATGTCACATGTAAGTCCTAAAGTTCATTTCTTTAATAAGATTCATGCTTAGATCTAGATCTTGTATGGGATTTTGGTCCCTTTTATCCCTTTAGACTTAAGGTTTTACAAGTATGAGCAACTCCAGAACTTTAGAATGGATTTGTGTAGTCTTTTGGATATTTGGGAGTAGAAAAGGTGTACGCATGGGCTTCCTTTAAGCCGTGCACGAGTTCTTGACCATTATTAGCATATAAGAAGTTAGGGTTTAAGATTTATCTTGAGTGAGTATTGGTTCTGGATAAGTTGGAAACTTTATCAATTAAAACCTTTGTGCGTTTCAAATTTGAGAGTTTGAGCCTTCATCTAAATGGATTAAGTACTTAACTTAAAAATGATTTATGCACTAGAAAGCACTACACAACCAAGGTTAGGTCATGACGTGAGTTTTAATGAGGTTTTATGACTACTTGTCGTCATGTGATTGTGATGCGACCATGATCTGGGTCACAGTGAGATTGATCGTTGATATTGACTTTGACCAGTTAAACATTAACTGTTGACTTTTTGACCAGTTGCACTTTTGGTCAAACTTTGAAGGATTTAAGATGTAGACTGGGGTTTGACCTCTAATTGCTATCTAGGTGGTTCGTGAGACCGAGTCTTATGAGTACGTGTGTGTAGTTGTGATTCTTTAGCTTCACGTTCAGGCAAGTTATCTTACTATACTATGTATTTCAATATATATTGTCACACCCCCAAACCAAGGATGGCGGAAACGTCCAGGGGTGGCGGACTTCATGTGTAGTTCCAATATATCGTCCGACCGGTGCTTGAGTGACAGGTGTTGTGGCTAATGTCGAGGCATGTGTCGTGATCAGTGTTGTAATTGCAGGGGCAGCCATAGATTGTTGTCTTTTAGCGAGTTTTTGAGATAGAATGCGCGTCTTTTTGTCCTAAAACTTTCGTTTCTTGTTCTTAGGTTTGTGGTCTGAGGCGTCTTCATTGGTAGACACCCGCCGGTGTCCTTGATTGTTACAGCGGTTAGTATTGCCGGCACTCGCTCCTTCTCCACTGGCGTTGTTAGCATTGAGTTGCGCCATGATGGCTGACACGGCTGCCGTGACTGCAACTTGAAAAGTAGCAGAGTCTATCTGCAGGATTGGTGCCTAGATTGTTGGCTGGTTACCTCCTGGTGAAGACATAATCCTGTCGTATGGTGAGAAACGATCTAATGAGTAATGATGGTCATTATTAGTGGTTTTCTTATAATTTATATATATATATATATATATAAAAATTCCGCACTTTGTTGAGCTATTCTCAATGTTTCTGCTAACATTCTTGAGATGGAGTTATGGTAGTAGGTAGAAGTAGGTCTCGTACGACTATTAATTTTGTACATCTTAGTACTATTCTTGTCCATTCACGCTTAACTGCCGAGTTCTGATGGGATCTGGTGCATTAGTGCTGGCATGGTCGAACCATATAGGTCCACGAAAAAGGCACCTTTTTGACCATGATGTTTAAAAAAAGTGAGATGATAATGAGTCTTTAATAAGGGCTTATACGTCGTGAGTTATCTAACTAGGTTATCTTAGTTCTGAGTGTATCATGTTCCGGCTTTTATAGTATTCTGAAAACGATTCATAACAGAGGTTTATGCAAAACAAACTTATGATTTAGTAGTAGTTATCTTCTTATGAACATCTGTGAGCTAAATAATTTGTTACTATTTGTCACGAAATACAATATAAGCCTAACGCATAGTGTGAGAAGTGAAATTACTAACTCACTAGGTTGTATTAGTTTATTAATTATTAGTGTGATGCATACAGTGCTCGGTCTCTTCGCGTATCTAGGGAGTTGGTTTATCTGTTTTATGTTCATGATGTGATTATCCTAAGTTCGGCTGTAGAGATTTGTTGTCTTCGGGGCATTCCTAAGGTGTTCTTGTCCCCTGTAGATGTGTTAAATCTTTGCTATATCCTGCTTCAGACTTTGTTACTGTTCTCCATTATTTCGCAATGGAGGGTCGGACCCTGAATGTCCGAGCGAGTTTCTTATGTCTAATCTTGCTATAGTAAGGCTCAGTAGTATATACTCCGTTGTCTTACTCTACGACTGATCCCTTCCCAGAATCGTCTTCACGAATCTCTTCTCGTTCTTCCTTAACTCCTCTATTGGTTGTTGTGGTGAAGTGGCTATTCCTATCTATGTTGTCTTTGCGAGAATTAGGGGGGGGGGTGGCTAAAGAATCTATGTGATTAACTAAAACACAATTTTATCTTGTGGTGTGACCCTTACTGAGACTTCCTATAATCACGCAGTGTATACAGGTCGTATATATCTTAAGATTGAATAGGCCTCTGAATAAGTGACCCTACTCTAAAACCACATCCAAACAAGGAAAAGGAAGTAGAGTGAAAATCACCCATTTCTAGGTCTATAAAATCTTAATTATATATAACCTTAGGGTATATCTTGGTAATTATAAATCTACTAGTAAGGGTCTGTTTAGTTCTCACATAAGTTATAGCACCACAAAATACTCCTATAGTATTTTAAATGTTAGGTTTGGTTCTTAGTGGTTTTCTTGTATGGGAAGTTTTTAGGCTTGTTGCTCACTACGATCATTCCCCGACATACATTAATCACACCTCGGATTAAATACAGTTGATCAGGTTATATTCATCCAAAGTCTGATTACATATCCCAATGTCTACCCGTAATGTCACAATCCTCATTTTAATTTTGTATCGTCCTAGATATAACGCTATACTAGCATGTATGCATGTACTCATACTTTTTAACAAGAAACTATTTCATTTCTAAAAGTATAGTTATTTGAAAATGTTTAATCAGAGACTTTTAGTCCCAATGTATTTATAGTTTGTATATCTTATGTGGTTCGATATACTTAGTTCACTATAAACAATGCTCTGATACCAATCTGTCACACCCCCAAACCAAGGATGGCGGAAACATCCGGGGGTGGCGGACTTCATGCGTAGTATCATAACGAGTATAATAGTGCTCAAAGTAAATACAACCATCATAAATATAATTGAAAAGTTACACCATAGTATGGATTTACATGCTTCAAAATCAATTACATTATGATGACAAAATGAACTATTTGACGCCTTAACGTCCCATCCTCAAAAGCTGCGGGTTCCTGTTTTTACTGTTTTCTTGAGAATACAAGTATTTTTGAAAAAGTGTAAGCAATTAAGTTGGTGAGTTCATAAGCTTTTGGATGTAGAGTTTGAAAACCCTGGTTACTACCAGTATGTATAGTAGTTTTATTATTTGTAATAAAACCGAGTATGGTATCCCGAGGTTGAAAAGCTTTGTTTGTAAATGTAATGTATACCCAAGAAAAGTCCAATATTTTCCTTAATAAATGTTATGTAGTCTTAAATCCCAAGACTGCGAGTATGTGTATGTTTTGTACTTGTAACGATGTATGCAATTTTAAATAGATAAAACCCCTTTTTGAAGTAGAAATTCTCGTAAGCTACATGTGTCGTTATCTCCCTATGTGAGTCGCTATAACCATACTACGACAGAGATGACCTGCACACGACATTCTTCAGGTGTCGAAATAGATATGACATTTGTCACCCCTGACTGGTCGGTCGGGCTGTTGCAAGCAGCAATGGGTGTGGGTTGTCAATCCCAATATAGATCTATACACAATTATCATGCTCTCCCGACAAGAGACTCTGGTTATAACTAATAGGCATTTTAACCTGTACTCTAAGAGTACAATGAAGACTAGTCTCACAATTTACGATAACGAGTTTATGTGTAATTTACGTGTAAAACCCTTTTCTGTGGTGGAATTGAAATCCCCCTTTGTGTACTAAGTTTGTAGTTGTGAAATCCATAAACTATGCCTATTATAGTTTATCATGTGGTAAATGAAAAACCCGTTTATATTGAGAGTAAAACCTTTTCTGTGTAAGTAGTAGTTTAGCAAAACATAATTATACTTCTTATGTTTCATCTTGTATTATTTGTAATGACAAAGGACTTTTACAATTCAACGAGTAATTTCTGTTATTTAAATGTAACTCAACAGAAAACTTATGTAAAATATGAAGTCATCAAGGATAAACACTTTGCTCAACATGTTACAAAGTGTTATAAAAGTTGCAAGTAGTTTAACTAGTTTTTAACTTGTCTTCACTGCTTTAGAAAAATCACAGAAAAATCATACGAAATCGAAAACTAATTCTGTAAATTCTGAGAGTTTAGAAAATGTGTCTAGTTTGTTCATAATTTTTATTATGATTTTTAGTTATCTCCAACTTGTGTGAAAATGTTCATATTCACATCCCGAATTCGCAGTTACAGTGATAGACAGTTTTGTAAAAATCACTATAAATTGTAGAAAAATCGTATGAACATGTGCAAGTAGTCATTTTAAAGGTATAAACCTGAACTATTTGCACCTAGTACAGTATTGAAAACTAAAAAGTTTAAGATGTTCAAAACAGTCCGTGAATGGAACTAAACTTTCCAGTTGAAAGCTGATGTTTGAGTTTAGTTAAGTTTTTGGTGTTTTAACTTGTATTCTCCCTCTAAAACTTGAAGAAAAAATGAAAATGTGGGGGGGGGTATGAACCCACCGTAAGTGATTCCATGAGATGAATGTTGAAGAAAAGAGGTTTCCAAGCCAAGAACACTTGGAAGATGCTTGAAGATTTGAAATCCTAAGAACAAATATGTCGATATTTGTCTGAGAAATCTATGATTCTAGTGAAGGAGTGTAGAATACTTAAGAGTAGGATAAAGATACTTACCAAAAGTAGATGAAAAGCTTGGGATCAGCCCTTGAAATCTCGAGTTTGAGAGAGTGAAAATGACAGAGTGATATGTTTGCTTTTGATGAAATAGAGAACTTCTTGGAGGAGAGATAAGGATTTTCCAGCCTTTGATCAAGATAACTTGCTAGAGAAGAGTGTGAGAAGACAATAGTTGACTAGCTAGAGATGAATAGTGACTGGAGGTTGTCATAGAGTAGGTATGGGAGGTAGCTTGTGTCATTACTTTATGGGAAAGTCAACACTCCAAATCAATATCTTGTGCAAAAGATATTATTCTTAGATAAAGATTTCCCCAAAAACGTGATTAAAATATGAATATAAAGGGTCTTATATGTCAAAATATGAGTTTGGGTGAAAATCCCACCTTAAAATAATGTAAAACGGGCTTAAAATGCGAAAGTGGTCGAAAACCGGAACCAAGAAGCGAAGCTGTGAGGTTCGGTCCTTAAGAACCGAGAGGGAGGGCTTCGTCCGAAGGCGAACTTGCTGATGGGAACCGAAAGTGAAGGCAGGAGAGAAGCACAGGCGAAGGCGAAGACGGAGTGGGCTTCGGGCCAAAGGTTGTTTTGGTTCGCTTAGGGTTTCGGTTTCGGTCTCGGTGGATCGGTTCCTCAGCAGTTCGGTCCTCAGTGCTATTTCGGTCTTCAGGGATTCGGTTCTGAAAGGGGACCTTCGGCTTTGGCTCTTTGGGACTTTGGTTCTTAGAGCTCGGTTTCCAGGGTTTCGACCCTATATAGCTAATTTTCGCATAAACATCCCGCTTTGAGCGGTTTTTGACTAAATTAAGGGTCAGGATGCCCCGAGTGATTATAAAAAGTTGAGAGAGGTTGTGAGAGAGATTTGGGAGAGATTTGAGAGAGATTTGGGAGAGAGAGAGAGAGAGATGGAGCGAGAGAGATTGAGAGAGACTTTGTTTGTGACCTTTACGAGTGTTTAGCTCCGTAATGCAAGGTTTGTAAACACCATTAAGCCTCGTTATGAGTGTTATACATCCCCGGAGGGTATGTAATAATGTTTTATCGAGTAGTTCCATCACTTACCCCGATTAGGGTTTAGATTTTCTGAACAAGTGAAGACTCAAAGTGATACTTTGCATTAAGAAAGGGTGTTGTACAATAGTAAACATAATGTAAACCCTAATATACAAGGGTTAATTAAGTTGATCGGTTTGACTTGCTGACTTTATTTGACTTTGAATTGACCGGTAGTTGACGGTTGTCATATATATCATTTACATGATAGGATATAGATGTACTGTAGTATGTTGATTATGAAAGTAGGTTAGTATTGTGACAACCCGAAGTTCGTTCCGTCGTCGTAACCCGGTTCCGTTAATAAAGCCGTTACGTTCCAATTTTCCCGTTAACTTGTTTTAATTTAATTTAATTGCGACTTCTATTTAGGTTTCATAAGTGACGGGATACATTTTAAAACATTAAAATAATATTTATTTTCATTTAGAAAATAGTTAGTTTCATCTAAGTCATAATTACGGTAACCTAATCGGGTGCGACTAAAGCCTCGCTTAACGTCAGTATCGGGTAGAATAACACCGTGTCCAAAACTTGAACCATATATAAAGTTCAAAAGCCTTCCATTTGAAGCTTTTGCACCCTCTCTCTACTCTCTCTCTCTCTCTAACCTCTCTCCTCAAGTCCAAGTTCTTGATCCAAAATCACTCATTTGAAGCTCCAAATCATCAAGGTAACTATCCTAACTCCTAGTATAACACCTTTAGCCTTCAAATTCGTGATTTATATGAGAAATAGGACCATAAACATGTGTTTATGGCCCTGGAACATCCTTAGGCCGCGAACACATGCAAAGGGGGTTTTTGAGCCTTAAAACCCTTCTAAACCTCATTTGGAGCTTAGATATGACTTAGGGGCTTACCAAATTGGACTTAGAACACCTTGAACTTATCATTTTGGGTTAAACATGAGTTTAAGGCCCATGCACATGCTTGGACCGTAAACACCTATTCATGGGGAGTAAGCTCAATTTAAAGTGTTAAGATGCCACTTAAACACACCATAAGCCTTGGAATAAAGTCTAGAAGTAACCACAATCAAGTTAAGGGCCTTAATCATGCTAAAACTACCCCCATAGGAGCTTACGGCTGTAACCCCCCCCCCCCAAGAATGGGTTCTTAGGCCGTAAACTCCTAAAACTTAGTCAAATGGTGCCTTAAACTCATTCCATGGCTTGTAGAATTAGCTAGAAACACTTGTAAAGACCTAGGACCACCAAAACATCAAAGGATTAAGTGTGGGGGAGTTTATGGCCATAAAATCCTAGTTTACTACCGTAAAAACTCCATTAGATGGTCCATATGAGGGTTTAATCCATTCCTATGCCCTAAATTTGATCCTAGCTGATTTTCCCAAGTGATATAAGGCCATTTAACACCATAGAACATCCCACCATGAGTTTACGGCCGTAAACTCATGGGGAGTGGGTTATTAGGGCCGTAAACTCTCTTGGGAGTTTACTCTTGAAGAGTAAACTCCATATCCAAGCCATACTTGTCCATAGATGCTACCCAGGTCACTCCAAACACTTGAATTGAAGTGTTTTCGCGTCTAGAAGTGTTTACTCTTATCTAATTAGTGATTTGAAGTCTAATTAGATACAATTATGTATCATTTCATATTACATAGGAACCTCACGCGTTATCAAGCCCCGAACTGACACTTAGCATCCTAGACGACACGTTCCTCGACTGGTGAGTTCATACCCCTACTCTTTTTCCGTGTTTTTCAAATGTTTTCAGGGGGAATACAAGCAAAATATAAATGTTTTCAAAACCTAAAACTGATGTATTTCTATAAATATCTGGCAAACTTATAGATATCTTTACCCCTTATGTATTATGATGAGCATAAGGGATGTTTTATCGATTATAACTACATGGATTTCAGTAAAGGAAACAATCAAACCAATCAAATTATTATGGGAATAATTTGGGATCTTTAGTTCTTGTTTAACGAGCACAAATTTATGTAAAGTTATTAGATAAACTAGGGGTGTGCACCAAACCGCACAAACCGCTTAAACCGCCCACACCGCACCACACCGCACCGCATAATGCGGTTTTGGACATTCGTGGTGCGGTTCGTGGTTTGTTATTTTTGCAAACCGCACTATGCGGTGCGGTTTGCGGTTTATAGTTTCAAAACCGCGGTTCAAACCGCACCGCACTGGACCATATATATATATATATATATATATATATATATATATATATATATATATATATATATATATATTTGAATTTTTATTAACTATACCAAATTATCTAAATGGTTAAAGCTCAATAATATGTGGCTATAAAAATTACTTAACGTGTGGCTGTAAAAAATAGTTTAGCATGTGGTTGTAAATAATTCTTACTTCCTGTTTGTTTAACATGTGAATGTAAAAATAAAAAGAGACAATACAATGAATAAATATTGTAAGTTATAACTTACAACTAATAAATTATCTTTTTGGAATTATATAATAGACGTTGCATGCATCTAGTAAAAGCAGAAAGAGACAATAAAAATGATTAATTATTATAACTAATAAATTATATACTTGAAAATATCTAATAGACGTCGGTTCTTTACAATACAAATTGAAAAAAAGCAAGGCCAAACCATAGGGATTAGGGCATACTGATCAAGAATAACCACAAAGACGCAAAGACGCTTCTACTTTAAAATTGATATTTTCTTCTTTGATTCCCGTTTCAGTAAGCAACGGTGATTCATAATCGATCAAGGGTTACACATCACACAGGGTATTAATCAGTTTGTTCTTCTTCCCTTTGATCCCTTTTGAAGTTTTCTAGTAACTTCAATATATTTGAATGATCAATAACGCTATGATTTTATTTATTTGTATTTTTTGTTTTGTTTTTCCTGTAGATGGAGAAAAGTGCACCAGAGATTGACTCCCCATCATCAATTCCAGTTTCTACCGAACATGTAGTGAGTTCACCTCCATTTGATTCTAGTAATGTTTCTAAACCTCATCCAGAATCTAAGAAAAAATCAAGAAAAAAATCAGATGTTTGGCAGCATTTTGTTAAAAACAATGACGATCCAAAGGCTCCTAGGGTTGTATGTAAGCTTTGTGATAAGTCTTATGCTGGTGGTGACAGAGCATATGGAACAAGTACCCTTAGGAATCATTTGCTTAATCAGTGCCCACACGAAAATTCACTCAGAATGGAAGATAAAAAACAAAAAACTTTGATTTTCCAGAAGAAGTTGTGTGGGGCTAAGAGTGGAAGTGTTGAAGGAACTAATTTAAAGGTTGTTGGGTTTAGCCAATCTGATTGTAGGCTTGCATGTGTTAAGATGATTATCCTTGATGAATTGTCATTTAGATTTGTAGAGCAAGAAGGCTTTAAGTTATTTTGTAGTGTCGCATGCCCCAGGTTCGATATACCATCACGCACCACAGTTTCAAGGGATATCAAGAATTTATATCGTGATGAGAAGAAAAAATTAAAGAATTACTTTCTTAAACATTCACAAAGAGTTTCTTTGACCACTGATACATGGACTTCTATTCAAAAATTTTGCTATATGGTGTTGACAGCACACTTTATAGATCATGAATGGAAAATGCAAAAAAGGATTTTGAATTTTTGTCAAATTCCTAATCACAAAGGAGAAACGATAGGAAAAGCAATTGAGATGTGCTTAAAGGAGTGGGGTATCGAGAAAGTATTTGCCATAACGGTTGATAATGCATCCTCTAATAATGTGGCTATTAGTCACATCAAGAAACGATTGCAAATATGGAAGACTACGATTTGTAATGGAGAGTTTGTGCACATGAGGTGTTCAGCACATATTCTTAACTTAGTTGTAGGTGATGGGTTGAAAGAATTAAATGCTTCTATAGTTGCGGTTCGTAATGCGGTTAGATATATCAGAGCATCTCCAGCTAGATTAGGAAGTTTTCAGAATTGTGTGAAGAGTACTTGTAAAGAAGATAAGGCTATTATCTGTTTGGACGTATCAACAAGGTGGAACTCAACCTTTTTAATGTTGGATAGGGCAATAAAGTATTTAGATGCTTTCAAGTTGCTAGAAGAAGAAGATGAACATTATGTGAAATATTTTAGTGATAAAGATCAAAATGGAAGGAGTTTAATAGGACCACCAGTTTCTAAAGATTGGGATAACTGTGCCATCTTTTGTAAGTTTTTGAAAATATTTTACGAAGCTACTCTCAAGTTTAGTGCCTCTTTATTTGTTACTGCAAATTCTTATTTTCATGAAATATGTACTGTACGTGGGAGAATATTGAAATTATGTGCTAGTGACCAGTCAATCTTGAAAGATATGGCTTCTAAGATGAAGACTAAATTCGACAAGTATTGGGGCTGTGTGGAAAAACAAAATGTGCTTCTTTATGTGGCTGTTATTCTTGATCCTCGGTATAAGATGAAATTTGTGATATTGTGTTTGAAAAAGCTATATAGTTTAAAAGAAGTAGACACAATAACCGCTTCTGTGAATTGTTGTTTGTTAAAGTTGTTCTCTCACTATGCGGATGAATTTAAACTGAGAAATCCAGAAGTTGGCGTAACGCAAAGTGGGTCATCTATTCCAGAAAAATGTTCAACGTTGAATAACTTCATGGTTGAAGACGATGATGACGATTCATTTAATATGTTTGAGAGCGAATTTGAAAAGGAGTGTGAGAAAGATGGGGCATTTGATACATCAAACGAGCTTGATAGGTATTTGGAAGAACGGAATGATGGGGAGAGAAAAAATAAAGATTTTGATATACTGGAATGGTGGAAAATATCTTCATCTAAATATCCTATATTGGCAATGATGGCTCGCGATGTTCTCGCCATTCAAGTTTCAACCGTAGCATCCGAGTCAGCTTTTAGTACAGGAGGAAGGGTGCTTGATTCGTTCCGAAGCTCTTTGAATCCTAGCATGGTGCAAGCTTTGATATGCTGTCAAAATTGGTTAAGAACTTCAACTTTGGCATTAGACATGGGTTCACTACTAGAGGATATAGATGCGTATGAATATGCTGATTCAGGTATATTAATTGATTTTTTCATTATATTTATTTTTTTATATAATTTAAATTTTATCGTCTTGTAGATAATGTAAGTGAAGTTGTTGATCTGGATTAAGATATTTTGACGAGTAAATAGACAAGTTAAAATGTGGTAAGTATTTGGTAGTGTCAAAATTGTTTTCATGATTACGTTATTATTAAAATTTAGTTAACTGCATGCTCACAAACTTTGAAGTTTAATATTTGCAGAATTCACATGGAAAATCACAAGAAAGGAGATCCAATAGTGTAATGGAGATTGAAAATATCTTTTGGTGAATATGTGGAATATATCTTTTGGTGAATATGTGGAATATATCTTTTGGTTATTTCTACTATTTAAAACTTTAACTTTTGAAGATGTTTAGTATATTATGAATTTTGGTGGCAACCTCGTTTAATATACTTAGTTATATGATTTTGTTGCATGGTTGTAAATGAAAGTTGCACAGTTCAATAAACCGCATTTAAACCACAAACCGCACAAACCGCCCGCATTAAACCGCACCGCAAAACGCGGTTTAAAACCTTCGTGGTGCGGTTTGTGGTTTCAAAAAAACTCAAACCGCATATGCGGTACGGTTTGCGGTTTTGTCTCAAAACCGCACCGCACCGCACCGCGAACACCCCTAAGATAAACTATGTCTGATTCAGTTTATCTCTGTTTAATTTAGAGTATATTGTCAGATAATTCCATTATATTTAACTGTTTTCACTGTATTATGTTTCAAAATGATTAGTATGTTTGATATCGTCTGAAAACACCGTGAATAATTTAATACTAACTTGTGAGATTCATCATTATTAAACCCTTTGGGTTATCAGTAAATCCTCTCTAGAAGTGTAACCAGAGTCTCCTGTAGGGAGAGTGTGTAATTTGTGAATAGATCTATTCGGGACCGACAATCCCACACCTAAACTGCTAGCTACAGTTAGGCGGGCACGCCTGGGGTGACATATTCTAGATATCGTCCGACGTCTGACGAACGTCAAGGAGGTCTCGGTGTCGTATCAGCATGGTTACCCTACTCACAATACATATTAATATAAGTTTATTCACGGATTTGATTTTATATCTATCTTCAATCTATAGTTCTTATATCTAGTACGGGATGGTAGTCCTATGGTTTTCAATCTATATCTAGTACGGGATAGTAGTCCCATGGTTTTCAATCTATATCTAGTACGGGATAGTAGTCCCATGGTTTTCAATCTATATCTAGTACGGGATGGTAGTCCCATGGTTTTCAATCTATATCTAGTACGGGATGGTATTCCCATGACTTTCAATCTATAGTTTTGTGTATTAAAAATACCTTATCTCTAGTACGGGATGGTATTCCCATGGTTTTCAATCAATATTTTTATGTATTAAAAATATCTACTGTTGTACTGGATGGTAATTCCCAGTGGTTTTCAATATATAGTTTTATGTATTAAACTATACACTGAGGTATTTAACTAAACTTCACTTTTAGGAAAATAAGGGTTTTTCCTGGGATAACTGAATTGTACATAATCGGATCATATAACAAAAAGATAACTAAACTATACTTATAAGAAAATATGGGATTTTCTTGGATAACAAACTTTTTCGGAAAATCAAAGGAAACATGTTCATTTTCAGAAAACAAAACACTTATGAACTCACCAGCTTTATGCTGATTTTCAAACTGCTTGTATTCTCAGGTCCACATTAGACAGGTACCCAACGATCCTTTTGGCGAAGACGGAGTATGTAGAAGACACATTATTACTTTTTTTTCATATGATATATATATGTACAACACATGTAACTCTTGTTTTCAGAAAATGTAAATGAATCTATGTAATGTAATGTTTTGTGTTTACTATGCTTACTATGTACATTGGTTGTGATATTCATGACGTCCTCCGCCCCGGAACGTTTCCGCCTTCGGTTTCGGGGTGTGATAGGTATAGTCTTTTTCATGTTGATTGTTTGATTGTTTGATTGTATGATATGTTGATATATTATGTTGAGGGGTTGATAGCGGAACAACACTAGAGTTGTGAGCCTAGAATACTCATTGTTGATGAGTAGACAACACCAAAGCTATTATTTGTCATTGATGATACTACATTCGTTGTTGATTAAATGTTTTTCAAGTAGTTATGTCGATCGTGGGAAGGACCCAACTGATTGGACCACATGCGCATCACTGTTGATCTATGTTTTTGATTTCCATTGTTTTTATGACTCTAATTCAGATATTGATATGGTTTTTGTGATTTTGGAAAGAATTGATACTTGGATTTTATGAAAACTAGTAAAGAACCCGTAGCTACGCCGATTTTGGGGTAATATGGAAAAAATCGGCAAATTTTAAAAGATATATGTTGAAATTGTAAATCATCACAAATAGGGGAGTAAGTTGACAGCTCCTAAAATTTGTACAACCAAAAAAAGGGACACTGATGGAGAAAATCCAAAAATGTTGTGACAATAATGTTAAAGTTGTCAACGTTTGGAAAATATGGTTACGAAATTCTAAAGGAGGTTTTTTGTATTTTTATGTCAAAATGTAAATTTTTTGATTACAAGCACAAAAAGTGTCAAATTCATTAAAGATTTGTGGCAAAAACACCAAAATGTAAAACTTTTCACTGCAAGGACTAAAATTGTCAAAGTCACTGGAGATTTGTGGTAAAAAACTAAAGACACCAAAACTTAATCAAAACATAAAAATATAAAAGTTTTGACTTTAGGGACTAAAAGTGTGAAATTCACTAAATTCTTGTGGCAAAAACATAAAGGTAAAAAAAGTACTATTGCTATATATATATATATATATATATATATATATATATATATATATATATATATATATATATATATATATATATATAGGGTTAGGTTCATGTGAGACGACCTAATTTTGTGAGATCATGAGACGCAATCCTAGCCACTCATTTAGTAGATAACACAAAAACATTTTTAATATGCAAAATAATTGAAATTTTTCAAATTTTTTTTCCAATATTATTTTCGAAATATATATTTTCCAAAAAATACCAAAAATAATAAAAATAAAAAATAAAATACATTTTTTACATATTCTACTAATATTCTATTAGAATATTTCACGTATTTTTCAAAAAAAAAAAAAACAGGATTTTTTTTAATTTTTTTAGTTAATTCAAGTTCCGAAAATAATATTTAAAAAAAGAATTTTTGGATTTTTCCATTTATTTTGTATTTTAAAATTATTTTTTAGAATATGTACAGTGTAATATTCTATTAGAATATTTCAGGTATTTTAAAAAAAAAAACAATATTTTTTTATTTATTTTTATTTTTTTAGTTAATTCAAGTTCCGAAAATAATATTTAAAAAAAGAATTTTTGGATTTTTCCATTTATTTTGCATTTTAAAATTATTTTTTAGAATATGTACAGTGTAATATTTTATTAGAATATTTCATGTATTTTAAAAAAAACGGGATTTTTTTTATTTTTTTTAGTTAATTCAAGTTCCAAAAATAATATTTAAAAAAAGAATTTTTGGATTTTTCCATTTATTTTGCATTTTAAAGTTATTTTTAGATTTGGTCTCACAGTCTCACAAAATTAGAATGGTGTCAAATGAACCTGAACCTATATATATATATATATATATATATATATATATATAATTGGTTTTGGTTGTAATACACTTTATTTTAAAAGAAAATTTGGGTTTGAAAATTTGGGACGTTATAGAGGTAGTCCCTTGTATGTGAAGAAGAAGATGGGATGTCTCAACATGCGAACGCATGCATCATTAGCGATCCATACCGGATAATTTGGATTGTCTCCCAGTTATGCCTTGGGGTCGGGGACATGGAATTGAGTCTTCCACATAACCAAATAACTTGTATGTGAAAAGAAAGGATGATTCATAACCTTCCAATAGCCATAATTGGTTGGTGTAAGAGGAAAAGTAAATTTGTAGGCGTTGTGAGTTGTCTTCTCGGCGATGGTAAAGTTATCGAGAAGAGCCATGGTGGCAGATGGTTAAGGGAGTTGGTGAATGGAACTCTAGTTGTTTCCTTGTAGTGGGCATAAAGAAACTTACGCTCTGATACCATAAGCACTCGGTAACTGTATTGTGTATTATATATCGATATTAGGTTCAAAAGAGATCCTTATGAATAAATGAAAGTATTTACACTTAGGTAAAAGTTTAAGCTTATTATAAACGTGTCTAATATGGCCAAAGTGTATATATACAAGGAGCCGGACTTAAGAGCATGTAACACTAGATTCTTCGTGTTGCCGAGTTGTGAGAAGCACATATTCATGTACAATTCTTTTGCAGAAATAGCAAGAGAATTTTTAAATTATTTTTCAAAATATATGCCCACAATTAGAGGCTAGTGATTGATGTGCATAATTCCATAAAACTTAACATACAACTTAAAAATATTGTTAGTTATCCATAATTCGTTTACTTTTTTCTATTTAACCTACTTTATCTTTATATGCTTAAGTGACCTATGGTGACCATGACAATGAACTCTTTTTTCATACAATAATGTTGCTAAATCTCTAAACCATGCACAACAACATATGACTATGTTATCATATATAAGTTCACAAGTGTTTTTTTTTCCCGCGCAATGCAAAATCTTGAGAAGGTCATCGCATAAGGTTAACACTTTTTTTTCTTAACCAATTCATTTAAAGGGGCAACATTTTATCAAACATTCGTTTACTAAGACATATTTGTTATTCTTGTCTTGCATTAACAATAAAAGCAAGTAACAAAATTTCATTTACAGAAAAAGCATATGTTTTGTTGGTATGTGTATTTGATCCTTTACTATTAATCATAACTAGATTATGACCCGCGTTAAACGTGAGAAAACATAAATAAAATACAAATTTATATAGATAATACAAAATAATTATAAAAAAAACATGGTTATTGGTATTATTGAAATGTGTAGAAATTACACTAAAATGAGTAAATATATATAGCGTTGAAGGACCATTTTATAGACAATATTTTTTGTTTTATTAGTTCAATGACCTTGCTTGTCACATATAAGTATCTTCAAACATTTTTTACTTGTGACACGGAAAACAACTATATACAGCCAACCATGCGTGAAAATGAGTCTAAACAAGTATAATCCAACATTTGACAATGTACTTTCAAAATATATTGTTATTTTATAGATATATTGCGAAATATAACTATTTATTTCAAAAAATAGCAACTTATTTATGTTCCTTCAAAATGAACCACATAAAACCCCCCACAAAGAAACTATAACCAATAAATCTGCAACGAAGCTAATCATCCCCTTTCACTTCATCTCTAATATCAGGTCTTTTTTTTTTTCCTTAATCTGAGTTGTTGTTACTATCATCGACAATATTAAGATTCATTGATGACTTTTTTTATTTTAAGGATAACTATGACATAAATCATTTATCAGGTCCATCATTTATGTTTATATCTTCGTTTTTTTTTTGTTGATTTTGATTTGCCTTCTCCGGTTTACCAACATCTTTTTTTTCCGGACTCCTTTTTTATGAAATAACATTTTTATTGTGAAATTCGTTCTACGGTTTTAGTATGTGCAAGTACGTTGATTTTTTTTTGAAGTAAAGAAAGTAGGGTTTTTGTTCGATGTTGGTTCCTAGGTTTGGTTCTTATTTTTTGTGATTTCTCATAATCCATTGCGTTTTATTTTCCATCTTTATCTACAATGTTTATGTATAGAACATTTTATCCCTATAGTCATTCACTACAGAGTTTAATAAAGGAAAAAAGAAACACCCCCTAGTTTTATTTATTTTGCAGATCATCAAGCCTCCATGCAAAGCTTACAACATAATGAAAAAAACAAAAAACCCTTATGACGCAAATGCCAATTACGATTCTACCCATTTTCCTCTTGTAACAATTATCTCACTTCAATACTTCAAAACATCTGTTTTTGCGTTTCAGCATATTATTGATAGCATGAAAGATCCAAGCATTGTTGCATTTTGCTTAATCACAATGCCTCAAATTATGGGAGGATTTAAATATGATGATGAGGTCAAACATAAAATATGATGGTAATACAAGGTTCTTCTTCTTCTTATTTATTTATTTATTTACTTATTGTTTAATTCAACTTTATTACAAAACAAAATAGCTTTTTTATTGATTTAGTGTTTCTTATTTAGAAAAATATGCGATATGATCAACTTCTTGATGCTATAGCAATGCGAAAACTTGGATGAGCGGGAAGTGAGATAAATTTATAATTTATTAACTTCAATGAGAAATTAATTAAACAATTTTGTTATTGAATTTGAAATACAACAGGGATTATATCAATGGATATTGAACGTGCAAGATATGATCCAGTGGTAGCAAAGAACATTTGTTACTATAAAGCAAAGAGCAAATTAGAGGCAGAAGTGATGAAGCTCTATCCACCACCATGATCTCAAAACAGTGTGTGTGTTGGGGGCGGGGGGGGGGGGGAATTAGTATAAACAAAAGTTTTTTCATTTATTTTTAGTAATTTACATATTTGGTCCATGTGTTTAGTTGTCGGTTTTGGTCCCTATAAGAATCAGGTTGTAGTTTTTGGACCTTGTTTCACTGTTTCATAAAACTTTTATGATTGCCTAAGTTAGCAGCCTAACTGTTAGTTTTTTTCAAATGAGCATTTTGCCTTTGAACAAAAACAAAACTAAAAAACATATAGCATAACAACAAATTATATATATATATATATATATATATATATATATATATATATATATATATATATATATTTACTTAAGTTTAGAATAAATTACATTTTTGGTCCTTGAGTATACCTGATTTTTTTTCATAAGGTTCTGAGGGGTGTTTTTGGTAATTCAGGGTCAAATGATGACTCTAATTGAGTACACACTTCTATTATACCGTGTGTTCTTACCTGCCAATGTATTGTACCGATTCTTTTTTAACAAAGAATATGGGAGCCTATTTTCATCATTCACAACATGCTTATATTTAACTTTAAAGCTTATATTTTCATCCTCGATATGGGGGCACTAGACCCCAGATGTATCGTTCAATCTTCTTGCTTTCGGATGGGATCATGTTGGGACACATAGCCGCCAAGTCGCAGAACCTGGCCGTGTAAGCTATTATGTCAGTCCCTACCATCTTGAGGTTCCAGAGTTCCTCCTCAAGTTTTTGAATTTCGCCCCTCGGGCAGTACTCCTTTCTCATGAGATCCTTTAGAGTGTCCCATGGCATTGGCTGTTACCAAGGAGAGTGCACTGATATGGCCGTTCCACCATGTCAAGGCTCTTTTAGTGAGGGTGGCAGTTGCAAACTTGATTTTGCTCTCTTCGGGACAAGAGCACATTTCAAAGACAGCTTCGGTTCTTTCGAACCATTGGGACAAAGCTAGAATTCCTCCGGTACCATCGAAGAAGGTAGGTTTACAGTTCATGAAGTCCTTATAAGTGCATCCATGTACTCTTTGATGGACTTCACCAAATCTAGAGTTACCACCGCTCGCATCCCCGGAGTTCATTTGAGCCATGGCTGCTGTCACAGCCGCGGTCATAGGCTCACAGCTGTTTGGAACAACACTGGGTCGAACTGCGGAGGAGGAGGTGGTGGAGGAGGGGTTTGAGTTGTTGGTCTTCCTCTGCTTGGACGCTTTCGTGGAGGCATCTTTTACTGGAAGATCATAGGAATGATAGCAATAGTAAGAGTCTATTGCGAATATGAGTAGAGTGTTTCATGGATTAATTCAACATAATCCAAAAATTAGAATGAGAGTCATAGCAATAGAATAGTTAGCTGCCAATATACTGGTATTGATGATGTAATACAAGTTCAGGAAAAATTGACCTAACAGAAGGTCTTACATCAAACCATAGGGAAAAATGTTGGCAGTTTAGAGGTCTAGTTAGGGTACTTTTTAGAGCTAGGAATGTTTACAGACAAGAGATCTACGGAACATTGAGAGAAAAGGCTAGTCCTTTAGACAAAAGAGTGAGGTAACTAGATGTCTTCTACTGGCGACGGTTACTTGTTGGGCGAACCCTCAGATCCGCTAGTCGACGCATAACTTCCTGAAGGTGTCGATCATGAATCCTTTGACGTGCTCGGAGTTTCCTAACTTCGGCTCAGGATGCAGCTAGCTGTTGCTGCAGAGCCTCGTTGGTCCTCCTTGTCCTGTCCATGGCTTCTTCAAGTTGGCGGATGTGAACAATGTTGAGATTCGAGTTTGCATCCACTTCTACAACTCGACCAATGGCTGCTTGACCCTGCTCGACATTCCTGGCAATCCTTCGGACCATGATGGGCAGAACTCGGTCCGCTGATCCTCCTTCGCTTATGTTGTAGTAGCTTTGGTCTCCATTGTAAGGTAAAGGTTGGCCCTGCTCCTCGCTCCATCGGTGCAAGGATATGGCCCACATAGGAGTGGGTCCCTGAAATGTCGGACGAGGGTTGGGGTTTGGAGCTTCAGGAGGTAGGTTGTTAACTTTTGGTTCGGAGCTGGAGCTATCCGAGAAGCCTTCAGCATGATGATCATCCAAAGGGATCGGGTGATCATCATCTGACTCCTCATCGAGCCATCCTCCATTGCCCTGGTTTGGATAGTACGGATCACTGGGATGGTGGAAGCCAGCCATGCTATCTATGCGATAAAGGGGAAAAGAAGATTAATAGACGTACTAGCCTAAAATACTTATAATGTGATCGTCACAAGTTAGACCAATACTTGCGTGATGCATACTAATTACATGTAACCGGGGCAGGATAGTCCGTCGAATAAGTGACCCTAACTCTAAATCCACAACCAAACAAGGAACAGGAAGTAAAGCAAAGATCACAGATTCTAAGTCTATAACGCCCTAATCACAGGTAACCGGAAAGTATCCATTTAGCAACCATTGCTCCACTAGTAACGACCCTTTTTAGTTCTCACATATGTATGTTTTAGAGATACATAATACTCCTATAGTATTCTCATACTAACGTTATTGTGGTAGTGTTGGTAAGTTTTAGACCTGTTGCAACACCACAACCAAGCTTAGGCACATGCTATTCACTCCTAGGAAAACGTAGTTGATCAGGATACATCCCCCTCACTGTGACTATATGTCTCTAAGCCCAATTGTGCTGTCCAACAATCTTAATACTTTTGTTCTGTTCTAGTGTGATACTGACTTCTGTGTTTTATAGAGATGTGTGCCTATATATACTTAGTTAAATCTTTTAGATGCTTAACAGTATATATATTCTTGGTCAGAGTGTTTTAGTCCCGAAGTGTTTATAGTTCGTATATCTTTTATAGGTTGATATACTTGATTCACTATAAACAATGCTCTGATACCAATCTGTCACACCCCAAAACCGGTAACGGCGGAATACGTTTCGGGGTGGAGGACGTCATGTACAATATCATCACAATTGTATAATAGTAAAAACAAGAAACATGCAACCAGTTCATTTACATAGTGAGTTTAATTACAAGTGTGTTCTGTAAAGTTCAACAAACACCAAAAGTATACAAAAATAAGAGATGGATCTTGTATGCTCCACCTTCTCCAAAATGTTGCACCTGTAGCTGTCTATCTTTGACCTGAGGATACAAGTTATTTTGAAAACGAGTATCAGCATAAAGCTGGTGAGTTCATAAGAGTTTAGTGTAAATTTTAGTATAAAATGTATTAGTGCAGATAGTGTGAAAAGCTGTAGTTTACATTCGTAAGTAGTAGAAAACTCTATAAAATCCTATATTTTCCAGAAAATACCTTGTAAGTGAAAGCCTTTAAGTTGCATGTACTTATCTTCATTTAAAACCATTTGTTGTAAAGGTATATTAGTGAGTCTCCAATAGGTAGTGTAATAAGAAAAGTTATGCCTGATATCGGTGATAGTGGGGCAAACTCCCATAAGAAATAGATACTTATTTACTTCGGGATTTTAACTTATTCTTTAGTGTTAGTATTTTAGTGTGAATGTAGTGTATTCCTTGTATGCTACTGATAGTGTGAGTAATAGAGTACCCCATGACCTTCCTGGTCATGCATAGTGTAGAGAAGTAGCGGCATCCCTGGGCCTGCACGGCTCGGACTGAGGTTAACAGTCGGGATGTAATAGTGTCTGCCCCGTATAGATCTATACATGTAGCGTCGTCTTCCTGTCGGAAAACTCTGGGCATAGTATGTAGCGAATAGCGTATCTCGTAGTGAGTTAGTGTGTTATCCCCTGATTAGTGCTTTCTCTTGTATTATAGTGTAGTAGTCTTTTGTATAGTTCGTAGTGAGTTCTCTTACTAGTGAGTCGTAGTGTAGTAGTCTTTTGTATAGCTCGTAGTGAGTTCTCTTACTAGTGTGTCGTCTCGTGATAGTGTGTATTATAGTATGTAAACTAGTGGCAGTAACGAGTAGTAGTGGCCTTAACTATACCCATTATAGTTAACTTAGTGTGTGTAATTCTTGGAAATTAAGTAGTGTATGCATCGATTGAAATGAAAAGGCTCGTATCCAACACCAATATACATGAAAGATAATTAAGAAATCAACGACAGTCGGACGGATAACAACTACCCTAAGCCCACAATCAAACAAGAACAGGAAATAAGGCGAGCTATCGGTCCTAAGTCCTTCAAGTCTTACTTATATAAATATATTAGTGTGGTTACATTTTATAAGAAAATATATTTAATAAAAATCTTGTCAAAAGGGAATATTTAGAAAATAGTTTATTTATCCAAAATAGTTTTGAAAACGCAAAGTTCTTTTATAAGGCATAGTGATACATTACATGTGATTTGAACTACGGATAGTGAATCACATGTGATTAATTTTCATAAACATGTATATTTGACTTGTATCCCCCCCTAAAGCATTAAAAACATTTGAAAGGTTCATTAAAGGGGTATGAACTCACAGTTTATCGTAGGGTTCGAGTGTCAACGGAAGCTCTGAATGCCAATGGTCCCTATAAAACATGTGATGACACATAATTGGGTTAGAACTAGGGTGTTTCATGCTTAAACATGATGGAAAAACATCCTTAGGACTCGGCATTACTGAGTACAAGTGTCTCATGATCCATACTTAATGATTCATGCAAGTTTAGGGCCAAAAGTTGGCATTTGAGTGAGTGCATGGCCTTGAAATTGAGTGTGCGGCTGAGGTGTGCGGCCAGAAGGGTGTGTGAGGCTACACACAAGTGTGTGTGCGGCCGTTCAGAGTGTGTGTGTGCGGCCGTACACAGGAGTGTGCGGCCGTACACTCCTCTTGTGAGTCCAAATGATGTGTTTGCTCTTGACACTAAGGAGATTTGAATGTATGCTGCCCCCTCATGAAGGTGTGCGGCCGTACACCTTCGAGGGACCATGAATATGATGAACATGATGAGTTTAAAGCTTGGGATTCAAGTGTTTACCACTAATAAGCTTGAAGATGAACTAGATCACAAATATGAGGCCTTCAAGGTGTTCTTGGTTGAAGATTTTAGAGATAGAAAGTAGAGAGAGAGTAAGGAGCATCCAAATGAATGAATGAAGTGTGTATCCATCTATATATATGTTTGGGTGTGAGGCTGGAGGGTGTGCGGTTGGGTGTGCGGCCGCACACATGGGAGTGTGGCCGTACACACAAAAGTGTGGCCGCACACACCTCTTTTGGTGTGTTTGATCCAATTTCATGATGCAAAACACTTTCCAACACCTCCTAAGACTCATAACTAGACTATATTATGTCCAAAACACGCATTTGGAACCACAAGATTTACAAAGGATGATGAATTCAAGATTTAAAGACAATACGCGGACCAATTACATAGGATGAAAGTTTCGGGTTGTCACATTATCCCCCCGTTAAAGGGAATTTCGTCCCGAAATTTAGAATTCCTACAGAGGGTAATTACAGAACTACTACGCAAAAAGATAGGGATATTTGAGTTTCATTTGATCCTCGCGCTCCCAAGTGAATTCCGGTCCCCGCTTGGCGTTCCACCGAACCTTCACAATTGGGATGCGGCTTTGTTTCGTTTGTTTCACTTCTCGATCCATAATCTCCGCAGGCTCCTCCACGAAGCTGAGGCTCTCATTGACCTCGATCTCATCGAGGGGAATCATGAGAGTCTCGTCGGACAGGCATTTCTTCAAGTTTGAGACGTGGAAGGTAGGGTGTATGTTACTTAGCTCGTGGGGTAATTTGAGTTTGTAAGCTATAGGGCCGATTCTAGCAAGAATCTCGTAAGGCCCAATGTACCTTGGGTTTAGCTTTCCACGCTTTCCGAAGCGTATCGTGCCCTTCCAGGGCGAGACCTTCAAAAGCACTCGGTCTCCTACCTGAAACTCCAAGGGTTTTCTTCGTTTGTCCGCGTAGCTTTTCTGTCAATCCCTAGCGGCTTTTAATCGTTCACGAATCTGTACAATCTTCTCGGTCGTTTCTCGAATGATCTCCGGACCAGTGAGAGCACTGTCAGGAACTCGTCCTTTAGCTAACTGAGTGTCACCCACCTCAGCCCAGCACAGAGGGGGTCTGCACTTTTGGCCGTAGAGGGCTTCGAATGGAGCTGCCTTGATGCTCGTATGATAACTATTATTGTAGGAAAATTCCACAAGAGGTAAGTGTGTATCCCACGATTTACCAAAGTTAATCACACAAGCTTGCAGCATGTCTTCTAAAGTTTGGATCGTCCTCTCACTTTGTCCGTCGATCTGCGGATGGTAAGCTGTACTCATGTCCAGCCTCGTCCCTAGAGCCTTTTGTAGTGATTGCCAAAATCTCAAGGTAAATCTACCATCTTTGTATGAGATAATAGATATAGGGACGCCATGCAGCCGTACTATCTCCTTAAGGTATGTTCTCATGAGCTTCTCCATCTTGTCCGTTTCCTTGATGGGTAAGAAGTGTGCAGACTTGGTCAATCTGTCGACGATGACCCAAATGGTATCCAACCCACCCGTTGTCTTGGGCAGTTTGGTTATAAAGTCCATTGTAATTCGCTCCCACTTCCATTCCGGTATCTCTGGTTGTTGGAGGAGTCATGATGGCTTTTGATATTCGACCTTGACCTTCGCACATGTAAGGCACTTACTCACGAAGGTAGCGATCTCTGCTTTCATGTTAGGCCACCAGTATAGCTTCTTGAGATCCAGATACATCTTATCCGAACCTGGGTGGACGGAGTATCGAGTGTTGTGAGCTTCCTTCATGACTACCTCTCTGAAACCTCCGTGGCGCGGAGTCCAGATTCGGTCCATAAGGTAGTAAACTCCGTCACCCTTGACCTCCAAACTCTTATCCATTCCATGCAGGGATTCTCCCGTCACATTCTCAGGCTTTAAGGCTTCAAGCTGAGCCTCCTTGATCTATGCGGATAGATGCGAATGGATAGTCATTGTTAATGACTTGGTTCTTCGACCAGAATACTCTTTCCTACTCAGGGCGTCTGCTACCACGTTGGCTTTCCCCGGGTGATATCGAATTTCGCAGTCGTAATCGTTGAGTAGCTCGACCCATTGGTGTTGTCTCATGTTGAGCTCTTTCTGGTTCAGTATGTGTTGGAGGCTTTTATGGTCAGTATACACTACACTCTTCGTTCCATACAAGTAGTGTCTCCAGATTTTTAGTGCGAAGACGACCGCTCCTAGTTCGAGGTCGTGAGTAGTGTAGTTCACATCATGTGTCTTTAGTTGTCTTGAGGCATAAGCGATGACTTTACCTTGTTGCATCAAGACACAGCCGAGTCCCTGATTCGATGCATCGCAGTATACCACGAAGTCTTCTGTTCCTTCAGGAAGGGATAATACTGGTGCGGTGCATAGGGCTCGCTTCAGGGTCTGGAATGCCTTCTCCTGTTTCTCTTCCCAGTTGAATGATACGCCCTTCTGGGTCAACATGGTGAGAGGCTTCGCAATCCTAGAGAAGTTTTGAATGAATCTGCGGTAGTAGCCAGCGAGGCCTAGAAATTGACGAATCTTCGTAGGCGTCTTCGGTGCTGACCAGTTCTCAATAGCTTTAATTTTGGAGGGATCCACATGGATTCCTTCTTCACTAACCACGTGTCCTAAGAATTCAACTCTTCGGATCCAAAACTTGCACTTAGAGAACTTCGCATATAACTTCTCTGATCGCAGTGTTTCCAGGACTCGTCGCAGGTGATCCTTATGTTCTTCCTCATTCCGAGAGTAGACGAGTATATCATCAATAAAGACGATGACGGATTGATCTAGATACGGACGACATACCCTATTCATTAAGTCTATGAATACTGCGGGAGCGTTAGTCAGTCCAAAGGGCATCACCACGAACTCGTAGTGTCCGTAACGGGTTCGGAAGGCTGTCTTCAGAACATCTTCCTCAAGTACTCGTAACTGGTGATATCCGGACCTGAGATCAATATTGGAGAAGTAACTCGCTCCTTGTAGTTGGTCGAATAGGTCGTCGATACGAGGGAGAGGGTAGCGATTTTTGACAGTGAGTTTGTTGAGCTCCCTATAATCGATGCACATATGGAACGATCCATTTTTCTTCTTTACGAACAAGACCGGAGCTCCCTACGGTGAGAAGCTTGGTCTTATAAAGCCCTTGCTGAGCAGTTCGTTAAGTTGACCGGATAGTTCTTGCATTTCTGCAGGCGCTAAACGATAAGGCAACTTAGCTACGTGAGTAGCTCCTGGGACTAGGTCGATCCTAAACTCAACCTGACGTTTGGGAGGTAGACTTGGAAGATCCTCTGGGAAAACGTCAGGGAATTCGCATACAACGGGAATGTCTTTTGGATTTTTCGATTTCTGGCTTGTGTCGATGACGTGAGCAAGAAAGGCGCAACATTCCTTACGCAAGTATTTCCGAGCCTGAATACTGGAGATGATACGAAGGCTCGTACCGGGTTTATCTCCATAGATCAATAGGGTTTCGTGATTCGGAAGGTTCAGGCGAACGGCTTTATCGAAGCATAGGATATCAGCGCGATGAAGACTCAACCAGTCCATACCAACAATGACATCAAAACTCTTGATTGAGACTGGTATGAGGTCGATTGGAAATGAGTGATCGTCTAACGTGAGGGTACAACCTATCTAGATTTTGTTAGAGCTTTCAGTTCTCCCGTTAGCCATTTCTACGACGAATGTTTCTTTTAGTGGTTGAGGGGATTGTTTGAGTAAGTGTTTAAAGTTTTGATCTATGACGCTTCTTTCTGCACCACTATCGAATAAGAAACAGGCATAAGAGTTGTTGAGAAGAAACGTACCCGTGACTACTGTGGGATCCGCTACCGCCTCGTTGTGACCAATAGCGAGTAGCCTACCAGTTCTCCCAGCATTCGCAGTCTTCGGATAGTTCTTCTTGAAATGACCAGCTTCACCGCAGCCATAACATGTCGGGGTCACTCCCGAACCGGAAACTTGTGAGATAGGTTTGGGAGGGGCCTTGCAGAATCGCACAGTATGGCCCTTCCGACCGCAGTTGGAAAACTGCAATTCACGACAGGGGCCGTTGTGGTGGAAAGGGCACTTGGGACACTTGGGAAGATTCCCACTATAAGCCTTTGGCGGTGCAGGAGTGGCTGGAGTAGTGGCAGCATGGACCGCCACAATTTGCTGGTCCTTGGAGGAGGTTTGAGTTTTCTTGCCTTTCTTCTTATCCAATCGCTTCCTATTTCTGTCAGATGAATCAGGTGGTGCAATGGTAGTTGTGGTTGCTGTTGCTGGAGTGGAAGAGACTTCATGGTTGATCAGACTCTAGGCCAATTCCTTGGCACTGTCTGTCACACCCCCAAACCAGAATGGCGGAAATATTCGGGGGTGGATGACTTCACGTAGTATCACAACCATTGAATATTGTAAAGAAAGTAACACAACCATCACATATATAATGAAAACGTATGTTGTTGCGTTATACATATTAGCAAAAGAATATTACAATGATATGATAAATGTTCAATAATAAAACATCCTTAGTGTTCCCTTCGTCAAAAGCTGGTGGTTACCTGTATTACTGATTCCCTGAGAAATACAAGTGGTTTCGAAAAAGTGTCAACAATTAAGTTGGTGAGTTCATAAGTGTTTTGCATTGAAAAGTATGTCCTTTTTGATAGTAAATCGATGAACGAGGTTTTCAGAAAATCCAATATTTTCTATAAATGATTTGAAAAGTTTCCCGTGTTGGAGTGCATTAGTGTTTTCCATGCTTGAATAATAGTGATAAAATTTGTGTTAACAATAAAATGGAAAACTGAAATGCATATATGAATCTCGTAAATCAAACTTGTTTTTATACTTTTATGTGAGTTTTATAACCATACTATTGACACTAACGGCCTGTAACAACATTCTTCAGGTGTTGTAGTGTTATGACATTTGTCACCCCAGACCTGCCGGTCTAACTATAGCTAATAGTTTAGGTGCGGGATTGTCAATCCCGTATAGATCTATACACAAGTATCACGCTCTCTCTCCAAGAGATTATGGTATATAATACAGGACTTGAAATGCATACATACGAGTACGTTGAAGTTTAAATGTCTCACATTACTTGGTATAAACAGATTTACGATAATAAAGACTTTACTTCTTTTGAAAGTATTTCATTTGTCGAGATGTATATGTAAATGTATGAATAACTGGAATACAATGCTCATTATAGTTTCTCAAAAGTATGTTCCCATTTGGTAATAACAACTTGGTGATATAATAGCCCTTTAAACATAAAGTTATTTTTGTATCGAAACCCTATAAGAACGATAATATAATTATGTTTATAAAATGATACTTTGATTCGTAATGTACTTGTATTACCCCCCCCCCCCCTAAAACTTAAAAAGAATTGAAAAGTAGGGGTATGAGCTCACTCGTTAAGTTTGAAGAGAGAGGTTAGGGTTGAGCAGAACTTCGACCGCGGATGGTTGCGTCGTCGGGCTCTTCGGGGATCTCTGCAGCGTAAATCTTTCGTCGGAGGCTCGAGTGCGGAAACCAAGGTAAGAAAATGGTCTCTGGAGCTGGGAGAATGGCTGAGGAATTGTGAAGGTGTGCCAAAACTCGAAGCTCATGCCATCTATTTATAGTGCTGGAAGAGTGAGTACGCGGGGCGTAAATTTGGAGTACGCGGGGCGTACTCACGTAGGCAGCGCGTACCTCGTTACGCTGGGCGTAAAAATGCGTCATGGCTTACGACTCCTGGCTAGCTAAGCGTAGCTTGGGCGGGCCGATGGGACTCGACTCTGGGTCTAGTACGTGGGGCGTACTCCCAGAGAACGCGGGGCGTAATCCGGCCTGTCCTCTTCTAAATTCCGTAACTTTCGCGTACGAGCTCCGTTTTTCATGTTCTTTATATCCACGCGTAGGTGAGATTATGCTCTACAACTTTCATTTAGACTCCGTCGGCTAGTTTTGACTTTAATTTTAATGATATATTTTTAATAGGCCGGGCCTCCTAAAATTCGTTAAAAATTCGTAGGTTCTTTATTCGACGTCGGTTTTCGTTTGTCTTTTTATCGTTTTATTACCACTGAGGAGATCTTCAACTTCCGTTTAGGTGGCGATAGCTAAATAACACTCGATCTTAAATCCGAGTTTTTAGCCCTCTACTACTGTTACGAAACTTTGAAAATTCGTAACTTCTTCATACGAGGTCCAATTTGGGCGATCTTTTTATGCACGCTCACCTTTCAACGAGATCTACGACTTTTGTTTAGATACTTAAGGCTAAAAATGCATTTTATTGAGATTTTACTTTTACGTCAAATAATGTTTTAACGTCGTGTCGTAAATATACGAGTGGTTATAATTTTTTCAATATAACCCGGTTTTGAGCGTTCTTTATGTTTTTGGAAACCTTGGCATGATATCTAATATTTGATGCATCCCAACTTAGATACTTGAACACTTTATTTTTGAGGTTAATTTCGTTGTTTTTAGCTTTCGAGTGTTTACAATGCTTTTGGGAAATATAGGGTTGTCACACTGTCGAAGGTGGTAGGGCGTGAGGCTAGAACATTTCCTCGATATGGGGGCACTAGACCCCAGATGTATCGTTCAATCTTCTTGCTTTCGGATGGGATCATGTTGGGACACATAGCCGCAAGTCGCAGAACCTGGTCGTGTAAGCTATTATGTCAGTCCCTACCATCTTGAGGTTCCAGAGTTCCTCCTCAGTTTTTGAATTTTGCCCCTCGGGCAGTACTCCTTTCTCATGAGATCCTTTAGAGTGTCCCAGCCCATGGCATTGGCTGTTACCAAGGAGAGTGCACTGACATGGCCGTTCCACCATGTCAAGGCTCTTTTAGTGAGGGTGGCAGTTGCAAACTTGATTTTGCTCTCTTCGGGACAAGAGCACATTTCAAAGACAGCTTCGGTTCTTTCGAACCATTGGGACAAAGCTAGAATTCCTACGGTACCATCGAAGAAGGTAGGTTTACAGTTCATGAAGTCCTTATAAGTGCATCCCTGTACTCTTTGATGGACTTCACCAAATCTAGAGTTACCACCGCTCGCATCCCCGGAGTTCATTTGAGCCATGGCTGCTGTCACAGCCGCGGTCATAGGCTCACAGCTGTTTGGAACAGCACTGGGTCGAACTGCGGAGGAGGAGGTGGTGGAGGAGGGGTTTGAGTTGTTGGTCTTCCTCTGCTTGGACGCTTTCGTGGAGGCATCTTTTACTGGAAGATCATAGGAATGATAGCAATAGTAAGAGTCAATTGCGAATATGAGTAGAGTGTTTCATGGATTAATTCAACATAATCCAAAAATCAGAATGAGAGTCATAGCAATAGAATAGTTAGTCGCCAATATACTGGTATTGATGATGTAATACAAGTTCAGGAAAAATTGACCTAACAGAAGGTCTTACATCAAACCATAGGGAAAAATGTTGGCAGTTTAGAGGTCTAGTTAGGGTACTTTTTAGAGCTAGGAATGTTTACAGACAAGAGATCTACGGAACATTGAGAGAAAAGGCTAGTCCTTTAGACAAAAGAGTGAGGTAACTAGATGTCTTCTACTGGCGACGGTTACTTGTTGGGCGAACCCTCAGATCCGCTAGTCGACGCATAACTTCCTGAAGGTGTCGATCATGAATCCTTTGACGTGCTCGGAGTTTCCTAACTTCGGCTCGGGATGCAGCTAGCAGTTGCTGCAGAGCCTCGTTGGTCCTCCTTGTCCTGTCCATGGCTTCTTCAAGTTGGCGGATGCGAACAGTGTTTAGATTCGAGTTGGCATCCACTTTTACAACTCGACCAATGGCTGCTTGACCCTGCTCGACATTCCTGGCAATCCTTCGGACCATGATGGGCAGAACTCGGTCCGCTGATCCTCCTTCGCTTATGTTGTAGTAGCTTTGGTCTCCATTGTAAGGTAAAGGTTGGCCCTGCTCCTCGCTCCATCGGTGCAAGGATATGGCCCACATAGGAGTGGGTCCCTGAAATGTCGGACGAGGGTTGGGGTTTGGAGCTTCAGGAGGTAGGTTGTTAACTTCTGGTTCGGAGCTGGAGCTATCCGAGAAGCCTTCAGCATGATGATCATCCAAAGGGATCGGGTGATCATCATCTGACTCCTCATCGAGCCATCCTCCATTGCCCTGGTTTGGATAGTACGGATCACCGGGATGGTGGAAGCCAGCCATGCTATCTATGCGATAAAGGGGAAAAGAAGATTAATAGACGTACTAGCCTAAAATACTTATAATGTGATCGTCACAAGTTAGACCAATACTTGCATGATGCATACTAATTACATGTAACCGGGGCAGGATAGTTCGTCGAATAAGTGACCCTAACTCTAAGTCCACAACCAAACAAGGAACAGGAAGTAAAGCAAAGATCACAGATTCTAAGTCTATAACGCCCTAATCACAGGTAACCGGAAAGTATCCATTTAGCAACCATTGCTCCACTAGTAACGACCCTTTTTAGTTCTCACATATGTATGTTTTAGAGATACATAATACTCCTATAGTATTCTCATACTAACGTTATTGTGGTAGTGTTGGTAAGTTTTAGACCTGTTGCAACACCACAACCAAGCTTAGGCACATGCTATTCACTTCTAGGAAAACATAGTTGATCAGGATACATCCCCCTCACTGTGACTATATGTCTCTAAGCCCAATTGTGTTGTCCAACAATCTTAATACTTTTGTTCTGTTCTAGTGTGATACTGACTTCTGTGTTTTATAGAGATGTGTGCCTATATATACTTAGTTAAATCTTTTAGATGCTTAACAGTATATATATTCTTGGTCAGAGTGTTTTAGTCCCGAAGTGTTTATAGTTCGTATATCTTTTATAGGTTGATATACTTGATTCACTATAAACAATGCTCTGATACCAATCTGTCACACCCCAAAACCGGTAACGGCGGAATACGTTTTGGGGTGGAGGACGTCATGTACAGTATCATCATAATTGTATAATAGTAAAAACAAGAAACATGCAACCAGTTCATTTACATAGTGAGTTTAATTACAAGTGTGTTCTGTAAAGTTCAACAAACACCAAAAGTATACAAAAATAAGAGATGGATCTTGTATGCTCCACCTTCTCCAAAATGTTGCACCTGTAGCTGTCTATCTTTGACCTGAGGATACAAGTTATTTTGAAAACGAGTATCAGCATAAAGCTGGTGAGTTCATAAGAGTTTAGTGTAAATTTTAGTATAAAATGTATTAGTGCAGATAGTGTGAAAAGCTGTAGTTTACATTCGTAAGTAGTAGAAAACTCTATAAAATCCTATATTTTCCAGAAAATACCTTGTAAGTGAAAGCCTTTAAGTTGCATGTACTTATCTTCATTTAAAACCATTTGTTGTAAAGGTATATTAGTGAGTCTCCAATAGGTAGTGTAATAAGAAAAGTTATGCCTGATATCGGTGATAGTGGGGCAAACTCCCATAAGAAATAGATACTTATTTACTTCGGGATTTTAACTTATTCTTTAGTGTTAGTATTTTAGTGTGAATGTAGTGTATTCTTTGTATGCTACTGATAGTGTGAGTAATAGAGTACCCCATGACCTTCCCGATCATGCATAGTGTAGAGAAGTAGCGGCATCCCTGGGCCTGCACGGCTCGGACTGAGGTTAACAGTCGGGATGTAATAGTGTCTGCCCCGTATAGATCTATACATGTAGCGTCGTCTTGCTGTCGGAAAACTCTGGGCATAGTATGTAGCGAATAGCGTATCTCGTAGTGAGTTAGTGTGTTATCCCCTGATTAGTGCTTTCTCTTGTATTATAGTGTAGTAGTCTTTTGTATAGTTCGTAGTGAGTTCTCTTACTAGTGAGTCGTAGTGTAGTAGTCTTTTGTATAGCTCGTAGTGAGTTCTCTTACTAGTGTGTCGTCTCGTGATAGTGTGTATTATAGTATGTAAACTAGTGGCAGTAACGAGTAGTAGTGGCCTTAACTATACCCATTATAGTTAACTTAGTGTGTGTAATTCTTGGCAATTAAGTAGTGTAGGCATCGATTGAAATGAAAAGGCTCGTATCCGACACCAATATACATGATATATAATTAAGAAATCAACGACAGTCGGACGGATAACAACTACCCTAAGCCCACAATCAAACAAGAACAGGAAATAAGGCGAGCTATCGGTCCTAAGTCCTTCAAGTCTTACTTATATAAATATATTAGTGTGGTTACATTTTATAAGAAAATATATTTAATAAAAATCTTGTCAAAAGGGAACATTTAGAAAATAGTTTATTTATCCAAAATAGTTTTGAAAACGAAAAGTTCTTTTATAAGGCATAGTGATACATCACATGTGATTTGAACTACGGATAGTGAATCACATGTGATTAATTTTCATAAACATGTATATTTGACTTGTATCCCCCCCTAAAGCATTAAAAACATTTGAAAGGTTCATTAAAGGGGTATGAACTCACAGTTTATCGTAGGGTTCAAGTGTCAACGGAAGCCCTGAATGCCAATGGTCCCTATAAAACATGTGATGACACATAATTGGGTTAGAACTAGGGTGTTTCATGCTTAAACATGATGGAAAAACATCCTTAGGACTCGGCATTACTGAGTACAAGTGTCTCATGATCCATACTTAATGATTCATGCAAGTTTAGGGCCAAAAGTTGGCATTTGAGTGAGTGCATGGCCTTGAAATTGAGTGTGCGGCTGAGGTGTGCGGCCAGAAGGGTGTGTGAGGCTGCACACAAGTGTGTGTGCGGCCATTCAGAGTGTGTGTGCGCGGCCGTACACAGGAGTGTTCGGCCGTACACAGGAGTGTGCGGCCGTACACTCCTCCTATGAGTCCAAATGATGTGTTTGCTCTTGACACTAAGGAGATTTGAATGTGTTCTGCCCCCTCATGAAGGTGTGCAGTCGTACACCTTCAAGGGACCATGAATATGATGAACATGATGAGTTTTAAAGCTTGGGATTCAAGTGTTTACCACTAATAAGCTTGAAGATGAACTAGATCACAAATATGAGGCCTTCAAGGTGTTCTTGGTTGAAGATTTTAGAGAGAGAAAGTAGAGAGAGTAAGGAGCATCCAAATGAATGAATGAAGTGGGTATCCATCTATATATATGTTTGGGTGTGAGGCTGGAGGGTGTGCGGTTGGGTGTGCGGCCGCACACATGGGAGTGTGGCCGTACACACAAAAGTGTGGTCGCACACACCTCTTTTGGTGTGTTTGATCCAATTTCATGATGCAAAACACTTTCCAACACCTCCTAAGACCCATAACTAGACTATATTATGTCCAAAACACGCATTTGGAACCACAAGATTTACAAAGGATGATGAATTCAAGATTTAAAGACAATACGCGGACCAATTACATAGGATGAAAGTTTCGGGTTGTCACAACCTAACTATTAGTTTTTTTTAAATGACCATTTTGCCTTTGAACCAAAACTAAAAAACATATAGCATAACAACAAAATTTATATATATATATATATATATATACTTAAGTTTAGAGTAAATTACATTTTTGGTCCTTGAGTATACTGGATTTTTTTTCAGAAGGTTCTGAGGGGTGTTTTTGGTATTTCAGGGTCAAATGTTGAGTCTAGTTGAGTACACACTTCTATTATACCATGTATTCTTACCTGCCCATGTATGGTACTGATTCTTTTTGAACAAAGAATACAGGAGACTATTTTCATCAATCACAACATACTTATATTTAACTTTAGAGCTCACATCAATTGTAGAGAAGGTATATTTTTTATTCTTATTCTGTTACTAACGGAGATATAAGAAAACTTTCTAATGAGGGCTTTCATGTCTTTTGTACAACCTGTCTATTTTATTATGTCATGTCATCTCTTGTCTTGTCTATTTATTTTTTACAAAGGTATACACACATGTAACATCCTAATTTTATTATATAGAACATCCAATTTTAACATTGAGTTTACTGTTTTCGAAAATAGGATCATAGTTACCGATTAAAAAGATGGAAACAAGAACCAAACACAACATCAAAAAAAAAAAAAAATCGAAAACAACATTATACATCCAAATTATAAGTATTCAACGAAGAACCATACGAATGAGTAAAAGCATAAAAAAATCGAAAACAATATCAAACTTACAAATTAAAAGGATTTAAGGAAGAAGTACATACATTTATTCAACTAATCAGATTGATGGGAAGGTTGAAGTTTTTTTGCGTTTGTTTTCTGCGGTGTAGTTATGACATAATGTTTGTGTAAATCGATTATTAAAAATGTTTGAAATATATACACAATTCAATATGACGAAAATTAGCAGGTAATCAATTGAAATCCCATTTAAACTTAAAATAGAAGATATGATGCTTCAAAGTGTATTGGTTCATAATAATATCCGAAACTTTTGAAATTTGAAATTAATAATTTCCGAGATTTCAACATATAATATATTTGGAAAACAATTTTGAATGAAAATAGAGCCTAAATTTAAGGTTTACATTAATAAGGAACCGATTTTGTAGTTATAAGTTTGGAAAGAATTCAAGTATCATTTTCATTCAATTCCTACATTTAATTTCCTAGTATAACGGGTTGACTTCTTGTTTGATCAAGGTGACGTAAGAAAATTGATCTAAGGGTGTAAAACCTATAAAGAAAACAAAATCAACGGCTCAGATTGTTTTAGATAATGTCATAAGGTTTCTCTTTTAATAATATTTAGAGATTATAGAAACTAAAACAAGAACCAATTTTAACATCATAATTTCATTATATATAATATCGAATTTTCACATTGAGTTTACTGTTTTCGAAAATAGGATCATAGTTACCGATTAAAAAGACGGAACCAAGAACCAAACACAACATCAAAAAAAAAAAATCTAAAACAACATTATACATCCAAATTATAAGTATTCAACAAAGAAACATACGAATGAGTAAAAACATATAAATTTGAAAACAATATGAAACATATAGATTAAAAGGATTTAAGGAAAAAGTACATACATTTATTCGACTAATCCGACTGATGGGAAGGTATAAGTTTTTTTGCATTTGTTTTCTGCGGAGGAATTATGACATAATGTTGGTGTAAATCGATTATTATAAAGGTTTGAAATATATATACAAGTCAATATGATGAAAATTAGTAGGTAATCAATTGAAATCCCATTTAAACTTAAGATATCGTGCTTCAAAGTGTATTGGTTCATAATAATATCCGAAACTTTTGAAATTTGAAATTAATAGTTTCCTAGATTTCAACATATAATATATTTGGAAAACAATTTTGAATGGAAATAGAACCTAAATTTAAAGTTTACATTAATAAGGAACCAATTTTGTAGTTGTAAGTTTGGAAAAAATTCAAGTATTATTTTCATTCAATTTCTACATTTAATTTCCTAATATAACAGGTTGACTTCTTGTTTGATCAAGGTGACGTAAGCAAATTGATCTAAGAGTGTAAAAACAATAAAGAAAACACAATCAACAGCCCAGATTGTTTTAAATGATGTCATAAGATTTCTCTTTTAATAATATTTAAAGATATCATTTGAATACAAAAGATTCTATCTAATAAAATAACTATATACATAGTTGGTTCATCAACCTCACAAAATGGCAAGTACATTAGATAAAGAGGCCAAATGGTCCATCTCATCAATTTTTAGTTGTCTAGCAATTCATCATAAATCAAGAATTAACAATTTGCAATAGTTAATTTCTCTTGAAGCTTCGCAATCCGAGCCTAGAAATAAATATTAACCACAGAAATAAATATTAACCACATAAATGTCCAGAAAACACCCAACGAATTATCCTCTTATTCTAAAAAAACATTAACCCTTTATGTTATGTTATTTTTGCGTCTCTTAAAAACATAATATTTTCTGATTTTGGTTAAATTAATGTTTCACAACCGGATACCCTAAGAAAACCTATTACATAGCCTAAGTGAAATTAAGAAAGATTACATTACATTATTAATTTAAAAAGTATAAAACTTATGTTGATTAGCAATTACACTTTCTAGCAATTTGGGCATCACAGTTTTTAGCAAAATGACAAAAAATTTCTCCGAGAAAAAGTTACAGCTTCTAGAAATTAATAATGTCATGTAATCTTTTTAAATCCATAGCAAATGTTTTTTTTATCGTCCTGATGCAAAAAAATAATGGTTTTAATATACATAATAATAACATAATGGGTTTTTTTTTAACATTGGGGATAATAAGTTGGGTTTTTTTCTGACTAAAGCCCAAGAATTTTGTGGATCAAAATCAAAAACTTTAAAACATGAAATTTTGATTACCTTAAAAGGTTTGGAAGTACGGATAGAAGGATCCAACTCTAAAGCCATTGAATAAGAATCCCCGGCTTCCTCAAATTGTTCCATAGCCATTAAAGCATCACCCTTACACATGTATGCCTACACATTTAGAGTCCCAAATCTATCATAAATTAAAAATCATAGTTCATAAATCCATAATAACTAATTAACTAACCTCATGATATTTGGGAGCAAGAGTAGAAGTTTCTATGGCATCTGCAAGAGCATCAATCGCCTTGTTCATTCCCAATCTTGCAATAGACCTGGATCAGACCCTGTTAGATCACACAAAAAGAATGATAATCTAATTATTTGGTGAAAGATAGACTAGGGCATAAAGTTTATAGATATCTAAGCATCACTAACCTGTCTTTATATATGTAGTGAAGTCCACCAATTGGATTCAGATTGATTGCCTGCAGCATGATCATCATAAAAAGTGAAAAAACTTGATTGATTATGTAATTTATTGACAATGGTGAGTGGTGAGTAGATTTGGAAATGAATTTTCTATGCTAATATGAAGTAGAGCAGCTGTAGAACTAAAATTCCACATCAAAAATTATGAAAAATGCAACGCAACATTTCAATTTCCAACAATATCTACATGAATTTTGCAGTTTGAACATAGTTTTGACCAACTAACCTCAGATAACAAAATCTCAGCCGTGGCGAAATCACCATTCTCAATCTCAATCTCAGCTCTTTTCCTCATGGAAAGCGCCTCCAGACTCGTCTTCCAATCCCCCGAATCGTGACCTGCTACAATTGCCATGATATCAGCAGCACGAGCAGCAGTGGCGCAGTGATTCACATAAGTCGGGCCCGGTAGGACTACGAGGTTGGGTCCAGCGCCGCATTTACCCAAACAACCGCAGGACTTGACGGTGATATTGGGTGGATTGATGCCTGAGAGGACTTGGAGGGCCTCCGTTGATCCTTGTCGCCGGCAAGGTTTGTTTGTGCACACCCTGATCTCTTTGGTCTCTGCTGATATGGCGTTGAGCGGTTTGAGTGCTTTGATTCTAGTAATTGTAGGTGGAGTGGTGGCGGTAGGTGGTGGAAATGCGGAGGGATTGAGGGTTTGGATAACGCCCACGCCACCAGTCATTTTCTTCCCGCTACTGATTTCCGGTCAAAACATGCTCAACATCTCGGATATAAATTACAAGGTGCTTATAGTGAAGGTATATTCGTCAAATGACCGTTTCTTTAATTGCATTTAACAAAAAATTTAGATAAAAAGCCCTTATTTTCAGAGAAAGTTTGTGATATAACAAAAAAAAAAGAAAAGGTTGTTTGAAGAAAATGATCAAGAAAAAATGGATTTTGGAAAATGACCAAAGGATCCGCATAGCACTCTCTGCGGATCTATTAGCTGCTTTGCGGATCCGCTATATCTCTGCGGAATTGCTGTTTTTTTATTTTTTTTCGTTTTTTTTGTTTTTTTTTCGTTCATTTTCGTTTATTAATATATATATTTTTTAAATACACTAATACGTTATGTGATTATATAAATAATTTGACAAAAAAAATGTTAAAAATAATGAACTTATATTCGATATCAGTCCACATAACTGTTTGGGAATCCACAGAACCGTTATCAACGGATCAGTGTACACCTCTACAAGTCAGTATACACCCTCTGCAGAACCATTAAATGCTCTGCGGATCATCTACAGCTATGCGGAATTGCTGTTTTTTGATTTTTCTTTTCGTTTTTTTTTTGCGTTCATTTTCGTTTATTAATATTAATTTTTTTAATACACTAATACCTTATGTGATTATGTAAATAATTTAACAAAAAAAGGTTAAAAATAATAAACTTATGTTTGATATCAGTCCACAGAACTCTTTGAGAATCCACCCTCAGCGGATCCATTAAAGCCTGTGCGAATCTAGCTACAGCTCTGCGAAATGTTGGTTTTTTAATTTTTTTTTAATATTTTTTTTGTTTTTTTTGCGTTCATTTTCGTTTATTAATATTATTTTTTCTAAATACACTTATACTTTATGTGATTATTATGTAAAAAATTTGACCAAAAAAAATGTTAAAAATAATGAAATGTTTTATGTAATACGTTTGCTGCTAATATATGTTTTTCATGTATTTGTACTGTTTTGTATTTTATGTTTTATGGAATAAAGTAAAAGTTAACTCGACTGGTTTTGTAAATAACCTAATACAAACAAAATACATATAAATAACGTAATACAATAATCAGTGTACACCTTTGCGGATCAGTGCACACATCTAAGGATCGGTCTACACCTCTGCGGATCAGTGCACACCTCTAAGGATCGGTGTACACCTCTGCGGATCAGTGCACACCTCTAAGGATCAGTGTACACCTCTGCGGAGCAGTGTACACCTCTAAGGATCAGTGTACACCTCTGCGGAACAGTGCACACCTCTAAGGATCAGTGTACACCTCTGCGGATCAGTTATAGAAGTTATAGACGTATTTAAGTGGTTATTTGTGAGTTTGTGAGTTTCAATTACTAGTAGAAGTTGTTTTTTCGTTGTGTTTGTAGAGAGTGATTTGTAAAATGAGTTTTGTTATTTTATGTACGGAGGGTCGTGGCAGTTAGTTAATGGAGTTGAGGTTTACGTTACAAATAATGTGAAAAACTATGGTTTAAATCTTCCTCCTAACATTGACCATGAAATGTTATTACAAATGGTTAGAAGTAAGGTGAGTGTGTTAAATAGTCATATATGTTTGTCTTTTAAACACCCGGAGTTAGGATATGTCATGAAACTAATGTATTTCAATTGAGACATGTAATTAGGTTATTTATATGCATCGGTTTGTATTACGTTATTTATATGTATTTTGTTTGTATTAGTGTATTTAAAAGAAAATTTAATATAAATAAACTAAAATTAACGCAAAAAAAACGGAAAAAAAACTTTTTTTGTCAAATTTTTTACATAATAATAACATAATGTATTAGTGTATTTAAAAAAAAATAATAATATTAATAAACTAAAATTAACGCAAAAAAATGAAAAAAAAAATTAAAAAAAAGTAAATTCCACAGAGGTGTAGCAAATCCGCAGAGGGTGCTCTGCGGATCCTTTGGTCAAAAATTAAAAAAAAAAAAAAAAAAAAAAAAAAAAAAAAAAAACTACATTCCGCAGAGGTGTAGCAAATCCGCAGAGGGTGCTCTGCGGATCCTTTGATCATTTTCTGAAATGTGTTTTTATTTGGTTATTTTCTTTAAATCACCTATTGTTTTTGGTCATTTTCTGAATTTTCTCTTATTTTTATTAAAAAAACCAAATTAATGATAAGTGTGAAAGTTATTTAATTTCAAAATTATCTTTTGAATAAAAATTAACATTCTTTGTTGATGCAAAATTAATTATAAGTTTAAAACTACTAATTCTAGAAAAGTTGTTCGAAATTTCGAAATTAGTGAATTTTGAAATAAATGTTTTGTACTCTATATAATGAGGTAAGTAGTATGATCGATCCAAAAATACTTTAGGCCCGATACTAAAAAAGCATTAATATCCTTATGGTAAATCAACATAAATTTTATTAGAAAAAATCATTTTACGAAATGTAATACTAGTTTGGAAAAAGGTGAGCTTTAAGTTATTATGAATTTCAATTTTCAAAGCAATGAAGAGTGAAATTTAAGGTTGCGCAAGGGAGAGATAATGATTTAAAAGGATAACATATTTTTTGATTTGTACATATTCACTGAGTTTTTTTTTGTCCATATTTTCCCATTGAAGTTGTTGACCTTTTCAAATAACATCCTTATGACCTGCTATCAGATGTTAAGCCGGTTTCTAATGTATTTGACATCTTCGACAATGCTCCAGTCATCTTCTTCGTAGAGTCTCCGGCGTTCATGATTTTTCCGACGAAGATGAACAAACATAAATCAGATATGGTTCATCTTTTATTATCCTCTATCTTTTTCTTATCTTTTCTTATGAACTCAAGATCTATAATGAGTAGAAAAGAGGGATAATTGCCGTATATTACCCTTTGGGTATTGATCTGTATTTATATATTGACAATACAAGATAAGAGATAATAACAAACTAAATCCTATCTTTACAACAGTTACATAGTCAAGCTAATCTATCTCTTATCTACTATGGAAGACGTTTACATTCCCCCTCAATCTTAACCGCCACAAGGTTGAGATTGTGTTTTAGATGTTCCAGCAGGTTCTTAGTCACATGCTTAGTTAATCCATCAGCTATTTGATCTCCAGAAGATATAAATCTGACATCAAGAGCTCCCATTGCCACCTTTTCTCTAACAAAATGAAAATCCACTTCTATATGCTTTGTACGAGCATGGAATACCGGATTTGCTATTAAATATGTTGCACCGAGATTATCACACCACAAAACCAGAGGCCTTGGTTGTCGAACACCTAACTCTTTTAGTAGAATCTTCAACCATATTGCTTCTGCTGTACCATTTGCAAGTGCCTTGTACTTAACCTCTGTACTTGACCTTGACATTGTAGGTTGCTTGCGTGAACTCCAAGAAATCAGATTAGGCCCAAAAAATATTGCATAGCCACCTGTAGAACGGCGATTGTCCAAACACCCTGCCCAATCTGCATCCGTGAAGATCCTTAAGAGTGTTGAATTTGAATGCCTAAATCTGAGTCCTGTATTTATTGTGCCCTTTACATATCTTAGAATTCTTTTGACTGCCTCCCAATGAATGTTCGTTGGTTTTGAGAGATATTGACACACTTTGTTCACCGCAAAGGAAATGTCTGGTCGTGTCAATGTAAGATATTGAAGGCCTCCAACAATGCTTCTATATTTAAACGCTTCTTCATTATTTAGTGGTGTTCCATGATCTCGATAAAGTTTTTCCGTTACTGACATCGGGGTTGAAATGCTTTTACAATTCTCCATATGAGCACGATGTAGGAGGTCAGTGGCATACTTGTGTTGCATAAGAGTGATTCCCCCGGAATTGTGAAGAACTTCAATCCCGAGAAAATAATTTAACCGACCAAGATCTTTGATTGGGAAAGAAGCAGATAAGTCATGAACAAGTTTGTCAACTACTGAAGAAGATGACCCTGTAATAATAATATCATCAACATACACTAGTATATAGATAGTGATATCTTGATGATGAAAAACAAATAATGAAGTGTCTGCTTTAGAGGATTTGAAACCAAGATGGAGCAGCTTGTTACTGAGTCGAGAAAACCAAGCTCGGGGAGACTACTTGAGTCCATAAATGGATTTGTGCAATTTACACACATAGTGAGGCCGTCGGGAATCCTCAAAGCCAGGGGGCTGCTGCATATAGACCTCTTCATGTAGAAAACCATGGAGGAAGGCATTACTCACGTCAATTTGGCGAAGAGGCCAACGACGTGAAACAGCTAAGGCGAGTATCAACTGCAGCGTAGCAGATTTAACCACATGGCTAAATGTGTCCAAATAATCCACACCATATTGTTGTGTAAAGCCTCGGGCTACCAAGCGAGCTTTATGTTTGTCAATAGTTCCATCAGGGTGTTGCTTTACTTTAAATATCCATTTACAACTGACTATATTAACACCCGGTGGTCGAGGAACTAACGAACATGTTTTATTGTGTTGCAGGGCAGCAAATTCGGCTTCCATAGCTTGTTTCCAAGCTGGATTGGATAGAGCACTGAGGTGTGAAGTAGGAGCAGCTAGAAAAGCTCGTTTGTGAAGATCATAAAGAACCGTTCCATCTGTAAATTTGCGTGGGAAGGATTTACCAGCACGGCCTCGTGTTTGAACACCTGGTGGAGGCGAGGGAGGAGATGCATTGACCGGAGGAGTGACAATAGGGCTATCAACCTGAGGCTGAGATGCAACAGTGTTATTAACCTGAGGCTGAGCTGGAGCAGTGTTATCAACCGGAGGCTGCGCTGCAGTAGTGTCCGTGCTACCTGGATTGGGTTGGTTCTCATTCACGAGATTGATGTCAGCACTTGATGGAGATGGTGAATGCACAGGCTCATTAGATTGATAAAAGACTGGTAATGCGGTCGATGTCGGAGCTGTAGCTACATCACAAGTGTTAGACAAAAGCAAGGATAAATCATATCTATTCATATGGTCATTTAAAATTTATGGTTCATGTTGTGGGAGGGACATAATTGAAGATGAAGACAAGGGTGTGGTGGCACCAGAACCCGCAAAGGGAAAACAAGATTCATCAAAGACGACATCTCGAGAGATATAGATACGCACTGTAGTCTGATCTAAACATTTGTAGCCTTTATGGATGGAACTGTATCCAAGGAATGTGCACATTTTGGAACGAAACTTAAGTTTTCGTGAGTTGTATTTGCGAAGGCTTGGCCAACAAGCACAACCAAAACTACGGAGAAACGAGTAATCAGGTTTGATTTTGAGAAGTCGAGTAATAGGTGACACATTGTTGGTTGTGCGACTTGGCAATCGATTGATAAGATAGCAAGCTGTGAGGAAAGCTTCATCCCAAAAACGAAGGGGAAGGGATGAGTGAGCTAACAAGGCTAACCCTGTTTCAACGATATGACGATGCTTGCGTTCAGCTATACCATTTTGTTGTTAGGTATGGGGACATGACACACGATGAGATATACCAATTCGTTGAAAATATTGGTGAAGTTTGTGATACTCTCCTCCCCAGTCAGATTGAACAGTTCGGATTTTTGTATTTAGAAGACGTTCAACATGGTTTTGAAAGATATAATAAATTTGTTCAACATCAGACTTATTCTTAATGAGATAAATCCAAGTGTAACGACTATAATAATCCAAGAAGCTAACATAATATTTAAAACCACCACTCGAAACTTGAGCTGGTCCCCAAACATTCGTGTGGACAAGCTCAAGAGGAGATGAAGTAACATGAACATAAGTTTTGTAAGGTAATTGATGACTCTTAGCAGGTTGACATGCATCACACACAGAAAACTTATTATCAAAAAGACACCCTAACTTATTCGACTGCAAAATAGACTTGGTTATTGTAGAGGTGGGATGACCAAGCCGTTGATGCCATTAGGAAGACGAGACTCTAACACTGGATGATGCATGGTGAGGAGTACGAACGAGTGGCACCAGGTAAAGCCCGCCTTTGCTCTTACCGAATAGAAGAATTCTCTTCATGACCTTGTCGTTAACAAAAAAGGCATGTTTATGAATTTCTATAAAAACATCATTATCAGACACAAGTTTATAAGCAGATAATAAATGCTTGTTGATATGAGGAACATGAAGGATATTTTTGAGATTAAGAGATGTGCCTAAACCAGAAATTTTTGTATGACCAATATGAGAGATAGGCAAACCTGCTCCATTTGCAACTTGAACTTGGTCCTTGCCCTAATATCTTTCTTGATTGATAATGAGCCGATCAAGATCACTAGTGAGGTGGTCTGTAGCACCGGTATCAACATACCAAGTTGGATCACTATTGTAATGATTTGTGATGGCACTGTTTCCTCCACGGTATTCTTCAGATTGATACGCATGATTGAACCTGTTTTCCATGGTGTCTGCATATCCAGTCATCTTCTGGTAGTATTCTGATGATGTGAGATCTCTTTTCTTAGTGGTGGACAATTGAGTGCGAATCTGAATGGTATTGCCCTTGTGTTGAGCAGAGAATATCGTGTGGAGTGATTTCCACAATTCTTGGGATGTGTTGGTGCATCAAGTGAGCTGGGCGATTACATCTTCAGTCATGGAGGATAGGAGAGCTCCGATGATGGCTTGATCCTGGACAACCCACGTATTGTACAGTGGGTTATCGATTTCTCTTGCTTCAGCACCTGTTCCGGTGGTGACCTTGGCGGCAGGGGCGGCTGTTTTTCCATCAAGGTATCCAAACAATTGAACACCTTTTAGAATTGGAACAACTTGAGCCTTCCATAATAGGAAGTTGGTTCTGGTCAATTTGCAGGAGATGGCTGTAGCAATTTTGGAAGAGTTGATATGGGAAGTCATGATGAAGGCGTAGATAGCAGATGAAGAAGAAGAGAAAAACTCAGAAGCCCTAGGATTGGCTCTGATATCAAGTAGAAAAGAGGGATAATTGTCGTATATTACCCTTTGGGTATTGATCTGTATTTATATATTAACAATACAAGATAAGAGATAATAACAAACTAAATCCTATCTTTACAACAGTTACATAGTCAAGCTAATCTATCTCTTATCTACTATGGAACATGTTTACATAATGAACACACACATACATACACATCAGATGAGTGTATGTGTGTTGTTTCAAAATCAAACATGAATACATCTGAAAGTCGCTCCAATAAACCCAAATTTGATGTTCAAGCAAGAACACATACATACGAACACTTCTGGAGATCGATTGATTTCTGTGAAGAAGATGAACACACATACACACATCGATTTTTGATTTCTGTGGAGAAGATGAACACGATGAACACACACATACCTTAAAGATTATTTGATTTCTGGGAAAAAGATGAACACACACATCGTTATTTGTTCAAGAACATACATCGATCAGGGAAAATAAAAATGGAACTCGAATCAGTTCAAAACATGATTTTTGTTCAAGAAGACACATCGGTCAAGAACACACACATCAATTTTCAGATCTTCAGATATCTTTATTCAATTTTCAGATCATAAAACCTTTTTTCTCATTTTGATTTATGAACCTAGAACTCGAATCCAAACACACACACACACACATGAACTTAAATGTGAATTCGAGTTCATACTAGAAATCAAAGAAATCGAGCTTTGGAATTTTTGATGGTGTTAGATCTTGGTTTTTGATAGTTTTCGTGTTTAAATTCACAACCCCTTCATCTTCACAACCCTCCTTTCTGTCGAAATTGACATATGAGTTCTTGGGTGTTTGTAACCAAAAACTCCAGATCTGCTATGGTCTTCTTCCATGAAAAGCCATGAACTTGGAACTCTTCAAACTCGTTGGTTTTTAGAGATGAAAAAGTCACCGAGAAAGTCATGTTTGGCCGGAGAGTCGCTGAAGAAGATGACTGGAGCCTTGTTGGAGCTCACAAGAACACTGGAAATCGGCTAAACCTTCTATAGCAGGTGATAAGGATGTTTTTTGAACAGTTCAAAAAACATCCATCGATCACGTAATTCTATAGCAGGTCATAAGGATGTTACCCTTTTAAGTAATTATTCTACCAAATGAATATTTTTCCTCTTTTAATACGATGACTCTAGTTCATAAGTCAGAGATGTATCTCATGAAATCCCTTGGAGGGGGTTGTTCTATCTACGCGGCGAGACTCGCAAAAAAAGGGGCAACAATAATTCGCTTCTCACAATGTATTATTAAGAGTACTTTAGGTGATTAGGAGATTAATTATCGGTTCGTTACTAAATTAATATTGTTCTTTTCATGACAATTAAGCAACTAATTATCATTGGAAGAAATGTAATTGAAGTGGGTTCTTCGTTTAAGAATACATATTCTATATTATATTTTGTCCACTAAACTTTTTCTTTTCCTTAAAGTGGTATACTCTATCTAAATAACATACAAAATATAAGTGCACTAATGATTTTATTTGATAAAGAGTTTTAGAAATAAGAACAATATTATTGTTTTGAAACTAAACTTTTGTATAACTTTTTTGGTCAAAAATTATCTTAAGGTGTATTAACCAAATTTGTCAATGTGATGTGATGTTTTGAAAAAATATTCAAGATGTTTGATGTAAAATATGAAAATGTTAAAGTTGCGCAAAAGTTTTAAGATGTTTAAGATACATAAAAGTACTAAGATGTCTAAGATGTGTAAAAGCTTTAAGATGTTTAAAAGTAAAATTTGAATATCCGATTGATGATGTACGAGGAAAGCCCTTGGTCACTCAAGATTTATGATGTAAAACATTGGGAGGTGAAGAAAGTCACACTGCCTTAGAGTTTTTAATAAAAAAATGATTTCAAGTGGGTATATAGATTTTAGAGAGTGCGAGTACAAAGAATAATAAAAAATGACTATGTGGAGTGTGTGTGTGTTGTTTTCTCAATTTTTCTATTTATAAATTTGATAGCTAACTAACTCTCCTATAAGTCCATGATCTTCATTTTATCCCAATTTGACCAATAAAATGAGGGAGAATAATCAACGAACTCAGTTTTTGACATGTATAACAATGTAAACAAGAATTGTTGGCCAAGATATTAGATAATATCAACATCTTGAATTCAAGATGCAAGATCGTTGACAACATTCAAGATGCAAGATCTTAGATAGATGTAAAATATCACCCATAAGAGTTGCCCCCATTAAACTTCATAATCCACTGAAGATGTTGAGACATGGAGTTTTCTTCAAGGTTATTATTATCGTTGAGGTGTTGATGTGACTTCTTTTTCATGATGTTGAATTTTTTTCGTAGGTCCAATATTTACCCGCTCCGAATCTGCATTTTCTTCCTTTTATGTCGAATATTTCCTTTCTAGTGGCCCATATGAGAAGATTGAGAAATTTCCCCCTCCTTTGGGGTCCTAAAAAGTTTGAGGGAAAGATCACAATCCCTAGCCCTTGATAATGGAAATAAAGTTTGATCTTGGGTAGTACTTCAAAAGGTTTTAGATGTTAACTTCATCATATATCTTGGTACTTTTTAACATGTTACGTTTTAGGCTTAGGAATATATAGATCAAAATGAAAGTGTTGAATGCGGGGTATATTTGTGGTGTATAACATGTAAATGTTAAGGCTTAGGAGTTTGTAGTACAACACGTAAGTGTTGAATGCTAGGGACATTTCCGTTTTATAACATATCCATGTTATTCCATTGAAATTATACGTTTGGTCTAAAATATAGTTAACAATAAAAGGATTTCTAGCATATTAAAGCATAATTTGATCCCCTTATCCTTAATATATAGTTAGATATCTTGCGTTCAAGATAAGTATTTAACATATTATCTTAAGAAAGATGGTAGTTTTTAAACCTATGAATGAATATAAGTACCATATACTTTGACAAGCAATCAACCTCTAAAACATTGAGTAAGTGTTGGAGTAAGTTGCCTAAGCTCATAACTAAATTTGTATATACTTGTAATTAAAAGCAAAGTCCTATTTAGGTTGCCCTCATAAACTAGAAACTGAATAGAATGACGTTTGGAGGGAGAAGATAATTTATTAGTTTATTATATGAATAATAAACTAATTGGAAATTAAAATAAATGACTTATTAATATGTTATATGATTAATATATTAATTGAAAATATTAACGATTAATTAAGAGTTAATCAAAAATTACTTAGGATTAATTTTTGGATTAATTAGAACTAATTAGAGGTGTAAGGAGTTATATTATAGCTGTTCAAAATTTGAACAAGGGAAAGGTTCCAGAACTTTCCCTTGTGGACGGTTTTGGGGATACCCTAATAGGGCATTCTGGAAGCCTCTAGAAAATAAGAAAATTGGATAACCACTTGGATTTGAAATATTGTTATTATATTTCAAATTAGGGTTTCTAGGGTTTTCGTCCCATCATCTATAAGTAAGACCCCTTAGGTAGCCTATTTTCGTCCACTCCGTATAGTAGAAGGACAACCAAAATTTGCATCGCATATCCTCTCTCTTCTTGTCTTTTAATTTCTATGTTTTAGGTGTAAACCATTATAGGCATTAAGTTTTTGGTGTAAGCTTTCTGAATAACAAATGAAAGGAATCAAGAGAACTATTTGCTATAATAATTCTAAGGTATGTAAACCCTAACTCTTGTATTTTCGATTATACTAGGGTTTCAATAAGGTTCATGATATTCATACTATGTTGATAATAATTGTGAAGACATAGATCCCTATAGGTTACATGTACCCTTGAGTGTTAAGTGATTTTTCTGCATTCACATGTAATTTAATAACCTATTAAACCCATCAGTGGTATTAGAACCTTGGTCTCACAATTGATTATGCATTGGGTGAATTGATTTAACTATTGGATTAGGTGTGTAAGCCCATAACTATAATTGGTATGTATTTTATTTCATAGTAGCATGATCCTTTTGGGTTTCCTTCACTCTTGCAACTTGACATGATGACTTTTGGAGAGAGAGGTTGAATTTATTATTTGGAATAATAAATTGATTTATTAATGTATTATCAGAATAATATATTAATTATAAAGCATGTTATTTAATTAGTATTTAATCAGAAATTAATTTGGAATTAATTTTGGGATTAAAGGAACTGATTAAAGGAACATGGGTTGTTTTGCAAATCATTAATATTTGTGAAACTGGGCTACTGGACTCCTTAGATAGGAGTGAAAGAAAATTATAGGGAGGCCCTATAAGTTTTCGTCCAAGGCCTATTGATGAGGAGTCCATGGGCTGCTTAAGTCTTAAGCCGGAAATTAGGGTTTCCTCTAGCAAACCCTAGCAACCCTCAACTATATAAAGACCCTACCTCCTTAGAGTTTCAGCCTATGCTTATTGCTCCTAACCCAAGCCAAAATTATGGTGTATTTACTTCTATCTCCTCTCACTCATCTTGCAAAGAGTGTTTGTAAGCCATTAGATGTGTCACATTTGAGTCACTTGCTTTCAAGAGTCAAGATCTACAAGGTTTTCTTGTTATTACTACATAACAAGTAAGGTACAGTTCTAAAACCTATTTATATATAGAATTTCAAATTATATACTAGTTCCTAGAGTTTTGCTTTGGTATTTAAGTTTACATGTTCAACTAGTAAAAACCTAGATCCAAAGCAATTAGGGTTGCATGAACACATATGTTTATAGTTATGCTCAAAACCCATCAGTGGTATCAGAGCCTACAATGTTTTTCAGTTGAATTTGATGCAATTGTGAATTGTCCAAATGAGAAGGGATCAGAATCATCATTCTGCTCATATAACTTGACGAGTTCATACTGGAACTCGACGAGTTGGCTCAACTCGATGAGTTCATTGCCTGACTCGACGAGTTGACTCGTCAGATCCCTGATTTTTCGAATTTGATATCTTGGTTTGATTATGATAATTACCTTAATTCATTTTTACTGCTTAAAATTGAATTTTCTGAAAAGGTAATTGCATATCCTTATCAAAATAAATGATTTGATTAAATTTTTAGATAATATAAAATTAATTTATTAATTTAGTTATTTAAAATTTTAATCTAGTATTTTTGAAAAGTTTTAAAAATACACCTTTGGTTTTATAATTTAAAATTTGATTAAATAGTTTAATTTTGAAATTTTAAATTTTAGAACCCTAGTATTTTAAAAGTCTAAAATACACCCTTATACTATTATAAAACTAAAAGTTTAATTTATATATATATATATATATATATATATATATATATATATATATCTGTGTGTGTGTGTGTGTAAGAAAATCCAGTCTTACCGTTAATAGGCCTCATTCACAAAGTTGGTCTATAAGGGGTGTTTTAAGGAAGTGGCCTGGTAAATGACTGCCATTAGGTATCCATTCTTACCCACCGCACCCTTGACTAGTGGACGGTCGTGAGCTGAACGGGTAGGATAGGACATTAAATTCTCATTAATAAGTATAATGAAAAATATAAAGTAACTAAATGCTTTTATAAAATTCTCAATCTTAGTTACTTTAGGAAAATGTGAATTTCATGCTAATCCACAAAATTGCACATTGCAGTTTATAAAAGTCGTTAGTGGAGCGTGTGTGGCTAACCGACACACTAATATGGACTAATAAAGGGTAGCAATGGGTAGCTCGTAAATTATCATAGATCAATGGAGCGTGTGTGGTTAACCGACACTTTGATTAGGTGAAAAAATGACATCGAGAGTACCAAGCTAATTTGCATGTTATTCACACCTTGTTTGTGATCCTCGGTATCTCAGTCACAAATGGAAAGGGCATAATCGAGATTAAGCATGCCATTAAATAGTTCAATAAATCTCAAAAGATCTAGGAATTTCATCTAAAACCTAATTCATTTTAAATTTTGTTTTTCATGTTGAAATTGGTAAATTATCATTTACCTACCTTCAAATAATTTACAATTGGATTACGACATCCTTTTTCTAAATTGTGAATTATTGTGTTGGATCCTAGCCTTAACATTTCTTTTGGGTGTTATATTATGGATTTTCTTGTATAATCGAAACTTGTCTTTCTTCTTTTTCAGATGTCTACATCAAACAACGCTTCTGGCTCCTCAAACAACAACAACAACAACTCCTCAAACACTTTCTCACTCTTGAGCATCTGTGCCAATGTGACATTCGATGGTTCTAATTTTAATGATTGGATCCGTAACATCAGAAAGGCCTTGCGATTCGAGGACAAGGAATACGTCCTCGACAAAAAGCTGAACGGGATAGATGAATCTAAAGCTACTCCTAAAGAAATAGTTGAGTATAGGACCCACTGCAAAGATGTGACGAAAGTGTCGTGTATCATGGTGGCAACTATGACTCTTGAGCTACAAAGGTTTTATAAGGACTATTGGGCTTATGATATGTGCTAGGACTTGATGAAGAAGTACCATCAAAGAGCACGTCATGAAAGGTATGAGATAGTCAGGTCACTCATAACCACCAAGATGAAGGATGGAGAGTCCATCACGACCCACTAGCAATGCATGCAGTGGTATGTGGATCATTTGCTGAAACTTAATGTGAAATTCGATGAGGAGCTGGCTATTAACATAATCTTGCACTCATTACCTCATTGTTATGATCAGTTCACAATGACTTATCATTTAAGCAAAGAGGAAGTCATGTTGAGTAAACTTCAAGGCTTGCTGAGAACCACTAAAGGTGGATTGAAAGGAAAAGGTGTTGAATCCACTTCTACTGCTGCTGCTCCAGTCCTGGCTATTGTACATTGGAAAGGGGAAAAAGAGGAAATCTCCCTCAAAGCAAAACTAGAAGGGAAAGTGTCATTAAGGGTCTTCTAGTAGTGGACCCAAAGAAAAATCCAGTACTACCCCTCCTCCTGCCTTAGATCCAAAAGAAGCAACATGCTTCTACTGCCAAGACAAGGGGCATTGGAAAAGAAATTGCCCCAAATACTTGTAGGATATTAAGGATGGCAAGATCAATCCTACCTCGGCAGGTATTTTCACCATTCTGTCTAAAAACTCATCACATTCTCATTCTTGGTTCCTTGATACAGGTTGTAGTTTTCACATTTGCTCTGACTTGCAGGGACTAAAAGAAAGTAGGAATGTGGAGCTTGGGAAGATGAACCTGATAATGGGCAATAGGAGATCGTCACTTGTTACCAAGATCAACGTTTATTCTTTAATGCTTAGTAGTGGGTTGTGTTTAGACTTAAATAATTATTGTTACTCGTTAAAGATGACGAGGAATGTTATTTCTTTTCATGGTTTGTACAAACAAGGTTTTAGATATTCTTTTAATAATGAGAATGGTTCTATTAATGCTTATTATAATGGTGTATTTTATTTTAAAGCATTGCCTTGTGATGGTGTATATGAAACTGTGATGGTTGTAGACAATTTAAGAAATAGTGTATTGCAAATTGATTCCTCTAATGGTTTAGACAAAGAATGTTTGTGGCATTGTCGTCTTGGACATGTTAACAAGAAGCGCATTGCCCAACTCCAAAATGATGGAGTATTGGAGTCATTTGACCTTAGGCCAGATGATACATGCAAACCATGTTTACTTGGAAAGATGACTAAATCACCTTTCACTGGTACTTGTGAAAGAGGTGAAGGATTGTTGGATCTCATACACACATATGTGTGTGGGCCCTTCACATCCACCACAAGGGATGCAAATCAATTTTATGTGAATTTTACAGATGATTATAGTAGATATGGATATATCTACTTGATCAATCACAAGTCAAAAACCTTTGAAAAGTTAAAAGAGTTTAGACGTGAAGTCGAAAAGCAATTGGGCTGGAATATCAACATGCTCAGATCTGATAGTGGTGGAGAATCTTAGTATCGATTTCCACAACTACCTCAAGGAATGTGGAAGTGTTTCACAATTGACACCTCCTAGGACACCACAACTTATTGGTGTGGCCGAGAGACGTAATCGAACCTTGTTGGACATGGTTCGTTCCATGATAAGTCGAACTTTACTTCAAATCTTATTATAGGGGTATGTGTGACATCCCCAAAATCACGGCCAAAAAAGACCGATTTTGTTTATGCTTTGTTTAAAAATCAGAGTAACATTTTAAATAAAAGTGTTGCGGAATTTGTCCCAAAACAAAATATGATGAAGATTTATCAAAAGCATTTCCATAGAAATGTATTTCATTAAAAGACTTGGGATGTCATGTTCGTATAGATCAAAAGCATAAACAGTACTATATAAGCCTTACTACATTATTTCATATTTACAGGCCTATATCCGTAATCCCTCGTCCAACATCATATCTATGCTCAAGCGCCACTACCTGTAATACATAAAACTGAGTGGGTCAGACTTGGGAGCCTGGTGAGCACATAGGGTTTTCAACCCAAAATAAATAAGTTTATTAATTTCATCAATCAATAATAACCCGATTACCCGTTCCCATTATCCTCGCTTTATGTCCCTAAACACCTGTCATAAGGGACCTAGCCTAAGGATCATCATCGGGATGTACACTACTGCTAGGGGGATTCCTTAACAATAAATGTCCTAAAGGCAACCATGTGGGGGATGGAGTACACCGGTGAACACATCGTTCACAAACACCTACAGGTTGCGAGCCTGCTAGTGTTCCACTGGACTGTCTAGAAGAGTCCGTTGTCGTCATCCATACTCCACTAGATGACAGAATCAACAACATCAACATCAAGGCCTCTCATCATTTTATCACACATCACCTATTACATCTACCCATGTTTTACCCCAACATTTTCGTAGATATAAAATACATATACAGTTTAAATCATTGAAAACATGTATAACAATGTTCCTCCAGCATAGATAGCAAGTATTCAAGTAATATGCACACATAGCACATAATTCATATAAAATACTTTGTATCTATGTGTAAGCTGAAAGTAACTATGCACTCACCTGAAAGGTGGTGACTCAGCACTCGGATAGCGCTTCGATACTCGAAACGATTTTCGTTCGATAAAACCTAGTACCAATACCACTAGGGTTTAGTCTAACGATAACCGCGACAAATTAACTAGTATGACTATTATTATTATTATACAAGCGTTAATAACACTCAATATAACTCATAATAATAGCCCAAATAATTATTTTAAGGACCTAATAACATTCCTATAATTATTTGAAAGTTATATTAAAAATTGCGTAAGCGTAGCACACATACAACGAATTTTATCGAAAACCACAACTTATTTGGAACAACGTTTCGAAACCGAAACGCTCTTTTTCTCGGGACTCCGGTAGCCTTGGGGCTTCCTTCGGGTGCTAGGGAGGTTCCCTAGGGTTTAGGAGTGTCTAGGACACTTAGAGAGAGAAAGGAGTTAGAGAGAGAAGTGAAAAAGGTGTGAAAAATGAGGAACTCTCAGCCCCCTTTTATAGCCTGCGAGGCCTCGGATTACGCTGGGCGTAAGGCTCGGATAAGGGCGCCACCTCGGACCAGCTGTCTCGCACTCCGGAAGAAGATAAGGGAGAGGGTACGCGGGGCGTAAGCGAGGCGACGTGTCATCATCCGAAGCGAGGACCGTGGGCCGCAAGCGACGGTCAGGATTAAACCACGTCATCAGTCTATGCCTCAGCTTCGCAAATTCACCTTCCAACTTTAAAAATTCGTAGCTTTCACATACGAGATCCGTTTTTGACGTTCTTTATATCCACGCGAAGGTGGGAACGTACTCTACAAATTTCGTTTAGACTCCGTTGGCTAATTTTGACTCGATTTTAAATTTTATATTATTAACAGGCCGGGACAGGATTGGTCCATTAAATCCTTATAACTTCTTCATCCGACATCCGTTTTTGCCCATCTTTTTCTCGTTACGCTACTCTTAACGAGATCTTCGATTCTCGTTTAGGTCGTGTTGGCTAAAAATCACTCGATCTAATATTCGAATTTCGGGCTGTACACTGCTAATCCGAAACTTTGAAAAATCATAACTTCGAAAAATAATAACTTCTTCATACGAAGTCAGATTTGGGCGTTCTTTTTATCGATGTTCTTAGTTTAACCTATTCTACGACTTTCATTTAGATCGCTAAGGCTAAATCTCGCTCTATCGTAAATTCACTATTTACGCTTCCCGGTATCGTGCCGGTTCTGTCGCAAAACTTCGACGGGTCATAACTTCTTCGTTATAACTCGGATTTCGGTGTTCTTTATATCTCCCGAATCCTTGTTTCGACCACTACAACTGTATGTAAAGATATTGGACTTATCTCACACTTTAATTTTGACGCTTATTTTTATTCTTTATTAATTATACATTTATAATTAAATAATAAACACATAAACACACATAATTCACATAATACTCAAATATTTCATCTTTATTACTTCAAAAAGAGTTACAATAGTTGACCTAGAATATTAAATTGCCAAAAATTCTTAGCCATGAAACCCGGGCGTTACAATTTGCTCCCCCTTAGGATGATTCCGTCCCGGAATCATGCATCAGCAAATAGATGTGGATAGCGACTCATCATGTCATCCTCTGTTTCCCAAGTGAGATTCGGCCCATTCGAATGTTTCCATCGGACTAGCACTAAGTCGACCATGTTGCATCGTAACTTCTTAGTCTTACGGTCAACAATTGCCTCAGGCTCTTCGATCAGCCTTTTATTCTCATCCATACTTAACTCTGAGATTGGAATTATGTCGGGAACATCTCCCGTGAATTTCCTCAAATAACACACATGGAAGGTGTTATGAATACCATTGAGTTCTTCGGGCAATTCCAGCTTGTAAGCTTGGTTCCCAATCTTCTGAAGAACTTTGAACGGTCCAATAAACGTTGGACTCAACTTTCCTCGTTTCCCAAATCGTATAAGTCCCTTCCACGGTGAGATCTTTATCGAAACCGAATCCCCAACTTCTAAGGTTATCAGTAGTCTTTTCTTGTCAGCATAGCTCTTCTGACGATCCTGGGCTGCTAACATTCTTTCCCTAATCACCTTCAACTTTTCAGCAGTCTCATGGACTATCTCGGGGCCCATAAACTGCTTCTCTCCGGCTTCAAGCCAGCAAGACGGCATACGACACTTCTGTCTATACAAGGCTTGATAAGGTGCCATCTTGATACTTGAGTGAAAACTATTGTTGTAGGAAAATTCTACCAGAGGTAAGTGCTCGTCCCAATTCCCTTGGAATTCGAGGGTACATGCTCTCTGCATATCTTCCAGTGTCTGAATCGTTCTTTCGCTCTGACCATCAGTTTGCGGATGGTAAGCCGTAATCAAACATAATTTCGTACCCAATTCCTCTTGCAGACTCCTCCAAAACCTCGACGTGAAACGACTATCACGATCTGATACAATCATAAGAGGAACACCGTGAAGTCTTACAATTTCCTTCACGTAAGCATTTGCGAGCATATCCATAGACCACTTCTCGTTGGCTGCTATGAAGTGTGCACTCTTGGTGAAACGATCCATGACTACCCAAATCATGTTGTGTCCGTTCTTCGTCCTGGGTAGTTTAGTCACAAAATCCATGGTGATGTCTTCCCATTTACGCATGGGTACAGGTAAGGGTTCTAAACTCCCATACGGTTTCTGATGTTGTGCCTTAACTCTTGCACATATCACACCCTCGGCCAAATACTTCGCAACATCGAGCTTCATCGTCGGCCACCAGTAGTAGGGTTTTAGGTCCCTATACGTTTTAGTGCTACCAGGATGAATTGAGTACATGGTCTTATGTTCTTCTTCCATCGTAAGGTCTCTTATTCCTCCCATCTTAGGTATCCAAATTCGATCTTGGAATACCTTCAGTCCTCGACTGTTTGTACCGAACACTAACGTTCTTCCTTTCAGTCATTCTTCTCTAAAGCCTCTTCTTGAGCTTTCCTGATACTTTCCACAATCGTCGAGACGACTTCAATTCTTAACGCTCTTGGCTTTTTCCTTTCAAGATTGACTTTCCGACTGAGAGCATCAGCAACAACATTTGCTTTACCTGGGTGGTAAAATATCTCACAGTCATAGTCCTTGAGTAGTTCTAGCCAGCGTCGTTGCCTCATGTTGAACTCCTTCTGATTAAAGAGATACTGGAGACTCTTATGATCAGTGAAGAGCTTGCACTTCGTGCCGTAGAGGTAATGCCTCCATATCTTTAAGGCAAATACTACCGCTGCCAACTCTAGATCATGAGTGGGGTAGTTCTTTTCGTGCTCTTTCAACTATCGAGATGCGTATGCTATCACCTTTTCTCTTTGGGTCAGAACACAACCCAAACCTACTCCAGAAGCGTCACTATAAACCGCGAAATCTTCAACTCCATCGGGTAGAGAAAGTATTGGTGCTTCACATAACTTCTTCTTTAGCTTCTCGAATGCCTCATCGTGTTTTTCACTCCACGTATACGTAGCTCCTTTATGGGTCAAAGCTGTTAACTATCGAAGAAAAGCCTTGGATAAATCGTCGATAATATCCGGCTAATCCTAGAAAGCTTCGAATCTCTGTGGGACTCTTCGGATGTTCCCACTTCATCACAGCCTCAATCTTTGCGGGGTCAACCATTATCCCTTATTGGTTAACCACGTGACCCAAGAACTGGACTTCTCGAATCCAAAAGTCGCATTTGGAGAACTTAGCGTAAATCTTCTCCTTCTTTAACACTTCCAACACTTCCTGTAGATGCTTGCCATGCTCCTCTTGGCTTTTCGAGTAGATCAGAATGTCGTCGATGAACATTATCACAAATTTATCGAGGAAGGGTTTACAAACCATATTCATCAAATCCATGAATTCTGTTGGAGCATTGGTTAGTCCGAATGGCATAACCAAGAACTCATAGTGTCCATATCTTGTTCTGAATGCAGTCTTCTCAATATCCTGCTCTCTCACCTTCAGATGATGATATCCTGACCTAAGATCGATCTTTGAGAAGTAGCACGAACCTTGCAGTTGATCGAATAGGTTATCAATCCTCGGTAATGGATACTTGTTCTTCACTGTTGCCTTATTCAGCTCTCGGTAGTCTATACACATTATCATACTTCCGTCCTTCTTCTTCACGAATAACACCGGAGCTCCCCAGGGTGATGAACTAGGTCGGATGAAACCGTTGTCCAACAGCTCTTGAAGTTGCGTCATGAGCTCCTTCATCTCCTTCAGTGCTAATCGGTAAGGTGATTTTGCTATCGGTGTTGTTCCTGGTAACAAGTCGATACGAAACTCCACTTGCCTATCAGTTTGTAATCCGGGAAGATCTTCGGGAAAGACTTCTGGATAATCACACACAACCGGTATATTCTGCACCTCTTTCTTCTCCTTCTTAGCATCGATTACGAATGCCACGTACGATGCACATCCTTTGGACAAACATTTCCTGGCTTTCATCAGGGAGATGATTCCAGAATTCATTATGCATTTGTCCCCGTACACCATAAATGATTCCTTTCCGGGTGGGTTTACCCTTACTATTTTCTTTCGGCATTGAATCTCAGCATTATAGGCGCTAAGCCAATCCATACCCAAAACGATGTCAAAACCGTTGAACTCTATGGGTAATAGCTCTTCGTGGAATTCGTTTCCGTTTAGGTCAATGACGATGTTCCTAATACGATTACTAACAGGTACGAATTTGCCACTGGCAACTTCTACAATCAGGGGGATTATCTAGTTTTTCTACAAACAATGCTAATTTCCCACCAAATTTATGCGACACAAAGGAGTAGTTGGCTCCGGAATCAAATAGTATATTTGCAGGCAAACCATTTACAAGAAAGGTACCTGAAGCGACGTCTGCTGCCTCCTTCGCAGCCTCGAGCGTCATCTGGAAGGCTCTCGCCTTCGGCTTCGGTGGTATGTTGGGTCTTCCTGCCTCCTTCTTCTTCAGGCAATCCTTTGAAATGTGTCCCTCCTCGTTGCACTCATAACAGACCTTCTTAGTGAACGTGCATTCGTTGGTGTAGTGCCCGGGCTTTCCGCATTTGAAACAAGTGACCCCTCCGTCACACTTACCCTGGTGCTTCTTGTTGCACTTGTCACACCACTTCGCTTCTGATCCTCCTCCTCTCGAACCAGACTTTGAGAATCTACCTTTCTTATTGGACCTCGAGGATCCGTCGAATTTCCTTTTCTCTCCTACTTCCGCTCTCTCCAGATCCTTCTCTCGTATCTGGGTCTCCACATTCTTAGCAGCCCAGATGGCGGCTTTCAGAGTGGTAGTTTGCTTGACCATTGGACCGAAGTCCGCTGGTAATCCGAGGGCAAATTTGTTAACCTTGGAGAGTTCAGTTGGGACGAGGTGAGGAACAAGCTTCATTTTCTCAGTAAAGCTTGCAGCGTATTCAGTAACGCTCATTCTTCCCTTCTTCAGATTCTGGAATTCGTTGTTGATTTCCAGAAGATCTTGCTCAGAGCAGTATTGCATCTTCAAGTGTACCAAAAAAATCCTCCCACGACATCTTGCTTGCTTCACCTTTGGGCATTGAGTCAGCTAGTAGCTTCCACCAGCTTAGTACTCCAGATTTCAACAGAGGAACCGTGAGAGCGGTCTTCTGTCTATTGCTACACTCGCAACTCTCGAACATCGTCTCCATCTCAGAGATCCAGTTCATGACTTCCACCAGCGTTGGGCTTCCAGATAGACTCGGTGGCTTGGATGCCATGAAATCCTTGTATTTGCATCCATGTCCATTATTTCCTCCATCCTGGTGGTTTTGCCTAACTATCGGTGGGTTGGCTTGACCAACAGTCCCACTGTAGTTTCCCTCCTCAGTCTGCCCTTCGTTCAACTCGAGCTGTTCGATCTGAATAGCCTCTTCCTCTCGATTTTGCTGGAGCAAACATCTGGTTTCCTTCATTTGACGATCCAACATCGCCTGGATCATCGCTTGCACTCCGGCCATCATGACTGGTTCAGGCGCAACTTCTTCTACAACATGTATTTGCTGAACCAATAGGGCTTGGTTCCTATCTGTCACACCCCCAAACCAAGGATGGCGGAAACGTCCAGGGGTGGAGGACTTCATGTACAGTATCACAACAATATGTATAATAGTGCTCAAAGTAAATACAACCATCATAAATATAATTGAAAAAGTTACACCAAAGTATATGTTTACATGTTTCAAAATCAATTACATTATGATGACAAAAATAAATTGTTGACGGTTTAACGTCCCATCCTCAAAGCGCTGAAGTTTTCCTGTTTCACTGATTTCCTGAGAATACAAGTAGTTTTGAAAAGTGTCAACAATTAAGTTGGTGAGTTCATAAGAGTTTTGTTTGGAGTAGAAACCGTTTTCCTTTTTAAAAGCGATAGGATATGAATCCAGAAAATCCAATATTTTCTTAGTTAGGTGTAAACAAAATATTCCTATATGATGTGTTGATGAACCCTAGATTGACCCGTATATTTCCTCTATAATCATCCAGCGTATATAAGTTATAGAAGATTTAAGTTAGATAAAACGTCGAATGTAATGGGTCCGCCCTAGGTCCACAACCAAACGAGGAACAGGAGATAAGGCGGGCAGCACCAATTCTAAGCCAATCCAGACTAAATTCTTGTATGACTCAAGCATATACGCTCAATGATTATAGTTGAAGTCTAACAATGCGAACCTTTAATGTGAATATAACCTATACATACCATAGTTCACCGGGGAGTAATAGAGATTAGTGAACCTGAACTATGCATATGATAGCTTATCAGAAGTGATGGTGAATATAACCTATATGATGTGTTAATGTGAATATAACCTATACATATCATAGTTCACCGGGGAGTAATAGAGATTAGTGAACCTGAACTATGCATATGAATAGCTTATCGAAAGTGATGGTGAATATAACCTATATGATGTGTTAATGTGAATATAACCTATACATATCATAGTTCACCGGGGAGTAATAGAGATTAGTGAACCTGAACTATGCATATGAATAGCTTATCGAAAGTGATGGTGAATATAACCTATATGATGTGTTAATGTGAATATAACCTATACATATCATAGTTCACCGGGGAGTAATAGAGATTAGTGAACCTGAACTATGCATATGAATAGCTTATCGAAAGTGATGGTGAATATAACCTATATGATGTGTTAATGTGAATATAACCTATACATATCATAGTTCACCGGGGAGTAATAGAGATTAGTGAACCTGAACTATGCATATGAATAGCTTATCGAAAGTGATGGTGAATATAACCTATATGATGTGTTAATGTGAATATAACCTATACATATCATAGTTCACCGGGGAGTAATAGAGATTAGTGAACCTGAACTATGCATATGAATAGCTTATCGAAAGTGATGGTGAATATAACCTATATGATGTGTTAATGTGAATATAACCTATACATATCATAGTTCACCGGGGAGTAATAGAGATTAGTGAACCTGAACTATGCATATGAATAGCTTATCGAAAGTGATGGTGCATTCCTTTCTTGTAATTTAGTTCCTAGGGTAGATGAAACATAAACTATACCTATTATAGTTTATTACTTTGTTTGTAATATGTATTTACCATAACTATACCGATTATAATTAACGCGTTCGTTTGTGGGGGTATAATGGCTTAACTATACTTATTATAGATTATCTTAATCGTCCATAGCGGCAATAACTCTTTTGTAAGTGCAAGACCTTTAATATTGTGTTTGTTATATAAATAACCCTAAACTATACCTATTATAGTTTATCGATTGATTTCGTGGGAAATGAGCATAGGCCTTACTTGTCATAATTTATCAATGTTTATATTTTAATGGATATAGCCTCGTAATATCGTATATATATATATATATATATATATATATATATATATATATATATATATATATATATATATGTATATATATATATATATATGTATATCTATGAAGGTGTAAATCCATTTGTTTTCTGATGTATGTCTATGTAAGAATACAAAATTTGTCATATATTGCAACTACACATAATCACATAACGATGTATACCTTGCTCAACATGTTACAAGGTGAAATGAAATTTATTGTGTTTTTCTGTTAATAACATTTTCTGTAACTGTTATTGGAAAAATTATAGAAAAATCATAAAATTTCCAAATCAAGTTCTGTAACTTCTGAGAGTTTGTAAAATGAGTCTAGTTTGTTCATAATTTTTATTATAATTTTTAATGACCTCTAACTTGGGTGAAAAAGTCCATAATCACAGACTGGTCCGGATTGATGTTTGAAATGATAGGCAGTTTTGTAAAAATCACCATAAATTGTAGAAAAATCGTATGGAGATGTGCAAGTATTCATTTTAAAGCTAAGAAGTGGAACTACATGCACCTAAAACAGTTTTGAAAACAAAAATGTTTAAGATGTCCAAAACAGTCCGTGAATGGAGTGAAACTTTTCTGATGAAAGCTGTTAGAAAAATGTAGTTATGTTCTAAGTATTTTAACTTGTATTCCCCCCCTAAAACTTGAGAAAACATGAAAATGTAGGGGTATGAACTCACCTTGTGTGATTTCAGTAGATAAGTGTTGAAGAAGAGAAGTGTTCAACCCAAGAACACTTGAAGAATTGCTTGAAGGTTCGAAGCTCTAACACAAATATAATGGAGTTTGTGTAAGATACCCATGATTTGAGTGGAAATAATTGAGATAATCTTAAAGGAAATGGATTATGCTTACCAAAGGTGGAGGAAACTTTCAAGATCAGCCCTTGAATTTCGGATTTCTAAAGAGAGAAAGTGAGAGAGAGAAAGGAGTTTGATCTTCTTGTGAAATGAGAACAAATGAGAGAAAATGAGGAGAGAGGATGAATATCCAGCTCTCACAACATGGAGATGGCTTGTGTGGGAGGTAAAAAGTACAAGGTATGGTGGGGAGGAGTGTGGGTTGTCATGGAGTGGACATGGGGTTGCTTGCGTCATAACTAAGGTAAGGTCAACACTCTTCTTTTTGTACTTTACCAACTCCTTTTTAAATAAGATTTTATCCTTAAAATGTGATTAAATCATTAATTTAGGGGTCTTATAATTAAAAATAAGGTTTTGGGTAAAAATCCCATGTTAAAATAATTAAAAATGGGTTTAAAACGCAAAAATACGCAAAAACGGGGTGAAAATTGCATTTTCCAGCGAGTTTCTTCGGACCTAGGCCGAAGCTCGGTCCCTAGGCCGAAGTCCGGTCAGGCGGGGCTTGGTTCGGACGCGGGTGGTTGAATCCGGAGGCGAAGGCGCGAAGGAGTGGCTCGGTCCGAGGTGAAGCTATCCGAAGCGAAGGCGAGAAGCGGAAGCAGGTTCGGTCCGAAGGGAAGCCAGAACCGAAGGTACTGTTGTGAACAGTGATGAACAGTACTTTCGGTTCAGACCTTTCTTCCTTGCATGGTTCGGTTCGGATCTCCTTCAATGCCGGGTTCGGTTCGGATGAACAGTGGTTTCGGTTCAGCTCATGAACAGTACTTTCGGTTCAGACCCTCATGAATAGTGCTTTCGGTTCGGTTCATGAATAGTACTTTCGGTTCGGAGGGTTCGTTTCCTTAAGTCCGTTTTTCGCGTAGACTTCCGTTCTTGGGCTATTTTCGCCAAATTTGAGGGTCAGGATGCCCCGAGTGATTATAGAAAGTTGGGAGAGATTTCGAGAGAGATTTGAGAGAGATTCCCCGTTCTCAGAGAGATTTGGGAGAGATTTGACGTACTTGGAGAGATTTCGCATACGAAGAGATACGTGAGAGAGATTTCACATACTTAGAGAGATTTGGGAGAGATTTGACATACTTGGAGAGATTTCATATACAAAGAGATATGTGAGAGAGATTTCACATACTTAGAGAGATTTGGGAGAGATTTGACACACTTGGAGAGATTTGGGAGAGATTTGACATACTTGGAGAGATTTCGCATACAAAGAGATATGTGGGAGAGATTTCACATACAAAGAGATATGTGAGAGAGATTTCACATACTTAGAGAGATTTGACATACTTGGAGAGATTTGGGAGAGAATTGACATACTTGGAGAGATTTCGCATACGAAGAGATACGTGAGAGAGATTTCACATACTTAGAGAGATTTGGGAGAGATTTGACATACTTGGAGAGATTTCACATACAAAGAGATATGTGAGAGAGATTTCACATACTTAGAGAGATTTGGGAGAGATTTGACACACTTGGAGAGATTTAGGAGAGATTTGACATACTTGGAGAGATTTCGCATACAAAGAGATATGTGGGAGAGATTTCACATACAAAGAGATATGTGAGAGAGATTTCACATACTTAGAGAGATTTGGGAGAGATTTGACATACTTGGAGAGATTTGGGAGAGAATTGACATACTTGGAGAGATTTTGCATACAAAGAGATATGTGGGAGAGATTTCACTGGTGACCTTTTTGAGTGTCCGGCTACGCACTGCAAGGTCCTTAAACCCCGTTAAGCCTTGATTAGGGATCTTGCATACTCCCGATGAGTATGTAACATTGTCGTATCGGTTTGGCTTTCTACGTACCACCGTTTCAGGTTAAGGAGATTTAGGTGAACGCACTTTTCGATTTATGATCTCTCATTAAAATAGAGAGTTGTTTAGACGTTACGTAACGTAAACTCTAGTACTCACGGCAATTTGAGTTGACCGGTTTGACTTGTTGACTTTTAGTTGACTTTGACTTGACCGAAAGTTGACGGTTGTCACACTATCTCCATTTGCGTTTACCTTTCCGCTACGGGTCCTTGCCATCTTGATCTATACACCGAATAAGGTGAATTTAGATCTTTATTTAGGATAGACGTTTAAATTGTCCTTATCACTCCGAAACATTTACATGGTAGTTCTAATATCGTAGTCGTACGTTTAGAATCCTAAACACATAAGGTTTCCAGATCCGGTCGGCAACAGACCATAGATCCGAACAAATTACAGCATATCATGCACAAAGCATTTAGCACATAAAAGCATTTTAGGCACAATTCCTAAAATAAGCTAGTGCTCACACCTCACAATCATCGCTTAGCATTCTATGTTTAACTCTAGAAATCCTACAAATTCCTAGTTCGCTTAAACTAATGCTCTGATACCAACTGTGACATCCCCAAAATCACGACCAGAAAAGACCGATTTTGTTTATGCTTTGTTCAAAAATCAGAGTAACATTTTAAATAAAAGTGTTGCGGAATTTGTCCCAAAACAAAATATGATGAATATTTATCAAAAGCATTTCCATAGAAATGTATTTCATTAAAAGACTTGGGATGTCATGTTCGTACAGATCAAAGGCATAAACAGTACTATATAAGCCTTACTACATTATTTCATATCTATAGGCCTATATCCATAATCCCTCGTCCAACATCATATCTATGCTCAAGCGCCACTACCTGTAATACATAAAACTGAGTGGGTCAGGCTTGGGAGCCTGGTGAGCACATAGGGTTTTCAACCCATAATAAATAAGTTTATTAATTTCATCAATCAACAATAACCCAATTACCCGTTCCCGTTATCCTCACTTTACGTCTCTAAACACCTATCATAAGGTACCTAGCCTAAGGATCATCATCGGGATGGACACTACTGCTAAGGGGATTCCTTAACAATAAATGTCCTAAAGGCAACCATGTGGGGGATGGAGTACACCGGTGAGCACATCGTTCACAAACACCTACAGGTTGCGAGTCTGCTAGTGTTCCACTGGATTGTCTAGAAGAGTCCGTGGTCGTCATCCATACTCCGCGAGATGACAAAATCAACAACATCAACATCGAGGCCTCTCATCATTTTATCACACATCACCTATTACATCTACCCATGTTTTACCCCAACATTTTCATAGATATAAAATACATATACAGTTTAAATCATTGAAAACATGTATAACAATGTTTATCCAACATAGATAGCAAGTATTCAAGTAATATGCACACATAGCATGTAATTCATTTAAAATACTTCGTATCTATGTGTAAGCTGAAAGTAACTATGCACTCACCTGAAAGGTGGTGACTCAGCACTCGGACAGCGCTTCGATACCTCAAAACGATTTTCTTTCGATAAAATCTAGTACCAATACCACTAGGGTTTAGTCTAACGATAACCGCGACAAATTAATTAGTCTGACTATTATTATTATTATACAAGCGTTAATAACAATCAATATAACTCATAATAATAGCCCAAATAATTATTTTAAGGACCTAATAACATTCCTATAATTATTTGAAAGTTATATTAAAAATTGCATAAGCGTAGCACACATACAGCGAATTTTATCGAAAATCGGAACTTATTTGGAACAGCATTTCGAAACCGAAACGCTCTTTTTCTCGGGACTCCGGGAGCCTCAGGGCTTCCTTCGGGTGCTAGGGAGGTTCCCTAGGGTTTAGGAGTGTCTAGGACACTTAGAGAGAGAAAGGAGTTAGAGAGAAAAGTGAAAAAGGTGTGAAAAATGAGGAACTCTCGGCCCCCTTTTATAGCCTGCGAGGCCTCGGATTACGCTGGGCGTAAGGCTTGGATAAGGGCGCCACCTCGGACCAGATGTCTCGCACTCCGGAAGAAGATAAGGGCGAGGGTACGCGGGGCGTAAGCGAGGCGACGTGTCATCATCCGAAGCGAGGACTGTGGGCCGCAAGCGACGGTCAGGATTAAGCCACATCATCAGTCCATGCCTCAGCTTCGCAAATTCACTTTCCAACTTTAAAAATTCGTAAATTTCACATACGAGATCTGTTTTTGACGTTCTTTATATCCACGCGAAGGTGGAAACGTACGCTACAAATTTCGTTTAGACTCCGTCGGCTAATTTTGACTCGATTTTAAATTTTATATTATTAACAGGCCGGGACAGGATTGGTCCGTTAAGTCCTCATAACTTCTTCATCCGACATCCGTTTTCGCCCATCTTTTTCTCGTTACGCTACTCTTAACGAGATCTTCGATTCTGGTTTAGGTCATGTCGGCTAAAAATCACTCGATCTAATATTCGAATTTCGGGCTGTACACTGCTAATCCGAAACTTCGAAAAATAAGAACTTCTTCATACGAAGTCAGATTTGGGCGTTCTTTTTATCGATGTTCTTAGTTTAACCTATTCTACGACTTTCGTTTAGATCGCTAAGGCTAAATCTCGCTCTATCGTAAATTCACTATTTACACTTCCCGGTATCGTGCCGGTTCTGTCGCGACTTCGTTATAACTCGGATTTCGGTGTTCTTTATATCTCCGAAATCCTTGTTTCGACCACTACAACTGTATGTAAAGATATTAGACTTATCTCACACTTTAATTTTGACGCTTATTTTTATTCTTTATTAATTATACATTTATAATTAAATAATAAACACATAAACACACATAATTCACATAATACTCAGATATTTCATCTTTATTACTTCAAAAAGAGTTACAATAGTTGACCTAGACTATTACATTGAAAAAAATGCTTAGCCCTGAAACCCGGGAGTTATAGTATGCCGTAGAGACTGCCGCACATATCCTTAATCTAGTCCCAACAAATAAGGTTGCCAAAACACCTCATGAGATGTGGAGAGGGAAGGTTCCCTCGTTGACACATATCAAGGTTTGGGGTTGTCAAGCTTTCGTTAGACTAGAGACTCACGAAAAGCTTGAGACTTGAAGTGAGCGATGTATTTTCATCGGCTACCAACATAAGTCCTTTGGATACTTGTTCTACAAACCTGGTGAAAATGTGGTTTTTGTAGCATGAAGGGGAGTTTTCCGCGAGAGGAAACTCATATGCAAAGAAGAAAGTGGGAGTACAATTGATCTTGAAGAAATTCAAGTATCAAGCGATGAAGGAACCTCTAACACTAGCACTCAACCTGAGGAAGAAATTCCCGTTGAACCTATTGACGAGTCATTACCTCTTAGGCGTTCCACTTGAGTTAGAATGACACATGAGTTTTATGGTTTCCATATTACTACAAATGGTGATACGTTTATCAGTGATAGTACACTGATAAATTTAGATGATCCTTCTAACTACAAGGAAGCTATGGCGGACCCTGAGTCTGCTAAGTGGAAAAAGGTGATGGACAACGAGATCCAATCCATGTATGACAATCAAGTTTGGAACTTGGTTGAAAATGTACTAGGTCGTAAGATAGTTGGGTGAAAATGGATCTTCAAGAAAAAGATCGACATGGATGGAAAGGTACACACTTTCAAGGCTCGATTGGTGGCGAAGGGATTTACTCAAACCCCATTACTCAAACCCCATGGGTTGACTATAATGAGAGCTTCTCACCAGTGGCTAAAATTTAATCTATTAGGGTTACGTTAGCTATAGTTGCGTTTCATGATTATGAAATCTAGCAGATTGATGTCAAAACCGCTTTCCTTAATGGAAAGCTGGCTGAAGATGTTTACATGAGTCGGCCAGAGGGTTTTGTGGATACTAAATACCCCAATAGAGTGTGTAAGCTTGAGAAATCAATCTATGGATTGAAGCAAGCTTCTTGCAGATGGAATCTTTGCTTCCATGAGAAAGTCAAAGAGTTTGGATTCTCTAGGAGTAAAGATGAGTGATGTGTATATGTCAAAGCTAGTGGGAGTATAGTCAACTTTCTAGTATTGTATTTTGACGACATACTACTTATAGGAAACGACGTTCCAAGCTTGTAGGAAGTTAAGTCCTGGCTTGGAAAGTGTTTCGCTATGAAGGATCTAGAAGAGGCTGCATATATTTTGGGAATAAGGATTCTGAGAAATAGGAGTAGAAGACTAATTAGACTTAGTCAAAGTACTTACTTGGATAAAGTGCTAAAGTGTTTTAGCATGGAGAATTCCAATAAAGGAGAGTTGCTTATCTAGAGCAATACCAAAATGAGTATGAATCAGAGTCTGAGTACTGATGCAGAGATAGCAGAAATAAGTTGAGTTCCATATGCTTCCGCCATTGGATCGATCATGTATGCTATGACACGTACTCGCCCTGATGTGGCTTTTGCTTTGAGCATGGTTAGTCGATATCAAGGGAACCCGGGTAAGGCTCACTGGATAGCGGTCAAGAACACTCTTAAGTATCTACGAAGGACAAAGGACTGGGTCCTTGTGCTTGATTGCAGTGATGACTTAAGAGTTACAGGATATAGTGATGCCAGCTTTTAGACTGATAGAGACAACTTTCATTCTCAATCAGGCTGGGTGTTTAGCCTAAATGGAGGAGCCGTGACTTGGAAAAGTTACAAGCAGGAGACCATAGCTGATTCTATTTGTGAATGGGAGTATATAGTTGCGAGTGAAGTGTCAAAGGAGGTTATATGGTTGAAGAACTTCATTGGAGACCTTGAAGTTGTGCCATCCATAAAAGAGCTCATGGAGGTTTTATGCGATAATGAAGGAGCAGTTGCCTTGACTAAGGAACCAAGAGATCATGGAAGATCTAGACATATCTACAGAAAATATCACTTTATTAGACATCAGATAGAAAAGGGACTCCTCATCACCAATGGGGCATCATTAGAAGATACAGATCGCCTCACAAAGGATCTGAGTAGGATCAAGCACGTTCAACATGCAATGAGAATTGGTCTGAAGGATGATATTAGTTTTAGTGATTAGATAGACATTTAGAAACTTGTAAAAATATAAATGTAATGGACATTTGATGATTAAGTAATGGAGATTTATTTATAAGTATTGTTTACTATCTTTTGTAAATTGTTTATCATTGTGTTTCACTTTTGCATGTTTTACTTCCCAGATAATTGGATTATTCAAAGTATCCACAATCAATCATACTTTAGAAGTAAGTAATGAATTAAGACTGTCATGAATTGGCTTGTAGATTGTCTAAGTGTTTAGACATAACAATGGTTGCTGCAATGTTCATGAGTACTTTTGAAATGGGGATTTAAGTATTAGATTAAAACCACGATCATAGAATTACTTCAATGAATTTATCATGAGTAATTATGAGACGATAATATCGTATAATCTTTAAACCGAGGCATATGAGTTGCTGTGTACGAGTTGGTTGTGCATTGATAATGCATAAACGCATCAGTAACTTGATGTTATAAAATGTATGTTGTGTATGATTTGATGAGTAAATAGTACAAGCATATACGTCAAAAATTGTCTGTTCCTTTTTCCCTAAGGGGTAAAAGCGATATCTTGGGCCCCTCGATGATTTGGTGTTGACTTATGTGTCGGGCCCGGTCAGGACTATATTGATGTGTTCAATTAAGTTCCTTGACATACAAGTCAGAAATCGAGAAACAAACTATTGGAGAATGAGAATGATTCTATTCATATCTTGAAGAACAGAGGACTATATGATCCCTTATCTTAGGACATCTAACTGACTAGCTCAGAGTTCGACAGCGGCTTTTGGAAGCTATGATTGTTGGTCAAATTTTGAGGTCATACTTGAAATCATAGTTATTAGACTTATCCAAGTGGGAGACTGTTGGATTAGGTGTCTAAGCCCATAACTGTAATTGGTATGTACTTGATTTGATAGTATCATGGTCCTTTCGGGTTGCCTTCACTCTTGCAACTTGACAGGATGAATTTTGGAGAGAGAGGTTGAATTTATAAATTGGAATAATAAATTGATTTATTAATGTATTATGAGAATAATATATTAATTAGAAATCATGTTATTTAATTAGTATTTAATCATGAATTAATTTGGAATTAATTTTGGGATTAAAAGAACTGATTAAAGGAACATGGGCTGTTTTGCAAATCATTTATAGTTGTGAAACTGGGCTACTGGACTCCTTATATAGGAATGGACGAAAATTATAGGGAGGCCCTATAAGTATTCGTCCAAGGCCTCTTGATGAGGAGTCCATGGGATGCTTAAGTCTTAAGCAGGAAATTAGGGTTTCCTCCAACAAACCCTAGCCGCCCTCAACTATATAAAGACCCTACCTCCTTAAAGTTTCGGTATATGCTCATTGTTGTTGGGTTTTGAGCACTATAACACCCCTATGGTGCACATGCAACCCTAGATACTTTGGATCTATGTTTTCTCTAATTATACATGCAATTTCAATTTTCCAAAGCATTCATCCTAACTAGAATACAATTAAGAATATACAACATAAAACCAAGTTAGATGAATACCTATTAGTGTAGCCTGGAGTTCTTGACCTTTAAAAGCTTTAACACCTCAAATGTGATGCTCCAATGTGTCACAAATACCAAATGCAAGAGGAGGCTTATGAGAAGTGGCTAGGAAGCTCAAAATCGGATATCACTCTTCTTAGAATGCATGGGGGGCGATTTTGGTGACTATGGGGTTCCTTTTATAGTGTGGGAAAGTCTTGGGTTACATCCATGCAAAACCTAATGCACCATGACCCTTCATATCTCTTAGGTTACACATGTTAAAACTTTATGGACTATCACATATGTTTATCCCACCTTAACCAACCATGGATCATTAGCCCAACTATAAGTATTACTGATTTACATAATCAGTTCCCGTATATTTAATCAGCCTCTTTTGATCACTAAATTAATTCCAAATTAATTCTTGATCAATACTAATTAAATAATATGATTTCTCAACTAATATATTATACTTATAATATATTAATAAATCGCAAATAACCTATTCTCATAAATTCCATCCTATCAAATTGCTCTGATGAAGGCAACCCAAAAGGACCATGCTACAATAGGGTCAAGTACATCCCAATTATAATTATGGCCTTAGACACCTAATCCAACAGTCTCCCATTTGGATAAGTCTAATAAATATAATTGCCAATGCAACTTCAAAATCTAATTAGCAATCGTAGCTCTCAAAAGCCGTCGTCGAAGTATGACCCAGTCAATGACATGTCCTTTAGATAAGGGATTGTATAATACTCTGTTCTACAAGAAATTGTGTGGAAAAATACATGGAACATACTCATACTTATTGTCCAACAATTTGTTTCCTGATTTCTAATTTGTTTGACATAGAACTTAATTAAACACATCAATTGAGTTCTGGCCGGGCTCGACACATAACCCAAAACAAAATCATCGAGGGGCCCAAGATATCTCTTTTAATCCTCTTAGGATAAAAGGAACATATAAACTTCGACTTATATGCTTGTACTAACTACTCGTTAAATCATGCATAACGATACATTTTATAACATCAAGTTACTGATGCGTTTTCATACCATCAGTGCACAACCAACTCATAGCCAACAACTCATATATATTGGTTTGAATATTAAATGATATTATCGTCTCACTATCACTAGTGATAAATTCCATGAAGTGATTCATATGAGCGTGAGTTTAATCCAATACTCAAATCTTATTTCAAGAGCACTCATGAATGTTGTAGCAAACTTTTGCTATGTCTAACACCTTAGACAATCTACAAGCCAATTCATGACAATCTCGATTCATAACCTACTTCCAAAGTATGATCGAATGTGGATAGTTTGAATAATCTTATTATTCCGGAAGTCAAAGCGTGCAAAAGTGAAACAATAGTAAATAATTGACACAATATAGTAACTTTAATTATAAATAAAACTCCTTTTATTCAATCATCAAATGTCAATTACAATTTAGCTATTACAAGTTTCTAAATATTTATCTAATCACCAAAAATAATATCGTCCTTTAGCCCAATGCCCCTTGCATGCAGCAAGTGCTTAACCCTACTCAGTCCCTTCGTAAGGTGATCTTTTGGGTTGTCTTCTGACGATACCCTCTTTACAACGAAGCGTCCTTCTTATACTTGATGTCTTATGAAGTGGTATTTTCTGTCGATATGCCTTGATCTTCCATGATCTCTCGGTTCCTTGGTTAAGGCAACCACCCCTCCATTATCACAAAAAATCTCTATAGGCTCCTTTATGGATGGTGCAACTCCGAGGTCTCCGATGAAGTTTTTCAACCATATCACCTCCTTCGATGCTTCACTCGCTGCTATGTACTCTGATTCGCACGTTGAATCAGCTATAGTCTCCTGCTTGCAACTTTTCCATGTTACTGCTCCTCCATTTAGGGTAAAAACCCATCCCGACTGAGAGTGCAAATTATCTCTGTCGGTCTAAAAACTGGTGTCCCAATACCCTGTCACTCTCAAGTCATCACTCCCACCGAGGGTAAGGAACTAGTCCTTAGTCCTCCGTAGGTACTTAAGAATGTTGTTTACTGTAGTGCAGTGAGCTTTACCAGGATTCCCTTAATATATGTTGACCATGCTCAAAGCAAATGCCACATCAGGGCGAGTACAAGTCATAAGATACATGATTGAGCCAACTATGGAAGAATATGGTACTCGACTCATCTCTGCTATCTCGGTCTCTGTACTTAGACTCTGAGTCTTACTCAGCTTGGTATTGCTTTGGATAGGTAAGTCACTTTTCTTGGAATTCTCCATGTTGAAACGTTTCAACACCTTATCCAAGTAGGTACTTTGACTAAGTCCTATTAGTCTTTTACTCATGTTTCTCAATATCCTTATCCCTAGAATATAAGCAACTTCTCCAAGGTCCTTCATAGCAAAACACTTCCTAAGCCAGGACTTCACCTCCTCCAAGGTTGGGATGTCGTTTCCTATGATAAGTATGTCATCTACATACACATAACTCATCTTCACTTCTCGAAAATCCAAACTCTTTGACTTTCTCATCGAAACAAAGATTCCATCTGCGAGATGCTTGTTTCGATCCATAAATGGATTTCTCAAGCTTACACACACTATTAGGGTACTTTGCATTGACAAAACTCTCTGGCTTACTCATGTAAACATCCTCAACCAACTTTCCATTAAGGAAAGCGGTTTTGACATCCATTTGCCGTATTTCATAATCATGAAATGTAGTTATGGCTAACATAACCCTTATAGATTTAATCTTCGCTACTGGTGAGAAAGTCTCATCATAGTTAACTCCATGAGTTTGAGTAAAGCCCTTCATAACTAGTCGTACCTTATATGTGTGTACTTTCCCATCCATGTCGGTCTTCTTCTTGAAGATCCATTTGCACCCGACCATATTACAACCTGGCACATTGTCAAGCAAGTTTCCAACTTGATTGTCATACATGGACTAAATCTCACTGTCCATTGCCTCTTTCCACTTAGCAGACTCGAGGCCTGCCATGACTTCCTTGTAGTTGTTAGGTTCATCCATATTTATCCATGTACTATCACTGATAAATGTATCACCTTCAGATGTTATATGAAAACCATATAACAAAAGTGGAACACTAACTCTACTGGAACGTCTCAGAGGTATGGACTCGTCAATTGGTTCAACATGAGTTTCCTCCTCGGGTTGAGCGCTAGTGTTTGAGGTTCCTTCATTGCTTAACTATTGAAACTCTTCAAGATCAATTTTCCTCCCACTGTCCTCTTGGCATATGAGTTCTATCACTCTCAAAAAACCCCTTTCCTTGCAACGAAGACAATATTGTCACTCGTTCTGTAGAAGAGATATCCAAAGGACTTCTGTGGGTAGCCGATGAAAATACATTGCTCACTACGAGGTTCAAACTTGTCGTGAGTCTCACGCCTCACAAAAGCCTCGTAACCCCAAACTTTTATGTGTGCTATCGAGGTAACCTTCCCTGTCCACATCTTGTGAGGTGTTTTTGCAGCCTCTTTAGTTGGGACTAGATTAAGGATATGAGCGGCATTCTCTAAGGCATACCCCCAGAATGAGATAGGTAGCGAAGCTTGACTTATCATAGAACAAACCATGTCCAACAAGGTTCGATTGCGCCTCTCAGCCGCACCATTCAACTGCGGTGTCCTAGGTGGCGTCAATTGTGAAACAGTTCCACATTCCTTAAGATAGTCTAGGAACTCGATACTAAGATACTCACCACCTCGATCGAATCGAAGCATCTTTATCTTCTTGCCCAATTGATTCTCCACTTCTTTCTTAAACTATTTGAACTTTTCAAAGGTTTCTGACTTATGCTTGATCAAGTAGATATATCCATATCTATTGTAATCATCAGTAAAAGTCACATAGAAGCGGTCAACATTCCTTGTGGCAGATCTGAAGGGTCCACACACATCGGTGTGTATAATCCAACAAAGCTTCTCCCCTTTCACAAGTACCAGTGAAGGGTGACTTGGTCTTCTTTCCAAGCAAACAAGATTCGCAAGTGTCATCTGACTTCAATTAGAATGACTCCAAGACTCCATCCTTTTGGAGTTGGGCTATTTGCTTCTTATTGACATGTCCAAGATGACAATGCCACAAGCATGCCTTATCCAAACCATTGGATGAATCAATATTCAACACATTATTTCCTAGGTTATCTACAACCATCACAGTTTCATATATACCATTACAAGGCAATACTTTAAAATAAAATACACCATTAAAGAAAGCATTAATAGAACCAATTTCATTATCAAATGAAAATCTAAAACCTTGTTTTTACAAACCATGAAAGGAAATAATATTCCTTGCCATATCTGACGAGTAACAAGTATTATTCAGTTCTAAATTTAACCCGCTATAAGCAATAAAGAATAAACTCCAATCTTGGTGACAGACGACACTTTCCTATTCCCCATGATTAAGTTTATCTTCATGTGCTCCACATCGCTACATTCTTTTAGTCCCTAAAAATCAGAACAAATGTGAAATCCACATCCTATATCAAGGACCCACGAATTAGCATGTGATGAGTTATTATAAAGAATAGTGTAAATACCTGCGAAGGTGGGCTTTATCTTCCCAGCCTTAATGTCCTGCAAGTATTTGGGGCAGCTTCTTTTCCAATGCCCTTTGTCATGACACTAGAAACACTCTACCTCTTTAGGATTGGTAGAGGGATTTGCAGAACCGGCTTTGGTCCCACTAGAAGAGGATCCATCATGAGACTTTCCCTTGCGGCTCTTAGAAGGCGCCTGCATCTTCTTCCCTTTTCCATGTCCAATTGCCAAGACTGGAGTAGCAGTAGGAGTAGATACAACAGACTTACCTTTCAAGTTGCTTTCTACAGTTCTTAGAAGGCATTGAAGCTTTCTAAGAGTGACCTCCTCCTTGTTCATATGATAGGTCATACAAAACTGATCATAACAAGGAGGCAAAGAGTGTAGAATTATATCTATGGCCAACTCTTCATCGAAATTCACATTCAATTTCAGCAAGAGGTCCATATATCTCTCCTGCCGAGCAATTTGATGGTACTTTTCCATCAAGTTTTGGTGCATCTCGTGTCCCTCTCATGAACCCTGTATTCCTCAATTTGCTCAGGAGTAGCAATTTGTTCATCAAACTCCTTTAGCTCTTTATTGAGGACTTATTATTTTTCCTCATAGTGAAGGGCCATACGAATGTTTCTGATCGAATCATTAAAGTTTGACCCATCGAAAATTGTTCTCCCAACCAATTTCATGAGGGAGAATGAGTTAGAAGGATTAGAGCCTGAAGCATTGTTTAGGATAGACATCTAAAAAAAGAAGAAGAACAAAATTTAGATTAGATGACAATCCTTAATATAACAGCCAAATGAAATATTAAGGCTAGGACCCAACTCAATATTTTACAATTCAGAAGAGGGATGTCGTAATCCAATTGCAAAATATTTGAAGGTAGGTAAATGACAATTTACCAATTTCCACCATCAAAAACGAAATTGATAATTAAGTTTTAAATTGGATTGAAATTCCTAGATTCTTTAAGATTCATTGAACTTTTCATGGCATGTTTAAATCTCGACTATGCCCTTCAAGTTTGTGACTAGGATGCCGAGGATAACAAACACGATGTGAATAACCATGCAAATTAGCTTGGTACACTTAATGTTACAAATCACCTAATCAATGTGCTGGTTAACCACACACACTCTATTGATCCATGATTAACATCAAGCTACCCTTTTCCACACATTTTCAGTCCCAAATTAGTGTGTCGATTAATCACACACGCTCCACTAATGACTTGGCAAGGTGCAAAGTCCAATTTCATGGAATAACACCAATTTCACATTTTTCCTAAAGTAACTAAGATTGGGAATTTATAAAAGTTTAGTTAATTTATAATTATCATTATACTTTTAACGAGAATTAATGTCCAATCCTATCCGTTCGGCAAACGACCCTCCACCAGTCAAGGAAGCAGTCGGTGAGAGTGGACACCCATTAAACCACCATTTTATAGGCAATAACCTTAGACCCCCTTATAGACCGACTTCTTGAATGAGGCCTATTAACGGTAAGATTGACTTGTCTTATACACACACACACACACATATATATATACATATACATATACATATATATATATATATATATATATATATATAGAGGAATGAGTTCTATGGAAAACAAATAACTAGGGCAACATCTACCGGAACCAATAATCAAATGACACATGTCCATTTCTTTCTTCACAAGTAATGTATTGTGGAAGTTATTATGGAAGTGATGTGTTGTCATGTTTTCATTGGTTCAAATATGTGTTGCCCTAATCATTCATTTTCCATATAACTCTTCCCTATATATATATATATATATATATATATATATATAAGTATTAGGTTTTAATATTATAATAGTATAAAGGTTGAGTTTTAAATTTTAAAATTCTAAGGTTTGGAATTAAATGTTTCATTAGTGAGACTTTACAAATTCCAAAACTTGAGGGCAAGTTTTGAAACTCTTCAAAACTCTTGATTTCCATAACTTATGAGTTTAATGCTATTTTAATTAACGAGACTTTTCATGTTCCATAACTTGAGGAGAAGTTATGGAACTCATTAAAACCATTTATATCAATATTAACAAATAAAATTATCATATAATTCATGATTGATCTAACTAAATCATAAAGCAAGTCAATTCATATCAAATATTACAAATAATCAACTTATTATCTTAAAATTTGACAATTATCCTTTAATTGGATTAGCATGATCACTACCATATCAGAAAAAAAAAACTTTTTTAATGATCCAAACAGAGTGTTCTACTCGACGAGTGCATGAACTAGACTCGTCGAGTTGCCTTTTTTGTGAGTGAACTCGTCAAGTCAGATCAATAGACTCGGCGAGTTCATCAGTCAGAGGCCAGAATCCATTTTTTTCAGCTTTGAAAATTAATCTAGCATCAAATATAACAGAAAACAATCCTAGGCTCTAATACCACTGTCAGGTTTTGAGCACTATAACATCCCTATGGTGCACATGCAACCCTAGAAGAACTATGTTTTCTCTAATTATACTTGGAATTTCAATTTTCCAAAGCATTCATCATAACTAGCATACAATTGAGAATATACAACATAAAACCAAGTTAGATGAATACCTATTAGTGTAGCCTGGAGTTCTTGACCTTTGAAAGCTTTAGCACCTCAAATGTGATGCCTCCAATGTGTCACAAATACCAAATGCAAGAGGAGGCTTATGAGAAGTGGCTAGGAAGCTCAAAATCGGATATCACTCTTCTTAGAATACATGGTGGGGGCGGGGGGGGGGGGGGGGCGATTTTGGTGACTATGGGGTTCCTTTTATAGTGTGGGAAAGTCTTGGGTTACATCTGTGCAAACCCTAATGCACCATGACCCTTCATATCTCTTAGGTTACATGGGTTAAAACTTTATGGACTATCACATATGTTTATCCCACCTTAACCAACCATGGATCATTAGCCCAACTATAAGTATTACTGATTTATATAATCAGTTCCCATATATTTAATCAGCCTCTTTTGATCATTAAATTAATTCCAAATTAATTCTTGATCAATACTAATTAAATAATATGATTTCTCAATTAATATATTATACTTATAATTATTAATAAATCACAAATAACCTATTCTCATAAAGTCCATCCTATCAAATTGCTCTGGTGAAGGCAACCCAAAAGGACCATGCTACAATCGGTTCAAATACATCCCAACTATAGTTATGGGCTTAAACACCTAATACAACAGTTGGTAGCCAAAATTCTGGTGTATCTACTCCTCTCTCCTCTCATCTATCTTGCAAAGAGCGTTTGTAAGCCATTAGAGGTGTCATATTTGAGGCACTTGCTTTCAAGAGTCTAGATCTACAAGGTTCTCTTGTTATTACTACATAATGAGTAAGGTACACTTCTAAACCCTATTTATATATAGAATTACGAATTATATACTAGTTCCTAGGGTTTTTCTTTGGTATTCAAGTTTTCATGTTCAACTAGTAAAAACCTAGATCCTAAGCAATTAGGGTTGCATGAACACATAGGTTTGTAGTTATGCTCAAAACCCATCAGTAACTTCATGTTTTGAGAAGTTTCTTATTTTGGTATTGCAGACAATAAATGGATCAAGTAAAGGCCTTGGGCTTTAAGGAAATATGGTTTAAACCCTATTGGATGTTGATAATATTGTTTATGTGCGCTAAGCCGTTGGTTTGTATTTTTGAGTCAAAGGGTAAAACATGAAAAGTGAAGTTTCAGACTTCTTTCATGAATTAAGTATTTTAGTGTGGTATATTTTTACTCAAAAGTAACTAATAAGAATGCGGGGCTCACTGATACCTTTTCCTGCATATAAAGAACGACGAAAATGGAGTTGAAATGAAGAAGTTATGGTTGTTTGAATTTGAATTGGAAGTTTGGGGTTTTGCCCTATGTAGGGTGTAGTCAAGTTATGCAGGTTGTAGCTTGCTAAATGTGGATTGCGTTTCTAATGGGCTATGCAGCGCATAACTTAGGTTACGTAGGGCGTAACTGCTACTGACCAAAACCATAATCCTAAGGTTTTAAATCCTATTTAAGGGTTCTAACTTCTTGGAGCCTTTCCCATTCCCAGTCTACATCACCTCAAATTGTTCCTTTGAAATCCTAGCCACCAATTTTGAGTTTTGGAGAGATTAGTGTGATTTTTGGGTGTATTCTTGAAAAAGGAGTCCATTGTAGAAGCAAGTGTGAGCTCCAAGCTTTGTAGATCCAGACTTTGCACATCATCACCTATCTCCAGAAGGTATAAATCTTGCATCTTGATTTTCCTTTTGTTAGATCTAATTAGGTAATGGGTTTTATGCTTTTTGTCCCATAATATTTTCCTTGTGAGTATAGGTTACTCCAAACTATTTAAATGTATCATTCTTATGGTTTTGAGGATAGAAAGTCATAAATATGAGAGCTTAGACACTCACATCAATTCATCCATGAGTTCTTGAGTAATAAGTAACTTTATGGACCTAGGTATTGGTTTTGTGTTGTTTATGACCATACAAATGGATAAAGTCAGAGACTTTATCCATTAAGATGTCCATCTAGATCAGATCTTGGAGTTTGGGTGTTTGACTTGCTGTATTAAGAGATTAATATAAGTTTTTGTGATTTGGGGCATTACGCAGGGCGTAATCTAGTAATGCATGGTGTAACTCTATGTAGGGCATAGATTAGTTACGTAGGGCGTAAGTCAACTGAGGGTTGACTGTTGACTTTTGGCCAGTTTGACTTTTGGACTCAGTATTGGAAGGGAAAAATAGTCTTTTGCCCAAAGGAGGTTTAATGATGAGCCTAGATTTTCATGGGCCAGTCATTTTCTTGATTGTTAATTAGGGTTTTGTTGTGGATATGTTTAGCATGAGGAGGCTTGATATCGTTGGCTCGAATGGGTGGTTTGTCTTGTCTTAGGATTGATGTGAGTTTCCTCACCGTACTTGTGGGTCGAAGGCAAAAATGTCAGCCCACTAGGTTGTGTTATGTATCATGGTATATAGGATGTTGTTATGATGTAGTGATATATTAGATTGGTAGATCTGTAAGATTACCTGTACTTGTTGGTTATTGTTTATCTGTTGCATATGTCGACATAGTGTGATTAGGTTGATGCGTTAGCACTTTATGCGGTAAGCCAACAAACTTGAGAGCAATCCAGTCATAAACCGAAGGACTGGAGGGCAATCTAGAGTTATGTTATGGGCTTAGGAGCAATCCTGTCATAAGCTGAGAGACGGAAGGGCAATCCAGTCTTATGTCGTGGGCTTAGAGGCACTCCAATATGATGTTGTGGGCCTAGTGTGCATGCATTATACATGTACTGTTGTGTGTGGTATTATGGGGAACTCACTAAGCTTTGGCTTACAGTTTGGTTTCATGGTTTCAGGTACATCAGATGACTGGGGCAAGGCTAAGGCGTGATCATACACATCCTCATAGTAATATATGTTTGAGAGATTTTTGATACTATGATTTTACGACTATGTTTTTGAAACAATTCTTTGTATGACTTATGGTTTATGAAAATCGCTTTGAAAAATAAAAAAATTTATCATGATTTTTCGGATGTTACAATTGATCTAGCTTGGGTTTATTGAAAATAAACCCTTGCCTCTTGCAAATTTTAATAATTGCTAGGGTTTCTTGAAACCCTAGCTTCCTTTCCTATTTTAGAAAATCCCAATGGGTTTCTTAGCGTTCTAGTTTCCTTATTGTTATTTTAAATGCTTGGAAATTTGAACAATTAAAACTTGGTAATCCTAACCTTAATTTTGAAAATTAGAAGGATTATGATTAAATTTGAATTATTTAATTAAACTTATAATTAAGATAATTAATTAAATCCTAAATGATTTAATTAATTTAATTAATTGTTTAATTAAAAGAAAACATTAAATCATATTAGGTTTAAATTGATTAATTCATTTAGATAGTTAATATTTAAACCTTGTATTTTAAAAAGTTTTAAAAAATAGCATATATATATATATATATATATATATATATATATATATACATACATACATACATACATACATATTAAAACGTTTAATACTATATGTATAAGAAAAGTCAGTCGAATCTCTTGTACGCCTCATTCACAAAGTCGTGCTATAAGAGGGGTATAAGGAAACAACCTATAAAATGACCATTAAATAAGTTTCCTTTTCACCCACTGCCCATTTGTGTGGTGGATGGTGGTTAGCTGAACAAATTTGATAGAACATAATCTCATTAAAAGTATAATGCTATATACTAGAGCTTTCTTTTAAATACCACTCTAGTTACTTTAGGAAAAATGTGAAATGTATGCTAATCCATTAAAAGACAAATCACTCTTTATAAGTCGTTAGTGGAGCGTGTGTGGCTGACCGACACACTAATTTCGGACTATAAACTTGAAATGATGGAACAAATTGAAAATTATAATTATTGATGTGGTTTACCGTCACTTCAATTTGTAACGCCCGTGTTTCTAGGCTAAGCATTAATTTATTGGTGTAATATTAGGGTCAACACTTATAACCTACTTTGAAATAATAAATAGGAATTATTTGAATATTATGTGATTTTATGTGCCTTATATATTTAATTATAAGATATAATAAGTTAAGAATAAAAATAAGCGTCAAAAATAAAATAAAAGATAGGTCCAATATCTATGAAGAAAGTTGTAGTGATCGGGACAAGGATTCTGGAGATATAAAGAACACCGAAATCCGAGTTATAATGAAGAAGATATGACCTGTCGAAGTTTCGCGTCAAAACCGGCACGACACTGGGAAACATAAAACGTTAGTTTATTATAAACTAAGTTTTATCCTTAGGATTCTAAATGAAAGTTGTAGAGTACGTCTCCACCTACGCGTGGATATAAAGAACGTCGAAAACGGAGTTCGTATGCAAAAGTTATGGCCTTCCGAAGATGCAGTTATCAGAAACCCTAATTTTATTGAACTCACGACATGAGCATCAAAAATTCACGACGTGAGGAGTCAACAGACACCTATCGGAGCTAGAAAACATGCGTTAAGGCTATGGGATGACTCATGGAAGTTCACGATGTGAACCTATCATGTTCATGATGTGAATGGCCCCAGAGCACCCTATAAATAGCAATCAAAGCTCATTCAATCCTTACACCAAATCTTCCTTCTCTCTCTCGTTTTCTGAAGCCCTTCTGCGTCCCGAGCTCGACGATCATGAGCCGTTGACCGTTTTTAGATTCTATCTACTCCCGCTACTAAGGTAAGTGCATAGTTACTTTCATCTTACACATAGTATGAAGTATTTTATATATTACGTGATATGTGTGCATATTATCTGTATACTTGCTATCTATGCTGGATGAATGTTTTTATACAAGTTTTAAATGATTTAAACTGTATATGTATTTTATATCTACAATAATGTTGGGGTAAAACATGGGTAGATGTAATAAGACGATGTGTCATAAAATGATGAGAGGCCTCGATGTTGTTGTTGTTGATCCAGTCATCTAGCGGAGTATAGATGACAACCACAGACACTTCTAGACAGTCTAGTGGAACGTTGGCAGGCTCGCAGCCTATAGGTGTTGTGAACGATGTGTTCACCGGTGTACTTCATCCCCCACATGGTTGCCTTTAGGACATTTATTGCTAAGGAACCCCCTTAGCAGTAGTGTCCATGGCGATGATGATCCTTAGGATAGGTCCCTTGTGGTAGGTGCTTAGGGACGTAATGTGAGGATAACAGGAACGGGTAATCAGGTTATTGTTGGTTGATGAAATTAATAAACTATTTATTGTGGGTTGAAAACCCTATGTGCTCAGCAGGCTCCCAAGCCTGACCCATTCAGTTTTATGTATTACAGGTAGTGGCGCTCGCGCATAGTTGTGATGTGTTGAGATGAGGGATTACGGATATAGGCCTATAGATATGAAATAATGTAGTAAGGCTTATATTGTATTGTTTATATTTATGTACTGTATCGAACATGACATCCCGAGTCTTTTAATGAAATACATTTTTAAGGAAATGCTTTTGATAAATCTTTATCATATTATTTTTTTGGGACAAATTCCGCAACTCTTTTATTAAAAGGTTACTCTGATATTGAAATAAAGTATAAACAAAACCGGTCTTTTCTGTCCATGAAAATAGGGATGTCACAGTTGGTATCAGAGCACTAGTTTAAGCAAACTAGGAAATTGTAGGATTTCTTGACTTAAACTTAGAATGCTAAGTGATGATTGTGAGATGAGTGCTTGCTAAATTTTAGACACGAGCACTAGTTTATTTTAGGAAAGATGCCTAAAATGCTTTTATGTGCTAAATGCTTTGTGTTATAGCTATAACTATAAAGATGCCTTATATGCTATTATTTGTTCGGATCTATGGTTTGTTGTCGACCGAATCTTGAAACTTTATGTGTTTAGGACTCTAAACGTTTGACTACGATATTAGAACTAGCATGTAAACGTTTTGAAGTAATAAGGAGGATTTAATACGTCTATCATAGATCAAGTTTCCCTATCTTAATTCTCATCACTACACACTGAACGTCTGATTTGGTGTATAGACCATCATGGCAAGAACCCGAAGTGGAGTAAAAAATGCCAATGCAAATGACAATCACCAGCCTCAACCCCAAGTGATTGAACAAGTACCAGTTGTAGCAGCTGCACCTGAGCCAATGACGATGGCTGGGGTAAAAGCTATGATCCTGATCGTGTTGGATCGCTAGATGGAGGAGACAAGGCGTTTACTTCAATAGAATAGGGATGAACCGACGATACCTGTTGAACAGCCTGAGCTGAATGACGAACAGTCAGAAGAAGGGAATTACAGCAGGACTATTAGTCAAGATGAACCTCCAGTGGTTAGGAGGAACAACCAAGATGAAAGAGTCAAGAGGAATGGATGCAAGTATAAGGACTTCATAACTTGCAAGCCATCGACTTTCACTGGGAAAGAAGATCCAATTGGAGTTACGGATTGGATCTCGGAGATGGAGTTGGCTTTCATAACATGTGATTGCAAGGGCAAACTACAAACCACATATGCAGTACATCAATTTAGAGGTGGCTCTGTTCGCTGGTGGAACACTCCGGGGAAGACCATAATCCCCAACGAGCCACTACAACTGACATGGGCAGAGTTCTTAGTATACTTCAAACGCAAGTTCTGCTCGGCCCAAAATCTACTAGAGCTGGAAAACCAATTCCTGACGTTAAAGAAGGACAATATGTCCATTGATGAATACACCAATGCCTTCATAGAATAAATAGAGTTTGCTTTGCGCATCGTCCTAGATGAATTGAAAATTTTCGACAAGTACGCAAAGGGACTTCCATGGGAGTACGCTGTGCCAGTACGTCAGGCACCTACTCTGGAGGTAGCTATCTGGGCTGCTAAGTCTGTTGAGGAGATGATCAAGGGAAGAGCCGCCAACAAGGTTGAGGTTGGTGATAAAAGGAAGTTGGATGGATCTTTAGGGTCTAACAAGAAAAGTAAATTTTCGAAGTCTGATTCAAAGAAGTTTGGAGGAAGAGGAGGTGAAGCAAAATGGTGTGAGAAGTGCAAAAAGAAGCACTTAGGGAAATGTGATGGAGGAGTCACTTGTTTTAAGTGTGGAAAGCCTGGGCACTCTGCCAATGAATGCACCCTCGACAAGAAAGTTTGTTATGAGTGTAATGAAGAAGGGCACATCTTGAAAGACTGTCCGGAGAAGAAGGAGGCAACAAGGCCCAATGTCCCACTGAAACCGAAAGCCAGAGCTTTCCAGATGACACTGGAAGCAGCAAGAGATGAAGCAGATGTCACTTCAGGTACCTTTCTCGTAAATGGATTGCCTGCCAATATATTATTTGATTCAGGAGCAAATTACTCATTTATATCACATAATTTTGGTAGAAGACTAGCATTGCCTATAGATAAACTTAATAATACTATAGTTGTAGAAGTTGCCAGTGGCAAGTTCATACCTGTTTGTAATTGCATTAAAAATATCATCATTGACTTGAACGGGAATAAATTCCACGAGGAATTACTGCCCATTGAGTTGAATGGTTTCGATATTCTGCTAGGAATGGATTGGCTTAGTACGTACAATGCTGCGATACTATGCAACAAGAAGATGGTAAGAGTAAACCCATCTAGAAAGGAGTCATTTATGGTGTACGGGGACAAACACAGAGTAAATTCTGAAATCATTTCCTTAATGAAAGCCAGAAAATGTTTGTCCAAAGGATGCACATCATACTTGGCATTTTTGATTGATACTAAGAAGGAGATACAAAGGATGCCCGTGGTGTGTGACTATCCAGAAGTATTTCCCGAAGATCTTCCTGGATTGCCCCCTGATAGACAAGTGGAGTTTCGAATAGACTTGTCGCCAGGATCAACACCAATAGCGAAAGCACCATACCGACTAGCACCGACGGAGATGAAGGAACTTATGACACAACTTCGAGAGTTATTGAACAAAAGTTTTATTAGACCTAGTTCATCACCCTGGGGAGCTCCGATGCTATTTGTAAAGAAGAAGGACGAAAGTATGAGGATGTGTATAGACTACCGAGAGCTGAACAAGGCAACGGTGAAGAACAAGTATCCATTGCCAAGGATTGATGAACTATTCGATCAGTTGCAAGGTTCGAACTATTTCTCAAAGATCGATCTTAGGTCAGGATATCATCAGCTGAAGTTGAGAGAGCCAGATATTGAGAAGACTGCATTCAGAACAAGATATGGACACTACGAGTTCCTAGTTATGTCATTTGGACTGACCAATGCTCCAGCAGCGTTTATGGATTTGATGAATAGGGTTTGTAAACCATTCCTTGATAAATCTATAATAGTGTTCATAGATGACATTATAATATACTCAAGGAGTTAGCAGGAGCATGGCAAACACCTGATAGAAGTATTAGAAGTTCTGAAGAAGGAGAAGTTGTATGCTAAGTTCTCCAAATGTGATTTTTGGATTCGAGAAGTCCAATTTTTGGGTCATGTGGTTAACCAAGAGGGAATAATGGTTGAACCAGCAAAGATAGAAGTTGTAATGAAGTGGGAACGACCAAAAAGACCCACGGAGATTCGAAGTTTTATGGGATTAGATGGATATTACCGAAGATTTATCCAAGGCTTTTCTTCGATAGCTGCTCCATTGACAACTTTGACCCATAAAGGAGCCACATATGCATGGAGTGAGAAACACGATGAGGCATTCGAGAAGCTAAAGAATAAATTGTGTGAAGCACCAATTCTTTCTTTACCCGATGGAGTTGAAGATTTCGCAGTGTATAGCGATGTGTCGGGAGTCGGGTTAGGATGTGTTCTAACTCAAAGAGAAAGGGTGATATCATATGCATCTCGACAATTAAAGGAGCATGAAAAGAACTACCCCACTCATGATCTGGAGTTGGCAGCGATAGTTTTTGCCCTAAAGATATGGAGGCATTACCTCTATGGCACAAAGTGCAAACTTTTCACTGATCATAAGAGTCTCTAGTATCTCTTTAATCAGAAGGAATTGAACATGAGACAACGACGTTGGCTAGAGTTACTCAAAGATTTCGACTGTGAGATACTTTACCACCCTGGTAAAGCAAATGTTGTAGTTGATGCTCTAAGTCGAAATGTAAAATTTGAAAGAAAAAGGCCAAGATCGTTACGAATTGAAGTTGTCTCAATGATTGTGGAAAGTATCTAGAAAACTCAAAGAAGCTTTGGAGAAAAATGACCGAAAGGAAGAATGTTTAGGCAAAACGTTGGTATTCGGTACAAATAAACAAGGATTGAAGGTATTCCAAGATAGAATTTGGGTACTTAAGATGGAAGGAATAAGGGATCTTCTGATGGAAGAAGCTCACAAAACCATGTACTCGATTCATCCAGGTAGCACTAAAATGTATAGGGATTTGAAACCCTACTACTGGTGGCCGACGATGAAGCTCGATATTGCAAAGTATGTGGATGAATGTGTAACATGTGCAAGGGTTAAGGCACAACATCAAAAACCGTATGGGAGTTTAGAACCTTTGCCTATACCCATGGGTAAATGGGAAGATATCACCATGGATTTTGTGACTAAACTGCCCAGAACGAAGAACGGTCACGACATGATTTGGGTAGTCGTGGATCGTTTCACAAAGAGTGCACACTTCATAGCAGCTAATGAGAAATGGTCTATGGATAAGCTTGCAAATGCTTAGGTGAAAGAAGTGGGAAAACTTCACGGTGTACCATTAACGATTGTATCAGATCGTGATAGTCGTTTCACGTCAAGGTTTTGGAAAAGTCTACAGGAAGAAATGGGTACGAAGTTGTGTTTAAGTATAGCTTACCATCCACAGACTGATGGTCAGAGCGAAAGAAAGATTCAAACACTGGAAGATATGTTGAGAGCATCTACCCTTGAATTCCAAGGTAACTGGGATGAGCACTTACCTCTGGTAGAGTTTTCCTACAACAACAGTTATCATTCGAGCATTAAGATGGCACCTTATGATGCGTTGTATGGACATAAGTGTTGTACGCCATCTTGTTGGGTTGAAGTTGGAGAAAAGCAGTTTATGGGCCCCGAGATAGTCCATCAGACTGCTGAAAAGCTGAAAGTCATCAAGGAAAGGATGTTAGCAGCTCAGGATCGTCAAAATAGTTATACTGACAAGAAAAGACGACCGCTGACATTTGAAGTTGGAGATTTGGTTTTGCTCAAAGTCTCACCATGGAAGGGACTTATACAATTTGGAAAGAGAGGAAAGTTGAGTCCAAGGTTTATAGGACCATTCAAAGTTCTTTAGAGGATTGGGAACCAAGCTTACAAGCTAGAGTTACTGGAAGAACTAGATGGTATTCATAACACTTTCCATGTGTGTTACTTGAGGAAGTTTACGGGAGAAATTCCTGATATAATTCCAATTTCAGAGTTAAGGATGGATGAAAATAAGAGGCTAATTGAAGAGCCTAAGGCGATTGTTGACCGTAAGACTAAAAAGTTGCACCGCAAGATGGTTGACTTAGTGCTTGTGCGCTAGAAACATACGAATGGGCCGAACCTCACCTGGGAAACAAAGAGTGACATGATGAGTCGCTACCCACATCTATTTGCTGATGCATGATTCCGAGACGGAATCATCCTAAGGAGGAGAGAATTGTAATGCCCGTGTTTCTAGGCTAAGCATTAATTTAATGGTGTAATAGTTAGGGTCAACACGTATAACCTACTTTGAAATAATAAATAGGAATTATTTGAATATTATGTGATTTTATGTGCCTTATATTTAATTATAAGATATAATAAGTTAAGAATAAAAATAATCGTCAAAAATAAAATAAAATATAGGTCCAATATCTATGAAGAAAGTTGTAGTGGTCGGTACAAGGATTCCAGAGATATAAAGAACGCCGAAATCCGAGTTATAACAAAAATGATATAACCTGTCGAAGTTTCGCGTCAAAACCAACACGACACTGGGAATCATAAAAAGTTAGTTTATGATAAACTACTTTTATCCTTAGGAGTCTAAATGAAAGTTGTAGAGTACGTCTCCACCTACGCGTGGATATAAAGAACGTCGAAAACGGAGTTCGTATGCAAAAGTTATGGCCTTCCGAAGATGCAGCTGTCAGAAACCCTAATTTGACTGAACTCACGACGTGAGCATCTAAAATTCACGACGTGAGGAGTCAAAAAACACTAATCGGAGCTAGAAAACATGCGTTAAGGCTATGGGATGACTCATGGAAGTTCACGACATGAACCTTTCATGTTCACGATGTGAATGGCCCCAGAACAACTTATAAATAACGATCAAAGCTCATTCAATATTTACACTAAATCTTCCTTCTCTCTCTCTCTCTCTCTCTCTCTCTCTCTCTCTTTCTCTCTCTTTTTCTGAAGCCGTTCCGCGTCCCGAGCCCGACGATGACGAGTCGTTGACCGTTTTTAGATTCTATCTACTCCCGCTACTAAGGTGAGTGCATAGTTACTTTCATCTTACACATATATATGAAGTATTTTATATATTACGTGATATGTGTGCATATTATCTGTATACTTGCTATCTATGCTGGATGAATGTTTTTATACAAGTTTTAGATGATTTAAACTATATATGTATTTTATATCTACAATAATGTTGGGGTAAAACATGGGTAGATGGAATAAGATGATCTGTGATAAAATGATGAGAGGCCTCGATGTTGTTGTTGTTGATCCAGTCATCTAGTGGAGTATAGAGTACAACCACAGACTCTTCTTGACAGTCTAGTGGAATGCTGGCAGCCTCGCAACCTGTAGGTGTTGTGAACGATGTATTCACCGGTGTACTCCATCGCCCACATGGTTGCCTTTAGGACATTTATTGCTAAGGAACCCCTTTAGCAGTAGTGTCCATCCCGATGATGATCCTTAGGATAGGTCCCTTATGGTAGGTGTTTAGGGACGTAATGTGAGGATAACGAGAACAGTTAATCAGGTTATTGTTGGTTGATGAAATTAATAAACTATTTATTGTGGTTTGAAAACCCTATGTGCTCAGCAGGCTCCCATGCCTGACCCACTCAGTTTTATATATTACAGGTAGTGGCGCTTGAGCATAGCTGTGATGTGTTGAGATGAGGGATTACGGATATAGGCCTGTAGATATGAAATAATGTAGTAAGGCTTATATTGTATTGTTTATACTTATGTACTGTATCGAACATGACATCCCGAGTCTTTTAATGAAATACATTTCTAAGTAAATGCTTTTGATAAATCTTTATCATATTATTGTTTTGGGACAAATTCCACAACTCTTTTATTAAAAGGTTACTCTGATTTTGAAATAAAGTATAAACAAAACCGGTCTTTTCTGGCTGTAAAAATGGGGATGTCACAAATTTGCGATGATAATGACATTAAGGTTGTCGAGCGGGTTTGTTTGGTTATTCACATCTTGTCTGTGATCCTCAATATCCTAGTCACAAATTAAAGAGCATAATCTGAGATTAAACATGTCATTGATAAGATTCAATGAATCTCAAATGATCCATAAATTGGTGAATCGTTTTACCTACATTAATAAATTTGCAATTAGATTATGACACCCTATTCTTAATTGTGAATTGTATTTTGGATCCTAGCCTTGAATATTAATTTGGGTTAAAATATTAAGGATCTATACCAACTAACTAAAACTATATCTCTTATTATAGATTTCTGGAAACAGTGATGCTTACGCTACTCAAACCTCCAACTTCATTCTCTTGTCGTTTCTATCAAAAGAAAAGCTGACATGTCCAAACTACATGGAATAGATGCACAACCTGAAGATGACTCTTCGCTATGAGAACAAAGAGTGTTCTCGATAAACCTCTTATTGTTTCTTATAATAAACATACTGGTGACGCCACTAAGGTCACTTGCATATTGGTTGCAACCATCGCACATGAGGTACAAAAGTTGTATGAGGACTATTGGTCATACAGAATGTGCTTGGATCTTTCTAAAAAGTTTCACAAGAAAGTTAGACAAAAAAGGTATGAAGTCGTCAAGTCCCTAATGGCATGTAAGCTGAAGGAAGGAGAATCTGTTTATTCTCAAGTGCAAAGGATGCGGAGATATGTAGAGAGGTTAAAAAAACTCAATGTGTCTTTTGATAAGTAGTTGGCCATTGATATGCTCCTTAACTCCCTACCTTCTAGTTATGATCAATTCATTTTAACCTAACATTTGAACAACATAGAGACCCCATTGACCCAACTCCACAACTTGTTGCAAACTGCTGAGTCAGGAATGAAGAAAAATCATGTCCCTTCTGTGACAAGTTCTCCTATCCTGGGTATTGGTCATAGTATAGGAAAGAAGAGGAGGGCTACCTCCCAACCAAATTGGAGTGCTAAGGCCCATGCTATAGAGTCTAGAAGTGGGTTGAATGGGAAGCCAAAGTTTGATGTTCCTCTTGTTAGTGATCCAAAGGAGGCTACTTGCTTTCACTATAGCGAAAAGGGGAATTAGAGAAGAAGCTGCCCGAAATACCTGCAAGAGCTGAAAGAAGGGAGGATCAAGCCACCTAGATCCTCGTCAGGTATATACATTATCCAAATCAATAACACACAACTTTATCATTCATGGGTCCCTGATACAAGATATGGTTTTCACATTTGTTCTGATATGCAGGGGCTAAAAGAAAGTGAGGAAGTGGAGCATGGAAGGTTGAACCTGATCATGGGGAATATGCACACATAACATGTTACCAAGATTGGGACTTATGGACTTGTGTTCGATGGTGGTTTTGGGGTTTGATTAGTTAATTGTTGTTATTCATATGATATGGTTAAAAACATAATTTTATTTCAATCATTATTTAGACAAGGATATCAATATTCATTTGATGATGACCATAGTTCAATTTTGGTGTATAAAAAAGTTGTTTTATATTCAAAGTTTTTCCTTGTAATGGTGTATATGAAATTGTGATGTGTGTTGATAACTTAAGAAATAATCTATTCCATATTGATTCGTATAATGGTATAGACAAAGCATGCTTGTGGAATTATCGTCTTGGGCACATTAACAAGAAACGCATCGCCCAACTCCAAAAGTATGGAGTGTTGGAATCATTTGACTTAAGGAAAGATGATGAATGTGAATCTTGTTTACTGGGAAAGATGATAAAATCACCTTTCACTAGAACATGTGAAAGAGGTGAAGGATTATTGGACCTTATCCATATGGATCTATGGGGGCTCTTCAAATCTGCCACAAGGGATGCTAATCGATACTATGTGACATTTATGGATGATTATATTAGATAATGGTATATCTACTTAATCAAACATAAATCAGACACTTTTGAAATGTTCAAAGATTTTAAGCGCAAGGTCTAGAATCAATTGGGCAGGAAGATAAATATGCTCCAATCCAAAAGAGGTGGATAATATCTTAGTGTTGAAATCAGATCCTACCTTTACTCGCTTACCAGAATTTTTCTGGTCATGTTGATGGCTCTCTACAAGCTCCTCCTCAAACCAAAGTAACTGAAAGTGTTTCTTCTCCAAATCTAGATTGTGATACATGACTCAAAGATGATCAAGATGCATTTCCTATCATTCAGTCTTCTTTAACTAAAACCAACCATCACATAAACTCTAGGACTCTTAACCACCTATGATGTATGGCACAATCTCAAATGCGCATATCACCAAGACTCATAGAAATGCATGCAAAACTTTAAATATACCCTTCATCAACTCTGAAAAGGCTTTTCTACTGCCTCAAAATATAGATCCAAATTTTGAGCTATTTGTGTTCAACTCTCAACAATTGGTTACCCAATTCAATAACTTGACAAAAGTCATTGATTTTTATGTGGTCTTAGTTCCTCTTTCGAGACATTCTCTACCACTTTTCAAAAAAATCAAACCTCGTCCATCTTTTATGGATCTTGTAACTTAAGCAATGGACATGAGTTGTTTCTCGTTGCTATTCAAGATTCACCACCACCGGCTGAGTTTTCTACCCAACAATAGCAGCCACCAAAAACAACATCACGAAGTGGTTCTACTAGCCATGTGCGTGGAACTTTTTCAAGTGGTCGTGGTCATGGATCTCGCCCACCCCACTGCCAACTGTGTCGTACCAATGGTCATTACACTAGTTATTTTCTGGATCTCACATCTTTTTCTCGCCAAGGTCAAAATCCAAATGCAAATCTTGCACAAGCTTTTCATTTCCATGTCACGTTACGTGTAACGACCCAAAAATCAAGGGTACAAATTTTTATTTTTAATATGGCTAGAACATTGATACCATTTATTTCAAACATTCCAAATCATCATTAAGTAAAATAATTATCAGAGTTCATCCCAAAACCATTCATTGTGGAAATCATAGGTATGTGCACTGCAATCAAGCTAAGCCCTTCCTTTCCAGATCGATGATACCTGAAACCATAAACAAACCTGTACGCACGAAGCTTAGTGAGTTCCCTAGAGCATACCCCAGACAAAAACCACATAACATGTATCATGTTAGCTATAAAAGCTATCCCTACCACACACCACATACCACATATCAGATTAGCTATACAAGCTATCTCTACCACATACCACATATCAAATTAGCTATACATGCTATCTCTACCACATAACATTAGCTATAAAACTATCTCTACCAAGTATCACACATTAATTAGCCATGAATTTATCTCTACCTTTAGCCACAAGGGCTATCTCTACCTTTAGCCACAAGGTTATCTCTACCATCAGCCATATGGCTGTCTCTACCATTAGCCATAAGGCTATCTCTACCATTAGCCATAAGGCTATCTCTACCATTAGCCACAAAGGCTATCTCTACCGCATATCATGCATATATACATATCACACCTCTACATAGCAAGTAAACCAACTATCACAAAATGGGTCGGCCTTGGTGTCTTAGACCCATGGGTATGGTGAGAAAACTCACCCCACACTGTTGATGTCTCGCGGATGAACTTCCAGCTACTGGTTGACAGATTCCCAACCTGCCAACATCAAATGATACCCAAATTAATAATTGGGTTCCAAGCCCATGGTCAAAATCACATTCCATAGGCAAAAAAGCCAATTAATGGCCCAGATCCCAACATATGGCCCAATTTTCCAAATTGGGTCCAAACCTCTATATGGACTTATTTAAGGCGCAACCAATCATTCTAGTCGAAAAATTAGGCATTCCCATGGCCCAACCTCTCATGATCCTCAGGGCCCAGTTGTGGCCCATTTATGGCCCAATTTTCCCAATTGTGCCCAAGCCTCTCTAATGGGTCTTATCCTTACGCCCAATGATTTCCTAAGTGTATAACATGTTCCCAATTGGCCCATTAAGGCCCACAACAACTTAGTTCAATAAGTGGCCCAACAAGAACCCAATTCCAATTAAGTTTTTTTCACATAAATGTCGATTAGGGTTAAGTGTCCCTAATTAACCCATTAAGGACTTAATCCAATAGGTCCAATATTTCCTTTAAGTTAATTTGCCAATGTTTCTTAATTAATATTTCAAGTTCATTAAATAATCCCGATGCGGTCCCGATAAATCCCAAATTATGGTTTCATGACATATTTTCCAAACCCTAGTTAGGGTTTCCAACCCATCTTAGCCCAATAGGCCCAATAGCTAGGTCTTTTGATCAATTAGGGTTTATTAGGCACATTAGGGCTTCATTGGGCCTAGTAGGGTTTCAAGCACCCCAAACGAATCAAACACAACAATACAAAGCACACCGCCACCTGACACGGCGGCCAGTGGTGGTTAGAGTTTTGTTTTCATTGACTAACGATACAATTACAATTTTACAAAAATAGTTAAACACCCACACTCACGTAAGTAACACATACACGCACACACCGCCGCACTGTGGCAACAGGTGGTGGTCGGAGGTGCTAGCCTCCACCTCACGGTGGTGGTGGTGGCCCTCATGGGATCCCGATCAAATAAATCACACACCCACACTCTTATGTCCGAATTGAGTCAAGCCACCTCACCTAATGGCATGTGGTGGCAGTAGCGGTACAGGAAACAGCAGCAATAGCTGCTACCGGTGGCATAGCTCCGATCTTCGACTTTCAACTCCCGGTAGGCATGATTTTAGTCTTGGTGCCCACTTTACCGGCCAAGAACAAGCCCATCTGCCCCTTCTGGTGGCGCAAAACGACGATAACAGTGGCGACACATGCCAAGTTCAACCGCAAACGAAATGGAGGCATTTATGGTGGGGAAAAAAGTGGCAGTCCACCACCGAATACCATAGCCACAACAGCAACAAAAGGAGAATAAGAAGAAGAAGAGGAAAAGAAGGGCACAACGATTCTAGCTTGACTTCGGCGACATGATTGGTGATAAACCAAACGAACAGAAGGAAGGAGGGAGGCAAGTCTAGTCATGGCGGTACACAGCCATGTCGATGGTCTTCAATGTTCTCGGCTGCATCACCAATTGAACGACGACATGGTGACGACGGTGGCATTTTGGCTGTTCTCCGGCCTCAACCAACGAGGAAACAACGACCGGTGATGGAGGAGTTGTGAGGCGTGCGGCTGCAAGCGGTAGAGATAAGGAGGGGTGGCAGCTGATTCCTTCCCTTAGGGTTAGGTTTTAGAACCTTAAATACCTGCTCCATATTAGAAGTTTGCCATAATGGCAGAACTAGTCCCTCCTCTCCCTCTTTCTTCCAAACTCAATCCATAATTTATCCTTTTAACCCTTCCTTCTAAAATCTCTTTCAATTCCAGTCCAAAATGTTGCCAATCAGCCCCTGCCTACTAAGATCCTTACATAATACGTCCCAATAATACCAAACACCGCCTGACTACTAAAATCCTTTGCGAAACAAGTCCCGGAATTACACTTTAACCCCCAAATAATTCAATTTATAACATTTGGCTTTCTAAAACCAACACCCCACTAAATAATATGGATTTAGGGCGACCAATCGTTCATCAATTTCTATCTATTTATTTGTTTAATAAACATGATGTCACAACTCTCCCCCACTTAAATTAGATTTCGTCCTTGAAATCATTCGTTACCATTCCTTACACCCACGACACTTGAACGAGATGGTCACAATCACAAGCATACCCCGCCTTTCCAAGGCCACTCAGACCAACCCCGTAGGGTTCTAAAACTTGAAGATGAACGAATTCCCTACAACAAGATCACATCTATTCCGTCTAAAATCTGCTATCTTGAGGTAGTCTGATTCCATGACAGACCACTCATACTGAATCATTATCATTGAATCTAGTCTGTTTATTCCGCAACCCAAAACACAAATATTAATGTTGCCCAAATGTTGAAACTGCCCGAACACTGATCTTCCTGAAGCAGTATACTGCCACATGACTGTTTTTCATAATATACCGAGACCTTCATGGTCTCGTCTCATTCACCAATCATCTAAAATACCGGATTTCGGCCCAGCTGCAGAGCCAGAGGACTCCCCACTTAGTCGCCTCACACGACTTCTAAACGAAATCCTTCTCAGGAACTAGTTGCCTCTAGTTATCATGCCACTGTTACTCTAACAACTTTATGATCTAACCGTTCGATCCCATGCGTCGAACCCTGATGTCACCAAATCCAAGGCTAAAAGTGATTGCTACCTGACCATTGGTAGCCCTGTGTCACGAATGACCTTACGCAGTCGACTGCCTCCTTGCTCTCATAGTCGTATGGTGCTTCTACAGTCTTATCACTGGCTTAACCAGGTCTAATCCGTCTGGGGAAACTCCATAATCCAATCTGTAGATTTACCACGCCCTCAGTGCTACACTCGATCTTGTGGGTAATATTGTTCCTTCCGCATCCTAACAACGCGCTCACGCTATCTACCAACCTAGTGAATGCTACGACTACAACCATAAACTTACAATACTCTATCACCATTTGACCGCGAGTGAATGCTACGACTACACCCGCAAACTTACAACACTCTATCACCATCTGACCACGAGTGAATGCTACGGTTACCCTACACTCTTACAACACTTTCGATACTATCTGATTATTAGTGAATGCTACGGCTACCCCCGTAGTCTTACAACACTTTCAACACTAATGAACGCTGGTGAGAGCCACGGCTACCACCGTAATCTTACAACATTGTCCATACCAGGTCGAGCCAGCACTCAAACTAACACTTAACTAAACTCGAATAATAACTGGAGCTCTAAACTGGTTCACAAAACATGTTATCTGATGCCATGGAAAAGCACGAACAAAAAGTTGAAACGTTTTCTAAACTCTCAACTTTCTAAATCCTTAACCTAGACGGCCTCTTGACCGCCTTCCTTCCTGATGGGAATGCGAAACTGGTCATAGTTGTGACAACCCGATATTTCAACTCTTTGTAATGACCAAAAAGGGTCAAGTATTGTAACCACTTTTGAGTAATAAAATTTACTTTCATAATAAAATGTACAAATAGTTCTATTTAATTTCTTCTATGTTTAAATGTCTTTGAACCATGATCGTACGTGAAAAGAACGCCCAAATCCGACTTCATATAGCGAAGTTATGATTTTTCCAAGTTCGGCTTAGCAACAGACATCTAAAAACTCGAATCGGAGATCGAGCGACTTTTGGCCGGAATGACCTAAACGAGAATTGAAGGTCTCGACAATGGTATTCCAGCGGTAAAAAGTCTGGCAAAAACCGACATCAGATAAAGAAGTTATGAATTTTCAAAGAAATTCCTTAAACACGATGAGTTTAAAATAAATAATAAAAAAATAATTTCGGAATTTGCCGACGGAGTCTAAACGAAAGTTGTAGAGCGTAGTCTCACCTACGTGTGGATATAAAGACCATCGAAAACGGAGTTCGTATGAAGAAGATATGAATTTTTGAAGTTTATTAAATAAATTATATATTTATTTAATTCAAAAATCGGACCTTATCCGAAGAGGAGTCAGCGTCCTCATCCGAGGTACGCGCTGCGTACCCCTGTACGGCCTGCGTACCCGAGAGACTTGGCCTCTGATCGTCCACGTTGCCCTATCCGAGGCGTCCGACCCGTCCGACCCGCTGTCTCGTCCGACCCGCCGTCCCATCCGACCCGCCTCCCCAGCAACCCGTCCCATCCGAAGCCGAGGCAGTCGAGGCTTCGGTCATGCATGACGTACGCGTACGCGCTGCGTACGAGCGTACGCCCCGCGTACCGAGGCAGTTCAGCCTTAAATAGGATGCGAGGGCTTCCGAGAAAAGGGCTCATTTCTCTCCTCTCTCTCACAATCTTGCCTCGTTTTCCGTGCCCGTTCAAACCCGAAGCTCTGGTCTTTTTGCTCAAGTCCCGAGGGTCGATTTTACTCCCGAGATTCCCGAGAATCCCAAGGAAAATCCGTTTCCCGAGACGAAACTCTGCCCGGTTTTCCATCTCGCTATCTTCAAACTTTCAAGTGAGTTCATACCCCTTAATTTACCTTTTAAATATTTTATAAATTCTTTTATATGCTTTCAAGGGGGGATTACAAGTAAAACACACGAGTATTATCGTGTGTTACATAAAGAAACTCTTTTATATGTTGTTATATATCCAAATCACATGCGATTTATAAACCTTTAAGGAACTTTCATATATATAACATATGTTAAAATAGCATTCTATCTTTTGAAATATAAATTTGTTGTAATGCATGTATAAACTAAACTTTTCTTAGATTATTCTTGTCTATCTTAGACTCTACACCAAAAATCTATGCTTTCATAAACAAGTGATTCCTTTTCTAGGTATTTCTAAACAAACAAGACACACTTTTAGAAAACTATAATAGGTATACTTTTACGAACAAATTTCTAACTCTTATGTACTAGAAACATGAATTTCAAGAAGTTTACTTTCGTATACAAGAACAAACGTAACATTTTAACAAGTAGATCTGTTTTTATACCACGGTTTTGTGAGACACTAACTTCATGTACGTTCGAGTACACATTTCAAGTCCTGTATTATATACCAGAATCCCTTGGAGGGGGAGCGTGGTGTTTGTGTATAGATCTATACGGGTTTGACAACCTGCGCCCTGACTATTAGCTGCAGTCCACCGTTTGGGGTGACAAACGTCATAACATTCCAACGCCTGAAGAACGTTGTGTATAGGCATTCCGAGTCGATAGTATGGTTATAAAACTCACAAGGGGTATTAAAAATGCATTGATTTACAAGGTTTTCAAACTCATTGGTTATTTTACACTTACATACATTTTAGAAACAAACATTGGTCTTGAGTGAAGGCTACTATTATACTAGTAGAAAATATAGGAGTTTCTAAACACAAACAAACAAGGACAAAACATTTCATTTCATTCAAACATTGTTATTTAAATACTTATGAAACTCACCAGCTTAAATGCTGATCTACTCTTTCAAAATTACTTGTATGTCCCAGGAAATCAGTAAATTTTAGGTATTCATTTTGCTTTTGATGAAGGGATGCTGCGGCGCCAGTTTAATCTCGTATTTTGACATCATATTGTAATTGGTTTTGAACATGTAACTTTTGACAAATGTAAACTTTCAATTATATATATGGTGGTTGTATTGCTTTCTTTACTATGTATTCATTTGTTACGTTACCACATGAAGTCATCCGCCCCCGAACGTTTCCGCCGTTCAGGTTTGGGGGTGTGACAGATTGGTATCAGAGCAATGTTTATAGTGAACTAAGTATATCGAAACACATAAGATATACAAACTATAAATGCTTAAGGGACTAATACTCTCTGACAAAACAAATTTTCTTTTTACGCTTAAGCAGCTTTGCGTTCAACTTAAATTGATAGTTCATTTAAGTACAATTACATGCATACCACAAATTATTTTCATGTTATACAACTATACAAGTATATAGACAAGTTGACACTACGATTGAGACACGATATATGTAATCAGATTTTGGACAAATATAGCGTGATCAACTATATTTGCCCGAGATTGGACCAACGTATATCGAGGAATGATCGTAGTAAGCAACAAGTCAAACCTTACCAAACCATTACTAGAATCAAACACAAGAATTTAAATACTATAGGAGTATTTGCTATCTAAACTAGTTTAACTTACATGTTTTGCACGTTTCAACTTTATTCCATTCTTATAACCCTATTTCTCGTACAGTCAAATGGCTGGATTTCACCACCCTGGCGACCCCTACTTTCCCAACCAAGGCAACGGAGGATGGATCGAAGATGATCCCGAAGAGGACGAGGAACCCATAGAAGTGGGTGATGACTCCGGTACTGACTCAGAGTCGGAAGTTATCGATCCACTACCCATTCAACCTCCCGTCTTCGTAAGGAACTTTCAAGGACCGACTCCCGTCTGGGGAAGTCACCTCCACCATTGGAGCCAACAGCAAAACCTACGCCCTCCCTACGGCATGTGTCGGGACTTCTACGATGTCCGAGGCGGAGGTTCAGCTGATCGAGCACTCCCGGTAATGGTGGGTAAGTTAGCCAATCAGTCATATCAGTCTGGAGTTCAAGCTAGTCGACTCCGGGATGTCAACGTGGAAGTGCAGGTTCACACTTCTGACATCCATAGGCTGGACAAGATACAAGACAATGCTCAACTCCAAACCGAAGCATTTCAAGCGCAAATGATTGCAGCCCTCGCTGAACTGAGGGAACAACAAGCCGCTTTTGATAGGCGTCTAATGGAGTCGAAGCAATCAGATGCGGAGTCAAGCTCCAAGCGCAACCTACGACGCAAGTAGTGCTTGTCAAGGACTCAAATTTTGTTATAGTTTAGGACCTCGGCTAAAAGTCTTTAAATTTCTCGAACTTTGTAACCGGAGACCCTTATAGGGGTCAAATTTTCATGATCGTTGTAACAATTTTTATATTAATATAAGTGACACTATTACTACTATGTTAAGTATTTCGTTCAAACCTTGAATGGTCTTTGGGAAGCCAAATACTTGTTTCATACCTTCAGTCTTACAAATAACTTTCATTCTTCTATTTTAAGACTCATACTATCATCTGTTGTTGAACTATAGTGATTTAGTTCATGAGACACATACATTTTCTATTCTATGAAATTCTTATCCTTGTCTTTTCAACCTATAATTGAAAGATGCCTCCACGTAGGAATCCAAGGCGAAACAACGGTGAGGAAGCACCTGTACCACCACCACCTCCACCACCTCAATTTGATGTTGTTATGTTTCAAGCAGCAGTCACCGCAGCGGTGGCAGCTGCCATGTCACAGATCAATAACTCGAGTACTAATGGCTCGGGATCTGGCACACACCTATCCAACCATGGCGAGAGTCATGGACCACCTCGAGAATGCACCTATAAGGACTTCACTAATGCCAAGCCCCGGATGTTTTATGGAACTGGTGGTGTAATGGCCCTAAGGCAGTGGATTGAAAGGACGGAGGCAGTCTTTGAAATCTGCTCCTGTCCCGAGCACAACAAAGTCAAATTTGCAACTTTCACCCTTCTTGATAAAGCTTTAACTTGGTGGAATGGCCACGTTAAAGTACTTACCCTAATCGTGGCAAACTCCATAAACTGGGAGAGCCTGAAAGCCATGATGATGAGAGAATACTGCCCACGGGGAGAGATTCAAAAGCTTGAACACGAGCTATGGACTCTCGGAATGGTTGGTACCGACATCGCTACTTATACCAATAGATTCTGCGAGCTGGCAATCCTTTGTCCAAATATGATTGCTCCCGAGAGCAAGAAAATAGAAAGGTACATCTGGGGACTGACGCCCCAAATGCGATCAAGCGTGTTAGCTTCTAAACCTGACACCTTTGAAAGTGCTAAGGAACTGGCACAATCTCTGATTGACTACGGAGGTCATCAGAACTCAACCACTTCTGCACCAGCACCACAGAAAGGAAACAACAACAACAACAACAACTACAACAACAACAACAACAACAATGGCAGAAAGAGAGTGTGGAATAAAGGGAAGGGTGGGTCTTCCCAAGAATCCGCAAAGAAACAACTGGTTTCAGTGAATGCTGCCACTGTACCTACTACAGCTCCTACAAATACCTACCCAACAAAGCCTTATGTAGGTAACCTCCCAAAGTGTACCAAATGCAATTACCACCACCATGGACCTTGTCGGGAAATGCAGTGCGCCAACTGCAACAGGAAGGGACACACAACCCGTTTCTGCAAGGACCCTGCAAAACCTATCACTCAAGTTCCCGGTGTGGGTGTAGGGCAGACTTGCTACGGTTGTGGCGAGGTGGGCCACTACAAGAGGAACTGTCCCAAGGCAGCAGGCACCGGAGGTGTGGGACGAGTTTTGGCAATAGGCCACGACGAAGCTGTAGCTGACCCAACTATAGTTGCTGGTACGTTCCTTCTCGATAATTCATACGCATGCATATTATTCGATAGTGGAGCGGAGAGAAGCTTCGTGAGTCAAAACTTTATTCATTTACTTAAACCTAAACCTAGCAAGTTAGAAAAATCATTCACTGTAGAGATGGCCAATGGAAAAACCGAAAACACTAATTGCATATACATGGGCTGTACGTTAACTTTAGACGGCCATTCTTTCCCAATCAATCTCATGCCGGTCCAAATTAAAAGTTTCGACGTCATAGTCGGCATGGATTGGTTGAGTCTTCTTCGCGCCGACATCATGTGCTTTGAGAAATCAGTCTGTCTTAATCTCCCTAACAACGAAACCTTAGTTATCTACGGCGACAAATCTAGTACAAACCTTCGCATCATTTCGTGCATCCAAGCTCGAAAGTGCTTGCGGAAGGATTGTCGAGCATTCCTAGCGCACATCGTTGATACAAGTCAAGAACTGAAGGACATCAAGAGCATCTCGGTTGTACGCGACTTTCCCGATATCTTTCCAGAAGAACTACCAGGATTACCACCGCAACGCCAAGTCGAGTTCAGAATCGACTTAGTTCCAGGAGCTACCCCAGTAGCGAAGTCGCCTTACCGTCTCGCACCAGCAGAGATGCAGGAACTTTCCAGTCAACTTAATGAACTCCTTCAAAAAGGATTCATAAGACCAAGTTTCTCACCTTGGGGAGCACCGGTCTTGTTTGTAAAGAAGAAAGACGGATCGTTCCGTATGTGCATCGACTACAGAGAGCTGAACAAACTTACTGTCAAGAACCGCTATCCTCTACCCCGCATTGACGACCTATTCGATCAACTTCAAGGAGCGAACTACTTCTCAAAGATAGACCTACGATCCGGATATCACCAATTACGAGTTCTAGAGGGGGACATTCCAAAGACAGCTTTCCGAACTCGTTATGGACACTACGAATTTGTAGTGATGCCGTTCGGATTAACCAGTGCACCAGCAGTATTTATGGACCTAATGAATAGGGTATGCCGCCCTTACTTGGATCAGTTCGTCATCGTCTTTATCGATGATATACTTATCTACTCTCGAAGTGAGGAAGAGCATAGTCAGCACCTACGAAAAGTCCTAGAAACACTGCGAACGGAGAAACTCTATGCGAAGTTCTCTAAATGCGAATTTTGGATTCGAAGAGTCGAATTTTTAGGCCACGTTGTTAGCGAGAAAGGTATACACGTGGACCCCTCCAAAATTAAGGCTATTGAGAACTGGTCGGCACCAAAGACACCTACAGAAATTCGTCAATTTCTAGGTCTAGCTGGCTACTATCGCAGATTCATAAAGAACTTTTCGAGCATTGCGAAACCTCTTACTACATTAACCCAGAAAGGTGTGGCCTTTGACTGGGAAGCGAAACAAGAGAAGGCATTCCAGACACTAAAGCAGGCCTTGTGCACCGCACCGATACTATCCCTCCCCGAAGGGATAGAAGACTTCGTAGTGTATTGTGATGCGTCAAATCAAGGACTTGGTTGTGTTCTTATGCAGAGAGGGAAGGTTATCGCTTATGCCTCCCGACAGCTTAAGACACACGAAGTGAACTATACGACACACGATCTCGAGTTAGGAGCAGTGGTATTTGCTCTGAAGATCTGGAGGCACTACTTATACGGGACAAAGAGTACTATTTTCACCGATCACCAGAGCCTTCAACACATTTTCGATCAAAAGGAACTCAACATGCGACAACGACGATGGGTTGAGTTACTGAATGACTACGAATGCGAAATTCGTTATCATCCTGGCAAGGCCAACGTAGTAGCTGACGCCCTCAATCGAAAGGAATACACTGGTCGGAGGGTCAAATCTCTGACCATGACTATCCATTCCCACTTATCCACACAAACTAAGGAGGCACAAATGGAAGCTTTGCAACCTGAAAATGTGGCAGGTGAATCCCTGCGAGGAATGGAGAAGAATCTAGAAGTCAAGGGTGGCGGAGCCTACTATCTCATGGACCGAATCTCGACCCCGAAACATGGTGGTTTCAGAAACGTAGTCATGACCGAGGCTCACAACTCAAGATATTCCATTCACCCGGGTTCAGATAAAATGTATCTGGATCTTAAGAAGCTGTATTGGTGGCCTAACATGAAAGCAGAAATTGCTACCTTCGTGAGTAAATGTCTTACTTGCGCTAAGGTTAAGGTCGAGTATCAGAAACCGTCAGGATTACTACAATAACCAGAGATACCAGAATGGAAATGGGAGCGGATTACTATGGACTTCATAACCAAGTTACCCAAGACGACAAGTGGACTCGATACCATATGGGTCATTGTCGACAGATTGACCAAATCCGCGCATTTCCTACCCATCAAGGAGACTGACAAAATAGAGAAGCTTACAGGAACTTACTTAAGGGAAGTAGTGTGACTGCATGGTGTTCCGATATCCATTATCTCCGATCGAGATAGTAGATTCACTTCAAGATTCTGGCAGTCACTACAAAGTTCCCTGGGAACTAGGCTAGACATGAGTACAGCCTACCACCCACAAACAGACGGACAAAGTGAGAGAACAATACAAACTTTAGAAGATATGCTGAGAGCCTGTGTGATTGACTTTGGAAAGGCATGGGATATTCATTTACCCCTTGTCGAATTTTCATACAACAATAGTTATCATACAAGCATAAAGGCTGCTCCGTTTGAAGCCCTCTATGGTCGAAAGTGCAGATCCCCTCTGTGCTGGACTGAAGTTGGCGATACCCAGTTAGCTAGAGGAAGAGTTCCTGAAAGCACTCTCACCGGTCCGGAAATCATACGAGAAACGACAGAGAAGATCGTTCAGATTCGTGAATGATTGAAAGCCTCTAGAGACCGACAGAAAAGCTACGCTGACCAAAGGAGGAAACCTTTGGAATTCCAGGTAGGAGACCACGTCTTATTAAAGGTCTCACCGTGGAAGGGTTTAATACGATTTGGAAAGGATGGGAAACTAAATCCAAGATACATAGGGCCTTTCGAGATCCTTGCCAGAATCGGCCCTGTGGCTTACAAGCTTAACCTACCGCGCGAACTTAGTAACATCCATCCAACCTTCCACGTCTCAAACTTGAAAAAGTGTCTGTCCAACGAGACTCTTGTTATTCCACTCGACGAGATCGAGATCAACGAGAGCCTCAACTTTGTGGAAGAACCAATAGAAATCATGGACCGAGAGGTCAAACAAACAAAACAAAGTCGCATACCCATCGTGAAGGTTCTCTAGAACGCCAAGCGGGGACCTGAATTCACATGGGAACGCGAAGATCAGATGAAACAAAAGTACCCTCATCTCTTTCATGTTCACTAGTATCTTTACTACTTTAAATTTCGGGATGAAATTCTCTCTAACGGGGGGATGATGTGACAACCTGATATTTCAACTCTTTGTAATGACCAAAAAGGGTCAAGTATTGTAACCACTTTTGAGTAATAAAATTTACTTTCATAATAAAATGTACAAATAGTTCTATTTAATTTCCTTCTATGTTTAAATGTCTTTGAACCATGATCGTACGTGAAAAGAACGCCCAAATCCGACTTCATATAGCGAAGTTATGATTTTTCCAAGTTCGGCTTAGCAACAGACATCTAAAATCTCGAATCGGAGATCGAGCGACTTTTGGCCGGAATGACCTAAACGAGAATCGAAGGTCTCGACAATGGTATTCCAGCGGTAAAAAGTCTGGCAAAAACCGACATCAGATAAAGAAGTTATGAATTTTCAAAGAAATTCCTTAAACACGATGAGTTTAAAATAAATAATAAAAAAATAATTTCGGAATTTGCCGACGGAGTCTAAACGAAAGTTGTAGAGCATAGTCTCACCTACGCGTGGATATAAAGACCATCGAAAACGGAGTTCGTATGAAGAAGATATGAATTTTTGAAGTTTATTAAATAAATTATATATTTATTTAATTCAAAAATCGGACCTTATCCGAAGAGGAGTCAGCGTCCTCATCCGAGGTACGCGCTGCGTACCCCTGTACGGCCTGCGTACCCGAGAGACTTGGCCTCTGATCATCCACGTCGCCCTATCCGAGGCGTCCGACCCGTCCGAAGCGTTCGACCCGTCCGACCCGCTGTCCCGTCCGACCCGCCGTCCCATCCGACCCACCTCCCCAGCAACCCGTCCCATCCTAAGCCGAGGCAGTCGAGGCTTCGGTCATGCATGACGTACGCGTACGCGCTGCGTACGAGCGTACGCCCCGCGTACCGAGGCAGTTCAGCCTTCCTATAAATAGGATGCGAGGGCTTCCGAGAAAAGGGCTCATTTCTCTCCTCTCTCTCACAATCTTGCCTCGTTTTCTGTGCCCGTTCAAACCCGAAGCTCTGGTCTTTTTGCTCAAGTCCCGAGGGTCGATTTTACTCCCGAGATTCCCGAGAATCCCGAGGAAAATCCGTTTCCCGAGACGAAACTCTGCCCGGTTTTCCATCTCGCTATCTTCAAACTTTCAAGTGAGTTCATACCCCTTAACTTACCTTTTAAATATTTTATAAATTCTTTTATATGCTTTCAAGGGGGGGATTACAAGTAAAACACACGAGTATTATCGTGTGTTACATAAAGAAACTCTTTTATATGTTGTTATATATCCAAATCACATGCGATTTATAAACCTTTAAGGAACTTTCATATATATAACATATGTTAAAATAGCATTCTATCTTTTGAAATATAAATTTGTTGTAATGCATGTATAAACTAAACTTTTCTTAGATTATTCTTGTCTATCTTAGACTCTACACCAAAAATCTATGCTTTCATAAACAAGTGATTCCTTTTCTAGGTATTTCTAAACAAACAAGACACACTTTTAGAAAACTATAATAGGTATAGTTTTACGAACAAATTTCTAACTCTTATGTACTAGAAACATGAACTTCAAGAAGTTTACTTTCGTATACAAGAACAAACGTAACATTTTAACAAGTAGATCTGTTTTTATACCACGGTTTTGTGAGACACTAACTTCATGTACGTTCGAGTACACATTTCAAGTCCTGTATTATATACCAAAATCCCTTGGAGGGGGAGCGTGGTGTTTGTGTATAGATCTATACGGGCTTGACAACCCGCGCCCTGACTGTTAGCTGCAGTCCACCGTTTGGGGTGACAAACGTCATAACATTCCAACGCCTGAAGAACGTTGTGTATAGGCATTCCGAGTCGATAGTATGGTTATAAAACTCACAAGGGGTATTAAAAATGCATTGATTTACAAGGTTTTCAAACTCATTGGTTATTTTACACTTACATACATTTTAGAAACAAACATTGGTCTTGAGTGAAGGCTACTATTATACTAGTAGAAAATATAGGATTTTCTAAACACAAACAAACAAGGACAAAACATTTCATTTCATTCAAACATCTTCATTTAAATACTTATGAAACTCACCAGCTTAAATGCTGATCTACTCTTTCAAAATTACTTGTATGTCCCAGGAAATCAATAAATTTCAGGTATTCATTTTGCTTTTGATGAAGGGATGCTGCGGCGCCAGTTTAATCTCGTATTTTGACATCATATTGTAATTGGTTTTTAACATGTAACTTTTGACAAATGTAAACTTTCAATTATATATATGATGGTTGTATTGCTTTCTTTACTATGTATTCATTTGTTACGTTACCACATGAAGTCATCCGCCCCCGAACGTTTCCGCCGTTCAGGTTTGGGGGTGTGACACTAGTCTCACACCTATTTCTGATCCTGAATACCTGGTCGATTCTCCCCCACTTAGATTCAACTATGTCTTTGCATTACGTGAGATTTGAAGGATTCCCTATCCTTCTTATTATTTAATAACCAACTACTGACAACCTGTTTCTTGTCCATGTAAGCATTCTATTACCAGACCAAACCCCAAAGGCCACACAATTCCTAAAGATCTGACAAACACGTCTCGAATCCTAGCGAAGCTAATAACCTTAGACACCTTGAAATGATGCCACACTCATATCTTGAAGTCCAAATAATCGATGTCCATACCAAAACCTCAACAGTAAACCACTTCCCCTGGCACTTCCGAAAGCCGACTCGAGCATAACGGGCAAGTCACCAATCCTGCTCGTAGACCTTCCACATCATGTCCCTAGACTGATCTCGACCATTGACCCAAATAACATTGAAAGCTCCAAACCAGCAAAGAAAGAAACAACCTTCACTAATCACCCCATAACTTATGGTATGCAAAATGTATATGACAAATATTTGAAGGCATAATCCAATCACAAGCAGGACAATAGACCCAGAAATACACTTTACTAAAACCCTCGAAACGAGAAATCCCTTGTGCAGTTTCCTACAAGTACCGCACTAAACCTGGCCCTGCTGGCCTCTCAAAACAGACTCGAACTCTTGGGTTCCCAATGTGTTCCTCTCTTCCCAACGTACTCCAATCCATCCCTGCTCTTGCGCTTTAGAAATCATATTATTCAGGGTCTTGCACCCTGGCCTACTCATTAGCTCAATCGTCTACGACCGAACTGTTGTAGCTGAAGTAATCTCTGCCCTAAACCGGGCTACATACTACCCCCACGACATAGTCTCTAATCCCGAAAGTGAAGCAGATCGTATAATCAATCATTACCGCCTGGTACAAGTGATCCAAGGAGAACTCAAACTCCTGATAGTCCTTCCGCTGTTTGGCTCATCACCGGAGTCGGGACCAAACCCTGGCCCTCTCTTATGTGTGCTCATCCTCATCCGGCAAAGCAACTATTCCCATTATCAGAGCATAAAATTCTCCTCCCCACCAGCTTCTTTGGTTCTCCAAGACTCTCACTGATTCGAGTATGGATCTTGTGCTTTCAGTAGTACGGGCCCATACTACCTTACACACCTATCCATACATTCCTCAGCAATCCTTCCGATTCCTCTAAGTCACCTACCCCATTGATGCACCGAATATCTGCTAAACCGGAACACAATATCCACTGAAGCACCTCCTAGGCTCCCTCTAGGCTCCCAAACTCACCGAACCGCTCCTACTAACTCACTGTAACATATCCTAGGGTTTCCTAGGTTCCTAATCTCAGCTTGTCATCAGCTGCTGAGGAACTCCTCATGATGCCAGCCATCCACCTCCTGGATATCGTCATATCCACTTAGTGGTTGACTCCCATCACTCAAGAGTTCCACAAAGCATGAAGCAAGAAACATTCGTGTAGACACACTCTGATCTAAAAAACTGCCATAGAACATTTCACCCATGTAAGATCCTAGAAACAAGGATCTTAACCAGTGATCAAGCAATTTGACAATCAAATAGTGAATGAATGGAGTAGAAGAAGAATAAACCAAGCCTTGAACACATTTATATCACAAAAACGTCGAGTACAACTTGGACACATAGTAATGACCGTAAACAGCTATGAAAGCATCAACAACAACAAACTTAGACACTCACAATATATTAGGAAAAAGTTCTGGCCATAAATAGGTTTACGGCCGTAAACCACCTATGGCCATAAACTCACCAATAATGCCTCTATTATATGCTAATGACTCAATAATACCTAAACATTGATTAGTCTAGCCCAAACCATTAATTAGACTCTTCAATCTCCCCCTTGGTTTAGGGTTAGCTTGATTCAGTCTTTGTCAACAAGTACATCTGATCTCCCCATTGCCCCGTTCCACATCCTTTTCTTGATAATATCAGCAACCATTGAAGTGTACTCTTTAGCAGGAGGCTCAAAAATATCTTCAACAACCTTGATTTGATGAAGCGCCAGTTGGTGAATATCCCATCTTCCAAATTGAAGTAGATCCCTCTTTTCATATAATTGAATGCAACCATCTTGAAGTTTTATAACAACAGAAGCTGTGGTTTCATCGAAAACCTAGTAAAGCATATTCTTTAGAGATCCATTAGGAAAATTCTGCAGCACAAGATTTTGTCTTACTTTTTTGGTAGGAGGCCACATCACTGTTTGGAAAGGTAGATTTGTCTTTGGATCCAGTATTTCAGGGAATTGTTTGATGATGGACTCAGCAATCTTCATTTCAAGAAATCCCTTCTTTACCTGGTTCTCCAAGTAGAGCTTAAAATGAGTTGCTTTAGGTTCATTTGAAGGATTTGCAAAAGGAGCATTAGAAAATTCTTAGAGATCAACCCTGGTCAAGGAGCTAAAGTTAAGAAAATCTTTATAGAACCCCGTGTTACCACTCTTGCGTCTCACGAGCCACATATTCAATGTATCATGAAAGCCCCAAGAAACGATACCTGATCATCACCATATATGTGTCCAAAACGTCTTTCTTCAAGATTAGTAACAGTTATTTTGGGTTGATCACCAAGAGCATTTTGATTGGAACTCCTTTTGAACAAAAGTTGCTTTTTCTGGTTTGAAGCTTCTAATTTGGCGCGCTTAAGAGCAACAACATTTAGTGCTTGAACTGGTTCTTTCTCAAATCGATTAACGATCTGAGTTCTTCTTTCAGTGGGTGGAACAATCGGGGGGGGGGGGAGGGGGGTCTTGTGAAGATAATTTTTAATTCTTTAACAGAGGATTTGAACTTGTCTCCAAGTTCTTCTGACAATTTCTTCTTCAAATCATAATAACAAGCCATCATAAGTCCAAAATGAGTCTTTAAGTCTGAAATCTGCTTTGATTTCAGAGCTTTATCTGCTTCAAGATCAGCCACACAGATATCAAGCTCAATATTCTTCTGATTAAGCACACTGATTTCCTTTTGAAGTCCAAGTATGGTAGGATCCTCTTCTCCCGAGCGGCCTTCCTCAATAAAAATTCCTTTAGCTCGGGAGGAAGGCACCGAGCTTTGTTCATGGGCCAAATGCAGAGCAAGTCTCTCAGAAGCGACATCATGATGAGGTTTAGAAGGAGATTATTTAGAGGGAGCTGAAGAACCACCAACATCAAAAATAGTGCTTGGTCCTTCATTAGATGGAATAGATGAAGCAGCAGCAAAAGAAGTAGTTATTGGTTGAGTCGGAAGGCCTTGAGATAGTTCAAGAACAAAAATTCCCTGCCTAGGGTCGCGTCTTCTCCTCTTTAAAGGAGGCTGGGAGGTCTGAATTGTTTCTGGATCACTCACAAGTGGCTCTGTAGTCAGAGGAACATCATCAAGAGGAGGAATCCTTAAAGCTGTCTCCATTAGAGTTGTAGTTTCATCCAATATGTTGGAGGTAGGAGGAGTTGTTTCGAGAACATCTTCTGATCCCGTATCTCCGTTGCTGGATGAGCAACATCATGGATAATGTCAAAAAATATATCGAGGTCTTCATTTGAAAAAAGATTTTCATTTGCTCCAAACTTCAAAGGAATATCATCCTTGTCAAAGCCAGTAAGATCCAAGTCAGTAAAGCAGTCACCATCATCTCCTTCGTTCTCTGTCGCATCCTCTATCATTCCCTCGTTGTAAGCACTCTCAACTTGTACAAAATGCAGGTCATGCTCTTTAGCTACCAAAGAAACTAGTCTAACAACATTATCTTCATGACCAGAAACTGGTATAACATCATCTTCATGATCAGAAGCCGGAATAACATCATCTTTAGAAATAATGTCATCTTTAGAGGTCATGCGGTCAGATGATACATGAGACTCAGACGCCTCGAATGGATCAGCAAACAAGCCAAACTTTATTAAAAGATGCTTTCCTTGAAAGATGATTTTTCCCTTTCTGTTTTGCTTCATTAACCCAACGGTGTTTGGTCCAAGTGACTTCATATCGAGGGTTTCACCTTCCATGGTCATTCTAGGAAATTGTTCATTAATGAAAATTTGAATGAATCTGGAATACAACAAGAACTTGTCCCTTGTCTTTGCTTGGATATTTGCAATCAACTCATTGAGGATGAATTTGGAGAAATTGTAGCTCAGTCCTGCAGCCAGAGAGATGATGGCACCAGTATTTCTCAAAGAAATTTCATCTGCACCAGATTTTCTTATGGAAATGCAGCTCACAAAGACATGAGCTAAAAATCTCCAGAAAGGTGGCAGCAACTTCTTCAAAGTTGGAGGGAAAACACCTTCATATCTCATTTTGATAAGAAATTCTTTAACTTGAGAAATCTCAATCTCAGAGGGAAAGGTTGATTGATCGTCAATTTTAAGTACATCCCTGATGGACTATTCTGTGATGATAATTTTGCAGTCTTTGACTGTAGCCTTAACAGAAACAGAGCCATCGCTTCCTTTCTTCGCATCTGCCGTCTTCCAGAATTCTTTTGTTAGGCCTTGAAATATAGTTGGATTAACAGTTAGCACAATAGACAGACAGCATTCTCGCAATCCATGCATCATTGATTTGAATTCTTCGTGGGCAACAGGAATGTCAGCCAAAAGGATAGCCAGATTATGACCGTCAGCAAACTTGAGTTCTTCCATTACAATCTGCACTAAAACAAGCAAAGTGAGAAAAAACAATTTATTTGATCATTAAAAATTAATGTTTTTCTTAATTTACAAATAAAAAAAAATCAGTTTCACCAAAAATGAAGTTTATAGTCAAGATGGAGTTTGTTGCCGTAAACGGCCGACCGTAAACTCCGAATTTGATTTTTCGTCGATTAAACCCTCAATGCCCGTCGATTTGATGCGAGAATCACATATCTATGATCAGAATTAGTACACCTTCAAAGTTAACAGATCAATTTATTGAAATTTTACAATTTTTTTTAGAGAGAGAGAGAGAGTAGACGAGAGTTTGCGGCCGAGAACAGTAAAATGAGTGGTGGAGTAGTTTTCGGCTGATGATCTTCCTTATATACCTAGTCCAAATGCTATGGACCACAATCCACAATGTATAAAATGAAGTCCAATACCCCAAAACTTATTAAAATAAAACATTTTGAGGACAAAAATAAATTAAAATAAAATAAAATAAAATAAAATAAAATAAAATAAAATAAGAAAGTAAAAATAAAAATAAAAATAAAATTTGATATTTTAAAAGGAATTAAAACTAATTTCACCTCAACTAATACTAAATATAACTTCGTGATATTGAGATCAAAGTTGTTAAACAGCCTTAGTCCACTTATCGGTACTTCTGCTTTCACGTCCATGTCTGGTCGATCGCCGATATTGTGGTCCACTTAAACATGAAAAGTTTTGATAAATTTGAGGACATACTATATGTGACAAGAACTTAGATCTTATGAACTTAAATAATGTTCCTAAAAGACCATTCAGCTGATGACGAACAGGGATATTATTGTCCATTTAAATTGAGCAGCGAGATCTACAGAAAACCTATGAAGTGTTCAATTTTAATTGTATTAGAACGTGTATACCGCTTCCTGGTATACTCCAATAATCAAGGATTTCCAGAATACTCCTTACTTCAGGTGAGTAGACAATCATCAAGAATGAAGGAAAATTTAGAATGCATATGTTGTACACTCAGGTCAGATCTCTTCTAATCATGCAGAGAGTGAAACATATGACTAACTAGAGTTTAGAGGGATTGAGAAGTAGAAGGTTGCATATACTGTGTACCAGGTCGGATTGTTAATCACGCAAAGGAGACAGTATATGACTAACAGGTAGGAAGAATAGCATAAAAGAGGATGCAGAGAGATAGAGTTGCATATGTTGTATTCCAGGTCGGATCTCTTCCAATCACGTAGAGGAAGCAACGTATGACTAACAGATAGAAAGAAAGAAAATATTTTTTTTTACAGACCTAATTTATCGGAATTCCCCAGTTGCCCCATTAATACCGGAATTAAGGACAAAGTCCGCACATCGAGGAAACGTTAATCCACAGTTCTAGATACATATTATTTAATGTATCCGCAGATTCTCGTGTATATCCCTTTGCTCAACCTACCCAAGTGTCGTATTGTCGAGCTAAATGAAACTATCTAGGTCATTGACTTGTCAGGTCTCCAGATTCCTTAAGTTCATATGATCCTAGTCAAGTCCGTTTTGAAAACTTTCATGCCTACCAGTGCATCGAGCATAGAGCTAAGACAATTCAACTTTGGTACCTTAAGCAGATTCAGATTGCCTGTTATCAAATGATTATATCACTTCCCAACACATTTCCTACAAGCAAAAACTATCAGCAACATAATTTTTCATTTTCTGATTTTCTAATGTTTTTGGATTTTGAATTTTTAAAGTTTTCTATTTGATTTTTGTTTATTTCTCCCCCTAAAATTGTGCATGGGTGAGAATGAAATTAAAATGCGCAAATTTAAACTAACCTAAAACAAAAATTAGTCCTAAAAACGTATCATTTGCAAAAATCTCACAAGCACATCGAATCAAACTTTGTTAAACGGCTTTGTGAACAGATCCGCCACATTATTAGCAGTGGGAACCTGTTCCAGCCGAATGAGCGAACGCTCATAACAATCTCTGATGAAATGAATTTTGATGTCAATGTGCTTGGTTTTCAAGTGTTGGACTGGATTTTTAGCAATCTGAATGGCAGCCTCATTATCACAAAAAATAGGGGTTTCTTAATAGTTTAAACCATAATCCAACAGCTGATGTTGGATCCATATAACTTGAGAGCAACAAGGAGAGGCAACAACATATTCCACTTCTGCTGTTGAGGTGGAGACGGTGTGCTATTTCTTGCACTGCCAAGACACAGCCGGTCACCAAGGAATTGACACCCTCCTAATGTAGATTTCCTATCAAGCTCACAGCCTCCATAATTACTGTTAGCAAAAGCATATAAATCAAATTCAGAATTTTTCAAATACCAAAGACCCAGTTTTGGGTTTCCTTTGATATACTGAAAGATTCTTTTGACAGCAATAATTTGTGAAAGTTTAGGATTTGCCTAATAATGTGTGCATTGACAAACTGCAAACATGATGTGTAGTCACCTTGCAGTTAGATACATCAACGAACCGATCATCGATCTATAGTGAGTTTGATCTACAGATTCGCCATCAGTATCTGGAGTCAGCAGAGGTCGCTTGACCATTGGAGTCAAAGCAGGTTTTGCGTCTTGAAACCTGAACTTCTTAAGTATATCCTCCACATACTTTGCTTTATGGAGCAGGATTCCGGTTGACTTCTGTTGGACCTGAAGCCCTAAAAACATGGTCATTTCTCCTAACGAACTCATCTCAAACCTCTTTTTCATCACTCCTTCGAACTCTTTGCATAGCTGCAAACTTGTAGACCCAAAGATAATGTCGTCAACATAGATCTGAACTAGAATCAGATCATTACCTACATGCTTGATGAACATGGTTTGATCGATAGTGCCACGAGAATATCCATGTTCGAGCAAGTGCTTGGTGAGAGTTGCATACCATGCTCGAGGAGCTTGATGTAACCCATACAATGCCTTGTCCAACTTGTAGATATGATTAGGAAACTTCGAGTTGACAAACCCAGGGGTTGATCGACGTAGATTTCTTCCTTTACCTTGACATACAAGATGGCTGTCTTGACATCCATCTGATAAACTGTGAAGTTCATGTAGGAAGCATATGCAAGGAAGATATGGATAGCCTCCAAGCGAGCCACCGGAGCATAAACCTCAGTGTAGTCAAGACCTCTGATCTGTCTAAACCCACGGACCACCAATCTCACCTTATTTCGCACTATGACTCCAGAATCATCCTGCTTATTTCGATATACCCACGGAGTGTCAAGAGACTTTTTACCTTAGGCAATTCAACCAACGTCCAAACCTCGAGCTTTTTGAATTGATTTAACTCATCGCGCATAGCATCTACCTATCTGGGCTCATTCAAAGACATTTCAACATTCTTCGGCTCAATTTGAGAGATAAAGCAATAATAGAAACATGTATTAACATCTCTACTATGACTTTTTGTTTTAACACCATCACCCAACTGGCAATGACATTCTCAATCAGATGATCGCGTTGAATACGTGAAGGTATCTCTTGACTGATGTCATTGAGTGAAATGGGAAGATTGTGAATGTTGAGTACTCCATCATTTGTTGAATTATTCACTTCAGAAGAATCTGTCTCGTTAGAAGAATTAGCCACAAACTCATTAGAAATTTGCTTAGGAAAGAGAAGTTCCATAAAAGTCTGAGTAGCAGCGGAAGAATCTCTGGACATGAGCTCTCTTTCACCAGGAGTATGAGGAGTGGCATCAACAACTGGAACACTTTGTTGAGTTGGAGATTATGGAGAAGTAATTAGAACAGATGATTCCACTGTAGGAATTGCAAAAGACACTATCGGCGGTCTGTAAACAACTTCTTCGTCTTCATCTTCAGGAACAATCTTCGAACCAGAAGTAGAACCAGATAAACCATCTGAATACACATTGAATGATTTGAACAGTGATGTATAATCAAACAACCAATCATGACCCACTCTAGCATCCGTTTCATTCTCCTCCATCCAGCGCACATCGAAGGATTCTACGATTTGCTTTATTTCTTTTGTTGTAGACCATGTACACAGTGCGAGCAGCATACCCAACAAAATAGTAGTCATCAGCTTTGGCATTAAACTTTGGGTTGGACTCCAGGTGAATAAGGGTACAAGGGCAACCAAATACACGGAAATGACTGACTGATGGCTTGTGACCATAGAGAATTTCATACGAAGTTTTCATCTGGGCTTTGTTGATCAAAACACGTATGAACATAACAAGCAGTATTGATCGCCTCAGCCTAAAAGAAAATAGGTAATTTGGAGTCACACATCATCGTCCTTGCAGCGTCTTGAAACTTTCGATTCCTCCATTCAGAAACACCATTTTGTTGAGGTGTGCAAACTGAACTATATTGACGCACGATTACCTTTTCTGTGCAAAAGTGATCAATAACCACATTCTTGAATTCTGTTCCATTATCATTATGCAGCGCCGTCATCCGGTTATTGGTTTGGTTTCTATCATTACAATGAACTTCCTGATCAGATCAGATACCCCAACTTTGTTGGATAAGAAGAAGACCCATGTGAAATGCGAGAAATCATCGATCACAACTAGATAATATGAATTCCTGTTGATACTTAGGACATTGACTGGACCAAATAGGTCCATGTGAAATAATTGGAGCACCTGGCTGACTGAATCGACCTGTTTCGGCAGGTGTGGTTTTCTATGATGCTTTCCCTAGCCACATAACACACACTTTTCAAATGTTATAAAGTCTCTGATAGGCAGGGCACGCACCATATCATTTTTAGCAAGACGATTCAGATTCTTAGCATTTGCATGACCGAGTTGTCGGTGCCACGACATTGCAATTCATTCTAAGACCTTTGAAAATAGGCGTGTGACTTGTTCAGGAATGTTGCTATTCATGTCAATGATATAAGCATTACCATCCGGCTTTGATTGGACAAGAATCCACTCTTCCGGGATGACAATGCCTGGCTTCAAGATTATACACTCTTTATTAGTAAAATGCGTTGGATAACCTTTGTCACAAATATGAGAAACACTCAAGAAGATATGTTCCTCTCTGTGTAATTTTTCCACCTTCGCCACCCGCAAAGGAAACGTATCCCACGTTAAAAGTTTGAATGTCGTTCAATTGGGAGATGTCTCCTGTCATATGTCGGGAGCAGCCGCTGTTGATATACCAAGGTCTGACGACATTCCTCCGCAACTGTCCCTGAAAAATGAGCGGGATCATTTAGATTTGGGAACCCAAGTCATTACTTCCTGGGTTGACCCTTTACAATCACATATATTTCCTTTGAACTTTTGGACGTTGAATCATCATGTAAAACACTCTCAGGGGATGACAATGATTGGTTGGAAGTTAATTTGGGCACCCACTGGTACTTAGGTTTCTTAAAAATCAGGGGTGATTTTGAAGCATTTTTCTTTTCCGTTTGCTTTGAGCATTTGGATTTTATACTAGAAGTGGTTGAAGATCCAAATCTACTCTTTGACGAAACCAACCTCGGCTTAGCCTTGCTTGATTTTGGCAAACTGTTTGTGACTTTGTTATTGAAAACCTGTTTGATCTTTTGAAAAAATGCCTTTTTCTTGTTATGATAATCCTTCCAATCTTCATCTCGAGGGAGAGATCTCGATGAATTTCTAGTTAAAGACCTTCCTCGAGACCCGTTCTCTCTCCTTGGTGAAGAAAACTGCACAAATGCCCTATTAGGACAATTTCAAGCGATATGACCGACAGTACCACAATTGAAACAAATTTGCTTATTATCACTAGACTTGATACCGCCCTGATTAGATTTCAAGCTTTTGTCTACTTTTCTAACTTTCCCACATGTGCATGTGCAAGAGTTGGACTGTGTGACAGATGTAAAAGGTGTGGATGTACTAGTGTCAGATTTGATAGATTTCTAAAAAACAACACCACAATTTTTAGAATTATCAGTTTTAGACATCACATCCTCACAGACAAAAGCATCATTCTTAACATTAGACACAGACTCATCACAAATGGTAACACCAAACTTAGAAACCAATTTATTAGACTCAGACTTCTCATCTCCTTGCTTTCCTTGGCTTACTGACACATCTGCATTTGAAGTAGAAATGTTAGTATCCAAAACCCCAGCACTAGGTCCTGTTTCCTGTTCAGCAGCTGGTTTACCATAAATCATGTATGGTTCTCTATCAATTTCTTCTTCGGACAAAGGAGTAGGAATATAGTTGTGATTAAAAGGAGGAGGGACACTATCATATCCTATTCATACTAACTTTTGGTCCCTCCACTACATTTTTCCTTCAATTATGTTTGCAACCTTTTCACTTGACACATCAAACTTCTTAAAATTAAAATCAACATTTTTAAAATGAATTTTCAATGTGTCAAGTTCTACAGTTACAACAACAAGTTTGCTTTTAATGTGATCATAGTTTACACACTTGTTACTGTAATCTTCTTGCAATTTCCGGAAGTCCTTAGTTTTTTCAACTAAAATTTTCTTTTCATGGATTTTGTTCTTTGCTAATAGTATATCTCTCATATTTTAGATCCTCATTTTCTCTCTTAATCAGCTCAATTTGATCACACAAAAACTTGATAGTCTTAATACAAGATTGTGAACAAGCAGTTTCACTTACCTCCGATTTTGCAGGCTCCGACGTGGTTTGAACCATGAAAGTGAATTGGAGTTCCATCATTTCTGCTTCTGGATCTGTTTCAGCTTCTCCTTCAGCAACATCATTGATTTGGGCGAGATGAGCATTTTCAGGTCCTGAAATATTTAGAGCTTGAATCTGATCCTCCCAGTCAAATGATTGACCCACCATCGCAAGATTTGCAGTCTGATTGTTGATGGTGGCTCCCCTGTTGTTATTTACCAGTACTATTGTTCTTTCATTGTTCTCTCTCCTATCAGGCTTGGGACATTCTCTAGCAAAATGACCTGGTTCATGGCAATTGAAGCATCAGAGTTTGCCTTTGTTGAACCCAACTTTCTTTTCTGCATTCATCCCCCAGTTATTTTTGCCAGTCCTTTTGGAGAATTGTTTAGCTCTGAACGCTGCCATGACAATTTTCCATGTTATGTCCATCTCACATCTTCTGGATGGATTTGGTCTAAATCAACAAATGACAGTTGAGGGGGCAGTTCACCAACCACAAAGGCATTATAACAGTTAACCAAACCAGTTGCAAGAGCCAAGTTTTCTTCATTTTCTTTGGAAACAGATATTTGAGCAGGAACCGGAACACTAGTCTTTGAAGATGAAGCAACTTGGTGATAAGATAGGGGAACAACAAATGATGATCGAGCAGCAAAAGATGACTGAGGAGTAGCATAAGGTGGAACTTGAGGAATAGTAAAGGATGAGAAAGCATTGTTTGATTGAATCCCGAGATTGGCAGAAGAATATGAGTTAACATGGTTGATCTCTCTTTGTTTGTCATCCAAATCACAAGCTTTAATAATGGCCGTGAGTTCAGCCAAACTAAGCAAATTAAGATTCTTGGTTTTCTTGATGACAACAACATTCACATCCTGTGTCTTTGGGAGAGAATTAACCAACTTTTTGTTGATTTCTGATCATGGCACTGAAACCTCAGCAGAAGTTATTTCAGCGGTGAGTGTAATAAAGCGTTGCAATTGAGATTCCAAAGATTCTCCAATAATGTGATTAAACATATTGAACTTTTGTCTCAGCATGTCTTGCCGGCTTTGTTTCATATCATCATTCCATTCATATACTTCAATTAAAGCTTCCCACAGAGCCTTCTCTGAAGTGTATTCTTTGAACCCTTGTGCAATCTCAGGGAACAGTGCCATTGTGAGGGTAGCCAGTGCTCTTTCTTGCTCTTCAATCTTTTCGAAGTCTTCATCGGTGTAATTCTCAATCGGTTTCTCAACAACTATTTCATATTCAAGTGTTGTAGTGATACGAATTGGTCCTCTTAAAATACTTCTCCAAATTTTGAAGTCCTTCATTTTGATATATTTCTCTATGCGGTATTTCCATTCTGGAAATCCCTCAGCATATAATAATCTAGGAATGCGTGAGGTGGTACCCATGATAGCATCTAGTTCTTGATGAGCAAATGTGGTTTGAGATTGCATTTTTTTAAATTTTTTTTAATTGAAAATGACTTAAAAATAATAAACAAAAGGAATGTCAAACAGCAGTTGGTGGTCACACGTTTACGGCCGTAAACTGGAGTTTACGGTTGGGGTTCACAATTGAGTTTTCGGTCACTAAAGTCTTCGAGTTTACGGTTGAAAAGGAGCTTGCGGTTGAAAGGAGTTTGTAGTTGCTTGATTACGGTCAATAGAAATACTTAGTTTACGGCCGTGAACAGAGTATTCGGTTACTGAAAAATGCTAGTTTGCGGCCGTAAATAGAAGTTTACGGCTGTGAACTCTTGACCGTAAATACACAATTCTTGATGAAAACGTGAGTTTTAAGCAGATCTGATTCTCTTTTGCCACGAACACACCAAAACAAGCCTCGAACAGTGATGAAACACTGCTCATTTGACTGAGAACAAGATTGAAAGATAATTTGACACCGGATTTGCTCTGATACCAATTGTAAGGTCCTAGAAACAAGGATCTTAACCAGTGATCAAGCAATCTAACAATCAAATAGTGAAAGAATGGAGTAGAAGAAGAATAAACCAAGCCTTGCACACATTTATATCACAAAAACGTTGAGTGCAACTTGGACACACAGTAATGACCATAAACAGCTATGAAAGCATCATCAACAACAACAGACTCAGACACTCACAATATATAGGGAAAAAGTTTTGGCCGTAAACAGGTTTACGATCGTAAACTTGTTTACGGCCGTAAGCCTGTTTACGGCCGTAAACCACCTATAGCCGTAAACTCACCAATAATACCTATATTATATGCTAATGACTCAATTAGACCTAAACATTGATTAGCCTAGCCCAAAGCATTAATTAGACTCTTCAGCCCACATATCACAACCCGTGCTACCCACATCCATCCATCCTTAATGTTGGCTGCCTTATGCATGCAAATTATACAAAGAACATGATCTAATAGACTGTCGAATAATACACTCTACCGTAGGACCACAACCAAACAAGGAACATGAAATAAGGCCAAATCACTTATTCTAGGGCTATAAGATCCTAACCATATACAACTTTAAAAGCATACATATAGTAGTTACAAATACCATTTATCGTTCTCATTCCAGCATGGCATCCAATATTCTCGTAGCTACAAGCATCATATATCAGGCCAACCTATTGTTGATTACTTAGCACTAGCATGCAAGTCTACCGGCTTACACAACATATACAGGCGTCCCCCTAGCCCTAACTAACATGCGATTCACAGATTCATAATCAAATCATAACAGATAACATATGTGGGTATTCTGGAAAACTTACTTGAGATCGACTGATTGTATGCACCACACATTTTCTTGTCTTAGAAATTCTTTACTTAAAAACATTTTTCTTTTGAAAACTTTACAAATTCTCAGTTTGAGTTCAGAATCACTCGAAAGTATGTCCGAATCCCTCAAACCAAGGCTCTGATACTAATGTGTAACGACCCAAAAATCAAGGGTAAAAATTTCATTTTTAATATGGCTAAAACATTAACACCATTTATTTCAAACATTCCAAATCATCATTAAGTAAAATAATTATCAGAGTTCATCCCAAAACCATTCATTGCGGAAATCATAGGTGTGTGCACTGCAATCAAGCTGAGCCCTTCCTTTCCGGATCGATGATACCTGAAACCATAAACAAACTTGTAAGCACAAAGCTTAGTGAGTTCCTTAGAGCATAACCCACACACAAACCACATAACACGTATAATGTTAGCTATAAAAGTTATCCCTACCACATAACACATATCAGATTAGTTATACAAGCTATCTCTACCACATACCACATATCACATTAGCTATACATGCTATCTCTACCACATAACATTAGCTATAAAGTTATCTCTACATAACAGATTGGCTATAAATCTATCTCTACCAAGTATCACACATCAATTAGCTATGAAGCTATCTCTACCGTTAGCCACAAGGGCTATCTCTACCATTAGCCACAAGGCTATCTCTACCATCAACCGTACGGCTGTCTCTACCATTAACCATAAGGCTATCTCTACCATTAGCCATAAGGATATCTCTACCGTATATCATGCATACATACATATCATACCTCTACATAGCAAGTAAACCAACTATCACAAAATGGGTCGGCCTTGGTGCCTTAGACCCATTTGTATGGTGAGAAAACTCACCTCACACTGTTGAAGTCTCGCGGTCCAAGGTCAAACAATACTTAAAATAATAATTAGATTCCAAGCCCAAGGTCCAAATCACACTCTAAAGGCCCAAAGCCCAACATATGGCCCAATTTTCCAAATTGGGCCCAAACCTCTATATGGACTTATTTAACGCCCAACCAATCATTCTAGTCCAAACATTGGGCATTCCCCTGGCCTAACCTCTTATAATCCTCAGGGCCCAGTTATCGCCCACTTATGGCCCAATTTTCCCAATTGGGCCCAAGCCTCTCTAATGGGTCTTATCCTAAGGCCCAATGATTTCCCAAGTGCATAACATGTTCCCAATTGGCCCACACCAACTTAGTTCAATAAGTGGCCCAATAAGAACCCAATTCCAATTAAGGTTTTTCACATAAATGTTGATTAGGGTTAAGTGTCCCTACTTAATCCATTAAGGACGTAATCCAATAGGTCCAATATTTCCTTTAAGTTAATTTTACAATGTTTGTTAATTAATATTTCAAGTTCATTAAATAATCCCGATGCGGTCACGATAAATCCCAAATTAGGGTTTCATGACATTAGGGTTTTCCAAACCCTAGTTGGGGTTTCCAACCCATCTTAGCTCAATAGGCCCAATAGCTAGGTCTTTTGATCAATTAGGGTTCATTAGGCCCATTAGGGCTTCATTGGGCCTAGTAGGGTTTCAAGCACCCCAAACGAATCAAACACAACAACGCAAGGCACACCGCCACCCGACACGGCGGTCGGTGGCGGCAGCCACCACCTCATGGTGGTGGTTAGAGTTTCTTTTTCATTGATTACCGATACAATTACAATTTTACAAAAATAGTTAAACACCCACACTCACGTAAGTAACACATACACGCACACACCGCCACACTGTGGCGACAGGTGGTGGTCGGAGGTGCTAGCCACCACCTCACGGTGATAGTGGTGGCCCTCATGTGATCCCGGTCAAATAAATCACACACCCACACTCTTCTACCCGCAATGAGTCAAGCCACCTCACATAATGGCATGTGGCGGTGGTAGTGGTATAGGAAACGGCAACAGCAGCGGCTACCAGCGGTATAGCTCCGGTCTTTGACTTTCAACTCCCGGTAGGTGTGATGTCAGTCTTGGTGCCCACTTCATTGGCTGAGAACAAGCCCAGCCGCCCCTTCTGGTGGCGCAAAACGACGACAACAGTGGTGGCACACGCCAAGTTCAACCGCAGATGGAATGGAGGCATTTACGGTGGGGAAAATAGTGGCAGTCCACCACTAAATACCACAACCACGACAGCAACAGAAGGAGAATAAGAAGAAGAAGATGAGAAGAAGGGCACAACGATTCTAGCTTGACTCCGGCGACGTGATTGGCGATGAACCATATGAATAGATTACACAGCCATGAACATGGTCTTCAATGTTCTCGGCTGCATCACCAATCGAACGACGACATGGTGACAACGGTGGCATTTCGGCAGTTCTCCGGCCTCAACCGATGAGGTAACAACGACCGGTGATGGAGGAGTCGTGAGGTGTGCGGCCACAAGCGGTAGAGATAAGGTGGGGTGGCAGCTGATTCCTTCCCTTAGGGTTAGGTTTTACAAACCTTAAATACCTGCTCCATATTAGAAGTTTTCCATAATGGCAGAACTGGTCCCTCCCTTCCCTCTTTCTTCCAAACTTAATCCATAATTTATCCTTTTAACCCTGCCTTCTGAAATCTCTTTCAATTCCAGTCCAAAATGTTGCCAATCAGCCCCAGCCTACTAAGATCCTTACATAATACATCCCAATAATACCAAACACCCCCTGACTACTAAAATCCTTTGTGAAACAAGTCCCAAAATTACACTTTAACCCCCGAATAATTCATTTTATAACATTTGGCTTTCCAAAACCAACAACCCACTAAATAATATGGATTTAGGGCGACCAATCGTTCATCAATTTCAATTTATAACATTTTTTAATCTTTTTTTTAATTCAGAACCGCAGCATAAAACAAATTCTAGCAAGATAGAGATATGAGAATGGGCTTTATGTACTAAAGCATGGTCATCAAGCTTTTACTACTGCTTTAAAGTCCTAAAAACTTTGTGCTTTTGAGTATGACATGCTATATTAGCCCATTTTTCCTTTGATACTATTCCTATTTTAATCGGTTACATCTTTATTACCAAAACCAGACATTTGTTCTTCTTGTTAAATGTCTAAAAGTAAACGATTACCTTTTGATCTTAATGATAAACATTCTTTACATGTTCTTGAAGTGGTTCATTGTGACTTATGGGGACCGTAACCCATTCTATCTAAGGATGGCTACTTATATTATTACGTCTTTGTAGATGACTTCTCACCTTTTACATGGTTTTACCCTCCAAATCTTAAATAAGATTTCTTCAATGTTCTACGAGTTTCCATGGATTTTTTTCAAACTCAGTTCTTGTGTAAGATCAAAACCTTCCAAAGTGATGGTGGCACTGAATTTATGAACAATTGGTTCACACTTTATTAATGGAAAATGACACACATCATCACTTATATTGGCTGCACACTGCTCAACAAAATGGATGGGCTAAACGTAAGCATCGACACACTATAGAAACATGTCTTTCATTCTTTTCAACTCTAGTACCCCTAACTTCCTTTTGGGTAGACACCTTTAGCACTGCCACTTACATCATTAGTCATCTACCCCTTGAAAGTGCTTGATCAAAAGACTCCATACTTGCTACCTTTTCATGTATCACCCAATTATGCTACTTTCTAGGCCTTTGGATATCATGTTTTCTTGTACCTACGTCATTACTCAGCACATAAACTTTCCCCAATGAGTGTCCCTTGGATCTTTCTTGGATATGGTTCTCAATACAAAGGTTACCATTCTCTTGATCCGACAACAAACCAAATCTATATCACTTGTCACACTATATTTGACGCAAATGTTTTCCCTTTCAGTGGTATCCTACCCTTAATCAGTTAAGCAACAATGATACTCACAGACTTTGATGAGTCGCTCACAGGCTCCATACTTTTCGTGACACCACCGCCACCGTCGTGTTGATTAACTCATGAGAAACCACCACCTCCAATCACTCCAACAGTCATCTCGCCACCAACTGGTAGCGTTCCGCCAACCGTTGATGTCACTCTAGTTGACTCAACAACTCCCACTCCTTTGAACATCACTAATATGAGTATATCGGCGATTGCTAGCTCCTATGATTTGAATACACATCAATTCTCGAGCCCCGCTATTATCTGCTACATTCAAATGGGTTTGAGGCTGAATCATATCATTTTTTTGATTACTATTACCAAATCAAATGACCGGACCAACATATCCTTTATAAAAGATAAAAGAAAGGGGTGAATCTGCTCTTAGAGATCATTAAATCCTAAAAGAATGATTATTCTTATGTATCATGGAAATTATTTAAAAGGCAGGATTCAAATAATTTTATCTTAATGCACGTATTTAATTTATTCGGAGCTAGTAGAGAGGGATCCACTTTTTGGGGAATATGAGTCAAAGCAATAACAAGAATATTTCTAGTTTCATAATCCCTAGAGAGAAGGTTCACTAATAGACTTGGGGACAAGTAATTCGACTCCTTCACATCCAGATCAAGAATGTTTGGAATCCATATTATGCAAGGAGACATTGCTTTTGCTTATTCGAATTGAAGAGTGATATAAAGTAGGTCTCCAGTGCCTCCACAGGAACGCTTGTCCTCCCCTCTGCACCATCTTTAGCTTCTGTTCATCCAGTGATTACCTATTTATGAGCATGTATTTTAATACCAAAATATATTGCTGATCTCACAACACTTGACAATACACCGTTATTTCATGCTTTATTTACCACAAAAGAACTTCATGGTTTCAAATCGACTGTAAAGCATCCTAGTTGGTTTTCAGCAACAGAGGACGAAATGTTAGTGCTTCGCTCTAATAATTCATAGGAGATGGTTCCTTATCAAAAACACCCCAATATTATGGGCTCCAAATGGCTTTATCTAACAAAATACAACTCAGATGGTTCATTTCAATGACTCAAAGCTTGCTTGGTTGCTCAGGGCTTCACCCAAATTCCGGGGTTGGATTTTGCTCACACTTTTAGTCCTGTTGCCAAGGCTGCAACAATTTGTATTATATTGTCTATTACTATTATGCACAAATGTTCGTTCCATCAACTTGATGTGAACAACTCTTTCTTAACAATCATCTCATTGCCACCGTTTTTATGTAGCTACCACCTGATTCGTCAATGACAGTTTTGCTGATTACATTTATCGTCTAAAAAGGCATTATACGGCTTAAAGCAAACGCCTCATGCATGATTCGAACATCTTAGTACATTTCTTGTTAGTCTTGGATTTAGTTGCAGTCGAGCTGACACTTCCCTATTTGTGTTCAAATGCAAATCACAAGTTCTTTACCTTTTGGTTTATGTCGATGACATCATTCTTACAGGAAATGATTCTCAACTCATTTGTGCATTCATCACGAAGATCCATGCTGAATTTTCCATTAAGGATCGTGGTTGATTGAACTATTTTTAGGTCTTGAAGTTTCATATCTCGAAAATGATGATCGTGTGTTCCTCACTCAGGCCAAATATGCTCATGATATCCTTACTCGGGGTGGTTTACTTGACTCTAAACCTGTATGTACTCATATATCAACGAGTGACTATCTCATCACTCAAGGTTCCCCTTACTCGGATCCTACACTTTATAGATAATTGGTTGGTCCTTTGTAATATCTCACCATTACTTGTCCAGACTTATCATATGATATTAATCAAGTCATCTAGTTTCTTCATGCTCTTACTATTGATTATTATCAAGTTGTAAAATTGATCATTTTTTATGTCAAAGGAACATTATCATATGGTCTATACTTCACTCCTCCAAAGTCTTCGTAATTGCTTGACTACTCAAATGTAGACTGGGCAAGGTGTATTGAAACCCTTCATTCTACCTATGGATACTCAATCTTCCTTGGTGGTAACCTTGTCTCGTGGAGCGCTAAAAAGCAATCGACTGTGTCTATGTCCAGTTGTGAATCAAAGTATCGAACTATGGCTAACATTGCTGCAAAAATTTTTAGGATTACTCATTTACTTAATGAACTTCATAAAGTACCTCCAGATTGTCCTACTATACTATGTGACAACTATAATGCACTTTTTCTCAGTGAAAACCCGGTCTTGCACAAATAGGCAAAATATATTGATAATGATTATCATTTTGTTCAAGAACTGGTTGTGTCTGGTCGCCTATACACCCGTTTCGTTCCTACATCATTGCAACTACTATATATTTTCACGAAGAGCCTTCCATACTCTATGTTCGAATAGTTTCGTGGCTAGATACGTGTTTGAAAGCCACCTCTTCGCTTGATGGGAAATATTAGAGATAAACCTTCATAATATCTTGAATTATTATATATAGCTATAAATCCCTTTCATGTAGTCATTGGAATTATCTATGTACTATAAATATACTCTTATTTAATACTGAATATACAAGGTTCTTGTATATTCCTTATACCCACATAATAGGGGTGTTCAAAAAATCCAAAACCAGGAAATTGAACCTATAAACCAATAAACCGTAATGATTTTGAGGTTAACCGAACCAATATTTTTTATCTCTTACCAGTTTGGTTAACCAAACCAGTAAAATCATCGGTTTTTCGATTTGGTTAAGGTTCATATTTTTTTTACTAAACCAGTAAAATCATTGGTTTAACAATTTTTATATTTTATCAAAAATTATATATCAAATAACAACTTATGTATTATTGTTTCTTATCTGTATACGTAATCTCACGATATCGTGAACATTACTATTTAAAAGTGAAAACAATTAATATTGTTTTTGTTATGGGATAATGACTTAAAAAGGTAATGAACTTTCAGTTTTATTCACATTGTAACATCCCAAAAATTCAAGCCAATTTAAAACTTTTTAAATCATTCAAAAACCAATAATTGTTACAAAATGTTTTCAAAATGGTTTAATGTCAGAGTTTCCGAAAATCAAATTATAAAACATAAGGAGGTACACGATCATGCCTTTCCCTTCCCGCGATCATTAGAAGTACCTGAAACAATAATCGATAAATGTAATCTCGAAGGCTTAGTGAGGTTCCCCCAAAATTCCAACACCATACAATCATAATCATATTATGTAATCAAACAGCAAGCATAACGAGCCTTCAGCCTGACTGGACCGCCTCGCAAGCCTTCAGTCTATCTCGACCGCTCTCCGTGCCTTCGGCATGTCTGGACCGCCTCACAGGGCCTACAGTCTATCCAGACCGCTTGGTTCCTCGTGGAACTTCTGCTAAAAACGGGAGGTGAATCGAACATCACAATCTGAAACAATAGAGACCAACACCCCATGGCGAGCAACGATCTCGCGGATATATACCTCGGCCAACTTATCGGCCGATGAACTCTCTCTTATCCCTAAGAAGTGGGTGCTCTTGGTCAATTGATCCACGGTAACTCAAATAGCGTTCAAGCCCTTTGCCGTCCTCGGTAGCTTGGTGATAAAGTCCATTGTGATCTACTCCCATTTCTACATGGGAACCTCTAGAGGCTGTAGCTTTCCATGCGGCCTCTGGTGCTCAACTTTGACCATCCTGCAAGTTAGGCACCTCTCCACGTACCAAGCGATTTCTTGCTTCATGCACGGCCACCAGTAACTCAATCGCAAATCCCGTTACATCTTGGTGGCCCCCGGGTGAATAGAGAAGCAAGAGTTATGAGCCTCCTCCAGAACAATCTGTCTAACCCCACCAGACGCCGGAACCCAAACTCGACCGCAACAAGTCAATAATCCCCAACTATCTCGCATAAACCGGGTGTTCTCACCCCTAATCCTATCAAGCTTCCAATTCTCCTGTCGCATACCCTCAGCCTGAGCTCCCCTGATCAAACTCACCAGTGGAGACTCCATTGATATCCTCACACACGTTGCTAGAGTAGAAGATCCGGCCGACTTGAGGCTCAGAGCGTCCGCAACCATGTTTGCTTTACAAAGATGCTAAAGGATCTCACAGTCATAAGCCTTGACCACGTTAAGCGACCTGCGCTGTCACATGTTCAGGTTCGGCTGATCCATGATGTGTCTCAGACTCTTGTGGTCCGTGTATATGGTACAACGGACCCCATAGAGGTAATGTCTCCAAATCTTGAGAGCGAATACTACCGCTCCCAACTCCAGATCGTGAATAGGGTATCTCGTCTCGTGCAACTTCAACTGCCGCGATGCGTAGGCTATCACTAGTCCTCTCTGCATGAGAATCGCTCCTAGTTCTGTAATGGATGCATCACAGAACACTAAAAAATCCTCCACCTCCTCGGGGAGGGTCAAGACTAGAGCCTCGCATAATCGTTGGCTGAGAGTCTCAAATGCCCTCTGCTGCTCGGGGCCCTACCAGAAATCCACCCCCTTCCTCGTCAAACGAGTGAGCAGTATTGAAATCTTGGAAAAATCCTATATGAGTCTATGGTAGTACCCTATCAATCCTAAAGAGCCCCTGATATCCGAGGGAGATTTCGGAACCTCCCACTACATAACTGCCTCGATTTTGGCCGGATAGAAAAAAAATCCCCTCCTGGTTCACGAGGTGTCCAAGAAACTGAACCTTTCGTAACCAAAACTCACACTTCGATAACTTGGCATTAGTTGTTCTCGTCTCAAAACTCCCAACAGCTCCCATAGATGCTCCTCATGCTGCTCTTCAGGTTTTGGAGTACACCAAGATATCATTTATAAACACGATGACCAAGCGGTCGAGCATCGGTTTGCAGATTCGATTCATAAGGTCCATATATATTGCTGGCGCGTTGGTCAGCCCAAACGGCATCACCACGAACTCGTAATGTCCATAACGAGTCCGGAACACGGTCTTCTCCACGTCCTCCTCTCTAACCCTGACCTGATGATACACGGACCTCAAGTCTATCTGGGAAAACTAATATGCGCCCTGTAACTGATCGAATAAATCATGTATCCTTGGGAGTGGATAACAACTCTTCACCATCAACTTGTTTAACTCTTGGTATTCGATGCACATCTGGTGTGAACCATCCTTCTTCTTGATGAAGAGCGTCGGTGCTCCCCATGGAGAACTGCTCGGACAAATGAACCGCTTGCCCAACAGCTCCTATAATTGAGATGATAGCTCCTGCATCTCGAGTGGTACCAATCAGTACGACGCCTTGGAAATGGGGGCTGCACCTGGCACTAGGTCGATCCTGAACTCGCCCTGCCTCTCCGGAGGCACATCAGGTAACTCCTCTGGAAACATGTCAGCGAATTCCCTGAACACTGGAACCTCTGAAACCGAGGTCTGATCCCCGACTCACGTATCCACCACTTACGCTAGATAACCCGCGCACTCGTGTTGAATGTACTGTCGAGCCCTGGAAGCTGAACAAAACCCTAATCTCACTCTGGATCCCACACCGTAGACAATCAATTCTCCCCCACTTGGGGATTGAACTACCACCCACTGACCCTCGCAGTCGATCATGGCACCGAAGCGACTAAGCCAATCCATACTCACAATCACACATACATCCCCATGGGGTAGGGGCGGATTGGCGGCAATCCCTCGCATAATGTCCCTCCTTGCCACATTTGTGACACCTACTACCAGATCGGCACACTCCCAAATGAACATTCCCGTATTTCCCACAAGTGGGTCACTGCTGCCCTCCAGAACTAGTATTAGTGGTCTTGGACTACTTCAGCGTCGACTAGGACTGTTTCGGGGCCTGCCTCTTCTCTCGTAGTTGTAACTCGATCTCCAATTCACACCACCTAGCGGCCTCCTGTAAGTCTAACAGTGTATCACATCACTAAGTAGCAACAAACAGTCTAATGTCAGTCTTGAGCAAGCTCAGATAACGTGTCATCTGAGCCTGCTCAGAAGCAAAATCTGGGAAAAATATCACCCTCTTTATGAACATATGGGTGATCTCTGTCACCAACTTAGTACCCTGTCTCAAATCTAAAAACTCCTAAGCTAATCGCTCCCGCTCGACGCACGGAATGTAGCGAGCGTGGAACATATCCCTGAACTGCTCCCAAGTAATTGCGGCTCTCTGATCATCAATGTAAGACCCAGTCATCAACCTCCACCAGTCCTTTGCCCCAGACCTTAGCAGGTTCAGGGCACATCTGACCTTCTGGTCAGTAGGACATGAACATGTGAAGAAACACCCCTCCACGTCAGATAACCACCTCATGGCCTTGATGGGTTCTTGAGTCCCATCAAAAGTCGGGGGCTTCATGTTATCGAAATTCCGGTACTGGAATGCCCGATTGGCTCCTCCTCTTGTCATTGTTACAGCTGCGGCTGCCGCCTCAGTATGGCTATCATTCGGAAAAATACTCAACCATGGCGGTCTTGATAGTCCCAAACATCTCTGGTAACTCTGCCTGAAATAGTGCAACAACCTCATCATGCATGATCTCCGGGATCCTGGCATCCAAATCCTCTAGTCTCATCTAACCAGTAGTCCCCATCACTGTCGCTGGCTCGCCCTGACTGCCAGCTCCTGATCCAGATCTGTCACACCCCAAAACCATGAACTGCAGAAACGTTCTGGGGCGGAGGACGTCATGTACCGTATCACAATAATGAAAAGTAGTAAACAAGCAACAACATCATCCATTGCATTAATAATATAATTTTAATACAAGTGTGTTCTGTCAAATTTTGATAAACACTAAAGTATAAATCAAAATGAAAGATGAGTCTTGAACGAGGTCCATCTTCTCTAAAACTTGTATCGGTACCTGTCTACTGTTGACCTGAGGATACAAGTTATTTTGAAAGAGAGTATCAGCTTTAAAGCTGGTGAGATCATAAGTATTTTAGTGTCTTAATTTGTCTGTAAGTATTTGTATGTATATGAACTGTAAGTATGAAAATGTTTTGAACATCCTAGAAAACCATATGTTTCCTACTAAAAGTATCCTTCTACCAAGGCATCTAGTATCTATGTGTGTGTCTCTTGTAAGAGTGTGTATTTTCCCAAATCTGACTATCATTAATCAAAATTATAGCTTCTAAATTACCTTGTATCGTGTGAATGTTCACGAAGTGAATGTAATGGGAAAAATGAAATAGTACTATGGTGTAGTATCAAATAACTACAACCGTGCTAACTACCTTAAGTCTATTGTAATCTAGTAAGTACTTTAGTATTTGTAATAAGTGACTACTTCTGTACTAATATTGCCTTATTTGAGGGATAAGGCATAATGTGATGGCTAGATCCCGGGCTAGACGCTCCCCTGTCAAAGGGATTTTAGGACCCATACACGACCCCTGCATATTTGCAAGCCGTGAACATCCACATTACTATGATCATGTATACCCAATATAACTATCACATTGCGGTGTGATTCATTAGTATAGTTAGATCCTGAAATCGTTCCATGCTATAGCACTTAGTGATGTCTGTCCTATTATCGTATATGTAAACGCACTCATGTAAACATATCTATGTAAACGTACTCATGTAAGCGTAATCATGTAAACATATCTATGTAATAGTATAGTAATGTACTGTAATGTTCTGCGTGTGCTAGGTGTAACATGTGTTCTCTCTCTATCTAGCATGTATAGTAATGAATTGTGTGTACTAGCTGTAATGTGTGTTCTCTCTCTATCTAGCATGTATAGTAATGTACTCTGAGTACTACTCGAACCGACTCATGAATGAAATGACTCATGGTATGTTTCATTGTTCTAGTAATAGTATTAGTATCCTCCTGTGCTACCCCTATGGTAACTTAGTAGTGAAGTAACTGGTACGTATGAACATGGAAGTATACCCTTTCTACCCAAGGGTATTGAATGGACTGGAAGAATCTTTATGACTATATATGTACGCATGATACATAACTAATATTTAAACAATCTTCGGACGGATACCCGGTACCCCACCAGACCACATCTCAACGGCGAAAAGGAAATAAGGTGGATAGCTTTCCTAAGTCCTTTAAACATTTCTTATATAACTATACATATATAGGCATGCAATTGACAATATAAAAGCATAAAATAAGATTTGTAACACCTTTGAACATGATTATTATCTAAGAAAAGGTCGACATGATGTCAGCCTATAAAACGGGTTTGAAGTATTTGTTTGTTAAAACAGTTTAAGTATAAAGAAACATTTGTTTGAAACACAATCGTAAATGAGTTTGAAATGAAACCTACAGTGTAAAATGAACAGTTTAATAAGGAGTTTTAAACATATAAAACATTTTTGAAAATCATGTGAAGAAAACTGTTTGGTAAAACAGCTAATGAGTAGTAAATCATTTGAATGCTGCTTATTAATCACATGTGATTGATATAATAACTAGCATGATTCTACTTTTATCCCCCCATAAAACATTTAAGAACATTTAAAACTTTGATTAAGGGGTATGAACTCACCTGTTGTGAGTGGTACGGATGAACTGAAGATGTAGGATTGCTAGGTGTCAAGTGAAGTCTTGAACACACTCCAAGATCCTAGTTAACATATAATATCACATATATGTATCAAATTAGTCTTTGAACAACTAATAAACAAGTCAATACACCCTAGGACATGTTAAACACCTTTATCAAGTGTTATTAGCCTCTAGGATTGTATCGAAGTGTTGTAGGGAAAGGCTAGTGGGTGTAGGGTTCAAAGAAAACTCCTTAATGGAGTTCACGGCCCTAATGTCATCAATAAAGGAGTTTACGGTTGTAAACTCATGGATTTACGGCCGTAAGCTCCTACTTACTTGACCACTTGATGTTTTGAGGCTTTATAAGACCCTAAGAAGCATTTCTACTTAATGGCATGCTCTTTGGAAGAGTTTAGGGCATCCTATAACTCCTTTGAGGAGTTCACGGCCCTGGGACCAAACCCCTGGGAGATTACGGTCGTAATCTCCCATGGAAAGGGTGTTTTTGGTGTTTTCAAGCCCCTAACTTAACTAGGAATGAATCTAGGCTAGTGTCCAAGGCTTAAGGAAAGTTTAAAGCACATTTTGGCCCTATTGATTGGAGTTCACGGTCCAAGAACTCCTTGGTTCGTGAATACCTTACTCTTGGTGTTCTAGGGGTGTTTTCTAGTCCTAAATAAATTAGGATACGAGTCTAAGCTAGCTACTTTGCAAGTGGAAGGGACTAGGGCATCATTTGTCTCTTAAAGAAGGGTTTACGTTCCAAGATGTTCTTGGGCCGTTAACTCTTAAATCTTGATGGTTTCCTATGATTTCTAGTGTATTAGACACATAACAAGCCTTATAACACACTTAGATAGAAGTACTCACGTTTTGGGACGAAAGTCCGAAGATCTGTGAGAGAGAAATTGGATTTTCTCTAGTTGGAAATGTAACAAGTGAATAATTATGGCTCAGAATCATATATATACTCCTGGGGTTTTTGGCAGAAAATATTTTTATTCAGGCATTGAATTCTAATATCATCGAGTTTTGGAATAATAGAGTTGCACAATACCCTAGTGCATCCTCTCTCCTGATATCCCGTTCACTGTGAATCCTGAAATACTCAAACTTATACCAAAAGTCTGAAAAATTACTGCTACTGATCTAACTTCAATTGACTTGATATTGTTTGTACATAATGGAAATTTCGGGTTGTCACATCATCCCCCTGTTAAAAGGAATTTCGTCATGAAATTAGAATTTAGGTAAGGAAGTAGGTATGAATGATCGAGTTGTGAGGTGGGAAACTTCCTAATCGATTGTTTCTCGCGCTCATAAGTGAATTCGGGTCCTCGGTTGGTATCCCAACGAACCTTCACTAAAGGGAGGTGGCGCTGCTTCGTCCACTTGACCTCTCAGTCGAGGGTCACTACGGTTCTTATACGAAGGCAAGGATCTCGTGAATTTCGATCTCGTCGAGTGGACTTACGAGAGTCCTAATGGAAAGGTACGGTTTCAAGATCGAGACGCGAAGGGTAAAATGTACATTACTGAGTTCGCGGAGTAGGTCTAGTTTGTGAGATAGAGGACCGATTTTGTTAAGAATCTCGGAGGTCCTAACTATCTTGGATTTAGCTTTCCACGCTTTACAAAGCGTATTAAGCCATTCCTAGAGTGAGACTTCCTAAATAATTTGGTCTCTCACTTGGAATTCCAAAGGTTCTTTCTCTTGCTTAACTTCCCAATCAAGGGCCACCCCCTGCTGGGTCAAAGTCATAAGGGTTTCTGTAATTTGCGAGGAGTTCTGAATGGACTACGATAGTAGGTCTGCAAGACCTAGAATTTGGCGAATTTCTATCAGCGTCTACGGTGTCGACAAAATCTCAACGGTTTTGATAAATTGAAAGAGTACTCAAGAATTTCCACATCACTAATAGTGTGTCTTAGGAAATTTTTGACTCTTCAATTCCAAAACTCGTGTTTAGAGAACTTTGCGAAAAGTATCTCCGAGGGTAATGTTTCCATGGGTTCCTTCTTACTACGAGGGTAGATAAGTAAGTCATTACAAGGAGAATGACGAGCTGATCTAAGTAAGAATGGAGTACCCTACACATTAAGCTCATGAATATTATGGGCCTATTGGTCCTATCCGAGGGGTATCACTACGGACTCGAAGTGTCTGCGTCGAGTTCGGAGGGCAGTTTTTAGGACATCCTTCCCTAACACTCGAATCGGTGATATTCAGATCTCAGGTCCATTTCTGAAAGTAATTCTTTCCTTGCATTTGCTCAACCGATTCATCTATGTGAGGCAAAGATAACAATTTCTAATGGAAATCTTGACGGAGTCCTCGATAGCCGAGGTACATATGATACAATCCGTCTACTCCTGGAAGGATAAGACTGGAGCTCTCCAGGGTGAGAAGCCTGGTCTTCCAATTCTATTTTTGAGTAGTTCGCTAAGTTGTCCGGACTGTTCTTGTATCTCCGTAGGTGTTTAGACTATAGGGTGATTGGTTTACAGAAGTCGTACTGGGTTCTAAGTTTGTTCACATGTCGATGCGAATACTCGTAGTCTTGGGCAGTTCTCCGTCCCGAAGTTCCTATTAGAATCCATACATGGTTCAACGATCACAATCTCGTGTATATGAGTCGTATATAATTAAGATTGAAAAGATAGTCAAATAACTGATTCTTCTTTATGCTCACATCCCATCGCGGAAAAAGTAGTTAAAGCGGAATCATCAATTCTAAACCTGTAGAACCTTGATTATATATCACCCCTATGTATACATTCTTCTGCGACAGATCCACCGTATGGATCTTTGGATTGAACTTGACGTACTGTACGAGTGGTACTTCGGGGATTTCTTCGGAAAGGAAAACAACTATGAGGTACTCCATGCATGAGTACTTCGGTGTTCTGATATGACGACTTCGCTGGAAAGGCGATTTCGAAGAAAGAGATGTACGTATGAGGCTGTTTTTGTGCGGATCAAATTGAATCAAGTCGTATGATAATGTCAGAATCATAAGGAAACATAAAGACATTAGACTTGAACATAAGGCGTTACAGACAAACACAAACGTGCAACCATCAACAAAGTTACAGTACTTTAGACTTACTACAAGACTATTGATGTGGATAAGGTATACTACAAAAGACAAGTATACGCAGGACGAGCATCCCTATACCGATGGGATCTCGCAAAATGTAAGACTCTAGTTGCACTAGTTTTGGATGGTTTATAAGTCTGCTACAATGAAACGCCTTAATTACTTTTACGTGGGTTTGGCGTAGTCTCCCCTGCAGTAGTGATCCTTAGTATTCTGCCGTCTACACCGAAGTTCTTTGTTATAGGATAATCCTTGTTAAAGTGCCCTATCTCACCGCATTGGTGGCATGATTGGCTAGCACTAGCATTGGTGGTCGGAGTGAGGTGTTTAGCCAGGGTTACGTGGACACGAGTGCCTTCCTCATTACTCCATTTTGGAATTTGTGTAGCACCTGGTTCCTAGTACGTAAAATTTATCTAAGTATTTTACATTTTTAGCCTTGGACTCGGCAAGTTGTAGGCCCGACTCGCTGAGTAGAGACGGGTTTGGGAGCACGTTTAAGTTGGCGACTTGGCGAGTCCACATTCTGGACTCGGCGAGTCCCTGTTGTCTGATGAAACCCTAAATTTCAAGGGGTTGTACCCTTTTTAAACCAACCTCGCCCCCTTCACCCTCAGAGCTCCCAACATCGTTCAAACCCTTATTCCTTGTGAGATTGAAGTGCTTTGGTGTGTTTCTTGAAGATTTTAAGAATAAAGAAGAGTAGATCAAGAAGAGAAGAAGGAGGCCAGACATCCTTGTGTTATCTCAGTGATTTCCTTGAGGTATGACTCATTTTCCCTCTGTTTTCATGCTTATACTCCCTTATAGCTCCATTAAAGTCCTCCTTGATCCATTTCCAAGCTTGATCACGAATTAGGGTTTGTAATAAGTTGATTAACCCTTAGATCTAGGCACGATTGAGCTCCAGGAGCTCAGATCTACTGCCTTTATGGATCCATATTGCATGAAAGCCCTAGATCTACTCTTTTAGTGCATTTTGAGCCCTAAATCCTTCATTGGTGTTTATTTACACGTAAAGTTGGAAACTTTACATGTTAATCAAGCCCTAGAAATCCAGATCTATGCTTGGCATGAGCTGGATTCGAGCAAAATCGAGTATATAGTGTTTGCATGCGAAAGACTCGGCGAGTCGAGTCGCGAGTCCCCGAGTTTCCCCCTTTTCGTGGTTTTAGAGTGGAGTAGTGAGTCATGGGTGTGACTCAGTGAGTTGGAAGCCAGACTCACCCATGAAGAAACTCGGCGAGTCAATGCCCTGACTCGGCGAGTCCAAGGCAATCTCCTTGCCTCAAGAACAGACTCGGCGAGTTGTTCATACAACTCGGCGAGCCTCAGCGTGGAGTGCTCTTCGGATGAAGAAGAACTCGACGAGTTGTTCATACAACTCGGCGAGTAGGATGAAGGACTATTAGACTTTGGTTTAGAAGGAAAACTCGTCGAGTCAATGCCTAACTCGACGAGTAAAGACGGGTTTATGGTCAGACAAAGGATAGGGACTCGGCGAATTGGCAGGCCAACTCGGCGAGTCGGGTCAATTGGAAGTTTACTTTGACTTTGACTCTTGGCTTGGTTAGGGGTAAATGGTCATTTTACCCTGAGGTCGATTAGCAGTTTTTGACTGAGTGTTTTGTGGGGATTATAGCCGGAGGATTTCCGGAGCAGCAGCAACAGAAGACAGTCAGTTCCCACACAGATCAACAGCTACTTTGAGGTGAGTTACCTTCCAGTAGCGGTGGGTCTATGGCCACAGTGCCGGCCCACCAGTAGGAGTTGTATTATAGATGACTGTCTCTGTGATATTCGTCTAGGGTTGCTACTACCTGTGATATGTTATTGTGCTAGTATGATATGATGCTATGTGCTAGTGATAGTAGGGGGAGATAGTCCCCCAGATTACCGGTCAATAGGGCCGAAGGGGTGGTCATGCCCAGCCATGCTAGATAGATTACATGATATATGTGTTATGTGGTAGTAGTAAGGGGTGAAATAGTCCCAAGTACCCGGTTGAGAGGACCAAAGGGGATACTAGCACCCAAATATGCTAGTCAGTACCCGGTCGAGAAGACCGAAGGGGAGGCAAGCTCCCAGATATAATGGTCAGTATCCGGTCGAAAGGGCCGAAGGGGACGCCAGCTCCCAGATATACTAGACAGTATCTGGTCAAGAGGACTGAAGGGGTAGCCCGGGCACCCAGATATGCCTGACAATATATGTATGTTATGTGATTGTATGGTACGTGGTATGTTGGGGAAACTCACTAAGCTTCGTGCTTACAGTTTTCAGTTTTGGTTTCAGGTACCTCTTCTTCGAAGGGGAAGGAGTTCGCGCGGTAGCGGCCCATCACACACATGCCTTGTATTCCGCACTATGAGATCCTCCTGGGAATTTGTACTCTGACGATATTATGTTTTTATAAAATGTTTTTCAAGACATGCGATAACTTTTATGAAATGCTATGATCGGTGAACATTTTATTTCTAATGTTTGCTAAGTATATATTTTAAAAATGAAATTTTTGGCTCGTATTTTTGGGACGTTACAAATTGCCTCCTAAAGCGTTCTACAGGAGTTGCCACTTGTTGTTGTGGCATGGCAAGTCTTTGGGATCTCTTGCGCTCCATTTTGGCTTGACGATATCGTCTCTTCCTTTCGGTCTTATGGCTTCGCAAGTCTATGATTGTTGCCATTTATCGGTTTCCCGGTTTGGTACTACCATCGGAACTCTTGACTCCTTTGCCAGTCTTGTTTGTGTTGCCTGAGTTGATGTGTGTAAGGAAAGTTGTCACAGCAGCTGCTACTGCAGCTTGTAATGTAGCGGCATCGATATGAAGGATAGGGGTTTCGTTGCTCGGCTGATTGTTTCCGGATGACGACATTATTCTGTAACACGAAAGATAAAGATTTTGTGAGCGATTCTGGTTGACTCTAGATGTACTTCGATTGCTCAAGTAAAGAGTAAGACTATGTTCTCGAAAGCTTGACCTACATCCCTATGATGCAGTCCTAGTACGGATTGGAAGTATGTTCGCGAAGGTTTGACCTACATCCCTATGATGCAGTCCTAGTAATGAGTGGAAGTAAGTTTGTAGAATGGTCTCAAGACGTTTGACGTTCATTCCGAGGTATCGTTTGTTGGTGAATAACATGATCCAACCACTATAAGAGACTTGGAAATGTCTCCGGAGTTAAATTGCTATAGTCCAATGTCTTGACTAAAGCATGTTTCAGATAGACTCCAATGAAAGTATGATGAGAGTACTTGAATAAAGAATGACACAGAAGTTAGCCGACTGTCAATATCTTTGATATTCATGACGTACAAGTTCGGGAAAATGACCTTGTAAAAAGGTCTTATATCATATCCATAGAAGATAGTTCTTGACAGCATAAAGGCCTAACTAAAGTACTTACAGTACAAGATAGTTTCATAGAAAATGCCACATCGGGCATAGACAGAAAACTATACATATTTAACAAGGAAAATAAAGAAAAGCATCTACTACTGGCGATGGTCATCCCTCTGGTGAACTCTCAGTTCAGCCAGTTGACGTTCCACATCAAGTAGGTGTCTTTCGTACACCCTCTGGCGTACATGGAGTTCTATGACTTCGGCTCATGATTCAGCCAGTGCTTGCAGCAGGGTTTCATGGTTTCTCTCAGATCTCTCACGAGCATCTTCTAGACAAATGGTGCGGAGGGTATGCATTCTCGCTCCGGAGACAACTTCTGTGATCTGATGTAGGGTTGTCCTGCCTTGAATTTCATTTCAGGCCACTCTGCGGACCAAGATTGGCAAGATTCTGTCTGCTGAGCCCCCATTGCTCAGGTCATAAAAGCTTTGGTCACCATTAAATGGCATGGTCTGATCTTGTCCTTGGCTCCATGTTTCCAAGCATTCCACCAACTCAGGCGTCGGGCCATGAAAAGCCGGACGAGGGTTAGGATTTGGAAAGTGATCTGCCTAGGGTAGGTTCTCAACCTCGGGTTCAGAGTTAGCACCATCCGAAAAGTCTTCATCATGGTGATCATTCACAGGGATAGGATGATCATTCTCTGGTTCTTCTTCAAACCATCCAGCAATGACCTCATTCGGAAGGTACTGGTTGCCGTGGGGATGGAGTCCAGCCATGTTATCTACGCGAGAATTGGGGTAAGAAAATAATTATTAGACGAACTATCTAGATAATTATTTAGAAAATATTCATTAGTTACATCACTATTTGTGAAGTGCATACTAGTTATATGTAATCGAAACAGGATAGGCCTTCGAATAAGTGACCTTAACTCCAAATTCACACAGAATAGGGGTAAAGCAAAATTCTCACAGATTCTAAGTCTATAACATCCTAGTTACATATAGCCTCCACTTAGCAATTATCAACTTAGTAATGAAGATCCTGTTTTAGTTCTCAAGTATAAAGTACTTATAGTAACACCAAATACTCCTATAGTATTTTAAGTTTAATGTTATGTTCTACTGTTCTCATTGTGGTATTGTTGGTAAGATTTTAGACTTGTTGCAACCACACAACTACACTTAGGCACATGCTAGTTAACCCTCAGATAATATAGCTCATCAGGCTATATCTTCCCAGTTTTGACCATATGTTTCTAAGTCCACCTGTGTTACCAAACAATCGTAATTCTTTTGTACTGTCCTAGTGACACTGATTTTAGTATGAATGCAGGCACGTATACTTAATTAAATATTTTATTATTCAAAGAATAAACTCTTGGTCAGATTATTTTTAATCCATTGTATTTATAGTCTGTATATGTTTTATGGGTTAATATACTTAATTCACTATAAACAATGCTCTGATACCAATCTGTCACACCCCAAAACCAGAACGGCGGAAACGTTCTGGGGCGGAGGACATCATGTACAGTATCACAACAATGAAAAGTAGTAAATAAGCAACAACATCATCCATTGCATTAATAATATAATTTTAATACAAGTGTGTTCTGTCAAATTTTGATAAACACTAAAGTATAAATCAAAATGAAAGATAAGTCTTGAACGAGCTCCATCTTCTCTAAAACTTGCATCGGTACATGTCTACTGTTGACCTGAGGATACAAGTTATTTTGAAAGAGAGTATCAGCTTTAAAGCTGGTGAGATCATAAGTATTTTAGTGTCTTAATTTGTATGTCAGCATTTGTAGGCATATGAACTATAAGTATGAAAATGTTTTGAACATCCTAGAAAACCATGTGTTTCCTACTAAAAGTATCCTTCTACCAAGGCATCTAGTATCTATGTGTGTGTCTCTTGTAAGAGTGTGTATTTTCCCAAATCTGACTATCATTAATCAAAATTATAGCTTCTACATTACCGTGCATCGTGTGAATGTTCACGAAGTGAATGTAATGGGAAAATGAAATAGTACTATGGTGTAGTATCAAATAACTACAACCGTGCTAACTACCTTAAGTCTATTGTAATCTAGTAAGTACTGTAGTATTTGTAATAAATGACTACTTCTGTACAAATATAGCCTTATTTGAGGGATAAAGCATAATGTGATGGCTAGATCCTGGGCTAGACGCTCCCCTGTCAAAGGGATTTTGGGACCCATACACGACCCCTGCATATTTTCAAGCCGTGAACATCCACATTACTATGATCATGTATACCCAATATAACTATCACATTGCGGTGTGATTCATTGGTATAGTTAGATCCTGAAATCGTTCCATGCTATAGCACTTAGTGATGTTTGTCCTATTATCGTATATGTAAACGCACTCAAGTAAACGTATCTATGTAAACGTACTCATGTAAGCGTAATCATGTAAACATATCTATGTAATAGTATAGTAATGTACTATAATGTTCTGCGTGTGCTAGCTGTAACATGTGTTCTCTATCTATCTAGCATGTATAGTAATGAATTGTGTGTACTAGCTGTAATGTGTGTTCTCTCTCTATCTAGCATGTATAGTAATGTAGTGTGAGTACTACTCGAACTGACTCATGAATGAATTGACTCATGGTATGTTTCATTGTTCTAGTAATAATATTAGTATCCTCCTGTGCTACCCCTATGGTAACTTAGTAGTGAAGTAACTGGTACGTATGAACATGGAAGTATACCCTTTCTACCCAAGGGTATTGAATGGACTGGATGAACCTTTATGACTATATATGTACACATGATACATAACTAATATTTAAACAACCTTCGGACGGATACCCGGTACCCCACCAGACCACATCTCAACGGCGAAAAGGAAATAAGGCGGATAGCTTTCCTAAGTCCTTTAAACATTTCTTATATAACTATACATATATAGGCATGCAATTGACAATATAAAAGCATAAAATAAGATTTGTAACACCTTTAAACATGATTATTATGTAAGAAAAGGTCGACATGATGTCAGCCTATAAAACGGGTTTGAAGTATTTGTTTCATAAAGCAGTTTAAGTATAAAGAAACATTTGTTTGAAACACAATCATAAATGAGTTTGAAATGAAACCTACAGTGTAAAATGAACAGTTTAATAAGGAGTTTTAAACATATAAAACGTTTCTGAAAATCATGTGAAGAAAACTGTTTGGTAAAACAGCTAATGAGTAGTAAATCATTTGAATGCTGCTTATTAATCACATGTGATTGATATAATAACTAACATGATTCTACTTGTATCCCCCCCCCCCATAAAACATTTAAAAACATTTAAAAAATTGATTAAGGGGTATGAAATCACCTGTTGTGAGTGGTACGGATGATTTGAAGATGTAGGATTGCTAAGTGTCAAGTGAAGTCTTGAACACACTCTAAGATCCTAGTTAACATATAATATCATATATATGTATCAAATTAGTCTTTAAACAACTAATAAACAAGTCAAGACACCCTAGGACATGTCATACACCTTTATCAAGTGTTATTAGCCTCTAGGATTGCATCTAAGTGTTGTAGGGAAAGGCTAGTGGGTGTAGGGTTCAAGTAAAACTCCTTAATGGAGTTCACGGCCCTAATGTCATCAACAAAAGAGTTTATGGTCGTAAAATCATGGATTTATGGTCGTAAGCTCCTACTTACTTGACCACTTGATGTTTTGAGACTTTATAAGACGCTAAGAACTATTTCTACTTAATGTCATGGTCTTTGGAAGAGTTTAGGGCATTTCATAACTCCTTTGAGGAGTTCACGGCCTTGGGACCAAACCCCTTGGAGATTACGGTCGTAATCTCCCATGGAAAGGGTGTTTTTGGTGTTTTCAAGCCCCTAACTTAACTAGGAATGAATCTAGGCTAGTGTCCAAGGCTTAAGGAGAGTTTAAAGCACCTTTTGGCCCTATTGATTGGAGTTCACGGTCCAAGAACTCCTTGGTCCGTGAACACCTTACTCTTGGTGTTCTTGATGGGTTTTGAGCATTCTAACACTTCCTAAGTGTACATGCAACCCTAATAAACCTTGGATCTATGTTTGTCTAAGATACATGCAAATAATTATTTTTCCAAGGTTCATATCCTAACTAGCATGGCATGGGGAACTTGAATCAAATAAAGCTAGTAGAAATACTTACCTTGTAGTTGTAGTTGATTCCTTGGAGTTTTAGAGCCTAGCACCAATAGTGTGGATGCCTCAAATGGAAATCACAAATCACCACAAACTTGGAACTTTGAGAGAATAGTCACTACTATCTTGAAATTGGCCCTCTTGCTTTTCTCACTCAACTAGTGTCCACTAGCCTATTTCAATAACCAATGCCTCCTGTATATAGTGTGGTGGATTAGGGTTACATCCATGTAAACCCTAATACCCATGTCTCTTCATTTCCATGAGATCCATGGGTTAAAGCTCCATGGAGTATCCATGGACTTTCCATGCAAGCCTAGCCCATTCCAAATAAGCATTAGCCCACACTATATAAATATAGAAGCCCATATTTAATTAGTAATATCTTTGATCTCTAAATTAATCCTAGATTAATTATAGATCAATACTAATTAAATAATATGATCTTATATTAATATATTAGAAGTTATAATATATTAATAAATCATAACTTGTACTATTCTCAAAAGATTATCCATAAATTGTTCGGGTGAAGTGCAACCCAAATGGACCATGCCGGGTCTGGTCAAGTACATACCAAATATAGTTATGGACTTAGACACTATATCCAACAGTCTCCCACTTGGATAAGACTAATAACTATAGTTGCAAGTATGACTTCAGGAACCGATCAGCAATCATAGCTCTTTAAACTCTGTTGAACTAGAACGCGCCATTTTAGATAAGTGATCATATAATCCTCTGTTCTAGATATCAGCCGGACAAATACATGGAACATGGTCTTACTTATTGTCCAGCATTTGTTTCCCGATTTCCGATTTGTTTGACATAGAACTTAACTGAACACATCAATTTAGTTCTGACCGGGCCCGATACATAGGTCAAAACAAATCATCGAGGGGCCCAGATATCGCTTCTAATCCTAGAAGGAACAGATAAACTTCGGCTCATATTTTTGTTCTACCACTCATTGAATTATACACAAAGGCACGTTTTATAACATCGAGTTACCAATGCATTTTCGTACAATCAATGCATAACCAACTCGTAAGTAACAAATCATATCTCTAGGTTTGAAGACTTATATGATATTACCGTCTCACGATCACTCGAGATAAATTCCATGAAGTGATTCCAGTGAGCGTGGGTTGAGTCCAATGCTCAGAACTTAAGAGCACTCATGATTGTTGTAGCCATGTCCAACACCTTAGACCTCTGCAACCAATCATGACGGTCTTTTTTCATACCTACTTCCGACATATGACCGACTGTGGAGGTTTGAATAATATGATATACCAAACATAATTATTCTGGAAGTCAAAACATGCAAACAAAATATAGTAAACGATCGACAAGAGATAGCAACACTTTACTCATAAATAAAACACCTTTTATTCATCATCTAATGTCAATTAAACTTTACAAATTTCATAAATTATCTAACTACTAAAACTTATATCATCCTTCAGCCCTATGCTCCGAGCATGCTGGAGATGCTTAACCCTACTCAGTCCCTTCGTGAGGGGATCTGCTGGGTTCTCATCCGATGATACCCTCTTTGCCACAAGGATTCCTTCTTCTATTCGATGTTTGATGAAGTGATATTTTCTGTCAATGTGTCTGGATCTCCCATGATCTCTTGGTTCCTTGGCTAAGGCAACCGCACTATTGCTGTCACAGAAAATCTCCATTGGCTCCTTTATAGCTGGTACAACTCCAAGGTCTCTGATGAAGTTCTTTAGCCATATAGCCTCCTTTGCAGCCTCGCTTGCTGCTATATACTCTGATTCACAAGTGGAATCAGCCACTATCTCCTGCTTGGAACTTTTCCAAGTAATTGCTCCTCCGTTTAAGGTAAAGACCCAGTCCGACTGAGAGCGGAAATTATCCCTATCAGTCTGGAAGCTAGCATCACTATACCCTACAACTCTCAAGTCATCACTCCCACCAAGGGTAAGGACCCAGTCCTTAGTCCTTCGCAGGTACTTGAGGATATTCTTTACCGCAGTCCAGTGTGCCTTTCCAGGGTTCCCCTGATACCTGCTAACCATGTTCACAGCAAAGGCTACATCAGGTTGAGTACACGTCATAGCATACATGATCGATCCTACAACTGAAGCATAAGGTAGTCGACTCATTTCTGCTATCTCAGCCTCAGTACTAGGGCTTTGTGTCTTACTCAATCTGGCATTACTCTGAATGAGTAACTCACCTTTCTTGGAGTTATGCATGTTGAATCTTTTCAACACTTTGTCCACATAGGTGCTTTGACTAAGTCCAATTAGTCTTTTACTCCTGTTTCTCAAAATCCTTATCCCCAGGATATAGGCAACTTCACCAAGGTCCTTCATAGCGACACACTTCCCAAGCCAGGACTTTACTTCCTGCAGGGTTGGGATGTCATTTCCTATGAGTAGTATGTCATCCACATACAGTACCAAAAAGCTGACTATGCTCCCACTACCCTTGATATAGACACAAGATTCATCTTCACTCCTTGAAAAGCCAAATTCCTTGACTTTCTCATCAAAGCAAAGATTCCATCTGCGAGGTGCCTGTTTCAATCCATAAATGGATTTCTCGAGTTTACACACTCTATTGGGGTACTCTGTACTGACAAAACCCTCTGGCTGAACCATGTAAACATCTTCAGCGAACATTCCATTAAGGAAAGCGGTTTTGACATCCATTTGCCATATTTCATAATCATGAAATGCAGCAATGGCTAACAGAACCATAATAGACTTTATCTTGGCCACTGGTGAAAAGGTCTCATCTTAATCAACTCCCGGAGTTCGAGAATAACCCTTTGCAACCAGTCGTGCCTTATAAGTGTGTACATTACCATCCATGTTGGTCTTCTTCTTGAAGTTCCATTTGCACCCTACAGTCTTACGACCTGGTACATTCTCAACCAAGTTCCAAACTTGATTGTCATACATGGATTGTATCTCGCTATCCATAGCCTCTTTCCATTTTGCAGACTTAGGGCTTTCCATGGCTTCCGTGTAGCTGTTAGGTTCATCCATACCTACTAGTGTCTCATCGCTAATAAGTGTCTCACCTTCCGCAGTAATATGGAAACCATAGTAATGCTCAGGTGCATTCCTAACTCTCGTGGAACGCCTCAGAGGTACAGACTCGTCAATTAGCTCAACAGGAGTTTCCTCCTCAAGTTGAGGGCTAGGGTTTGAAGTTCCTTCACCGCTTGACTCTTGAATTTCTTCAAGATCAATTTTCCTCCCACTGTCTCCTTGGCTTATAAACTCTCTCTCTCGAAAGACTCCTCTTCTTGCTACAAAGACCACATTATCACTTATGGGTTTTATGCATAAGAACAATCCTATGTGCTCATACAAACCCTAATGCTTGGATCTAGGTTTCTCTATTGTATATGCTTTGAATCCAAGACTAATAAACTTAGATCTAACATATTATAGAATGAATTAGGGTTTAGAGAATTACCTTTGATTGTTATATAGCAATAACAATCAATTCCTTGCTTGGATTGGCTTCAAAAGCTTAGTGCCTCAAGTGCTGCACCTCTAATGGAGTTACAAACACCATATGCAACTTGGATGAAGAGGAGAAGAAAGGGGAGGCACCAAAAATGGCTGGAAACCCTAATGGAAGACTTGTCCACGTTTTTGGGGCATAGGGGCCCTTTATATACATGTAGGCTATTAGGGTTTACAACTAGGAAACCCTAATTTGACTGCTTAGGCCCTAAGCAGCCCATGGACTCCTTAAACATATCCCTTGGACGATTTCTAATGGGCTTCCCATAGAATTCGTCCAACCTATATATTATTAGGTGATCCATAGCCCAATTATAATTATCTTATAATTACAACTTCAGTCCCCTAAGTTTAATTAATCTCTTTTAGCCATAAAATTAATTATCAATTAATTCTTGACTAATATTAATTAAACAATTTGATTTCTCCTTTAATATATTATTCTCATAATATATTAATAAATCATATTTAAACCTTTCTCTCCTTAAATCATCCTACATATTGCTATGGTGAAGGCAACCCAAAAGGACCATGCTCATAATCAGGTCAAGTACATACCAAAATAGTTATGGACTTAGACACTAATCCAACAATCACTAGGTCTGTAGAAGAGGTAACCAAAGGATCTTTGCGGGTAGCCAATGAAAATACACCTCTCACTTCGGGGTTCTAGCTTATCATGAGTTTCGCGCCTCACAAAAGCCTCGCAACCCCAAATCTTGATGTGGTCTAGGTTGGGTACTTTACCAGTCACATCTCGTGAGGAGTTTTGGCAACTTTCTTTGTAGGGACTAGATTAAGAATATGGGCGGCAGTCTCTAAGGCATACCCCCAAAATGAGATTGGTAGCGAAGCTCGACTCATCATGGAACGAACCATATCTAACAAGGTTCGATTACGCCTCTCAGCTACACCATTCAACTGTGGTGTCCTGGGAGGTGTCAATTGTGAGACAATCCCACATCCCCTAAGATACTCGAGGAACTCTGAACTAAGATACTCACCACCTCGATCGGATCGAAGCATCTTATTGTTCCTGCCCAATTGATTCTCGACTTCCTGTTTAAATTTCTTAAACCTTTCGAAAGTCTCTGACTTATGCTTGATTAAGTAGACATATCCATATCTACTATAATCATCAGTAAAAGTCAAATAATAACGATTAGCATCCCTTGTGGCATGGTTGAATGGTCCACACACATCCGTGTGTACAAGGTCCAACAAACCTTCACCCCTTTCACAAGAACCTGTGAAGGGTGACTTTGTCATTTTCCCAAGTAAGCATGATTCGCAACTATCATCTGACTTTAGGTTAAATGACTCCAAGACTCCATCCTTTTGGAGTTGGCCTATGCGTTTCTTGCTTATATGTCCAAGTCGACAATGCCATAATGATGCTTTATCCAAGTTATTATTATTAACAGAGTCAATACACAATACATTATTTCCCAAGTTATCAACCACAGATATTGTTTCATACACGCCATCACAAGGTAATGCTTTAAAATAAAGAACATTATTAAAGAAAGCATCAATCGAACCAACTTTATTATCAAATGAAAAGGTGAAACCTTGTTTATACAATGCATGAAAGGAAATAATATTTCTTGCCATTTCCGGCGAGTAACAACACTTATTCAAATCTAAACTAAACCCACTACTTAGCGATAAAGTATAAACTCCAATCTTGGTGACAGGTGAAGCTTTCCTATTTCCCATGATCAAGTTTATTCTTCCTTGCTCCACATCCTCACTTCTTCTTAGTCCCTATAAATCAGAACAGATATGAATACCACAACCGGTATCAAGGACCCAAGAATTAGAATGGGGTGAGTTATTAGATAAGATAGTGTAAATACCTGCATGGATGGGTTTAACTTTCCCATCCTTCACATCTTGCTGGTACTTTGGGCAGTTCTGCTTCCAATGTGCCTTTCATGGCAATAGAAGCATTCAACCTGTTTTGGGTTAGAAGAAGGAGTGATGAAACCTTTCTTGGTTCCACTTGAAGAAGAGCCATCAAGGGTCCTAACCTTGGTACCCTTCGAAGAACTCTTTCTCTTCTTCCCTTGTCCTTTCCCGATTGCCAAGACAGGGGCGGAGTTGGTAGGAGTAGGAGTAGTAACAACTGCCTTACCCTTAATACCACTTTCCGCGGTCTTCAAGAGTCCCTGAAGTTGGCTGAGTGTGACCTCTTCCTTGTTCATGTGGTATGTCATGCGGAATTGATCATAACATGAAGGTAAGGAGTGCAAAATGATATCTATTGCAAGCTCCTCGGGGAAGTTCACATTAAGCTTCAGCAAACGGTCCACAAATCTTTGCATTTTCTGCATGTGGCCCGTGATGGGTTCACCATCCTTCATGCGAGTTGTTATCATGGAGGAGATAATTTCATACCTCTCTTGATGAGCACTTTGATGGTATCTTTCCATCAAGTCTTGCAGATCCAATTCATAAGGTCCATATATATTGCTGGCACGTTGGTCAGCCCAAACGGCATCACCACGAACTCGTAATGTCCATAACGTGTCCGGAACGCGGTCTTCTCCACGTCCTCCTCTCTAACCCTGACCTGATGATACCCGGACCTCAAGTCTATCTGGGAAAACTAATATGTGCCCTGTAACTGATCGAATAAATCATGTATCCTTGGGAGTGGATAACAGCTCTTCACCATCAACTTGTTTAACTGCCGGTAGTCGATGCACATCCGGTGTGAACCATCCTTCTTCTTGATTAAGAGCATCGGTGCTCCCCATGGAGAACTGCTCGGATAAATGAACCGCTTGCCCAACAGCTCCTGTAATTGAGATGACAGCTCCTACATCTCGAGTGGTACCAATCAGTACGCCGCCTTGGCGATAGGGGCTGCACCTGGCACTAGGTCGATCTTGAACTCGCCCTGCCTCTCCAGAGGCATTCCAGGTAACTCCTCTGGAAACACGTAAGCGAATTCTCTGAACACTGGAACCTCTGGAACCGAGGTCTGATCCCCGACCCACGTATCCACCACGTACGCTAGATAACCCGCGCACCTGTGCTGAATGTACTGTTGAGCCCTGGCAGCTGAACAAAAGCCTAATCTCACTCTGGATCCCACACCGTAGACAATCAATTCTCCCCAAGTTGAGGTTTGAAATACCACCCACTGACCCTCGCAGTCGATCATGGCACTGAAACGACTAAGCTAATCCATACCCACAATCACACATACATCCCACATGGGGTAGGGGCGGACTGGTGGCAATCCCTCACATAATGTCGCTCCTTGCTACATTTGTGACACCTACTACCAGATCGGCACACTCCCGAATGAACCTTCCCGTACTTCCCACAAGTGCAGCCCTGCTGCCCTCTAGACCTAGTATTAGTGGTCTTTGACCGCTTCGGCGCCGACTAGGGCTGTGCCGGGGCCTGCCTCTTCTCCCATAGATGTAACTCAATCTCCAATTCACGCCGCCTAGCGGCCTCCTGTAACTCTAACAGTAATATCACATCGCTAAGTAGCAACAAACAGTCTAATGTCAGTCTTGAGCATGCTCAGATAACATGTCATCTGAGCCTGCTCAGAAGCAAAATCCAGGCAAAACATCACCCTCTCTATGAACATCTGGGTGATCTCTGTCACTGACTCAGTACCCTGTCTTAGATCTAAAACTCCTAAGCTAACCGCTCCCGCTCGACCCGTGGAATGTAGCGAGCGCGGAACATATCCCTAAACTGCTCCCAAGTAACTGTGGCTCTCTGATCATCAATGCAAGACCCAGTAGTCAACCTCCACCACTCCTTTGCCCCAGACCTCAACAGGTTCAGGGCACAACTGACCTTTTGGTCAGTAGGACATGAACATGTGAAGAAACACCCCTCCACGTTAGATAACCACCTCATGGCCTTGATGGGTTCTTGAGTCCCATCAAAAGTCGGGGGATTCGTGTTATCGAAGTTTCGGTATAGGAATGCCCGATTGGCTCCTCCTCCCGTCGATGTTACAACTGCGACAACCGCCTCAGTAAGGACTAATACTCAACCATGGCGGTCTTGATAGTCCCAAACATCTCTGGTAACTCTGCCTTAAATAGTGCAAGAACCTCATCATGCAGGATCTCCCGGATCCTGGCATCCAAATCCTCTGGTCTCATCTGACCAGTAGTCCCCATCACTGTCGTTGGCTCGCCCTGACTGCCAACTCCTGATCCAGATCCAGCCTCGAAATGTCTCGTGACCACCATACTGAAAATATACCAAGAAGATATCAGGCATCTCTTATAATAACGGGGAATCAACTCCTAACATAGTCATAGGGGTTGTGACTTCCTTGATACGCGTATGGGTCCTGTGCTTTCAGTAGTACAGGCCATACTACCATGCACACCTACCCACATTTGTCTCAAGTATCATCACAATGCCCTAACGATATACATAAACATAGCGAGCGCTTAATCCTCACTCCTAGAGGAATGCTAAATATCTCATAACTGGCCTATCGACCTCGCATAACCCAGCCATCCATGAAACTTCCACCAACTGTGCAACACTAGTGTATGCTAGGCATAGATTACGTTGAGCCCCACTGAATTTCAAATACCTGATCCTTCCCTAAGCCCTTCATCAAACAAGAATAGGAAATAAGGCCAAACCAACCATTCTCAGAATATATGATGTTGATCATGTACATCTGTGATGCATACATTAAGCAACTACAGTAATGATGTCAATTTCATATAAGGAAAAACCCTAGGCTATCAGGCACCATATAATCAGGAAATTTTGTGATGCAATTCCTAAAGATCCCTAGCCCAGTACTAGTATGCTATTCTAACATATCACAAAACCAAATATTCCATAAGGTATTTTGGGGTCTATTGCGAGCTCCGGCTGATCGTACACTTGCATCCTCCTTTAGTATTTTGAAGACCATTTAAAAAAAGCATTTTGAAGATCTTTTCCTTGATTTGAGACTGGATTCATACGGGTGTTCCTCCAATTCACTCAAACCAAGTCTCTGATACCAACTTGTAAAATCCGAAAAATTCAAGCTAATTTAAAACTTTTTAAATCATTCAAAAACCGATAATTATTACAAATATGTTTTTGATGGTGTGCCTAGGGCAGCACAGCAGAACTGCGTCTAGCCCAAGAGCCGGGTACGCCAACTAGGCTCAGCCCTCTGATCCTGTCTCCCCAAAAGCGATCCTGTCTAGTACGGCTCAGGCAGGAGCGTTAGGTATAAAAGGATGTGATCTCAGACCTGCGAGGTATGTTCTCTGGGCTTTCTAGAGAGAATACACACAAACCCTAAAACACCCTCTAACTTGACCGTCGGAGCGTTCTTCCGGGAACTCCTCCCGGAAAATGGCTGATGGCCTCTGTTCTTTGTGATCTTGTAGTGATAGCTAGACTTTCGAGAGAAGTTTGCGGATAGAGAAATAGTAAGGTCGCATCATTTGGCGCCATCCGTTTGTGAGACGAAGAACACAAGCGAAAAGCACAAAAGAAAACGTCAATGGCGTCCAACGGCAGTGAGGGACGACCGACCAGTCCCATACGTCCCATGACGGCGTTGGACGAAACACCACCGTCTACAATGGTCAACATGGCCATTTTAGGTGAAGGAAGTTCTACAGCAATCGCCGGAAACATTCCACAACCGCCGCTTTCTCAGCAAGGAACGACTCCGGTGGGGCCACTTCCGTCTACACACCTTCAGATACCACCATTCTTTGCACCGCCGCTGCAGTAGGCACAACCGGTCCACTCAACTACACTTCCATCGAGTCACGTTTTCAACATCTCACCGTCGTTTGCAACGCCATTGTCATTCCAGATTATGGGTGGATAGAGTTCAACGAACTCCTAACCGCCGTTGGCGCAAACCATGATAAACCACTCACCACCCATCTACCCGATGGCCGGCGCATGGACTGGACCGACTATCCCCGCCAACGGCAGCCTGCAACAGCCGATAATTATCAACCCAGTAGCCCCCGTGCACCCTTTTTCCGCTAGTTATCCCCTCTAGCTGCCATTCCATCCATACCCCTTTTATGGACCAAGTCCTGGCTATCTCACACCGCCATCACATGACATGAACCCTCAATACCAACAGGGAGCGTCGACTGTCCTAGGCCAAGATTGTTTTTCCTGTAGTGTGACGTCTCCGTTTGTTAAATAATTGTTGGATTATGAAATACCGAACACAACAAAGCTCCCGACGCTCAAAACGTACAATGGAACCACCGACCCGGATAGCCACATCGACACGTATGAATGGACGATGACGTCGTTGAAACTTAACGAGAAGTTCTGGTGCACGTACTTCCCGACGACCTTGATGGCAACGCCGACACGTGGTTCAAGACGTTGCAACCGGGCAACATTTCAAACTTTGCTCATCTTAAGTACCTCTTCCTTACCAAGTTCATGTAGTGACGTAAGTACAAGGGAGATTCTCATTCAATCATAGGCTGTAAACAGAAAGAGGGGGAAACTGTACGAGAATATTTCACAAGGTTCATAAATGCTACGTTGGATGTACTGGGAGATGATGAGGGGCTCATAGCTGGCGCCTTTACATGGGGGCTCTTTCCAGGCCCTTTGTCGCAAAAACTCATGGGAAAGAAACCCTTAACACGGGCCGAATTGAAGGAAAGGGTAGAAAGGTATCTGCGGAAGGAAGATGGTGAGGCAGCCAAGTAGGCCTACTTGAATGCCATGGCGACCAGACATCACAATCCGGGCCACATGGATTTTCGCCGGGGGGGGGGGGGGGGAATAGGCACTATGGCCAGGCAAGAAGGAAGATAGACGCAGTCGCCGCCCAGAAGTGTACACGGTGTCCGAGAAACAGCAGCCGACCAAGTCGCCCAAGAACCGATACTGTGAATATCACAAGAGTAAGACACACGATACGGCCAACTATTTGGTATTAAAGAAAGAGATGGAAGAGAAGCAACTCAAAGGAGATCTGGTAGAAGTAGTGCGAAGCCTGCGCGCCAAGTTTGATGCTGAAAACACCAAGGGCACACCTCGTGAGGGGATCCAGTCCAAGGAGATATTCATGATACGAAGTAAGAGAAGCAGGGAAGAACAACGGGGGGAGCAGTAGACCGCCAAATTTTTAGCACGCACACTCACGTTCTTCGTACAAGACCCCCGACCGGAAGGATGGAAGGGCGACAACCCGCTGGTGATACAAGCCTCCATCAGGGATATAACTATACATAGGGTCTATGTCGACATCGGGAGTTCGAAGAACATCATCTACGAGCATTGCTTCCGGCTCCTCCCAGACCGTTGGAAGGATAACTTACGGCCCACAACCAGGAGGCTAGTAGGATTCACTGGTCATAGCCTATGGCCGATGGGCACAATCCACCTCCCCTTGACCATTACTAGCCACGACAAACAGCGAAAGAAAACCGCCCTGATAGACTTCATGGTCATTCGGCATTCGGCGGAACACAATATCATTCTGGGAAGAACAGCCCTCTTGAAGCTTGGGGCAGTACCATCAACTATGCATGGGATCATGAAGTTCGACACCCCAATGGGCGCGGCTACAGTGCTGGCCACCCCACCTAAAGAATTGCAATGCTATACAGTCATGAAGCCGATAGAGATAACCAAAGAGACCAAGAGGCCCAAACACAACCCCATGAAAGGGAAGGAAGTAATCAATGAAAGATACCCCGACCAGCCAGTCAGCAATGGATGCGATCTCCCAAGTCATACAAGAAGAGCGCTGGTTGACTTGCTCAAACAATAAAAACATGTGTTCGCATGGACTCCTACAGACATGGTAGGGGTAGAAAGGAAGGTCATCGAGCATAAACTTGTAATTAAACCAGGCGCAAAAGAGGTTAAGCAGAAAAAGAGAGTGCAAGGAGGAGACCGTAATAGGGCAATTAATGCAGAAGTGGCCAAGCTGGCAGAAGCCAGGATAGTGCGGGAGGCAATATTCCCGACATGGATCGCGAACCCAGTTATGGCCCGCAAGCAAGATGGGTCGTGGCATATGTGCATAGACTTTTCTCACTTAAATAAGGCATGCCCTAAAGATTGTTACCCCCTCCCGGAGATTGATCAGAAAGTGGAATCGTTACAAGGGTTTAAGCTAAAGTGTTTTTTGGATGCATACAATGGGTATCATCAGATTTTGATGAGCAAAGAAGATGAGGAGAAAACAGCCTTCTACATAGAGCATGGCACTTTCTGCTACACCAAGATGCCTTTCGGCTTAAAGAATGCAGGGGCCACATTTCAGCGCCTGGTCGACTCGATATTTGCTAAACAAATCGGGAGAAACATCGAGGTATATGTGGACGACATGGTGATTAAGAGCCCGCATGAAGACAAGATGTTGCAAAATATTGAGGAGACTTTCCGGACCCTAGAGGCGGTAAAGATGAAACTGAACCCAGCCAAATGTACGTTTGGGGTGGAGGAGGGGCAGTTCCTGGGATACTACGTCACCAAGCAAGGTATCCAGCCCAGCCCGACCAAATTCGATGAATTCATCGAAACACCAACCCCGAACTCCCTTAGGGATGCACATGGTCTGAATGGGAAACTTACAGCTCTAAGCAGGTTTATTTCGAAATCCGCTGACAAGGCTATGCCGTTATTCCACATATTGAAGGGATGCATTGAGAAGAGCAATTTCCAATGGACGAATGAAGCAGAAAAAGCGCTCCAAAGAATCAAGGAAGCGCTACATGAACTACCCATGCTAGCTAACCCTGTCCCTGGAGAGACGTTACAAGTGTACCTTCGACATCAGGCGAAGCGATATCTTCAGTATTGATTGTAGAAAGGGAACGGGAATAGAGACCGGTATATTTTGTTAGTAGAGCGCTGCAAGGACCGAAACTCAACTATCCTACGCTGGAGAGGTTGGTCCTGGCGCTGATCTATGCGGCGCGACGACTAAGGCGGTACTTTCAAGCACACCAGATCGAGGTGCTCATGAGTTACCCCATCAAACAGATACTGCTCAAGCTGGAGACGTCAGGCCGGTTGGCGAAGTGGGCAATCGAACTGGGAGAGAACGACATAAATTACCGCCCAAAGACAAGTATCAAGGGACAAGCACTAGCCGATTTCTTACTAGAAATTCCGGACGGAGGGGACCCGACCAAAGAGAAAGTGTGGGCAGTTGAAGGGGGCCCGGCTGATAACAGTTCGTGGACTTTGTATACGGATGGCGCATCCAGCAGGGAAGGCTCAGGGGCGGGGATGATCCTGACCAGCCCGGAAGGAGAAGAGGTAACCTACGCTCTCCGTTTCGATTTCCACACGTCAAACAACGAAGCAGAGTACAAAGCGCTGCTTGCAGGATTGCGTCTAGCCAAGCAGATGGGTGCGAAAGCTGTAACGGCCCTAACCGACTTGAGGCTAGCAGCAAACCAAGTTAATGGGAGTTTCGAGGTAAAAGATTAGAGAATGGGAAAGTATGTAAAGATGGTGAAACAATTGGTAGGATCGTTCGGACAGTTTACAATCAAGCAGATACCTAGGAGTGAAAACAAGAGGGCAGATGCTTTAAGCAAGTTGGCATCCACGTGCTTCGACCACCTGTCAAAAAAGGTCCTGGTAGAGGTACTCCGTGAAAGAAGCATAGACAAGTAGCAGGTGAACGCCCTAGCCCCAGCCGGGCCCACGTGGATGACACCGTTCCGGGAATACCTACAGAGGGGGGTGTTGCCAGACGATCATGGCGAGGCTAGGAAAATACGTATAAAAGCGCCTTCGTACGCAATGGTTAACGGAGAATTATACAAGAAAGGGTTCACGACCCCATGGCTAAAGTGTGTGGACCAAGACAAAGAGAGAGAGAGAGAGAGAGAGAGAGAGAGAGATGTTACAGGAAGCACACTAAGGGGAACGGGCCTTAACGGGCAAGGTGTTGCGAATGGGGGTATACCGGCCGACGATACAGCAAGATGCGATAGAAATGACTAGGAAATGTGGGGAGTGTCAGTCTTACGCCCCAGTCCAAGCGAAACCCCTGGTGCCACTGCATAACATATCCAGCCCGTGGCCATTCTACCAATGGGGCATAGATGTAGTAGGTCAATTCCCAGAAGCGCCAGGAAAGCTAAAGTATATGGTGGTGATAGTGGACTACTTCACAAAATGGATCGAAGCGGAGCCATTGGCGTGCATATTGGGGAGACACATGATAAAATTCATATGGAAGAACATCATGACAAGATTTGGGACACCTAAAGTTCTTGTCAGCGAGAACGGCCTACAGTTTGTTGAGAACCCGTTTAGAGAATGGTGCACCACCAAAGGGATAAGCCAACGTTTCACATTGGTAGCACACCCGCAAGCGAACGGACAGACGGAGGTATCCAATCGAACCATTGTAAATGGAATCAAGAAGAGGTTGGGCAAAGCAAAAGGGAATTGGGCGGAGGAGATACCGATGGTGCTGTGGTCGTACAGAACTACACCACGAACAAGCACGAAGGAAACCCCTTTCAGCCTAACGTATGGGACAGAGGCCAAGCTTCCCATGGAGGTGGCAGTGAACACACTGAGGGTGGCCAACAAGGAAGAGGAAAGCAACGCACAAAACCTAAGGATAAACCTGGATATCCTAGAAGAAAAGTGCGAAAAATCTGGAATGCGCCAAGCTGCATACAAGCATGCAACAGAAAGGTACTAAAATCAAAGAGTAAAGGAAAAAGCGTTCAGAGTTGGTGAATACGTTTTGAGGAAAAATGAAGCAAGCCGAGCCCAGCCCCAAGGCAAGTTGGGCCCAACATGGGAAGGCCCTTATAGAGTCACAGAAGCAAACATGAATGGCGCATATGTGTTAGAAACAATGGAAGGAAGGCAGATTCCAAGAACGTGGAACGCCAGGAACTTGAAGAAGTATTTCTTTTAAACAAGAAAGAGGGAAAGAGATGCAATCCCAGCTGATCGATGTGCTGCTTAGTGTAGCACATCCCAAGTACTTAGAGTACATATGTCCATGCTTAGTGACATGAGTTTAATACTTAGTGTATTTAAAAGTTCGCGGTCAATGTAGAATGATAATGCAATTGTTGATTGTTGATACTTAGTGTATTAATTTATAACGATTGAATGTTCACATGCAAAACTCGATCGTTGGGTGCTATGAGCGCCCAATACCGACACTTAGTGTGTCAAGGATAGCATGGGCAAAACGAAATGCCTAGCGCATCAGGGTGTTGTATCTCCTATATAATGTATAATAAACAAGCAAGCAAAACGATAAGCAAAGCGAGAAAAAAAATAGACAATGCTTAGAGCATACAAAATACGCATCCAGGAAAATAAAACATTGTTTTTAAAAGTCCAAACATTACACAAGTCAAAAGCATCAAAACCTAAACCAACTAAGCAGATAAATTTATACACCCCAAGAGGGGTAGCACACGATGCCGGTGCACCCTCCCCAACATCCTCTCCATCACCCACAACCACCTCACCAACATTACCATCACCAATACCTACTCTAACACCACGATCACCTTCACCACCAGCCTCACCACCCTTACCATTCCCCCCACATCAACCTCACCTACCAGCATAATTTCCTGACCCATCACACTTTCTGGAGTACCCTCAGAACCACCAAAAGAACATAACTACCGAAGACCTTCAATACCTAACTCCCCCGAACCCAACAGAGATGCATTATCCATACTGGAAAAAGACAAAAGAGCATCATTTACACTAACCGCAGGACCAACCAAAGAAGCACCGGCAACTACCCCCCCACCACCAACACCAGTAGAAGTCTTCTGAAGGGACTTAACCCCAACCACAAACACAACATGGCAGATGAGGCTTATGGCATTGGTAAAATCGGGATGCTCAATCAACTTATCAACAATAGGAACAACACCAACACGTACCAACTAATCCAGGTCTCGACAAGAAGCGTCCATATCCGACTGTAGCGACGGCACAAGCTTGTCACGATTAGCGGCATCACGCTCAAGACTCTCCACCTGAATCATCTAACCCTCATTCATCTGTGTGAGGGAGTCAACCTTAGCCTCCAACACGGCTCTGGCTTCTTCAAGGATGTTTTTCTCAGACGCTAGCAACTCGCACTTCTTTTCAGATAAACGAAGGTCATCACCAAGTTCGCTAAGGCAGCGCTCCATACTTGCCACACGTGATCCACAGGCGGCATGCGCGGTCTCCATCTCGCCAAGGGTATGGACGCGTCGGGAACCTACAACAAGATAAAACATGGCTTGTGCGGCAGCGTAGGCCATATTGTGAGCAAGGGCAGGGTTACCCATCGCCTCCATATCTCCAACTGCAGCCGGAGGAAAGGCGTGGCATGAAAATTCCAAAGCATTGGCACGCACAGAGAGCCGAGAGTCATTGCGAAGATCCCATGATGGAACAAAAACAGTAGACTCAGAAGCACCATCTCCAGAACCACCATCCTTGGAGACTACAGCTTGTCCAGGGACACCAAAACCTTTTGCTGGGGAAAGCCTTGAAGGAACAAACGGAACAATTGGAGAAGGAATAGTAGAGAAGTCTGAAATAGCGGGCTGTTCAATCGCCCTGTTGATCCCATCGGACTGTTGCGTGTCGTCATCAGGGATCACTACCACACCCGTTGGTGTGGAAATCATAGAGATCAGTAGGCGAGAAAAGCTGCGCCTAGTATGTACCCTCTTGGTAGCAGTGGGCGCACCAGTAACTAGCTCGCCCATGGCTTGTACAAATTTTCGTTTCGCCTACATCCGCGCGGACATCATTGATGAGTCCCTCCTTGCTGTCCTCACTAGCCTCCATGGAGGAAGAAGGAACGCCACCCAGGGGCATGACAGCAGAAATGGGGTGATCATGCAGCGGATTCTCCTCGGACGCCGATGAACTTGTCGGAGGAACGGGAGGGGCAGCGGTTAGAGCAAGCTGATCCATCCGGCGAGGGGGAGGAAGCCGATCGACCAGATCCACCTCGCGAAACTCCAACTTGCCCTGATAACGTTTTCACAACACCTCATCCATGGACAGAGAAGACTCAACACTTAGGGAAAGCAGAACGGAAATATAAATAACACAGGAGTAATAAGGGGACGAAAAGGAAAAGAGGGATACAACACTCACCATCAACGACGGAGAAGAACACCACCATTTTGCCACACTGCCTCCAAGAGTGGCTCATCCCTACCCCAGAAAGAAGTGCCTCGGAATAATCTTCAGCGGATACCTGCACACTCTTCAAGTAGTCAGCGACACCCTGGTTGTGGGGGAAGAGTTTAGGGATGGTATCGGCAAAAGCATTGGCACGATAGCGACCACTCCCAACCAGCTCCTGATTCACCAACAACCATTTATCCTGCCAGTTTTTGGGGGTACGCCCGTCGGGAACTAAGGCGTGTCCCCCTCGTCGGACCGAGAAGGTGCATTTATCTCCGGTAACACAGAATCGGAAGAAAAACTTGAAGACAAAGTAATCTGGAAGATACCGTTGGCCCTGCAGATCATTTCAAACGCAACCACTTTGTTAACTACATTGGGAGTCAACATCTGAAGACTGCAACCATCTTTTTGGAGGACCTCCTCCTGAAAATCCGTTAGAGGAAAGCGTATACCAGCGTCTAGGGTTTTCAAGTAAACCCCAATCTTACAAGGGGGAGGGGAAGAGATGCTAGAGCCAGGAGAGGGAAACTCCACACCCTCTAAGGAAGACAATCCATAAGTGATTTCCAACTGACGATACTCAGCGGCAGATGGAATGACTCCGGGAAGGTTTGCCATGAAAGAAAATTGGAAGATAAACACAAAGAGGAGAAGGAGGAACAGATGAGGCAAGAGAAACCATGCAAATACCCTTATAAAGAAGTGGAGGAAGCGGGACATTTAAATGTCTGGCACAATGACGAAACTGCCAGTCATCATGCGCAGTCACGTCGCCATTAAGGACGGAGTGGCGGATAAAGAAAAACCGACACACGTCAGTTAATTAAGCCCAGAATGCTGTAACTAGCACTGCAACGCTACGACTACTGGACTGGGGGACTTGATGGCGTGCCTGGGGCAGCACAGCAGAACCGCGTCTAGCCCAAGAGCCGGGCACGCCAACTAGGCTCAGCCCAGCAGGCTTAGCGCCCGCTGGCGTACCCGGGAGCGAAGCGCGCAAGCGGATGGCTCGCGCCCACCAAGAGGCGCTCCTTGCTCCAAGACAAAAGATACGGTCAGGAGATAAGCAGAAGGATTAGATCATTACCGTCGGAGCCAATGAGAACGCTCTAGCAGTTGAAGGTGCACCACCCTCCAATCAGCGCCTCTGATCCTGTCTCCCTAAAAGCGATCCTGTCTGGTACGGCTCAGGCAGGAGCGCTAGGTATAAAAGGATGTGCTCTTAGACCTGCGAGGTAAGTTCTATGGGCTTTCTAGAGAGAATACACACAAACCCTAAAACACCCTCTAACTTGACCGTCAGAGCGTTCTTCCGGGAGGTCCTCCCGAAAACGGCTGACGGCCTCTATTCTTTGTGATCTTGCAGTGATAGCTAGACGTTAGAGAGAAGTTTGCGAATAGAGAAAGAGAAAGGTCACATCAATTTTCAAAATGTTTTAATGTCAGAGTTTCCCAGAATCAAATCATAAAACATAAGGAGGTGCATGATCACACCTTCGCCTTCCCACGATCGTCAGATGTACCTGAAACAATAATCGATAAATGTAAGCTCAAAGGCTTAGTGAGTTACCCCTAAAATACCAACGCTATACAATCATAATCATATCATGTAATCAAACAACATGCATAATGAGCCTTCAACCTGACTGGACCGCCTCGCAGGCCTTCAGTCTATCTGGACCGCTCTCCGAGCCTTCGGCACGTCTGGACCGCCTCGTAGGGCCTACGGCCTATCCGGACCGCTCGGCGGACCTTCGGCCTGACTGAACCGCCTCGCAGGGCCTTCAGTTTTATCCGGACCGCCCTGGGTATGTTGGCCTTCGGCACAAAGCATGACCGCCTCAACCCAACCCCCAATCAAACAAGCATGTGCACATAAATATCATACTCTAGCATATACAACAGTCAAACCGATCTAACAGATCACTAATCATAGCAACATCCTATAACCAGGCTACAGACCTAACCGGTCACTAACATAGCATCATCCTATATACCAGGATACCGACCTAACCATGTCACTAAGCATATCACCATCCTAACAACCATGATGTAAATCAATAAGCATATCATGCAATAATCCGGATAAAAATCCAAAAAGGGCCGACATTGGTGTTGTAGAACCTGTCAGTATAGTGAGGAGAACTCACCTCAGAATGTCGAACTGAAACACAAAATCAAGCTCTCGAAACACGGATCTAAACTCAACCACCTCCAATATGAAGCTAAGATGCAGTAAACTCAAATCCACTAGCTTCTCCTTGCTCCAAGCTCCTTAGAGTTCACTCCTTCTTCTCAAAATCAACCTTCCAAGCTCCTTAACACACAAAAATGGAAGATAAACACGTTTAGGGGTTTCTGATCTCAAGGGGGACGGCAAGGGAGGCTGAGGGAGGCTTATGACCCTTTACATAGGGTGCAAAACCCTTAAAATTAGGGTTTCATTTTCCATCTCCTACTCGTCGAGTTTTGCCTCTCAACTCGTCGAGTAGAGAATTCCCTACACGTCGAGTGGAGGCCATCAACTCGACGAGTTCCAAGTCAAAATTGTTCTTTTTAGATAAAATTCTTGTACCTGGGAGTTGGGGTGTTACATACATTTAGTCACTACAATATTTTTCGTACATGATTTACCCTTGATTTATTTGAAATTGTTTACATTTTACCCTTATGACCGGTTGTAACCTTTCATAAGGGTTAAATGTGAACAATTTCAAATAATTCAGGTGTAAATCAAGCATGAAAATTTTCAATGACTAAATATAAACAAAATTGAAAGTTCGTTACCCTTTCAAGTCATTATCTCATAAATGGTTCTAAATGTTATTAAGAAGGAGCACACACGGAATATTGAGGTCACACGAGTATGTTGTAATATTCATGTGATATACCTTTAGTGTATAAGGTACAAAAAACAATATTTAGAAATGCAGTAGGAGCGACTTCAATCGCCTAGAAACTAACGGAAAAGGACTGTGCGTTCAAACATTTACTTAAGACATAGGCAACAATTTTCAGTCTAGAGGGTGGAGATGGTCGTTGTAGATTGTAGGAGGAATAAAGCACATTTGATAAAGATATGTGAAGATACTGTGATGCTAGATTTGAATGAGGTTTTTCTCTTTACAAGAACAATAGATTTGATTAGAGAGCGTAGATGCATAAGATCATGGTCATGGAGCGGTAAATGAGTAGTCAAGGTTTTTCTCTTTACAACAACACAACCATGATCTCATGCATCCACACTCTCTAATCAAATCTCTTTTTTATTGTAAAGAGAAAACCCTTATTCAAAACTAACATCAAATTATCTTCACATTTTTTTATGATGTCTCTCTTCCTCGTACAATCTACAATGACCATTTTCATCCTCTAGAGTGAAAACTATCGCCTATGTCTTCAGTAAATGCTTGAACCCACCACAATCTATTTTCCTTCAGTTTCTATGGTTGCTCCTATTACATTTATAAGTGTCGTTTTTTGTACCTTATATACTAAATGTATATCATATGAATATTACAACATACTCACTTGTATGACCTCAATATTCCGTTTGTGCTCATTCTTAATAACATTTAGAACAATTTATGAGATAGTGAATTGAAAGGGTAATAGACTTTTAGCTTTGTTCACATTTAGTCACTGAACTTTTTTTCATGCTTGATTTACCTATGAATCATTTGAAATTATTCACATTTTACCCTTATAAACGGTTACAACGATCATAAGGGTAAAATATGAATAATTTCAAATAACTCAGGGGTAAATCAAGCGCAGAAAAAAGTTCAGTAACTAAATATAAACACAACTGATCCTAGTTACCTTTTCAAGTCATTTTCCATTTTATTATTTATTTATTACCATAAAATATTTTATTCATAATCCAAATATCCGGTTAAAGTGTAAAACTAGCCAATTTGGTAGAGGTTTTACCTTTTAAAGTGGAGATCTCGGGTTCTAATCGAGACAATGATGATCTCTTCTAACCACTAAACCCTGTCTTTCAATAAAATAAAATAAAATTATCCAATTATATATACATACTAATTCTAAAGTGACATTTGAACAGTTCTTATCTATGATTGGCTGGATTTTTTGTTTTGGTTTTTTTTTTTTTTTTTAATCTGTATTTTTCCATCATAATGGTTCGGTTCCGTTACTGTTCATTCCCCATACGTGTTCTTTTATCCGTTCTTCTCCTTCTACGTGTACTGCCCTCCCAGTTCTTCTCCACTGCCTCCTTGCTTTACTGTTTTACATCGTCTGCACAACTCAAAATCGATGGCTGCTTCGCACACCTATTTTCTATCTCTCCCACTGTTCCTCACCGACTCTTTAAATCAAAGTTTGAGGGCTCCCATCTGTTACTGATCGGGAAAGAAAAATGGAGGTGGGTTCCTTCAATCCTTGACTACTCAAAAAGAAACACGAAGGAAGCAAGTGGTGATGGCGTTTTTCGATGGTGTTGGTCCGAGGAAGGTGGCAAGGTGGCGTTTGTCGATGGTGTTTGCCACTCATCTGGGTCCCTCTTTTCTATCTTTGATTCCATTTTTTTTCACAACTCTCGGTAGGAGTCGATGGTACTAGAATTTTCAATTATCAGCCCTAGATCTTCAAGAATGTTGATTCCACCGTCGCACCTTACCACCATGGTACCCTAATTTCATTATTTCACAATGGGAAATTCGAATCGTTTATCAAAATTCTTCTGACAAATACAGGCAAGTTAATTAATTATATTTGCTTCACTATTTCTTTTTATTTGGGTATATCGACTCTTTTCCTGTTGATTAACAGAGCAAAGCATGATGATGGAATCATTTTGCATCTTCAATTACAGCAGCAAGGGTGGTGCCCTAAGCTTCTGCAGTTCTGATTGAGGGTCTATGCAAAATCTTATCTACCGAGAGACAGAGAGAAAGAAAAGGAGGAGAAAGAAATGGAAGAACTCTTTAAGTTTTATTATATTAAGGCCAAATTCTCATACTTTCTCTCTCTATACGCTACAATATTACTTCCAAACATACACAGAATAATTAAAATTTTGGAAAAATCTTAACAGTTCTTGATGCTGGCCTCATCGTCATCCTTCAAGAGACTCAATTCTCTGGTACGGCCTCTTTTTTCTTCAAATTTACTGTTCTTGATGACCTACATTTTGACAATTCTTCAATTTTGCCCCAAACCCACTTCATAAAACAGTTGAATTTGCACACAAAATATAAAAATCATATTTTTCTGTTGTGGGTAGGCGTACATTCCTTGAAACGTGTGCAAAAAGTATCCACAGGTAGTGAAATGTACAGATTAGAGTAAAAAAAACATATAAGTTTGTATTCAAAGGCTTTAAGGCACTCAAAGTTGCTTTCATATCTCTTAAATGCCGCTAATCATCTGTGATTTTCTGTATACTCTACGTAGGAGTGCAACATCATCTCTTGGGTACAATCAGCTTATCAATGGCATAACATCTTGAAATCACTTGCCATTCGTTGTTGGAGCCACAAATTACTATATTCTGGTAAAACATTACTTAGTATTTTCATAAGGATCTAAATACAACATTGAAAATGCAGTAATTTTTGATTGAATTTGCAGCAAGTAATGATTCAATAGTGTTGAGATCTTGGAGACAAAGCAAATGGAAGAAAGTAAAAAAAATTTGGATACATACAATTTTTGAGGAGCAATGGATTCAATATTCAGATAAGTTTATTTCACTGTAAACAATATTTTCAGCTTTTGTTGTTTTGAAAATTTCAGATATGGTTAGCTGCATAGCTGTACCCTGTTCCTTACCCCCTCCACTATTTTCTCCAAATTTTCCTCCAAATTCAAATTCAATGACCTCAACACTTCCAATATTCTCACTAACACAAGAAAATCATCCAAAATAAGCTGCTCTGGCGCCGAAAATTCTCAAAATCAACAGCAATAGTTCAATCTATCTGTTCTTCAGTTGGATAGATTTGAAGCATCAAACAAGATGAAGGTAGTTTTTTCACTTTACCCGTGTACTATTTAAAAAAAAGACGCTATTGCCCTTATGAATGATTTGGACAAATTTTCCCTTATAACCTCTTATCTGTTTTTCCACGTACATCTATCCACATCCATTTTACTGAACTTAATTCCAATCTTCGTATTGAATTTTACTTTCATTTGATTTTTAGATTTCATTTGAGTTTTAGATTAGCAGATGAAGGACAGCATATCACATTAGGTTTATTCTCCAATTGAAGAAAGGCGCATTTGGAAGCGTTGATGAGCAACATGATCGCAGGTGGTCTATTGGATTTGGAATTGATTCTTTTGCCCTTTGTATTATTACAGGTGACGACCAAAAATGTCACTCTGCGGTTGACTTCTGGCGTTGAGTGGTTGCCATTTCTGAGGGAAACAAAATTAAGTTGTTTCCAGTCTTAAATCATCTTTTGATTTGCATTGAAGGCATGTTAAAAGTTCATTGCTTATTGGTAAATTTTCAGTCCTAATTTTTGCTTCTATGGTTGCACAACAAGTGTTTGTGATATTGTCTCAACAGATTGTTAAGAGTTCCATGTTTAGGAAATGATAGAGGATTATTGCAAGATAGGCTTGAATACAGGACGATGAGGTGGTGGAATATTATCTATATCAGGTAAGTGTTTTTTATGAGTGATATCCAATCTATGTCGATTTGAATTATGTTAAATTGAACATCAATGATGGATAGTGATGGAATTGTGTTGCATGTTGTCTATTTTACTTGATACTAATTTGACCCTGCTTAGAAAGAATTTATTAGTTATGAAAATGGTTTGTCTTCATTCTTTGGTTTAGCAAAAAGGAAACAGTTGTCTGGTAATTGGTTGTAATGAATAAAAAGAAAAGGTATTTTTATAGTATTATTGGAAAAAATTAATAAAATAAAATAAAATCTTTGTATCAGGGAGATTTCATCCTGTTTTAGCGTCAATGGATTACTAAAATCGGCGAGGACGACGATTGAGTCGGCGGTTCTGTTCAGTTAGCACCGTCATCAACGACCAACCGGTTCCATCATCTTCTACACCTGTACATGTTTTGTATCTATTGTCTGTTTTCTGAATTCTGTGGATGTGGTTTTCCAACTTTCCAATGGTTGTTCCTATTGAAATACAAATTACACACATACACTAGATGGAATAAAAAACCCCTTTTCTGCGATGTTATTTTTACTCTACTCAGTTAAAACATCATACATGATCTTTTTTGCTTTTTTTTTTATTTTTAAATCGATTGGAATAAGATATTGATACAGTCTAATGTGATGGGTGTAGAATTTCTTGTAACAAACTACTATACGTAAAAGTTTTTTAGGAGCTTAAGTTTACATTTCATAGTATACTTAAATCAGTAATCACAATTTTGAAAATGTAGTCAATATGGCTCTAATGTTGATATCAATGTATCTGCAACTTTTAGGGTTGCTGGGTACTCCACCAGCTTTTAACCTTGCTGTAAGATGACTATATTTTTAGTGTTCTAGAAATCTTTACTACTTGAAGCATATCGTCTTCTGTGTTCAAATTTTTTTGCTACATTCACTAACGGTACCTCCTGAGTTTTTTTGTTACTTGGTGTAATTTTAATTATTGATGCAATTCATCACAAATGTAACCGTTCTTGTCTTCTTGATGTAATTCATCGAAGTTTTAGGTGAATACATACTTCAAAGATTCAGAAGTAGTATTAATACGTTGGTTTTATGAGAAATATGCAAGTAGGTAGTGTTGACTGCTGTCAGTTAAGGTGTTAAGTACCAACATAATTTTTCCCTTTTGTTATAAGAGGTTTTGAATCGTGCTCAATGTAGCTCAATAAAATTTTACCGTTTTGTCAATTTCTTTCATGTATGCAACCCCGCTTTTGCGGGGATTCTTCCCTAGTTAAGAAACTAAATAACAAAACAAAAACATAAAAAGGATTTCAACGGCGAATTCTCAGAAAACTCAATTGCTCATTTGAGTCGGTTCAAAATCGTCAGTCACCCACACCACACCCAACTGTTGAGATGATAGGATTAGGGACGCGGCGGATGTAAAGAGAGAAGGCCAAGACGAAGAGAACGGTGAGTGCCATGGAAAAGTGAAAAGGAGAATCGGAGGTGGAGGCGATCCATCTAATCCCGGACCCATCACATCTACTCGAACCTGATCAACCCTATATGAGCTGCTGACTCAGTAGCGAGGTTCAATTGTTCATCGTCTTCCTTTTGATAAGAAAATTTATAGGGTCCACCCTCACATAATTTTTACATGGTATGATGAATAAGCTGTAATTTGCAATGTTTTGGTAAATATTTTTCTACCTGTTATTGTTTAATTTCGGCCATGGCAACTTACAACTTTCGGGTCCACAAAATTGTGGTGTACATTGATTTCATCCTTATCTATGCGCTAATAAATGACCGAATCCTTTCTTCATGTGCATCCATTTCATACACATCTCTAGTATACCAATAATTGAAATCATTTTCTCTGTTCATCCATTTCATCCACATCTCTACTATATTTCTGCTCGTATCATCAACAATGGCTGAAATTGTTCTTTCTGGCTTCTTAACGGTGGTCTTTGAAAAACTGGCTTCTGATTCCTTGAAGAAGATTGCACGCTACAAGGGAATTGATTCCGAGCTCAAGAAACTGAAGAGGTCATTAATCCAAATCAAAGATCTGCTTAATGATGCTTCCGAGAAGGAAATAACCAATGAAGCTGTTAGAAGATGGTTAAATGGTCTCCAACATTTAGCTTACGACATTGACGACCTACTTGACGATTTGGCAACGGAAGCTATGCATCGTGAGTTCACAGAGGAATCTGGAGCCACCAGCAGCATGGTAAGAAAGCTAATCCCAACTTGTTGCATGAACTTTTCACTAAGTACGAAGATGCACGACAAGTTAGATAGTATTACCACCAATTTACAAGAACTAGTAAAGGAAAAAAATAATCTTGGTTTAAGGGTGAAAGGTGAAAGCCCAAGACATATGAATATGAGTAGAAGATTACAGACCTCTTTAGTAGATGCATCTAGCATTGTTGGGCGTGATGGTGATAAGAATGCGTTGCTCCAAAAGCTATTCCGGGATGAACCATGTGATAGAAATTTTAGCATTGTGCCCATAGTTGGTATGGGTGGGGTAGGTAAGACCACTCTAGCTAGACTTTTGTATGATGAAATGCAAGGGAATGATCATTTCCTACTCAAGGCATGGGTTTGTGTTTCTGATGAGTTTGATATCTTCAAAATAAGCAAAACTATCTTCCAATCTATAGGCGGGGGAAACCAAGATTTTAGTGATTTAAATATGCTTCAAGTAGCTTTAAAAGAGAAGATCTCAAAGAAACGATTTCTGCTTGTTCTTGATGATGTGTGGAGTGAAAGCTATACCGAATGGGAAATTCTAGAACGCCCGTTTCTTTCTGGGGCACCAGGAAGTAAGATTATTGTTACAACCCGGAAGTTTTCGTTGTTAACCCAATTGGGTTACAGTACTCAAGCTTACAGTCTTTCGGTTTTGACACATGAGAGTGCTCTATCTTTATTTGCTCAACATGCATTTGGTGAAAGTAGCTTTGATTCACATCCCACACTTAAATCACATGGCGAAGGTATCGTGGAAAAATGTGATGGTTTGCCGTTGGCTTTGATAGCACTTGGGAGGTTATTGAGGACAAAAACAAACGAGGAAGAATGGAAGGAGCTGTTGGATAGTGAGATATGGAGATTAGGAAAGAGAGATGAGATTATTCCAGCTCTTAGACTAAGCTACCATGATTTGTCAGCTTCTTTGAAGCACTTGTTTGCATACTGCTCTTTGTTCCCCAAAGACTACGTGTTCAACAAGGAGGAGTTGATTCTATTGTGGATGGCAGAAGGGTTTTTGCACCGATCACATACAAACAAGTCAATGGAACGTGTGGGTGTTGAATATTTTGAAGAGTTGGTGTCAAGGTCGTTTTTTCAACATGCGCCTGATGACAAATCGTTGTTTGTGATGCATGACCTCATGAATGATTTGGCGACATCTGTTGCTGGAGATCTTTTTTCAAGGTTAGACATTAAGATGAAGAAGGAAGTTAGGAAGGAAGGTATGGAACAATATCGCCATATGTCATTTGTTTGTGAGAAATACATGGTTTACAAAAGGTTTGAGGCATGCAAAGGAGCTAAAAATTTGAGGACATTCTTAGCAACCTCAGTTGCGGTGAAGAAAAGTCGGGAAATATTTTTCATATCAAATAAGATTCTAACCGAACTACTTTGTGAGCTACCATTATTAAGGGTCCTAAGTTTGAGTTGTCTTAACATAAATGTGGTGCCTGAATTTATTGGTATTTTGAAGCACTTGAGGTATCTTAATTTATCTCGAACTGGAATCACACATTTACCCGATAATGTCAGCAATCTTTATAATCTACAGACGTTGATCATTTTTGGCTGTCGTAGTTTAAAAGAGTTGCCCAAGAGCTTCTCAAAGCTTAAAAATTTGCAGCATTTTGACATGAGGGATACTCCACTATTGAAAAAGATGCCCTTAGGGATTGGTGGGTTGAAAAGTCTAAGAATTCTCTCTAAATTTATCATTGAAGGTGACAATGGGTTTTCAATAACTGCGCTTAAAGATTTAAAGGATCTCCAAGGAAAAATTTCCATTCAGGGGTTGGACAAAGTGCAAAGCGTAATGCATGCACAAGAAGCAAACTTATCCCAAAAGCGGATAAGTGAGTTAGAATTTGAATGGAGTGATGTATTTGATGATTCTCGAAAGGGAACACTTGAAAAGGAGTTGTTCAATGTGTTGAAGCCTCATAATGATAGTCTGAAAGAGCTCGGAATTGTGTCATATGGAGGTAAAGAGTTTCCAAATTGGGTTGGGGATCCGTCATTTCTTCGGTTGGCTCATGTGTCGATAAATGGTTGTAAAAATAGTACATTTCTACCACCACTTGGGCAGCTTCCATCACTTAAGGAGTTATTTATTGAAGGTATGGCTATGGTTAAAGTTGTGGGCCCGGAGTTTCGTGGGACTAGTCTTGCATTCCCTTCACTTAAAATTCTGAGTTTTCGAGATATGAAGGGTTGGGAGGCATGGTTAACAAATGCAACATTTCCATGCCTTGAAGAGCTTTCGCTAGATCGATGTCCTAATTTGGTTAAAATCTCACTTGAAACCCAACCTTCACTAAGGGTTCTAAGAATAAACCGTTGTGGTCCTGATGTGTTAACAAGTCTGATTCGTGTAGCTTCTTTGGTCACCAAGTTGGATATCAGGCATATTTCAGGACTTAATGATCAGGTGTGGGGAGGTGTTTTACAGTGTCTTGGGGCAGTTGAAGAATTAAGAATCGAATGGTGTAATGAAATAAGACACTTGTTGGAATCAGATGCAAAGGCAGGTAACATTCTTGTGAATTTAAGGAAGCTGGAAGTAACTTATTGTTCAAATTTGGTGAGCTTAGGAGAGAAAGAGGAGGTTAATTTTGGCCATGGGAGCAACCTGGAGTTTATCAGGATATATTTCTGTAAAAAAATGCAGCATTTCAGTTGCCCGGATAGCATCGAGTCATTGAGTATATTTGATTGTGCTTCAGTTACATCCGTCTCCTTCCGAAATGGAGGGAAGAAGCTCAAGTCACTTTCCATTCGAGGTTGTGAGAAATTGTTGCAAAAGGAGCTTATCAACTCAAGCATGCAGATGCTTGAATACATACAAATAGGTAATTGCCCAAATATGACATCTATCATTCAACTGAGTTGCTTCATTCACCTTACCGAATTGGAAATAAAAAATTGTCAAAATATGGAGTCATTTCCTGACCACGAGCTACCGAATCTCACTTTTTTAAAACATCTTACAATAGAAAATTGTCCAAGCATGGATGCTTCCTTTCCTCGTGGACTTTGGCCTCGAAACTTGTGTTCCCTTTCAATAGGGTGGTTGAAGACGCCTATCTCAGAGTGGGGCCCACAGAATTTTCCAATCTCACTTGTTGACCTACGGTTGGGTGGACAGTCAGAAGATGTGACTAATTTTAGTCAACTGTCTCATCTTCTTCCTTCGTCTCTTACTTCTCTTCGCATACATGGATTTGAGAAACTGGAATTGGTTTCAGTGGGACTCCAACACCTCACCTCCCTCCAGCATCTCTCTATTTACTACTGCCCAAATACGATAGATCTACCAGGAATGTTGTTGACTTCACTTTTGAGTTTGACTATACTTAGATGCCCGAATCTGAAAGAAAGGAGTGATAGAAGAGACTCCTACTGGCCCCTCATCTCGCTTATCCCCTGTATCTACATATCTTGAGCTGAACATTTGTAAACTTAATCTAAAGCTATGTATGATCCTCCCTCTACCTTTGATAATAATAATAATAATAATTGATTCTTCTTTCTTTTAATCAACAACATGCAAATATTATATAAGTTTTGGTTTGTATCTCAATATATGGTTGCTAACATGAACATGCAATTGCTTCTTTTTGGTTTTATGATTGTTGAATATGATTGAAATTGTGTACATGGAAGGCCCTGTATAATATATTAAAGTTTTCAGAAAAACAATCAATTTGAAATTCCAAAATAAATTGTGTACTAGGTTTGATCCTAGAATTTTTATTATTTGTTGAAGTTGTACAATTTGGATTTTGAAATCATCACAGGAATAATATAATAAAGTACAAACAAAACAATATGAATACTAACTAGACACATTTCAAGTTTACAACCTATTCAAATTCAAATGAGTTAAATGGATGGTTGTTTAACTAATAGGTCGGCATAAGTCTATGTTTGAAAGTTAGATTAAAAACAGAGCAAAAAGAGAGAACACCAATCAGGTCAGTCTTATGGTTTAGTAAATTCACTGATTCATGATTATCTTATTTACTCATTGTAAAGAATATAAACGCATCATATAGGTGTTAAAATAACAAGGCTAACCACATAAATTGGAGCTACATCAACATAGATTCAAGATCTTTAAAGGTTAGAATGGAATTTTATGAAACTTGTCATATTTAATAAAAATAATAATTTTTTAATATACATGCTATCATCTAAAAGTGATAGGAGGATGAATAGGAATAATAAGTGGAGAATATTTAATTTCTATAATACAAAAGTAAAATGTTGTTATTGGACAAAGACATGGAATATAATCGTTCTTATTGTCCAACAGTTTGTTTTCCGATTTCTGATTTGTATGACGAAGAACTTAATTGAACACATCAATTCAGACCGGGCCTGGCACAACCAACTCGTAAACAACAACTCATATATCTCGGTTTAAAGACTACATGATATTATCGTCTCATAATTACCCGTGATAAATTTCATGAAGCAGTTCAATGAGCATGAGTTTAATCCAATACTCAAATCCCCATTTCAGGAGTACTCATGAACGTTACATCAAACATTTGCTATGTCTAAACACTTAGACAATTTACAAGCCAATTCATGACAATCTTAATTCAATACTTACTCCCAAAGTATGATTGACTGTGGAAATTTTGAACAATCCAATTATTCAGGAAGTAAAACATGCAAAGTTGAAACACAAAATAAACAACTGACAAAAGATAGTAAGCAATACTCATAAATAAAGCTTCATTACTTAATCATCAAATGTCAATTACATTTATATTGTTACAGGTTTCTAAAATATCTATCTAATCACTAAAACTAATATCGTCCTTCAGACTAATGCTCCTTGCATGTTGAACGTGCTTAATCCTACTCATACACTTTGTGAGGGGATCTACATGATTCTCTTTTGACGATACCCTCTTGACGACGAGGAGTCATTCTTCTACCCAATGTCTGATGAAGTGGTATTTTCTATCGATATGTGTGGATCTTCCATGATCCCTTGGTTCCTTGGTCAAGGCAACTGCTCCTTCATTATCGTAGAAAATCTCTATGGGCTGTTTTATGGTTGGCATAACTCCAAGGTCTCCAATGAAGTTCTTCAACCATATAACCTCCTTTGACGCTTCCCTCGCAACTATATACTCCGAATCACATGTTGAATCAGCCATGGTCTCCTGCTTGCAACTTTTCCAAGTCACTGCTCCTCCATTGAGTGTAAACACCCAACCAGATTGAGAACGGAAGTTGTCTCGGTCTGTTTGAAAACTGGCGTCACTATAACCGGTAACTCTCAAGTCATCATTGCCACGAAGTACAAGGACCCAACCTTTGTCCTTCGTAGATACTTAAGAATCTTCTTAACTGTTATCAAGTGAGCTTTACCCGGGTTCCCTTGATATCGACTGACCATGATCAAAGCAAAAGCCACACCAGGGCGAATGCATGTCATAACATACATGATCAAGCCAACGACGGAAGCATATGGAACTCGACTCATTTCTGTTATCTCAGCATTGGTACTCGGACTCTGAGTCTTACTCAACTTGGTGCTGCTCTGGATAGGTAATTCTTCTTTCTTAGAGTTCTCCATGCTAAAACGCTTCAACACTACATCCAAGTAAGTACTTTAACTAAGTCCAATTAGTCTTTTACTCCTATTTCTCAAAATCCTTATTCCTAGAATATAAGCAGCTTCTCCTAGATCCTTCATAGCGAAACATTTTCCAAGCCAGGACTTAAATTCCTATAAGGTTGGAACGTCATTTCCTATAAGTAGTATTTCATCAACATATAATACTACAAAGCTAACTATACTCCCACTAGCTTTGACATATACATAGGACTCATCCTCACTCCTAGAGAAGCCAAACTCTTTGACCTTCTCATCAAAGCAAATATTTCATCTGCAAGAAGCTTGCTTCAATCCATAGATTGATTTCTCAAGCTTACACACTCTATTGGGGTACTTAGCATCCACAAAACCCTCTGGATGACTCATGTAAACATCTTCAACCAACTTTCCATTAAGGAAAATGGTTTTGACATCCATCTACCATATTTCATATCATGTAACGCAGCTATGGCTAGCATAACCCTAATAGATTTGATCTTGGCCACTAATGAGAAGGTCTCATCATAGTCAACCCGTGGGGTTTGAGTAAAGCCTTTCGCAACCATCCGTGCCTTCAACGTGTGTACCTTTCCATCCATGTCGTTCTTCTTCTTGAAGATCCATTTGTACCCAACTGTCTTGCGACCTGATAAATTGTCAACCAAGTTCCAAACTTGATTGTCATATATAGACTGGATCTCGCTGTCCAATGCCTCTTTCCACTTGGTAGACTCAGGGCCTGCCATGGCTTCCTTGTAGCTAGAAGGCTCTGTCACACCCCCAAACCAAGGATGGCGGAAACGTCCGGGGGTGGAGGACTTCATGTACAGTATCACAATAACGTGTATAATAGTGCTCAAAGTAAATACAACCATCATAAATATAATCGAAAAAGTTACACCATAGTATATGTTTACATGTTTCAAAAATCAATTATATTATGATGACAAAAGTAAATTGTTGACGGTTTAACGTCCCATCCTCAAAGCGCTGAAGTTTTTCCTGTTTCACTGATTTCCTGAGAATACAAGTAGTTTTGAAAAAGTGTCAACAATTAAGTTGGTGAGTTCATAAGAGTTTTGTTTGAAGTAGAAACCGTTTTCCTTGTAAAATCGATAGAGTTTGATTTCCAGAAAATCCAATATTTTCTTAGTTAAGTATGAACAGGATATTTCTATATGATGCGTTAATGAACCCTAGAATGACCCATAGATTTCCCCTATAATCGTCCAGCGTATATAAGTTATATAAGATTTAAGTTAGATAAAACGTTGAATATAGTGGGTCTGCCCTAGGTCCACAACCTAATGAGGAACAGGAGATGAGGCGGGCCCTACCAATTCTAAGCCAATCGAGACTAAATTCTTATACGACTCAAGCATATACACTCAGCGATTATAGTTGAAGTCTAACAATTCTAGATGAAATATAGTTTTAATATCATAACAACTATTTATGTGAACCTGGTACTTTGTATCTGTACCCCTTTTTGTAATAAAAACTCGGTACTTTGTATCTGTACCCCTTTTTGTATAAAAAACCCGGTACTTTGTATATGTACCCCTTTTGGTATAAAAACCCGGTACTTTGTATCTGTACCCCTTTTTGTATAAAAACCCGGTACTTTGTATCTGTACCCCTTTTTGTATAAAAACCCGGTACTTTGTATCTGTAACCCTTTTTGTATAAAAACCCGGTACTTTGTATCTGTACCCCTTTTTTTATAAAAACCCGGTACTTTGTAATGTACTCCATTTGTATGAAAACCTGGTACTTTGGAATGTACCCCATTCGTATGAAAATCCTTTTGTAATGTAAATGATCATAAACTATACCTATTATAGTTTATCAAAATGTTTGAAATGTATATGCAACCTAACTATACTTATTATAGTTTAGTATGTTTATTTGTGGTGTATAAGAACCCTTTCTATGTAAGTCAATTGTATAGTATAACATAGCTATGTTTATCTTGCTTTGTTTTGTACTAATGGTTATGATGAACGGTTCTTATAAATTCAGTAAGTAATTTCCTATTATATAAATATATCATTACAAGAAATAAATGTAATATATGAAGTCATCCAAGATTTAACACTTTGCTCAACATGTTACAAAGTGTTTTGAAAGTTATAAGCTGTTAACTAAATTTAACCTTTCTGCACTGGTTTAGAAAAATCATACGAAGTCGAAAACTAGATCCGTAAATTCTGAGAGTTCCTAAAATGTGTCTAGTTTATTAATAATTTTTATCATGATTTTTGGAAGCCTTTAACTTGTATTAAAATTCTCATATTCACAGACTGGTCCGGATTTGTGTTTGAAAAGATACGCTGTTTTGCAAAAATCACCATAAATCGTAGAAAAATCGTGTGAAGATGTGCAAGTAGTCATTTTAAAGCTAAGAAGTGGAACTACTTGCACCTAAGAAAATGTTTAAAACTAAAATGTTTAAGTTGTCCAAAACAGTCCGCGAATGGAGTTGAACTTTTCTGATGAAGGCTGTTAGAAAGGTATAGTTATGTTCTTGGTGTTTTAACTTGTATTCCCCCCCCCCCCCCCCCTAAAAACTTGAGAAAACATGAAAATGTAGGGGTATGAACTCACCTTGAGTGATTTCAGTAGATGGATGATGGAGAAAAGATGTGTTCAACTCAAGAACACTTGAAGAATCACTTGTAGATTCGAAGATCTAACAAGAATGTGATGATGTTTGTGTAAGGAATCATTGATTTGAGAATGAGGAAAGTGTAATAATCATGGAGAGGATGAATTATACTTACCAAGAGTGTGAGAAAGCTTGATAATCATCCTTGAATCTCGAATTTGATAGAGGAAGTTTGAGAGAAAAGTGGAGTTGGATCCTTGGTGAAATGAGAGCAAATGAGAGAAGTGAGGAGAGAGGATGGGTTGTTCCAGCTCTAAGAACGTGGGGAAAGATGATAATTGAGTGGAAAGGACATTGAAGTGACCTAGGTAAGGTGGGGAGGTGTGACTGGTCATAGAGTGGGTGTGGGGGTGGTTGCTTGTGTCATAAAGTAAAGCAAAGTCAACACTCCACCTTAATTATTCACCCACTAGATTTTATTATTTGAATAAGGATTTTCAAGAAAATATGATTAAATTATGAATATTTAGGGTTCATTATGTTAAAATATGATTTTGGGTGAAAATCCCGTGTTAAAATCTCGAAAAACGAGCTTAAAATGTTAAAAATATTGAAAATGGGTGAAAAACGTCAAAAATCCGAAGTTCCTGGCCGAAGTCGCGAGGCCTCGGCTCTTAAGGAGTTGAGAACCGAAAGTGGGGAAAGGACCGAGAGTAGAAGGGAAGACCGAAAGTGCAGAAGGAGGAACCGAGAGCGAGGCTCGGTCTTGGTGGCTTGAGCGAGGTTCGGCCCGAGAGCAGCCTTCGGGATCGGCTCAGGAGGGTTCGGCTTGCAGGAGGTCTCGGTTCTCAGGGTCTCGGTCTCGGCTGCTGAGGTTTCGGTTCCGGTTCCTGAGAGGGTTTCGGTTCCTTGAGAGGGGTTTCGCTTCCTAAGAGGAGTTTCGGCTTCTTAAGTCCGTTTTTCGCGTAGACTTCCGTTTTTGGGCTGTTTTCGCCAAATTCGAGGGTCGGGATGCCCCGAGTGATTATAGAAAGTTGAGAGAGATTTGGGAGAGATTTGTCATACTTGGAGAGATTTGGCATACTTAGAGAGATTTAGGAGACATTTGACATACTTGGAGAGATTTGACATTTAGAGAGATTTTTGGGAGAGATTTCACATACTTAGAGAGATTTGACATACAAAGAGATATTTGGGAGAGATTTCACATTCTTGGAGAGATTTGGGAGAGATTTGACATTCTTAGAGAGATTTCACATACAAAGAGATATTTGGGAGAGATTTCACATTCTTGGAGAGATTTCACATACAAAGATATATTTGGGAGAGATTTCTCATTCTTAGAGAGATTTGGGAGAGATTCTCGATAAGAAGAGAAAGAGTGAAAACGATTGAGAGAGGTTTCGTTTGTGACAAATGTGGGTGTCCGGCTTCGCAATGCAAGGTCCGTAAACCCTGTTAAGCCTTGTTTAAGGATCTTACACACTCCTGATGAGTATGCAACATTGTTTTATCGATTTGGCTCGTCACTTACAACAATTTTAGGTTAAGGAGATCTAGACGTACGTACTTTTCGATTTATGATCTCTCATTAGAATAGCGAGTTGTTTAGTAAATACATAATGTAAGCCCTAGTACACAAGGGTTAGCTGAGTTGACCGGTTTGACTTGTTGACTTTATTTGACTTTGAATTGACTAGAATTTGACGGTTGTCACATCATCCCCCCGTTAGAGGGAATTTCGTCCCGAAATTTGCACTTTGAATGGGGATCCAAGAATTCGGAGGAAAGATTAGGGAAACTTTTCGCAATATAAGAAATTGATTATGGTGAGGAATAACCTGCCTGATGTCACATGTCGGCCTTGGAATTTCTTATTGTTTATGCTCTCAATTTTCTCCTTGGCATTACTACTATGCATGCTTTAATCGATGCTAGATTTAACATATAAAAAAATTTAGAATTTAAACGTCGATGTTAGAGTCACGTACTGATATTTGCAGGCAGTTCTGGGGTGGTCTCTCCTTCGGTGATCGCAAGCACCCTTCCACCACCACTGGCATCTCTTGTTCTTGGGCAGTCCCTTTTAAAGTGTCCCGTTTCTCCACACTTGAAACAGGCTGGGGTTGCTCTAAAGCCAGAGACCTGATTGATGGGTCGTGCTGGTGCCTTACAGAAACTGACAGTGTGCCCCTCTCTGTCGCAGTTTTTGCAATGTATCTTCCGGCAAGCCCCAGTGTGATGGAAGTTACACTTGTTGCATTTCGGAAGGGTTCCAGCGTATTGTTTCATGGGAGTTGGCGTGGTGAGGGTTGTGGCAGCATGAACAGCAAAAATTGGCGTGGTTGTCGTAGTGTTATGACTGGCACGATGGTCGATGAGTTGTTGTGCCAACTCCTTGGCGCTGTCGAAGGTAGTTGGTCTTGAGGCCAGTACGCTATCTTGAATTTCGGGGGACAATCCCCAGAGGTATCGCTCCAACTTTTTGTCTTCCGGGGTGAGCATAGAGGGACAAAGGAGTGCTAGATCACAGAATCGGTTGGTGTAAGTTGTAAGGTCAGAGCCTGCCATTCTGAGATTCCAAAATTCTTGCTCCAGCTTTTGCACTTCGCCTCTTGAGCAATATTATTTCAGCATCATCTTCTTTAAGTCCTCCCAACTTAACGAGTTAGCCACTATAAGCGTAAGCGACTTAACTCTGCCGTTCCACCAAGTGAGAGCTCTTCCGATGAAGGTGAACGCCGCGTACTTGACTTTGCTCGCTTCGGGGCAAGCACAAATTTCGAAGATTGCTTCGGTTCTCTCGAACCATTGAATTAGTGCGATGACGCCCCCACTTCCATCGAAAGAATCGGGTTTGCCATTTGTGAAGTCCTTGTAAGTGCATTCCTTTGTGCGTCCTGTATTGTCCCCGTGGTTAGAGTTTGTGGCTCCCGATCCAGCACCGCCAGCACCATTTGTACCAATTTGTGACATTGCAGCTGCCACGGCTGCTGTTACTGCAGCTTGGAACATTGCGGGATCAAACTGAGGAGGTGGCGTTGGAGATGGTGGTGCTGTGCTGCCGGAAGGTTTGGGTCTTTTCCTTGGCGGCATAGTTCTATCATAAATTGCAAAAGAATGATCAGATGGTAAGTTTATACTAGCAAAGACAAGTCAGTTGTTATTGAATTAGATTTTTCTGCATTATGCTCCGATTTAAGAATGCCTTATATGTAATTCATAAAGGAAGTCCATATGAATGAACTTCATGAGTTTAGTAGGTTTTGTATCCAAGTGAAACCTTGAAATTTGATCCAACCTTTGAAAGAGAATTAGGAACGATCCCGGAGCTAAGTTACTCTAGTCCAACAACTTGACTAGTGTGGGTTTCAGATAGACTTCTATGGTAGCATGATGAAAGTATTTGGACAAGGGGTGACACAGAACTTAGTTGACTGACAATGTCATTGATGTTTAAGATGTAACAGGCTTGGGAAAATTGACTTTGTAGAGGGTCTTACATCACATCCGGAGCAGGAGAGTTTTGGCCGCCTAAAGGCCTAACCAAAAGTACCTACAGTACAAGATAGTTTCATAGAGGATGCCACATAGGACATAGATAGGAAAAACGATTCATTTTTAACAGGGAAAGAAAGTAAGGTATCTACTACTGGCGGCGGTCATCCCTCTGGTGAACCCTTAGTTCAGCTAGTTGCCGCTCCTTATCAAGCATGTGCCTTTCGTACACCCTCTGGCGTACTCGAAGTTTTTATGACTTCGGTTCGTGTTTTAGCCAGTGCTTGCAGCCGGGTTTCATGGTCTCTCTCAGATTTTTTTACGAGTGTGCTCAAGGCGATTGGTGCGGATTGTATGCATTCTTGCATTTGCATCGACCTTTACGATATGATGGAGAGTTGTTCTGCCCTGAATCTCATTTCGGGCAACTCTACTGACCTAGATTGAAAGAATTCTATCTGTTGAGCTTCCTTCGCTTATGTCGTAGAAGCTTCGGTCTCCACTAAACGGCATAGGTTGGGCTTGCTCTTCGCTCCAGGTTTCCAAGCATTCTACCCAAAGAGGCGTCGGGCCTTGGAAAGTCGGACGAGGGTTAGGATTCGGAACAAGAGCCATCGGGGTAGGTTCTCCACTTCAGGGTCGGAGTCAGAACCATCAACCAAGTCTTCAGCTTGGTGACCATCCATAGGGATTGGGTAATCATTCCCTGACTCCTCTCCGAGCCATTCAGTATTGCCGTGGTTGGGGTAGTACGAGTCGTCGTAGGGATAGAATCCAGCCATGATATCTTCGCGAGAAATGGGAATATAAGAAATAACTAAGTAGGCGTACTAATTAGATAATTATAAGATGATCTTTATCAGGTACTTCAATACATTGTTTAGTGCATACTAGTCATATGTATTTGGGACATGATAGACCTTCGAATAAGCGACCCTAACTCTAAATCCCCAATCCAACGAGAACAGGAAGTAAAGCAAAGATCCACAATTCTACGTCTATGACGTCCTGGATACATATAATTTTAATGTATCCACTAAGCAATTATTGACCTATTGATAAAAATCTATTTAGTTCTCAGATAAGTATTTATAATAACGCAAAATACCCCTATGGTATTTCATTGTGGTAGTGTTGGTAAGTTTTTAGACTTGTTGTCACATCACAACCATTCTTGGGCATATGCCAATCACTCCTCGGACCAGCATAGTTGATCAGGCTATGCCACTCCCAAGACTGACCATACATCCCCGAGTTTACCTGTGATATCCAACAATCATTACTTTTGTTTTGTTCTAGAACGATGCTGACCTTAGCATGTATGCATGCATGTATACTTTTAATAAAAAACTATTTATTTCTAAAAGTATAGTTGTTTTGAAAACTTTAAATAAGAGACTCTAGTCCCAATGCATTTATAGTTTGTATATCTTACTAGATTATGACCCGCGTTAAACGCGGGGAAACGCATAAAAATCATAGAATTGTATATAGATATTACACCACAGGAAACATAACAATTAAAAGTACATTTCCATAGCTATTTTAAATTCATTAACATACATTATAATAACTATTTTAATTTCATAACAATTCAAAGTACATTACCGTAATCAATAAACCTAAGAATTATTTTCCCGTTCCTGGTCCACTGTTACCTTTTCATTTGGGAAAAACAATGTATTCTTCAGTTAGCTCGAAATACACCTCATATAGGTCCCCTACTTTTACCACCACTTTACCAACCCACCAACCATCTCTGTCATTTGTATCCACCATTGATATGATATTATATACATCCACCATAATTTGAGGAGGAACTAACCTCACTTATTCTTTTTCTACAAACTCTCTTAGTGGCATGAGGTCGTGATTAAGCAGGGTTTGATAATTAACAAAAAATATTCTATTAGATCTACATCTCTTGATGGTTGCAGGATAGTAGGATCCCTCTTGGTTCGTTTTAAGAGATTTCAACTTTTTGACCATCAGTATACGCCATGAAGTCAGTCCTACAAATCACTTTCTTATTTCAATAACGTGTAACTTTGATGTTTATAAGCACATTATGTTGTAAAATATCTTACTTTAAAAGAAAAAATCAATGATTAAATATTTTTTGTATACTTACATGTTGTTTTTAATTCACATTATAATAATGCCAAACATGTTTATTTTACATATTGTTGAACGGTATCTAGGGCTAATAAGAAAGATATGAAAATCATACAAAACTATCTATACTGTTTTTTGTCGTAGATGAGATACAAACTCTAAATTTGTTGACGGATATGAAGATGTTAAAACCAAAATTTTTGTATTCAAACATCTTGAAGACAATGTTTTCTAATTCACTTTTTAGGTTGAATTCCTTGTGATTTTATTTCAAAAATCCACAATATATGTTGAAATTAATAATAGATTGTTAGATTATTTACCTTAATTGAAAATATTGTGGATCATGATGTTGCTTCTTGTAGATGTGGCAGTTTTTTTTATAGAGGAGAAGAACATGAATCTTGAGTTAACTGCTTTTAGGGATACGTTTTGGTTGAACAATTTTAAATGGGCTTAAACTACGATTTGGCTTTATGGATCTAGCAACCAACCATCTTTTTTGGGCTTTTATCCTGGGAATGATTTGTAAGGAATTTTGAAAGATTTTTTTTTAATTTTAACACTTTTTGCAAGCACCAACATACCAACAAGAGATTTACATATATTTACATATTTATAAATACAACAAATAAGCATTATTGTATCTTAGGTTAGTATATAAAACAATTTAAGACTACAATGATATAATGAGTATATTATTAAAGTAAATTGTTGTGATAATAAAACATTAAATAATATTTATTTTTATTTACTAATAAAAGAAAGAAAAAAATAGTTGACTTACTAAAGTACAATGTTATTTGTTCCAAAGACTTACAACAACCGAAAGAAACACATTAATATATTTTAGGGTAAAATGTCCAATTTGTTCCAAAGACTTACAACAACCGAAAGAAACACATTAATATATTTTAGGGTAAAATGTCCAATAGGTGGAAAATATATCAATTTGAATATTTAAGGGTAATTATTGTTCAATATGTGGAAAATATGTAAATTTACTATGCAGGTCAAATATGGAAAATAGAACGGGAATGGCAAATATGTCAACTTGACTGTGTAAGGGCATATATGTCCAATAGTGGATAAAATGAGCATTGTTTTTATTTCAATGATATCTACACTTAATAACACCAACAAACCTTCAATACCCACATAAAAATAGAAATGTACATCCTAGTCAGAAGTAGATTGTTGTTGTGGAGTATGTATTGAAAGTTCGTTGCTATTTTTGAAATTCAATTTGTGTTGACATTTTCCTGAAAATATTATTAAAGTCGAACAAAAAGTGTTAATCTGACAGAAAGAATATTGTGCTAATAATATGATTAATTAAGTAGTTTTGGAGCTATATATATATATATATATATATATATATATATATATATATATATATATATATATTAAAAGTAGTTTTTGAGGAGGGAAAAAACAATTACTTTTGTTGGCATTTATTAGATTTTAATCCCGTAGTACAATGACTTCATATTTATTATCTCTGTTTCAAAAACAACAAATTCATGCTTTTATTAAAAGCAGTTTTCGAGCAGGGGTAAAATAGTCAAATTCGTTGCCATTTTCTATTTGTATTCCCATGGTACATTGAAGTCCAAGTTTGTTAATCCTAAATGCTTTGACCTGATATAGTTGTCGACAAAAACTTTCAAGGCAACTATATCGAAAGTATATTAGTTAAAAAAATGTCATTTACTATTGAAACCCACTTTATGTTTTGTTTAAGTACAAAAATGTCCAAAAATATGAAATTGTAAAATAACAAATCCATAAATTTAGTAACTGGATTTTTTACATGATAAATTAATATTTGGACAAGAAAACTAATTTTATTAGATCACGATGTTTTAGTATGAAAAAGACTCTACATGTAAGAAAAAACAACACTACTTTCGTACACCACGTTATTGATTATATTGAAATGGTTAAAAAATGATATGAAATGTCTGATTATCTAGAATATCTAAAGGACCTCTTTGTAGATAATATTTTTTGTTTTATTAGTTAAATGACCTTCCTTATTTAAGATGAGTACCTTCAATCCTTTTTTACTAAGCATGCGAGAAACGGCTACATAATTGACCATGAGTGAAGAAGGGTCTACGCAAGTACAATCCAACAGTTGAAAATGATTGTTACAATAATAATAAAAAAATATAAATTAACAGAATCAGACTTGGCGTTATTGGTAACATTGAAATATTTCGAAAAAAAAAACAATGAAATGTCTAAATATCTATAATCGTTGAATGACTTCTTTGTAGACAACATTTTTTGTTTTATTAGTTAGACAACCTTTTTTGTCACATATGAATACCTTCAATCTTTTTTTACTTGTGACACAAGAAGCATCCACATATAACTTATCATGAGTGAGTCGGGTCTACGCAAGTATAATCCAACATTTGTTAATGATTTTCCTTGACTTTTGTTAATGGCAACGACCGATCAATGTTTCATTGGTAATGTTTTCCTGCATATTTTTCTTGCTGCACGATAACTTACTATAATGTTTTTTTCCTAGGGACCAATTGTGTAATATTTTTTTTGCACATGGACCATTTCTGTAAAGTTTTCATGCATTGCTATTATCGGTAAAGAGCCATAAGTATGGTGCTTTTATGGGCCAAACTGAGCTTCATTTGCATTTGGAATATAAGATGCCTATTTAAAAATGGTATAAACTCTTGAGTATAAACTAAAAAAAAAACTTCAAAAACAAACAAAAATCATTGATAATTACAATAAATTGCTATTTTAGATTTAGGCATAAATATGTTGCTATGTTTGTAAGAAGAGGTGTTTTTGTTGTACTAATCTTAATTTAATTGTTATAATATCCAAGCCAATCCAACAATAATTCAGGAATACGACGTCTCTTTAGCAACATACAGGGCATGAAAAATTCAACTGAAAAGAGTAATTAAAATAAATCCAACCATAAAAATTCAACAAATGAGGTAGTTGTAAAGTGTAATACTAAATTTCCAATTTAAACAAAGAAGATATCCTGTAATTGCATATGCCTAAAGCTTCAACATAACCACAATAATTGGCGAATCTTGAAATAGAAATTTTGATAAAATACAACATCCATAATGTAATCTCTATATAAGAACATCACACAAAGATATAAGTGAAGTCAAATTTTAAAAAGAAATGATTGCAGGGGCTAAAGCTTCAACCAAACCACAACAATTCCATGAGATAAAAGAAGAAGGCGATGGAAGAGGGAATAACTTTATAAACTTTTTCTTATACTTCCACTATTTGTAACACATTGAATGAAAGAGGACGTACAAGAACTTTAAACGTATTTCAGCAAGATTGTTGTCTTGTATCCCATAGCTACAATTAGAAAATAAAAATATGTAGAATAAAAAAGGATATTACTATTAGTAACCTTATCAAAATCAATAAGAAATACATGAATCTAGAAAAGTTCAACTAATGATGACATTTGTAGACGTTAGAACATAAAAAAGGATAAATCATGTTTATAACCCATAAAAGTCGAAATGGGTATGTATATATTAATCAGTATGTTACCTCCTAATCTAAAGAACAATTTCCTGTTAGTTGGAATCATGTAAAATCCAATTCTAGTAGAAGAATCCTATCACGAAGCCAATGCTCTTGAAGGAATGCTTAACCCTACAACAAGTGCTCTTAATTCCATTGTATTCTTTGATGAATTAAAACCAAGCCCACCTCAATTTTACGATAAAATATATACTTTACATCAACCAAAATCCCTAAATTGTAAATAGGTCTGAAGCTTTTTTTTATATATATAGCAAGGGATAGTTAATCACAACTATCAATCACAAGTAGGTGTTCTCAACTATTTGTTCATCAATATAGAGAAAAGTGATCAATTATATGTATCTTTCACATAGGACTAAAATTTAACACGAGTATTACTGAATTTATTAGGAACAATGGATGCGACCAAATGAAACTATATAGACAGAAGTAGCCATGTCGGTAAATAAATAAATGTATAGCCATTTTCTTACAATTTTTCATCAAGACTCAAAGTTAATCCCTAATCAAACATAATCACATTCCATAGTCAAGAATCAAAGAAGAAATGATATATATTTCATCCTATCTCATAATTCAGGAGAAACCTAAAAGATGTGAAGTTTATATGTAAAGTAGAATCCAACATATCTGGCCAATCCAAGAAACCTTGTGCTCATTGTATAATGTCCTCACATTCATCCATTTACCTAAACAAAAAAACTATACCTTACTAACTACACTGATATATATTTTTGGTTCAAGGTCTTACTCAAATAGGGAGTGCGCATAAAATACATAATAGATAAGCTCAAAAGAAGAATAAGAAATGCATGTGGAGATGTAAAAGTGGAATCAAGTCTACATGATTTACTACAAAACAAACTATTATGTGATAAAAAATAAAGAATTTCATCAATAAATAGGGTAGATGGCAGTAGGTACATGAATCATATGTGTACCTTAAGACTGCAATCAGTTTGTAGATGTTCCCAGAAACCACTATCGATATCTTTCCTTAAATTGAATAAATTCAGGAATTTGAACACTCATCTTATGTCCAACTAAAATTAACAAAAAAGAAGAATTGATGTAGTTAAGAATGAGTGATTGAACCTTTCAGTCCGGGCAGCCACAAATCGCTTGAAAGAAGCTTTTCTTTTGATGTTTTTTTGTTCCCAGACTGGTATAGCTCAATCAAAGAAATAGCAACCTAGATTTGTTGACTAGGTTTGGATAGATCTTAATGCATGCAGTAATAAAAGTACCTCTGCCCAAGCATATTTAGAATGGATCTACACAACAACATTTTAGCTTCTAAGTTTAAGGATGAAATGTAAAATCTGATAGAAAATAAATAATTTTTGAATGAAAACAAAACATTTGAAAATATATTTTATGGGACATAAAAGCAAAGAATGGACAATAGAGTACATACACAATTTAAAAATATTTCGTTGAAAACATACACACTTGTAGAAACAGGTTGCATGCAAAATAATTTGGAACATCAAAATCAACAAAAGCTTAATAAAAATGTCATTTGATGATCGTAATAATCTGGTCAAAAGGGAAAAGTTCACACACAAATAGTTAATACCCATGATCAGATTATACCATCAAACAAAGAAAGTGTCTTTTTGGCGTATATCCGAAAATGCAACTAACCACAAGGATAGAAAATGTTATTTACCAAACAAACATATTAATTAGCATACGTGAGGATATTACAATCAAATGAAGTTAATCATACATGAGGATACTACATGGTATAAATATTAAAATAATATAAATATTATAGAAGTTAATCATTAATAAAAAATATTGAAAATTGTTATTTGTATAATACATTGGAACAGTTTGTCAAAAAGTATATCATGTTTATCTAAAAGCAATTTATAAATTAATTATAAACTAGTGTAGGTGGTTGGATGTGAATTTAAATAGCAAAAGCATACAATGCAATTTTAATAAAAAAAATGAAATAGACTCAAAGAAAGTAAAATGTCACTTTAGATAAGATCATAGCACAGTGAAATTACAGGCATATCCCTGAACTTCGATGATATCCCTCCTGTCCCCGTGCATTCCAATTTGCAAGTACCTAAAACCAAAAAAAAAATATTGCTTGAATAAGAAACTTACTGGAGGGTAAAAAAGGAAAGCTAACCACTAATATGTATAATTGCTCTGGTGTCTTTGTAATGTCAAACATTCTAGCATGAGACCCTTTCTTTCTCTTCACCAGAATATATATCATTCGTACATGTCATCACAAAAATTTACAAATAAATGCAAAATAAAAAAATAAAAAAAATTGTGCATAAGAGATGATAAAATGTATTGCAGGCCTAATAAGTTGTCTCAGGTGATTATCATCAACACCTTCCCGGTTAGGATCTCTTAAGCTATCCTGTAAATGAGTTTTAAAAAAAAGAAACATATTAAAACTATTATACTTTAAAAAGTCTAAATTATAACAGAAGTATCATGCTGTTTCTTGCATATAACCCTACAATTATTTTTCTGAAAAATAAGATGAAATAAATTGGAAGTTAATAGTACAATTCACTTGAATTTTAAATTTTAACCAAAAAAAACGATAGCACCATATTGGTCACATTCAGTTAACAACAAAAATTAATTACTCTACCAATAGTCAATTCAGATCCAGTTAACAAAAAAACAAATACACGCCTTGCAAACCAATGTGGCTATATATATGAGGCTATAAATGGAGAGCCTACACCACAATTAATGAAAAAAAGTCATATCTTAGAAAACTCATAATTTACAATGAAGGATAAAAGGTTCCAAACCCAGAAACTAAATCTTTAATAAATCCTAAAAATCCAACCAATGAAGCTTTAAGAATTAACGTTTTAATGTTTTTGGTATAAGAATATTTTCTTGTGGAAATGATTTTATTAATGGTTTTAAATATTAAAGTCACTTTTTTCTACATAAAACACCAAGCATTGCTAATACTTCAACTTCATAGTTCTTTTTAACACAATCTTCCTACACAACAGATAAATATATAATGCACTAAGGAACTGCCATAAAGAATATTTTGTCCCGAGAAGGATCCAAGTAAATTCACATAAATTAAGATTAAAAATAGCACAAAAATAACCACAATGTTCATGTAAAAAGATAGTCGGTTTCTTTCTTCACAATCATAATATCAATAACCACTCATCAGAAACCAGAAAAATTATAATTTCATAATGCATAAAACTAATATAACTTCAATTTTTGAAAACATATACCTCGAGAAATAGAATGAGAAACTGGACTTCAAGACCTTATCGAACTCCAACAGGTCACAAATCCTTTCTACAATAGTGGAGCCCTAATAGGAAACAATCATCCTATAACAAACCAAAAAGAACAGATGAAGAGATGATGATTGATGACAGTAGGTTTAGAGATGAATTTGAATCAGAAGAGAAATAAAAGAACAAAAAAACTCAAAAGCTTCTCACTTTTGATGCCCTTAGAGGTGTGCTTCAAAAAAAAAAAAAAAAAAAACAACTCAGAATACAATAACAGGTTATTGGAAATTGAGGTCCAGCTTACAACTCATAAAAATCGAAAATCACAATACTAAGAAGGACTGAAGGTGATCAATTGAGTCGAAAATCGATTGAAAAGAGCCTTAGAGGGCTCCTCAGTCTATACATCATGCGTTTTTCAAGATTTTTGATCGGATTTACCAATTTAGCAATTTCCTACTCGAGGTGCTTCGATTAAATGGCGCATACCCTTTTGCTCTTCTTAACTCCTGATTATGAACGTCGATTAAATGGCACGTACTTGTTTATGCCCTATTCTCTATGCTTCCATGGGGTTTAGCCCAATTCGCTAACGTATCAGGCCATCAAACATGAAAGCGTAATCGGATAGTAGAAATCAAAGTAGAAATCGAGATTGAAACTTACATCAGAGTATCTAACGAAGGTGGAGGGTTTGAAGATAGAGGTGTCGCGTCGCCTACATGAGGGCAGAACCGACAAGATTATTTCATGAAGGTAACTGGCTTTGGATTCTTCCAGTCGGAGGGTGCGTCCGATTGTAGATCGGCCATTAAATCAATTTCTAGAGAGAAGTGTCGATCGATTAGAGAAGGAGGGGCGAAGGCAATTCTATTGAGGCGGTGGTGGTAGCTGGAAACAATCTATCTCAAGATGTACCTGAGGCGGTGAAAGAAGGAACGGTAAGTAAGTAGGTGGGGATTAAACTAACCACGGTAAACAAACTCATGAACAGTATCCGGGTAGGCGGTGGATCGGCGGACATGTTAAAGAAACTATGGTTGAGTCAAAGCAACCCGTTGAACAGTACCCCGAGTTAGGTACTGTTCATAAGGATGCTGTAAATTAATTATATATATAATAATAAAAAATGCACCTTTCATCCTAAAAGTCACATCAAAGCTAATTTGAATTTCAAAAAACCAGTTTCCCAATGTATTATCGTTTCAATACATACCAAATTATCCCACTTAAAAATAAAACCTCCGGTTCTAAAAATCATAATAGCACATTAAACTGTTATTGCCCTTATAACTTCAAACCAAATTCTTCTATCTTTTGGCCCTTTAAAATCAAAATTTCAGTTTTAATATCATTTTATTCAAAAAAACCAGTTTTCCAATGCATTATTGTTTCTTTTAAATTCATTTTTCATGTATTTTTCATTGATGACCAGAATTTCATTGATGACCAGAATACCCTTAACCTTCAGAAACTCCAAAACCATCCCAAGGCTATTCACAATATTTTCATGTATGAAATTGACATAAACCTCAAAGAGAAACGATTGTCCATCACATGTACCCAAAATAATTTATAAATTTCGGATCTCTCCTCTAAAACTTCTAATAAGGTTGCCACTTTGCACATTCAACACTTTATTAGGAAAAAAAAGAAACAAAACCTTAGAAATCTAGTTTTAGTTCATACTTATATATCTTTACATTGACACGCATGTGTGTTCTGTGAAAGGGAGGAAGATGTCTTTCTCATCAGGTGACAATATATACTAAACAACACCATAAGATGTATTTAAATTGGTGCCAAAAAATAAAGGTACCATGTACCCAATTTCAAAGAAAAAATTGTAAAATAAATGATAAGAACTTGCAAAATTATTTTTCTTATATCCAATTCACATATGGCTGTAAGCAATAAAAGTAAGCCTAAGTTTCCATTTCCATATAAATGAATGGAAATTGCAACCTTTAAAAATGCAGGAAAAAAAAGTTTACCTGAGAATCATCTGAAAATACCAACAACAAAGGAGATGTAATACAATATAAAGGACCCTACTACAACCAGTAAATTCAAAACAAAGGCCTTCATAATCCAACATGCTCAAGTTTCATTAAATGACCAATATTTTCCTCTTTGTCTGAAAAAATATTTATTTATAAAATAATTCAGCACCAAATTTGAACTACTTCAAATATACCAACTGAAATGTTTGTAGTTTCAAAGTAAATCATTCTTCAAATGGACACCATGTCATGAAAATCAAAAAAATTGGAGTTAGGAATGCTTGCTTTCACCTGTTATAACATACTAATGCCCTCAATAAGAAGAATATTGCATGGCTAAGTATAATCTGGCAATAGCGGCAAAAGAAGCACCTTCAAAGCAGAGAAAATGTATTAAAATAAATCGATAAATAAATCTCGGACAAAAAATCTACTAGAATGTCAAAAAATTACAAAAAATTTTGGATTGTAAAGAGATTACATGAAAGCTTCATAGTTCTAACCTGACATCATCTTAAACCTTCTTAATCTATCAAAGAAACGCAAGAGAGAGAGAGATAGATAATGGCGAACGTGATGAGAATGAAAGAAATATATAAACCTGAGTGATAAGAGACAGAGAAAAATCGTAGGAGATTACGAAATCACCTGACATAACTCGACATAGTTGATTTGTGCATACTGCATACCATCGTGGCTAAATCCTTGGCAGGAGGGTTTACAATGTTTCATCTTCACAAACAGAGGAGAATTGACAATTTGATTCCCTTGATATATATTTCGTAATTGATATATATGTGATTTTAAGAGAAAATTGATTGAAGAAAACAATGTAAAAAAAGAAAACAGATCAAAATTATCATTTCAATGCCTAATTTAAAACCTGATTTTATGGGATTTGATTACATTTCATTCCTATAGAGAAGTTACGGATTGTTCAAAAGAAACGGTCTTTGACTTGGTCATGATGATGTCATTAAAATAATCTAAGGGTGGAAATGTTATAAATGAAATGTAATCAAAGGTTCTGATTGTTTAAGATGATGTCATAAGGTTTCTCTTTTAATAATATTTAGAGATGTGGTTCGATATACTAAGTTCACTATAAACAATGCTCTGATACCAATCTGTCACACCCCTAAACCAAGGATGGCGGAAACGTCTGGGGGTGGAGGACTTCATGTACAGTATCACAACAACGTGTATAATAGTGTTCAAAGTAAATACAACCATCATAAATATAATCGAAAAAGTTACACCATAGTATATGTTTACATGTTTCAAATATCAATTACATTATGATGACAAAAGTAAATTGTTGACGGTTTAACGTCCCATCTTCAAAGCGCTGAAGTTTTTCCTGTTTCACTGATTTCCTGGGAATACAAGTAGTTTTGAAAAAGTGTCAACAATTAAGTTGGTGAGTTCATAAGAGTTTTGTTTGAAGTAGAAACCGTTTTCTTTGTAAAATCGATAGAGTTTGATTTCCAGAAAATCCAATATTTTCTTAGTTAAGTATGAACAAAATATTTCTATATGATGCGTTAATGAACCCTCGAATGACCAGTAGATTTCCCCTATAATCGTCCAGCGTATATAAGTTATATAAGATTTAAGTTAGATAAAACGTTGAATATAGTGGGTCTGCCCTAGGTCCACAACCCAACGAGGAACAGGAGATGAGGCGGGCCCCACCAATTCTAAGCCAATCGAGACTAAATTCTTATACGAATCAAGCATATACACTCAACGATTATATTTGAAGTCTAACAATTCTAGATGAAATATAGTTGTAATATCATAACAACTATTTATGTGAACCTGGTACTTTGTATCTATACCCCTTTTGTAATAAAAACCCGGTACTTTGTATCTGTACCCCTTTTTGTATAAAAAACCCGGTACTTTGTATTTGTACCCCTTTTTGTATAAAAACCCGATACTTTGTATCTGTACCCCTTTTTGTATAAAAACCCGGTACTTTGTATCTGTAACCCTTTTTGTATAAAAACCCGATACTTTGTATCTGTACCCCTTTTTGTATAAAAACCCAGTACTTTGTATTTGTACCCCTTTTTGTATAAAAACCCTGTACTTTGTAATGTACCCCATTTGTATGAAAACCCGGTACTTTGGAATGTACCCCATTCGTATGAAAATCTTTTTGTAATGTAAATGATCATAAACTATACCTATTATAGTTTATCAAAATGTTTGAAATGTATATACAACCTAACTATACTTATTATAGTTTAGTATGTTTATTTGTGGTGTATAAGAACCCTTTCTATGTAAGTCAATTGTATAGTACAACATAACAATGTTTATCTTGCTTTTTTTTTTTGTACTAATGGTTATGATGGAGGATTCTTATAAATTCAGTAAGTAATTTCCTATTATATAAATATATCATTACAAGAAATACATGTAATATATGAAGTCATCCAAGATTTAACACTTTGCACAACATGTTACAAAGTGTTTTGAAAGTTATAAGCTGTTAACTAAATTTAACCTTTCTGCACTGGTTTAGAAAAATCATAGAAAAATCATACGAAGTCGAAAACTAGATCCGTAAATTCTGAGAGTTCCTAAAATGTGTCTAGTTTATTAATAATTTTTATCATGATTTTTGGAAGCCTTTAACTTGTATTAAAACTCTCATATTCACAGACTGGTCCGGATTTGTGTTTGAAAAGACACGCTGTTTTGCAAAAATCACCATAAATCGTAGAAACATCGTGTGAAGATGTGCAAGTAGTCATTTTAAAGCTAAGAAGTGGAACTACGTGCACCTAAAAAATGTTTAAAACTAAAATGTTTAAGTTGTCCAAAGCAGTCCGTGAATGGAGTTGAACTTTTCTGATGAAGGCTGTTAGAAAGGTATAGTTATGTTCTTGGTGTTTTAACTTGTATTCCCCCCCCCCCCCCCCCCGGTAAAAACTTGAGAAAACATGAAAATGTAGGGGTATGAACTCACCTTGAGTGATTTCAGTAGATGGATGATGGAGAAAAGATGTGTTCAACTCAAGAACACTTGAAGAATCACTTGTAGATTCGAAGATCTAACAAGAATGTGATGATGTTTGTGTAAGGAATCATTGATTTGAGAATGAGGAAAGTGTAATAATCATGGAGAGGATGAATTATACTTACCAAGAGTGTGAGAAAGCTTGATAATCAGCCTTGAATCTTGAATTTGATAGAGGAAGTTTGAGAGAAAAGTGGAGTTGGATCCTTGGTGAAATGAGAGCAAATGAGAGAAGTGAGGAGAGAGGATGGGTTGTTCCAGCTCTAAGAACGTGGGGAAAGATGATAATTGAGTGGAAAGGACATTGAAGTGACCTAGGTAAGGTGGGGAGGTGTGACTGGTCATAGAGTGGGTGTGGGGGTGGTTGCTTGTGTCATAAAGTAAAGCAAAGTCAACACTCCACCTTAATTATTCACCCACTAGATTTTATTATTTAAATAAGGATTTTCAAGAAAATATGATTAAATTATGAATATTTAGGGTTCATTATGTTAAAATATGATTTTGGGTGAAAATCCCGTGTTAAAATCTCGAAAAACGAGCTTAAAATGTTAAAAATATTGAAAATGGGTGAAAACGTCAAAATCCGAAGTTCCTGGCCGAAGTCGTGAGGCCTCGGCTCTTAAGGAGTTGAGAACCGAAAGTGGGGAAAGGACCGAGAGTAGAAGGGAAGACCGAAAGTGCAGAAGGAGGAACCGAGAGCGAGGCTCGGTCTTGGTGGCTTGAGCGAGGTTCGGCCCGAGAGCAGCCTTCGGGATCGGCTCAGGAGGGTTCGGCTTGCAGGAGGTCTCGGTTCTCAGGGTCTCGGTCTCGGCTGCTGAGGTTTCGGTTCCGGTTCCTGAGAGGGTTTCGGTTCCTTGAGAGGGGTTTCGCTTCCTAAGAGGAGTTTCGGCTTCTTAAGTCCGTTTTTCGCGTAGACTTCCGTTTTTGGGCTGTTTTCGCCAAATTCGAGGGTCGGGATGCCCCGAGTGATTATAGAAAGTTGAGAGAGATTTGGGAGAGATTTGTCATACTTGGAGAGATTTGGCATACTTAGAGAGATTTAGGAGACATTTGACATACTTGGAGAGATTTGACATTCAGAGAGATTTTTGGGAGAGATTTCACATACTTAGAGAGATTTGGGAGAGATTTAACATTCTTGGAGAGATTTGACATACAAAGAGATATTTAGGAGAGATTTCATATTCTTGGAGAGATTTGGGAGAGATTTGACGTTCTTAGAGAGATTTCACATACAAGAGATATTTGGGAGAGATTTCACATTCTTGGAGAGATTTCACATACAAAGAGATATTTGGGTGAGATTTCACATTCTTAGAGTGATTTGGGAGAGATTCTCGATAAGAAGAGAAAGAGTGAAAACGATTGAGAGAGGTTTCGTTTGTGACAAATATGAGTGTCCGGCTTCGCAATGCAAGGTCCGTAAACCCTGTTAAGCCTTGTTTAAGGATCTTACACACTCCCGATGAGTATGCAACATTTTTTATCGGTTTGGCTCGTCACTTACAACAGTTTTAGGTTAAGGAGATCTAGACGTACGTACTTTTCGATTTATGATCTCTGATTAGAATAGCGAGTTGTTTAGTAAATACATAACGTAAGCCCTAGTACACAAGGGTTAGCTGAGTTGACCGGTTTGACTTGTTGACTTTATTTGACTTTGAATTGACCAGAATTTGACGGTTGTCACAGGCTCATCCAAATTTACTAGTGTACTATCACTAATAAACATATCACCATACATAGAAATAGGAAAACCATAAAACTCTGGTGTCATTCTAACTCGAGTGGAACGCATGAGAGGTACCGACTCGTCAATTGGTTCAAAAAGAATTTCTTCCTCAGGTTGAGCGCTAGTGTTAGATGTTCCTTCATCGATTGACTCTTGAATCTCTTCAAGATCAATTATACTCCCACTGACCTCTTTGTATATGAGATCCCTCTCGTGAAAAACTCTCCTTTGTGCTACGAAGACCACGTTTCCACTAGGTCTGTAGAACAAGTATCCAAAGGACTTCTGTGGGTAGCCGATGAAAATACATCACTCACTTCGAGGTTCAAGCTTGTCATGACTCTCTCGTCTAACGAAAGCTTCACAACGCTAAACCTTGATATGTGCCAACGAGGGAACCTTCTATGTCCACATCTCGTGAGATGTTTTGGCAACCTTCTTTGTCGGGACTAGATTAAGGATATGGGCGGCAGTCTCTAAGGTATACCCCCAAAACGATATCGGAAGCGATGCTCGACTCATCATGGAACGAACCATGTCCAACAAGGTTCGATTACGCCTCTCAACCACACCATTTAGGTGTGGTGTCCCAGGAGGTGTCAATTGTGAAACAATTCCACATTCCTTGAGGTAGTTGTGGAACTCGATACTAAGATACTCACCACCCCTATCGGATCTGAGCATCTTGATCTTCCTGCCCAATTGATTTTTGACTTCATGTTTAAACTCTTTGAACTTTTCAAAGGTTTTTGACTTATGCTTGATTAACTAGATATATCCATATCTGCTATAATCATCGGTAAAAGTCACATAAATTTGATTTGCATCCCTTATGGTAGATCTGAAGGGCCCACACACATCGGTGTGTATGAGATCCAACAATCCCTTACCTCTTTCACACGAACCCGTGAATGGTGATTCAATCATCTTTCCAAGCAAACGAGACTCACATGTGTCATCCGACCTTAGGTCAAATGATTCCAACACTCCATCCTTTTGGAGTTAGGCAATGCGGTTCTTGTTGACATGTCCAAAATGACAATGCCACAAGCATGCTTTATCTAAACCATTAGACAAATCAGTATGCAACACACTATTCCCTAAATTGTTTACAACCGTCACAATTTCATATACACCATCGCAATGCAATGCTTCGAAATAAAATATGCCATTATAATAAACATTAATAGATCCATTCTCATTATTAAAAGGAAATTTAAACCTTGTATGTACAAACCATGAAAATAAATAATGTTCCTCGTCATTTCTGATGAGTAGCAATAATTCTTTAAGTCTAACATAATACACTACTAAGCTTTAAGGAATAAACGTCGATCTTGGTAATAGATGACGATCTCCTATTGCCAATTATCAGGTTCATCTTCCCAAGCTCCACATTCATACTTTCTCTTAGTCCCTGCAAGTCAGAGCAAATATGAAAACCACATCCTGTATCAAGGACCCAAGAATTAGAATGCGATGAATTTTTAGAGAAAATAGTGTAAATACCTGCTGAGGTTGCCTTGATCTTGCCATCCATAATGTCATGCAGGTACTTGGGGCAGATTCTCTTCCAATGCCCTTTGTCTTGGCAGTAGAAACACGTTGCTTCTTTTGGATTTGAGGCAGGAGGAGAGACAAATTTTCTTTTGGGTCCACTACTAGAAGACCTATCATGAGACTTTCCTTTCCAAGTTTGTTTTGAGGGAGCTTTCCTATTTTTCCCCTTTCCTTGTCCAATAGTCATGACTGGAGCAACAATAATAGGAGGAGTGGATTCAACAGCTTTTCCTTTCAATCCACTTTCAACAGTTCTCAGCAAGCCATGAAGTTTACTCAACGTGACTTCCTCTTTGCTCAAATGATAAGTCATCTTGAACTGATCATAGCAAGGAGGTAAAGAGTGCAAGACTATGTCAATATCCAAATATTTGTCAAAGTTCACATTAAGCTTCAAGAGACGATCCACATAGCGCTGCATGTGTTGCAGGTGGGTCGTGATGGACTCTCCATCCTGGCCTTCATCTTGGTGGTAATGAGTGGCCTGACTATCTCGTAAATTTCTTTGACATTCTTTTTGATGGTACTTCTCCATAAATTCCTTGCACATCTCGTAAGGCCAATAGTCCTCATACAACGACTGCAGCTCAGGAGTCATAGTGGCCACCACAATGAAAGATACTTTGGTAGCATCCTTATAGCATCACACCCCCGAACCAGACGGCGGAAACGTCCGGGGGCTGTTGTGACTCAATTGAATACCATAACATTGAATATATATGAAACATAACAACATTCGTCACCAAGCATTAATATAGTACAACCAGTAGCGTTTACATGAAATACATTGTTTAAACATTACATCCCCAAAAATAAGTTGTTCGGTTCGTACATCAATAAACTGCAAGCCACCACTGAATATTATTTCCTTTGTATCACTGGTTCCCTGAGAATACAAGTATTTTGAAAAACGTCAACATATGAAATGTTGGTGAGTTCATGAGTAGTGTTTTAAAATCCAATGTTTTGTATTGTTTGAAAACCACCAGAAAATCCGATATTTTCTGAAAATAGTATAGTCCAAATGGTGTGAAGATCCATAGGTATGCTTGTTTGTTTCTATACTTGTAAAAATTGTTCATTAAAATTGTATGCATTTCGAATCCGATATGTATTGTGAAACCTAGGAAAACCCGATGTTTTCCTAATTCTTTGAATTCCATGAAGTTACGTTGAAACCATTACAAAAAGAGTAGTCTCATTCCCAGGCGACGTCGGATTATTTTTGAGCATGATTAATTGCTACAAACACGCATTACACAAACGACCAGTTTATAGCTATACTAACGATCCCGAAGGCTTCGTTCGTACTAATCACGTTATCCAACCGCCCTGACTACGTGTCGTCCCACATCCGAAGAGAAAGAGGACACGAAGGCCTCGATGACTCTATTAACCGGTTGGGGATAAAAATGTGTACGAGGGGTCCCCGACCCGCCTCGCAAAAATGTAGACTTTACTAGCAATACCAAAGGACCCTTGGGGACCAGTAGTATACAAACCATTGAAAGTCCCTCTACGTTGTGCCAAGTCGGTGAAACCCAACACTTCGTAGAAAAAAAATGTCTTCGGGCCTTAAGATCAGGTCGTTGGGCTAGCTAGGCCCAACAAACAAGATTTTACACTTTTGGGGCCCAAAGATGGTGCGTAGACGTCTGTGCACACTCGCATGTAAATTGAGTTCCCAAACGTTATTTGTATGTATCGTAGTGTCACCATGTTAGTAGTTTCGGATTTTCATTGGTTCGAGACCGAACCAATTCGTTTTACAACGATTTTGGTATTGTAGTGTATTGTATTTCGTCGATAGTCGCGGTACCATTGTTTGATCAAATTGCATGTATTGAATTAGCCTTGAAAGTTTTCTGTTTCAGCCCCTCATTGTTTGTAAAATTTACTTTTTCACCCCTTTAATTGAATACTTTCCGGTTTGGTCCTTAAATCAATTTTCTTGACATTTTAACACCAAAAATTATTGAAATTAATATTTTTCAGCATATTTTTCATAGAAAACAGTTTAAGTCCCTGAAAATGCAATTTTCTCGGTTATAACCCTTCTTTTTCGCAACTTTGACAATTTTGGCCCAAATTGTAAGATTTTTGCAATTTTGGTCCTTTTTAAATTTAAAAGCATTTTAAACCTTTGAAAAGGACTTGGAACAATTATAGTCCACTGTTTTACAGAAAAATATAGTTTTGACCCTCCAAAACAGGAAATCTCGCATAATGGGCCTCATTGGGCCGAAAATGTCATTTTTAGCCCATTAAGCTTGAAATTTATGTTTTTAATCCTCTAAATGAGTAAATTTCCAGAAATTGTTTTATTGAAACTGTTTTGGCACACCTCATCCATCAGAATTCGTGGTATGTCAATTTGGGCCCTTAATTTTGTATTTTTCACATTTTAGGCCCAAAATTTGTGTTTTTAGCCCAAAGAAAATTGTTACTAACTACTTAGCTATTTTTCTTGAAACACTTTGTATGTAGAAATATATTTGATGCTAAAATCATTTAACATAAGATATATCTCGGTTTTGAGGGGTTTTATGGCTAGATCCAACATTATAACACACAAAAGCATACATGTAAGCATGGAAATCATACAAGGCATACAAAACACATATAGATCTACACTTTCACTTGTATTCCCCCCCCCCCCCCACAAAACTCATAAAAACAGAAAATAGGGGGTATGAAGCTCACCTTAGGGTGTGATTTTCGGTTTTTGGAAGAAAAGATGGAAGAAAACTTGGTGATTTTTGGACTTAGCACCTTTCCTTGGTAGATCTCGAGTTTGAGATGGTTCTAGGATGCAAGATCACAATTTTTGCATAGATTAGGAAGGGATTTTGATAACAAAAAGAATCTAAATCATAGATCCATGCATAATCTTACCTTAGATGAAGAATTTGTGGAAATTTCCTCTTGAATGCTTCCTAAAACTCGAGATTTTGAGTGGAGAGGGAGGAGTGTTCTTGAGTGTTCTTGAGAGAGTTTGAGAGATTTTTGTGGTGTGTGTGTGTGCTAGTGGCCGAGAGTGAGAGAGAGAAGAGAAGAAGAAGTGATATTTAAGGTGATGTGCATGGAAGAATGAGAAATAATGCATGGATGTCCAATGGATAAAAATGAGGTGGCATGGGAAAGTCAAACCCTCCTCTTGGGCTTGATGTGGGCCGAAAACATGGAAGGAAAAAGGAAATTTGGGCTTTTTGCTCCCAAGCCCAATATTGGAGTTAATTTGGGTGAATTTTATCATAAAAGAATATACTATGATTTTTCCATTTTTGTTGAACTAGTTTAGGGTATTCATGGATCAAAGCTTTAATTCATTTCATTCTAGGCCCAATATGGCCCAAAATGTTGAAATAAATTAGTGTGGGTCCAATTAGAGCCTAACTAGGGTTCTAAGCCCATGATAGTCTAATTGGAAGCTTATTGGTCCATTTGGATCCAATAAGGGAGTCCTAGTCCAAGATGGACATTAAACAAGGACTTCTAGGGTTTCCAATTGTTTGATGACTATTTATAGTACTTGTATAATGTATTTGATTGAAGTTTTTGAAGTCATAATCATAGGTGTCAATCATGTTCTTAAGTTTTTGATTCACATTAGCTTGAATGTATAGATTACATGACACAAAATTTCCAGTTGTGACATATAGTGTGCCCTATACTCAACTATTTCTTCAGGAGTAGTGTGACATCCCCAAAATCACGGCCAGAAAAGACCGGTTTCATTTATGCTTTTAAAATAATTTAAGAGTAAATTCATTGATTTAAAATAGTTGCGGAACTTGTTCCCAAAAACAAAATAAGATCAAAATAATATTTACCAAAGCATTTCATAAAGGAAGGCATTTTCATTAGATATCAAAACTCGGGATGTCATGTTTCGATACAAACCAAAAAGCATAAATGACAAATTACAAGCCATACAACAGCTATATACAACTACAAGCTTCTAAACAAAATAAGTTGATGATTCATCCATCTTATGCACTTGCACCATTTCTTGTAATACAAATAAACTGAGTGGGTCAGGTTTGGGAGCCTGGTGAGCATATAGGATTTTCATCCCACAATAAATAATTATATTTAAATTCACCAATCAACAACAACCCGATTATCCATTCCCGTTATCCTCACTTTACATCCCTAAAACAACATCTATCTCAAGGGACCTAATGTAGGATTTTTCATCGAGATGGACATTATTGCAAGGGGTTTCCTCAACAATAGATGTCCTAACTGTAACCATGAGGGGGATAGAGTATACCGGTGAACATCAAGCCCACAACACCTATAGGTTATGAACCTGCCAGCGTTCCACAGGACAGTCTAGAAAGAGTCCGTGGTCGTCATCCATACTCCGCTAGATGACTAGATCAACTACAACATTGAGGCCTCTCATCAGTTTATCACACGACAACTATCTACCCAAGTTCTACCCAACATTTTGTAGATAACAATATACATATGCATACATATGCAACTTAAAAACTGATAAGATATTCATTTAATACTCATTCCAAATATACAGATTCATTCCAAGTAACAGATAATATATATCTATATACACATGACACGTATTCACTAGGAGATACTTTATATCTATGTGTTAGAAGAAAAGGAATATACACTCACTTGATCAGAAGATGATCGGACAACACTATGGCTTTAAAAGTAGTATTCTTCGGTAAATCTGGAAGATCTTCATACACCGGGCTTCTCGCAGGTAGAGCTTCGGCTTAGAAACTCTTTTCTTCTCGGGATCTTCGGGCTTCGGGACTTGCTTCGGGTCTCGGGATGATACCGAGGCTTAGGGGGTACTTTAAGATGACCAGAGAGGGTATCAGGAGTGAGAGAGTGAAGGGATCAGCAACCTTGGCCGACTGCCCTTCGGTTTCTATTTATAGGGTCATTTTTCTGGATTCATGTCGTGAATCTCAAAATTCACATCGTGAGTTCAGTCAGGCATTCATCATTGCGTTCGTCATCAGCCCACTTGCTTTGGAAGGCTCCAGAAGGCGTCACTTCTGAGTTCATGTCGTGAATACAGTGTTCACGTCGTGAATTCTGACACAACTTAGGGGTTTGCACCCCGAAGTTCAAAAATTCATATCTTTCGCATACGAACTCCGTTTTCGACGTTCTTTATATGCACACGTAGGTGAGATTATGATATACAACTCTCGTTTAGACTCCATTAGTTAATTTTGACTTTATTTTTATTATATCTTTATTATATTATTTTTAGTAGGCCGGGACAGGAAAACTCCGTTAGAAATCCATAACTTCTTCGTCTGACGTCTGTTTTCATCTGTCTTTCTTCCGTTTGACTACTATCATTGAGATCTTCAATTCTCATTTAGAAAGTTTTGGCTAAAAATCGCTCAATCTCATATTCGAACTTTGGGATGCATACTACTAATGTTGAAACTTCGAAAAATCATAACTTCTTCATATGAAGTTAGATTTAGACGTTCTCTTTATGCATGCTCTCGGTTTAACGTATTCGACGACTTTAGTTTAGATTAATAAGGCTAAATATTGCTCTATCTAGATTTCACTATTTACGTCTCGCAGTGTCGTACCCGTTCTGTTGCGAAACTTCGACATGTCATAACTTCTCCGTTATAACTCGGATTTCGGCATTCTTTATATTTTCGGAAACCTCATCACGACCACTACGTCTTCATGTATCGATATTGGGTTTATCTAACATTTCATTTTCACGCTTATTTTTATTCTTAATTCATTTATGCCACACAATTAAGCAATTAAGAATAAAAACATAATACTTAAATAATACATTCTTATTATTTCAAAATGGGTTACAAAGGCTAACCTAGACTATTACATCATCATTAATGCCTGGCCCAGAAACACGGGTATTACAATTCTCTCCACCTTAGGATGATTCCATCCCCGGAATCACACATCAACAAACAAATGTGGATAGCGACTCATCAGGTCACTCTCTGTCTCCCAGGTGAGATTTGGCCCATTCATATGTTTCCAACGGATAAGCACTAATTCAACCATATTGCGTCGCAACTTCTTAGTCTTTCGGTCAATGATTGCCTTTGGTTCTTCAATTAACTTCTTATTTTCATCAATTCTTAATTTCAAAAGTGGAATCATATCGGGAACTTCTCCCGTGAACTTCCTCAGATAACACCCATGAAAAGTGTTATGAATCCTATTCAGTTTTTTGGGTAATTCGAGCTTGTAAGCCTGGTTCCCAACCCTTTGAAGAACTTTAAACGGTCCAATAAACCTTGGACTCAACTTTCCCCTTTTACCAAATCATATAAGTCCCTTCCATGGCGAGACTTTAAGTAAGCCGAATCTCCAACTTGAAAAGTCATCGATCTTGTTTTCTTGTCAGCACTGCTCTTTTGACGATCATGAGCTGCTAACATTCGCTCCCTAATTATTTTCAACTTTTCCGCAGTCTGATGGACTATCTCCAGTCCCATAAACTACTTTTCCCCAGCCTCAAGCCAACAAGATGGCATACGACACTTCTGTCCGTACAAAGCTTGATAAGGTGCCATCTTTATGCTCGAGTGGAAACTATTATTGTAGGAAAATTCTACCAAAGGTAAATGTTCATCCCAATTACCTTGGAATTCCAGGTTACATGCTCTCAGCATATCTTCAAGTTTTTGTATCGTTCGTTCGCTCTGACCATTGGTTTGTGGATGGTAAGCTGTACTCAAACACAACTTGGTACCCAATTCCTCTTGTAGACTTTTCCAAAATCGCGAGGTGAAATGGCTGTCACGATATGACACAATCATTAATAGAACACCGTGAAGCCTCACAATATCGTTCACGTAATAATTCTCAAGTTTATCCACAGAACATTTCTCCTTGGCTGCTATGAAATTCGCACTCTTAGTAAATCGATCAAGGACCACCCAAATCATGTCGTGACTATTCCTTGTTCTGGGCAGTTTAGTGACAAAATCCATTGCAATGTCCTCCTATTTACCCATAGGTACAGACAAAGGTTCCACACTCCCGTATGGTTTCTGATGTTGTGCCTTGACTCTTGCATAGGTCACACACTCTGCCACATACTTTGCAATGTCGAGCTTCATTGTCGGCCACCAGTAATAGGGTTTCAGGTCCCTATACATTTTAGTGCTGCCAGGATGAATTGAGTACATGGTTTTGTGAGCTTCTTCCATCAGAAGATCTCTTATTCCTCCTGACTTAGGTACCCAAATCCGATCATGGAACACCTTCAGTCTATGATTGTTTATACCGAACTCTAAAGTTTTGCCCAAATGTTCTTCCTTCCGGTCACCCTTCTCTAAAGCTTCTATTTGAGCTTTCTTTATACTTTCCATAATAGTCGAGACAACTTCTATTCTCAACACTCTTGGCCTTTTTATTTCAAGATTGACTTTCCGACTGAGAGCATCAGCAACAACATTTGATTTACCTGGGTGGTAAAGTATCTCACAGTCATAGTCCTTAAGTAATTCTAGCCAGCTTCGTTGCCTCATATTCAATTCTTTCTGATTAAAGAGATATTGAAGACTCTTATGATCAGTGAAAAGTTTGCACTTCGTGCCATAGAGGTAATGCCCCCATATCTTTAGAGCGAAAACTACCGCTGCCAACTCCAGATCATGAGTGGGGTAGTTCTTTTCATGCTCTTTCATCTGTCGAGACGCATATGCTATCACCCTTTCTTTTTGGGTCAAAACACAACCCAACCCAACCCCAGATGCATCCCTATAGACAGCGAAGTCTTCAACTCCATCGACTAGAGAAATAATCGGTGCTTCACATATCTTATTCTTTAGCAACTCGAATGCTTCTTTGTGATTATCCCTCCAAGCATAAGTAGCTCCTTTGTAGGTCAAAGCTGGTAGTGGAGTAGCGATCAAAGAAAAGCCTTGGATAAACCTTCGGTAATATCCGGCCAATCCTAAAAAGCTTCGGATCTCTGTGGGACTTTTCGGTTGTTCACACTTCATCACAACTTCAATCTTTGTTGGATCAACCATTATCCCTTCTTGGTTGACCACGTGACCCAAGAATTGGACTTCTTGAATCCAAAAACCACATTTGGAGAACTTAGCATACAACTTCTCCTTCTTCAAGATTTCTAACACTTCTCGCAAGTGTCTGTCATGCTCCTCTTGGTTTTTTGAGTGAATCAGAATGTCATCTATGAACACTATCACAGATTTATCAAGGAACTATTTACAAACCCTATTCATTAAATCCATGAATGCTGCCGGAGCATTGGTTAGTCCAAACGACATAACCAAAAACTCGTAGTGTCCATATCGCGTTCTGAATGTAGTCTTCTCTATATCCTGGTCTTTCACGTTCAACTGATGATATCTTGACCTTAGGTCGATCTTTGAAAAATAACTTGAGCCTTGTATTTGATCGAACAGGTCATCAATCCTCGACAACTGATATCTATTCTTTATTGTTTCCTTGTTCATCTCTCTGTAATCGATACACATTCTCATACTTCCATCTTTCTTCTTCACGAATAACATTGGAGCTCCCAGTGTGATGAACTAGGTCTAATGAAACCTTTGTCCAATAACTCCTGAAGTTGCATCATTAGCTCCTTCATCTATGTCGCTGATAGTCGGTAAGGTGCTTATGCTATTGGCGTTGTCTCTGGTAACAAGTCTATTCTGAACTCCACTTGTCTATCAGGCGGTAATCCGGGAAGATCTTTGGGAAATACTTTTGGATAATCACACATGACAGTAATGCTCTGCATCTCCTTTTTCTGTTTCTTAGCATCGATCACGAATGCCAAATATGATGTACATCCTATGGACAAACACTTTTCGGCTTTCATTTGCGAAATGATTCTAGAATTTACTCTATGTTTTACAATCTTCTTCTTGCACAGTATTTCGGCGTCATTGGCACTAAGCCAGTCCATCCCCATCACGATGTCGAAACCATTTAGCTCAATAAGCAATAATTCCTCAAGGAACTTATTCCCATTTAAGTCAATTAAGATGTTTTTCATATGATGGCTAACAGGTATAAACTTGCCACTAGCAACTTCGACTAATAAAGCATTATTTAGTCTATCTAAATGCAAAGCTAGTTTTCTACCAAATTCATGCGATATAATGGAGTCATTGGCTCCAGAATCAAACAAAATCTGGGCAGACAATTCGTTTACGAGAAAGGTACCTGAAGCGACATCATCTTCTTCTTTAGCAGCTTCTAGTGTCATCTAGAAGGCTCTCGCCTTCGAATGTTGGGTTTTGCTGCCTCCTTCTTCTTCGGACAATCTCTCGAGATGTGCCCCTCCTCACCACACCCATAGAAAACTTTCTTGGTGAGGGTGCATTCGTTGGCATAGTGCTCTGGATTTCCACATTTTGAAGCATGTGGCTTCCCCACCACATTTCCCAAGATGCTTCTTCTTGCATTTGTCGCACCATTTCACTTCACCTCCTCCACCTCATCTCGAACTAGACTTCGAGAATTTACCCTTTTTACTAGACCCTGAGGGTCCTTCGAACTTCCTCTTCTCACCAACCTCTGACCTCTCTAGACCTTTCTCCTTGATCTGGGTCTCAACATTTCTAGTAGACCAGATAGCGGCTTTCAATGTGGTTACTTGCTTTACCATTGGACCATAGTCCGCTGGTAGTCCGAGGGCAAACTTGTTGACCTTAGAGAGTTCAGTTGGAACTAAATATGGGATAAGCTTCATTTTTTCTGTGAAACTAGCAGTGTATTCAGTAACGCTCATTTTTCCCTTCTTCAAATTCTGAAACTCATTATTGATTTCCAGAAGGTCTTGCTCCGAGCAGTATTGCAATTTGAGTTGCACCACAAAGTCTTCCCAAGACTTCTTTCTCGCCACTCCCTTGGGTATCGAGTCAGCTAATAGCTTCCACCAACTCAACACTCAAGATTTTAACAGAGGGATCGCAAGAGCGGTCTTCTGTCTGTTGTTGCATTCGCAACTCTCGAACATTGTTCCCATTTCGGAGATCCAGTTTATAACTTCTACCGACGTCAGGCTTCCGGATAGACATGGTGGCTTGGATGCCATGGAATCCTTGTACTTGCACCCACGTCCATCATTTCCTCCATCCTGGTTGTTTTGTCTAACAATCGGTGTGTTGGCTTGACCAACGGTCCCACTAAAGTTTCCTCCTTCCGAATGCCCTTCATTCAATTCGGGATGTTCAATTTGCATTGAAGGTTCTTCGCGATTCCACTGGAGCAGACGCCTAGTTTCTTCCATTTGACGATCCAACATCATTTGCATCATCGCTTGTACCCCAACCATTGTCATTGGCTCAGGTGCTGCTGCTACAATAAGTACTCGCTCAATCACAGGTGGTTGATTCCTGTTTTCATCTTCGATCTTACCATTTTGATCTATACATCGAATAAGGTGAAATTAGATCCTCAATCATGATAGATATTTAAATCATCCTTATCACTCCGAAACTTTTACATGCTAGTTCTAATACCATAATCCTACACTTAGAATCCTAAACACATAAGGTCTCCAGATCCGATTGGCATCAAACCATAGATCCGAACAAATAATATCATATATGGAAAACATATAACATTTAGCACATAAAAGCATTTTAGGTAACTTTCCTAAAATAAACTAGTACTCGTGTCTAAAATATCACAGACACTCATCTCACAATTTTCACTTAGCATTCTAATTTTAAGTCTAGAAATCCTACAAATTCCTAGTTCGCTTAAACTAATGCTCTGATACCAACTGTGACATCCCCAAAATCATGGCCAGGAAAGACCATTTTAATTTATGCTTTTAAAATGATTTCACAGTAAATCCATTGATTTAAAAGAGTTGCGGAATTTGTTCCCAAAAACAAAATATGATAAAATAATATTTACCAAAACATTTCATAAAGGAATGCATTTTCATTAGATATCAAAACTCGGGATGTCATGTTCCAATACAAACAAAAAAACATAAATGACAAATTACAAGCCATACAACAGTTATATACACCTACAACCTTGTAAAAAAAAATAACTTGATTATTCATCCATCTTATGCCGTTGCGCCACTTCGTGTAATACAAATAAACTGAGTGGGTCAGGCTTGGGAGCCTAGTGAGCATATAGGGTTTTCATCCCACGATAAGTAATTATATTTAAATTCACTAATCAACAATAACCCGATTACCCATTCCCGTTATCCTCACTTTACGTCCCTAAAACATCATCTATCTCCAGGGACCTAATCTAGGATTTTTCGTCGGGACGGACATTATTGCAAGGGGTTTCCTCAACAATAGATGTGCTAACTGCAACCATGAGGGGGATAGAGTACACCGGTGAACATCAAGCCCACAACACCTATAGGTTATGAACCTGCCAGCGTTCCACAGGACAGTCTCGAAAGAGTCTGTGGTCGTCATCCATACTCCGTTAGATGACTAGATCAACTACAACATCGAGGCCTCTTATCAGTTTATCACACGACAACTATCTACCCAAGTTCTACCCAACATTTTGTAGATAACAATATACATATGCATACATATGCAACTTAAAAACTGATAAGATATTCATTTAATACTCATTCCAAATATACAGATTCATTCCAAGTAACAGATAATATATATCTATATACACATATCACGTATTCACTAGGAGATACTTTATATCTATGTGTTAAAAGAAAAGGAATATACACTCACTTGATTAGAAGATGATCGGATAGCACTACGGCTTTAAAAGTAGTATTCTTCGGTAAATCTGGAAGATCTTCACACATCGGGCTTCTCGCAGGCAGAGTTTCGGCTCGGAAACTCTTTTCTTCTCGGGATCTTCAGGCTTCAGGACTTGCTTCGGGTCTCGGGATGATACCGGAGCTTCGGGGGTACATCAAGATGACCAGAGAGGGTATCGGGAGTGAGAGAGTGAAGGGAATAGCAACCTTGGCTGGCTGCCCTTCGGTTTCTATTTATAAGGCCATTTTTTTGGATTCACGTCGTGAATCTCAAAATTCACATCGTGAGTTCAGTCAGGCATTCGTCATTGCGTTTGTCATCAGCGCACTTGCTCTGGAAGGCTCTTGAAGGCGACACTTCTGAGTTCACGTCGTGAAGACAGAGTTCACTTCGTGAATTCTGACATAAGTTAGGGGTTGGCGCCCCGAACTTCATAAATTCATATCTTTCGCATACGAACTCTGTTTTCGACGTTCTTTATATGCATGCGTAGGTGAGATTATGTTCTACAACTCTCATTTAGATTCAGTTGGCTAATTTTGACTTTATTTTTATATATGTTTATTATATTATTTTTAGTAGGCCGAGATAGGAAAACTCCGTTAGTAATCCATAACTTCTTCGTCTGACGTCCGTATTCGTTTGTATTTCTTCTGTTAGACTAATATTGATGAGATCTTCAATTCTCATTTAGAAAGTTTTCGCTAAATATCGCTCAATCTCATATTTGAACTTTAGGCTGCATACTATTAATGTCGAAACTTCGAAAAATCATAACTTCCTCATACGAAGTCAGATTTAGACGTTCTCTTTATGCACGCTCTCGATTTAAGGTATTCTACAACTTTCATTTAGATCACTAAGTCTAAATATCGCTCTATCGTGATTTCACTATTTACGTCTCGTAGTGTTGTATCGGTTCCGTCGCAAAACTTCGATAAGTCATAACTTCTTTGTTATAACTCGGATTTCGGCATTCTTTATATATTTGAAAACCTTGTCACGACCACTACGTCTTCATGTATCGATATTGGGTTTATCTAATATTTCATTTTCACGCTTATTTTTATTCTTAATTCATTTAAGCCACACAATTAAGCAATTAAGCATAAAACACATAATACTAAAATAATACATTCTTATTATTTCAAAATGGGTTACAAAGGTTAACCTAGACTATTACATCATCATTAATGCCTGGCCCAGAAACACGGGCGTTACAAGTAGCTTGTGATTCATCTATCTTGTTTAGTTCTTTGTCAAGGACGTGTTCCTTTTCCTCAAAACGCAAGGCCATTTGATGTTGAGAATCCAATCATTAAAATTGGACCCATTAAATGTCACCTTGGCACAAATGCTCAAGAGCGAGAAAGTGTTGGAGGAGTTGTTGGAAGAACCGGAAGCATTTTTTGAGGTAGACATCTGCAAAAGAAGAATGATAAGTTTGATTAGATGAGGAATCCTTAATATAACACTCAAAATGAAATATTAAGGCTATGACCCAACACAATAATTCACAATTCAGAAAAGGGATGTCGTAATCAAATTGTAAACTATATGAAGGTAGGTAAATGACGATTTACTAATTCCACCATGAATACGAAACTTTAAATGAATTAGGTTTTAAATGAAATGAAATTTCTAGATCTTTTGAGATTCATTGAACTATTCAATGACATGTTTAATCTCGATTATGCCCTTTCCATTTCTGACTGAGATACCAAGGATCACAAACAAAGTGTGAATAACCACACAAATTAGCTTGGTACTCTCGATGTCATTTACTGCCTAACTGATGTGCCGGTTAGCCACACCCACTCCATCAATTAATGATAATTTACGAGTTACCCATTGCCACCCTTTTTTAGTCCATGTTAGTGTGTCGGTTAACCACACACGCTCCACTAACGACTTTTACAAAGTGCAATGTGTAATTTCATGGATTAGCATCAAATTCACATTTTCCTAAAGTAACTAAGAGTGGGAATTTTTAAAAACAGTTAGTTACTTTATATTTATCATTTTACTTATTAATGAGAGATTTTAATGTCCTATCCTATCCGTTCGGATAACGAGCCTCCACTAGTCAAGAGTGTAGTGGGTAAGAATGGATACCTAATGACGGTCATTTTATAGGCTGCTTCCTTAAACACCACTTATAGACCAACTTCGTGAATGAGGCCTACTAATGGTAATACTGACTTTCTTATACATATATATAAATTAAACTTTTAACCTTATAATAGTATAAGGGTGTATTTTAAACTTTTAAAATACTAGGGTTCTAAAATTTAAGATTTCAAAATTAAACTATCTAATCAAATTTTAATTTATAAAACCATAGGGTGTATTTTTAAAACTTTTCAAAAATACTAGATGAAATTTTAAATAATTAAATTAATAAATAATTTTTCTTTATCTTAAAAGAATTTGACCAAATCATTTATCTTGATAAAGATATACATTTACCTTTTCAGAAAAATCCAATTTTAAGCAGTTAAAACGAATTAAGGTAATTATCCTAAACAAATGAAGATATCAAAATCGAAAAATCACGGATCTGATGAGTCAACTCATCGAGCCAGGCAATGAACTCGTCGAGTCTGATGAACAGATTGACGAATTTGTTCCCTCCTCCTTTGGACAATTCACATATGCATCAAATTCAACTAAAAAACATCCTAGGCTCTGATACCACTGATGGGTTTTGAGCATAACTACATCCTTTGTGATCATGCAACCCTAATTGCTTTGGATCTAAATTTTTCACTTGTTGAACATGCAAATTGAATACCAAAGCAAAACCCTAGATCTAGCATATATAATTCGAAAATCACATAATGAAAGGTTTTTGATGTTTACCTTACTAGTTATGTAGTAATAACAAGAACTCCTTGTAGATCCTTGACTCTTGAAATCTTAGTGCCTCAAATGTTAATGGTTCACAATCACTACTAGCAAAATGATGAGAGGAGAAATACATTTAGAATTTCGGCCAGTTCACATTGCTACTACTCCCGCCGCTGCTCTTGCCACTCATGCACATACCAATGGATATGCTGGTACTCTTCCTTGGTGCGATAAGTGCAATTACCATCATAATCCCGACCCATGTCATGAAATGCTTTCCAACAATTGTTGCAAGAAGGGTCACACAACTCGAGGCTACAAGACACAAGTCTAGCCAACCAATTAGGATTCTGGAGTAGGCGTGGGTCAAGCCTGTTATGGTTGTGGAGAAGTCGTGCACTACAAGAGAAACTGCCCCAAGGCAACAACCACTGGTAACATAGGGAGGGTGCTAGCGATGGGTCAGGAGGAAGCAGTTGCAGATCCCACCGTTGTTACAGGTACGTTCCTCCTCGACAACTCTTATGCATGCATTCTTTTTAATTCTGATGCGGAGAGAAGTTTTGTTAGTCATGCATTCAAGCATCTCCTCAAACATAAACCCTAACCTTTAACCGAACCATTTACCGTTGAGATGGCTAACGATGTGAAAGAGAGCACTAACAACATATTCCTCGGTTGTACCCTTACCTTAAATGATCATTACTTTCAATCAATCATATGTTTGTTTCCACAAAGAGTTTCGATGTCATCATCGGCATGGATTGTTGATATCCTTTGCTACGAAAAAGCTATCCATCTTAATCTTCCCTCTGGTGAAACCTTGTGATCTATGGTGATAAGCTTAGTTGGAACCTCTGTATCATTTCGTGTATTAAAGCCCAAAAATTTCTGCTAAAGGAGTGTCATGCATTCCTAGCTCATGTCGTTAACGAGAAATAGGAAGTTAAAGACCTTGAGAGCATCCCCGAAGTCTGCAATTTTCCTGACGTTTTTCCCAAATAACTACCAAGAATTCCTCCCGAACGTCAAGTTGAGTTTCACATCGACCTAATCCCCGGAGCTACCCCCATAGCTAAATCCCCATACCGTCTAGCGCCAACAGAAATGCAAGAGTTATCCAGCCAGCTCAATGAGCTCCTCGACAAAGGATTCATCAGACCGAGTTCCTCACCCTGGGGAGCCCCGGTCTTATTTTTGAAAAAGAAGGATGGATCTTTTCGGATGTGCATTAAGTATCGCAAACTAAACAAGCTCACCGTAAAAAACCATTATCCTCTTCCTCGGATAGACGACCTCTTCGACCAACTTTAAGGAGCCAGCTACTTCTCCAAAATAGACCTAAGACTAGGGTATCATCAGCTGCGAGTCCACGAGAGTGATGTTCCTATGACAGCATTTCGGACTCGATATGGTCACTACGAGTTCGTGGTAATGCCCTTTGGTCTAACCAACGCACCTGCGGTATTCATGGACCTGATGAATCGGGTGTGCCATCATTTCCTGGAAAAGTTCGTGATCTTGTTCATTGACGATATTCTCTTCTATTCCAGAAACGAAGAAGATCACAGACAACACTTGAGATTGGTGCTGGGAACTCTAAGAATGGAGAAACTGTTCACGAAATTCTCTAAGTGCGAGTTCTGGATCCGAAAAGTAACTTTCCTAGGTCATGTGGTAAGCGAGGAAGGCATACACGTGGACCCTTCCAAGATCTAGGCGATTGAGAATTGGTCAACACCAAAGAGGCCCAAGGAAATCCGTCAATTCTTGGGCCTCGCTGGCTATTATCGTAGGTTTATCCAAAATTTCTCCTGGATTGCCAAACCCCTAAGCACTTTGACTCAGAAAGGTGTAACCTTTTTTTGGAGTGACAAACAAGACACTGCGTTCCAAACATTGAAGCAGGCCCTATGTAGTGCACCTATTCTGTCATTGCCCAAAGGGACGAAGGACTTCGTTGTCTTCTGTGATGCATCCAATCAGGGCTTAGGTTGTGTGCTCATGCAGCGAGAAACGTTATCGCCTATGCCTTAAGACAGCTGAAAGTACATAAAGCCAACTATACAACTCACAATTTAGAGTTAGGAGAAGTGGTCTTCGCATTGAAGATATGGAGACATTACCTCTACGGAACCAAGTGCACTATCTTCACTGACCATAAAAGCCTACTTTGACCAAAAGGAGCTGAACATGAGACAAAGGCGATGGGTAGAGCTACTCAGTGATTACGAGTGTGAAATACACTACCATCCTGGCAAGGCCAATGTGGTGGCAGATGCCCTCAGTCGGAAGGAGTACTAAGGTCATAGAGTGAAGGCACTGACAATGACCATCCATTACCATTGATCCGCGCAAATCAGAGAGGCTCAGCTGGACGCTTTGAAAGCAGAGAACATGCTGGGTGAAACCTTGAGAGGAATAGAAAAGAACTTAGAGATCAAGGGAGGTGGAGTCTACTATTTCATGGACCAGATCTGGACCCCAAAGTTCGGTGGTTACAGGAGGTTGTCATGAACTAAGCTCACAAGACCAGATACTCCATTTGTCTAGGTTTGGATAAAATGTACCTCGATCTCAAGAAGTTGTATTGGTGGCTAAACATGAAAGCGGAGATTGCTACCCTCGTAGGAAAGTGTCTGACTTGCGCCAAGGTGAAGGTTGAATATCAGAAGCCCTCAGGTTTGCTTCAGCAACCGGATATACCTGAGTGGAAGTGGGAAAGGATTACTATGGATTTTATAACAGAATTACCCAAATCTCCGAGTGGGTACGATACCACCTGGGTAATAGTCGAATGATTGACAAAATCCGCTCACTTCCTACCAATCAAAAAACGTTCAAGATGGAAAAGCTCACGTGAATCTACATTCAATAAATAGTTCCAATGCATGGTGTGTCTGTGTCCATTATCTCCGATCGACATAGCAGGTTCACCTCTAGATTTTGGCAGTCCCTGCAGAAGGCTCTTGGAACTAAGCTGGATATGAGCACAACTTACCATCCTCAAATAGATGGGCAGAGTGACAGAACCATCGAGACTTTGGAAGACATGTTGAGAGCATATGTCATAGACTTCGGTAAGTCATGGGACACCCATTTACCCTTTGTTGAATTCTCCTACAACAACAGTTATCATACCAGCATCAAGGTTGCACCGTTCGAAGCTCTCTATGGTCGCAGGTGCAGATCCCCTCTGTGATGGGCTGAGGTGGGCGACACGCAGTTAGCCAAGGGGCAAGTCCCTGACAACACTCTCACGGGCCCAGAGATCATCCGTGAAACCACTAAAAAGATCGTACAAATCCAAGAACGACTGAAAGCCTCACGAGACAGACGAAAGAATTACGCCGATAAACGATGGAAACCCTTGGAGTTCCAGGTTGGAGATCATGTTTTTGTTGAAAGTCTCACCATGTAAAGACTTGGTACGCTTTGGAAATTGTGGAAAGCTGAACCCGAGATACATAGGACCATTCGAGATCCTTACTAGGATCGGTCCCATAGCATACAAACTTCGTTTACCACAAGAGCTTAGCAACTTTCATCCCGTCTTCCACGTCTCGAATCATAAGAAGTGTTTATCCGACGAGACCCTTATAATCCCTCTCGATGAGATTGAAATCAACGAGAACCTCAACTTCATGGAAGAACCGGTCGAAATCATGGACAGAGAGATCAAACAAATGAAGCAAAATCGCATCCCGATAGCGAAGGTTCGCTGGAATACCAAGCGGGGACCTAAATTCACTTGGGAGCGTGAAGATCAGATGAAACAGAAATATTTGCATATCTTTCTGAGTCCATGATTAATATTCTACGTTTGAATTTCGGGACAAAATTCCCTCTAACGGGGGGATGATGTGACAACCCGAAACTTTTTCCGTTTTCTTTACCCGATTTCCGTCAATAAAATTTGGATTTTATTGAATTCCATAAAATTCCTTTGTTTGAGAAAGATTTTTTTCATTTTAAAAAATAATATGTATTTTATACGAGTCAGAATAAGCCGGAAATCACGGGAAAACTCAAACTTTCTCGAAAAATACCGTGTTCACGGCCAGGACGAGTTTACGGCTGCAAACTTGTGTACGACCGTAAACCTGTTTGCGGTCAGTGGCAGGTGGACCCCACCACAGACCATACCCTCCAACCTATAACTACAGGATCCCCACCCTCATTTGAACCTTCATGGCCGAAAACACCCTCCTTCTCTCTCTAACTCTCTTGACCGTAAACACATAAAACCCCTCCTTTCTTCCGAAAAACATAAAAAATCATCATTTGGGGCCATTTGGGAGCATCTGGAACACATTTTTGACAAAATTGAGCACCCTTGTTCTTGTGTTTACGACCGTAAACCCTTCAAATCTTCAAAGGCTGTAAACCCTTCAAAAGAAAGTTCACGGCCGTAAACCGTGTTCACTGCCGCAAACCAAGTTTACGGTCGTAAACACCTCTTAAGTGGTGAAAAACCCGTTTCCTCGATTCAACCAAGTCCCGGTAACATTCCTTAACCGAAAACGAGTGTTTTTCTAACACTTTATCTAACGTAATTGCTAATTTAGATACATATATGTATTTATTGTTATTAGGATTCCGTTAAGTGGCACGTGTTTTGACTCGAGGATCTTCCAGTTCAGTCCTTTGCATCCAACAAACGGTGAGTTCATACCCCTACGCTTTTACGATTTTTAAACGTTTTTTTTTTTTGGGGGGGGGGGGGGAATACAAGTCAAACACAAATGTTTCACCAAGTCAAACTTATGCCATTTATACAAATTAACGGTTTTCATATAGCATTTAGATACCTGATCCCTTTTGTACTATGCAGAGCATAAGGGATGTTTTCTAAAGTTAATTGCATAATTTGTGTAACACTTTACGAACTTAACCTAAAAATCAAACTATAAAGGGTATAGTTTGGGAATTTCATTATGTGTTTTACAGATACAAACTACATACGCGATTGAATACATAAATTATGACAAATTTAGTTTATATCATATACCATACATTACTACGAGAGTATAAGAGTAAATAATTATTTTTACTCTAAAAAACGTACATCGGAATTTCATACGAAAGACATTATACCTATATATTATTACCCGAAATGTCGTCAACTTAATTGGGAGACATGTCCTTGGGTGCTTACAACATAACCTAAGTGGAGGACTACCCTTATGAACCAGAATTTCCTGGAGGGAAAGCGTGGCTTTTGTGTATAGATCTATACGGGACTGACTATCCCGCACCTGGCTACTAGCTACAGTCGGACCGACAGGTCAATAGGTGACAAATATCATAAAGGATTTCGACGGCCCTTTTACGTCGAGTCAAGTTTAAGTATGGTCATAAAACTCGCCAATCATACGACTCGTTTACGTAATAATATACCTCTCATAAACAATTGCTTTAATAACATAAGTATGTTACTTATGTGTTACGATTTCGAAACCATGAAAGCAACTAATACATGCATACCAGGGAGAATAAGGGATTTTCCTAGACAAAACCGAACGTACTTTACCTACTGGTGGTAGCTAGGGTTTTCAAACGAAATACATTCTTTATACTGATATTAACCAGGTTTTCGATACTAACGATGTTTTACATATAATGAAAATGAATTAACTATACAAATTCAATGCATGACTAGTTTTCATTACAAAAACATGCTTATGAGATCACCAGCTTTATGCTGATACATTTCCAAAAATCACTTGTATTCTTAGGACAAAAATAGACAGGTACCCTTGCCAGCTTTTGGAGACGACGGAGTATTTTGAAGTCTCGTCTTTCACATTTGTTTTCATTTTGATGTATACAAACTATGTTTTCAAACAGATGTAAATATTCATATTGCAATGTAATGGTTGTGTTTACTTTGATTACTATGATGCAATTGTTGTGATACTACGCATGACGTCATCCACCCCCGGACGTTTCCGCCGTTCGTTTCCATGGTTCGGGGGTGTGACGTCATCTACTGAGATCATCCTGAGAGAAACCACTCAACTGTTTTCTCTTGATCCCATTGATTATGATGAATCCATCCACATCATGATTGAGTTCATCCCACCAGCCTATCGAAGTTCCTATCACCAAAATCCTAACCCTAAACTTCCTCTTCACATTCTTCACAAAGCATTTGAACGAATCAAGATTGAAGATGATGTACTAGAGGTGAAGACTGATGATGATAAAATTGTTCCTCTCCACAACACCTTCCTCAAGGCCATCAGAATTGAAGAAAACACCAAAGGTATTCATGTTCAAGAACCAACGGCTGAAGAATTCCATTTTTTTGAACCAAATTAGGTATAATGGAGAATTCAAGGAAAAGGATTTCAAGAAGTCTGTTGTTCCTGGCCTATGGATTGTACTTATGTACTTAATCCTTCAAGGTTTGTCTGGAAAACATGGTGGTATGGACACCATGAGGTGCTATAGTAAGACTTTAGGAAATTCACCATCAAGAGGAAGCCTAATGAGATATCCAGTCCAACATTATGGGCACTAACACTTCAACAGCTGTATGATGAAAGATTAGAAGCCATTCCTATTAACTCCGATCTCAAAGAGGTATATTGTTCCTTTAAAGCTATAAAAACTTATAGTTTACTGAACCAATCCGCTTTTGGACCTATCCGACGTTTTCCAGAACACATGTTAGCTGCATTTCCATCTGATTCACCATATTTCAAACATCATCTTGAGATTTCAGTTGTGTATGACCCCATACAATCTACCCCAAACTTAGATGATCCATCCTTAGATGTGAACAAATCAACTTCTTCATGAGGACGTAAGAAGAAGACGGCCAAATGAAAGCAATCTCCATCAAAAGTCTAAGCCAAAAAGACAACCAAAGCCAATGAATCGTTTCAATAAGATTCACATATTGGTATTCGATCTAACTCTGGATTACATCCTACCCCCACCATCCACTCTTTTGAAGTACCCTTCAGAGTTTCAATATCACACACACACAAATACTCATGGGGAGTCTAGACATAATCTACCCCCATCTTCCCAAAAAGATGGTGCATGTGTTGAACATAGTCCCTTGAATACCCCTGGGACACACTCTAAAGTCTTTTTGGAAATCCTTTTCGATTCTACATAAGCACAATCAGGGGCACCTATCTCTAATTCTAAGCTTCCTGAAGCTGGAGTAGTCCCTCCCATTTCAAAATCCACAACCGTCTGATATCTGCTTTAGGTAAAGGACGATCGTGTATTTTTTACAAAGATTGGTTAGATTTTGTTGACATGGCTCACTTTAGACATTTGCAGCTAACCAGAGCACAAGTGGAATATAGGCTTATCTCTATGCATAAACGTGCTCTCTGAAGTCGTCTTCCATTCACTTTTCCATCTGATGAAGAGACTATCATGTGCTCAATCCTTTCGAAGAAGCTCAGATGACTACTATAGGGGATGTTCCGGATTCTACAAATGTTTCTGATGATCCTCCTCCGACCTTCACAATTGAAGAAACTCCCAAGCCTTCTTTTGAAGAGGATCTCTCAGATGATGTAATGTTCAAAGATGACAGCACAATAGTTGGTGTTATTCCGAGCCTCACATCCCTCAATATGTTGCAAAATCCTTCCTACTCGAAACCGTTTTATGATTTTGGTCTCTCCTCACCCTCCGAGGAATCCCAAGAAGAACATGATGAAGCCAACAAGCAATTCTCTCCCAGAGTTTCCTTTGAAAGCGATCAAGGTAATGAGGCTTAAGCCAATATGATTGATGACTCCAAGCCCTCCGAGCCACATGGTGATAATGATGATGATGATTATAAGAAGTTTGATAGTTCTACCTCACACACATAATATTTAGGTAAAAATATTGCAGATCCTTTTGCCCTATTAGAACTTCGATACAATGTTGCCTTTGCTATCTCCAAAGTCGACTCCCTTGAAAAGAAAGTGACGGGACTTGATTCGATGATTGATAAAAAACTTACAAGTCTTAACTTCAAGCTGGAGCTCATCCTTAAATCTCTTTTCGAGATGAAAGCTGCTACTCCCTCAGAACTGGACTGAGCCAATCATCTTGACCAACTCATTTCCCACCGGCTCAAGCAAATAATCGAAGAAGTTCAATATAAGTATAATGACAGTCTCGATCATCACATATCCACCACCACCATTATGCTCAAGATTAATGACGACATTATTAATGCTACCAACGAACTCATTAAGCAGAATCATGTTCGTCATGAGAAAGAAATTCAAATATTAGCAAAGGAGATTCGCAAAAAGGATGCTATGAACATGATAATGCAAGAGGTACTTATCAAGCTGATCCAAGCAACCTGGAATATTGTTGATGTTCCGAACAACAAGTTCAATGAGATGCTCGTAATTCTAGATGAAACATTTTCCTACCTTAAGGCTCAAGCTTTTACAATGGATACTTATGATTCTCTAACCAAACAATTCAACACCAGCTTTCAAAGAGTCTTTGAAAGATCGGAGGAACTCAAACGCGAATCTATACTTGCATCGGAGGTAGGGCCATCCCATGCAAGAGGGGGGAGAAAGAGAAAGAAGAGAAAGAACTATACAATGGAAACCCATCTTGGAGTTTGTGCTATGAAATGAATCAACTGATGAAGAAATTCTTGAGGTCGAAGATATTGAATTAAGTGATGATGAATATGAAGGCCTTGCTAAAAATGTGATCCTAGGACTTCAAGCCCTCTGGGAACAACTAGTGCATCTCCTTTCGGATGCAGAGAGGATGAAATGGTACTCAGTTTCTTGGCCATCATCCTTATCCGAAGTGTTCAGAAGAAGTCGAGACATGGCAAAGCTCAAGATCAAGCTGACTGTTGACACATTCTGAGCTACTCAATCTATTCTTCCACTAATTCCTGTTTCGAGGATAGTTCAAATTGATGAAGGTTCTCCCACCCAAAAACCTGATGATTTCCCTGAAGAGTCTCTGATTACTCCTCCATCTAAATTATTCATCACCGAATCCGGTCGCTAAATCATTTCTTCTATTGCTGGCATAAACGAAAATCCACAAGACAAAGGCAAATAGATTGCAACAGACTCTGACAGCCCATTGAAGATGTGTAAGATGTTTGAGGGCTAGTCTCAAGAACAAATTGATCAAGCATTGGAAGAAAGCATTCGGTTTCAAATACAAAACGACAATTCGAATCCAATGTTGTGCATACACTTCGTGCCCTTCATGTACTATGATCTTCCAACACAAGATGTTGATCAACTTGGTCTACCAACCTCTCCTCACAGTCATTTCTATATCAGGTACACTCCTCTACACCCAAATGATGACCCTCAAATAATCATCAGAATAGAGTGTGATAGATTGAGAACCTTTTACTCCGTCAACGCACAACCCTGAAAGGCAATGTGGTCTCAAAAACGGATTACTAAGATCTTAATTACATGTTGTACATATACTATTTCTCTCAGAATAAAGAAGCCACCATCACCATCATAGATATAGAATTTCCTTTGATAAACCCAAATGGCATTCTCACCATAGCTGCTCACTTCTAAGATCGCTAGTCAAGTGACACAAGCATTATAGCCAACCGTGTTGCAATAAATTTCTTGAAGGACTATATTGCTGAGTTCTTCAAATCCGACATTGAATTTTCACACCTATGCAGAACTAAAAGCATTCTGGCAATAATCACTAACGAACTCCCTGAAGCCCAGATCCTAGCCGAAGGCCTCATTGAAGAACCGAAACTTGGTTATGTTTATCTCATAAAGAAGATTAATCGAAAAGAATTCTTTATATTTCTTAACAAACAAAACTTTCCTACAAAGATCCTTTAGAAGTTCATTTCTGTGACATCTATCAAAACTCAGGATAGTACACAACTCGAACTTCATCATCTTTATATGTGAACATAAATTGGTTCTAGATGCCCCAAGATGAACTAGCTCACGACTTAATAGATCCATTGGAGCAATTAGTTGGAACTTAGTTTATGCTGAAATTTCACATGGATTTGTGAATACATCAACTAGGTTATAAAGTGCCAAAGTTTAAGCTTAAAACTAAACACCAAACCATGGACTGTAGATCAAATGTCAATGGTAAGTTAAATAACCTAATTGTCCAATTAGGATGTTCCAAATTCTTAACAAGTTTAACTATTTAATGTGAACTAATTAAATCATAATATGATTTAATTACAAATTTGAGACAATGTTCATGCAATTTATAATTTAATTTATGAATCAAAAATATAATTCAAGGATTGCCTAATCCTACGTTCTTATATTATGAACCCTTATTTCGTTTACATGAGCTATACATTTGTTTTTTTTGTTATAAAATTTAAATCACAAAATAACTAATTCCTACAATTATAAATTAAAATGTAAGTCTATGAACTTATTCAATAAAAGCACTTGAATAAAAAACCAAGAAATAAACTGTTTGAAGTTTATATAATATGTCTAGAATTTTTATAAAAACTAAAGACAATTTTTATAAAATTTGAAATGGGGCCATATTTATAATGTTTACCATTTTTCAATAAGCCTTTAATCCCTTCTCTCCTCCCAAAATTTGTTCATAGGCTCTTCCCTTTCCATTTACTCTCTCTCACTCATTATACCTTGTTTCTTTATGCAAAATCCCGAGGTCAGATTTTGCATGCCCTTGAGTGAGAGCAAATCCGATCATAGAAAAATATTTTGTAGGAGATATTTTCTCATTTCATTTTTCATAAGGTAGTTCTCATTACTGGAGTCTTGTAGACGAATTTGGTGGAGTATAGACCTAAAGAGACGATAGAGAGATAAAATCTCAGTTTTCTCTTCCTTTTCTCTAGAAACCTCACTTTCTCTCTCTAAAATCAGTCCCTCAACCACGAATTTTCAGCCTTATTTTGTGTGTTCTTGAAGCTTCATATCAAAGGGTAAGTGCTTATCATACACCTCTTAAAGATCCATAACAAATTTTACAAGTTCTACTCACTTTCTCTTTCTCATTGATGATTTCTATGGTGTTCTTGCAAAGAACCATTGTTTGATCTTGATATTTGTAGATCACCACCAAATACATGTTTCTTGTTCTGTCAATAATGATGATCCATGATCAAACCAAAGTCAAGAGCAAAGGTGAGCACATGCAAGCCTTGTCTAGCACTGAAAACCGATTTTTCAAAAGTTTAATCTCATCTAGCTTGGTTGCATGTAAGGTCAAATGGTTAGAAACAAATGTTTCCATAGAATATCTTTAATATAATATTTTTCTATCTCAATCTAAGAAAAGGGAACCGATATCATTAGGTAAAATAAGAGTTTGAACTATGTTTTCTTGAGTTTTACTCTTCAACATTCTATCAGATTTTTTTACTGGGTTTTAAAAGGTCATAACTCACTCATTTCTTAACCAAATCATGATATTCATTTTCTTATACTTCTTTATAAGAGTTAACTTTCGAACCCAAGTGATCTTACTATAAAAAATTAAGAATTCGATTTTTGACAATTTTTACAAAACAGTTGCTCAAACAACACTTTTCTGTGACCACTAGTTTTACATTACATGATCAAGGCCCTTAAACCCCACAATAAATCTGGAGAAAATTATTTCAGGAACTGGACATATCTATCTCAGAACTCCTAAAATTTCATGAACTAAAACGTTATAGAGGTTTCTACACAAATTATTGAACTTTTAGCTATATTTGGAACTCATACATTTGTAGTGCTACATTTCATAACTTGTTGGGGTTGAATACCCGCATTTAGTTACAAAATAATTTTGAGCCAAATTGTTTTATGTAAGTTTATATTTTCAAGGGATGTTCTGTAAAACCAGATGTGCTAGAACAAATTTTTTATTTTTCTGCAAAAATAAGGATTTTAATGACCAAAAATCTAAAAAATTATAGAACTGATTTGTGTATGAAATAAGGATGCCACCAATAGCTTCATTCAATTTGGTCACTGTTTGGTATTTTATTCAAAATTTTCATTGAATTAGAGTATGATTTTACAAAACCAGGTCTTAATACTCAAATGCACAACCCAATATTTTTCCTAACTTTGGGAACATTATTAGAACCTGTACAAATTAATTTTGAATTTTTTACAACTATTTACTATTTATTTTTAATTTTTCATATTATTTAGGCTTAATTACAAATAAATATCAAATGACCTTCAAAAATTACTATAAAAATTATGAACAAACATACCCTCTTTTAGAACCAAAAAATATATTTTTTTAATTTTTGGAGTTCATCATCATGCCTTTGTGGATTTTTAAACACAAGGCACCGCGAAGCCATTATTTGCCGATGATGAACTGAATGAACTTTGTGCATTTTGTAACATCACTAGTTAGCTAAGTAGTTACTATATTATGGCTAGTGATCAATGACTTACTAGAAAATTTTTGCTCTGTAGGACGCTAGTAGGGATCTAATCTGACGACCTCAAACCACGACACAAGAGTTGCAAAATTTTCCTTGTGAGTATTCATAACCCCCTTTTTACTATTTTCATGTTTTAGGTTGGAAAACATGCTACTGTTTTATGAGCTATCCATACTATTTTATGAACTTGTGGAACTTTGTTTTATGAACTTGTTGAACTCTATTTTGTGAACTTGCTAAGCCTTGTTTTATGAAATTAATGAGCTTGGAACGATATTGTTTTAAGAACTTGATGAACTTAGAATGGTACTCTTTTATGAACTTTCTGTTATGAACTTGTGGTATGAACTTATGCTATGAACTCTTGATATGAACTTTGTGATATGAACTTGTTATGAACTTTGTATGTTAAGTCCCCAAGAACCGAACTACAACCTACTAACTCGTATTTCGAGTCGATGGTCTTATGGATAGCAGGTAGACACGCCCTACTCACTCAAAACCATGAGCGCATATTTCCATGAATTGACATCATGGGAACAATAGACATGATGGAATGGGGGCAAGAATGGTCGTTAGGCTTGGTTGTGAACGAAGTGCTTTGGCATTCAACAGTCACTTTGAGTTGGAACTTTTGTTGAACAAATCTATATTTTCTTACTAAAATGATGTAAATTTATAAACCTTTGAGCTCACCAACTATTTTATAATTGAACCTCGTTTTTGAATGCTTTTTAGGAAATGGTCACTAAGCCAGTTTAAGACGCCACAATGATTTCCGTTTATTGCTCTTGTTAAGTATGTAGTATGGAACTAAAATATAATATAGTTTTGAATATGATGCAAACATAAAATGCTCAATGATTATGGTTGGTAATCCTATTTACCTTGTTTTGTGAGACCTTAGCCTATTACCATTCGTGTTTATACTTTAACGGGGTGTGACAAATTTGGTATTAGAGCCGAAGGTTATAGCGAATACTGGTTTCCCTTTCTGTTTGGAAAGACTAAACTATAACCAACGAGTTAATAATCATGCCATCTAGTATAACTAAATCGGGTAGTGCACTATTAGACCTTAATCATACATTACTTGATCACCTATGTATAATTAAGGAAGAGCAAGTGCAAGACCGAAATATGTTATTGCGAGTGGTATAAACAACCTAGGATCTGCTTAGACACTAAAAAAATAGAAACCCTGAAGTGTACATGGCTACCAAGTTATATTATACTACTAAAATGCTTCTAAACGCTAGAATTCCTTATGTACAGTTTAGGTGGTTTGAACTCTATGTATCACGCTCCCAAATCAAGCGATGCATGAGAATACATTATCAAATGTGAATTAATTAAATAATCCAGTACTGAGCTAGAAAAGGGCCCCTATATGGGATCAGAGCCTGGAGAGGAGGTTAGTAGTCCAGAACCTACCTACGAGACCTACGTGCTAGTCAGTTGTGTCAGATCCTCCTTAGGTCGACGTCTTCATCGTCATATTCCACATACCTAATCACTGACTAGGTTATATTGCTAGTCCTTGTACCTTGCTATAGACTTCACTCTCGTTATATTGTAGTATATGGGTAGCACACGTATAAGTATCTTATAATATTAGATACTCCCTGAGATTTTACCTCAATCCCTAAGTTCGAATCCCTTTCTTTTTTATCCCTAATTACAAAAGTTTAATATGGAGGGTAACTAACCCATTACAAATTATTCGAGACCTGGAGGTGATATTACCTCTCAAACATCATTGTAGAGAACTAGTTAACGATGGAAGGTACCACAATGGCATAGTCTTCTTATGCCATTTCGGGGACGTATCTGAACCTTGCTTGACACTGATACAACCACATTTGGAGCATTTGTGGCCACTATGATCTGTTACTCTAAGTAACATTTGAAATACCCTTCTTATACCATGGAAGCTAATCGACACCATCCCAATGTTATCTCCTTGGATTATAAAGTGACTCGCTATTCCCAATGTACGAGGAACATTTGGTCTAGTGCATATTGTCGTATACATTATGTTGTCATATAATAATATGAAAAAGGCCTTGACCACTCCTTGTAGGTCATTCTCTCTCTTTAGAGATTAATTCTTTGAAAGTCTTAAGTGACTTCTCAAATGTGTATGTCTGGGCTTGCTCCTGTCCATAAGTTCTTAGGAATTTTTGGACCTACTTGTTTCGAGTGAATTTTATAATACCATCAACTACATTTCTCTCTATGCCCATTTCTAATATTTTCATATCGATCCTTAAGTCCTTCTCATCAACCAATCTAGAGAACTATTTTTCCAACCTTTCGATATCCAACATGTAGACTGAAAGACCAACATGTTAGATGCGTCGCCTTAAACCAAATGTAATTCCAAAGGAATTGCCTAAACTTTTCGTGCCTAGACAGGTCGAGTTCAGAATGGACCTAATTTAATCAGAGGCACCTATAATTAAAGCGTCGTACCGCTAAGCACCCTTATGAAATGCAAGAGCTATATGGTCAACTCAAGAAACCTCTTGAAAAAGGGTTCTTTCATCCAAATTCTTCATGATGGGGTGCACTGGCGCTATCTGTTAAAGAGAATGATGGATCGATCAAATGTACATCAATTATAAAGAACTGAATAAATTGATGATCAAACATAGATACTCTCTTCGCCGAATCAACGATTTGTTCAACCAATTATAAAATGACTCGTAGTTCTCTAAGATCGCCCAACCACTAAATGTAATGACCCAAAAAATTGTCAAGTTCTTTTGGTAGAAACAATAAGATGTATTCAAATTGATAGAACACAAGTTGTGTAACACATCAACCCTTATTGTACCAAAGGGCGTGGACAATGTCAAAAAAATATTGTGACACATCGCACCAATCCTAGGATTGTGCAATGATGCAAAATGAAGAGATTATTGCATACACTTCGAGGTAATCAATGGTGCATGAGTAGAACTATATCGTACATGAAGTAGAGTTAGGAACGTTAGTAATCACCCTTAAAATTTAGAGACAATACTTATATGAAACCAAATGCACTATCTTTACTGACCACAAAGGCCTTCAACATATCCCAGAGCGAAGATGCTCAACCATGAGGCAAAGGCAATGAGTAGCTTGCAAAGGTAGTATAGATCATTGGAAGATTGCAAACTCGAGTGAATCACTTGACTCCTCCTATTGATACAAATGAGACTTCAGGCACTGCTAGTGCATACTCACTATTCGAAACTGTATCTCTGACTTCATTCCTGCTCATTTCATTAGCATTGGTTTTCCATTTCAGTATTCATGTATGCTTCGTAAGGGAATAATAATCATCTTTGACATTTTTGACAATTTTCTCATTTAAGTATTCCATTTTTTTTCCTAAATATGATTTTTGAAAGTTTGAGCATGTTATTTAAGAACATTTTGGTCCTAATATGTTTATATTGCATTACCAGAACGTTGATTTCAAAACATCTCTTAATTTACGCTTTTATGTCACTTTTCATATTATAAATCATGAAAGTTTCCAAAATTAGAAAATTTTAAAACTTTGGTATTTTCCAGCAAATTACTAGCATTATGTTCTTAACTATTATAATTGACAAGCCAAGTGTATGTTATCTCTATTTCTAAGAGTTTATGTAAATCAAGTTTAAATTTTAAACAAGGAGCATGGATTTTTGGACATTATACACTTAGCTTCTTGACCCAAGCCTATTATTATTTCTTTCCCTCAATGCAACTTTTTATGTGATAAGAAAAACATAGTATCAAACATTGGGTCATTTTCAAAAAACTCACTATCCAGTTTTAACAACAAGTTAATTAGTTTCCTTACAAGATTTCTAGCATCGCTCTTGTTAAACTTGGAAGGTTTACTTCCATTGATGTTGTTGCATCCTTATCAACCCTTTATGACTCATTCTCTCTATGTAGTAAAGTATTTTTAATCTATCCATTATGATCGACTTCATCATCAGCATGTACTTCGGAAGCAGAAGCTTCCTCCAAATAGAGCATACCATGTTTATGATCTCTAGAAACCACTTAGAGTCTTTATGTTGCTTTACATGTCTAACAACCATAAATATCTTGGTGTCCCTCACGGTCGCGTTGGTATATCTTTATGGACATTCTCTTAAGGACTGGAATGAACTTGACTTACCGTAAGTTGTAAATTTGTACCAAAGGTTGCATTGGGGACCACATCCCCAATGAGAATGACACCTCACCTCATATTGTGTTCTACTTAAACCATCACATTGTAGTTCTTGGGATTCTTTATGGTTCTTATGAAATGACGAGAAGGAAACAACACCCCATATGCTATTAATTAGAATTCTATTGACTCGTTACTACAGTAAATAAAAGTATCATCATGAGAATCATTTGGATCATTCACCCCTTTCGTACTCTTAAATTAGAAGCTTTGGTCATCATTATAGTTCCAACATGAGGTGTCTTTCCCATTGTTCAGTTGACATCTCCTCCCCGACTTGGATGTTTCCCTTGGAAATCTATCTATACATGTCCTTATCAAGGATACAATCGTGAATCCTTTAAAATTTTAGCTATCCAACTTGTAACGCCCGTGTTTCTTGGATTAGCATTATTGTAATGATGTAACAGTTAGAGTCAATAATTGTAACCTATTTTGAAGAAAGAAGAATTATTTGAGTATTATGTGATTTATGCGATTTATGTGCAATATACGTGCTTATAACAATATAATAAAATAATAATAAAAATATGTGTCAAAAATAAAATAATATATTGACCCAATATCTATGAAGAAAGTTGAAGTGGCCGTAAGAAGGATTTTGGGGATATAAGGAACGCTGAAATCCGACTTATAACAAAGAAATTGTGACCCGTCGAAGTTTTGCGACAAAACCAACACGACGTTGTGTATCGTAAAATGTGAGTTTGTGATAAAATACTTTTTACCCTTAGTTGTGACATCCCCAAATTTACGAACATTTTTAAAATTTTATTTATGCTTATTTTAAAATCAGAGTATATAATTTTAAAAATAATATTGCGGAATTTGTTCCCAAAAAACATGATAAATATATTATCAAAGCATTTCCGAATAAATGTATTTTGTTTACATTTAATCTTTGGGATGTAATCGTCAATACAGAAATATAAGCATAAACAGACCTTACATTCATTTACACTAGTGATTTACATCTCCTTTAATCTCTCAGTGTAATGTAGCTTCGCATCGACACATGTGATACAAATAAACTGAATGGGTCAGGTTGGGAAACCTGGTGTACTCATAGGGATTTCAATCCTACAATGTTATATCATATATATATATATATATATATATATATATATATATATATATATATATTAGAACTCACAATATATAAAATTTGACCACGTATAAGCAATTTTACCCCACCCCGTCGATCTATACTATCAGATCTAAAATAAACCTCTTTACCTAATCCATACTCCCAGATCGGGTATATCTAATCCATGCTCTCAGATCCATAATTATGCCCATTCCATACTCTTGGATTAGGGACAATTGACTATGTCTAATCCATGCTCCCAGAATAATGACAAATAACCATGTCCTCTCCATACTCTCGGACCAAGGGCGAATAACTAAGTCAAATTCATGCTCTCAGATGAATGACAAGTATTAAAGTACTACTCTTTGTGTATATCTTACTCGTACTCATAAGGAGATACTACCCAATATTCCTCTTACTTAATTTAGGTTTACTTTGTATCCTAAGTCATCATATTTTATCATATATGCTCTTTACATGTATTTTAGGAAAATCAAATATTTCATGCACAAACATATATTTAATACTTTATTCAATACTTGTATTAAAATCAAGTCCATGAAAGGGACTATGCACTTACACATAAACTCTTTAACATATATTTAATATTTTAATTAATATTTGTATTAAAATCATGTTCATGAAAGGAACTATTCACTCACTTGTTAAAGTGATGATTCCAAACTCGGGCAACGCTTCATTTCTAAAAATTCTATTTTCCTTCGACGAAACCTAGTATCAATACGTCTAGATTTTATTCTAATATTTATAGCGACTATTTACGAGCGACATAGTTTTATGAGTCTTAAACATTACTTTTCAACCACTATGCACAGACATGGAACAAACATGAAACACCAAAGGGCAGGACGATTTTGGCAATATAACACTTCTGAAATCCAACAACCGTATGTAGCCCTTCAAACCAGATTTCCCGTACCGCGAGTAGTTAAAAGATATTATAATAACACTTTATATTTTATAACGCTTAGCACATATATTGTTTATAGTTTCATAATAACGAGTTATGACTATAAATATAAGTTACACTGAAAACAGAATAATGTAGCTTAACTTACCGGGTTTTTAACGAAAACTAGAAAATTACGCAGGCAGAACTCCGACTCTAAAAACATCTTTCGTCGGCTATTTGATGACTCAGAGTTTCTCTATCGCATCCTAAAACTAGGAGAAATTGAACAAGAAAGAAAGAAAGATTCTAGAGAGAGTTTAGAGGAATGGTGTAATAAAATATGAAGAATTCATCATTTATTTATAGGGTTTGTTGATAGAGTAGGCCCTGATTTTCGTCCGTATCTTCCACGTACGAGCTTCGTTTTCTATGTTATTTATATCCAAGCATTGGTATTTATGAGTACTACAACTTTCATTTAGACCCTGTCGGCCAATTCTCATTCTATCTCAGATTTGCAAATTTTTATCGAATTTATCGTGCTCGAAGAGTAGGGACTAAGTTTCTTCCATATTTTTAACATACGAGCTCTATTCTCGATGTTCTTTATATCCACGTGTTGGTATTTACAAGTATTTAGAATCCATCGGCTAATTCTCATTTTATCTCAGATTTACAAATTTGTATCGAATTCGCCGCACTCGAAGAGTAGGGCTTGTATAATGACTTTATACATTATCTTTTCATCCTAGGTAATAACCATAACATTCAAATGAGTATCTAACTCTTGGACTTCTTGACTTGATATGGTCCTCTACCTTGCACCCGTTCTTCATACTATGTTGGACTATCAATTATAACCTTCAAGTTACAAACCTGATCTTTATTGGAGACTTGTTCTTCTTCTTACTATTCTAATGTTATATAATCATAATTGACCGATGGGTCATGTTCTAATGACCTTTCACCGTATGATTCAATGCTTAGACTTAGGTCTTTTAGAACCAAATTCCAGAATGAAAGATACCTTCCTTCATGTTCTAATGTGATATAATCATATTCTAGCATATAGCACTTTTAGCTACAAGCTTATTACTTTCACGGTGATTGCGATACTTCTATTGATCGCTTCGATTATCTGTTACTTCAATCTTCTAGCATAAGAGATATGTACATCAATCTTGGTTCTCTAAACCGCGTAACATACATATCTTAGTCAGATTCGATTTGATATGACCATTAGGGTCGGAATAACAATCATCTTCTTAGTGATTACCGAAATAATGGTAACGACAGTCATGAACAAAACGGAATCAAGTACTAGTGCCTTGTCAACCTTGTGACTTTCCATGATCCAAGTGCGAGTTATGTGCTTCCGATAGTAAAGGCCTCTACTACCTTTCACACCTACTCATACTTGTCCCATGTATTGTCTCCAGTCCCCAAGTTCTTATTTATTAAAATCACAAAATGATTTAACACATATGAATGTGTCCAAATAATCACAAAAATTTCCCTAGACACTACTAGGACTTCTTCCATGCGTATCTTCAATCATCAATTCTGCTTCAACTCAGTTGGTGGAGGAAATTCCAGGTGATGGGATATCTTCAAGGATTATACCAAAGTAATTTCTTTTTGCAAATCGAAAGTGTACTTCTCCCTTCCTTGACGTATTATTTACTAAACGCATTCTAAAGGCAAGATACCTCTCTTATGGTATCTTCCGATAGGTAGCATTCACTATCATCAACTTTCTTATTTCCACTATTTGCTCAATCTGTTATGAGTCCTTATCATGAGGTTCCATACACCGTAATAGTTGCTCAAGACGATAAATTTAAGATAGAGAAGGTTTAGACGCATAATCCTCGTTATTACTCCGAAATGTTACATGCCAATTCTAATACTGTAATTAAACATTTAGAAATCTGAACACATAAAATTTCAGATCCAGTCAGTAATAGACCATAGATCCGATCAAATGATAAAATCATAAAGCACATAATGCATCTTATAGCATAAATCATTTAGCACATAAAAGCAATTTAGGCATCTTCCCTAAATAAGCTATTGCTCGTGTCTATTCATGCAGACTTCCTAAATATAGAAAACACTCATCTCTTGATCATCGCTTAACATTCTAAGTTTAACTCTAGAAGTTTCCAAAATTCCTAGTTCACTTAAACCAAAGCTCTAATACCAACTATAACATCCTCAAATTCACGGTCATTTTAAAAATTTTATTTATTCTTATTTGAAAATCAAAGTATTCATTTTAAAGAAGAATTTTGCGAAATTTGTTCCCAGAAAACTATTGGCTTAAGTGTCTATGTCCATAACTATATTTGGTATGTACTTGAATTGACAGTGGCACGGTTCCTTTTCGGTTGCCTTCACACATACAACTAGATAGGATGATTATTGAGGAAGAGAAATAATTTATTAATTGACTAATAAATTGGAATAAATGATATATTAATATGTTATGAAAATAATATATTAATTAGTAATCATATTATTAATTAATTTAATTATAAATTAATTCAAAATTAATTTTGGGATTAAAGGAATTAATTGAAAGTGTAGGGATTAAATTTGCAATTGTTCAATAGTTGAGCAAAAGAGTCCAGAACCTTCCTAGGGAAGGTGGAGGATAAAAATTGATGTGTATGTATAAGATTATTCTAGAGTTTGTAGAATATCTTATCACATATAGATAATCAAAGGAGGTGGATAATTACCATATTTTAGGTTATGATATTTTAGTCAGATTAGGGTTATCTATAACATCATTGGTGCACTATAAATAGGGTCCCTAACCCTTTGATTTTTGGCAACTCTTGGGAAGAAGCCAGAACCAAAATTTTGATATATTCCTCCACTCTCTTATCATTCTCTTGCATTGTGTGTTTGTGAGCCATTAGAGGTGTTACACTTATGACACCAAGTTCTCAAGCTTCAAGATCTATAAGGGAATTAGTGTTATTACAAAATCACAATCAAGGTATGTAACCAAACCCTAGTTTTATATAGATTTCGAAAATTGTAGTTGCCACCTAGGGTTTCTCTTTTTGTGTTCAAGTTTGCATATTCAATTAGAGAAGACCTAGATCCAAATCATTACGGTTACATGTACACTTAGGAATTGTTGTTATGCTCAAAACCCATCAGAAACATCATAAATATATTATCAAAGAATTTCTGAAGAAATGTATTTTGTTTATATTAAAACTTTGGGATGCCATCGTCCATACAGAATCATCAGCGTAAACAGACCTTACATTCATTTACACTAGTGATTTACATCTCGTTTAATCTCTTAGTGTAATGAAGCTTCATATCGACACCTGTGATACAAATAAACTAAGTGGGTCAGGTTAGGAGACCTGGTGAGTACATAGAGATTTCAATCCCACAATTGTTATATCATATATATATATATATATATGTGTGTGTGTGTGTGTGTGTGTGTGTATATATATATATATATATATATATTAGAACTCACAATATATACAATTTCACCTCGTATAAACAATTTTACCCCACCCCGTCGATCCTCATGACGACACGATGTATACTATCAGATCTAAAATTAACCTCTTTACCTAATCCGTTGTCCCCGATTGGGTATATCTAATCCATGCTCTTGGATCAGTAACTATGCCCATTCCATACTCTCGGATTAGGAACAATTGACTATGTCTAATCCATGCTCCCGAATTAATGACACATAACAATGTCCTCTCCATACTCTCCGACTAAGGACGAATGACTAAGTCAAATCCACGCTCTCAGATGAATGAAAAGTTTTAAATTTCTATTCTCCGTGTATATCTCACTCGTACTCATAATGATATACTACCCAAAATTCCTCTTAATTAATTTAGGTTCACTCTATATCCTAAATCATCATATTTTATCATATATGCTCTGAACACGTATTTAAGGAAATATCAAATATTTCATGCACAAACATATATTTAATACTTAAATCAATACTTGTATTGAAATCAAGTCCATGAAAGGGATTATGCACTCATACATAAACTATTTAACATATATTTACTCTTTAACATATATTTAATACTTTAGTTAATACTTGTATTAAAATCATGTTCATGAAAGAGACTATGCACTCACTTGTTAAAGTGATAATTCCAAACTCGGACTGCGCTTTGCTTATAACAATTCTATTTTCCTTCGACGAAACCTAGTATCATTACCGCTAGATTTTAGTCTAATATTTATAGTCACTATGCATAGACAGGGGTCAGACATGAAACACCGGAGGCAGGACCATTTTGGCATTATAGCTCTTCTGAAATCCAACAACCCTATGCGGCCCTTCAAACCAGATTCCCAGTACCGCGAGTAGTTAAAAGATATTATAATAACACTTTATATTTTGTAAGTCTTAGCACATATATTGTTTATAGATTCATAATAATGACTTATGACTATAAATATAAGTTACACTGAAAACAGAATAGTGTAGTTTAACTTATCGGGTTTTTAATGAAAATCAGGAATTTATGCAGGCAGAACTCCGACTCTAAAAACTTCTTTCATGGGCGATGACTAGGAGTTTCTCTATCGCATCCTAAAACTAGGAGAAATTGAACAAGAAAGTAAGATGGATTCTAGAGAGAGTTTAGAGGAATGGTGTAAGAAAATATGAAGAATTCATCCTTTATTTATAGGGTATGTTTTGTCTGTATCTTCCATGTACTGGCTCTATTTTTTATGTTCTTTATATCCACATGTTGGTATTTACAAGTACTACAACTTTCATTTAGACTCCTTTGGCTAATTCTCATTCTATCTCAGATTTACAAATCCATATCGAATTTATCGTGCTCAAAGAGTAGGGACTAAGTTTTGTCCATATCTTTAACATACGAGCTCTATTCTCGGTGTTCTTTATATCCACATGTTTGTATTTACGAGTACTATGACTTCATTTAGAATCCATCAGTTAATTCTCATTCTATCTCATATTTAAAAATTTGAATCGAATTCGCAGCGGTCGAAGAATAGGGACTAAGTTTCATCCATATCTTTCACATACGAGCTCCGTTTTCACCTGTCTTTTTATCCTTGAGCACCTACTAACGAGATCTGCAATTATCGTTCAAATTGTTTTTGCTAAAAATTGAGCGATCTAAAATTCGATTTCCGGGTTGTGCACTAATGTGCTAAATCTTAGAACAATCATAAATTCCTCATACGAAGTCAGATTTGGACATTCTTTTTATGCATGCTCTCGGTTTAACGTATAATACGACTTTCGTTTAGATCTCTAAGGCTAAAAAGTATTTTATTATAAATTCACTTTTTACGATTCCCGTGCCGTGCTAGTTTTTCCGCAAAACTTCGATAGGTGATACCTTGTTCGTTATAAGTCGGATTTTAGCGCCCTTTATATGTATGAAATCCTTGTGAAATATACTATAACTTTTGTTAAGGTTATTTATCCTAAATAATATTCTATCAAAAAGTCAAATTTGACGTTTATTGTCTCTAAATTGACTGGCCCGAATCTGTGGGCATTACAATTATCCCACCCACCCCCCCTAGGATGATAACGTCTCAAACTCGTCAATGAAATAGGGCTTGTATAATGACTCCATACGTTATCTTTCATCCTAGGTAATAACCATAACATTCAATTGAGTATCTAACTCTTGGGCTTCTTGACTGCTGACAATGCTCTACCTTGCACTCTTTCTGCATACTATGTTGGAATTTCAATTGTAATCTTCGAGTTAAAAACTTGATCTTTATTGGAGACTTTTTCTTCTTCTTACTATTCTAATGTGATATAATCATAATTGACTGATGGGTCATGTTCTAATGACCTTTCACCGTATGATCCAATGCTTAGACTCAGGTCTTTTAGAGCCAAATTCTAGTATGGAACATATCTTCCTTCTTGTTCTAATGTGATATAATCACATTCTAGCATGTAGCACTTCTAGCTACAAGCTTCTTACTTTCACGGTGATTGCGATTCGGAAACGCTAATGGAAATGAAAATCATCAGCATGTGATTGAGCGTGTACCAGAGGTAGCAGCTGCACCCGAGCCAATCATGATGGCGGGAGTACAAGTCATGATACGAATGATGTTGGATCGTCAGTTGGAAGAGAAAGGTGTCTACTTGAACAAAATAAGGATAAATCTATTGTGCTTATTGAAAAACCTGAACTAATGAGGATCAATCAAAAGAAGGAACCTATAGTAGTACCGTTGGCCAAACTGAACCGCTAGTGGTTACAAGTGTTGGCTTTTATGTACTCTAACATTCCTATGGTGCACATACAACCCTAATGCTTTGGATCTTAGTTTTCTCTAATTGTACATGCAACATTGATATCCAAAGCATGGAGACTAAATTAGCATACAAAATTTAACATATGAATCATAAAATTGGTTAAAAGGTTACCTCTTGATGTAGCTAGTAAGACTTTGGCCTTGTGAGAACTTAGCAACCCAAGTTCTGTGCCTCAAACAAGTCACAAACACCAATAAACAACTAAATGGATATGAGAGAGGCTAAGAAGACTTAAAACCGACTTCTCTTCTTGGAATGCAAGTAGTGGGTCGATTTTAAGGCTTAGGATAACATATTTATATGTGTAGAAACCAAGAGTCATGTGAAACCCTAATCCACACATATAATCTTATGATCCATGCATTTGATTTGGACTAACACTTCATGGACTATCCATAAGCTTAACCCATCACAAATCAATTATAGATCATTAGCCCAATCCATATGTATCAATTTTAATTAGTCTCTTTTGATCACTAAATTAATTCTTGATCAATACTAATTAAATAATATGATTACTCAATTAATATATTATACTTATAATATATTAATAAATCATAAATAACCTCTTACTCAAATATCCATCTATAAAATTGTTCTGGTGAGGGCAACCCGAAATGGACCATGCTACTATCGGGTCAAGTACATACCAATTATAGTTATGGGCTTAGACACCTAATCCAACAGTATCCCACTTGGATAAGTCTAATAACTATAATTGCCAATGCAACTTAGAATCCGATTAGCAATCGTAGCTCTTAAAAAGCCGTTGTTATATTCTGTTGCGTCCATTAGATAAGTGATCATATAATCCTGTGTTCTTCAAGATATCATGTGGACAAAGACATGGAATAAAGTAATACTCATTGTCCAATAGTTTGTTTCCCGAATTTCGATATGTTTGACATAGAAATTAATTGGACACATCAATTGAGTCCTGACCGGGCCCAACACATAAGTAAAATAAATCATCATGGGGCCCAAGATATCGCTTTTAATCCTCTTTGGATAAAATGAACATATAAACCTCGACTAATATGCTTGTACTAATTACTCGTTAAATCAAACACAACAACACATTTTATAACATCGAGTTACCGATGCGTTTTCACACTATCAATGTACAACCAACCCATAATCAACAACTCATATATCTTAGTTTGAAGACTATACGATATTATCATCTCACAATCACTCATGATAAATTCCATGAAGTGATTCATGTGAGTGTGGGTTTAATCCAATACTCAAATCTTATTTCAAGAGTGCTCATGAATGTTTGTAGAAAACTTTGCTATGTCTAACACCTTAGACAATCTTACAAAAACCTATTCATGACAATCTACTTTCATAACCTACTTCCAAAGTAGGATCAAATGTGGATAGTTTGAATAATTATATCATTCTTGAAGTCAAAACTTGAAAAATGAAACAATAGTAAATAATTGACACAAGATAGTAACTTTACTTATAAATAGAACTCCATTTATTCAATAATCAAATTTCAATTACATTTTAGCTATTACAAGTTTCTAAAAACTATCTAATCATTAAACTAATATCGTCCTTCTTCCCAATTTGTTGGGTTAGTGTCTAAGTCCATAACTATTTTGGTATGTACGTGACCCGATTATGAGCATGGTCCTTTTGGGTTGTCTTCACCATAGCAATATGTAGGATGAATTATGGAGAGAAGGGTTTAACTATGATTTATTAATATATTATGAGAATTATATATTAAAGGAGAAATCATATTGTTTAATTAATATTAGTCAAGAATTAATTAAGAATTAATTTTATGGCTAAAAGAGATTAATTAAACTTAAGGGACTTATTGTGTAATTATAAGATAATTACATAGATGGGCTAATGGACTCCATAGAAGTTGGAGTGGACGAATTCTATGGGGAAACCCATTAGAAATCGTCCAAGGCTTCTAAAGAGGGAGTCCATGGGCTGCTTAGGGCTTAAGCAGTCAGATTAGGGTTTCCTAGCTGTAAACCCTAATAGCCAGCATATATATGGAACCCTTATGGCCCCAAAAACGTGGTGAATACTTCATTTAGGGTTTCCAACCATTTTTGGTGCCTCCTCTCTCCTCAATCTTCATCCAAGTTGCTTAGTGGTGTTTGTGACTCCATTAGAGGTGCAACACTTGAGGCATTAAGCTTTCTGAAGCCAAGGATTGATTGCTATTGCTATATAACAATCAAAGGTAAGATCTAAACCCTAATTTTAGTTATAGTTTGTTAGATCTAGGGTTTATGGCTTTGGATAATCAATTGCATGTTCATTAGACAAATTAGATCCAAAGCTATTAGGGTTTGCATGTACACCATAGGAATGATGTATTGCTCGAAACCCATTAGTGGTATCAGATACTAGGGCTGTTTGATGATGAATTGATGCTTATTTGATAGTTTATTGGCTGAAAAAATGATTTTTGCACCTTCTACTTGGTTGACTCGGCGAGTCAGTAGATGAACTCAGCGAGTCAGGCTGACTCGGCGAGTCCGAGGGTATGACAACGATTTTTGGCGTTTTTCTTGCTGTTTTGATTTGGGATACTTACAATAAACGTTTTTTTAATTAATAAAATCCGATTTTTATTGATTTTGGGTGAATATCCTTACCAAAATAGTAGATAATTACCATTTAATGAAATATTTGTTACCTTATAAGATAATGTTTAATTATTTGAGTTATTTGATGAATTATCCTACAGGAAATTTGACTAGGTCAAAATTAGATAATTGCCTTTTTTGAATTGTTGATCTAGAATGTTCTTGAAAAGTTTCAAATTTCCCCTTTAGGTTTTATAGTGTAAATTTGAACTGAAAAGTTTTGTTTTTGAAATTTAAATAGTTAAACCCTAACGTTTTGAAAACTTTCAAAACTTGCCCTCAAGTTTTGGAATTTAAATTTTTTGATTAAAAGTTTAATTTTGAAATATTTAAATTCTAAACCCTAATGTTTTGAAATGTTTCAAAACTTTCCCTCAAGTTTTGGAATTTAAAATTTTGATTAATAGTTTAATTATGTAATATTTAAATTCTAAAACTCTAGTATTTTGAACAGTTCAAATTACACCCTCAAGGTTTTGTTAAGTTAACTAAAAGTTTAATTAAAAGAGAAAGTTAATAAAACCACCTAGTATTTTAAAAGTGTAAAATACACCCTATACTATATATATGTAACATTAAAAGTCTAATATTATATATATATATATATATATATATATATATGTATGTATGAGTAAAGAGTCAGTCTTACCGTTAGTAGGCCGCATTCACGAAGCTGGTCTAGAAGGGGTGCTTAAGGAAATTACCTATAAAATGGCGATTGAATGGGTATCCACTCTTACCCACCGCACTCTTGACTAGTGGAGGGTCGTTAGCCGAATGGGTAGGAAAGGACAGAAACATTCCATTATAAGTATAATGAAGTAAAAAGTAACTACATGCTTTTACAAATTCCCAAATCATTGTTACTTTAGGCAAAATGTTAAATTGTATGCAAATCCATGGAATTACACTTCGTACCCTTGTTAAACGTTAGTGGAGCGTGTGTGGTTAACTGACACACTAATTTGAGGTTGACATTGGTGGCGAAGGGTGGCTCGATGTTTATCATAGATCAATGGAGCGTGTGTAGCTAACCGACACATTGATTAGGTGATAGTAGCATTGGGTGCACCACGTGATTCGTATGGTTATTCACACCTTGTTTGTGATCCTCGGCATCCCAGTCGCAAACTTGAAGGGCATAATCAAGATTTAAACATGCCATTGAAAAGTTCAATGAATCTCAAAAGATCTAGGAGTTTCAATTCATTTAAAACTTAAAATTCTTTTTCGTTTTTCATGGTGGAAATTGGTAAACCGTCATTTACCTACCTTTAAATATTTTGCAACTAGATTACGACACCCCTCTTCTAAGTTGTAGAGTATTGTGTTGGATCCTAGCCTTGATGTTTCATTTGGGTGTTACATCAAGGATTCTAATCAACTTGACTTGAATTTCTCCTGTTTTGTAGATGTCTGAATCTACCAATGGTCTTCCCAAATCCCATGGAACAAGTTTTCCAAATGAAGATAATATTCCACGATATGATCAAGGAACCAGAGATCATGCTTCACTTCCTCCACCTCCTCCAATTATTCTGCCTGAACCACAAGTTCAAAGGCTTGACAATTTCAAGCTAACTCAAGCCCTTTTGGTAAGTAAACACGAAGATGGGAAACCTATGTGTGCACACGTCTTAGAGATGAACTCACACATTGACAGGTTAAAGATGTCGGGTGTCAAGATTTCAGGTGAGTTGGCTGTTGACTGGGTTCTTCAGTCACTTCCTGAATCATATAGTGAGTTCGTTAGAGAGTACTATATGATGGACCACAACGTGACCCTTATTGATCTCACCTATTTGCTTATAGCTGCTGAATCAGCAATGATTTAGCGTGCTGGTCAAGCATATTTTTCTGGTGAATTAAACTCCCAAACTTCAATGGACACTGGCAACATTGGAAGTACAAAAAGGACTAAGCATGAGATTGTCCCATGTGCTATGCCAAAGGAGACCATTTACTTTTATTGCCAAGAGAAAGGGCATTGGAGACGAAGCTGCCCAAACTACCTGAGAGATCGAAGAGATGGGAGAGTCAAGGCATATGGTTCTACTTCAGGTAAAATCCATTATCTAACTCTTTTGAGTTCCTATTCTAGATTCTTAATTCATGATGTGATAAGATTACATTTTGATGTATTGTAGGATAGAAGAAAAGAGAGGAAGCTTAAGGGAAGAAGTGAGCAGAATCTGATCGTGAAGAAAATGGATTTCAATCACATATTATGAACCCTTAGTTCGTTTACATGAACTATACATTTGATTTTTTAGAAAATTTAAACCACAAAATAATTAATTCCTACAATTATAAATTAAAATACAAGTCTATGAACTTATTTCAAAAAAAAATACTTGAATAAAAATCAAGAAATAAACTCTTGGAAGTTTATATAATTTATCTAGACCTTTTATAAAAACTAAAGAAAATTTTTATAAAATTTTAAATGGGACCATATTTATAAAGTTCACAATTTTTCAAGAAGCCTTTAATCCATTCTCTCCTCCCAATATTCGTTTATAGGCTCTTCCCTCTCGATTTACTCTCTCTCACTCATTATACCTTGTTTCTTTATGCAAAATCCCAAGGTCGGATTTTGCATGCCCTTGAAAGAGAGGAAACCTGATCATAGAGAAAAATTCCGTGGGAGAGATTTTCTCATTTCATTGTTCATAAGTTAGCTCACATTACTAGAGTCTTGTAGATGAATTTGGTGGATCATAGACCCAAAGAGACGACGAGAAACATGGTCTATCTAGAGAGATAAAATCTCACATTATCTCTTCCTTCTCTCTAGAAATCTCACTTTCTCTCTCTAAAAATCAGCCCGTTGACCATGAATGTTCAACCTTATTTTGGGTGTTCTTGAAGCTTCATATAAAAGGGTATGTGCTTATCATACACCTCCTGAAGATCCATAAAGATTTTTACAAGTTCGACTCACTATCTCCTTCTAATTTTCGATTTCTAAGGCATGTTCTTGCAAAGAACCATTGTTTGATCTTGATGTTTGTAGATCATCACCAAAAACATGTTACATTTTATGTCAATGGTGATGATCCATGATCAAACCAAAGTCAAGAGCAAAGGTGAGCACGTGCAAGCCTTATCTAGCACCAAAAACCGATTTTTCAAAAGTTTAGTCTCATCTAGCTTGGTTGCATGTAAGGTAAAATGGTTATAAACAAGTATTTACACATAATATGTTTAATATAATGTTTTACTATCTCAATCTAAGCAAAAGAAACCGATATCATTAGGTAAAATAGGAGTTTGAACAATGTTTTCATGAGTTTTACTCTTCAACATTCTATTAGATTTGTTTACTGGACTTTAAAAGGTCATAACTCACTCATTTCTTAACCAAATCACTATACTCGTTTTCTGAGACTTAGTTCACTGAGTTAGATTTTGAACCCAAGTGGTCTCACTGTAAAAAATTAAGCATTCGCTTTTTGACGATTTTTACAAAATAGTTGCTCAAACATCACTTTTCTATGACCACTGGTTTTGCATTACATGATCAAGGCCCTTAAACCTCACAATAAATCTGGAGAAAATTATTTTAGGAACTCGACACATCTTTTTCAGAAAACCGAACTTTTTATGAACTTAAAACGTTATAGAGGTTTCTACACAAATTATTGAACTTTCAGCTGCATTTGGAACTCATACATTTGCTAGTGCTACATTTCATAACTTGATAGGGGTTGAATACCCCCATTTAGCTCCGAAATAATTTTGAGCCAAATTGTTTTATGTAAGTTCATATTTTCAAGGGATGTTCTGTAAAACCCCAAGTGCTAGAACAACTTCTTTATTTTCTACAAAATTAAGGATTTTATGGCCAAAAAATTCATAATAAATACTTAAAAGTGAGATAAAAATCTAAAAAATTATAGAACTGATTTATGTATGAAATAAGGATGCCACCTCAATTGTAATACAATTTGGTCACCGTTTGGTAGTTTATTCAAAATTTTCATTAAATTAGAGCATGGATTTACAAAATTGGGTCTTAATACTCAAGTGCACAAGCCAATATTTTTCACAGCTTTGGGGACATTATTAGAATCTTTACAAATTAATTTGGGAATTTTTATAACTATTTAGTATTTATTTCGAATTTTTCATATTAATTAGGCTTAAATTACAAATAACTATCAAATGACCTTAAAAAATTACTATAAAAATTATGAACCATACCCTCTTTTAGAACCATAAAATATATATTTGTAATTTTTGGAGTAAATCTTCATGCCTGTGTGGATTTTTTAACACATGACACCGCGAAGACAATATTTACCGATAATGAACCGAACAAACTTTGTGCACTTTGTAACATCATTAGTTGGCTAAGTAGTTACTAGATTATGGCTAGTCATCAATGACTTACTAGAAAATTATTGTTTCGTAGGACGCTAGCAAGGATCGAACCCGGCGACCTCAAACCGCGACACACAAACCGCGAACTTTCCCTTGTGAGTATTCACAACCCCCTTTTTACTGTTTTCATGTTTTGGGGTGGAAATCATGCCAGTTTTTTATGATTTATCTATACTATTTTATGAAATAGTGGAACTTTGTTTTATGAACTTGTTGAACTCTATTTTGTAAACTTGTTGAGGCTTATTTTATGAACTTAATGAACTTGGAACAATATTGTTTTATGAACTTGATGAACTTGGAATGATACTCTTTTATGAACTTTCGGTTATGAACTTGTGCTATGAACTATTGATATGAACTTGTTATGAACTTTATATGTTAACTCCCTGAGATCCGAACTACAACCTATTAACTCGTATTTCGAGCTGATGATCTTATAGATAACTCTATTTGGGGTAGATAACCCCCACTCACCCAGAACCATGAGTACATATTTCCATGAACTGACATCATGGGAACCATCAATATGATGGAATGGGGTAAGAACGGTCGTTAGGCTTGGTTTTAAATGAAGTGCTCTGGCATTCAACACTCAATTTGAGTTGGAAATTTTGTTGAACAAATCTATATTTTCTTACTGAAATGATGTGCCTTTATAAACCTATGAACTCACCAACTATTTTATACTTGACCCTCGTTTTTGTAGGATTTTCAGGAAATGGTCAGTGAGCCAGTTTAAGAAGCCATAATGATTTCCGTTTATTGCTCTTGTTATTTACTAGACTATGTAGTATGGAACTAAAATGTAATATTATTTCAAATATGATCTAAACATAAAATGCTCAATTATTATGGTTGGCAATCCTATTTACCTTATGTTGTGAGACCTTAGCTTGTCACCCTTCGTGTTTCTGCTTTAACGGGGTGTGACAATTTCCAATGCTACCAAAAGTGACTCACCTGAGAATTTCCAAAATAAGTTAATCGAGCATCTCAGATCGTACTTAGAAGTCTGAAGTTGGCTCCATAGTTCCTATCTGTTTATATTTAATGAAGCTAAGTGAAGAGTTGTTTGATTGCTAAGTTTACATAGGTGGAGATTGTTGATACATGAAAGTGAACCTCTACCAATTCGAAGCCAAGCCAAAACCGAAGTCAAGTGCATTCTGACATGTGATGTATTTCGAATTGAAGCTACTTCCGAGATGAAGAGAAGTCTGAGAAGCACCTTGTAATTAGTGCAATTTTGAGTTTGTATTAACATTTAATGAGTATTGTCTTTTAGACTTTGTTCTATTGTAGAGTTCATGGGACAAGATCGAGAAAATCCTGAGTGTCAGCCTTTTAACTTTTCAGCTTTACAAAGATCATGCAATGTAGTCAGTTTGTCTTTTTATCACTCCTTGGCTATTTAAGGAGAAGTAATTTACATGCATGTAACACCTGAGGAATATTCTTTTTCACATCAATACTAAGTACCTTGCAAGTCAAATCATTCTCATTGTTCTTAGTTTTTTTTTTACTTTATTCATACCCTCTTTTTCATAATTGAATACTTTTTTGAACTTCTTATTTAAAGACAAGATTGGTTTACCAAGCCTGACTGGACTCTTAATATTAGCACCAGACATTGATCTTAAGTTAATTTAGAGTTTAAGTTTTCAAACCTTCTCCGCACACATTTTTTGCACTCTCAAACCATGGTTTGTTTACAATGGCAGAAAGTTAGTGAAGCAAGAACAGAAGAACCACTAACTAAAAGAAAACATCAAGTAACAAAAAATTAAACACCTAAGTTAAATTCGGTTTGTAACATACTGATGATAAGGAACTTCTAATTTTTACCCTATAATTTTATTATATTACAATTTGGACCCTAAGTGAAAGAATGTGTGCAATAAGGCCCCATTGTCATTTCGTAAAATTTGATGTTGGGGGAGTACGCGATGCGTATGTGTGTATGCTGAGTGAACTAGGGCGCGTCCTAGTATGCTAGGTGTACATATGTATGCAGTGCGTACATGACAGGCATGCAAACCGTAATTTTTAGGGTTTGGCTCATACTTGAACCCCATTATAGCCTCATTTTCCCGCATTTCATCAACCTCCATCCTATTGATACGTTTTTGCAACCTTAATCCTTCTCGTGAAGCATTTCTAAGCTTGAGTGTTGTGACAACTGTCAAATTCTGGTCAAGTCAAAGTCAAACAAAGTCAACAAGTCAAACCGGTCAACTCAGTTAACCCTTGTATACTAGGGTTTACATTATGTAATTACTGTACAATTCATTATGTTAATGAGGAATCAGCATTTGGAAAGTTCGAGTAGTTAAATTTCCTTAGCCTTAATAGTGCTAAACAATGAACCAAAGCGATAAAACACTATTGTACACTCATCGGGAGTGTGTAGGATCCTTAAACATGGCTTAACGTGGTTTACGGACCCTATGTTGCGAAGTCGGACACTAAAAAATGTCACAAATGAAATCTCTCTCAATCGTTTTCACTCTATCTCTCTCTATTTGAAATCTCTCCCAAATCTCTCCTGAATCTCTCTCTAGAAAGGGGTAAAAACGGGTAAAATACCCTTAAGGACCCGAAACCCCTCTTAAAGGGGCGAACCCTCTTAGGGCCGAAGGTCCATGTGTAGGGACCGAACCCTGCTGAGCCGAAGCCCCAAGAACCGAACCCGAAACACCAGGAACCGAACTTACCTTCGGACCGAACCCTCTCTCTCGGACCCGAACCTCGCATGCGAACCGAACCCCACTTTCGATCCATTTCGCTTCCGACCAGTTTCGCCCCATTTCGTTTCCTAGCCCATTTTGCCTTCGGGTCTAGCACCAGGAGGGACTGAACCCTCGCACCTTCGGTCCTTCATGCGAGAAGCCTCGCAGCTTCACCTCAACTTCCCGGTTTTCGACTACAACTTCATTTTAAGCCCGTTTTCCATCATTTTAATGCGGGATTTTCACCCAAAACTTTATTCTAACATATGAAACACCAAAATTCATAATTAATCACGTTGTTGGTGCCAACCATATCCAAGAATTAGTGGGTGAAGTACAAAGGGTGGAGTGTTGACTTTTCTTTGATTTATGAAACAAACAACCACCCATACCCACTCCATGACCAATCCACACCCCTCCCCACCATCCCTAGTCACTTCATAGTCCTTTCCCACTCATTTCCCAGCCATACTCACGTCCTAAGGGCCGGAAAACCCACCCTCTCTCTTCACTTCACTCATTTTCCCTCATTTTCACTAAAGATCAAACATATCTTTTCTCTTAAATTCTCTCTCTCACAATTTTGAGATTTCCAAGGAATTTTTCAAGCTTTCCTTCTACATTTGGTAAGTATCATCACCCTTCATATGGTTATTACACTTCCTTTTACTCAAATCATTGATTTCTTACACAAACTCCATCATAATTGTGTTAGATTCTCGAATCTTCAAGCAATCCTCCAAGTGTTCTTGAGTTGAACAATTCTCTCCTTCAACATCCATCCAATGAAATCACATAAGGTGAGTTCATAACCCTATATTTTCATGTATTTCTTAAGTTTTAAGGGGGGGGGGGGATACAAGTTAAAACACCAAGAACACAACTAAACACATCCAACAACTTTCATCAGAAAAGCTTAACTCCATTCACGGACTGTTTTGGTCAACTTAAACATTTTAGTTTTCAAAACTATATTAGGTTCAAATAGTTCAGGTTTATACCTTCAAAATGACTACTTGCACATCTCCATACGATTTTTCTACAATTTATGGTGAGTTTTACAAAACTGCCTATCATTTCAAGAATAAATCCGGACCAGTCTGTGATTATGGAATTTTTCACAAAAGTTGGAGGTCACTAAAAACCATAATAAAATTTAAGAATAAACTAGACTCATTTTCCAAACTCTCAGAATTTACGGATTCTGATTTGGACCTTTGATGATTTTTCTATAAATTTTCTAAGAACAGTATTAGAAATGTTAACACTAGAAAAATGCTATCAATTTCATTTGCACCTTGTAACTCGTTGAGCAAGGTGTGTATCATTACGTGAATATATGATTTTACATTACATGTCATTTCCTCTTGGTGACTTGACATACATCTGAAAACAAATGGATTTTTACCTTCATAAGTATGGTAATCAATTAATTGTTATAAACAAAGTTTACATACATGGTATACAAACATTTGATAAACTATGGAAGTATAGTTTATGCTGCTTTTACATTATAAACGATTATAATAAACTATAATAGGTATACTTTATGTTTCATTACGTTTCAAACTTTTTACCTAAGGTTTTCAGTTCACGTAAATCTGTTAATAAATAAATTTGTGAGACATTCGCTTCGCGTTACCTCCACGCAACGAAATCAAAAGTCCTGTAAATTGTAACCATTGTCTCTTGTAGGGAGAACGTGATAGTTGTGTATAGATCTATATTGGGTCTGACAAACCCATACCCGAGCTGCATGCAACAGCTAGACTGGCAGGTCTGAGGTGACAAGTGTCATTTAACTTGCGACGCCTGAAGAACATCGTATCACGAGCCCGTCTGAGTCATAGTATGGTTTTAATAACTCACATGTGGTATGAACAAAACATAAGATTTACGGGTTTTACTTCTAAAATTAATGAGTTTATGTGGATTTAAACTTGCATAAATTTCTTTAAGTATGGTAAAATACTTGTGCACTTCGATCTTGACTTTTAAGATTACAACGCATTACATAAGAAGATATTGGATCTTTCTTGAGCAAACATCATTATTTCAAGAAAAGGATTTTAGCATCACCTTCAAAAACTTATGAACTCACCAAATTAATATTTGACACTCTTTCAAAACTACTTGTATTCTCAGGAAATCCATAAATAGGTAACCAAGTGATTTTGAGGATGGGAGGTGTCAAACATTTCATTTTTGTCAACATAACGTAATTGATTTGGAAACATGTAAACTCATACAACGGTGTAACTTTTTCATTTATATTTATGTTGGTTGTGTTTACTTTGATCACTATTGTAATTTTTGTTATGATACTATACATGAAGTCCTCCACATTCGGACGTTTCCGCCATCCTTGGTTTGGGGGTGTGACAAGTGTGTATGTTTTATGCTCTTGAAGAATAGGGAAGCAAGGAGAGACCACCTTGGAAGACTGAAGCTCTTTAGATCCAGGATCACACCGCCTTTTGGCACCATTATGAGGTATCAAGTACTGAACTTGGTGAAGTTTCATTTAGATCTTGTGTTGGAATGATTTTTCATCCCTTTTTTTCCCAAATGTGGAGATTCATGATCATAACATGTTGTTGACCCATTAAGCCATCCTTTCAGACCTTTTGAAGGGTCTTGAGTCATAAAAATGGATTCCAAATGGTTGGTTTTGCTCCATGCATCGTTTAGAAGGTCTTAATAGATTAAGAAGTTGAGTTAAGCACTTAATGGAAATGCAAAGTCATAAAATTTGAAACTTTATCACTCTTGAGGGTATTTTAGCCATGGATCTGAAAGATGGATGTAAGAGCTTAAGCCATTAAGCTCTTATTTAGATTTTGCGCTTCTGGTAGTATGTCATGCGTACCTGGACTGCGCCGCGTATGGGGTCAACCACCCCAATGGTGGTCAACACTAGAGTACACCCATCGTACGTTTGGAGTATGCCTTGTGTACTCACTCTATGTCGACTCGACTGAGTTGACTCGATGAGGTTGACTCAGTTAATTTGACCAGTTGACTTTAACTTTGACCAAGTTTGATTGGATAGGTGGCGGTTAGAGTTGAGATTCGGAATCGAGACCTCATCAGCTTTTGTCCAGTCTGTGAGGTGAGTTTTCCTCACTATACTTACGGGTCGAAGGCACCAAGGCCGACCCATTGGATTTATATATCTTGCTATACACTGATATGTTGAGTATGGAATAGATATGCATGATTATGCTGGTTACCGATATGCTAGTCTGATAGATCCGTAGGACTACTTATGATTATGTCTATATGATTATTTGTATATGTTTGTTATCTATTATATGTCGACATATCGTGTTGGGTTGAGGTTGTACTGCTTCATGTTGTAGCCAACAAACCCTAAAGCATTCCAGATATGAGTTGAGGGCCGAGTAGGGCATGATAAACTCATACTAATGGCTCAGGAGCATTCCAGATACAAGCTGGGGATGGAGCGGTATGCCAGACTCGTACTGAGGGGTTGATGGTATTTCAGTCCGACAACTGATTAGGTCAGGGAACAAGCTAGATATAAGTTGTGGGTCCCTAGGGCAAGCCAGACTTATGTTGTGGGCTTAGGGGTAATCCAGTCTTTTAGTTGTAGACACAGTACATGTTGTTATTGTATATGTTATCTATTTATGTGTTGGTACTGTGGGGGAACACACTAAGCTCTGGTTTATGGTTTTTAGTTGTGGTTTCAGGTACTACGAATGATCGTGGAAGGCGAAGGTGTGACCGTACACATTCTCTGTTTTATGTACTTTTGATCTAAGGGTTATTCTGATATGGAACAATATTTTGAAAACAATGATTTTGTAAACATTTTATGATTTGTGTTTGTTTTAAAAAGTTTACATTTCTTGTGATTTTTATGGATGTTACACGGTCTCTCAACTTTCTCCTTATATTCATCTCAATTTTTAATGTAAGATAATCAATTATCGTAGAGACAACTGCGCATAAGTGTCACTATATGAAAAATAATAGAAGATTTGTAATGTTTGTTAATGTATTTATGATTTTTTTTTCTTTTGTGGTTGCAGAATGGAGATGGATTTTCCTTCATCGTGATCTTGATTCTTGATTTGTCTATTCAATACAAATATCGTAATCTGATCAAGTTTTGCCTGGAAGATTGGAACACTTGTAAAACGTTCTTCACATTTGAAAGAACATAAGATTAAGGAAGAAAAATAAAGGAATAAAACATACCCATATGGAAGGAACAAACCAGAGGCTCAAAAGATTGTCCAAAAATTTGCTTATACGTCATGTGCATAGAAGTTCGTCGTGGATCGACAATATTGAATGATATTTCTTGAACAATGAATAAGAGGTGTTGAACTACAGTCTCGCGATGGGGTGGTAGCTTTTGATAATCAGGGAGACAGGTTGAAGCTCTTGTTACAAAGAAGAAGTCCAATCCCTAAATTGAACCCTAGCACGCATCAACCGATGCTTTAAAAACGAAGGAAATCCAAGGCCTTAGGAGTTGGTAGTTCGTTGCCACCACCGACAGTGGCCTTTTCTTCTTTTATTGATTCTGATATGCTCTCTCTTAGGCTTCTTTTCCACTAGGTGTACACAAACACCTTTCGTTCTCCTCTATCACAGTCTACGAACCCCAACAAGTTCTTGGTTCTCATCTCATCGGAGCGTTTCTTCAATCAACCATACAACACTGCAATCGATCTACATATTAAATAAGTTAACCCCCCCCTTTCGTGTATTCCCTTAAACATCGAGCATAGAAAAGGAACAAAAGGAAAAGTATAGAAAGATGTTGATTAGAGGAAGGAGGCGGTGAAGATCGCTTCCATGGGTAATGGGTGACTAGAAGCAAAACCGAAAACAAAGTGGTTAACCGATAAGAATATTGTTTTGTTGGAAGGCGTTGGCGTTTAAGAAAGTGATAGAAAGAAGGGAAAATGAAGACCAGATTTGAAGCAATCCGGTGAGAGAGGTGGTGGTAGTGAAAACAATCTACTGGACTGGAGGTAATGGTGGTGAGCATATTTATCTTCTGCCACGTAAGGGTTTGTTGTCAAAAACTATTGTGAGGTATTGTGAGGAGGTGCAGAGTTTAAAATATGGCTAACAAGGGACAAAAACTATCAAAATGTTAAAATTTCTATGACAAAAGTTTGAAGGAACAAAAATACATTGTTCCTAATAGTTATATATATATATATATATATATATATATATATATATATATATGTGTGTGTGTGTGTGTGTGTGTGTGTATATATATATAGGTGGGTTCAATTGAAAAAATAAAGAAGGTTGAGAGTGGGGGAATCATTCTCAGCCACTCATTTAATTAGCCTCTAAACATAAAGGACATGGTGGCAAACTTGTAAATATGATATAATAGACTTCAATCACAAATATGTAAGTGTAGAGAATTAGATAACAATTGAAATTCATTCTAATCGATCGTTTATCATCCAAATTTCTCTCCCAACCTTCAACAATCATCCAGATTTCTTCAATTAAATCATCGATCAACGTCATCCTGTGTTAATTAATCATCGATATTCGTCAATAACACGTGTTGACAACAAAAATTTGTTTTTTGCTCTTTCAATCCAACCTTCAATTCTGCTTGAATACGATCAGATCTTCAACATCTACGACTAATTATACTCCCAGCGTTATTAGATCAACATCATTGATAATCACCAAAAAATCCACTTCATATCATTCATTCAACATCGATTCTCAAATAAAACTTCAAAACTGAGGTTAGAAAAAGATCAAATTGTTTTTTTGTTTGAAAATTTTCATATAATTCTCTATTTATCTACTATTTTGTAAGATTTAAATAGTCAAAATATCATGTTTTTAACATTTTTAAAAAAGTTAAATTGTATGCACTCCAATTGTTTGATGAAATGCATAAACTAAATGTGACATCCCCAAAATCTCGGCTAGAAAAGACCGATTTTCATTTATGCTTTTAAAATAATTTCAGAGTAAATCCTTTTGATTTGAAACAGTTGCGGAATTTGTTCCCAAAAACAAAACGTGATAAAACAATGTTTACCAAAGCATTTCATAAAAGAAATGTATTTTCATTATATAATCAAAACTCGGGGTGTCATGTTCCGATACAGACCATAAAGCATAAACGATAACATTACAAGTCATTCAACAAATATATACATATACAAACTTTTAAACAAAACAACTTGATGGTTCATCCATCTTATGCCCTTGCGCCACTTCCTGTAATACAAATAAAACTGAGTGGGTCAGGCTTGGGAGCCTGGTGAGCATATAGGGTTTTCAACCCACAATAAATAATTAAATTAATTTTCATCAACCAACAATAACCCAATTACCCATTCCCGTTATTCTCACTTTATGTCTCTAAAATAACTAACACAAGGGACCTAGTCTAAGAATATTTCATTGGGGCGACAACACATGCTTCGGGGGTTCCTCAGCAATATAGGTCAAATAAGGCAACCATGAGGGGGATGGAGTACAACGAATGAACACCCGAGTTCATTAACACCTACAGGTGGCGAACCTGCTAGCGTTCCACATGACTGTCTAGAAAAGTCTGTGGTCGTCATCTAAACTCCGCTAGATGACTGAATCAAAACAACAACGAGGCCTCTCATCTGTTTATTACGCACCAACTATCTACCCATGTCCTACCCAACATATTAGTAGATAAAAATATACATTTTTATACATAGTTTAAAAACCTGTATAGCATGCTTTAATCAATACATATTCCACATAACAGATGAGGCACACACACACATAACACGTATTTCATAGAGAATAAATCAGATCTATGAGATAGAAGAGAGTGAATATACATTCACACATATAACAAAAAAAATATATACACATAGCACGTATTTTATATAAAATACTTAATAATTATGTGTTAGAAGAAAGTAACCACACACTCACTTGATCAGAAGATGATCGGACAGCACTACGACTTGTAGAAGTAATATTCTTCAGCAGATCTGGAAGATCTTCACAAAATTAGAACTCCTTGCGGGCAGAGCTTTGGCTCGAGAATCACACTTCTCGGGATCTCGGGGCTTCGGGACTTGCTTCGGGGCTCGGGAATGATACCGGGGCTTCAGGATAATTCTTGCACAAAAAACGATGCAAAAACGCGAGAAAAATGGAAGAAATGAGCAATGAACTTGGTTGCCCTCAAGATCCTTTTATTGGGGCTGGAAGTTCGAATTACGTTGGGCGTAATATGAAATTACGCTGGGCGTAATGACGATAGGGTCGTTGACTCCCCCCATGGATAATATCGGTTAATATATATTTAAATTAAATATCGAAAATATTTAATACATTTCAAAAATTCATATCTTCCTCATACGAACTCCGTTTTCGATGTTCTTTATATCCACGCGTATGTGAGACTACGATCTACAACTTTCGTTTAGACTCCATCGGCTAATTTTGAATTTATTTTTATTATTTATTTTTAGTAGGCCGAGACAGGAAAACTCCGTTATAAATTCATAACTTCTTCATCCGACGTCCGTTTTCGCCTATCTTTCTATCGTTTTACTACTATTAACGAGACCTTCGATTCTCATTTAGATTGTTTCGGCTAAAAACCGCTCGATCTCAAATCGAGTATTCGGGCTGCATACTGCTAAGTCGAAACTTCGAAAAATCGTAACTTCCTCATACGAAGTCAGATTTTGGCGTTCTTTTTATGCACGCTCTCGGTTTAACAAATTCTACAACTTTTGTTTAGATTGCTAAGGCTAAATATTGCTCTAACGTAAATTTCACTTTTTACGTCATTCAGCGTTGTCAGTTCTGTCGCGAAACTTCGACAGGTCATAACTTCTTCATTATAACTCGGATTTCGGCATTCTTTATATCTCTGGAATCCTTGTTTCAACCACTACATCTTTATGCAAAGATACCGGGCTTATCTCACACTTCAAATTTGACGCTTATTTTATTCTTAATTCATTAAATTATAATAATTAAGAAAATAAACACATAATTCACATAATTCACATAATACTCAAATATTTCATCATTAATACTTCAAAAAGAGTTACAAGGGTTAACCTAGACTATTACATCAACAATAACGCCTAGCTTGGAAACGCGGGTGTTACACTAAATTGCCACGTTATATTCATATATGAATATGTTTTCTCACCTGAATCAGTATATGATTATTAAAACAAAAAAATGAATATGAAGTCTGTATGTTATTCATATGTGAATAACATATAAAAATTATATATATTTGTGAAAACACATTGTAATATTCATATGTGAATATACTGTGTAATATTTGTGACATCCCCATTTTCACGGCCAGAAAAGACCGATTTTGTTTATGCTTTATAAAAATCAGAGTACTTCTTTTAATAAAAATGTTGTGGAATTTGTTCCCAGAAAAACATGGTAAATACGTTATTAAAAAATTTTCGAAGAAACGTATTTATTTCATTTTAAAACGTTTGGGATGTCATCGTTAATACAGAAACATAAGCATAAACAGAACTTACAATTATTTACACTAGTGATCTACATCTCTTTAAATCTCTCAGTGTAATGTTACCTCATATAAAAGTCGTTTTCGAACCCTATTGCCTCTAATTTGACTAACCTGAATTTGTGGGCGGTACAATTATCTCCCCCTTAGGATGATCACGTCCCGGAATCATCAACGAAACAGGGTTCTTATAATGACTCCATACGTCATCTCTTCATCCTAGGTAATTATAACTTCTGTATTCCTTCAAGTTTATTTCTTATACTCATTGACTGTAAGCAGTACTTAATCGTACACCTGCTTTCTACCTCAGGTTAGACTCCAAATTATGACCTTTAAGTCACAATTCCGATCCTTACTGGATACGAACTTGAGATGAGTTCTTTTGTTACTATAATGGACTGATGTGTCATGTTCTAATGACCTATCATCATATGTTGTAACTCAAAGACTTAGGTCTTTTAGAGTTAAATTCTAAAATAGACTATGCCTTCCTTCATGTTTTAATGTGATATAATCACACTTTAACATTTAGGCAATTCTGGCTACCAACTCTTTTAACAACGAGCACGATACTTCTATTGATCACTTTGATTTCAATCGTTTCGTTTAAGTCGGATGCTACATTAAACTTGATTCTCTGAACCACGTAACCTACTCATCGTAGTCGGACGCTACATTAAACTTGATTCCCTGATCCAAGTGTGAGTCCTGTGCTTCCGGTAGTATAGGCCTCTACTACCATTCACACCTACTCATACTCGTCCCAAGTATTGTCCCGCAGTTTTTCCAAGTTATCATACAAGAAAACCACACAACAACTTAACACATCAGATAACAAAACAAAGGTTTTATATTATTTCTTGAAACGATTACATAGGTGTTCAAGTTCACCCTAGATTATGCCTCTAATAGGCTACATCATATGACACTATCTATATGGCTTCTTCATAATTCGATCTCTATATATCCATCCTTACTCATAATTCCTTGCATCGTCAGCTGCTTCGTTAAGGATGATTTGAAATGTTCTTGCCTTTGGTTTTGGCGGCAAATTTGGCTTTGTAGCCCCTTCTCTCTTTGGGCAATCTTGCTTGAAGTGCCCTTCCTCGTTACATTCGTAACACACCCTTTTGTTGAACTTACACTCGTTGGCATAATGCCCAAGCTTCCCACACTTGAAACAAGTCCACTCCTCACCACATTTTCCAGAGTGTTTCTTTTTGCACTTCTCGCACCATCTTTCTTCGCTCCCTCCTCTAAATTTCCTGGTACTGGTCTTGCTTCTCTCATCGGGCTTTGCAGACCCCTCAAACTTCCTCTTTTCACCAACCTCAATCTTGTTGGCAGCTCTTCCCTTAATCATATCTTCCACAGACTTGGCAGCCCAGATAGCTGCCTCCAGAGTAGGTGCCTGACGCACTGGCACCGCGTACTCCCATGGAAGTCCCTTTGCGTACTTGTCGATTTTCGTCAGCTCATCCGGAACAAGGCGCAAGGCAAACTCCATCTTCTCTGTGAAGTTGTTGGTATATTCATCAATTGACATGCTTCCTTTCTGCATGGTTAGAAACTGGTTCTTTAGCTCGAGCAGGTGTTGAGCTGAGCAGTACTTTCGTTTGAATTGTACCAGAAATTCTGCCCATGTCAGTTGCAGGGGCTTGTTAGGGCTTAAAGTCTTCCCCAAGGTATTCCACTAACGTACAACGCCTCCTCGAAACTGACGCACTGCAAACGTGCTCTGTAGCTTCCCTCTGCAACCGCATGTCATGAAAGCTAACTCCATCTCCGAGATCCAATCCATGACCCCGATCGGATCCTCCTTTCCAGTGAAAGTCGATGGCTTGCAAGTCAGAAAATCCTTGTACTTGCATCCATTCCTCTCGACTTCATCATCTTGGTTGTTCTGTTGAACTATTGGTGGGTGACTTGACCAATAGTGCCACTGTAGTCTCCTTCCTCAGTCTGCCCTTCGTTCAACTCGAGTTGTTCGATCTGAATAGTGGCTTCCTCTCGATTTTGCTGGAGCAAACATCTAGTTTCCTCCATTTGACGATCCAACATCGCTTGGATCATAACTTGCACTCCGGCCATCGTGACTGGCTCAGCAATGGCTTCCATCACCGGTATTTGCTCAATCACTAGGGGTTGGTTTCTGTTCCCATTTGCATTCATGTTTCCGCTATGGGTTCTTGCCATCTTGATCTATATACCGTATAAGGTGAATCTAGATCTTAATTTAGGATTGACGTCTTAAATCATCCTTACCACCCCGAAATGTTTATATGCTAGTTCTAATATCGTAGTTAAACGCTTAGAATCCTAAACACATAAGGTTTCCAAATCCGGTCGGCAACAAACCATAGATCCGAACAAATAATAGCATATCAGGCACAAGCATTTAGCACATAAAAGCATTTTAGGCACAATTCCTAAAATAATCTAGTGCTCACACCTCACAATCATCGCTTAGCATTCTAAGTTTAAGTCTAGAAATAAATCCATATTCCTAGTTCGCTTAAACTAATGCTCTGATACCAACTGTGACATCCCCATTTTCACGGCCAGAAAAGACCGATTTTGTTTATGCTTTATAAAAATCAGATTACTTCTTTTAATAAAAATGTTGCGGAGTTTGTTCCCAGAAAAACATGGTAAATATGTTATTAAAACATTTTCGAAGAAACGTATTTATTTCATTTTAAAACGTTTGGGATGTCATCGTTAATACAGAAACATAAGCATAAACAGAACTTACAATTATTTACACTAGTGATCTACATCTCTTTGAATCTCTCAGTGTAATGTCACTTCATATCAACACCTCTGATATAAATAAACTGAGTGGGTCAGGTTGGGAAACCTGGTGAGCACATAGGGTTTTCAACCCACAATAATATAGTTATTATTTTTAAACATCAAGCAATCAACCCAATTACCCATTCCCATTATCCTCACATTACGTCCCTAAAACATCTAACACAAGGGACTTAGTCAAAGACTATCATTGGGATGGAGTGTACCTGGTGAGCACACAGTTCAGACAGTTCGAATGAGCACACAGTTCGAATAAACACACAGTTCGAATAAACACCTACAGGTTGCGAGCCTGCTAGTGTTCCACGGGACTGTCTAGAATAGTCCGTGGTCGTCATCTATACTCTACTAGATGACTAGATCATCAAGAACAGCTATAACGAGGCCTCTCATTATTTTATTTTGTCACACAGCAACTATTACATCTACCCATGTTTTACCCAACACATTTTGTAGATATAAAATACATATACAGTTTAAATCATTGAAAACATGTATAAAATGTTCATCCAGCATAGATAGCAAGTATTCAGATAATATGCACACATAGCACGTAATTTATATAAAATACTTCATATCTATGTGTAAGCTGAAAGTAACTATGCACTCACCTGAGAAGGTGGTGACTCGGTACTCGGACAACGCTTCGTTTACGTTAAAATAATTTCTTTTGACGAAACCTAGTATTATCACCACTAGATTTTGGTCTAATATTACCGTGACTAATTATTAGTCTTATTATTATTATTATATAAGCGTTTAAACAATACTTTCCAACTACTATGTACAGACAGGGGCCAGACATAAAACACCGGAGGGCAGGACCATTTTGGCGTATAGCACTTCTGAAATCCAACAACCCTATGCGGCCCTTTAAACCAGATTCCCCGTACCGCGAGTAGTTAAAAAGATATTATAACGACACTTATATAAGTCATAATAATAGCTCAAATATTTATTATAAATTTATAATAACAATACTAATTTTAAATATATTTAAAATAGGGTAAGCATAACTTACTTTCAAGGGGATTTTAGCTAGGAGTCGGGCTCTGCAGGGGCAGAACTTCGTCGCTGAATCGTTCTAAGAAAGATTCGTGCAGCGCTTCAGCGCTCGCCTTACTATACTAAAACTACAGAAAGAGAAGTCGAATCACTAGGTACCGAAATACTCGGGGGATAAGGAGAGAAAGACTCTTGAATCAAGAGAATGGTGCAAGAAATATGAGAGCCCAAGCCTCTTATTTATAGTAATTGAATTTACAAAAACTACCCTCCATAATTACTTAATGACTTTATAGTTATATAAACAACTAAACACCCCTTTATAATACTATTTTAAATAGATTTAACAATATTTGCACTAAACTAATATCGAAAGAACTCAACATTAGTCTTATAATGACCACGTCGTCGATACCTTTCTAATGATATATACATATGTATATATATATATATATATATATATATATATATATGTATGTATGTATGTACATATGATTTATACTTTATTTTAATACGTAAATATGCTATTATAATTTGTAACTCGTTCATACGAACTCTGTTTTTGACGTTATTTATATCCACGCGTAGGTGGAGACGTACTCTACAACTTTCGTTTAGACTCCGTTGGTTAATTTTGACTTTATTTTTAAAGTTATATTTTTAACAGGCCGGGATAGGATTGGTCCGTTAAAATCCTCATAACTTCTTCATCCGACATCCGTTTTCGCCCATCTTTTTCTCGTTACGCTACTCTCAACGAGATCTTCGATTCTCGTTTAGGTCGTGTTGGCTAAAAATCACTAGATCTAATATTCGAATTTCGGGCTGTACACTACTAACTCGAAACTTCGAAAAATGATAACTTCTTCATACGAAGTCAGATTTGGGCGTTCTTTTTATCGATGTTCTTAGTTTAACATATTCTACGACTTTCGTTTAGATCGCTAAGGCTAAATCTCACTCTATCGAAATTCACTATTTACGCTTCCCGGTACCGTGCCGGTTCTGACGCGAAACTTCGACGGGTCATAACTTCTTCGTTATAACTCGGATTTCGGCATTCTTTATATGTACGAAAACCTTGTAACATACTCTACAACTTGGTTAAGATTATTTATTCTAAATAATATCTTGTCTAAAAGTCGTTTTCAACCCCTATTGACTCTAATTTGACTAGCTCGGATTGCGGGCGTTACAATTATCTACCCGTTAGGATGATTACGTCCCGGAATCATCAACGAAACAGGGTTCTTATAATGACTCCATACGTCATCTCTTCATCCTAGGTAATTATAACTTCTGTATTCCTTCAAGTTTATTTCTTATACTCATTGACCGTAAGCAGTACTTAATCGTACACCTGCTTTCTACCTCAGGTTAGACTCCAAATTATGACCTTTAAGTCACAATTCCGATCCTTACTGGATACGAACTTGAGATGAGTTCTTTTGTTACTATAATGGACTGATGTGTCATGTTCTAATGACCTATCATCATATGTTGTAACTCAAAGACTTAGGTCTTTTAGAGTTAAATTCTAAAACAGACTATGCCTTCCTTCATGTTTTAATGTGATATAATCACACTTTAACATTTAGGCAATTCTGGCTACCAACTCTTTTAACAACGAGCGCGATACTTCTATTGATCACTTTGATTTCAATCGTTTGGTGTACGTCGGACGCTACATTAAACTTGGTTCTCTGAACCACGTAACCTACTCATCGTAGTCGGACTCAATGGGATATGACCACTAGGGTCGGGATAACAACAATCTTCTTAGTCATTACCGAAACAATGGTAACGACATACTTGAATAAAACGAAATCAATTACTAGCTTCTTGGTAACCTTGTGACTTTCCCTGATCCAAGTGTGAGTCCTGTGCTTCTGGTAGTATAGGCCTCTACTACCATTCACACCTACTCATACTAGTCCCAAGTATTGTCCCGCAGTTTTTCCAAGTTATCATACAAGCAAACCACACAACAACTTAACACATCAGATAACAAAACAAAGGTTTTATATTATTTCTTGAAACGATTACATAGGTGTTCAAGTTCACCCTAGATTATGCTTCTAATAGGCTACATCATATGACACTATCTATATGGCTTCTTCATAATTTGATCTCTATATATCCATCCTTACTCCTGATTCCTTGCATCGTCAGCTGCTTCGTTAAGGATCGTTTGAAATGCTCTTGCCTTTGGTTTTGGCGGCACATTTGGCTTTGTAGCCCCTTCTCTCTTTGGGCAATCTTGCTTGAAGTGCCCTTCCTCGTTACATTCGTAACACACCCTTTTGTTGAATTTACACTCGTTGGCATAATGCCCAAGCTTCCCACACTTGAAACAAGTCAACTCCTCACCACATTTTCCAGAGTGTTTCTTTTTGCTCTTCTCGCACCATCTTTCTTCGCTCCCTCCTATAAACTTCCTGGTACTGGTCTTGCTTCTCTCATCGGGCTTTGCAGACCCCTCAAACTTCCTCTTTCACCAACCTCAATCTTGTTGGCATTTCTTCCCTTAATCATATCTTCCACAGACATGCAGCCCAGATAGCTGCCTCCAGAGTAGGTGCCTGACGCACTGGCACCGCGTACTCCCATGGAAGTCCCTTTGCGTACTTGTCGATTTTCGTCAGCTCATCCAGAACAAGGCGCAAGGCAAACTCCATCTTCTCTGTGAAGTTGTTGGTATATTCATCAATTGACATGCTTCCCTTCTTTAGGGTTAGAAACTGGTTCTCTAGCTCGAGCAGGTTTTGAGCTGAGCAGTACTTTCGTTTGAATTGTACCAGAAATTCTGCCCATGTCAGTTGCAGGGCTTGTTGGGGCTTAAAGTCTTCCCCAAGGTATTCCACCAACGTACAGCGCCTCCTCGAAACTGACGCACTGCAAACGTGCTCTGTAGCTTCCCTCTGCAACCGCATGTCATGAAAGCTAACTCCATCTCCGAAATCCAATCCATGACCCCGATCGGATCCTCCTTTCCAGTGAAAGTCGATGGCTTGCAAGTCAGAAAATCCTTGTACTTGCATCCATTCCTCTCGACTTCGTCATCTTGGTTGTTTTGTTGAACTATTGGTGGGTTGACTTGACCAATAGTTCCTCTGTAGTCTCCTTCCTCAGTCTACCCTTCGTTCAACTCGAGCTGTTCGATCTGAATAGTGGCTTCCTCTCGATTTTGCTGGAGCAAACATCTAGTTTCCTTCATTTGACGATCCAACATCGCTTGGATCATAACTTGCACTCCGGCCATCGTGACTGGCTCAGCAGTGGCTTCCATCACCGGTATTTGCTCAATCACTAGGGGTTGGTTTCTGTTCCCATTTGCATTCACGTTTCCGCTACGGGTTCTTGCCATCTTGATCAATACACCGAATAAGGTGAATCTAGATCTTAATTTAGGATTGACGTCTTAAATCATCCTTACCACCCCGAAACGTTTATATGCTATTTCTAATATCGTAGTTAAACGCTTAGAATCCTAAACACATAAGGTTTCCAGATCCGGTCGGCAGCAGACCAAAGATCCGAACAAATAACAGCATATCAGGCACAAGCATTTAGCACATAAAAGCATTTTAGGCACAATTCCTAAAATAATCTAGTGCTCACACCTCACAATCATCGCTTAGCATTCTAAGTTTAAGTCTAGAAATAAATCCATATTCCTAGTTCGCTTAAACTAATGCTCTGATACCAACTGTGACATCCCCATTTTCACGGCCATAAAAGATCGATTTTGTTTATGCTTTATAAAAATCAGATTACTTCTTTTAATAAAAATGTTGCGGAATTTGTTCCTAGAAAAACATGGTAAATACGTTATTAAAACATTTTCGAAGAAACGTATTTATTTCATTTTAAAACGTTTGGGATGTCATCGTTAATACAGAAACATAAGCATAAATAGAACTTACAATTATTTACACTAGTGATCTACATCTCTTTAAATCTTTCAGTGTAATGTCACTTCATATCAACACTTGTGATATAAATAAACTGAGTGGGTCAGGTTGGGAAACCTGGTGAGCACATAGGGTTTTCAACCCACAATAATATAGTTATTAATTTTAAACATCAAGCAATCAACCCAATTACCCATTCCCGTTATCCTCACATTACATCCCTAAAACATCTAACACAAGGGACTTAGTCAAAGGACTATCATTGGGATGGAGTGTACCTGGTGAGCACACAGTTCACACATTTCGAATGAACACACAGTTCGAATAAACACACAGTTCGAATAAACACCTACAGGTTGCGAGCCTGCTAGTGTTCCACTGAACTGTCTAGAATAGTCCGTGGTCGTCATCTAAACTCCGCTAGATGACTAGATCATCAAGAACAGCTATAACGAGGCCTCTCATTATTTTATTTTGTCACACAGCAACTATTACATCTACCCATGTTTTACCCAACACATTTTGTAGATATAAAATACATATACAGTTTAAATCATTGAAAACATGTATAAAACGTTCATCCAGCATAGATATCAAGTATTCAGATAATATGCACACATAGCACGTAATTTATATAAAATACTTCATATCTATGTGTAAGCTGAAAGTAACTATGCACTCACCTGAGAAGGTGGTGACTCGGTAGTCGGACAGCGCTTCGTTTACTTTAAAATAATTTCCTTTGATGAAACCTAGTATTATCACCACTAGATTTTAGTCTAATATTACCGTGACTAATTATTAGTCTTATTATTATTATTATTATATAAGCGTTTAAACAATACTTTCCAACTACTATGTACAGACAGGGGCCAGACATAAAACACCGGAGGGCAGGACCATTTTGGCGTATAGCACTTCTGAAATCCAACAACCCTATGCGGCCCTTTAAACCAGATTTCCCGTACCGCGAGTAGTTAAAAAATATTATAACGACACTTATATAAGTCATAATAATAGCATTACAAATTTATAATAACAATACTAATTTTAAATATAAATAATATTTAAAATAGGGTAAGCATAACTTACATTCAAGGGGATTTTAGCTAGGAGTCGGGCTCTGCAGGGGCAGAACTTCGTCGCTGAATCTTTCTAAGAAAGATTCGTGCAGCGCTTCAGTGCTCACCTTACTATACTAAAACTACAGAAAGAGAAGTCGAATCACGAGGGACCGAAATACTCGGGGGATAAGGAGAGAAAGACTCTTGAATCAAGAGAATGGTGCAAGAAATATGAGAGCCCAAGCCTCTTATTTATAGTAATTGAATTTACAAAAACTACCCTCCATAATTACTTAATGACCTTATAGTTATATAAACAACTAAACACCCCTTTATAATACTATTTTAAATAGATTTAACAATATTTGCATTAAACTAATATCGAAAGAACTCAACATTAGTCTTATAATGACCGCCTCGTCGATACCTTTCTAATGATATATACATATGTATATATATATATATATATATATATATATATATATATATATATATATATGTGTGTGTGTGTGTGTGTGTGTATGTATATATGATTTATACTTTATTTTAATACGTAAATATGCTATTATAATTTGTAACTCGTTCATACGAACTCTATTTTTGACGTCATTTATATCCACGCGTAGGTGGAGACGTGCTCTACAACTTTCGTTTAGACTCCGTTGGCTAATTTTGACTTTATTTTTAAAGTTATATTTTTAACAGGCCAGGATAGGATTGGTCCGTTAAAATCCTCATAACTTCTTCATCCGACATCCGTTTTCGCCCATCTTTTTCTCGTTACGCTACTCTCAACGAGATCTTCGATTCTCGTTTAGGTCGTGTTGGCTAAAAATCACTCGATCTAATATTCGAATTTCGGGTTGTACACTGCTAACTCAAAACTTCGAAAAATCATAACTTCTTCATACGAAGTCAGATTTGGGCGTTCGTTTTATCGATGTTCTTAGTTTAACATATTCTACGACTTTCGTTTAGATCGCTAAGGCTAAATCTCAATCTATCGTAAATTCACTATTTACGCTTCCCGGTACCGTGCCGGTTCGGACGCGAAAATTCAACGGGTCATAACTTCTTCGTTATAACTCGGATTTCGGCGTTCTTTATATGTACGGAAACCTTGTAACATACTATACAACTTGGTTAAGATTATTTATTCTAAATAATATCTTGTCGAAAAGTCGTTTTCAACCCCTATTGACTCTAATTTGACTAGCTCGGATTTGCGGGCGTTACAATTATCTACCCGTTAGGATGATTACGTCCCGGAATCATCAACGAAACAGGGTTCTTATAATGACTCCATAAGTCATCTCTTCATCCAAGGTAATTATAACTTCTGTATTCCTTCAAGTTTATTTCTTAGACTCATTGACTGTAAGCAATACTTAATCCTACACCTGCACTCTACCTCAGGTTAGACTCCAAATTATGACCTTTAAGTCACAATTCCGATCCTTACTGGATACGAACTTGAGATGAGTTCTTTTGTTACTATAATGGACTGATGTGTCATATTCTAATGACCTATCATCATATGTTGCAACTCTTAGACTTAGGTCTTTTAGAGTTAAATTCTAAAATAGACTATGCCTTCCTTCATGTTTTAATGTGATATAATCACACTTTAACATTTAGGCAATTCTGGATACCAACTCTTTTAACAACGAGCGCGATACTTCTATTGATCGCTTTGATTTCAATCGTTTGGTTTAAGTCGGACGCTACATTAAACTTGGTTCTCTGAACCACGTAACCTACTCATCGTAGTCGAACTCAATGGGATATGACCACTAGGGTCGGGATAACAACAATCTTCTTAGTCATTACCGAAACAATGGTAACGACATACTTGAATAAAACAAAATCAATTACTAGCTTCTTGGTAACCTTGTGACTTTCCCTGATCCAAGTGTGAGTCCTGTGCTTCCGGTAGTATATGCCTCTACTACCATTCACACCTACTCATACTCGTCCCAAGTATTGTCCCGCAGTTTTTCCAAATTATCATACAAGAAAACCACACAACAACTTAACACATCAGATAACAAAACAAAGGTTTTATATTATTTCTTGAAACGATTACATAGGTGTTCAAGTTCACCCTAGATTATGCCTCTAATAGGCTACATCATATGACACTATCTATATGGCTTCTTCATAATTCGATCTCTATATATATCCATCCTTACTCATAATTCCTTGCATCGTCAGCTGCTTCGTTAAGGATCATTTGAAATGCTCTTGCCTTTGGTTTTGGCGGCACATTTGGCTTTGTAGCCCCTTCTCTCTTTGGGCAATCTTGCTTGAAGTGCCCTTCCTCGTTACATTCGTAACACACCCTTTTGTTGAACTTACACTCGTTGGAATAATGCCCAAGCTTCCCACACTTGAAACAAGTCAACTACTCACCACATTTTCCAGAGTGTTTCTTTTTACACTTCTCGCACCATCTTTCTTCGCTCCCTCCTCTAAACTTCCTGGTACTGGTCTTGCTTCTCTCATCAGGCTTTGCAGACCCCTCAAACTTCCTCTTTTCACCAACCTCAATCTTGTTGGCATTTCTTCCCTTAATCATATCTTCCACAGACTTGGCAGCCCAGATAGCTGCCTCTAGAGTAGGTGCCTGACGCACTGGCACCGCGTACTCCCATGGAAGTCCCTTTGCGTACTTGTCGATTTTCGTCAGCTCATCCGGAACAAGGCGCAAGGCAAAATCCATCTTCTCTGTGAAGTTGTTGGTATATTCATCAATTGAAATGCTTCCCTTCTTCAGGGTTAGAAACTGGTTCTCTAGCTCGAGCAGGTTTTGAGCTGAGCAGTACTTTCGTTTGAATTGTACCAGAAATTCTGCCCATGTCAGTTGCAGGGGCTTCTTGGGGCTTAAAGTCTTCCCCAAGGTATTCCACCAATGTACAACGCCTCCTCGAAACTGACGCACTGCAAACGTGGTATGTAGCTTCCTTTTGCAACCGCATGTCATGAAAGCTAACTCCATCTCCGAGATCCAATCCATGACCCCGATCGGATCCTCCTTTCCAGTGAAAGTCGATGGCTTGCAAGTCAGAAAATCCTTGTACTTGCATCCATTCCTCTCGACTTCGTCATCTTGGTTGTTTTGTTGAACTATTGGTGGGTTGACTTGACCAATAGTTCCTCTGTAGTCTCCTTCCTCAGTCTGCCCTTCGTTCAACTCGAGCTGTTCGATCTGAATAGTGGCTTCCTCTCGATTTTGCTGGAGCAAACATCTAGTTTCCTTCATTTGACGATCCAACATCGCTTGGATCATAACTTGCACTCCGGCCATCGTGACTGGCTCAGCAGTGGCTTCCATCACCGGTATTTGCTCAATCACTAGGGGTTGGTTTCTGTTCCCATTTGCATTCACGTTTCCGCTACGGGTTCTTGCCATCTTGATCAATACACCGAATAAGGTGAATCTAGATCTTAATTTAGGATTGACGTCTTAAATCATCCTTACCACCCCGAAACGTTTATATGCTATTTCTAATATCGTAGTTAAACGCTTAGAATCCTAAACACATAAGGTTTCCAGATCCGGTCGGCAGCAGACCAAAGATCCGAACAAATAACAGCATATCAGGCACAAGCATTTAGCACATAAAAGCATTTTAGGCACAATTCCTAAAATAATCTAGTGCTCACACCTCACAATCATCGCTTAGCATTCTAAGTTTAAGTCTAGAAATAAATCCATATTCCTAGTTCGCTTAAACTAATGCTCTGATACCAACTGTGACATCCCCATTTTCACGGCCAGAAAAGATCGATTTTGTTTATGCTTTATAAAAATCAGAGTACTTCTTTTAATAAAAATGTTGCGGAATTTGTTCCTAGAAAAACATGATAAATACGTTATTAAAATATTTTCGAAGAAACGTATTTATTTCATTTTAAAAGGTTTGGGATGTCATCGTTAATACAGAAACATAAGCATAAATAGAACTTACAATTATTTACACTAGTGATCTACATCTCTTTAAATCTTTCAGTGTAATGTCACTTCATATCAACACTTGTGATATAAATAAACTGAGTGGGTCAGGTTGGGAAACCTGGTGAGCACATAGGGTTTTCAACCCACAATAATATAGTTATTATTTTTAAACATCAAGCAATCAACCCAATTACCCATTCTCGTTATCCTCACATTACTTCCCTAAAACATCTAACACAAGGGACTTAGTCAAAGGACTATCATTGGGATGGAGTGTACCTAGTGAGCACACAGTTCACACAGTTCGAATGAACACATAGTTCGAATAAACACACAGTTCGAATAAACACCTACAGGTTGCGAGCCTGCTAGTGTTCCGCTGGACTGTCTAGAATAGTCCGTGGTCGTCGTCTATACTCCGCTAGATGACTAGATCATCAAGAACAGCTATAACGAGGCCTCTCATTATTTTATTTTGTCACACAGCAACTATTACATCTACCCATGTTTTACTCAACACATTTTGTAGATATAAAATACATATACAGTTTAAATCATTGAAAACATGTATAAAACGTTCATCCAGCATAGATAGCAAGTATTCAGATAATATGCACACATAGCACGTAATTTATATAATATACTTCATATCTATGTGTAAGCTGAAAGTAACTATGCACTCACCTGAGAAGGTGGTGACTCGGTACTCGGACAGCGCTTCGTTTACTTTAAAATAATTTCCTTTGACGAAACCTAGTATTATCACCACTAGATTTTAGTCTAATATTACCGTGACTAATTATTAGTCTTATTATTATTATTATTATTATTATTATTATTATTATTATTATTATTATTATTATTATATAAGCGTTTAAACAATACTTTCCAACTACTATGTACAGACAGGGGCCAGACATAAAACACCGGAGGGCAGGACCATTTTGGCGTATAGCACTTCTGAAATCCAACAACCCTATGCGGCCCTTTAAACCAGATTCCCCGTACCGCGAGTAGTTAAAAAGATATTATAACGGCACTTATATAAGTCATAGTAATAGCTCAAATATTTATTATAAATTTATAATAACAATACTAATTTTAAATATAAACTATATTTAAAATAGCGTAAGCATAACTTACTTTTAAGGGGATTTTAGCTAGGAGTCGGGCTCTGCAGGGGCAGAACTTCGTCGCTGGATCTTTCCGTACATATAAAGAAGTCGAATCACGAGGGACCGAAATGCTCGGGGGATAAGGAGAGAAAGACTCTTGAATCAAGAGAATGGTGCAAGAAATATGAGAGCCCAAGCCTCTTATTTATAGTAATTGAATTTACAAAAACTACCCTCCATAATTACTTAATGACCTTATAGTTATATAAACAACTAAACACCCATTTATAATACTATTTTAAATAGATTTAACGATATTTGCACTAAACTAATATCGAAAGAACTCAACATTAGTCTTATAATAACCGCCTCGTGGATACCTTTCTAATGATATATACATATGTATATATATGTGTATGTATATATGATTTATACTTTATTTTAATATGTAAATATATTATTATAATTTGTAACTCGTTCATACAAACTCCATTTTTGACGTTATTTATATCCACGCGTAGGTGGAGACGTACTCTACAACTTTCGTTTAGACTCCGTCGGCTAATTTTGACTTTATTTTTAAAGTTATATTTTTAACAGGCCGGGACAGGATTGGTCCGTTAAAATCCTCATAACTTCTTCATCCGACATCCATTTTCGTCCATCTTTTTCTCGTTACGCTACTCTCAACGAGATCTTCGATTCTCGTTTAGGTTGTGTCGGCTAAAAATCACTCGATCTAATATTCGAATTTCGGGTTGTACACTGCTAACTCGAAACTTCGAAAAATGATAACTTCTTCATACGAAGTCAGATTTGGGCATTCTTTTTATCGATGTTCTTAGTTTAACATATTCTATGACTTTCATTTAGATCGCTAAGGCTAAATCTCACTCTATCGTAAATTCACTATTTACGCTTCCCGATACCGTGCCGGTTCTGACGCGAAACTTCAACGGGTCATAACTTCTTCGTTATAACTCGGATTTCGGCGTTCGTTATATGTACGGAAACCTTGTAACATACTCTAAAACTTGGTTAAGATTATTTATTCTAAATAATCTTTTGTCGAAAAGTCGTTTTCGACCCCTATTGCCTCTAATTTGACTAGCCCAGATTTGCGGGCGTTACAATATTCATAAGTGAATATACCATGTAATGTTCAAATGTGATATACCATGTAATATTCAGATATGAAAATATTATCTAATATTCATAAGTGAATATACCATCTAATATTCACAAGTGGATATACTATCTAATATTCACAAGTAAAATATTAAAACACAAAACAAATATGCAAGTCTGTATGTTATTCATATGTGAATAACATATATAAAATTATATATATTTCTGAAAACACCTTGTAATATTCATATATAAATATACTGTAAAATATTCACATATGAATATACCAACTATTATTTATAAGTGAATATACGATCTAATATTCACAAGTGAATATCTCTGTACTATTCTTATGTGATATACCATGTAATACTATATAATATTCACATATGAAAATATCGTCTAATATTCATAAGTGAATATATCATCTAACATTCACAAGTGAATATACTATGTAATATTCACAAGTGAATGCATCGTCTAATATTTAAATATGAATATACTATGTTTATTATATGTTATATTCACATATGAATGATACTAAACTGTAAAAAAAGTTAATCATACTTTTTATTCATAAGTGAATAACGATGTACTGTAGTAAAAAACTAATTCATTTTTATTCAGTTATGAATAACGAAAACTGAAACTATAAAAAAAAATTTTATTTTATCTTAAAACTATATCAATATAGATGTCTATTTATAGAGAATAAAAAATTATGAATTTTGATATATTTAAAATTATTTTTCGATAAAAATAATTCCTTAAAAATAAAAAAATAAAAAAAAACTATGTTTTTGTACATATTAAAGTAATGATTCGCATAGTTTAAGGAAACATGTTTTGTTGAAAACATATGTGCATTTCTTTCCCATTTTCGTCGTTACGTTGGAGGCTTTTGTGACAAAAATAAATGATTGACTGAGAATGATTTCCCATTCTTAACCTTTTTTTTATTCTCAATTGAACCTCCTATATATATATATATATATATATATATATATATATATATATATATATATAGGGTGAGGTTCAATAGAGAACCATAATTAACCAAGGAACCAATTTTTTTTCAACTTTTACAACTTATTTTGTATTAAAAAAAACTAAAAATACAGAAATTCATAATTTTTTATTCTTTTTCCAATAATATAAAATTCGAATTTTTTTTACGTCAAATTCACAATATGAATCTTCGAAAATTCACAACGTGAATCCGGATTTACCGAAAAATATTTTTCATATTCACAATGTTAATATATGAATTTAGATATTTTAGATTTTTTTTTCGTTAAAGAATAAATTCTATAAATTGAAAAAAAGATTTGGTTTTTTAAAGAAGCCATAATTATCGTTTTCTATTGAACTTTTTCGTGTATATATATATATATATATATATATATATATATATATATATATATATATATATATATATATATATATATTATCATTAATATTATGCAATAAAAGACGTCTTCAAAATCTTTTTTATAAAAATATCTATATGTGAAAACTATTTACTTTGTTGACTTTTCCTTATAAAATAAATTTATATAAACTTCATATTTTATTATAAATCAAACAAACATTGTAGGTTGCGAATAAATAAAAAAATTTACAGTATAATTTATATAAGTATGTTATTAAAATAAGGTTAATATTTATAAGGTCATTTAGTTTGTGATATTTTTATTTTTAAACCTAATCTTTTTTCCATACGATGCATGGACATTCATCGATGATCACATATTGCCTATTAAAACTTAAAGATATCAACTTATACCAAACGCATTCTAGTCTAATCCAGCGGTATCTGGTGTTGTCATCATCCTTGAAGTCAAAGGATTAAGTTTCATTGTGAAAATATGTGGAATAATTTAGGAGTACTTTAATTTGTATTCTACATTAAAAAAAAAGATATCAACTTACTCATCATTCAATTATTTAAGACATTGCTTTGAATAAACTAGATTATATACCGCGTTAAACGTGAGAAACGTATAAAAAACATATAATCTTTTACAAATATTGCATAATGATTATAAAAAAAATATATGGTTATTGGTATTATTGAAATGTGTAGAAAATACATTGCAAACGATATATATCTATAATCATTGAAGGATCTCTTTGAAGACAACATTTTTTGTTTTATTAGTTGAACGACATTCCTCGTCTCATATAGTTATGATATTATTATATAATTATATGCAATTTAATTAGACGTTCATTCCATAATAAAGTTACCTAATTTAAACATATATTGACAACCAATATACTGTTTTTTCTACTGCATTAAATATTGACAACTATTTTATTTATTCAAATAAAGTTATATAATATTATTTATAGAATGTTAAATGTTATATGGATGAATGTTAAATGTTATATGGATTTAATTTTAGTATATCATCAATGGAGATTATATTCTAAATCATGATTTGTTTATTTTAAATTGATTATGAATATAAGTGCTAGCTTTTATGTTTGTTCTTATTTATTTGGTATTTGCAAGAAACTTTGCATTAGTTTTGGCGCAGCTTTGAATAATTTTAGTATAACATCAATGTAATTTTGGTATATCTTTCAATTAGATGAAATATCAAATATTGACATTTTATTACTATTGTGATAATTTAATTTATATATTTTATTTTTACTAATCTTAACGGTCTTATTTTTTCTAATAAACTTAACGCTTTTACTAATTGTACTTTTTACAAATCTCCTAATATCTTATAATTTTTGTCTTACTTTATAATTTTTCATAACTATGTTGTATTCAAGATTGACTGCTTTAATAGTTTTTTTTAGTCTATTCAATTTTATATTTCATTTACAACATCACTGTTTGTATGTATTAGGAAATTTCACTTTAAAAATCTTAAATGTCTACACATTGATATTATTTTTTTTTTAATAAACCATGTAATAATTATGGAATATATACCTCATTTTAATTAACATTTACTTCCTTTATTATATCAAATTCATCATTAAATGGATATATTTTTGGAAAGTAATAATTATAATGGGCAACATTATCTAAGACGTAAATGCTTGATATACTTATGGAGAAAAAAATCAGGATCATTAAAAAAATTTATATAAAGAAAATACAAATTTAAATTTGGTGAAATTATGGAAGAAATTACTGACAAAAATTATTTTGGAGGGAGTGGTATTTTTTAAGGTATAATAATATTACAAAATTCAAAATATGTATATTTGTTGTGTAAATTTATAAATTTTATTGTTACTACATAAAGATAAAAAAGTAGGTTGATATGATATACAAAAACATAATAATTTCAATGATATTTTAAAATAATGCCAAAATTAACCGGATTCCTATGAAATAAAACTTTAAAAAAAAATCATTATCGTCTCTAACATATAAAAGTAACATTTTGGTAATTAATGTCAGTTTCCAAGATAGTTAATTTATGTTTTGATAAAGGTACATAATATCTTTTCTTGTTTATTTATTAAGTTTCAGAAAAGTAGTTAACTGATTTCATGTAATTTGTGACAAAGAAAATCGAAATATATGAATACATACATTTGATGAACAAAAAAATAATCAAAAAAATATAAAAAACGAAAGAAGGTACTGACCTTCTACTGCACAAGAGCGAATGTTTGAAGCAGAGAATGGTGATTAAAGTTATAAGCAATAATAATGATGTTGTAGGAAGAGGTTTGAAGAAAAGAAACGTTGAAAATAAATGTGAGCCGTGGATTCAAAGATGAATCGTATATGTATGTGATAATTAGAATATTATTTTTCGGTATTAATGATTTTCTAATAAAAATAGATTTTATATTAATGGTTTATTAATATAAGCGGATTTATATTAATGGTTGGTATTAATGTTTTGATTGAAATGGTTTGTTAGTAATATGCTTTTAAAATTGACTATATTAAAATCTTAATAACCGTAAATTCAAGATTTAAAATATGGAAAGTTTTTATTTGAATTAACTACATTCCATTTCAATCTTTAAGTTATTCTTTAACGATTGGAAAACATTTATTGGAATTAAATACATTCCATATGGAGAAGATGATGTCAGCAATTTGATCTAAGGGTGAAAAAAATAAGATTGAAATATAATCAAGGGTCTAGATTATTTAAGATGATGTCATAAAGTTTCTCTTTTAATAATATTTAGAGATTACATCAATTTGCATATGTTTTTTTCACAGTTAAATGATCCAAATTTATAACCCTCTTATTATTCTTTTATGAAATAGAAACATAAAATATATCTTTTTTTTTTATAAACTACAAGCATATAAAATACATCATTATTATCTGGATTTGGAAACTTGTAATCTTGAAAAGGCCGTTTATTTAACAAAATAATACAAAGCAGTACGTACTGGGCCGGGGAATTGCGCAAGTGAAATTACTTCCTTCAAGATGACAAGGTTGGGATACTTTGCTCATTCCTAAAGAAATTATTAGGATCAACGCTCGTCTTCACCATCGTTAGCCTGTTGTAATTCGTCTCTTTGAAATACTTGTGGCCATAAATCATCCCTTCAGCGTAAGCATTCTTGCCATGGCTGTTGACACCAATGTCCAAATCCCTGTAGTTCAGAAATGCTGCCCTAGGATTCTTAGAAACAAATGGAGTCATGTAATCATACATCATCCTTGTGAAATTCACGTATCGTTTGGCTGCTTCAACGCCAAGTTCTTCCCAGTTTACTTCATATTGAATCTTCGCTATGTTTCCTGATCGATGCGGGAAAGGCTTTGCAAATTCCGAAATTTCACTCATTCTTCCACCATATGGGTTGAAATCCAACAGTTGGTTTTCAAGTTCTTTCATCTTTTTAAATATGAATTCGAATCCTTGTTTTGAAATAGGTTCTTTCACATAATCAGATTTGATCTTTAATGGGTTGAGTTTTTCACCTGTACGGCTTAGAAGAGCAGTAGTTGGAGTACCAATGGAGAAGTCTCTGTAGAAAAGCACGGACTCAATCCAACTCATTTCAATACAGTCCGACTTTTTCAACCCTAATTGTGGAAAATCCTTGTTCATGAGTTTAACAAGTGCTGCCGACTTTCCTAGGTACAATGTTGGAAATGTTGCACGAATAATCTTTTTCCCATTTCTGTTGTTTATGACGTCAAAAGTCATTCGAACGAAAACGTCATTATCAAGTTTATCGGCAACTTGTATCCACCGGTGAGCGATGGTGCTGAGGTTCTGCTGTGATGTTCTTTGGATGTTAAAGACTGTCACAACGGGAGGAACACGAACCAGTTTGATCTTGTATGCTAGAATCACACCGAAGCTGACACCACCACCACCTGTGATTGCCCAAAAAAGTTCTTCACCCATGGACTTCCGATTCAGAAGCTTGCCATTCACATCGATTAACTGAGCATCAACAATATTATCGACGGCGAGGCCATATTTTCTCATCAAGTTACCATATCCTCCACCACTAAAATGGCCACCAACTCCAACAGTAGGGCAAATTCCAGCGGGAAAAGCATGCGTGTTGCTTTTCTCGGCAATTCGATAGTAGACTTCACCAAGAGTCGCACCAGTTTGGACCCATGCAGTTTCATCTTCGATACTTATATTTACGGAGCATAACTTGAACATGTCAACAACGAAGAAGGGTTGGTTTGAATTGGTCACATAGGAAAGCCCTTCATAATCATGGCCTCCGCTTCTGGTTTTCATTAGCAGGCGGTGTGTTTTGGCGCACACAATAGCTGCTTGAATGTGTGAAGGATGTAAGGCGGTGATGATTACGATGGGTTTGGGAGTAGTGGATTCATTGAAGCGAAGGTTACGGATGTAAGCTTGAAAGACGGAGGGAAAAGAGGAGTTACGGGAGGTGTAAAGTTGTCCATTGAGCGGAAAAGAAGGGTCAGCTCGGTGGTTTAGACATCGAGTGAAGCGATTTGTAATGGAACTACAAGTTGCTGAGGATTGGGAATAGAGCAAGACAAGGAGGAATGGAAAAATGAGGTTGAAAATAGACATGATGGCCATTTGTTGTGATATGGTATGCATGGTTTGAGGTTGATACATGCAATTAATTTATATACATAAACCAAAGTTAACTTTCCAATCGGGCGGGCCATCATAAATGTTCAATTAAACCTACAAACCAAACTAGATCTGATCGATTCATCAAGTCATCAATTTTTTGGAAATTGAGTTTAATGAAAACATGATTTCTTATATCGATTCAAAAGTTGTGGGTTAGAATCAAACAATATATTGATATTAATTATACTATAATTAAAATGTAAAATCATTTTCATTTTCATTAATCGTCTTATGATAATTTAATACATCATTTAATACTTCGAAAATTAGCATGTTTGATGGCCTAATTTAAACAACATTATGACTATTTGTTGTATTTTATTTTATTTTGTTTAATTGTGTGGTTTCTGTCTAATTTCCTGTTGTTAGTTTGGTTGTGGGCTTGGGGCAGAACCACACAATCGATTGTCTGTTCGATCTAGATTGTATATAACTTGTATACACCTATTGTTAGTTTGGTTGTGGGCTTGGGGCAGAACTACACAATCGATTGTCTGTTCGATCTAGATTGTATATAACTTGTATACACTAAGTACTCGTAGAAGGAACTAGTACAAGTCATTTCACTTATCATTTATTACATCTGAAAATATAGGATTTTCTGGAGAAACACATCATGTTTTACAAAGAACAAAGAACCTGTTTTCTAAAACAAAACGCTTATGAACTCACCAACTTTAATGTTGACACTCTTTCAAAACCACTTGTATTCTCAGGACACTAGTAGACAGGTACACGCACAAGTTCCTAGAAGATGGAGCATAGTATCTTCAAGTCTTTATTTTGCTATTTAAATTATTTTATTTATTATTATTATTTTTAACAACACTCTAGATTGTAATTTTAAACAAGAGTAAATTACACGAATGGTCCATATGGTTTGGGGTAATTTGCACGTTTGGTCCCTAACTTATTTTTTTAACTCGGAAAGTCCCTATTGTTTGTTTTTGTTACACGTTTTGTCACTACTGTTTGTTTTTGTTACAAGATTGGTCTCTGTCTTACCTAAAAATACTATTATTTATATAGGAAAAAATTGTGGGATAACTAAGATAAGGTGAGGAGGTTGGGATTAGGGTGTGTTTATTTAAATATTTTGAAAAATCAAGGGCAAAATAGTTTTTTTAGGTAAGACATGGACCAAGCGTGTAACAAAAACAAACAGTAAGGACCTTCTGAGTTAAAAAAATAAGTTAGGGACCACGCGCAAATTACCCTGAACCATAGGGACCATTCGTATAATTTACTCTTTAAATAAAACTTGTATCCATCATGTATACTACTTCAACACTCAACTCAGTAATATAGTAACACCTTTACAAAAAGCTTCTACTTTTTGGTCAATGAACTTTTAATGATATTTCCATTCGAGTAATTTCTCTTTCATGCTTCCTAAAATATCGTTAAAGAGTAAGGGCCTGTTTGATGTAGGGCTGATTGGGTCCGGTCAGACTTTTTGGCTGACCTGGTCCAATCAGTGTGTTTGATAACAACATTTAAACATCCTACTCAGTCCATATCTCTAATTTGGTCCTTAAAAATCCTCTGACTAGGTCATTGAAAAGAAATTACCTGACCGAGAAAAATACCGTCATTACCCTTTCTCTCCTTCTTTAGACGTCGACGCCGACTCCTCCCATCTTTGCCCCCTTTTACCTCCGACCATCGTTGCCTCGATCCAGCGCTGCCACCGTCCTACTCACTTCCACCACTGGTTCATTGCAACGGTCGACTTCCTCCAACATTGAAAAATCGATTGACAAGTCTTCCTCACGTAAGGTCGATTGAAAAATCGATGCTTTCACTGCACCATCATCTTCCATCTATGGTACACTTTTCTTCTTTTCAATTGACATGTTGCAAATTTGTGATGTTAATCGAGTATGTTCTGGATTTTGTTTTATGCTCCTTTATGATTTCGTTCACAATTTTTGTTTTGTGCGAATTGAAATGAACATAAGTAGTTTTGATTTGAAAATTAAGAACAGAGCTAAATCTATGGAATAGTTGACATTTTTTTTTATTTTTGGTTATTTAATCACATCGACAATTGAAGTGTAGACTGTGTAATTAATCGAGGTATTTTTTACTTTGTATTGTTATCATTCTGTTTTTGTGATCACAGTTATTTTTTTGTTATGTAGATAAGAAAATGCAGAAGCTACAACATGGTTCTCGTCGTGATCTAAGTTTAATTCCTAATGAATCTATGAACACTATACAAGTCCTTCAATGGCTACCAATGAAGCATCGATCACAGTGAATGCTTCCATGGACTCTTTTCCAAGCTCAAAGGAGGAACCACATGATAGCATGCCACACTTTTTTTGTTTTATATTAGATTCTTTGATGAAATCATAAAATATGTATGTATGTTGTTTAATGTATGAAAAATGAAATCACAATTCTTGCTTGTATGATCTATGCTTGAAGTTTCTGCATCTATGATCTTTGTATGAAATCAAAATTTCTTGCAATGAAATTAGAATTTATGAAATCTTGGTTTATTAGAATTTATGAAATCTTGGTTTATGTGAATTTACGAAATCTTTGTTTATTTGACAACAAAAAGGGTAAAATGGTCATTTTCAACGGTCAGCACAGACAGTCAGATGCATAATCAAACAATATGGTTTCAGTCAGATGTAGATTCAGTCAGATTCCAGATCCAGTCATACCTTACTCAGTCAATAGCTATCAAACAGCCCCAAAGATGTTTATTGTTTCATAGGCAAATGAGTTGCACTCTTCGGAACACATTTGCAGACCCATCTTGTGTTCGATTTGTTGGAATAGTGTCTAAGGCTATAACTATATTAGGCAAGTATTTGACCCGGTTGTGCATGGTCCTTTTGGGTTGCCTTCACCATAGCAACTTAATAGGATGATTTATTAAGAGAGAGTAAACATTATTAATATATTATGAGAATAATATAAAGAATAATATATTGTTATTTGATTAATATAAGTCATAGAATTAATTGGAATTAATTTGGTGACTTATAGAGATTAATTAAATAAAGGGGTATAAACTGTCAATTGTTTGATAGTTAAGCTTTAGACTGTAAATCCTTATAGATATACAAGGTACGAATTCTAGAAGTTATAGGATAGCTAAAATCGTCCATTGCTTATCTAAGGAAAGGATTTGGATAGCCTTAAGAGAAGATTATCCAATAGGGTTTAAACTGTAACCCTTAAGGAGTCTACAAGTATAAATAGACCCTATGGCTGATGGAATTCGGAACTGAACCTGAAGTAAAGAACCTCTGGTCGAATTCCATCCCCTCTCCTCTCTCCTAAATCATCCTCTTTGCTTTTGGTGTTTGTAAGCCATTAGAGGAGTGACATTTGTGACTCTAGAAGCTCCAAGACAACAAGGTCAACAAGGAATTCAAAGGTATGATTCTAGATCTGTTTCAATGTTGTTATTTAGCCTAAATAGTTATTAGAAGTCTTGGATTCATAGCATGTTTAATTAGAAAGCCTAGATCCAAGCATTAGGGTTTTGCATGCGCACATAGGAAAGTTCTTATGGCTAAAACCCATCAGTGGTATCAGAGCCTAGCTTGGTTTTCTTTAAATTGTTGCTTGATTAACTGAAACAAACCTGCAAAATTCGAATTTTTGGTTTCTGAGTCTCTGACTCGGCGAGTTCCAAAGTGGACTCGGCGAGTAGGCCTGACTCGGCGAGTCCCTTTGTGCACTCGGCGAGTCCAAGCGTCAGGAATGGCCAGATTCGGGATTTCTTCATAATTATCTTATGGAAACTTTCCTTAAACTAATTAGATCAATCCTAATTCGATTTTTTGATATATATGACTATTATCTTGATCTAGTTAAAGGTAATTATCAACTAATAAAATATTTAATTTCCTTATATGATAATTAATTAATTATTTTGATTATTTTGGTAATTATCTCAAAAGAAATCTTGAATAAATCAAATATAGATAATTAGGAAATTAATTGTTAATTGAAATTATTTGTTATTTGATCCTCAATGTTTTAAATGTTTAAAACTTGTCCTCAAGTTTTGAAATTTATACTTTGTGATTAAAAGTTTAATTTAGACAACTTAAATTTCAAACCCCTAGATTTTAAAAGGTTTAAAATACAACCCTATACTAATATAATACTAGAAGAATAATATATATATATATATATATATATATATATATATATATATATATATGTATAACTAAAATGCTAGTCCTACCGTTAGTAGGCCACATTCACGAAGCCGACCTAAAAGGTGGGTATAAGGTTGCGACCTATAAAATGACGCTTAATGGGTGTACACTCACACCCACCGCTTGCTTGATCGGTGGAGGGTCGTTAGCCGAACGGGTAGGATAGGGCAACCTCATCCTCTCATTAAAAGTATAATAAGAAATGTGAAGTAACTACACATATTTAAAATTTCCCAATCTTAGTTACTTTAGGAAAAGTGAATTGATGCAATCCCATGAAATTACACTTTGCACCCTTGCTAAGAAGTTAATGGAGCGTGTGTGGTTTACCGGCACACTAATTGGTTCTAAGCACAGGTGGCAAAGGGTGATTCATTGTTTATCATAGTTCGATGGAGCGTGTGTGGTTTACCGGCACATCGAATAGGTGATTGTTACAATGAAGGCACCATGTGAATTTGCATGGTAATTCACACCTGCTTTGTGATCATCGGTATCCCAGTCACAAACAAGAGGGGCATATTGAGATTTAAACATGCCGTCGAATAGTTTCAATGAATCTCATCCAAACCTAGGAATTCTCAATACACTTAGGACTAATAGTTTTAGGTTTTGTGATGGAGAATTAGTGAATCGTCATTCACTTACCTTCAATTTATTTGCATGTTAGATTAAGGCATCCCTTTTGGTAGTATGTAAATGTTATTGTTGGATCCTAGCCGTAATTTTTCTTATTGGGTGATAATTAGGGATTCATATTCTAATCTATCTTTGTCCTTTCTTCTATTTGTAGATGTCAAACGCAAACAATGCTGCTGCTAGTTCTTTCACATTGATGAGCCTTTGCCAAAAGGTCACCTTCAATGGAACGAACTTTAGCGAATGGATAAGATACATTCGCACCATTGCTCGCTATGAGGATAAGGAGTATGTCCTCGATGAGAAGCTCGAGAAGATCAACCCTGAAATCGCTACTCCCGCCGAAATCACCGCTTTCGAAACTCACGATCGTGATGCAACGAAAGTGCATTGCATCATGATCGTGACAATGAACTCCGAATTCCAAAAGTCCTACGAGGACATGTACCCGTACGAAATGCATCAAGACTTATTGGAGAGATACCACCAGAACGCGAGACAAGAGCGTTATGAGATTTTCACCAACATGATTTCTGCTAAGATGGGTCATGGAGAATCTCTTACCGTGCACTTTCAAGAGATGCAAAGGTATGTCGACCGCCTTCGCAAGTTAAATGTTGACTTTGGAGAAGAGTTGGCGATCGACATGGTGCTTCACTCTTTGCCTCCGATGTACAATCAATTTAGGATGACCTACCACATGAACAAAGAAGAGGTCACCCTAAGCAAACTCCAAGGTCTCTTGAGGGTCGCTGAGAGCAACTTCAAAGACAAGTCTGTTGCACCGACTCCCAATCCACCTGCTGCTCCTGTCTTGGCTATTGGTCAAGGAAAGGGAAAGAAGAGGAAGGCTTTGTCTAAGAACTATCGCAAGGTTAAAGCCCAAGATGGTGCCTCTTCTAGTGGGACCAAAGTTGATCCCGCTAAGCCCTGCCCTAACCCTAAGGAGGCAGATTGCCACCACTGCCACAAGATAGGACATTGGAAAAGAAGCTGCCCAGAGTACCTGCATGCCATCAAGGAAGGAAAGATCAAGCCATCTTTCGCAGGTATATACACAATTAAATCTAACGATTCTAATCATGCTATTTCTTGGGTTCTTGATACCGGTTGCGGTTATCACATTTGTTCTAATGTGCAGGGACTAAGAAGAAGTAGGGATGTGGAGCAAGGAAGGATCAATCTAATCATGGGGAACAGAAGATCGTCGCCTGTGACCAAGATTGGAGTGTATTCTTTAGTGCTTAGGAATAATTTATGTTTAGATTTGAACAATTGTTGCTATTCGCCAGAAATGGCTAGAAACATCATTTCATTTCATGGTTTGTATAGACAAGGTTTTAGAATTTCTTTTAATAATGAGAATGGTTCTATTTTAGCTTATCTAAATGGTGTCTTTTACATTGAAGCTATACCATGTAATGGAATTTATGAAACTGTTATGATTGTTGATAACTTAGGAAATGATGTTTTGAACATAGATTCTTCCAATAGTATGGATAAAGCATCCTTGTGGCATTGTCACCTTGGACATGTCAACAAGAAGCGCATAGCCCAACTCCAAAAGGATGGAGTGTTGGAATCATTCCACCTTAGGGAAGATGACACATGCGAGTCTTGTTTGCTTGGAAAGATGACTAAGTCACCCTTCGCTGGTTCTTGTGAAAGGGGTGAAGGTCTATTGGACTTAATACATACCGATGTATGTGGACCGTTTAGATTAACCACAAAAGATGGAAACCGCTTCTACGTGACTTTTACCGATGACTATAGTAGATATGGGTATATCTATTTAATCAAGCAAAAGTCAGAAACTTTTGAAAAGTTCAAAGAGTTCAAGAATGAAGTGGAGAATCAATTGGGCAGGAAGATCAAGATGCTTCGATCCGATCGAGGAGGAGAGTACCTGAGTCTTGAATTCCACGATTATATCAAGGAGTGTGGAATAGTTTCACAATTGACGCCTCCTAGGACACCGCAGTTGAATGGTGTGGCAGAAAGGCGTAATCGAACCTTATTGGATATGGTTCGCTCTATGATGAGTCGTGCTTCACTATCAATCTCTTTTGGGGGTATGCCTTAGAGACTGACGCCCATATCCTTAACTGAGTCCCTACTAAGAAGGTTGCCAAAACACCTCACGAGATGTGGACAGGGAAAGCTCCCTCGTTGGCACATATCAAGGTTTGGGGTTGTGAAGCTTTCGTAAGACGAGACACTCACGACAAGCTCGAACCTCGAAGTGAGCGATGTATTTTCATCGGCTACCCGCATACATCCTTTGGATATCTCTTCTATAGACCGAAGGACAATGTAGTCTTCGTTGCAAGGAGAGGAGTTTTCCGAGAGCGAGAACTCATAGGCCAAGGAGATAGTGGGAGGCAAATCGAGCTTGAAGAGATTCAAGAATCGATAGATGAAGGAACCTCTACCGCTGGCACTCAACCCGAGGAGGAAACTCCGGTTGAACCGATTGACGTATCGTTACCTCTTAGACGTTCCGAAAGAGTTAGGTTTCAACCCCAGTTATATGGTTTTCATATTACTACCGAAGGGGACACGTATATTAGTGATAGTACACTCATAAACCTTGATGAACCTAATAGCTTTAAGGAAGCCATGGCAGGCCCGGAGTCTGCAAAATGGAAAGAGGCAATGGATAGCGAGATCTAATCCATGTATGATAACCAAGTTTGGAATTTGGTTGATAATGTATCTGGACGTAAGACCGTTGGGTGCAAATGGATCTTCAAGAAGAAGACCGACGTGGATGGAAAAGTACACACATATAAAGCGCGATTGGTTGTGAAGGGCTTTACTCAAACTCCCGGAGTTGACTATGATGAGACCTTCTCACCAGTTGCGAAGATAAAGTCTATTAGAGTGATGCTAGCTATTGCCGCATTTCATGATTATGAGATTTGGCAAATGGATGTCAAGACCGCTTTCCTTAACGGAAAATTGGCTGAGGATGTTTACATGGCTCAGCCAGAAGGGTTTGTGGATCCGAAGCATCCGAATAGAGTGTGTAAGCTTGAGAAGTCCATTTATGGACTTAAGCAAGCGTCTCGCAGATGGAATCTTTGCTTCGATGAGAAAGTCAAAGAGTTTGGATTTGTACGAAGCGAAGACGAATCGTGTGTATATGTCAAAGCCAGTGGGAGTATAGTAAGCTTTCTCGTTCTATATGTCGATGACATATTACTCATAGGAAATGACATCCCGACTCTACAGGAGGTTAAGTCCTGGCTCGGGAAGTGCTTCGCTATGAAGGACCTCGGAGAGGCTTCTTACATTTTGGGAATAAGGATAGTAAGAGAGAGAAGTAAGAGATTAATAGGACATAGTCAGAACACTTACTTAGAGAAGGTACTAAAACATTTTAGTATGGAGAACTCGAAGAAGGGAGAATTACCGATACAAAGTAATGCCAAGTTGAGTAAGACTCAAAGTCCGAGTACTGAAGCTGAAATAGCAGAAATGAGCCGAGTACCATACGCTTCCGCAGTTGGCTCAATCATGTATGCTATGACTTGTACTCGCCCTGATGTAGCCTTCGCTTTGAGCATGGTTAGCAAATATCAAGGGAATCCTGGCAGAGCACATTGGATTGCGGTGAAGAATATTCTTAAGTACCTTCGGAGGACGAAGGAATGGTTCTTAGTCCTCGGAGGGAGTGATGACTTAAAGGTGCGAGGGTATAGTGACGCCAGTTTTCAAACTGACAGGGACAACTACCGTTCGCAGTCAGGCTGGGTCTTTACCTTAAATGGTGGAGCAGTGACATGGAAGAGTTCCAAGCAGGAAACTATAGCTGATTCAACGTGCGAATCAGAGTACATTGCAGCGAGCGAAGCGTCGAAGGAGGCAATATGGCTGAAGAACTTCATCGGTAATCTTGGAGTTGTACCCGCCATAAAGGAGCCCATGGAGATTTTCTGTGATAACGAAGGAGCGGTTGCCTTGACCAAGGAACCGAGGGATCATGGTAGATCACGACATATCGACAGAAAATACCACTTCATTAGACATCGTGTAGAAGAAGGACAACTCGTAGTGAAGAGGGTATCATCAGAAGATAACCCAGCAGATCCGCTTACGAAGGGACTGAGTAGGGTTAAGCACTTGCAACATGCTAGGAGTATTGGGCTGAAGGATGATATTAGCATAGATTAGATAGTATTAGAAACGTGTAATAGGTAAATGTAATTAACATTTGATGATTAAATAAAGGAGTTTTATTTATGAGTAATGTTACTATCTTATGTTAATTGTTTAACTATTGTTTCACTTTGCATGTTTTGACTTCCAGAATAATTGAGTTTATTAGGAATAATCGAATTGTTCAAATTGTCCACAGTCATTCATATGTTGGAAGTAGATATGAATGAAGATTGTCATGAATTGGTGTGTAGATTGTCTAAATGGTGTTAGACATAGCAAAGGATTGATGCAACGTTCATGAGTGCTTATGAACTGGTTTTGAGCATTGGAACAAACCCGCGCTTACTGGAATCACCTTATGGAATAAGATATAAAAGGGTGATCGCAAGACGATAATATCATATAGTCTTAAAACCTAGATATATGGTTTGTTATTTGTTAATTGATTGTACATTGATAATGCGAAAACGCATCAGTAACTCGGTGTTATAAAACGCATTGTTGTGTATAGTGAGTTAATGAATAAGTAAATGCATATAAGTCGAAGTTTATCTGTAACTTTTATCTAAGAAGGTAAAAGCGATATCTCGGCCGCTCGATGATTTAATTTGACTTATGTGCCGGGCACGGTCAGAACTGAGTTGATGTGTTCGATTAAGTTCTATGTCGAATAAATCAGAGATCGAGAAACCTAAATGCTTGACTAACCATTCCATAGGATTGTCAGCATGATATCTAACAGAGGACTGTAAGATCCCTTATCTAAAGGACAAGATTGATTAAATCAGAGTTTGACAGCGTCTTTGAGAGCTACGATTGCAAACCGAATTGTACTTGTGCATATAGTTACTAGACTTATCCAAGTGGGAGACTATTGGAATAGTGTCTAAGGCTATAACTATATTAGGCAAGTATTTGACCCGGTTGTGCATGGTCCTTTTGGGTTGCCTTCACCATAGCAACTTAATAGGATGATTTATTAAGAGAGAGTAAACATTATTAATATATTATGAGAATAATATAAAGAATAATATATTTTTATTTGATTAATATAAGTCATAGAATTAATTGGAATTAATTTGGTGACTTAAAGAGATTACTTAAATAAAGGGGTATAAACTGTCAATTGTTTGATAGTTAAGCTTTAGACTGTAAATCCTTATAGATATACAAGGGACGAAATCTAGAAGCTATAGGATAGCTAAAATCGTCCATTGCTTATCTAAGGAAAGGATTTGGATAGCCTTAAGAGAAGATTATCCAATAGGGTATAAACTGTAACCCTTAAGGAGTCTACAAGTATAAATAGACCCTATGGCTGATGGAATTCGGAACTGAACCTGAAGTAAAGAACCTCTGGTCGAATTCCATTCCCTCTCCTCTCTCCTAAATCATCCTCTTTGCTTTTGGTGTTTGTAAGCCATTAGAGGAGTGACATTTGTGACTCTAGAAGCTCCAAGACAACAAGGTCAACAAGGAATTCAAAGGTATGATTCTAGATCTGTTTCAATGTTGTTATTTAGCCTAAATAGTTATTAGAAGTTTTGGATTCATATCATGTTTAATTAGAAAGCCTAGATCCAAGCATTAGGGTTTTGCATGCGCACATAGGAAAGTTCTTATGGCTAAAACCCATCACGATTATACATATATTTTAGGTAGTTATCTTAATATATGGGATACAAATGCTATATTTAACAATAAAATATGCTTAAAATGCTTTGAAATGAATATATATATATATATATATATATATATATATATATATATATATATATATATATTTGTGGCTTGGAATAAGAGGAAGAGATTGGATCTTATTTAAGCTGATAAAGACAAAAAGCGAGAAACTACCAAAAATCTCGTGAAGTCGCGTTACACCTGGCTATATGACACGTCGTTCCTAACTGTGGTGTTCGATTACAATACAAATTCTCAATCCCACGATGCGACATCATATTTAGTGCGGGCGACATCGCATAAATCTATAAATATCAAAGATTTTAAACCCTAATTTGTTGTGCACCCTTAGGAACCTTTACTAAGAGGTTAGAAGATGATCTTAACGTCTAAAAACTAGTTTAGGTAGATTTCAAGGTTTGAGAAAAATTTTGGAGCGAAGATTTGAATATTAAGAAGCAAGAAGAATTAAGATTATGAACGAGTTTGCTTAATAATCATTTTTCACAATTCTTTTTTGATGTTTTTTTTATCAACTAATTATGGGGCAAAATCCTTATGTTTTCACTAGAAAAAATGTAACATAATGACTTGGGTGATTCCATTATTCGAATATATATCTTGTTTGTTTTATTGAATAGCTTATGTGTTAAGTTTTTATTTTTATTACATATTGCTAAGTTAGTAGAATTTAGACGACCAATACGATTTTATTAACTCGAATCATAGTTTTCCAACATTATTTGGGGGTTGTAACTATTAATTGACCAAATCCTAGCGTTTGGTGATATAGTAGTAAACTTAAATGTGTAAGAGAGAATTAGAGAATCCCTTATGCTTGTAATCGACTTTCATGACCATTGAACATAATCCTTGGATCAAATCTCTCATTAAACGAACTTAGTTATAATTGTTTAGATCGTTGTAACACCTGGTTCTTGGTACGTATTCTTTTACTTAATTCTTTGTGCATTTTGCATTTTGGCCTTGGACTCGGCGAGTCAAAGGATCGACTCACCGACTAGAAGCGGGAAGGGGCACAGGGTTTTAGTTGTGGACTCGCCGAGTCGGGTCCCGGACTCGGCGAGTAAGCTGCTGTATGGACAAAAACCCTAATCCAGGAGTGTGCACCCTATTTAAATACTCTAACTTGGCCTCCCTTTCCCCTAACACTTCCAGAAGAGCTGTAGAACGAAACCCTAGCCCCCATATTGTTCTTGTGAGTGATTTTGTCTTTGTGAAGGAAGTTTGTAGCTTAGAAGAAGAAGGATAAGGTTGAAGGGTGCAAGGAGGGGAAGTAGATCCGAAATCTACTCTGTGAAAGGCTTCCATTCAGGTAGAAAAGTTCCTACCTTGATCTCTAGTTCATTAGATCCCCTTTTGTCCCTAATTTGTGGGTTTTAAGCCCTAAAACCTCAAACTCTATGTGTTTACGCTCTATGTTCTGAAAGGACTTCAGATCTAGGCCTTATGAATATCTTAGAAGTGTAAAGTTTATGTGGTTGAAGTGATTGAGGTCCCTATTAAGTGTTCGACCTCATAAACAGCTTGGAATTACCTTTTTTGAGCTTATAGGGCCATGCATGCACGTAAAGTTTGCAACTTTATGTGATAAGAATGCCCTAGGAACACATATCTATGGTTTAGAAGCGTTGCATGTCTCAGATTTGGTCTGTATGGGAAGTGGGTCGAAGGGACTCTGCGAGTTCTATGAAGATGGTCTTAGACTCGGCGAGTTGGATGAATAACTCGGCGAGCCCTATGAAGATTGCCTGGAACTCGACGAGTTGTTCTTCGAACTCGGCGAGTCGTATGAACAGTTACTGAGTTAAGAGGGGTTTAAGTGTAGAAGGTCCAATCCTTCGTCACTGCTCGCGGAATTAGCAATTTATCGAGTAGCGATAGCCCCAGAAACCCAAATCCTCAAGATGGATGCTCTGGTGAGGATTTGGAAGCAAGTAGGGGATCTGCTCGTGGGACTCGGCGAGTTGTTCTTCAAACTTGGCGAGTTGGACGCGTTTCCTTGTGGCTTTCGAATGGGAGAAGAACTCGTCGGGTTGTCGGCCCAACTCGACGAGTAGGGTCGCGGATGGGGACGAGTAGAGAGCGAGGGACTCGGCGAGTTGATGACCCAACTCGGTGACTCGGGTCAACTGGAAGTTGACTTTGACTTTGACATGACTTGGTTGAGGGTAAAATGGTCATTTTACCCTAAGTATCGAGATCGGTTTCTAACTGAGTGTTTGTCGGGTTTGTAGCCGGAGTATTTCCGGAGCAGCAGCGGACGGAGGTTTCTCGCACTGATTATCAACAGCTACTTGTATGAGGTGAGTTACCTTCCACTAGGGGTGGGTCCAAGGCCACAATGCCGGCCCACCAATGGGGAGTATTTAGACGATAATTGTCTTTATGATAATTTATCTTGGTTTGGTATGTGTATTGGTTATGAGTTATATCTGTATGATATGTTACATGATAGGGATAGTTTCCTTGATAGTGGTCCTTAGGACCAAGGGGTAGGTCAGTACTCGGATATGCCTGACTGTGTGCTTATATCTTGCTATTGTATGCTAGTGGTAGGGGTGGAATAGTCCCCAGTTACCGGTTGCAAGATACCGATGGCGGTTACCGGTTGAAAGATACCGATGACGATTACCGGTTGAAAGATACCGATGGTATTGTATGGTATGTGGTATGATGGGGGAACTCACTAAGCTTTGTGCTTACGGTTTTAGTTTTTGGTTTCAGGTACCTCTTCATCTATGGGGAAGGAGTCGGCGACGTAGCATGACATCATACACACATTTGATTTTCCGCACGGTGTTTTCTGGGATTGTACTCTGATATGTTATTTGCTTATGATGTGGGTTGAAACATGATACTTGATTTTATGAGATGACGTGTTGATTCAATATTTTCTAGTGATTGTTTTATGAGCAATTTAATTAAAAATGAAATTTTTTGGACTTGAGTTTTGGGATGTTACAAGTTGGTATCAAAGCCCTGGTTTGAGGGATTCGGACACGCCCTTGGGGGGGTGTCTTGACTCAAACTAAGGGGCTAAAAGATTTTTACGATAAAATGGTTTTCTAAAGATCTAAACGGAAGGATTTTAAGAAAGAAAAGGTGTGTGATGCATGTGACCGGTCGGGATCAAGTAAGTCTTCCGCAAGATACCCATACATGTTATGTTATGCTATATGGATTTGATTCAGAATTGCATGCTAGAATAGGACTAACGATCTAGGAAGATGCCTTGTGTGCCTGATATATGATTCTGATAATTACATGTTAGTTACAACTAAGGATCTAGGAGGATGACTTATATGCCTGTTGTATGAGCTATACGCTAGGACTGTTTAGTCAGTAGTAGGATGGCCTGTATAGGTTATGCCTGATTTGGTTACTCGATGCACGAATGTTGCTTGCTTTGTGCTATGGGGGTTCTGACTATTTCCAACTAACTAAGGAGCAGATATGTAACAGTACCTGCAAGTTAGTTAGGGGGAAATGGTAGGGGCTCCTGGTGCAGCTTATGGTGGAGGGTAGGTCGGAGAGTGCCCTAGGGGAGCCTAGGATGAGGTCAGTGGAAAGGGTATCGGTAAAAGGGACTTGGTGAGGTCGAAGAAATCCTTGAGGAAAGTACAGGTAGATTTAGAAGGTAGTATGGGCCCGTACTACTAAAAGCAGAGGACCTGTACTTGAATCAAGGAGGGCCTAGATGGAACCAGAGACCTTGGAGAGTGAGTTAGATCTCTCAAGTATATGTATGATCTTGACGTTTATGTGTGTATTTTCAGCATGGTGACCACATGTCATGGGACAGGGGGTTCCGGATCAGGATCGGGATCAGGCTCGGGTGCGGGATCCGAGCAGGTTGATGACGGGCTACGCGAGTTCATTGCATCTGAGATCACGAGAGGCATCCTTGAGTCGACCCCTATCATCTTCGGGTCGATCAAGGAGGGGATCGTTGAGCTGATGGAGGATCGCCTCCGATCATTCAGGAGTGACATGGCATCTGGCCAGTCAGGATTTCGCATACTGTCCTTTAAGGACTTCAGGGGCAGTGGTGCACCAGATTTCCATGGGGCGAAGGACCCCATTGCTACTAGACGATGGATTGCGGACATTGAGTCCGCACAGGTGACCAGCTTCTGCCCCGAGGGGTCGAAGGTGAGATATGCAGCAGGATGCTTGCGAGATAGGACCAGAGATTGGTGGGAGTCTGTTGGTGACTCATTGGGAGCCTCGACTATTGAGGCTATGAATTGGTCAGACTTTGTGACCAGATTTAGGGAGGAGTTTGCGCTGGCTGTGGAGCTTCAGCGGCTGGCCAGGGAGTTTTTGGATATGAGGCAGACTACGGAGACTGTGGTGGAGATCACCGCCAAGTTCTGGGAGAGGGCATTGTTGGTGCCCCGGTATGCAGGTGATGAGGATATGAGGAGGACCCACTACCATGACATGATACGAGCTGACATTCGGGAGCATGTTAGTTTTTCAGCTTGACCTACCTTGGATTCCATGATTGCCAGGGCTAGGGAGAGGGAGATTGATCTGGAGCACGTCCAGAAGAGGAAGGCAGTGGAGGGGCTGACGGCTGGGGCTTCGGGGAAGAAGCCCAAGGGATCTGATGGTAGGCCGAAAGGCCAGGCAGAACAGGACCGCTGTAGAAAGTGCGGTCGGTCACATGAGGGAGCTTGTCACACTGGGCCGGGTTCAGGCTGCTATAAGTGTGGCAAGGTAGGGTATTTTGGCAGGGATTGTACTGTCCCCGCCCCTACGGTACAGATGACAGACCTGATTTGCTTCCATTGCAATCAGAGGGGCCACAAAAGGGCCAATTGACCGAGATTGACAACAACGTCAGCAGCAGTGCCAGCAGCGATGCCGGCCTCAGGGACGGAGCAGGTTACAGATGGCCGGAAGGTCAAGACAGAGGCTCCAGTGGTGAGGAGCCAAGCATTTCAGCTGACAGCCGAGGAGGCACACGCTACAACCGATGTGGTGACGGGTATGATTCTTTCCCTCTGATTTATGTATATGATGTTTGTGATATTGATATGTGCTTTGTTTAGGATCGTTCCACGTGAACGGCATCCCGGTTCAGGTATTGTTTGATTCGTGTGCTACCTGATCATTTGCTTCTCTTGCACTTAGCAAGATGTTTTCTAAGTCTTCGGGCATGTTGGATTGCCCTCTAGAGGTCAAGATTTCGGACGACCGGTCAGTGCGAGCATCTAAGGTTTTCAGAGATTGTGTGCTGAGGTTATTTGAGGAGCGCTACTTGGTAGACTTGGTTCCCATTCCATTGCGTGGGAACAAGGTGATTATAGGCATGGATTGGCTCAGCCCTATTGGGACAGTGATCGACTGCGCGCAGCAGTTGGTGCGGGTTAGGACCCCAAGTAGGGGAGAGATGGTGATTTAGAGCGAGAGGCCACAACGAGGACCAGCTTTATGTTCAGCAGCGAGAGCTAGGCGTTACCTCCAGCAGGGTTGCGCAGGTTATGTCGCCTATGTTATGGATACCCGGGAGACGGGTGGGGCGACGGTGGATGATGTACCTGTGGTACGAGAGTTTGTGAACGTATTCGCCGAGGAGTTGCCTGGGATACCTCCGGAGCGACAGGTGGAGTTCAGGATCGACCTAGTCCCTGGTGCGGCTCCAATAGCCAAGGCACCGTATCGGTTGGCTCCTCCTGAGATGCAGGAGTTGTCTACACAACTGCAGGAGCTGTTAGACTAGGGTTTTATTAGACCGAGCAGTTCACCCTGGGGAGCCCCGATTCTGTTTGTGAGGAAGAAAGACGGGTCACATTAGATGTGTATAGATTATCAGGAGCTGAACAAGGTAACAGTGTAGAACCGTTACCCACTCCTGAGGATTGATGATCTCTTTGACCAGTTACAGGGAGCATCTTGGTTCTCCAATATCGATTTGCGTTCAGGTTATCATCAGATGAGGGTCAAAGAGGAGGATGTGCAGAAGACCGCGTTTCGGATGCGCTACGGCCATTATGAGTTCGTGGTGATGCCGTTTGGGCTCACCAATGCTCTTACCGTGTTTATAGACCTCATGAACCGCGTATGTAGACCAATGTTAGACCGGTCTGTGATAGTGTTTATCACAGATATCTTGGTTTACTCCAAGACGCGAGAGCAGCATGAGGAGCATCTGCGGGAGGTTCTGGAGACTTTGAGGAGGGTGAACTTGTATGCTAAGTTCTCCAAGTGTGAGTTCTGGTTGCGCGAGGTGCAGTTTCTTGGGCACCTTGTCAACCGGAACGGGATTTCGGTAGATCCGGCCAAAGTGGAGGCCATGATGAATTGGGACGTTCCAAGGTCTCCATCTGAGATTCGGAGCTTTCTAGGATTGGCAGGCTACTATCGGAGATTCATTCAGGATTTCTCTAAGATAGCAGTTCCGCTCACCCGACTGACTAAGAAGTCGGTGGTGTATCGCTGGGGGCCTGAGCAGCAGGCTGCATTCGAGGCATTGAGACAGAGGTTGTGCGAGGCACCAATTTTAGCCCTGCCAGAGGGCATGGAGGATTTTATTGTTTACTACGATGCATCCATCGCAGGTTTGGGCATGGTGTTGATGCAGAGAGGGCATGTCATCGCCTATGCGTCAAGGCAGCTGAAGCCTCACGAGGCAAACTACCCGACGCATTTTTGGAGTTGGGGGCTGTTGTTTTCGCCCTCAAGATTTGGCGTCATTACCTCGATGGGGTTCGTTGTACGATTTACACGGATCACAAGATTTTGAGGTATCACATGGACCAGCCAAATCTGAATATGAGACAGTGTCGGTGGCTTGATGTGGTAAAGGATTTTGATTGTGAGATCCTTTACCATCCGGGAAAGGCCAATGTCGTGGCCGATGCACTTAGCCGCAAGGCAGCGCCGATCAGGGATATCTGTCTGAGGATGACAGTGGTGACTCAGCTTCTGGAGCAGATCCGAGAGGCTCAGCAGGAGGCTATGAAGGAGGAACATCAGAAGAGTGAGCGGATTGTGGGGCAGGTTTCCTCTTTCGACTATGATAGCCGACAATTATTGACTCTTCACCGTAGGGTGTGGGTCCCTTATCATGGAGGCGTGCGCAAGGTCCTGTTGGAGGAGGCGCACAAATTCTGATTCTCCATTCATCCCGGGGTGACGAAGATGTATACGGATCTTCGTCTGGACTATTGGTGGCCCTGCATGAAGCGGGATGTGGCATGGTACGTGGAGAGGTGCTTGACCTGCAGGAAGGTCAAGGCCGAGCATCAGAGACCACACAACAAGATGCAGCCGTTGGATATTCCATTGTGGAAATGGGAAGACATAACGATGGATTTTATCACCAAGCTTCCCAGGACCGCGCATGGAGTGGATTCGATTTGGTTCATTGTCGATAGATTGACCAAGAGTGCCCACTTTATCCAGATTCAGGAGAGCATCTCGGCCGAGAAATTGGCCGATATCTATATCAGGGAGGTGGTGGCGCGGCACGGAGTGCCAATTTCGGTGATTTCAGATAGAGATGTGCGGTTTACTTCCAGGTTTTGGAAGAAGTTTCATGACGAGCTGGGTACTCGTCTGCATTTTAGCACCGCTTTTCACCCGCAGACGGATGGCCAGAGTGAGCGGACCATCCAGACTATAGAGGATATGCTGAGGGCATGTGTTTTAGATTTTGGAGGTAGTTGGGATACCTACCTCCCGTTGGTGGAGTTCTCGTATAATAATAACTATCATGCGAGTATCGACCGTGCTCCCTTCGAGATGTTATATGGGAGGAGGTGCAGGACCCCGATATGCTGGGGCGAGGTTGGCTAGAGGGTAATGGGGAGCACCGAAGTAGTGCTCAAGACGACAGAAAAGATTCAGCAGGTCTGAAGCAGGCTTTAGACTACTCAGAGTCGGCAGAAAAGTTATGCCGACAAGCGCCGATCAGACCTGGAATTCCAGGTCGGGGATATGGTTCTCCTGAAGGTGTCGCCATGGAAGGGCGTCATCCGATTTAGGAAGCGGGGCAAGTTGGGCCCCAGGTACATTGGACCCTTCAAGGTTGTAGCCCGGGTGGGCAAGGTGGCGTACCGGATGGATCTACCAGCCAAACTCAGTCAGATCCACAACACTTTCCACGTCTCTCAGCTGCGGAAGTGCCTAGTGGACGACTCAGCAGTAGTACCTTTAGAGGACATTCAGGTTGATGACAGCCTGAATTACATCGAGTGGCCTGTAGTGATCTTCGACCGGAAGTCGAAGGATCTAAGGAACAAGAAAGTGGCACTCGTGAAGGTGCAATGGCAGCATCGTAAGGGGTCGGAGTGGACTTGGGAGCCAGTGGACGAGATGCTGGAGCATTACCCCGAGCTGTTTCAGGATCGAGCAGCAGACTTCGATGACGTAGTCTAAAATAAGTGGGGGAGATTTGTAGCACCTAGTTCTTGGTACGTATTCTTTTACTTAATTCTTTATGCATTTTGCATCTTGGCCTTGGACTCGGCGAGTCAAAGGATCGACTCGCCGAGTAGAAGCGGGAAGGGGCACGGGGTTTAAGTTGTGGACTCGCCGAGTCGGGTCCCGGACTCGGCGAGTAAGTTGTTGTATGGACAAAAACCCTAATCCAGGAGTGTGCACCCTATTTAAACACTCTAACTCGGCCTCCTTTGCCCCTAACACTTCCAGAAGAGCTGTAGAACGAAACCCTAGCCCCCATATTGTTCTTGTGAGTGATTTTGGCTTTGTGAAGGAACTTTGGAGCTTAGAAGAAGAAGGAGAAGGTTGAAGGGTGCAAGGAGGGGAAGTAGATCCAAAATCTACTCTGTGAAAGGCTTCCATTCAGGTAGAAAAGTTCCTACCTTGATCTCTAGTTCATTAGATCCCCTTTTGTCCCTAATTTGTGGGTTTTAAGCCCTAAAACCTCAAATTCTATGTGTTTATGCTCTATGTTCTGAAAGGACTTCAGATCTGGGCCTCATGGACATCGTAGAAGTGTAAAGTTTCTGTGGTTGAAGTGATTGAGGTCCTTATTAAGTGTTTGACCTCATAAAGAGCTTGGAATTGCCTTTTTGAGCTTATAGGGCCATGCATGCACGTAAAGTTTGCAACTTTACGTGATAAGCATGCCCTAGGAACACAGGTCTATGGTTTAGAAGCATTGCATGTCTCAGATTTGGTCTGTATGGGAAGTGGGTCGAAGGGACTCGGCGATTCCCAAAGTGGAACTCGGCGAGTTCTATGAAGATGGTCTTAGACTCGGCGAGTTGGATGAACAACTTGGCGAGTCCTATGAAGATTTCCTGGAACTCGACGAGTTGTTCTGCAAACTCGGCGAGTCATATGAACAGTTACTGAGTTAAGAGGGGTTTAAGTGTAGAAGGTCCAACCCTTCGTCACTGCTCGCGGAATTAGCAATTTATCGAGTAGCGATAGCCCTAGAAACCCAAATCCTCAAGATGGATGCTTTGGTGAGGATTTGGAAGCAAGTATGGGATCTGCTCGTGGGACTCGGCGAGTTGTTCTTCAAACTCGACGAGTCGGATGAGTTTCCTTGTGGCTTTTGAATGTGAGAAGAACTCGTCGAGTTGTCGGCCCAACTCGACGAGTAGGGTCGCGGATGGGGACAAGTAGAGAGCGAGGGACTCGGTGAGTTGATGACCCAACTTGGCGAGTCGGGTCAACTGGAAGTTGACTTTGACTTTGAAATTGAATTTGACTTGACTTGGTTGAGGGTAAAATGGTCATTTTACCCTAAGTATAGAGATCGGTTTCTAACTGAGTGTTTGTGGGGTTTGTAGCCGGAGTATTTCTGGAGCAACAACGAACGGAGGTTTCCCGCACTGATTATTAGCAGCTAGCCAGCTACTTGTATGAGGTGAGTTACCTTCCAGTAGGGGTGGGTCTAAGGCCACAATGCCGGCCCACCAATGAGGAGTATTTAGAGGATAATTGTCTTTGTGATAATTTATCTTGGTCTGGTGTGCGTATTGGTTATGAGTTATATCTGTATGATATGTTACATGATAGGGATAGTTTCCCTGATAGTAGTCCTTAGGACCAAGAGGTAGGTCAGTAGCCGGATATGCCTGACTGTGTGCTTATATCTTTCTATTGTATGCTAGTGGTAGGGGTGGAATAGTCCCTAGTTACCGGTTGCAAGATACTGATGGCGATTATTGGTTGAAAGTTACCGATGACGATTATCGGTTGAAAGATACTGATGACGATTACCAGTTGAAAAATACCGATGGTATTGTATGGTATGTGGTATGATGGGGGAACTCACTAAGATGTGTGCTTACGGTTTCAGTTTTTGGTTTTAGGTACCTCTTCGTCTAAGGGGAAGGAGCCGGCGGCGTAGCATGCCATCACACACACATTTGATTTTCCGCACGGTGTTTTTCTAGGATTGTACTCTGATATGTTATGTGCTTATGATGTGGGTTGAAACATGATACTTGATTTTATGAGATGATGTGTTGATTCAATATTTTCTAGTGAATGTTTTATGAACAATTTAATTAAAAATGAAATTTTTTGGACTTGAATTTTGGGATGTTACAATAGTTAACTACATGTCCTTTGTGTTAACTGTCTTACTAATTAAACAAAATAGTTGATCAGACCAAGATAAGTAATTGCATTAAAAATTGGTAAATAATAACTAATATTCTTAGCACTTATTTGGAATCCACCATATTTGAAAGAGAAATCAAATCTATGTGAAAACATCTTTCTCTCTTTTTTCTTTAAATATATTCAGTAGTTTTGCTTTCATTTTCTTAGTTTTAACTAAATTTAATTAATTTTAAAGAAAACCCCTTTTACATAGTTTTTTACAAGTTTAATTGACATTTAAATTGTTTTTATCCGAATCATTCTCATTTCCCTTGTATTCGACACCCCTTCTTACTAAAACTAGACTGCTACACGATTAGGTATACTACCAATTGTGTGTATTAGTCTAGTTGCGATAGATTACGATTTATAAATTTAAAACTAGTGCACAAAAAATACAATTCAAGTTTTTGGCGCCTCCAGGTTTTTAAGTGTATGTGTGTGATTATGTGAGAGAAATGTATAGACAGAAGTAGGTATTGATAGGAGCCTCATATATACTAGATTATAATATTTTAAATAGTTAATTAAATGTCATTTGTGTTAACTTTCTTAATAATTATACAAATGAGTTGATCTCACCAAGACAAGTAATTACATTAAAAATTGGTAAAAAAATAACTAATATTCTTAGCACTTATTTGGAATCCACCATATCTAAAAGAGAAATCAAATCTATGTGAAAACATCTTTTTCTCTTTTGTCTTTAAATATATTCAGTAGTTTTGCTTTCGTTTTATTAGTTTTCATTGCATTTAATTAAGTTTAACGAAAACCCCTTTTACTTATTTTTTACAAGTTTAATTGACATTTGAATTATTTTTATAAACCATTCTCGTTTCCCTTGTGTTCGACACCATTTCTTATTAAAACTAGACTGCTACACAATTAGGTACACTGCCAATTGTGCGTATTAGTCTAGATGCGATAGATTACGATTTATAAATTTAAAACTAGTGCATAAAAATAAACTTCAAGTTTTTGGCGCCTCAAGGTTTTTAAATGTATGTGTAATATTATGTGAGAGAAATGTATAGAAAGAATAGGTATTGATAGGAGCCTCATATATACCATATTGACAATGATAGACTTTGTAAAACCTTGAATTCTGATTTGTTTATACCAAAAACAATATGGCTTTTAAGTGCAAGTGTATGATTGTGCTAGAGAAATGTGAATTACAAGATCATCAACACATAATTTATAAAACCTGATTTTCAAGTTGGATTAACCTGAAACCTCAAGAGTTTTAAATGAATTGATGATAGAGATATGGATGAAAGAAATATGTAAAGTGTAGTTGGTACACCATAACATAGTTCATTTCTTCCGCCAATTCGTAGTTTAATGCTAGCATTTTGCAATTCACCATTAATTCATAAATTGATAAGTTGTTGGTGATTTACCCTAGCCATGGTGACAATAACTAAAGATCATTAAGTAAGAGTCGTGAATAGAGCTGGCAATGGGTCGACCTGGGTTGGGTTCGATTTAACCCATATATTAATTGGGTCGAAGATTTCAACCCAACCCAACTTGTTTAATTTACTGGGTTTATATTTTCAACACAACCCAACATTTCAAATAAATGGGTTTGTCATCGGGTTGATCTGCTACACAATTAGGTAACCTGCCAATTGTGTGTATTAGTTTTGCTGCGATAGATTACGATTTATAAATTTAAAACTAGTGTATAAAAAATACACTTCAAGTTTTTGGCACCATTATCAAGGAACGATAGCATTTAGTTCACATTATTTATTTGTTGATTAAACTTTCTATATAGTTTAGTTTTTAGTTTTTATGTTTGTTTTTAAATGGATACGTGTGATGTTATTATTAAGCGTGAGTTACATGCATGCGAGTTGGATGATAAGCCATTTGATCCAAAAAGAGTTTGGAGGAGCAAGACAAATTGTTGGTAGAAGGCTCAGACGAAGAATACGAGTGGTAAAAATTGTTGGAAGAAGACTCCAATGAAGAACAAGAGCAACTTGTATACCGTGAAGCATGGCGTGGCCTTTCACTGCTCGCATGTTGCCATTTTATGTTCTATCTGATGGGGTGAAAATTTCATCTCTTGATCAAGTCCTGATTTACAATCCGTTTCTGATCAGTGTCCACCAAACTACACTTCTTGTCGGTATTTTGGAGATCTATACATACAAGCTCATATGGTCGATTTTAGAAACAAAGAGTCAAATTTTGTGAATCCAGTCAAAAGAAATACTTGACACGACGGATAGGTTGGATACAAATATACTATAAGTTTATTAAGTTGTGAGTCTAGCTTAAGACTCACACAAAAAGAAGCCATATAAAATGGTAACCCGATTTTTTAAAAAATTAGTTTGCATTTTCTTTTCTTTTTAATTTTTAATTCTTATTTAGTTTTTGAATAAAAGATATTTTTATGATTATTATTTTTATAAAAATATATAGCTAAGATATGAGCAATATGCAAGAGTTGGGTGAATTATTACGAGAAGAAGACAAGAGGCATAACCATAAGTAAGTGTGGGGTACACATTCGACATGGATCAATATATAGTTCATTGAGCATTCACTGCTACAAAGAGGAAGAAACTTTTTTGAGAAACTAGTTAACAAAATTATCACCTTATGATTAGTTGATTATTTTAGTGATTTGGAATTATACTTTTCACGAGAATCACGTTGCATGCTAACAATATTCATGACATAACCTTTGGTTTCGTCGCGATTAGTTTTTCGACATCTGAAGACTACAACGTGTCACTTGTCACTGCGCGCTGCGAAGAAAATAATGTTGCGATGACGTTCCTGATCACACGTAGAACACAAAAAAAACCATGCATAGTTCACGCTGCATAAGTACTGCACAAAAATTACATTTTTCTAGCTATGAAAGATTAGTTACTGACCGACTTTCATGCGAAGATTCTACTGTTATTAGCAATGATGTTCAATTTGTAGAATTATTTCGGTTAGAAGATTCAAGTGTTGTATCAACAATCAAACCAATGTAATTATTCAATCTCACCACTACATACCCAATAAGAGTTCCTTCTTGTTCTCTCTCTTTTATTTTGTGCTTAATTGAATATTTGTAAAATGAGGGCACTATATAATTTAAGCGTGTGGCATGGGGAGTGGAATTAGAATTATGCATGTTAGATGAAAATTTGGGTCGAATTCTAAATTTTTCTTAGATAAAGTGTCATAAAAATGGAGTTTATTGATTAATAATAAGGTAACTTGAAACAAATTCTAAGATTTTATTCAGTTGATATGTTATAATATAATTGTCGCTTTCTAATTTTAGTGAAATCATGAGCCAAAAATATAAACTCATGTAGTTTCAGGCATAAAATATGTTTTGCATTATTTGCTAAAATAAACCCTTGAAATTTTATTTTAGCCATTGAATCTTATACTATATCGTTAGCTAATAAAGATTGAAGTTAAGTTTCTAAGCATATGTTCAAGTTGTTTGAAAAAGAAGAAAAAGGTAAAAAAAAGTCGAAAATGTTGTTAAAAGAACAAAGTTCTTAGTCAATAAAAATTGCAAGGAATGAATATTTTTAGAAAGTCAAAATAGACAAGTAAAAAAAGGTCATTGTTTTCCAAGTTAAAGTGTAATTTTTATTTCATTGTTGATTTTCGTTTTATATTGATTCGTTTTGGAACTTCGGAAAAATATTTTAAGGTTAGGATTTTTAAAGGGTGTATTCGGAGGGATGCATAAACGAGTATTGTTCAACCAGAGTGGTGGACATTTTTGAGGATTATGAGTATTTAGAAGTTGGAAAGTTATTAGGATCTAGACGCAATTATATGCATTGATGTTATATACAATTGGTGGGTTTGGATTCAGTTATCTTGTTTAATATTCATAAATAAAGTTTTGACGTTCTTATATTAAAGTTGACCTAAATAGAATCTAAGCTTGCTTGGGGACAAGCAAAGTATAAGTTTGAGGTATTTTGATGTGGTTATAGTTATACATATATTTTAGGCCATTATATTATTATATTTGGATATAAATGTTAAATTTAAAGATAAAATATACTTAAAATGCTTTGAAATAGATAAATTCAGATAATTTTATGGCTTGGAGTAAAAGAAAGAGATTGGAGTTGATTTGAGTTAATAAGAACAAAAAACAAGAAATTGCCAAAAATCTCATGAACTCGCGCCATGCCTAGTTATATGACGCACGGCGCCTAGCTGTGGTGTTTTATTACCATACCGATTCTCAATCCCTTGACACAATAATGCATTTAACGCGATGTGACATCCTTGGATTCTCTAAAATATCTGAGATTTTCAACCCTAATTCGATGTGCACACTTGGGAACCTTTCCCAAGGGGTTAGAAGATGTTCTTAACTTCCAGAAACTCTTTTGATTCCATTTCAAGGTTAGAGAAGGACTTTGTAACGAAGATTTGAAGAATCAGAAGTTAGGAGCATTACGACTACAAATAGGTGTGCTTAATGATAATATTTAGAAATTCCTTTATGAAGTTTTTCTGTTTTTAACAATTGATTATGGGGAATAGCCATTATGTTTTCACTAGAATAGATGTAACCTAATGACTTAGCGTGATCCCATTAAAACATTTAGTTTTATTTAATATGTTATGTTTGTTTGATCAAATACATTATGAGTTAAAGTTTTGATTTTTATTACATATTGTTGAGTTCGTAGAATTTAGATGACCAATCTGATTTTATTAGCTTAAACCATAGTTGTCCAACACCAGTTGGTGATTGTGACTAGTGATTCATCAAAACCTAGGATTAGGTGATATAATCCTAAACTTAAATGTGTAAAAGAGCATTAGAGAATAAGTTAATTAATATGTTTTCACTAGAATAGATGTAACCTAATGATTTAGCGTGATCCCATTAAAACATTTAGTTTTATTTAATATGTTATGTTTGTTTGATCAAATACATTATGAGTTCAAGTTTTGATTTTTATTACATATTGTTGAGTTCGTAGAATTTAGATGACCAATCTTATTTTATTAGCTTGAACCATAGTTGTCCAACACCAGTTGGTGATTGTGACTAGTGATTCATCAAAACCTAGGATTAGGTGATGTAATCCTAAACTTAAATGTGTAAAAGAGCATTAGAGAATAAGTTATGTTTGTAATTTACTTTGACTATAAGATCGTTAGATTCTATAAGAATGAAATCATAATTGCAAAGACATATTTGTAAGAACATATCAAGGTAAAAAAGATCCAATTTGCATTGGATTGTAACATCCAATAATTATGACACAAAAATTTCATTTTTGATTTAAGTAAAAATAGTAATCGACAACATTGTTCATACATCCCAATAAATCAAGTATATAAAACATCATAAAAATCTGAGTATGTCCCATAAACAATATTCATATGGTGTGTGCGATGCAGTCAACCCGAGCTCTTACCCTTGGAACCGGAAGTACCTGAAACATAAACTAAAAACCGTAAGTACAAAGCTTAATGAGTTCCCCAAGATACCACTTACCATACATATCATATAACGGGCCCCACCCACACTCGCATAACGGGCTCAACCCAAATAAGATACGGGCCCCACCCACACTCGTATAACGAGCCCCGCCCAATAAACATATATATATACAAGCACATACAAGTATCACACATACAATAAGTATATCAACATAACCAATCAAGGGTCGGACTTGGTGCCTTGGACCCGCTAAACCCAGTAAGGAAACTCACCTCGAGTGCTGAGTCTCACTTAAATAAATCCCTAGTTGCTGCCCTGACGACTCCCCTAGTTAACAGTACACAATAACACCCAATTAACACTTGGGTCCCATATTATAACCAATAATCCATACTTGGGGTAAAATGACTGTTTACCCTGGCCTAGCCTGATCCAAACTAAGGCCCAAATCCACGATCTAAAAGGCCCAAAACCAAAAGGTCATCCAAGGCCCACTTATGTCTCAATTTTCCAAATTGGGCCCAAAGCTTCCAAAATGGGTCATACCCTAAAGCCCACTAAACTTCCCATACACCAAGGGCTTGATTTCAGATGGACCACTAAGGCCCAAAATAACAATGTCCAAGGAAATAGCTCAACTGTGGCCCAAAAGACGCAAAGCCCAAGTTATTGAGTCCACAAGGGTACTCAACTGTATGCTAAACGTACATGCTGCATGGCTTGTACGTTGCACATACGAGCTTGGACGCCCAACATACTCACTTATTTAGCCATTTCTCCAATAAGATCTTAAATCCTTAAGTCTAAGTATCCCAATCACATATATGAGTCATATGTAATATCTTAAACCATAAAGTCGTAAACTTGGTGCCTTTGCATGCCCCAAGTGAACCCAATCTCGAAATACAACAATCTACTTCCATAAAATGAACTTAACCTCATGCATGGATGGTTTAAATCTTCAAAGATGGCAACTTTATGACTCTAGAACCAAAAAAACACCAAGAGTAGCAACTCTAAGCTATAGAAATGGCAATAATCCACAAGATCTCATCTATGGGACTAAAAAGGTCCAAAAACTCAAACAATGGAGATGTAAGCATTAACAAAGCAAGTTCTGTGCTTTATACCTCAAGTGAGTGCCAAATGATGATGATAAATCGGATCTTCTAGCTCAAGTTCTAACAACTCTTCTTCTTCCTTCCAACGCACCAAACTACCAAAAATGCACTCCATAAGGTCAAAAACCACACCAAGATGCTATAGGGTTCAATATTAGGGTTTCTGGACAATAGAGGCAGATAAGGAGGCTAACACTTGGGAGTTAATGACATTATATATAGATGGAACCCTAGAAATTAGGTTTTTGAGTCTAGCAGAGTACGTTGAGCATACGTGCAAGCCTCTGTGTTTCCTTGTGATCCTTCTATGCCCCTCGTACACCAGACTTATGCCTAGCATATGACCTCAGCTAAGCCCACTCATAAAGGCCCAATCCTCTAAGCCCAACATAACTTACAAGATTTTGACAATTAAATAAATAATACCTCAGAACCATCGTGTGTTAAATTCTCCTCAACTTGGACCAGACTTCGTCCTCGAAGTCTGCGGCCTCGAATAACTCTAGATAGTGCTCCTTCATCTCCCCATCGGCCTCCTAAGTCCACTCTGACCCCTTGCGGTGCAACCATTGCATCCTCACCTGCTTTACAACCTTGTTCCTCAAGGTTTTCGTCTTCCGATCTAAAACTGCCACTAGTCTCTCAATATAATTCAGGCGGTCATCCACCCGAATATTATCCAATGGTACAAATGAAAAATCATCCACTAAACACTTCCGCAACTGAGAGACATTAAACATGCTATGAATTTGACTGAGCTCAGATGGAAGATCTAGACGATACGCAACCCGATCCACCCGAGCCAAAACCCTGAAGGGACCAATATACCTAGGGCCTAGCTTGCCTCGCTTCCTGAATTGGATGACACCTTTCCAAGGTGACACCTTCAGTAGAACCATATTCGCCACCTGAAACTCTAAATCTAACCGCTTCCTATCAGCATAACACTTTTGCCGACTTTGAGTTGTCTGGATCCTGCTCCTAACATGTTGAATCAGCTCAGTGGTCGTGAGTACCACCTCAGTACTCCCTATGGCTCACTGACCGACCTCACCCCAAAAAATTTAGGGTGATAACTGCTAGCGTGTTAACTGGTGTTATACGAAAATTTCGCTAACGGAAGATACATATCCTAACTCCCACCAAAATCCAACACGCACGCACGTATCATATCGTCAAGAGTCTGAATAGTATGCTCACTCTAACCATCAGTCTAAGGATGAAATGTTATACTGAAATGGAGACGAATGCCCATCTCATCATAAAACTACTTCCAAAATTTGTAAGTAAAACGAACATCCCTGTTTGACACCAATGATACCGGCACCCCACGACATGCTACCACCTCCCTAACATAAATCTCGACCAACTTCTCTATAGAAATAATCTCCTAGATCGGAATGAAATGTGTGCTATTTGTCAACGATCCACGATGACCCAAATAGAATCCACTCTGTGTGTAGTCATGGGAAGCTTCGTGATAAAATCTAAAGTTATGTCTTCCTATTTCCATAGGAAATTTCCAACGGCTGCATCTTGTCGTGGGGACACTGATGCTCGGCGTTGACTTTCCTGCAAGTCTAGCATTGCTTAACATACCATGCCACATCCCGCTTAATGTAGGGCCATCAATAATCAGGATGAAGATCCCTATACATCTTCGTCGCCCCATGATGAATGGAGAATCTCGACTTGTGAGCCTCCTTCATCAGAACTTGGCACACACCATCCCAATACGGAACCCAGACTCTCCGATGCAGAGTCAACAATCCGTGTCTATGATAATCGAAGGAAGCCACCTAACCCACAATACGCTCACTCTTCCGGTACTCTTCCTTCATAGCCTCAACATGTGCTTCACGAATCCGCTCCAACAACAGAGTAATCACGGTCATCCTCAAACATAGGTATCTAATCGGAGCTGCGACCGCCTTATGGCTGAGAGCATCGACCACCACATTAGCCTTCCCAGGGTTTTAAAGGATCTCACAATCATAATCCTTCACCACGTCTAACCAACGAAGATGCCTCATGTTCAGATTCTGCTGATCCATCAGATACTTCAAGCTCTTGTGATCCGTGTAAATAATACAACGAACCCCATAGAGGTAATGTTGTCAAATATTGAGGGTGAAAACCACAACCCCCAAATCCAAATCATGTTTCAGATAATTCGCCTCTTGCAGCTTTAGCTGCCACGAAGCGTATGCTGTCACACGAACCCGCTGCATCAATACTGCCACCAGACCGGAGATCGAAGCATCACAATAAACCACGAAATCATAAACACCATCAGGAAGGGTCAGAATTGGCGCCTCACACAACCGTTTCTGAAGAGTCTCAAAGGCTGCCTACTGCTCATGCCCCCAGCGAAATGTCACCGACTTCTTGGTCAGTTAGGTCAAGGGAACAACGATCATGGAGAAATCCTGAATGAATCTCCGATAATAACCAGCCAAACTAAGAAACCTCTGAATCTCAGATGGAGACCTCGGAACCTCCCACTACATCAAAGCCTTGACCTTGGCCAGATCGAACAGAATACCCTTCTGGTTGACAAGGTGCCCTTGAAATTGCACCTCACGTAACCAGAACTCACACTTAGAGAACTTTGCGAAAACTCTCTCCCTCCTTAATGTCTCCAACGCCTCACTCAAGTGGTCCTCGTGCTTCTCCTGAGTCTTGGAATAAACCAAGATATCATCAATAAATACAATCACAGACTGATCCATCATCAATCTGCACACGCAGTTCATGAGATCCATGAACACGGATGGAGCATTGGTGAGCCCAAAAGGCATCACCACGAACTCAAAATGACCATATCGAGTCTGGAAAGCTTTTTTCTGCACAACCTCATCCCTGACCCAGATATGATGATAACCCAATCACAAATCAATCATGGAAAACCAAGATGCACCTTGAAGCTGGTCGAAAAGATCATCAGTCATCGGGAGTGGGTAACGGTTCTTCACCGTTACAACTTATAACTCCCGGTAGTCGATACACATACGATGAGACCCATCCCTCTTCTTCACAAATAGAATCGGGGCTTGCCATGGCGAACTGCTCAGCCTAATAGATCATTTGTCTAACATCTCCTGCAATTGTGTAGACAACTCCTGCATCTCAGGAGGAGCCAGCCGATATGTTGCTTTGGATATCGAAGTCGCACCTGGAACAAAAACAGTCCTGAACTCCACCTGTCTCTCCGTAGGTACCCCAGACAAATCCACTGGAAACACATCAGGATACTCCCGCACAATCGACACATCATCCACGGTCACCTTACCCTTATCCCGGGTATCCAAGACATAGGCGACAAAACCCGAGTAACCCTGAGGAAGCTAGCGCTTGGCTCTCGTTGTAGAACACATAACCGGCCTACGCTGCGGTCTCTCATCCTTAATCACCAACTCTTCCCCACTTGGGGTCTGAAACCGAACTAACTGTTGCTAATAGTTGATCACCACCCCATTAGGGCTTAACGAAACCATGCCCACGATGACCTTGATCCGACGAAAATGAATGGGACCCAGATCAACCGGATACTGCTCACTGAATAACTGGATAGTACAACCTCGATGAACCCTCGCAACCCGAACAGACCTATCAACAACAATCTCAACATCTAAAGGACAATCCAGCACACCCGTAGCTCCAACAAGTCTCTTGCTAAACGCAAAAGATACAAATGATTGGGTCGCCACCGAATCAGACAATACAAACGCAGAGATATCGTTCACAAGGAACGATCCTAAAATAAAACACATAAATATAAGAAAACAATTCAATATAAATAAAGAGATAAGGAGAAGATACATACCCATCACAACATCGGGAGCTGCACGCGCCTCCACTGCCGTTAACTGGAAAGCCCTACTCTTTGCCACAAGCGCACTACTCTTTGCCACAAGCGCATATGCCTAGCCCTGGCAACCATCAGTAATCCGAAGAGTCGCAGGAGCGGGTGTTGACACCGGTCCTGTGTTGGGTTTTAGTTCAAAAATAGTTTCAAAACCTAGAAAAATATGGAAACGGAAGACTTGAAAATTTGAATATAACAAAAACATTTTTTATCCACCAAGGACCTTCTTGTAAGTTATAGAAAGATTAAATACCAACCATTGAAAGGATCAAGAAATAACAACCTTTTGTTTTTCTTTGGATCCTCTTGGGATGCTTGGAAGTTGATGAAGAATGTGGAACCTTTGAGACACCAACAGTGACTCAACTTGATGAAGATGCTAATCCATAAACTCTTAAGAACTCTTAATCTGTAGTTTATATCAAAATATGAACCAAAGAGAGTAAGGAAATGCAAGTAAACTTCAATGCAAGAGCAAAAGATGAGAGAGTATCATCTCTCTCTCTCTCTCTCTCTATATATATATATATATATATATATATATATATATATATATATATATATATATATATATATGTTACAGTTTTGGTGTATCAAATCCAAGACTAAATGAAAGCATCAAGTCTTGTATATATAGTAGAAACAATACCCTACTTTTTGAATAAACTAATCAAAATACCATGCCCTTATTTAAATAGTCAAATAGCCATTCTCTCATTTAAATAATCAAAAAGCCATACTCTTATTTAGATATTCAAAGAGTCATTCTCTCATTTAAATAATCAAAAAACCATAATATTCCTTTTTGACTCTTATTTTAGAAAATAATAAAAGGAAGAAGGCAAAATCTTTATATTTTATAAACCAAGTTTATATAATATGAACTTTAACCTTTTGGTAAATGACAAAAGAATTTGTCTAGATATCTAACTCTGAACACATAAGAGGAACAAATCTCATCTTGCCTACATAAGCCTCTTATATAGTTCACAATATACCTAAAAATGGCGTTTATAACTGCCTGGTTAAGGAACAATATAAAATGCCTGGTTAAGGAACAACATTTGACCATATCAAAACAAAGTACACCCTACAGTCAAGTCCCACTATGTATCTTATATTAGTGTACTTCATAATTTCTCCTACAATTATAACCAACTATGAACTTTTAGAATAATAATAGTATTCATGGATTAAACATGTTAATATAGAACACAACAAGTATTAATGTGATGACTATATCCCAATTTATCATAACATTTTCTAATAGTTGTTATAATGTTCCAATATCTAAATACTAAATCCAAATCAAAATCTTATTTCTAGAAGAATAAAGTCTTGTAGCTGAAGTGTGACCTTTAATACTTAGCTTAAAAGAAGGACTTTATAATTGGGTCTAACAAATTTAATTTGTGTGAATTCTGTAAATACTATCATCTCCATACTTAACTTTACTCTAAGTATAGTTAAATTTCTTGGAAAATATGATTGGTCTTCTTTCGTGACATAGAGTCTCTTAGCTTGATTAAGTATACTCTCGAAGTCACAAAGATTTCTATACGAACCTTGAATGGCAGAAATCGACATAGATTTTCAATGATCCCATTTATCTAATCATATTTGAATTCAAATTCTAAAGTAGTGTATTCTTATTTTTGTAGTAAATTGTGTCGTTATGTTTTTCTTGGACCTCAATCCAACAAGACTTACCCTTCATTCCTTAATGAAGTCAAAGTCATAATTCATAATTTTTATATCTGTTTAGAAATTAACATCTTGAGATCCTTTCTAAACTAATTGTCTCATATGCTTTCTCTTAGTTCTTCCAAGTACTCTTAGAATGCTCTTTTAGTCATCTAGTGACTTAACCATGTATTCAATTAGTATCCTATGACATCCTTACAACATGATCAAATACCATGTCCTATACATAATATGGCGTAAATGATGAATTCATTTGCTAAGCAAATAGAATATAAATCATTTCAACTAGTTCAATCCTATGAGCTATGTACTTTTGAGTCTAGCTCAAAATGGTGCCATATGACAATGCCAAGAATTCTCTAAAAAAATCTTGTGCCTTGATCCCTTTCAAGATATTGCCAATATATGTACAAGGATATGAAACTATTAACATTCATTTTAATCTATCCCTTATAGATTTTACATTCCAAGAATGTATCTTCTCCTTCCAAAGTCTTTCATTTTAGAAACACTTTCCGAGTCAAGGTGAAAACGACCTTGCTTAGTCAGAATGTGATTTCAAATGATTAACTATGTCTCATTCGTAAAAGGTTAGGAATTTCACTATGCTCCCACTAGCTCTTAGTAAACACATATTTTCTATTCATTTTGATATAAAAACGTACCTTGTGGTTTTACATAAAATGATGATTGTAACATTGAGATGTTTGCTTTATATCCACAAGTGGATCTCAAGCTCTACACATTTTTTTAGGATAATCATGGATTAAGAAAACCTCCAGGCTAGTCTATATAGGCATCTTCCAGTAGATGTTTATTAGAAAAAAGCGGTCTTTCTTAAAATCTATTTGCTATATGCCATATTAAGAATATGAATTTATAGTAAATAATATCCTTATTGATCTAATCATAGATACTTGTGAAAAAAGGTCTGATCACAGTTAATGTCATGAGTATGATGAGGATCATAGTCAAAGACATTAGTATCATAGAATCATTTTACTACAAGTCTTGCTTTAAATGTGTACGGTTATCCATGTATATTTATTCTTTCTAGAAGAATCATTTTCTCCTTCTAGCCTTGCTATAGGGATAAATTTTAATCAATGCCATACTTGATTCTCATACATGGATTACATCTCATGTTCATGACTCTAAGTCATTTATCAGATTTGAGATCTTACATAGTATCTTCGTATTCGATGGATTTTCTAGAAACCATCAATAAAAGCTCATCAATGAGAGATTCAACTATAGATGATTTCTACGAATAATGTGAACAATTTGTGTTTGTGAATAGCTAATATTTAATTTTAACAATCCTTGTTAAAACTAGTTCCAACTATTACTACATAAGGTTATCGTTCTTGAGCTCTATCAAGTTGCATGTACCTCCCACTTGCTTTGTCATTAAAAGCTTGCTTTCTTAGCTTTCACAAGAATAAGATAACTTATTCTTGGTGAGTTTGCATATGATAATCTAAGCCACATTTAAAGTATTACACAAACATGTATTTAGCGATTCCTCGAGGATTGTTCCTATTTGCTATCAAATTGAATAATCATTAGAACTGTCCCAAGGATTGTTCCATGGAAGCATGCTCTGACGATCAAGTTAGATTCGGTATGTGAGATGGGATGGTTTCTCCTAGCTGGAGAGAACCATCTTGTGATGATGGGGGAGTGTATGGGGATGATAGAGGCCGATGTCTTGAGGTGGAAGGGGTATGAGGAACATCCCACGCCAAATAGGATGATATGTTCTTTTTATAGGGATAATTAGGTTAAAGGAAATTAGGTCAGGTCGTGGGCCAACCCAAATAGGGCCCAATAAGCCAAGAGCTAGAAGAAGTTTTCAGGCAGGGCTGGCAGGCGAGCACCAGGATGGGAAGGGTCGCGAGCACCAGGTAGGGTTTGCAGGTGAGCTCCAGGTAGAGGCGCTAGGAAATGTTGGTCCGCTAAAGGTTCTAAGCAGTGGTGTATAGATGTTGTTTGGAATCAGATCCATTGCAAGTGTTTTGCCAATTTGTTGGTGAGGGTCAGGGTTTGATTTGAGTTCCACTTCGGTTTTAGTGTTACTAGAGGAAGCGGTTTCAACTTTTATTTGCCATGCTAGTTTTAGAAGTTTGACCACATTCTAATATCTTTTCTTTTGCCACACGCCTTTCTTTTTTTTATTTTTGAATTTCGGGGTTATATACTAATGTACCTGTATGAATAGAGATAGGAATAGAGAATAAAACTTATTAAAAATAAACCAATCCACAACAACAATGCCAAAATTTGGTGGTTGTAGAGGCAAACAAATAAATAACCCTAATTATTGCACACTAAATAGTAAATAGTGGTAAAGGAGTCGAATTAATGAGGATTGGTATAATTTGTAAACTCTATCAAAGTTTTACCATAAAGATGCATAGGAAACAATAAAAAATATAAATGGGAGGGTAAGGGGTGTTAGCATGTGTTGTTATGAATCTAATTTAACCAACACTAATAAAATTCAATGTGAATATATAAAAGTTGATGTAAATCAATAAGGGGAAATGGTTGGTACTCAAATTGCTTCAATTGAACATTTAGGTAATTAATCATTACGACTTATAGTGTACTACCTGTGACAAAAACCTAATTTTGCTAAAAGGACTTAAAAATTAATATATTAGTTAGAGAAGCTCATAACATATTTTCTTACTGCAAGTTACAAATCAATGAAGTATGGAATTTTAGAAAATCAACTAGCATTATGGTTTAAAAAGACACCAAATCCAAAATGACTTAAAATGCTTTCATTACCAGGAGAAATACTTTCATGACTTAAATGAAATGAACAAAAACACATAAACTATTTGTTGCTTGTTAATTTTAAGATCTATTACTTAATAAAGAAATTAACCAACTAATATAACATTCGCATGCCTAAACTCTTGATCAAAGATATTTGAACATGAAAAGATGTTTTACTATATTATACTTCCACAGATTTCAACCATAACTTCATAAATTTCTTGAAAACAAATCAAACATTCAAGATTACTTGCAATATCAACTATGGTTTAGTTTATCCTGACATGGTTAAACATGCCAAAAGAGTAAAGGTAATTGTACCAAAAGACTATAAGAAAGTAGAAATGTTTTCCAAAAGCTCAAGAACTCCAAGGGGAACTGGTTCAATGTTCAATGAAAGAGCTCACTAAACAAAGCACTAATAACACTTAAAAGTGAAAAGAAAATACTACCACTACAGGAGTAACACAGGCACGTGGTCTCATGAGTAAAATCTCACGCAATTGCGTAAGTGATCTTCGAGAATTTTGATCACATTCTTATGTAGCTTTCACTTGTGCTCTTGCTTGTCTTATTTGTCCATGCTTCCAGCTAGAAAATCCCACTCTTTATGGCCTAAATTTGCTTCCCTCACTAACCCAAACTTGGTACAAACATAACCAAGAATTGCTTAGCCTATATATCAACCCCAATATTAATCATCATCTTTCTTTCTAGCCCACGCCATCTCATTCTTCACTTAACACAAACTAAAATATCTTCCAATCTCCCACCCTATTCTCTTAAATGGCTCGAACTATAATTCATCCCGAATTCACAAAAATCAATGAACGATCTTATTATATCTGCACCAGTCCAGTTTGTCTTCCGAATCTTCCCCGCACCGCGCTAGTCTTTTAAAAATCAGCAATTAGACACAAAAAAGTATATAGTACACAATATACATACGAAATAACAAAAAGTAAAATATGCATGAAGATTAACTAAAAATAAAATAAAATATATTAAAATAAACTAAAAAAGTAAATAAAATGAATATGTCGGTGGTGTTTGAAGTTCAATATGAGTTTTTGTATAAAATAAGTATCTGATTAGTTGTTGCCTCAAATGGAGAAGAAGTATGAGTTGTATGACCACTACTAGAAAACTAGGGCAACAACACGACACAATCTATAGCTATTCAGTAGGTATAAGGCGATACCTACGGATTTGCTACATAAAATGTCCTATAGCATAAATGCCCGTGGGAAATTTTTACCTACAGAAGTGCTACGGACTAGCTACAGAATAGCTACGGATTTTTCCGTAGGTATAATACCTACGGACAGTAATTGCTATGGAATGCCTACGGATTGCCGACGGGTGTATGTTCCTACGGAATAGCTACGGAATCGCATGGCTACGGATTTCCTACGGATTACCTACGCAAGTATTTTCCTACGGAATAGCTACGCAACTGTTTAGCTACAGATTTCCTACGAATTAATGACAGAACTCAAGTTTGACTAAAATTGACTTTCTTCCTACGGAATACCTACAGAACTATTTAGCGATGGATTTCCGTAGCTAGTCCGTAGCTAATTTCATTTTATCAAAAAAAAAAATTAAAAATTAAAAATTTTTCATTTTTTGTCAAATACCATATCAATTCAATTTGTCCAAAATACACCAAAAAATGTCCCTAATACCAACTTTGACACATTCAATTCCATTGTCTTAAATACCATACAAATGTCTCAAATACCATGCAAATTAAGCATGACAAAACAAGCAAACAATACAAGTGTTTTCAAATTCAATTGTTCCAAAATACTTATCAATTGTCCTCAAATGGATTATCGGGGGGAGCACGGGGTTGATTTCAAGACATATTCATCATCCTCATAACCGTTTCCATTTGTTCTTTCATTTGTTATTGTTGTTCCATGGTAGAAACTTGTGCCTACAACCTATCAACCTAAAAAAATGGTAACACAATTCATACTTAAACAATAATAGCAATATCAACAAAAATTTTCAACATTTTAAACAAATTTAACAAATTAACCGAATATTTCAACAAAATTAACATTTTTTACAAATTGACATTCTCAACACTATTTATATAACATTTATATCACAATTAACAAATCTAACAAACTAACCTAACATTTTAACAAATTCAAGCAAAGGCAAACCACATGTAGAGGCAAGGGCAAAAAAAGTCCAAAGGCAAAAAAAACCATGAACAAAAATAAGCAGCAAACCAAAGGGCAAAATAGTGCAATCTACATATGATTTTACAAAGAATAAAGTGCATTCATCATATAGCATATTCATCAAGAGTATACCAAAAAACATGAAACAGTAACAAAGTGAATAAGAATAATGGCACCATGAAGAAGAAAAAAAGAGAGGAAGAAAGTCATCTGCCAACTTTGATCATCTGTTTGTTCTAATTTCATATAACTTAAATGAATTATTTTTCAGCATAACATATATATTTCTCATTAATAAAAAAACTTAATTTCACTTTGTTCTAATTTCATATAACTTAAGTGAATTATTTTTCAGCATAACATATACATTTCTCATTAATAAAAAACTTAATTTCACTTTGGTACAGGGGAGTCACTTGGGTTAACTACATACTTATACTTGGAAAAAAGAAGTTGATCAGATAGCATGTGATCTTTACATTATGGTACAAGGATTTGATTTTGATTCTTTAGTTTTTTTCCTTATTAATTATTAATAAGGGCTTCATGCACACACATAACTCTTTGGCAAATCAGATTTTAAGTTTTTTTACAAACAACCATAATTGGTTCCTTAATAACAACAAGTTATGTAATCATTTGACTTATCATAATTAATTCTTCTACACAAATACATACATACTTACTCAAATACCACTTAAAACAAAGTTCAATACCTATATGCCAAAGATCCTAAGCCATATGGACAACAACAGATAATTATGTTTGAATAAACTTGTAGATTAAATTCGTAAATATTTGGCTGAATGATTGATACAAATTAACATATCGGAAAGACTAGGAACATACCTCTATACTCAACAATGAAATCAAATATCAAGACGTGTGTGGCAGGGACGAATCTTGGAGGATGATGATGGTGCCGACAGCAGCTACAACGACTAGGGTGGGTGGTCCACTAGTGACGATTGCGGCAAATGCTCTGTCCACTGGAGGCAGCGGCGACGGTGACTGTTTGTCGGAGATGGAGATGTTCGTCACAGAAGGTAGAAACAAAGGAAAAAGGAGTTGCGGTCGTAGGTGGGTGTTGCGAAGATCTACAAGCGGCGACTGGTCTTGCTAGGACGGCCGATGACTTCTCAATCGCCGGGAAGGATCGTCGTGGAAGAGTTCAAATCGGGGGAGGTTTGTAGCTTTGTTGGAGAAGAAAGCGAGAAGCAAATCGACAGCCGGAACATCCGATTGATAGGAGACATCATCGTCTTCAGATCGATGAAGAACTGGACGATCGGAGGGAAAACTATGAAAGAGAAAGAGGGAAAACGAATGAAGAAAGGAGATAGAGGGAAGCGGGATTAAAAATTTCCATCTGCCCGCTAAAATGGAGGCGGACATATTTTATGTGAAACCTGAAACCCTAAATTAACTACAAATGGCCAAAAAAATGAAAAAATGAGTGGAACAGCAAGAATCAAACTCGGGGCAAACATGGGAATAAACAACAACACTGCCAACTGGCTGGGAATGCCACATCCACACCATTCTTGTCTACTATTAATTTTGACCATTTCCACTTCTTTTTTTATATTATACTTAATATTATTATAATTATAATAATACTTATTATTATTATTATTATTATTATTTTTATTTTTATAATAATAATAATAATAATAATAATAATAATAATAATAATAATTATTATTATTATTATTATTATTATTATTCGTTAGTTTTACCATAATCACCCTCAAGCCCTAGCGGGACCCCAGCCAGGGGCTCTGCCCCTTGGACCCCGCTAGGGGTGCTGCCCCTAGACCCCGTCAAAGGGGCGCTTCCCCTTTGGAAACCCGAGACCCCCAACTAGTCGTCGAACTGGCTTCTAATTAGATTTTATACATTCATTCACTTCGTGCAACCCCTTAGATCACATGTTAGCTTCAGTTACTTAGTGACACTAATATCACCAACAATCAGGGTGTTCTAATATGATGATGATGATGATGGTGGTGTTGGTGATGATGATGATGATGATGATGCTGATGTTGATGATGGTGATGGTGATGGTGATGCTCATGATGATGATGGTGGTGGTGGTGATGATGATGATGATGGTGATGGTGATGATGAAGATGGCGATGCTGGTGATGATGATGATGATCATCATCATCATGTAGGTATACGTGTTTGTGAGATGCATGTGAACGTATTCATAAGAATTATAGTGTTAAACCATTAAGCGAGTAATGGATCTCGTATGTGAATCAATAAGGGGAAATGGCTGGCATTCAAATTGCTTTAATTTAACATTTAGGTAATTAATCATTACAACTTATAATGTAATACTTGTGTTTGGCTAAAATGACTTAAAAATTAATATATTTGTTAGAGAAGCTCATAAAATATTTTCTTACTGCAAGCTACAAATCAATGAAGTATGCAATTTTAAAAAATCAACTAGCATTATGGTTTAAAAAGACACTAAATCCAAAATGACTTAAAATGCTTTCATTACCAGTTTGGAGGAATACTTTGATGACTTAAATGAAATGAACAGAAACACATAAACTATTTGTTGCTTGTTAATTTTAAGATTTATTACTTAATTAAGAAATTAACCAACTAATATAACATTCACATGCCTAAACTCTTGATTAAAGATATATGAACATGAATAGATGTTTTACTATAATATACTTCCACAGATTTCAGCCATAACTTCAAAAATTTCTTGAAAACAAACCAAACATTCAAGATTACTTCCAATTTCAACCAATGATTAGTTTATCCTGACATGGTTAAACATGACAAAAAAGTAAAGGAAATTGTACCAAAAAACTATAAGAAAGTAGAAATGTTTTCCAAAAGCTCAAGAACTCCAAGGGAACCGGTTCAATGTTCAATGAAAGAGATCACTAAACTACCCACAAATAACACTCAGAAGCGAAAAGAAAATACTACCACTTCAAGGGTAACACAGGCACATGGTCTCATGAGTAAAATCTCACGCAATTGTGTAAGTGATCTTCGAGAATTTTGATCACATTCTTATGTAGCTTTTACTTGTGATCTTGCTTGTCCTATTTGTCCATGCTTCCAGATAGAAAATCCCACTCTTGATGGCCTAAATTTGCTTCCCTCACTAACCCAAACTTCGTAAAAATATAACAAGAATTGCTTAGCCCATATATCAAACCCAATATTAATCAGCATCTTTCTTTCTAACCCACGCCATCTCATTCTTCACTCAACACAAACTAAAATATGTTCCAATCTCCCACCCTATTCTCTTAAATGGCCCGAACTATAATTCATCCTGACTTCACAAAAATCAATGAACGATCTTATTATATCTACGCCAGTCCCGTTTGTCTTCGGAATCTTCCCAGCACCGCACTAGTCTTTTAAAAATCAGCAATCAGACACAAAAAAGTATATAGTACACAATATACTTACGAAATAACGAAAAGTAAAATATGCATGAAAATTAACTAAATGTAAAATAAATTTTATTAAAATAAACTAAAAAAAAAGTAAATAAAATGAATATGTCGGTGGTGTTTGAAGTTGAATATGAGTTTTTTTATAAAATAAGTATATGATTAGTTGTTAGGAGAAGAAGTATGAGTTGTATGAAAAAGTAGGGCAACTCGTCACCTCCTCTGTTTTTTCAAGACATGTGCATATATTTGAAAAGGATTATTGTTATACTAGAATTGTTCTGAATCCCTCAAGCCAAATTATTACTTGGTCTATCAATTGATGTAATTTTTATAGGTCGAGTGTGTCTGTTGCTATAAATTGTGGTTCTGGTATTGGAGAACTGTTTCGGGTGAGAAGTGAGTACAATTTGTGTGGACAGCTTCAGTTCGACTTCAAGTAATTGTGAGTGCAATCTCAACATAGTTGCTACCGGTTGATTTCAAGGACGTAGACTGCTATTAGTGTCTGATGCACCATACATGTACAAGTAGGGGTGACAATTTATGACACGACACGATAAAAATACATGACACGAAACGAAATTGGGACGAAACTAAAATTTGAATTCGTGTTCGTGTCGTGTTCGTGCTAGCTGTAAAAAACACGATGTCGTGTCGTGTCGTGTTCGTGTTTAAAATTCGACACGAAATTGACACAATTTAGCAGTTCTTTATCGTGTTTGTCGTGTTTATCGTGTTATATTTCATAAAGTATTCATTAAATAAACTAGTTTTTAGTATATGTTATATTTTTCGTGTCGTGTCGTGTTTGTCGTTTTTTAATTCGTTCGTTTTCGTGTTAGTTAAAAAACACACGACATCGTGTCGTGTCGTGTTCGTGTTACCAAAAACCTTGTCGTGTCGTGTCGTGTCAGACAGAAACACGAAACGATAGCACGATTTGCCACCCCTATGTACAAGGCTTTCATGATCTGGATTTTTTCTGGATGTAAGAGTTATTTCTATCAAACATAAATGGTATGCATGGTAAAACATAACTTTTATAGTTATTAACTTATTAAAATAGATTAAAATATTAGTTTTGGTAAATTTTACATTTTCAAAGTTTATAAAGGGTAAATTTCATATTTTCAAAGTGTATAATAGTTTGGGTAAACATATTAATCTCCCTATCCAGTAATAAACTAGTAATAGTATTCTTGATCGGTTTTGGCATATAATTTTTACTGTTGTTTTAATTTATGGATCGACTTGGTCTACTCTCTGGTTTTGATTCCATCATTTTCTGGCAGATTTTTAGGACGAAAATCCTTGAAACCTCTGCTTCATCGTCTTTTTCGGTAGTGCTTTGACTCAGATCTTAGATCTGTTCACCCTTCATTTTGGGGTGGTGCTTACTTTGACTGAATTATTTACTTTTACCCACATTTTTTGTAAGCAAATTCCTATATATCGTTTCAGCTTTTAAAACTAGAAATCTCAATTATATATATATGATCATATCCCTACCCCACGAACAAAACCAAGCAATATTGGCCATGGGGGAGCCCCACCCTCCAAGTAATCTTCCACAGGAGATTTTATTTTTCCAGATACTACCAAGGCTTCCCGTCAAAGCTCTACCCAATGTAATGTGTGTTTGCAAGAAATGGTACTTTTTCCTAAATTCAGGTGCTTTTGCCACCACCTATCACCACCACGTAACCGCCAACCATCACCATGAAAACCACCACAAATATATCGTCTTAGCTGCCACAAACCAATCTCCATACACATCCACCATACAAAAAAATTTCTTTAGGTTTGACTGTGAAACACCAGAAGATGGTTTAACAGGAAACCTTCGTTTACCATTTTATGTACCAATCACTTATAAAAACGTGTCGATTTTAACATCTTTGCATGGATTATTATGCGTAGGCATAAGCGAGGTGGAATGTTCTCCCGAATATTATGCTCTAGTTTTATGGAATCCATTGACAGGTGACAATAAGAAGTTGTCTACAAAGGGTTCTCGGGATGAATGTTACGATATCTCTGATGGTATATTTGGGTTGTATTATATCTCTTCTGATGACGACTACAGGCTTCTACGTGTGAAACGTTATCCCAGTGCTTGTATTTATATATACTCATTAAAATCCGACTCATGGAGAAAGGTCAGGTCAACAGAGGACTTCCGACAAAGGGCTTCCAACTGGGCTTCACTTGTAGGTTACTACCCGGAGCAGCCAAAGCATATACTGTTAAATGAAAAACTCTATTTCTTAAAACAAGTTGATAGAGGAGAAGGGACCTTTATTCATTCATATTCAGTTATGAGGTTCGAAACAAAGACCGAAAAGTTCACAGAGATAGTGATGCCTTCTTTCGGAAATCAAATGACAAGCTCTTTGGATTTCATGGTTCTAAAAGGGTGCATTCACTTCTGTGTTGCAATTCTCATCGAGGACACAAGTTATATGGAAAACCAACGTTGTTATGAAATGATCGAGTTATGGAGAATGGATGGAGATGGAGATTGGACGAAGGTGTTAACTTATGGCCCGATGGCATTTTTTCTTTGGAGTCAGTCGCTACTGCACGTGATGAGAAATGGAAATTGGCTCATTCAAAACGAAGTTGATGTTTACGTATTAGATATGAAGAAGCATACCAAAGAAATGGTGTTTACATGTAACCCAATCTATGCCCAGCGTATGTCTAAAGAAGCATACGACAGAATGGGTTCAAAAAATATCACTCCAAGAGGGAAATACATCGAGACTACTGTGTCACCCAATAAATATTCTCTATACGTATGTACATCTCCATCATACTCTTTAAACCTAAATATTGTTTTTTTCTTTCAGTTTTATATAATTAATATCTCTATCATACTCTTTAAACCTAATCGTTTTTTTTCTTTCAGTTTTATATATTTTTATCCGTATATGAGTCTAAAAATGTGCCATTGACTTCGATTCATTTATATCTAAATCTAGAAAATATTTTTAGTTACAAATAAATCACAAATTTCGTTATCATGCATCTGCAGGCGCGGAAATGGAAGTTCAAAATAAATAGCTTAGAATGGTGTACTGTTGGGTCGTGGGCGGAATATGTAAGTTATATTTATCATTTTTTAAATATAACATTCTCAGCTCTTAGTTCAATAACAAGCATATTGTTTTGATAAATTTCAGGAGGCATATGAAAGAGTCATGATTGAGAAGCATGGGAACGATGTCACTCAAAATCCGGAGGAAACTGTTGAGTTACGGGTGCAAAGTCAGGGAGGAAGATCCTCAGATCTTAAGTTCGCGACAACAGGAACCCCTCTGGGGGGTGTGCCATGTCCTCCATTAAGTACAAAGAGTCACAAGAACAGGTATATATACTAATTTAATATATGCATTGAGTTCTTATAAACAAATAAATACGGTTTGTTTAACTTTTAAAAATGAATTAGGTTGTCTATGTTACTAAAAAATTAAGTATTTTTGTTGTTATGGATAAATAATCAAATACGCCTCTATTATAGATAAAATGTAAAGTGCATTGCTATTATAGATAAAATGTAAAATATGTTACCTTTTATAGATATAAAATGCAAGTACATTATTTCGCTAATCGGTAGTTCGGTCGACCGAGGAGTAGTAAGTACTTGACCTAGCTAGGTCGAGAATACTTGAGGAGTACACTTATAAGGTAAATTATACAAAATTTGCCAAAATTGTATATATAAACGGAAAGTTCATTAAAGTTTATAACAAAGTAGCTGGAATATAAGTTAAAATGATATATATGCTCTATAAGACAAATATCATGAGGAACTCAAGAATATGGAATTACTAATAAAAGTTTGCATATTAGATTGTTAAACTAGTTAAAAGTAAACATTTAACATGAGGCAGAAATTACGTCAAATGGCATATGAAGGACGAGTAGGATGAGTTTCACAATTATAAACTAGTGAAGTGTTTTGATATTATGTACAATTATAATTATAATGTATATTGTTGTAACGGATAAAACAAAGTTAATATAAATAATATGTTTCTAATTATATATTGTTTGTCCACTAACTATATATGTGTTTTGAAATTTTTAGGTATGGGAATTGGAAAGTGAACAAAAAGAACGACAAGATATGCAAGACCAACTTGCAAAGGAAATAGAAATGGAACCAAAAGAACGGAAAGATATGTGTTTTGAAATTTTTAGGTATGGGAATTGGAAAGTGAACAAAAAGAACGACAAGATATGCAAGACCAACTTGCAAAGGAAATAGAAATGGAACCAAAAGAACGGAAAGATATGCAAGCACAAATATGAGATGATCTAGTAACAATCTTGGCAATACACCAAATTAAGTTTACGTTTTTATATTTTTTGTTTTAGGCAATAGTTGAACACTCATCATTATTATATTTGTGGTTTTTATGTTTAATAAAACGTATGTTTTATTTGATAGTTTATAGATTTCTTTTATTCACTTTTTGGTTTAACTTATAAAATAGAATATGCAGATTGTATTGACTTTTTTTATATTGGGTAGAAAAAATCTAGGCCTTTTGGTAATTTTTATGTTTTTTAAACTACATTATTAGGCTGATCTATGTGGTTTCAGCAATGACATCGACCAGCTCGGCAAATACCGGGCGAGCCCTCGGCATGCCGAGCGCATATCGGCAACTCTGCTAGAACTTACCGATGAGAGAGGAGATTATTTGGGTTTGAACAGGCCGGTCCATTGAATTTCAATGCCCGGGGCAAGAAAAAAATAGTGCCATAACATTTCTAAACAAAAATTATATAGGAAAAGCGAAATAAATTTTATAGTCAAACTAAATGATAGTTATACAAACAAAAGCATACAAAGTGCCCTTTTACATTTTTTGAAGAAAAACATATGTTATTTGATGATAAGCAAGACTTCATAGACATTGACTTTCAATACTTTTTTTCGCCGAAGTTAGCCAGAACCACAACCTATACAAAAAACATAAAATGGTCTTGCAGAAATTGAAAATCAACATCAGATTTTCTAAAATCTGATACATCAAAGTTTTAAAAATTCAAATAACTTATCAGATGTTGAGACATATCTGAATTTCATATACATCTGATTATTCAGAAAACTCATATCACATTATTCAGATATAAAAAAAAAACTAATTAGTTGTTCAAAAACAGATTTCACATATGACATCAGAATTTACATAACAGATTTTTAAAAATCTCATACATCGTATTTTAAAGAAATTAAAATAACTTATCAAATTTTGAGATACATCAGATCTTCATATACATCAAATTATTCACAAAAAACTATATCATATTTTTCATATATATATATATATATATATATATATATATATATATATATATATATATATATATATCAAAATTTCAATATCAAAAACACATCATACTATTTAGAAAAAACAGTTACATCAGAAATTTAAGAAAATCTCATTAGAAAAAACCTTATAAAAGTCTAAAGAAGTCGAAGGAAAAAATTACCTCAAAAATTAATGAAGCCTATAACAGTTTTGCATCAACAAGACTACAACTTTAATTGATAACTTCACTTCACCTGCAAGCTATATAAGCAAAATTGAAATTTTAAAAAATTTCAACAATAATCATTATCATATCAACTTCAAGTAGGTTATGAAAGAAATTTCAAACACTAGAAAAACTTACTGGATTGAGACTTGTGGAAGACTAACTCATTGAATGACCCCTTTAAATTTTCACTTTAACATGCCTAGTTCTAGATTTAGAGCAGTGGAGGACCATATGAAACTTTAGCAATTCACAAAATTCTTATAATTTGAATATATTAATAGGAGATAAACAAATTAGAGGAAAATGTTCAGGAGAATAATAGGATACTAGATGAAACTATTCAGAACGAGAACGCAGGAATATAAGAGGAACGACTGAGCGGGGGTGAGAGAAGAGAACTGTTAGTTTAGCTCAGATTAGATCAAGATTTTTCATTTTAATCATCCATCGTCTTTTTCCAGAACCAAACGCTTCGTCTTCTACACCTTCAATTATTAGGTGTGGCTGTTGCTCAGATCGAGAAACCAGAAGCGTGCTAAATCGATTTTCAGTCGGCGCCTAATGACGTTGACAATAACTTCTTCACGCTGCCCCTCTTTGACATGGAGTGGACCTGCTACTATGTGGCCCAAGTATAATACCTATAACAGTCCATGAAAAATTGATGCCCTATTAGGATTTGTTGCCCTGGCCATGCCCAAGCGCACCCTGCGCTTGGGCCGGCCCTGGGTTTGAATGCACTAACCATTGGGAGCCCCTTTCTTACCGTTTTTTTTTTTAATTCAGAAAACCCCCCATTTTTACCCTATATAAACACAACTATTTCACCTATAATATCCCACTATACCATCTTCATATTTTCACTCAAACAATGCAATTCTTGTGAAAACATGACTTTCCATTCCAACCAAAAGACTCAAAAAAAGTCCAAAAGAAGCACTCAAAACTCAAAAATCTCACCTTCTTCAACAAATATCGTTCAAAATAAAAGCAATTGACCAATTTATTCTCCACCAAAATTACACTTTGGTGGTGTTTATTATCCATTTCAATCCCAAAACCAACCTTACTACCAAAATCAAGCACAATACCAAAACTAACCTCAATTCCAAAACCAACCACAATTTCAAAGACAGCTCCAATTCCAAACCAACCACAAATGAACTTGTCATCCCAAATGGAAAATGAATTCAATCCATTCGATGATCTTTTCGACTCCCCAATGAATTTCCAAACCCAATTCCAAAGTAAAGGGAAACCCGAAGTCATCCCTGAAATGGAGTCCGAGCCGAAAGAGAATCCACCACAACCCAAAGAAAAGTGGAAGGGCGGCTCCAAAGCAATGGATACCGAACGAAGAAAAGGTGTTAACTCGTGTGTGGGTGGATGTTTCTGAAAATTCGATGATCGGAAACAACCAAGATTGTCCACATTTTTTTACAAAAAATGACATGGCGTTTTCTCAACAAGATGAATATTTGAGACTACGAGAAAAAAAAGACCAAATTCATTCCAAGTGGAGAAATGCCAACAAAGTGGCGACGGATTTTAATAGGGTGTTTATGTGTGTCAAACGACAATTGCAAAGTGGTGCAAACAACGAAACCATTCTTCAAAAAGCTTGTGAACTTTACGGGAATCATAAAGTGGTCAATTTCAAATTTATACACATTTGGAATATTTTGAAATTGTCAAAAAAATAGATAGGGGTCGACGATTCTTAAACCTTGATGGGTGGTTCTTCTAAAGGAATCAAAACATCTGAAACAACGCATAGTTAAATCTGAAAAAATCAGTTTGCTTCTAACGTTGTGAAGGTTAAGGACCAATCGTCAAAAGTTTTGAAAGCACATGGACCATATATAATGTTTTTAAGTCATGATGACTAAACTTCAAATCTGAAAAAATCATAGGGTCCATTTATGATGTTTTTCCTAAAATTTGTAATAATAATATTCAGTTTCAACAAAAAAAACTAATAAATAATACAGTACAATTTGTTTAATAAATTAAAATGGTGAAATACAAATTAATTACAAATTGATTTTTGCCTTTTTTGCATTTACATAACTTCATTTGTTTGCCTTTGTTTCATTTCATTTCGCATATTGTGATGAGTTTGATGCAAGGATGTCACTTTTGACGGTTTATGATGAAATATTGACAGAATCTTTTAGTTACAATCTTTTTGTGCCAAATTTCTTATCAGTTTTTGTCTGTCAAGTTGAGGGGAGTGGTGTCACACTTGTCACAGTCTACGTAAGCGCCACGTCATTTCATGGTTTGTATAGAGATGGTTTTAGATATTCATTTGATAATGAAAAGGGTTCTATTAATGCTTATCTTAATGGAATATTTGAAACTATGATGGTTGTAGACAATTTAGGAAACGATGTGTTGTGTATTGATTCTTCCAATGACTTGGATAAATCATGCTTGTGGCAGTGTCGTCTTGGACATGTCAACAAGAAACGCATAGCCCAACTCCAAAAGGATGGAGTATTGGATTCATTCGACCTTAGGGACGATGACGTGTGCGAGTCTTGTTTACTTGGAAATATGACCAAGTCACCCTTCACTGGCACTTGTGCGAGGGGTGAGGGTTTGTTGGATCTCTTACATACAGATGTATGTGGACCCTTTAGATCCACCACAAGGAATGCGAGTCACTTCTATGTGACTTTCACTGATGGTTATAGCAGATATGGGTATATCTACTTAATCAAGCACAAGTCAGAAACCTTTGAAAAGTTCAAAGAGTTTAAACAAAAAGTGGAGAATCAGTTGGGCAGGAAAATCAAGATGCTTCGATCCGATCGAGGTGGAGAGTACCTAAGTCTTGAATTCCATGACTACCTCAAGGAATGCGGAATCATTTCACAATTGACGCCACCTAGGATACCACAGTTGAATGGTGTGGCTAAGAGGCATAATCGAACCTTGTTAGACATGGTTCATTCCATGATTAGTTGTGCTTCGCTACCTATGTCATTATGGGGGTATGACTTAGAGACTGCCGCCCATATCCTTAAATTAGTCCCTACAAAGAAGGTTGCCAAAACGCCTCACGAGATGTGGACGGGGAAAGTTGCCTCGTTGGCCCACATCAGGGTTTGGGGTCCGAGGCTTTTGTAAGACGAGAGACTCACGACAAGTTTGAACCTCGTAGTGAGCGATGTATTTTCATCGGCTACCTACAGAAGTCCTTTGGATATCTCTTCTATAGACCGAGTGACAATGTTATCTTCGTTGCGAGGAGAGGGGTTTTCCGAGAGCAAGAACTCATAAGCCAAGGGGACAGTGGGAGGCAAATCGATCTTAAAGAGCTTCAAGAGTCGAGCGATGAAGGAAACCTCTAACACTGGCGCTCAACCCGAGGAAGAAACTCCGATTGAACCAATTGACGAGTCCTTACCTCTTAGACGTTCCGAAAGAGTTAGTGTTCAACCCTAGTTTTATGGTTTTCATATTACTACCGAAGGGGATACGTTCATTAGTGATTGTACACTAGTGAATCTGGACGAACCTAACAGCTATAAGGAAGCCATGGCAGGTCCAGATTTTGTGAAATGGAAAGAGGCTATAGACAGTGAGATTCAGTCCATATATGACAACAAAGTTTGGAATTTGGTTGAGAATGTGCTAGGACGTAAGACAGTCGGGTGCAAGTGGATCTTCAAGAAGAAGACCGACATTGTCACACCCCCAAACCAGAACGGCGAAAACGTTCGGGGGCGGAGGACGTCATATTCAGTATCATAACAGTTCATAGAAAGGAAAGTACACACCACCATACATATATAAAGGTTTTAAATATGTTTACATCGTTGTATTCATTACATGCTTAAAAGATAAATGCATAAACATCTTTCCAAAGAAGTAATTAATGCCAGCGCGTTAATCCCCAAAAGTAGATTTTCCAACCTGCTTAGCGGTTCCCTGAGAATACAAGTTATTTGAAAAGAGAGTATCAATAATTAAGTTGGTGAGTTCATAAGTGGTTTAGAAAAGTCGAATGCCATTCCTAATGAGTGTATGTTTTCCAAGAAAAACCCTTATTTTCTTATAAAAGTATGAAATGCATATGAATGTTTGTGTTATAAGTTGTAAATAATTGTACCAGGAAAATCCCTTATTTTCCTATTAGTTGTTTGGTTTGTATATAGGAAAAACCCTTGTTTTCCTAACATAACTGGCAGTCACTAAGACCGAAAATCGCAAGAAACCGATGTTCTTGAAAGTTGTGTCATAGTTTTATATAATAAAGCTATACGAAGATCGCATTTGTTAGATGAAGAAGAGTTTTAATAGCCACTCGTTCATAAAAGCATAATACCATAATAATTGTATATCCGATGAGTTTTATAACCATACTAACATAATATGCCTGTAACGACGTTCTTCAGGCGTCGCAGCGTTATGACAACTGTCACCCCAAAAGACGGACTGTAGCTAACAGTCAGGGCGCGGGATCATGACTTCCCGTATAGATCTATACACATTTGACACGTTCTCCGAATGGGAGACTCTGGTTATAGACAGGACTTGCAGCACTACTTTCTAATAAAGAAAAGTAACGTTTGAAGATGTACACGTCTCATGGATTCTCAACTAAGTCTATATTAAAGTGATAATTTTGTATGCAAAGTTTATCCTTTTTCACAATGTTTGACAAAGCAAAATCATAAGTTTTTAGAATGTATAAAACGACTTAACAATGAAAGGTACTTTGAAATCATTATATACTTCGTATAAGTCTAATGCACACAAAGTATGACAAGAGTTTTCCATAGTAGTAATGAGTTCCAAGTGATTTATTCGATAAAACAAGTGAAGTGAAACTTTATAAAATGCACGATAATAACCGTATATTTACTTGTATTCCCCCCCCCCCCTAAAAGAGTATAAAAGCATTTAGAATGTATTTAAAGTGTGTTTGAAGAGGTATGAACTCACCTGAAAGTTTGAAGATAGCGAGATGGAAAACCGGGCAGAGTTTCGTCTCGGGAAACGGATTTTCTCGAGATTCTCGGGAGTATAATCGACCCTCGGGACTTGAGAAAAAAGACCAGAGCTTCGGGGTAGTGCGGGCACGGAAAACGAGGCAAGATCGTGAGAGGAAGGAGAGAAATGAGCAAGTTTTTCAGAAGCCCTCACATTCTATTTATAGGGAGGCTGAACCGCCTCGGTATGCCCCGCGTACGCTCGTATGCAGCGCGTACGCGTACGTCACTCATGAGCGAGTCCTCGACTGCCTCGACTTCGGATGGGACGGATCGGATGGGGCGGCGGGTCGGATGGGACGGCGGGTCGGATGGGACAGCGGGTCGGACGGGTCGGGTCGGTAGCTTCGCATAGGGGCGACGTGGACGGACCGAGACCGCGGCCTTCGGGTACGCGGGGCGTACGGGGTTACGCGGCGCGTACCTCAGATGAGGACGCTGACTCCTCCTTCGGATATTACCGAATTTTGAATTAAATTTATATATAATTTATTTAGTAAACTTCAAAAAATCATATCTTCTTCATACGATCTCCGTTCTCGATGGTCTTTATATCCACGCGTAGGTGAGACTACGATCTACAACTTCGTTTAGGTTCCGTTGGCAAATTCCGAAATTATTTTTATTATTTATTTATTAAAATGACGTGATTAAGGAATTTCTTTAAAAATGCATAACTTCTTTATCTGACGTCGGTTTTTGCCAGACTTTTTACCGCTGAAATACCATTGTCGAGACCTTCGATTCTCGTTTAGGTCATTCCGGCCAAAAGTCGCTCGATCTCCGATTCGAGTTTTTGGGTTGTCTGTTGGTAAGCCGAACTTGGATAAATCATAACTTCAGTATATGAAGTCGGATTTGGGCGTTCTTTTTACGTACGATCATGGTTTAATGACATTAAATCATAGAAGAATTTAAATAGAAACTTTTTGGACATTTTATTATCAAAGTTAATTTTATTAACTCAAAAGTGGTTACAATACTTGACCTTTTAGGTCATTACAAAGAGTTGAAATATCGGGGTGTTACATCATCCCCCCGTTAGAGGGAATTTCGTCCCGAAATTCGATATAAGAGAAAAGTTTTAGGGGCTGAGGAAAAGATGCGGATACTTCTGTTGCATCTGATCTTCTCGTTCCCACGTGAACTCAGGTCCCCTCTTAGCATTCCAACGGACCTTTACTATTGGTATGCGAATCTGTTTAGTTCGTTTAACTTCCCTATCCATGATCTCGACGGGTTCTTCCACAAAGTTAAGATTTTCGTTAAGCTCGATTTCATCGAGTGGAATCACAAGTGTTTCGTCGGACAAACACTTTTTTCAGGTTCGATACGTGGAATACTGGATGTACTTTATTAAGCTCGATCGGAAGTTGGAGTTTGTAAGCCACTGGACCAATTCTTGAAATGATTTCGAAGGGTCCAGTGTACCGAGGATTTAGTTTCCCACACTTTCCAAAGCGTATCATGCCCTTCCAGGGTGAGACCTTTAGCAGTACATGGTCACCAATTTGAAATTCCAAGGGTTTTCGTCTTCTGTCGGCATAGCTCTTTTGCCTATCCCTCGAGGCTTTCAGTCGTTCTTGTATTTGCACGATCTTTTCAGTCGTTTCTCTGATGATCTCCGGACCAGTGAGGGTGCTATCAGTGACTAGACCTTTTGCCAACTGCGTGTCGCCTACTTCCGTCCAGCACAGAGGTGATCTGCACTTACGGCCGTAAAGGGCCTCAAATGGAGCAGTCTTGATACTAGTATGATAACTATTGTTATAAGAGAACTCGACTAAAGGTAAGTGAACATCCCATGCTTTACCAAAGTCGATCACACATGCTCGCAACATGTATTCCAAGGTTTGGATCGTTCTCTCACTCTGTCCGTCAGTCTGTGGGTGATAGGCTGTACTCATATCCAACCTTGTTCCCATGGATTTTTGCAATGATTGCCAGAATCTGGAAGTGAATCTGCTGTCTCTGTCCGAGATGATAGACATAGGCACTCCATGAAGTCGTACGATCTCTCGGATGTATATTCTCGATAGTTTTTCCATCTTATCAGTTTCCTTGATCGGTAAGAAATGAGCGGACTTGGTTAGCCTGTCGACGATCACCCAAATAGTATCTTGGCCACCTTGAGTTTTGGGCAGTTTCGTTATGAAGTCCATGGAAATTTGTTCCCATTTCCACTCAGGTATTTCAGGTTGATGGAGTAGACCTGAGGGTTTTTGGTGTTCTATCTTTATCTTGGCGCAAGTCAAGATAGGTAGCAATCTCTGCTTTTATGTTTGGCCACCAGTAGAGTTGCTTGAGATCTAGATACATCTTATCTGACCCTGGGTGCACGGAGTATGGAGTCTTGTGTGCTTCATTCATAACTACATCTCTGAACCCACCAAACTTGGGTGTCCAGATTCGGTTCATGAGGTAGCGTACTCCGTCACTCTTGATTTCTAGGTTCTTGTCCATCCCCCTAAGGGTCTCACCTGTCATGTTTTCGGGTTTCAAGGCCTCTATCTGAGCTTCCTTGACTTGTGATGACAGGCGCGAATAGATCGACATGGTTAATGACTTCACTCTTCGACCAGAGTACTCCTTCTGACTAAGGGCATCGGCAACGACGTTTGCCTTCCCTGGATGATAGTGAATCTCACATTCGTAGTCGTTGAGCAATTCGACCCAACGTCGTTGTCTCATGTTTAACTCCTTCTGGTCGAAGATGTGTTGAAGGCTCTTGTGGTCTGTAAAGATGGTGCACTTGGTCCCGTATAGGTAGTGCCTCCAAATTTTCAGAGCGAAGACCACCGCTCCAAGTTCTAGGTCATGAGTGGTGTAGTTGACTTCATGCGTTTTCAGTTGTCATGAGGCATATGCAATAACCTTTCCTCTCTGCATTAGTACACAACCTAGCCCTTGCTTCGAGGCGTCGCAATACACCATAAAATATTCGATCCCCTCCGGAAGAGAAAGGATAGGTGCACTGCAAAGGGCTTGTTTCAAAGTCTGAAATGCAACATCTTGCTTTTCTCCCCAGTTGTAGGTCACACCTTTCTGGTTTAAAACGGTAAGAGGCTTTGCGATGCTGGAGAAATTCTGGATGAACCTTCGATAATAACCAGCAAGACCTAGAAATTGGCGAATTTCGGTTGTTGTAGTTGGTGCAGACCAGTTTTCGATAGCCTTGATTTTTGAGGGGTCCACGTGGATTCCTTCCTTGCTGACCACGTGACCGAGGAAGTCCACCTTTCTAATCCAAAACTCACATTTCGAGAATTTTGCATAAAGTCTCTCAGTTCGTAACGTCTCTAAGACTTGTCTCAGATGCTGGCTATGTTCTTCTTTATTCCTCGAATAAATGAGTATGTCGTCTATGAATACTATTACAAATTTATCCAAGAATGGACAACACACCCGATTCATTAGATCCATGAATACGGCCGGCACATTGGTTAGTCCGAACGGCATCACTACGAACTCGTAATGCCCGTATCTCGTTCGGAAGGCCGTCTTGGGAACGTCACTCTCCAGGACTCACAGCTGGTGATATCCCGATCTCAAATCGATCTTGGAGAAGTAGTTGGCTCCTTGGAGTTGGTCGAATAAGTCGTCGATTCGGGGGAGAGGGTATCGGTTCTTGATGGTAAGTTTGTTGAGTTCCCGGTAGTCGATGCACATCCTGAATGATCCATCCTTCTTTTTCACGAATAACACAGGTGCTCCCCAAGGCGAGAAGCTCGGCCTGATGAATCCTTTTCCGAGTAGCTCATTTAGTTGGGATGATAGCTCTTGCATCTCTGTCGGGGCTAACCGATAAGGCGCTTTGGCTACTGGGGTAGCTCCGGGAACCAGGTCGATTCTAAACTCGATTTGTCTCGCGGGTGGTATTCCTGGAAGGTCCTCGGGAAAAACGTCAGGAAAATCGCATACGTTAGGCACGTTCTTGACGTCCTGGACTTCGCGTTTTACATCCACGACATGTGCCAAAAACGCGTGGTACTCCTTGCGTAGGCACTTTCGAGCTTGGATACTTGAGATGATACGAAGAGTGGTACTGGGTTTGTCGCCCAAGACAAGGAAAGTTTCGCTGGTTGGCAGATTAAGGTGAACGGCCTTATTGTAACACAAAATGTCAGCATGATGAGAACTCAGCCAATCCATGCCAATGATGACATCGAAACTCTTAATCGAGACTGGCATGAGGTTGATTGGAAAGGGATTATCGTTTAGAGTTAGGGTACAGTTTAAGTATATCTCCTTAGTGTCTTTGGTTTTACCGTTGGCCATTTCTACTATAAACGGTTCACTTAATGATTGTGGTAATGGCTTTAGCAGGCCTTTAAAATCGTGACTCACAAAACTTCTCTCCGCTCCACTATCAAACAAAATGCATGCATACGAGTTATCGAGAAGAAACGTACCCGTAACAACAGTAGGGTCCGCAACGGCTTCATCTTGTCCCATTGTGAAAACTCGGCCCCTTCCACCGGTATTCCTGTTGTTTGCCTTCGGACAGTCCCTGCGGTAGTGCCCTGTGTGTCCGCACTCAAAGCAGGCACGACTTACTCCAGTATTAGTAGTGGGGGTGGATTGTTGGGTTGGCTCTTTGCAGTAGCGGGCTACATGTCCCTTCTTATTGCACCTAGTGCATTGAAGATCACGGCAAGGACCGTGGTGGTGGAAACTGCATTGGTTGCACTTTGGAAGTTTCCCATTGTATGAGCTTGTGGGGGTAGAGTTGGTAGGTACAGTAATCGCGTGAGTCGCTATTACTTGTTGTTTCTTGGGGTTCTCATGGAGGGTTTGTCCTCTCCTCTTGTTCCAAGGCCTACTCTGGCCCTGAACCTCCTTAGGTGGATTTGCGGATGCTGCAATGGTACCCTGTTTTACTCCGTGGTCGATGAGTTGCTGAGCCAGGCGTTTAGCGCTGTTGTAGGTAATAGGGTTGGAAGCTAGGACATGCCCTTGAATCTAGGGTGACAACCCCCAAATGTACCTTTCAACCTTCTTTGATTCTGGGTTGACCATGGTAGGGCACAACGCAGCGAGGTCGTTGAACCTAGCCGTGTAGGCGACTAGATCAGACCCAGTCATTTTCAGATTCCAGAGCTCCTGCTCAAGCTTTTGCACTTCGCCTCTTGGGCAGTATTCTTCTAGTAGTAGAACCTTCAGATCTTCCCAACTCATGGTGTTAGTGACAGTGAGCGTCACTGAATTCACATGGCTTTTCCACCAAGTGAGAGCTCGATCTATAAAAGTGCAAGCAGCGAACTTAACCTTGTTTGTTTCTTGGCATGAGCAGATCTCGAAGACTGTTTTGGTCTTTTCGAACCATTGCATTAGTGCAATGACTCCCCCAATGCCATTAAAAGTCTTTGGCTTTGCGTTGGAGAACTCCTTGTAAGTACATTCCCTTACATAACCCTGGCCGGTGCCATGATTGGAACTATTGGTGCTGCTTCTTGTACCTCCATTTGCATTGGAGTTAATTTGAGAGAGAGCTGCTATTACTGATGCCGTGATAGCAGCCTGGACCATGGCCGGATCATAAGTTAGTGGTGGAGGTGGTGGTGGGGTTGCGTTTGTACGTGCTGATCTACGAGGAGGCATCGCACTGCCAAAAGAAGAGAATGAGAGATTATAAATTTCAGTGGTTGCGAGTTGAATGATATTGAGTTAAATTCCTTTAATAGTTTAAGAATTTGGTTTGGCCAACACAGGGCTTTGAACTTGATTCATAAATAACGTTTGAATAGATGTACTAATGAATTGCACGGGCTACACATAATGAAAGCAAGAAAGAGATATGCCCTATATATATTAAACACATAGAGGTGTTACATCTAAGTCTTAGGCAAAAGTTTTCGACCCTTCTAAAGGTCTCCGATTACAGAAGATTTTAAAGGAAATAATATTTTTATCCAAAGTCCTAATTTATAGCAAAATTTGAGAGTCGGGCAAGTACTACTTGCGGTGTGGTTTGCGCTTGGAGCTTGACTCCGTGTCGGACTGCTTTGACTCCATGAGGCGCCTATCAAACGCGGCTTGTTGTTCCCTTATCTCCGCTGTTGCTGCAATCGATGCATTTATTTGTTCTTGGAGGGCATTAATGTGGTCTAGGCCATACCCTTGCAACTTGTCCAAACGGCGGATGTCGGAAGTGTGCACTTGGACTTCCACATTGACCTCATGGATCCGGTTGGCTTGAACTCCGGATTGGTAGCACTGGTTCGCTAGTTTGCCAACCATGACTGGAAGTGCTCGGTCTGCTGATCCCCCGCCTCTGACATCATAGAAGTCTCAGCACATGCCGTAGGGAGGGCGTAGGCTTTGTTGTTGGCTCCATTGGTGGAGGTGACTTCCCCACACAGGAGTGGGTCCTTGGAAGTTCCTCACGTGGATGGGAGATTGTGGGATCGGTGGATTGATAACTTCTGGCTCTGAATCTGTACCAGAGTCATCTCCCTCATCCAATTCTATTGGCTCTTCGTCTTCTTCGGGATCTTCTTCGATCCATCCTCCATTACCTTGGTTGGGGTAGTAAGGGTCATTGGGGTGATGAAATCCAGCCATTGAGTCTGTACGAGAATAGGGTTAAGAATTTACTATAAGCTAGAGTACATGAAATTTACCCTTAAGTTTAATGGCTGATGACAACACAAAAACTCCTTTAGTATTATGTAATGATGTGCTTTTTGGTAAGTTTTAAAATTGTTGTCCACTGCAGACACTCCTTGGCACATGTTAGTCGACTCTCGGACAAATATAGTTGATCAGGCTATATTCTTCCCAGTTCCGATTACATGTCCCAAGGCATACTTGCACTGCACAACTTATTCATAATACTTCTAAAATTACTCGATATGAAACTATTATTAGTATGAAATGAGTGCATGCCTACTTTAAAAACTAATTAAATTTAATTTCAAAAGTATGACTCTCCTCAGAGTGTTTTTGCCCAGTTGAGTTTATAGTTGTATACCAAAAAGAAATGGTTTTGATATACTTAATTCCCTATAAACAAAGCTCTGATACCAATCTGTCACACCCCCAAACCAGAACGACGGAAACGTTCGGGGGCGGAGGACGTCATATTCAGTATCATAACAGTTCATAGAAAGGAAAGTACACACCACCATACATATATAAAGGTTTTAAATATGTTTACATCATTGTATTCATTACATGCTCAAAAGATAAATGCATAAACATCTTTCCAAAGAAGTAATTAACGCCAGCGCGTTAATCCCCAAAAGTAGATTTTCCAACCTGCTTAGCGGTTCCCTGAGAATACAAGTTATTTGAAAAGAGAGTATCAACAATTAAGTTGGTGAGTTCATAAGTGGTTTAGAAAAGTCGAATGCCATTCCTAATGAGTGTATGTTTTCCAAGAAAAACCCTTATTTTCTTATAAAAGTATGAAATGCATATGAATGTTTGTGTTATAAGTTGTAAATAATTGTACCAGGAAAATCCCTTATTTTCCTATTAGTTGTTTGGTTTGTATATAGGAAAAACCCTTGTTTTCCTAACATAACTGGCAGTCTCTAAGACCGAAAATCGCAAGAAACCGCCGTTCTTGAAAATTGTGTCATAGTTTTATATAATAAAGCTATACGAAGATCGCATTTGTTAGATGAAGAATAGTTTTAATAGCCACTCGTTCATAAAAGCATAATACCATAATAATTGTATATCCGATGAGTTTTATAACCATACTATACATAATATTCCTGTAACGACGTTCTTCAGGCGTCGCAACGTTATGACAACTGTCACCCCAAAAGACGGACTGTAGCTAACAGTCAGGGCGCGGGATCATGACTTCCCGTATAGATCTATACACATTTGACACGTTCTCCGAACGGGAGACTCTGGTTATAGACAGGACTTGCAGCACTACTTTCTAATAAAGAAAAGTAACGTTTGAAGATGTACACGTCTCATGGATTCTCAACTAAGTCTATATTAAAGTGATAATTTCGTATGCAAAGTTTATCCTTTTTCACAATGTTTGACAAAGCAAAATCATAAGGTTTTAGAATGTGTAAAACGACTTAACAATGAAAGGTACTTTGAAATCATTATATACTTCGTATAAGTCTAATGCACGCAAAGTATGACAAGAGTTTTCCATAGTAGTAATGAGTTCCAAGTGATTTATTCGATAAAACAAGTGAAGTGAAACTTTATAAAATTCACGTTAATAACAGTATATTTACTTGTATTCCCCCCCTAAAAGAGTATAAAAGCATTTAAAATGTATTTAAAGTGTGTTTGAAGGGGTATGAACTTACCTGAAAGTTTGAAGATAGCGAGATGGAAAACCGGGCAGAGTTTCGTCTCGGGAAACGGATTTTCTCGGGATTCTCGGGAGTATAATCGACCCTCGGGACTTGAGCAAAAAGACCAGAGCTTCGGGGTAGTGCGGGCACGGAAAACGAGGCAAGATCGTGAGAGGTAGGAGAGAAATGAGCAAGTTTTTCGGAAGCCCTCGCATTCTATTTATAGGGAGGCTGAACCACCTCGGTACGCGGGGCATACGCTCATACGCAGCGCGTACGCGTACGTCACGCATGAGCGAGTCCTCGACTGCCTCGGCTTCGGATGGGACAGATCGGATGGGGCGGCGGGTCGGATGGGGCGGCGGGTCGGATGGGACAGCGGGTCGGACGGGTCGGGTCGGTAGCTTCGCATAGGGGCGACGTGGACGGACCGAGACCGCGGCCTTCGGGTACGCGGGGCGTACGGGGTTACGCGGCGCGTACCTCGGATGAGGACGCTGAATCCTCCTTCGGATATTACCGAATTTTGAATTAAATTTATATATAATTTATTTAATAAACTTCCAAAAAATCATATCTTCTTCATACGATCTCTGTTTCGATGGTCTTTATATCCACGCGTAGGTGAGACTACGATCTACAACTTTCGTTTAGGTTCCGTTGGCAAATTCCGAAATTATTTTTATTATTTATTTATTAAAATGACGTGATTAAGGAATTTCTTTAAAAATTCATAACTTCTTTATCTGACGTCAGTTTTTGCCAAACTTTTTACCGCTGAAATACCATTGTCGAGACCTTCGATTCTCGTCTAGGTCATTACGGCCAAAAGTCGCTCGATCTCCGATTCGAGTTTTTGGGTTGTCTGTTGCTAAGCCGAACTTGGATAAATCATAACTTCAGTATACGAAGTCAGATTTGGGCGTTCTTTTTACGTACGATCATGGTTTAATGACATTAAATCATAGAAGAATTTAAATAGAAACTTTTTGGTCATTTTATTATCAAAGTTAATTTTATTAACTCAAAAGTGGTTACAATACTTGACCTTTTAGGTCATTACAAAGAGTTGAAATATCGGGTTGTTACAGACATGGAATGGAATTTACACACCCATAAGGCACAATTGGTTGCCAAGTTGAGTAAGACTCAAAGCCCGAGTACCGAAGTCGAGATAGTAGAAATGACCCGAGTACCATATGCTTCCATAGTTGGCTCGATTATGTATGCTATGAATTGTACTCGCCCTGATGGGGCCTTCGCCTTGAGCATGGTCAGTAGATATTAGGGGAACACTGGCAAAGCACATTGGACCGCAGTCAAGAATATTCTTAAGTACTTTCGGAGGACCAAGGAATGGTTTCTAGTCATCAGTGGGAGTGATGACTTAAGGGTACGAGGGTATAGTGACGCCAGTTTTCAAACCGACAGGGACAACTACCATTCGCAGTCGGGTTGGGTCTTTACCTTGAATGGAGGAGCAGTGACTTGGAAAAGTTCCAAGCAAGAGACTGTAGATGATTCAATGCGCAAATCAGAGTATATAGTGGCGAGCAAAGCGTCAATGGAGGCAATATGGTTGAATAACTTCATTGGAAACCTTGGAGTTGTGCCTGCCAGCCATAAAGGAGCCAATGGAAATTTTCTGTGATAATAAAGCAGCGGTTGCCTTGACCAAGGAACCAAGGGATCATGGCAGATATCGACATATCGACAGAAAATATCACTTTATTCGACATAGGGTGGAAGGGCTCCTCGTAGTGAAGAGGGTATCGTTAGAAGATAACCCGGAAGATCCCCTTACGAAGGGACTAAGAAGGGTTAAGCACTTGCAGCATGCTGGGAGCATCAGGTTGTAGGAAGATATTAGTTTAGATTAGATAGTTTAGAAACGTGTAATAGATAAATGTAATTGACATTTGATGATTAAATAAAAGAGTGTTATTTATAAGTAAAGTTATTGTCTTATGTTAATTATTTACCTATTGTTTCATTTTTCATGTTTTGACTTCCTGGATAATAAGATTAGTCGAACGTTTCACAGTCGTACGAGTAGGTATGAAAGAAGATTGTCATGAATTAGTGTGTAGATTGTATAAAGTGTATTAGACATAGCAAAGGTTTGCTACAACGGTCATGAGTGCTTATGAGTATGATTTGAGCATTGGATTAGACTCGCGCTTGCTGGAATCACTTCATGGAATTTATCACACGTGGTCGCAAGATGATAATATCATATGGTCTTAAAACCTAGATATATGGTTTGTTGTTTGCTAATTGGTTGTGCATTGATAATGAGTAAACCTATCAGTAATTTAATATTATAAAACGCATTATTGTGTCTGATTTGATTAGTGGATAGTAAATTCATATAAGTCGAACTTTATCTATTCCTTTTATCCTAAGAGGGTAAAAGCGATATCAGGGCCCCTCGATGATTTGATTTGACTTATGTGTCGGTCCCGATCAAACTGAATTGATGTGTTCAATTGAAATCTATGTCAGGCGAATCAAAGATCGAGAAATAAACTATTGGACAATAAGTATGACTATGTTCCATGTAATTGTCCACACGACATGTATAACAGAGGATTATACGATCCCTTATCTTAAGGACAGGTTATTGATAAGATCAAGAGTTTTGACAACTACGATTGCTAATCAAATCTAGAAGTTGCATTTGCATATATAGTTATTAGACTTATCCAAGTGGGAGACTGTTGGATTAGAGTTTAAGTCCATAACTATATTTCATATGTACTTGAACCAGTTGTCCATGGTCTTTTTGGGTTGCCTTCACCAAAGTAACTTGACTGGAGGAATATTAGAGAAAGAGGTTATTATGGTTTATTAATATATTATAAGAAAAATATAATAAAAGATAAATCATATTTTTTTTAATTAACATTGGTGAAGAATTAATTGATAATTAATTATGTGATCAAAAGAAGTTAAATGAACTAGGGGGACTGACTTGTAGTTATGTGATAGTTACAAGGTTGGGCAAGGAAACCCTAAATGATAGGGTGGACGAATTCTAAGGATAAGGCCTTAACAATTCGTCCATAATGACGACTCTAGAATTATCTTATGGGCTGCTTGGTGACTAAGTAACCAGATAATGATAATGACTGAAACCTTAATTCCTAAACCTATATAAGAACCCCTTGGGCATGCGATTTCGGCTAGACCTAACCCTAGAAGTCTTAGAGCCAAATTTATCCTCTCCCCTCTCTCTCTTGTTTCATCCAATTGCTTTTGGTGTTTGTGATTTATTAGAGGCACAACATTTGAGGTGCTAAAGTTCACAAGGCTTCAAGATCTATAATCAACAATCAAGGTAATTATTTGGATCTGTTTTCGTATGCTAATTTCGAATTATATACACTAGATATTGGGTTTGCAAGACTTGGATGAATTGCATGTACAATAGAGAAGCCTAGATCCAAGCTTAGGGTTTGCATGAGCACATAGGATGCTATTTTATGTAAAACCCATCAAAAATAACACATTATATACTAACACCTAATTACTAAAGCCCGGACCAACCGAAAACATCATTAAGCCCGCCGAAAGCACATAGTGATTTCGTTCCAAGTACCACCGATATCATAGAGATTTTGGTCCTAAAACGAGAACTCTAAAAGCCTTGAGAAGAAACGTATAAACCACAAATTTATATCCTAACAATCTCCCCATTGGTTTATAGGTTTCTTTTCTTTTTAGTCTTCCTTGATCTTGACTTTCTGCTCTTTCCTCGATCTCTTCACGACTTGACTACAAGATGTACATATGAATCTTCTACATGAATAACTTCATCTTTAGTAGTTGGACTTCCTTCAAAATTTGACTATTAATACACACCGGGCGTAGAGGCTTCTTGTATTGGTTCTTCGAGATCAGCACATTCAGCTTTAAATTTCTTCCTTGATAATTACATAGAGTTCGATGCTTCTTGACCACTTCAGCAGGTTCATAGATAGTAGCAAATTGATTGAGGAGGCTTCAATGCAATTCGTCACATAACTTCAAATAAAACTTCACCTTGCTTCTGGGGTTGAAAGGTTGTGTGTTGAAAAATAATCTTCACTTACTGTTCCTTCGAATAAATATTCTTCATCGATTACATATGTGTTTTGAAAAGTAACCATGACTAAAAGTCCTTGTGGATCACAGAGTCATAAAGACCCTTCTCACCACAGTTGTTCATGGACCTTGCCTTGGTTCAGATGGAGACTACTCGCAGTATCTCTGTGAACATGGAGGAACGCACTGCGATTTATTGAGTATCAGAGAACTAGTCGTGGCTATTTTTTATGTTAGCCCCTACATATCCTCAATCAAAGATCTCAATACAGTTTTTCAAGTTAACAAGTTAACCTGGCCCTTGGCGAGACGTTCAATGGTTTCTGAATCTCACCTGAGTATACCATTCTAGTGCCACTGAAAGTTAATTAAGAATAACTCAAAACCATCCTGTGACAAAAGTATGCAAGGACACATTTCCACAGTTTATCATGACAAGAGTTCAAGGCCCTTTGGCAGGACATTCTATGATAATCGTGCGCGCCTTGCGAGGTGCATCGCCTTTGTGCCAATACCGTTAATTCCTTACCTGTGAAGAATATATATGAGAATACATTTGAGTCTCCACAGTTTTGCATGACAATGAGAATGTCCTGACCCTGGGCAGGATGTTCAATGATATCTGTTTCCCGGTGGGGTGTATCGCCCTGGTGCGATGATAGTTCTTAGGTTACATGAACTGACAAGACCGAAATGGAAACGTGACTACCAACCATTGCTCATTGAATGAACATGGTTAACCTATAAAGGGCGACACCTGTCTTAACAGGGTTTGACATGACATTTTGTACAGTTTCATGCTATTAATTCCTTAAATATAATAGTTTTTAAGAAGATACTGATGGGTTTTGAGCAAAACATTATTCCTATGGTGTACATACAAACCCTAATATCTTTTGGATCTAGTTTGTCTAATGAACATGAAATTGAATATCTAAAGCTATAAACCCTAGATCTAGCGTACAATTAATCATATTAACATAAAATAGAGTTTAGATCTGACCTTAGATTGTTATATAGCAATAACAACCAATCCTTAGCTTTAGAAAGCTTAGTGCCTCAAGTGTTGCACCTCTAATGGAGTCACAAACACCACTAACCAACTTGGATGAAGAGGGAGGAGGGAGGAGGCACCAAAAACGGCTAGAAACCCTAAAGGAAGTGTTAGCCACGTTTTCGGTGCCCAAGGGTTCCGTATATACTTAGGCAATTAGGGTTATCCAACAAGGAAACTCTAATTTGACTGCTTAAGTCCTAAGTGTTGGATTAGTGTCTAAGTCCATAACTATTTTGGTATGTACTTGACCCGATTGTGCATGGTCCTTTTGGGTTGCCTTTACACGGGTAACTAGACAGGATGATTGTTGAGGAGAGAGGCTGGTTTATTGTTAAGAATAATAAATTAGGGTATAAATATGATTTGTTAATATATTATATGAATAGTATATTAATTTGGAATCATATTATTAATTAGTATTTAATCAAAAATTAATTTATAATTAATTTTGGGATTAAAGGAACTGACTGAAAGTGTAGGGGCTATTTTGTAATTATTCAATAGTTGAGGATTTGGGCCATTGGATCACCTTTATTAAGGCTTGAACGAAAATCCTAAAAGGATATAGTAGTTTTCGTCCAAGGGATTAAGGAAAGGTGTCCATGGACTTGCTTAGGCCCTAAGCAAAGGGATTAGGGTTTACACCTTGAAACCCTAGTTAGCCTTAAGTGTAAATAGCACCCTAAAGCACTAAGATTTTGTCCAAGCCTTGGGAAAATGTAAAAGGGACGAAATCTAGGGCAAGATACCCTTCTCTCCTCTCTCCTATATTCATCCTTTCACCTAGTGTGTTTGTGAGCCATTAGAGGTACTACACTTGTAGTACTTGCTTTCAAGAGCTAAGGAAATTCAAGGAACTAGTTGTTATTGTTATATAACAACAAAAGGTATGTATTCTATTTTATATATGAATTTCGAAAATAATAGTAGCATGTCAGGTTCTTTTTGTGTTCATAAAGTTGTATAAATAATAGTGAAAACATAGATCCAACTCTAGGGTTGCATGCACACATAGGATTGTTTGTATAAAACCCATCAGTGGTATCAGAGCCATTGGTTTTTGTTTTCAATTAGCTTTATTCAAATGTATGAACTTGACATATTAGGGTTTATGGTTAATAAACCCTGGAGGCTTGATTTTTCAAAATTAGGGTTTCTAAACCCTAGATTTCGAAATTTTTGGTAAGATTTCCTAAACCTTTTTCTTTGGCCCCAAGATTTCGATTTTAGGGTTGTCTAACCCTAGAATTTCGAAATTGCCTCTTTCACTATGATTAGATCCTAAATTTTAGGGATTTGGATATTGCCATATCTTGTAATTATCCTTTAAATGTTTAAATTTGGTAATTAAAGATTTTGAATATCACATACCATAATTTCGAATTCTAAGGGATTTAAGGGATTAGGTTAAATTAATTGTTTAATTTAAAAGATATCCTTACCAAAGTAAAAGATAATTGTCAAATTAATTAGATAATCATTTCCTTATGTGATAAACTTGATTTATTTGAATTATTTGATAGATTATCTTGCAAGAAATTGAATTAGGTCACATTTAGATAATTACTAATTAATTGGTTAATTATTATTATTTGTAATTTGATCTAGAATGTTCTTGCTTATGTTTTGAAAAGTTTCAAAACTTGCCCTCAAGTTTTGGAATTTAAATTGTTTGAATAAAAGGTTTAATTTTGAAAAAGTCTAAATTCTAAAACCCAAATTTCGAAAAGTTCAAATTACACCCTTATGGTTTATTAAATTAATTAAGTGTATAGTTAAAAGAGAGTCAATAAATCCATAATGATACAGTTTATATTTAATTAAATTAAAAGTGTAATTTATAAAATTAAACCACCTAGTATTTTAAAAGTGTAAAATACACCCTTATACTATGTATAACATTAAAAGTCTAATATTATATATGTATAACTTAAATGCTAGTCTTACCGTTAGTAGGCCTCATTCACGAAGCCGGTCTATAAGGGGGGGTATAAGGTTATTGCCTATAAAATGGCCGTTTAATGTGTATCCACTCACACCCACCGCTTCCTTGATTGGTGGAGGGTCGTTAGCCGAACGGGTAGGATAGGGCAAACCCTTTCTGTAACATCCCAAAATTCAAGACAAAAAAAAATTCTTTTAATACAATATTACTTAATATAAAATCATCGATTCGAAACATAAATTAAGTATTAGTTTTCAAAACACATGATCATTATCAGAGTAAACATTCCCAGGCTGACTAATCTATGGTGTGTGCCATGCGATCACCCCGAGCTCCTCCCTCCGCTACCGGAAGTACCTGAAAACAAAACTGAAAACCGTAAGCACGAAGCTTAGTGAGTTCCCCACCTTACCACATACCATGCATAACCACATACTACACATACTGGGCCACGCTCGCTATCCGGGGCCTCGCCCCCTACTTCGGGCCTCGCCCGCTACAACGGCCCCGCCGCTCCAGGCCCCGCCTGGCTTCGAGCCCCGCTCGGATACAGATCTGTTTCACTTAGGCCTCGCCTATCACAGGGCCCCGCCCACTAACATATAATAGCACATACACATTTCACATAAGATCGCATAAGCTAAACATATACTAACAACTCTTGCTCTAAGGCCTCGCCTATCTCTGGGCCCCGCCCGCGTCCTGCTACTGATGAGTCATGGAACCTCGTCCATACTCCTGCTGATAGTGAGATACGGGCCCAACCCACCCTCACTCCTTTCCTATCTTGGGCCTCGCCCCTGGACTGCTGCTACTGAGATGTGGAACACCATCCACACTCTGCTATTGGTGAGTTACGGGACCTCGCCCACACCCACCTCCCTACCAGGCACATACAAGTATCACACAGACAACAAGTATAAACTATCACATAAACCATTCCTTGGGCATCCGCCCTCTATCATTTGACCTCGTCCGAATATCATACTAGCATACTGTGCCTAGGGCTAACCCCCGGGTCTTCTACTCATAACTACATGGGTCGGCATTGTGGCCGTAGACCCATTCATACAAAGGGAAACTCACCTACACTGGCTGAACTTGCTGATGATCCCACTAGCTGCTGCCCGACCACTCACTGAACTCTTGCTCTACTTGCTCCCCGAGCTATCAATATCAATGCAACACTTAGTATAAATGACCCCGACAGTTAACCAAGTCAACTCTAGTCCAAGTCAAAGTCTTGGTCAAAGTCAACCTTCCAGGTCAACCCTACTTGCCGAGTCCACCTACTGACTCGCCGAGTTCTTATGCTCAAAGTCCTTCTAATTGCGACTTGACTCGCCGAGTCAGCCCCTGACTCGCCGAGTCTACTGATTCCCGAATCCTAACCTGATCAACTTACTGAGTCCTGGCTCGACTCGCTGACTCGAGTCTTAACTCGAAGGGTTTGGGACCACGCGACCTGACTCGTCGAGTCCAAGAACAGACTCGCCGAGCACAAGGCAATCTCCAACCAACTCGCCGAGTTGTTCATCCAACTCGCCGAGTCTACTGATTCTCGAATCCTGACCTGATCAACTTATTGAGTCCTGGCTCGACTCGCTGACTCGAGTCTTAACCCGAAGGGTTTGGGACCACGCGACCTGATTCGTCGAGTCCAAGAACAGACTCGCCGAGCACAAGGCAATCTCCAACCAACTCGCCGAGTTCATGCCCATCTTCATCCGACTCGACGAGCTGTTCATCCCACTCGTCGAGTTCCTCCTCATCTTCAAGCTACTCGCCGAGTCCACTCGAAGGACTCGCCGAGTCCATTCGCTTCCACATACATGCGGAGGACTTTCGAGTCATGCAGGGACTCCAAACCGTAGATCTACCATTCCCAAGCCTACTCCTCACGTAAAGTTGCAAACTTTACGTGTAGAGAAGGAGATCTAGGCAAAATGCACCATAAACTAAGGTTTAAGACCAAGAGGCTCCATAATCCACTCAATGACTGATAATTTACGGGATTCTAAACCAAAACAAGCATGGATCCGAGGTAGCAACCTCAGATCTGGACCTCAAGCTCGAGATTGATCTTAAACATGGCTTAAAAGCCCTAAAACTCATAACCAAGGAAGATCTGGAGGAGAGAAACGACTTAATACCTTCAAATGCTCTGAAATGATCCCCAAGATTCGGATCCAAGGCCACTCCTTGATGCTTCAAAGATTCCCACTTCTTCTTCTTCCTTTCAATCACTCAATTATGGCCAAAAGCATGAATGAGCACAATGGGGTCTTAGGGTGCGGCGTTCTGGGTGTGAGAGACAGTAAAGGAGCACTAGGAAGAAGAGTGAAGCGATTAAATAGGCTCCAAGCCCCGGATTTAGGGTTTTACTTGCACAGACCCTACTTGCCGAGTCGCCTTGGCCGACTCGCCGAGTTGGTCACTTACTCCTCGACTCGGTTCCCGCTCGGACTCGTCGAGTTCCTCCTTGGACTCGCCGAGTCCCTCCTAAATTTATGGTTTCCTTTACTTTCTTGGCTTTCAAAATCTTAGGTGTTACACTTTACATTAAAAGTATAATGAAGTATAAAGTAACTAAATGTTTTTAGAAAATTCCCAATCTTAGTTACTTTAGGCAAAAGTGAATTGATGCAATTCCATGAAATTACACTTTGTGCCCTTGCGAAGACGTTAGTGGAGCGTGTGTGGTTAACCGACACACTAAATGGTTCTAATCAAAGGTAGCAAATGGTGACTCAATGTTTGTCATAGTTCGATGGAGCGTGTGTAGTTAACTGGCACATCAAATAGGTGACTGTAACATTGGGGGCACCATGTAAGTTTGCATGGTTATTCACACCCTGTTTTGTGATCCTCGGCGTCCTAGTCACAAATCGAGGGGCATATCGAGATTTAAACATGCCATTGAAATGTTCAATGAATTTCAAAAGATCTAGGAATTTTCACTAGATTTAAAACTAATTTTTTTTTTTTCGTTTTTCATGTTGGAAATTGGTAAATCGTCATTTACCTACCTTCAAATATTCTGCAACTAGATTACGGCATCCCTCTTCTAGGTTGTAGAGTATTGTGTTGGATCCTAGCCTCGATGTTTCATTTAGGTGTCACATCAAGGATTCTAATCAACTTAACTTGAATTTTCTCCCGTTTTGTAAATGTCAAAGTATGACAACTATGGTCTTCCCAAATCCCATGGAACAAGCTTTTCACATGAAGATGATATTCCACGATTCGATTGAGGAACACTAGATCATGCTTCACTTCCTCCACCTCCTCCTATTGTTCTCCCTAACCCACAAGTTCAAAAGATTGAAAAATTCAAACTCACTCAATCCCTTTTGGCAAGTAAACATGAAGAAGGAAAGCCAGTGTGTGCACATATCCTAGAGATGAAGTCACACATTGATAGGTTAAGGATGTTGGGATCTGTTGACTGTGAGGAGCTGGCTGTTGACTGGGTTCTTCAGTCACTTCCTAACTCATATAGTGAGTTCGTAAGAGAGTACTATATGATGAACCACGACGTAACCCTCATCGATCTCACCTATATGCTTATTGTTGCTGAATCAGCAATGATTTGGCGCACTGGAAAAGCAAAGTTGATTGGTGGATTTGCCTTCCAGACCTCTATGGATATAGGCAATGGCAACAAAACGCATGCCATGATCGAAAACTTTGATCATAAGAGAAAGGCAAAGTCAGAAGTAGTTCCGTGTGCTTTTCCAAAAGAGTCAATTTGCTTTTATTGCCAAGAGAAGGGGTATTGGAGACAAAGCTGCCCTATTTACCTAAGAGATCTAAGAGATGGGAGAGTCAAAACGTATGGCTCTACTTTAGGTAAAATCCATTAACTAACTACTTTAAGTTCCTATTCTAGATTCTTGATACATAATGTAATAACATTACATTTTGATGTTTTGTAGAATCGAAGAAAAGAAAGAAAGCTTAAGGGAAGAAGTGAGCTGAATCTAATCGTGAAGAAATGGATTTCGATCGCATTGCTTGAAGATTAGATTCTTAAGCTACTACTTGGAGTTAGAATAGATTGCTTAGGAATATGTAACAACATAGTTTTTCAGTTGAATTGCATTGTAAGGACAAATTTTTCCGCAGCAAAATAAATTTTGATTTTATATTATTTATTTATCCTTCCAATGGCGTGTATGAAAAATTGATGTTTGTAAGTTTCTATTATTAGCAATAATGGATTTGATTCTTAATTATGTTATTTGTGGAAAGGTCAAGAATTTACCATATAAGGAAAGTTTCTCATCTCCCAAGTTTCAATTGGATAGAAACTTGGAATCATACAACTTGGTTGCATGATGAATGAGAAATTTCATATTTGGAAATTAGACTAATTCGTTGAAAAAGTGTTCAAGTGAAGGACTAGGAGATCGAGTATAGAACGTTGTGTGTTGATCAAGTCCACCACAAGAGTAACAGAGATATTCGTCATGAGTTACTAAGGTTAAGTAAATATGATTATACTTATGAGATTAACTGTAATTCCGAGTTGATTGAAAGAGTTTAAATCAATAGCAGAATGAATAAGAAGAATCAAGTAGTCAGAAACATAAAAGTTTCTCTATTCTAAGAAGAAGGGAGAGTACCTTTTATTATAGGTCTTAATGATTAAGAACCATATCTCAATTCATCCTCTAAATGAGCCTTTGTACAATTGTATGTCTGAGAAGAGGAATCAAGAATTGAAGAAATGGTTAAATCAAGAAGTCAATCCGTTCCAAAAACAAGTCTTAGAGTTAAGATTGTGACATTGAGTGACAAGTCTTAAGAAGGTTTATAACATTCATCAAATGTGGAAAGTTGTGATGTCTTGGATAAGACAAAGACCAACTAGGACTAATTTTGTGAAGTGTTTTGTCTTGATAAAAGCTACACTAACTCTTGAATATTTGTTTGTCAAGAAATGTTTATTGACAAGACAATCTTATATGTCAAGGAATTAGTGGGAGTATCAATGTCTTGAAAGGTTTCAAGAACAAATCAAGAATAAACCTTATCGATCATCACTAGCACACGACTTGAGGTTTACAACCTATCGTGTTGACATTATTTTGTTTCCGTGCCATTCCAATTGAGTTAATTATGCATGTGAGTTCTATGAGTTCTCATTTGAACGCATAAAAGGCAAGCACCTTGATCAATGAAAAATATATTGATATGAAAGGCTGAGCTGCTTAACTACTTGGAAGACATGGTGGGCACTCGTGTTACCATCAGGCAAGAAATCAAGATTGAGAAAGTTCGGTCCATATGAGTTTGGATTTGTCGCAAACTTTGGTTTTAACAAATTCGCATGGATAGGAACACAAACACCATTAAAATCTAAGTGTCATAAGATTCCCTCTTTCATCAAAATGACAATGAGGAAATGCTTTCACTAAGAGTGATTTTAAGAAGATAGTGATTGTGAAAATTGTATTCTCGAATTCGATTATGGTTACAGTATCTGTCACACCCCAAAACCGAGAACGGCGGAAACGTTCTGGGGAGAAGGACGTCATGTAATGTATCACAACACAGCAATAGTAAACAAGCAAACAACATCATCCATTGCATTAAATATATAATTTTAATACAAGTGTGTTCTGTACAGTATAGACACCAAAAATAATGTAAGTCAAAATAAAGAGATGAGTCCTGAATGCGCTCCATCTTCTCAAAAGCCGGTCTCGGTACCTGTCTACTGATGACCTGAGAATACAAGTTATTTTGAAAGAGTTTATCAGCATTAATGCTGGTGAGTTCATAAGTATTTTAGTGTCGGTATTTTTTATCAAAACGATTGAACATATCTCAAGTGTAAGTTTGTAAAATGTATGTAAATGTTTGCAAGTGTTTGTAAAAGTTTGAATCTCTCAGAAAAACCTATATTTTCTATTAAAAGTAGCCTTCTCCCAAGGCGTAACTGTTTTGTATGCTCGTTTGTTGTAAAAGTGTGTAATTTCCCAAGTGTAACTATCATTTAACAAAATATAGTTTGTACATTAATGTTTAAGTGAGATAATCACTAAATATATGTAATGGGTAAATCATTGTAGTACTGTAGTGTTGTATTATAGGAACTACTGCTGTACTAACTACCTTAAACCGGATTTATATTAAGGTATCATGTGATTTAATTGTACCATACTATCGACTGAGTATCAATGACAAATGTAGGTCGTAAAAAGGTATGACGTTTGGCACCCGCAGACCTGCAGGTCCGGCTGTAGCTAGCAACAAGGTGTAGGATAGTCAATCCAGTATAGATCTATATGCAAACTCACGCTCTCCCTCCAAGAGATTCTGGTTACAACTCGGGTTATGACATTTAAGGCATGCTCCGATACAGTGGATCACATTTATGAAAGTATATGTATGTATATGTATATGTATTGTTACTTGTTCTAGTATCGTTGTATGTGTTCTCTTCCTAGTATAGTCGTATATGTTCTCTTTCTAGTATAGTTGTATATGTACTCATAGTAATGTAATGTATATGTTCTCATAGTAATGTAATGTATATGTTCTTGTAATAGTATAATGTATATGTTCTCATAGTAATAAGTATTGACCCATGAATAAACTGACTCATTGATCTAGCAATCGTGTAAGAGTAATCCTGCGTTATCCTGATGGTAACTTACTAATGATGTAACTGATACGCATGAATATGGAAGTACTTTTATGTCTATATATGCACACATGATATATAATTAATATTGAAACGACCCTCGGACGGCTACCCGACATCCCACCAGACCACATCCAAATCGAGGAAAAGGAAATAGGGCAGATGGCCTTCCTAAGCCTTTTAAACATTTCTTATATATCTATGCATACATGGACATGTAATTTATAAGAAGTATAATAAAGTTTAAATAAAAGTATTTGATAAGTAAAAGAGTTTGTAAAACATTTTGAAGTAAAGCAGTTTGGTAAACAGTTTGAACAATGATAAAATCATTGGTTTTCTAGTTATTTATCACATGTGACTGATGTAATAACTATAAGTATTCAACTTGTATCCCCCCCATAAAAGTATTTAAAACATTTAAAAGCATTTCAAAGGTTAATTAAAGGGGTATGAACTCACCTGTAGTGAGTGGTTCTGATGACAATGTTGGATTTGGTGCTAGGTGTCAAGTGGTGACGTGAGTACACGCGCGAATCCTATTTAGCATATATAGGCACATATATGGATTTAATTAGAGTTATGAACAACTAATTGATGATTTTAGGACCACCTTAGGGACTAGTAAACACTTATAATGAAATGTTAAAGTCATATATGGGTTTATAAGGCTATACAAGAGGGTGTATGGCCAAGATACACACTATATGTGTGTGTGCGGCCAGGTGTGCAACCTAGTGTGCTGCCAGCACATGTGTGCGGCCCTGTGAGCGGCCATGTGTGCTGCCAGGTGGTGTGTGCTGCCAGATGAAGATTCTTGGTGTTCTTGGTACCTTTTATGAAGATCTTCAAGGAGAATGGATGATACTTGAGAGGATTTTCGTGTTCTATGTTTGAGGAAATGAAGGAAGTGTGTAAAAGTGATTCAAGGGTGGTATATATGAGGGGAGAGTACGGTTGGGGAGGTGTGAGGCTGGAAAGAAGAGTGTGTGGCCGCACACTCAAGTGTATGGCCGCACACTCCATGTATTGGAGTGTTTGGCCCGGTTTTGATCCCTACACTTTGAGTTAACCCTTTTTAGCATTCCTACCTTGATTATATCAGGTTTATAACACTTCATTAGACTTTACAGGATATTACCATATAGTGAAATAAGTCTAATATTGGAAAGAATTGAAGAGTGCACGCGAGAAGTTTTTCGGGTTGTCACAGTATCCCTTTCCATGATTCGAATTGTGAGATTTGGTAATTAGTTTGAATTGTTTAGACACACATATGAGCTATCTAAGGCAAAGGTGTAAAAGTTTAAGAAGCTTAGATAAAGGATTATCAAAGCATTAGGTATTAGAAATATGAACTTCAGAAATTCAATAAGTATTGTTTTTTTGGAAGTTCAGTTGTTTTCTAAAACATGTCAAAGCTAGTGGGAGCATAAGTGTTATGCTTATATGATAATAATCATCATGATAGTTGGAGCATAAATGTTGTGCTTGTATGATTATTAAGGCAAGTATTCCAAGTTAGCAATATTAATTACAGAAAACAAGAGTTATAGTTTTCAAAGTCGTAAGGGTTGAAAAGTTGCTTTGCTATAATTAAGAGAGAGAATATTGTAATTCGTTTCAAAATCTAAAGCTTAGATTGAGAAATTTAAATAAATTTAGTCAAAGGATACATAGTGTGTTCTTAAATTTCGATTATGATTACGGTATCCCTCTTCATAGTTCGAATTGTAAGAACGAGACACATAAAATATTATGGCAAAAGATTGATAAAGTATCATATCTTTATGTTAGACATTATGCATCGTGTCCTATATGCTTCGGGTATAGGATTGATTACCAGTGCTATTATATTTGACCATTCTAAAATTTTCCAAATGTCTAGCGCATTTAGAGGGAAAAAGGACTAGAATCGTTTTTCACTAAAGTAATTAAACAACTATCAAAGGACGATCCAAAGCTCGTTGAGGATTGGTCGCTTGTGAGTAGTTGGAAGTATGGTATTGGATGACATTGTTATGAATAGATAAGATTCCATGGATTGTCATATGGCAAATATGGAAATGTTTCCATATTGGGAGTTGGATATTGAGAATGTATGTCTAGATTAGAAACTTTTATGCAAGAAAGATGTTCAAATGAATGTACTTTGAGTGAGAGACATCATATCTATAGAATTGTTTCTGATAGAGATTGGCCAAGTCTTGATGATTTTGAGCTATGACTTTACGAAAGAATCATTGTATAAAATGTTAGAATCTAGCATAAGTAACAAGAATTTGAGATTCTTATACTTATTGGGAGTTGTGAAATGAGTATGAATGGAAATGTGTTCATTTGATCTATTTCACAAAGTAAGGACCGTAGGTAAACATTGTGTGCATGCTGAGAGCATGGGACAAGTGTAGTAATAATTCACGTAATAAGTTAATTAATCGAAACAACAAATAATGAGTAATCGATATGGTGATGAATAAAAGGTGTTTTATTTATACCTAGAGTTTGGGGCCATATGGGATTAGTATTATTCTTGTGTTTCACTTTGCATGTTTTGACTTCCTGAATAATTAAATTGGTTCAGAACAATCAAATTATTCGAATGGACCACAGTCATTCATATGTTGGAAGTAGGTATGAATGAAGAGTGTCATGAATTGGTTTGTAGATTGTCTAAAGTGTATTAGACATAGCAAAGGTTTGCTGCAACGTTCATGAGTGCTTATGAATATGATTTTGAGCATTGGATTAAACCCACACTCACTTGGATCACTTCATGGATTTTATCACGAGTGATTGGTGAGACGATAATATCTTATATTCTTGAAAGTGAGATGTATCTTGCTAGTCGGTTAGACATTGATAATATGTAAACGCACCAGTAACTTGGTGTCATAAAACATATTGTTGTGTGTGATTCGGTGAGTGAGTGCAAGGAAACATTGAATCAAAGTTTATCCGTTCCTTTTATCCAGAGTAGGATGAAAGCGATATCTGTGGGCCCCTTGGTGATTTAGTGATGATACCCTAAGCGCTTGGCCAAGCCAGGACTAATTTGATGTGTTCAAATTGTAGTCTGTTGTCAGCCATCGTAAATCGTAAATCGGGAAATAAGACATAGACAGAGAGAATGATTTAAATCGATGTCTCAAGTCTATACTGTCACACCCCAAAACCAGAACGGCGGAAACGTTCTGGGGTGGATGACGTCATGTCAAGTATCACAACATATGCAGTATATTAATAAAAGTACAACAACCATTGCATTAATAGTAATAGTTTTACATAAGTTACATTTCATAGAGACATTAAAATAATACAGAAACTAGCATAGATGCAGCTCGATACTAGAATGTCTTCACAAAAGCTCCTGGGATGTACCTGTCTATCGCTGACCTGAGAATACAAGTTATTTTGACAGCGAGTATCAGCATTTTTATAATGTTGGTGAGTTCATAAGTATTTAGTGTCATTTGTGTAAGTAAGCATTTTATTTCAAAATAACTTTACGAAAAGTAGTAGTTTAGAATCTACGGTGTAATAGCGTCCTTTCCAGAAAATCCTGTATTTTCTAACTAAAAACAGTCTTCTACCAAGACCCGACAGAGTTATGTTTTAAAGAGTAGTTTTCCCCGAAATACTATCATTATCGGAAAACAGTATTTACTTTAAAGGAATAATGAGAAAATCACAAGTAAAAATACCAGGGGAAAAATAACATATGCCTCAGGAGTAATACTGCTAATTAAGGCAAAAGAAATCATAGACTCCAGGGGAATATCGAATGAATGATACACCTAGCTCAGTCTAACAAAAGGAACACAGACCCCAGATGGTATCAAATGAACGATACGGCTAGCAAGGTCTACAACAAAGAAACACAGACCCCAGACAGTATCAAATGAACGATACAGCTAGCAAGGTCTAAAACAAAGAAACACAGACCCCAGACAGTATCAAATGAACGATACAACTAGCAAGGTCTTAAAACAAATAAATACAGACTCCAGACAGTATCGAATGAACTAAACATCTAGTAAAGTCTAAAACGTCCGGTAATCCTAAGTGGAATGTCTCGAAATACAGTGTTGATTCTCGTTACCTTAAGGCCATGAATTATAAGGTAAACATGGAGATACTCGTAACCATACTGATTGACACTAGAGTACTTGACGCCCTGCAAGCGTCGAAATAAATGTGACATTTGTCACCCCCTTGGCTTGGTAGGCCGAGGACTGTAGCTAGCAGTCAGGGTGCGGGAGTGTCAGTCCCGTATAGATCTATACGCACAATGCCCACTCTCCCTCCAGGAGACTCTGGTTACCAACTTGACAACAGGGAAATCTGTGTCTCTGATCTATGAATGATGAATGGAAGGATGCCCTTGCTACCCAAGGGAAATGAACTGGTCGATGTAAACCTTTATGTCTATACGTGTATACATGATATATAACTAATGTTTAAACGACCTTTGGACAGATATCCGATACCCACCAGACCACATCCCAACGAGGAAAAGGAAATAGGGCGAGCTAGCCTTCCTAAGTCTTTTAAACATTATTTATATAACTATACAAGTACAGGCATGCATTTAACGAAGTAGAAGCCTAGAAGTATAGAAGAAAACTTTGGTAAAACCATTGGAAAACCTTTAAAAATAAGAATTTACGACTTGATATCGTTATGTAAAACAAGCTTTGAAAATCGTTCATAAACACGTTTTGAATATAATTTGATAACACAATATAAGTAAAGAAAACATTTGTTTAAAACACTGCTGTAACTGGTTTAAAAGTAAAACATACAGCATGAGAGATAATTTGAGAAAAGATTTAAACAAGTAAAGACGTTTTGGAAAACCATCTATAGTATTATACTTGGTAAAACAGCTGAATGTGTGATAAATCCTTGTGCATGTGGGTTATTAATCACATATGATTGATATGATAACTAGCATGTTTTAACTTGTATCCCCCCCTATAAAAGCATGTAAAAACATTTGAAAGGTTAATTCAGGGGTATGAACTCACCTGTTGTAAGTGGATCAGATGGAGGTATCGGTTGGGTGCTCAGTGTCAAGTGAAGACTTGAACACACTTAGTGACCTATTAACATATGGTGACATATGTTTACATACAATTAGTAATTAGAATGCTAATTAAACACGTAAATTCATGCTAATATGCAGAAAACACTTTGGTCAAGTGCTAGGAGTGCCCCGGGTGCTATCTAAGGGTGTGTATGACTTGTATATAGAGTTTTCTCTTCGAGAGTAAACTCCTTATGGAGTTTTCGGCCCAAATGACCAACTCCCCATGAGTTTACGGCCGTAAACTCATGGTGGGGGTGTTCTAGGATGCTTAATGGTCTTAAACTCTTGAGGGGTGATGCTAGACTTAGTTTTAAGGCATTGGAATGGAATTTGAACAACATAAGGAACATTTGAGGAGTTTATGTGACAACCCAAGTTGTCCTGTTACATTTCCCCATTACCGTTAACGGAATATGCCACTGTATAAAAGTTCCGTTAATTAGAGGGCGTCAGTTTAATAAACATTTCCATTTGATTACCTTTAACATGCCGTTAAGTCGTGATAAAAGGAAATATAAACACATGACACACATTTTCATTCATTTAGAAAATGTCAAGTTTTATTATTACGACCACTAAATCGGGTGCGACCAAAAGCCCCGTTTAACGGCAGTATCGGGTAAAATTCCACTGAGCCCCGACTGTGAAACCTATATATGGGTGAGTGGAGTCCATTGGAGACTTTTTACACCCTCTCTCTATACTCTCTCTCTAGACCCGTTTTCGCCCCGAATTCGCAACCAAACGCTTCCAAATTGTATGTCCGCTTACCCTAGCTTATTCTAAGCGTATTGATTTATGTTTAAAGCCCAAAAACCATCCAAGAAGGCATAGGATAAGGAGTTTACGGCCTAGGAGCATTCTAGGGCCGTAAACCCCTAAAAAGGTGCTAAATATGCCTTTAAACTTGACCATAAGCTTAGAAACTATTAGGGGATATAGCCTAAGGGTGTTTAAACACTAAAATGCATGGATTTAGGACTCAAAGAAGAGTTTACGGCCCAAGCACATGCTTAGGCCGTAAACTCCACAAGTCATGGTCCCAAATGTGCACCAAACTCATCCTAGGGCTTATTACATAATTTAGGGACTTATTCCTTTGAGTTTAGGACACTTGAACACTCCAAAATGAATTAAAGAAAGGAGTTTATGGCCCATGAATGGTCAAGGCCGTAAACTCCCTAAATCATGCCCAAAAGTGTGATTTTGCCCCCCTAATGGCCTTAGACATTTACCATAAAATACTAGGAGGGGATCTAAGGACTTAAACCCAAGAAAATGAGGGATTTCTTGGAGTTTACGGCCCAAGCATTTATCTAGGCCGTAAACTCCCCAAAACCCCCCTCAAATGTTGGTTTTAACCACCCAAAATAGCATCCAACTTCATAAGAAAATTCTAGAAAGGCATTAGAGGCTTGAAACTTCACAAATCACTTAGGGTGAGAGTTTACGGCCGTAAACTCCCTTGGGAGAGTTCTTAGGCCGTAAACTCCAATAAAATACCCTTAGAGGCCTCAATTCCATTCATGCCTTTTGAAAAAAGTGCTTAGAATAAATCAAGGAACAAGCTAGAAGCATCAAACACCAAGGATTATGACCTTGGGAGTTTACGGCCGTAAACTCCCTTAGGTTGGGCCATAAACTCCTTGTTTGGTCCATATTGATGCTTTAAACCCCTTTACACCCTTGATACTTAAGTATAGCAAAGTCCCACAACTGATAGGAGACCCTTAGCACCCTTAAACGCTACCCGGGACCCCAAACACTCAACCAAAAGTGTTTTCCACTCCTTTGAGTGTGTATAATTGTTTAATTAGTATATTATATGATAATTGTATGTGAACATATGTTAAAATAGGTCCTTGTGTGTGTTCAAGTCCTTGCGTGACCCCGAACGCCTAAACGGCACTATCGTCGGACCTACTTACACCAGGTGAGTTCATACCCCTGAATGAACCTTTTAAATGCTTTTAAATGTTTTATAGGGGGGATTACAAGTTAAACATGCCAGTTATCATATCAATCAAATGTGATTGATAACCCGCATGCACAATATTTTACCACTGTACACTGTTTTACCGAGTAGGACACTGTAAATGGCTTTAAAAAAGGATTTTTAAATTGTTCAAGTTCTTACTTATATTGCTTATCAAAGATTTATTTTCAAAATGATTTATAAAAGATTCCCAAAGATTTCTAAAGGTTTTCAAACTTATTTTATCAAAGAATACAAATGCGATTTTCCTGAGTAATAAGGTTTCAAAGGTTCATGAATACTTTTAATTGTTAATTACTGCTGCTTCGCTTATACTTATTTTATACTCCTACTCTGTAATGCTTTCGCATATACCTGAAGTCACTTATACCTGATGACACTTATATACTTATTCACCCTCTTACTTGGCGATACGAGCCTACTTCGCTTATACTTGAGATCGACTTTACTTCACTTATACTTGATACACTCTTACTTCACATGTTGTCATCTCTACTTGCGATGCGCTTATACTTATTCGACATTTATACTTCACTTGCGACCGCTCTTACTTCACTTATTAGGCACTCCTACTTCACGAGAATCACTTTCACTTGATACCCACTCATGCATAGTTAGATGTATGTCTGTGCTTGTGTAGACACATGTAAATAATGGTTGAAGGACTTAGGAAGGTTTGTCCACCCTATTTCCTTTTCTTCGTTGAGATGTGGTCTGGTGGGATCGGATATCCATCCGAAGATCGTTTGATTCATTAGTTATATACTATGTTTACGAGCTTAGACATACGAGTTATTCCAGTCAATTCAGTTAAGAGTCTCAACCCCTATTTTATACTTTTGTTAGAAACCCACTATTGGAAAGTCTCTACCTCTAGTCCAGCACTTTCATTAGAAACCCACTATTTGGGATGCATCTTCGGGACGCGGCCTTCTCCGTCGTCTAGTTGGTAACCAGAGTCTCCTGTAGGGAGAGCGGACATTATGTGTATAGGCCTATATGGGATTGACAATCCCGCACCCTGACTGCTAGCTACAGTCCACGGCCCACAAGGCCAAGGGGTGACAAATGTCACATTAAATAGATGCTTGTAGGGCGTCTGGAACTCTAGTCAGTATGGTTACGAGTATCCTGGGTTGCCTTATATTTCATGGCTTTAAGGTAACGGTAGTTCGTCACCAATTTACACTGTATGCTGATGTCACTTTTCAGAGTCGCACTGTTTTGACCTTGCTAGCTGTATCTTTCATTTGATACTGTCTAGGGTCTATAGTCTCTGTTTTGACCTTGCTAGCTGTATCTTTCATTTGATACTGTCTAGGGTCTATAGTCTCTATTTTGACCTTGCTAGCTATATCTTTCATTTGATACTGTCTGGGGTCTATAGTCTCTGTTCCGACCTTGCTAGCTGTATCTTTCATTTGATACTGTTTGGGGTCTATAGTCTCTGTTTCGACCTTGCTAGCCGTATCTTTCATTTGATACTGTCTGGGGTCTATAGTCTCTGTTTCGACCTTGCTAACTGTATCCTTCATTTGATACTGTCTGGGGTCTGTAGTCCTTGTTTTGACCTTGCGAGATGTACTTTTCATTTGGTATCGTCTTCGGTCTATGTTCACTGTTTTTGACCTTACTAGCTGTACCTTTCACCTAGTACCTTCTGGGGTCTGTGTCTCCCCTTAGTTAGACTGAACCAGGCGTATCATTTGATTGATACCTCCCTGGAGTCTATGGTTCTTGCCTTAGTCAGCAGTCCTCACTGCTGAGGCGTATGGTATTCCCTGATGTCGTTTGCTTTCCTCAATATTCAAATTTAGTATTTTGATAATGATAGCAACTTAGGGAAAACTACTTTTTACCACACATCACTGACCAGTCTTGGTAGAAGGCTGCTTTATTTAAAGAAAATATAGGATTTTCTGGAAAAGACTCTAATACTCTGAAACCTCTTAAACTATTACTTTATTAAGTTATTTGAATGAAATGTCACTAAATGCTTATGAACTCACCAACATTTGTAAAAATGTTGATACTCGCTTTTCAAATAACTTGTAATCTCAGGTCAGCAATTAGACAGGTACATCCCCCGGAGCTGCTGATGAAGATGGCTTAGTACCTTGCTGTACTTATTATATTAAATGTATTACTTCGATACTATGTAATGTAACCATGTAAAATTATTACTATTAATGCAATGTATTGTTGTACTTTGATTACTATAGGCATGTGTTGTGATACTTGACATGACGTCATCCACCCCAGAACGTTTCCGCCGTTCCGGTTTTGGGGTGTGACAGATTGGTATCAGAGCATTGTTTATAGTGAGCTAAGTATATCAATTCATAAAAGATATACAGCCAATAAATACAATGGGATAAAACACTCTGACCAAGAATTATACTTTAAAATATAACCATATTTTACCAAAGTATAATAACATCCAAAATCTAAGTACTCGAACAAAAGTATCACAAGAAGAACAATAATAAAAGTTTTCGGATGTTGAGAACTACAGTCAAACCTGGGCAGTTATGTAATCGTAAGCTGGGATAAATGTAACCTGATCAACTACATTTATCCGAGATGCGATGAACGTGTGCTTGGGAGTGATAGTGGTGTGCAGCAGATCTGAAACATACCAAATAGGAATTCTAGAGCCAAACATAAAGTTAAAATACTATAGGAGTATTTTAGAACGCTAAAAGATCCACACTAATCCCAGAATCATAATCAGAAGATAAGACTCAATCAAGAATTAAAATACCATGGGGGTATTTTAGAATCTATAAACAACCTTGCGTGAATAACTAAAAAGACCCTTATTGATATACCTACAACTACAGAGGGTGTACTTCCAAGATTTTATATAATAAGGATCCCATAGGCTAAGAATGTGTGGTTTCGCTCTGTTTCCTTTTCCTCGTTGGGATGTGGTCCTAGAGTAGTATCACATATTCGAAGGCCTATCGAATCTAAGCTATATAGGATTTGTATACCCTGTGTAATCGTAGCAAGACTCGATATGGATCATACAGTGAAATGTTAATAATCCCTTAGGATTCTTTAGACATTTCCATTCTCGCGCGAACCCTGTAGAAAACCCTACCCACTTCAGTGCTTGACAGAAGAGTTGATTCCGACCCTGAGGAGATTCATTGAGAAGATTTCCTATTCGGAAATAAATGAACTGGGTCGAGACTATTGAATGCACCAAGTGCCCATATTCTCTTAGGGACAGTGGTGAGAGATTCGCCTAAACTTCGGAGATTCCCAGTCATCCATCATGAAGTGATGACACCCGTAGTTGGAATCAGAAGGAAGGCGGAGTAGAAATTTGATATGTCCATATGAGAAGATAACCCTAGGAAACTACCCCAAAGGAAGCCAACGCCAATTCTAGTCAAAGATACGAGGCAGACCGAGGGAGCTAGTACATGGAACCCGGGAATTGTCTTTTCCTCGTATTCGTCACGATAATTCACCCTTAAAATGATGCAATTTAGTGAGTTAGTGGTTACACTACTCACGCTATGTGTTAGGTAAATCGTCGTTTCCCGTTGCCAGATACACGATTAGGGCGGATCCCCGCATCTCTATTGAGAGAATTTTAGCCATCTGCCCTTGTGAGCCTCTCTTTCCATGATTTCGTTCCGAACCGTTCTCAATTCTCTCCAGGCCGGAGAGTGAAACCTTTCCCCGGTATACATGTAACTTAGTAGGAATGACTCGCATCTTATGGCCTTTTTCCGATACTCATACTCCTACATCGATTACCAGGACTACATCATAGGGATGTAGGTCAACGTTCAAACAACCAGTACCCGAGGCACGGGAAAATTTATGCCTAATACGTTCAGGACAGAAATGTCCAGGGTTAACCATCTTCTCTCATTACCTTGTATTCCCTTCCGTGTAGGAAAAGCCATGCCACCGAAGAAGCGTAACCAATCCACAAGCAAGAAACCTGCTCTCTTATTCGATGAAGTTACTTTCCAAGCTGCAGTCTCAGCAGCCGTAGCAGCTGTCATGACTCACCTGAATGCTAACAACGCCAATGTTAGCAAGGGCCCTGTCGGGATTTCCAATCCTGGCAATGGACGACAGCAACCCACTCTTCCACACTCAGCCACCCAAGAACCTCCACTGAACCCACTAAAGAGAAAACTCAAGATAGAGGAGGGAAGTACCTCGGCTCCAGGACCTTCCAAAGAGCAACGAGCTGAGGCAGTCGATACCCCTGTAAATCCTTCCCTCCCGACCTCAAGAAGACCATACCTAGGAGACCTTCCCCACTGCAGCAAGTGCAGCTACCATCATCATGGTACCTGCCGGGAACTCTATTGTGCTAGGTGCCACATGCTGGGGCATACTGCTCGTGTCTGCAGAACCCCGGTTGAGTTCATTACACCAACCACCAATGTGGCGACCCGTATAGTTTGCCACCTATGCGGTAAAATGGGACACTTTAAGAGGGATTGCCCAACTGAAGAGAAAGACAAAGACACAGAAGGAGCCTGACACTACTGCTTAGGATGAAGCAACAAGGAAACTCGTTAGATTTTTGGTACGTCCCTCGACCCCGGATAACTAAGCTAAGAACAATAAAAGACTACTTCAAGAATAAATTCTTTCCAGTAAGGCGAAAGTCGCAGCACTGTTATAAAAGTTAAAATTCATTAGGTAAAACTATGATGGCTAAACATATACGTTACGGCCATGTATATTTGAGATGGACAGACCTAGAGTGAGCGAATGCCGCCTCATTTCCTGTTCCTTGTTTGGTTGTGGATTTAGGGCGGGGTCGCTCAGTCAACAGTCCTCCCCACCTTAAATATACATGACTAGTATATGTGAGGTGATTGTAGAAATGCCTCGTGAGAATCCATTCAAGAAAAGATACTCTATTCGGAAACACTTAGAACTCTCTATACTTCCGCGTCGACTCTATCGGTCCAAGTATCCGCGGTAGCGATATATAGGACGAAACCCGAGACGCCTAGAACTTGTGTGCCTGTTTGGCACATGACTCTATCGATCTTCACTTTATATCATGTCGGAGTGTGCCAACTTCGACGACTCTATTGATCATGGTTTGACTTCGTGCAACCATGTGTACATTCTTCATGCTGTGAGCTTTCTCCATGGCCATATCGGCAAATAAAGGTTCCTCCGAACCCGAACCTAACACAAATAATCACATCTAATGCAATTCGTCAATTGTCCCTCTTATCTCAAACCTTCCGAAGTACTCAAGTGAGGGTACCCCACGCCGTCGACCGACCCCTCATAGTCAAATGAACACCGAAGTGAAAGGCACTGCAGATACCTCAGAAAACGACAACCATCCGAGGCATACTCCATAGAGTCCCCTGGGAGACCCTTCTCACCTCGCACATCAGGTTCGTGAACCAAGAGAATAGAACTCATGAGGCTGACCACTACAACCAGGTATATTGTTGGCTTCCATCAAGTATTGGCGGTTAGGCCAAGCATGAGCTCTACCACGAACCTCTTCGCAAAACACTTTCACCCCATTCGATAACATAGGAGCAGAAATCAAGAGAACTACTGCTGATTGAGCTAGTAAGTTCCGAGTGAAGAGACCCTATACCCACTAGATTTGACTTAGACCGAGAAAACTTAGAACCTTCGGAAGAGTAGTTGCAATTGATGCTCTGACTACTCAGGCACCTTGCCCACCCAGCTATAGGCAGGTAGTGCTTTCTCACAAGGAGGAAATCGTTGTCGCCTTGTGGATGATGAATTATATTCTCCGAAGTAAACACTAGGATACCGAGAACCACAGGATAACCTTCACAGCCAAGAATACTTGGTCAAGTGCGAAGGTAGTTGCATTAAATCTCAGAACCCGGATCCCGAAGAGATTATGGACTCGACACCAGCTTTGGTGTTAGTCGAGGGATTATGCAGGAGCACGCACTTTCCACGCTAGAATAAACCACAGTCTTAGAGATTCCTTGGACTAATACTATCTCAAGTAGAGATAGTAGGACCACCTCCGGAGATAGTCCAACACTCGTCTGGTGAAGCCCTATCTCCCCAATTCTCAGGGTTTCTGTATCTCAAGCGTTGTTGATGCAGGTCCATTTTGCACAAGCTTGGGATAGACACTCTATAGCAAACCGATAACCATAATCGCGCAACCCACTTGACGATCTAGGAAGCCTCTATCAACCAGTTGAAAGAAAGCATGAAACTGGAGACCACTTGAGATTCCTAAGAACCAACCCGAAGGACTACACTACCAGTACGAGAGAGAACGTTAGGAACTTCAGAATGGCAATCACGCCAGTGATGATCTTGCCATAAAAGTACAGTATGTTCTAAGTACTGAAAGGCTCTACCCTTCCGAGAGCGTAGGACCATCCGAGAATACTCATGGAGACTTGGTCCAACCCTTTCCAGGCTGCCACTACCTTCAGAGATGCCACCAGATTCACACCCGATCGATCCACTTCTTAGAATTGATATGTGATTTCCTGACAACACTCTTCGCGCCTCACTCACCTTGATAAAATCCATCGAGAACCCTGACTTCATAGATACACAAGTCGGAACCCGCTAGTTACACTAGACAGAATGCGCATCCCGTATGTGAAGGTCTGTGAGAAAGACAAACACAGACTAGGAATCACTTGGGAATGCGAGGGCAACCATATAGGAAGTACTCCCTTACCTCTACTCGGCAATTCATACCTACTTCCTTGCCTAGACCTGAATTTCGGGACGAAATTCCCTCTAACGGGGGGATGATGTGACAATCCAAGTTGTCCCGTTACATTTCCCCATTACCGTTAACGGAATATGCCACTGTATAAAAGTTCCGTTAATTAGAGGGCGTCAGTTTAATAAACATTTCCATTTGATTACCTTTAACATGCCGTTAAGTCGTGATAAAAGGAAATAAAAACACAGGACACACATTTTCATTCATTTAAAAAATGTCAAGTTTTATTATTACGACCACTAAATCGGGTGCGACCAAAAGCCCCGTTTAACGGCAGTATCGGGTAAAATTCCACTGAGCGCCGACTGTGAAACCTATATATGGGTGAGTGGAGTCCATTGGAGACTTTTTACACCCTCTCTCTATACTCTCCCTCTAGACCCGTTTTCGCCCCGAATTCGCAACCAAACGCTTCCAAATTGTAAGTCCGCTTACCCTAGCTTATTCTAAGCGTATTGATTTATGTTTAAAGCCCAAAAACCATCCAAGAAGGCATAGGATAAGGAGTTTACAGCCCAAGAACATTCTAGGGCCGTAAACCCCTAAAAAGGTGCTAAATATGCCTTTAAACTTGACCATAAGCTTAGAAACTATTAGGGGATATAGCCTAGGGGTGTTTAAACACTAAAATGCATGGATTTAGGACTCAAAGAAGAGTTTACGGCCCAAGCACATGCTTAGGCCGTAAACTCCACAAGTCATGGTCCCAAATGTGCACCAAACTCATCCTAGGGCTTATTACATAATTTAGGGACTTATTCCTAATGGCCTTAGACTCCCTAAATCATGCCCAAAAGTGTGATTTTGCCCCCCTAATGGCCTTAGACATTTACCATAAAATACTAGGAGGGGATCTAAGGACTTAAACCCAAGAAAATGAGGGATTTCTTGGAGTTTACGGCCCAAGCATTTATCTAGGCCGTAAACTCCCCAAAACCCCCTCAAATGTTGGTTTTAACCACCCAAAATAGCATCCAACTTCATAAGAAAATTCTAGAAAGGCATTAGAGGCTTGAAACTTCACAAATCACTAAGGGTGAGAGTTTACGGCCGTAAACTCCCTTGGGAGAGTTCTTAGGCCGTAAACTCCAATAAAATACCCTTAGAGGCCTCAATTCCATTCATGCCTTTTGAGAAAAGTGTTTAGAATAAATCAAGGAACAAGCTAGAAGCATCAAACACCAAGGATTATGACCTTGGGAGTTTACGGCCGTAAACTCCCTTAGGTTGGGTCGTAAACTCCTTGTTTGGTCAATATTGATGCTTTAAACCCCCTTACACCCTTGATACTTGAGTATAGCAAAGTCCCACAGCTGATAGGAGACCCTTAGCACCCTTAAACGCTACCCGGGACCCCAAACACTCAACCAAAAGTGTTTTCCACTCCTTTGAGTGTGTATAATTGTTTAATTAGTATATTATATGCTAATTGTATGTGAACATATGTTATCATATGTTAAAATAGGTCCTTGTGTGTGTTCAAGTCCTTGCATGACCCCGAACGCCTAAACGGCACTACCGTCGGACCTACTTACACCAGGTGAGTTCATACCCCTGAATGAACCTTTTGAATGCTTTTAAATGTTTTATAGGGGGGATTACAAGTTAAACATGCTAGTTATCATATCAATCACATGTGATTGATAACCCGTATGCACAAGATTTTACCACTGTACACTGTTTTACCGAGTAGGACACTGTAAATGGCTTTCAAAAAGGGTTTTTAAATTGTTCAAGTTCTTAGTTATATTGCTTATCAAAGATTCATTTTCAAAATGATTTATAAAAGATTCCCAAAGATTTCTAAAAGTTTTCACACTTATTTTATCAAAGAATACAAATGCGATTTTCCTGAGTAATAAGGTTTCAAAGGTTCATGAATACTTTTAATTGTTAATTACTGCTGCTTCGCTTATACTTATTTTATACTCCTACTCTGTAATGCTTTCGCTTATACCTGAAGTCACTTATACCTGATGACACTTATATACTTATTCACCCTCTTACTTGGCGATACGAGCCTACTTCGCTTATACTTGAGATCGACTTTACTTCACTTATACTTGATACGCTCTTACTTCACCTGTTGTCATCTCTAATTGCGATGCGCTTATACTTATTCGACATTTATACTTCACTTGCGACCGCTCTTACTTCACTTATTAGGCACTCCTACTTCACGAGAATCACTTTCACTTGATACCCACTCATGCATAGTTAGATGTATGTCTGTGCTTGTGTAGACACATGTAAATAATGGTTGAAGGACTTAGGAAGGTTTGTCCACCCTATTTCCTTTTCTTCGTTGAGATGTGGTCTGGTGGGATCGGATATCCATCCGAAGATCGTTTGATTCATTAGTTATATACTATGTTTACGAGCTTAGACATACGAGTTATTCCAGTCAATTCAGTTAAGAGTCTCAACCCCTATTTTATACTTTCGTTAGAAACCCACTATTGGAAAGTCTCTACCTCTAGTCCAGCACTTTCATTAGAAACCCACTATTTGGGATGCATCTTCGGGACGCGGCCTTCTCCGTCGTCTAGTTGATAACCAGAGTCTCCTGTAGGGAGAGCGGACATTATGTGTATAGGCCTATACGGGATTGACAACCCCGCACCCTGACTGCTAGCTACAGTCCACGGCCCACATAGCCAAGGGGTGACAAATGTCACATTAAATAGATGCTTGTAGGGCGTCTGGAACTCTAGTTAGTATGGTTACGAGTATCCTGTTGTCATCTCTACTTGCGATGCGCTTATACTTATTCGACATTTATACTTCACTTGCGACCGCTCTTACTTCACTTATTAGGCACTCCTACTTCACGAGAATCACTTTCACTTGATACCCACTCGTGCATAGTTAGATGTATGTCTGTGCTTGTGTAGACACATGTAAATAATGGTTGAAGGACTTAGGAAGGTTTGTCCACCCTATTTCCTTTTCTTCGTTGAGATGTGGTCTGGTGGGATCGGATATCCATCCGAAGATCGTTGGATTCATTAGTTATATACTATGTTTACGAGCTTAGACATACGAGTTATTCCAGTCAATTCAGTTAAGAGTCTCAACCCCTATTTTATACTTTCGTTAGAAACCCACTATTGGAAAGTCTCTACCTCTAGTCCAGCACTTTCATTAGAAACCCACTATTTGGGATGCATCTTCGGGACGCGGCCTTCTCCGTCGTCTAGTTGGTAACCAGAGTCTCCTGTAGGGAGAGCGGACATTATGTGTATAGGCCTATATGGGATTGACAACCCCGCACCCTGACTGCTAGCTACAGTCCACGGCCCACAAGGCCAAGGGGTGACAAATGTCACATTAAATAGATGCTTGTAGGGCGTCTGGAACACTAGTCAGTATGGTTACGAGTATCCTGGGTTGCCTTATAATTCATGGCTTTAAGGTAACGGTAGTTCGTCACCAATTTACACTGTATGCTGATGTCACTTTTCAGAGTCGCACTGTTTTGACCTTGCTAGCTGTATCTTTCATTTGATACTGTCTAGGGTCTATAGTCTCTGTTTTGACCTTGCTAGCTGTATCTTTCATTTGATACTGTCTAGGGTCTATAGTCTCTATTTTGACCTTGCTAGCTGTATCTTTCATTTGATACTGTCTGGGGTCTATAGTCTCTGTTCCAACCTTGCTAGCTGTATCTTTCATTTGATACTGTTTGGGGTCTATAGTCTCTGTTTCGACCTTGCTAGCCGTATCTTTCATTTGATACTGTCTGGGGTCTATAGTCTCTGTTTCGACCTTGCTAACTGTATCCTTCATTTGATACTGTCAGGGGTCTGTAGTCCTTGTTTTGACCTTGCGAGATGTACTTTTCATTTGGTATCGTCTTCGGTCTATATTCACTGTTTTTGACCTTACTAGCTGTACCTTTCACCTAGTACCTTCTGGGGTCTGTGTCTCCCCTTAGTTAGACTGAACCAGGCGTATCATTTGATTGATACCTCCCTGGAGTCTATGGTTCTTGCCTTAGTCAGCAGTCCTCACTGCTGAGGCGTATGGTATTCCCTGATGTCGTTTGCTTTCCTCAATATTCAAATTTAGTATTTTGATAATGATAGCAACTTAGGGAAAACTACTTTTTACCACACATCACTGACCAGTCTTGGTAGAAGGCTGCTTTATTTAAAGAAAATATAGGATTTTCTGGAAAAGACTCTAATACTCTGAAACCTCTTAAACTATTACTTTATTAAGTTATTTGCATGAAATGTCACTAAATGCTTATGAACTCACCAACATTTGTAAAAATGCTGATACTCGCTTTTCAAATAACTTGTAATCTCAGGTCAGCAATTAGACAGGTACATCCCCCGGAGCTGCTGATGAAGATGGCTTAGTACCTTGCTGTACTTATTATATTAAATGTATTACTTCGATACTATGTAATGTAACCATGTAAAATTATTACTATTAATGCAATGTATTGTTGTACTTTGATTACTATAGGCATGTGTTGTGATACTTGACATGACGTCATCCACCCCAGAACGTTTCCGCCGTTCCGGTTTTGGGGTGTGACAGTTTATGGCAGTAAACTAGGAGTTTACGGCAGTAAACTCTTACATGCCCTTTCCTTATGTGTATTAAGGTCTTAAATGGAAGGGTATAAAGTTCTATGCATTTTTCCAAGCCATATAGGGGAGTTAGCGCATCATTTTGCCTCTTTAAGGGAGTTTACGGCCCATGGACCAATCCTTGGGGGGGGGGGGGGGGGTTTATGGCCATAAACTCCTATGTCCATAGTTTATTTAATGTTAAATGCCCTAACTTCAATGGTGGTTGCTATTAGACATTTACCCAAACCGTAGGAGGTGTTTGAGGGCAATTCTAACACCTTAAAAAGTGTTCACGGCCCTTGAAGAGTGGTTTATGGTCCAAGAGTGCTCTTGGGCCATAAACTCATGTTTACTCTCCATATAATAAGGTTTTGGTGTTCTAAGCTCGTACATGCAAGTCTACAAGTCATATCTAAGCCTTAGGAGTGATTTGGAAGGGTTTTGGGGCTTCAAAACCCCACTTATGGGTGTTTACAGTCCAAGAGTGTTCTTGGGCCGTAAACACATGATTTGGGCCCTATTGGATGTCTTAAACACGAATTTGCATGTTAAATTAGCTAAACAACAAGTTAGGGTAGATCACTTACTAGCTTGGGGCTCGAAATGGGCGGTTTTTGGATCGAAAGCAACTTGTAGAGAAAGAGTGTAGAGAGAGGGTGAAAAGTCTCAAATGAAGTCCACTCACCCTTATATAGGGGTTTGAGTTTGTGGCTCGGTGAAAATCTAGCTGATACTGACATTAAACGGGGCTTTTGGTCGCACCCGATTAAATGGTCGTATTTTTACTTGGTTGTAACTAAAACTTTTCAAGGAATTATTGAGGGTGTTTCTAAATTTTTTCAACCCTTACGAAGTCATAATAAGTCCCAATTTAATTAACCTAGTCCAAAAGGTTAACAGACAATTAATAAAGCGGTTTTATTAACGAAAGATGTGGTTAAAAATGACGGGATAAATTTCGGGTTTTCACATATACAATATGAAGAATGGAGGAATATATGATCCCTTATCTAAAGGACAGGCTTCTGATAAGATCAGAGTTGACAGCGGCTTTTGAAAGCTACGATTGCTAATCAGGATCTGAGGTTATACACATAATAATTATTAGACTTATCCAAGTGGGAGACTGTTGGATTAGAGTCTAAGTCCCTAACTATTTTGGTATGTACTTGACCCGATTGTGCATGGTCCTTTTGGATTGCCTTCACACTGGTGACTAGATAGGATGATTGTTGAGGAGAGAGGCTGGTTTATTGTTAAGAATAATAAATTAGGGTATAAATATGATTTGTTAATATATTATATGAATAATATATTAATTTGGAATCATATTATTAATTAGTATTTAATCAGAAATTAATTTAGAATTAATTTTGGGATTAAAGGAACTGACTGAAAGTGCAGGGGCTATTTTGTAATTATTCAATAGTTGAGGATTTGGGCCATTAGATCACCTTTATTAAGGCTTGAAGGAAAATCCTAGAAGGATCTAGGAGTTTTTGTCCAAGGGGTTAAGGAAAGGAGTCCATGGACTTGCTTAGGCCCTAAGCTAAGGGATTAGGGTTTACACCTTGAAACCCTAGTTAGCCTTAAGTATAAATAGAACCCTAAGGCACTAAGATTTTGTCCAAGCCTTGGGAAAACCTAAAAGGGACGAAATCTAGGGCAAGATACCCTTATCTCCTCTCTCCCATATTCATCCTTTCACCTAGTGTGTTTGTGTGCCATTAGAAGCATTACACTTATGGTACTTGCTTTCAAGAGCTAAGGAAATTCAAGGAACTAGTTGTTATTGCAATATAACAAAAAAATGTGTGTATTCTATTTTATATATGAATTTCAAAAATAATAGTAGCATGCCAGGTTCTTTTTGTGTTCATAAAGTTGTATAACTAATAGTGAAAACATAGATCCAACTCTAGGGTTGCATGCACACATAGGATTATTTGTATAAAACTCATCACTAAGCAGCCCATGGACCCCTTCTAGAACATGCCTTGGACGATTTCTAATGGGCTTCCCCATAGAATTTGTAACACCGTAAATTTCAAAACAATTTTTCATTTAAAATGATCGTTTAATTCTTAGGAACACTTGTTTAAAATCTCATTTATAATCGAATTACAAAACATAACTCCATTTTCACTTGTATAGAAAACCAGGATCCTCCAAAACATGACTCTTCTCTGGTGTGTACAATCAAGCCGGTGTCGTCCCGTGAACCTGAGAAACCTGAAACACATAACACAAAACACTGTAAGCACGAAGCTTAGTGAGTTCCCCAAAATACCACACATAACACATATTAGCCACTCGAGGCTATAACTCTGTGGGTCCGTGGACCCTGCTCTGTGAACCCTCTGGTTCTAACTCTGTGAACCTTCTGGTTCTAACTCTGGGAACCCTCCGGTTCCAACTTTGTAAACATGCACAACATAAATTACATATAAATAATGCAGTACAACACATAACATACATAGCATACAAATACTCTGTCACATAACTCTGGTTACCTACTCAAGGTAAAGTATAGTGAGAAGACTCACCTCGCGTATCTCGATAACTAGCAAAATCCCGGAAATCACTCGTGCTCGATCCTCCGAGCTATAATCCTCCTATTACATAATATAACTCTAATTAACACTTTCTCAACTAGGGTTGACTACCCCTATCAAGTCAACACTGGTCAACTCCGGTCAACGGTCAACGATCAACTTTGACCGGACTCGGTGAGTGCACTAGGCGACTCGGCGAGTCTAGACGTTTTCACCAACTCTCTAAGATTCCCTTGCTACACGTCGAGTACTCCCCCTGACTCGACGAGTTCCACCTGGAAGAATCGCGGGGCCACCCCGACTCAACTCGCCGAGTCTCAAGAACAACTCGGCGAGTCCCAGTTCGACTCAGTCCTCCTGACAACACTCTCTAACTCGCCCTGACTCACCGAGTCAACCCATAACCCAGCAGGACCATTCTAAGGCAATCTTCAAGCTACTCGCCGAGTCTGTTCATCAGACTCGGCGAGTCCATGCCATGCAACCACTCAAACTTGCCTCTAAGGTCGGATCTGCTCCGACAATTCATAGATCTGGCCTTCCTAGACTGATTCATCACGTAAAGTCCTTATCTTGGTGTTCATAACACACCCCATGGCTCATAAATGGTGTTTTGACCTAAGGCATAAGGATTCCAATCCAAAACCTCCATTGATTCACAAAAAACTTGGGCAAAGGGACACTCTGGACCTCCAAGGGTCCAGATCTATGGTCTAAATCGCTTAAGGGACCAAGGGAGCACTAGATCTAGCCACAAAAGGGCTCAATAAACCCTAAATCAATGTAAACATCAACATAGAAGAGGATAGCTCGAAGATATTACCACAATAACGATGCTCTGGACTCCAAACTCTCAGAAATCGCTCCTCTTGCTTTCCCCTTAGCTGATCCTCCCTTTCCCTTGCAAGATGACACCTCAAAGATCAATAATGGCCTCCTACTTTGCTCCAAACACTCACACTCGATTAGGGTTTCACTCAAGGGAATGGTGAGCACAAATGACGGCCATAAGGCCCTTTAAATAGGTCCCAAACCCGAGAAATTAGGGTTTCATTAAACAGCGCGGACTCGCCGAGTCCATACCTTGGACTTGCCGAGTCTAGGCGCGAACCCGCGTCCAGAATCGCGACCCTACTCGGCGAGTCTGACCATGGACTCGCCGAGTCACTCTTTCTCAAATTACTCTTTTAGCCCTTCAACTCTACTCTTGATATTTCGGGATGTTACAATTCTCCCCCACTTAAATTAGGCTTCGTCCTCGAAGCCTACAGCAATTCAACTCCGAAGCTACTCCCACAACGCGCCACCTGGCCTCAACCAGACCAGGTCCCTCGAGGCATACCCATCGAAACTCGAACACACTTTCTCTTTCCTTACGGTGTCCTGACCACTGTCTCGATTCGGGCACCGACTGTACCCTCTGATAATCACACTCAACAACCGAGGATTACCCATGATGCATCACTGCCCCCATATCTCAACAATCACTCGACCCATAAGGGCTAGAAAAACAAGAACCATCGGATCCCCGATCCGAATCCCACTCTACCCATTCCGCGACGATGGAAGGGCCCATCCTCAATCTCAGAGCAACTCCCACGAGTTCTCCTCTTGCAATCACATACACATGCTGAACTAGCTCCAACACCCTCAAGTTGGAAAACCAGATACACTGATGATATCCTCAAACATCCCCTTAGGATGAACCACTGATACATACCCAATACCCTGATCAGAATCACACTGAGAGTCCAGGATTCTCTCCCTGTATCCCTTCCGAGCCTCCTGGCTCTACACCCACGGAATCCCTTCCGCGTCCTCAGCAGACATCCCATCATGATGTCATTCCATACCACTGTCACAGACACCGCGTTCAACCTCCATACTCCAAATCATCCATTCGCACTACTACCTTCACTTCCGTGAACCAACACTTCCCCCCCTGGGGTTACATACCTTTCTCTTCCCTTACCTAGGGAAATCCACTTGACAACCTTTCCACTACTCCATGTATCACACATGCTCTGGATCTGCTCGCAAGGACTCTCGGGTCCATGCGCTACCTCTCCTCAGCAAATGAAGGTCCGACACCTCCTCCCATACAACAGCTCAAAGGGAGGCATACCAATGCACTAATGATGGCTGTTGATATAGGACAACTCAATCAAGGATAATTACGTGCCGCAATTCCCTCCGAAATCTAATACACATGCCCGAAGCATGACTTCGAGCGTCTGAATCGCTCACTCGCTCTGAAGTGTCCTCAGACAACCTCATGATAAGCTCTAGCTCATTTCTCATATCCCTCTTCGAGACTGAGCACCAGGTCAGCTTTTGACTCCACAACTGAGCCTCCAAATGTCACCCATAACATGATCCAAATATCTCACTAACTTTTCCCCGTGACCACTATCCCTTCTCAGTGACACACAAGTCACAAAATTTTCCTTTCCTCATGCGGGAAAAAAAAGGTACAATCCAACCGAGGATCGTCTCAACTCTGATCTCTGGTTTCTGCTGCGCATATCCCTGGCGCATCTCACCGCATTTCCCGACCGAGACGGAGACCCCAGTCTCGCCCCCGGTTCAACACCCAGGCTCCAAAAACTCAATACTCGGGCTACTCAAGCCCAAAACTCTTCCACATCATACACTGATCGGATAACATTCCATCATCACATTCTCTTGCCATCTAGTGAGTACTACGGCTCCCCGCAGTATCACGACACCCTCTTACTAGTGAGTACTACGGCTCCCCGCAGTATCACAACACCCTCTGACTAGTGAGTACTATGGCTCCCTACAGTATCACAACACCCTCTGACTAGTGAGTACTACGGCTCCCCGCAGTATCACAACACCCTCTGACTAGTGAGTACTACGACTCCCCGCAGTATCACAACACCCTCTGACCCCACTAGCTCATGCTCCGCAGACTATCATAGGCAGCTACCCATACTCGACTCGAATATGCATCACAGACTCTGGAGGTCATCGACATAACAAATGCCCACCCTTGCGAAGATCCACTCTCTCAAATAATCTCCCTGGATGCCCATACTCGAAGGGCTCCCACTAGATCCATAGATACCTGATATACCACAAGTTGATTCAATTCAAGATTCACGAGTAACTCCGAAATAAAGATATCATACCCGGATACCTCGGAATACCCCAACAGAACATCGCAAGATCCTGCCACAACCACTGGTCTCCTGCCCCAAGCATCATATAGACACAATAATACATTTCCTCTGAACCCCATAATTAGATCTGTATTTTTCCAAATTGCAAATTCGGTGCATCCAATTTCTCGGTTGGAATACGAGAAAACGCTGACGCTACGAAATACACTGATAATTCTCCGAAACCCTTTTTCCACCGCTCAAAATCCAAGCAAGGATACACATACCGACCCGGGAGTTGGCTGCCCAATCATTCTCTATCTACTTGCAACAACACTGACCACCAAACACCTGCCGTGGAGACATTCATCCTTCTCAACAAGTACTTCCCGCATTAACTCACTCTGACCCCTTTCCTCGATCACCGACATCTCTAGTTTCATGATTTCTTACAGCAGATCTCTATACTCCACTTATAACTGCTCTTGACAAATCTCTGCTTTCTTACATACTGTACCCGGTTCTCCCCCACTTAGGGTTCGAACCATCACCAATTAGCACGCAACCAACCCACAACTATTTTTCACCAGCGAAATCGCACCTGCCCTAGGAAAGTGCTACACGATGCCCGATAATCTCCGTCTTAAGGAAATCAATCGACCTCATATACTCTGAACCTCTGATGAACTCCTCAAGAACTTCTCATCACGACTGCTTCTAGTCGTTCCAAATCTCGTACCAATCTAGCACTAAGCAACTCAACTGCTCAATAACATCCCTGGCTCATAGACTGAACTGCAAAATCATCGTACCTCTCACCTCAACTCATCAACCAACGCTCCAACACCGGGATCGTCCCAAGAACAGGGACCCACTCCCATATTCAACACCCAACATAGATAGAAAACTCTCTGCACTACTAAACTCGACTGAACTCCCCACTGATACCATTACAACACATCCTACTATACTCAAATAGGTGTAGTGTGGTCCTCGACTACCTCAGTCCCAACTGACTGTTTGCTCATGATAAGTCACTGCCTCGCGGCACACATGCTACCTGCTACACTGGGGGAAAATCATCATTAATGACGACCTGTAGGGTTTACCTACAAACCCAAAACGCAAACATCATACTTCTCATATTTGCACATGAACATAATCAGGACCACCCAAATCATAGAAGGTGACATCTCCTTTATCGACTAATCGCTCAACTCAGATCGAAATTCTCCCTTCTCACTGACTCCTTACTAAAATACTCTGAGAGGCTCTCGATCTCCCTCTCAAGGGATGCCTCTCCGAACTCAATCATAACCGGATAGCCGGAGAACCACCAGCGTCATTCCCTACAAACCATGGTATTCATTCCATGACCTCTCTTCTCAATATGCTCCGGTGTATGGTACTCGAACCATAACATCACTCCTCCATCCGCTCCGATGTATGGTACTCGAACCATAACATCACTCCTCAATCCACTCCGATGTATGGTACTCGAACCATAACATCTCCCCTCAATCCGCTCCGATGTATGGTACTCGAACCATAACATCTCTCCTCAATCCGCTCTGATGTATGGTACTCGAACCATAACATCACTCCTCCATCCGCTCCGATGTATGGTACTCGAACCATAACATCACTCCTCAATCCGCTCCGATGTATGGTATTCGAACCATAACATCACTCCTCAATCCGCTCCGATGTATGGTACTCGAACCATAACATCACTCCTCAATCCGCTCCGATGTATGGTACTCGAACCATAACATCTCTCCTCAATCCGCTCCTTAGAACCTTCAGAATGCTCCCTGTATCAAGTATGGGTCCTCTGCTTTCAGTAGTACGGGCCCATACTACCTGCCACATCTACCCATACTTTCCACACGGACCATCCCAGAGCTCCTAAGTAGCTGCTCGACCTGATCTTTCACCAATCCTATCGCGCGTGCTCACTCCCCAGCGAAATTCTCTACTCTACCAGCGCACTCATCTGGCTAGGGTTACTCCCTAGGCTCTTCCTTGGTCCTCCCACTTCTTTGCTATCAGCTGCTGAAGAGCTCCTAATGATGCCAGCCATCTACCTCCTGAATATCGTCATATTCACTTGGTAGCTAACTCCCATCATCGAGAGTTCCACAAAGCACAAAGCAAGCAGCATTCGAGCATTGAAGAATACATAGAACTCACTCGCGGTGATAACTCCACTTTCTCGGCTCATCCTCGAAAGTACCACCGGACTCTGCAACTCTACCCCTCATGGGTTCTAACTGGATACTCTCACTCATCACATACTCAAAAGCATAACACATATAACAACAAGTCCTAGGCTAAGGCATCACAGATCAGGCCACTCTAGTCCTAAGATGTGAAATACCTAGCCTGCCTCTATCATGCAATAATATCTCATAAAGTGCATCATAAATATCTCATAACACAAAAGTAAGGGTATTTTGGTAAATCACCGTTCGGGCTCTGGCTGATTGTACACACTGCTCTTTCTTGCTTTCTTTTTGAATTCTTATTCACTTTTAGAAAATTATTTCTTTGAAAACTTTTCTTACTTCCTCAGTTTGAGTCCAGACTTACCCGAAGGCGCATCCGAATCCCTCAAACCAAGGCTCTGATACCAACTTGTAACACCGTAAATTTGAAAACAATTTTTCATTTAAAATAATCGTTTATTTCTTAGGAACACTTGTTTAAAATCTCATTTATAATCGAATTACAAAAAATAACTCCATTTTCACTTGTATAGAAAACCAGGATCCTCCAAAACATGACTCTTCTCTGGTGTGTACAATCAAGCCGATGCCGTCCCGTGAACCTGAGAAACCTGAAACACATAACACAAAACACTGTAAGCACGAAGCTTAGTGAGTTCCCCAAAATACCACACATAACACATATTAGCCACTCGAGGCTATAACTCTGTGGGTCCGTGGACCCTGCTCTGTGAACCCTCTGGTTCTAACTCTGTGAACCTTCCGGTTCTAACTCTGGGAACCCTCCGGTTCCAACTCTGTAAACATGCACAACATAAATCACATAGAAATAATGCAGTACAACACATAACATACATAGCATACAAATACTCTGTCACATAACTCTGATTACCTACTCAAGGTAAAGTATAGTGAGAAGACTCACCTCGCGTATCTCGATAACTAGCAAAATCCCGGAAATCACTCGTGCTCGATCCTCTGAGCTATAATCCTCCTATAACACAATATACCTCTAATTAACACTTTCTCAACTAGGGTTGACTACCCCTATCAAGTCAACACTGGTCAACTCCGGTCAACGGTCAACGGTCAACTTTGACCGGACTCGGCGAGTGCACTAGGCGACTCGGCGAGTCTAGACGTTTTCACCAACTCTCTAAGATTCCCTTGCTACACGTCGAGTACTCCCCCTGACTCGACGAGTTCCACCTGGAAGAATCGCGGGGCCACCCCGACTTAACTCGTCGAGTCTCAAGAACAACTCGGCGAGTCCCAATTCGACTCAGTCCTCCTGACAACTCTCTCTAACTCGCCCTGACTCACCGAGTCAACCCATAACCCGGAAGGACCATTCTAAGGCAATCTTCAAGCTACTCGCCGAGTCTGTTCATCAGACTCGGTGAGTCCATGCCATGCAACCACTCAAACTTGCCTCTAAGGTCAGATCAGCTCCCACAATTCATAGATTTGGCCTTCCTAGACTGATTCATCACGTAAAGTCCTTATCTTGGTGTTCATAACACACCCCATCGCTCATAAATGGTGTTTTGACCTAAGGCATAAGGATTCCAATCCAAAACCTCCATTGATTCACAAAAAGCTTGGGCAAAGGGACACTCTGGACCTCCAAGGGTCCAAATCTATGGTCTAAATCGCTTAAGGGACCAAGGGAGCACTAGATCTAGCCACAAAAGGGCTCAATAAACCTTAAATTGATGTAAACATCAACATAGAAGAGGATAGCTCGAAGATATTACCACAATAACGAGGCTCTGGACTCCAAACTCTCAGAAGTGGCTCCTTTTGCTTTCCCCTTAGCTGATCCTCCCTTTCCCTTGCAAGATGACACCTGAAAGATCAATAATGGCCTCCTACTTTGCTCCAAACGCTCACACTCGATTAGGGTTTCACTCAAGGGACTGGTGAGCACAAATGACGGCCATAAGGCCCTTTAAATAGGTCCCAAACCCGAGAAATTAGGGTTTCATTAAACAGCGCGGACTCGCCGAGTCCATACCTTGGACTCGCCGAGTCCAGGCGCGAACCCGCGTCCAAAATTGCGACCCTACTCGGCGAGTCTGACCATGGACTCGCCGAGTCACTCTTTCTCTAATTACTCTTTTAGCCCTTCAACTCTACTCTTGATATTTCAAGATGTTACAAAATTCGTCCAATCATTTCATGAGGAGGGAATCTTATGACACTTAGATTTTATGGTGTATGAGTTCCTATCCATGTGAATTTGCGAAAACCAAAGTTTACGACAAATCCAAACTCATATGGACTGAACTTTCTTAATCTTGATTTCTTGCCTTATGGTGACACGATTGCCGACCATGTCTTCCAAGTAGTGTATCTTTCCATTAATCAAGGTGCTTTGTCTTTATGCATTCAAATGAGAACTCATAGAACTCACAGGCATAATTAACTCAACTGGAATGACATAGAAACAAAATAATGTCAACACGATAGGTTGTAAACCTCAAGTCGTGTGCTAGTGATTATCGATAAGGTTTATTCTTGATTTGTTCTCGAAACCTTTTCAAAAACATTAAGAATCCCACTGACCTCTTGACATATATGATTCTCTTTGTCAAGAAACATTTCTTGACAATCAAATATTCAAGAGTTAGTGTAGTTATTATCAAGACAAAAAACACTTCACAAATTGGTCCTAGTTGGTCTTTGTCTTATCCAAGACATCACAACTTACCAATCTCAAATGTACAAGAACAAGAACTTTTCTCATTCTACATTTGTTAAGTATTACAAACCTACTTAAGACTTTTTCACTCAAGTCACAATCTTGACTCTAAGACTTGATATTGGAACGAAGTATGATTGACTTTTTTGATTTTAACCATTTCTACAATTCTTGATTCCTTTTCTTAGACACGCAATTACACTAAGACTCACTTAGAGTATCAATTGAGACATGGTTCTTAATCATTAAGACCTATCATAAAACACAACAAAAGGTACTCTCCATTCTTCTTAGAATAGAGAAACTTTTATCTTTCTGCCTACTTGATTCTTCTTTATTCGTTCTTCTATTCATTGAAACTCTTTCAATTAACTCAGAATTACACTTATTCTTATAAGTATAATCATATATACTAAAATTTAGTAAATCATGTCGAATAATTTTTATCGCTCTTGTGGTGGATTAAATCAACGCACAACCTAGTGTACTTGATTTCCTAGTCCTTCACTTGACACTTTCTCAAAGAATCAGTCTAATTTCCAAATATGAAATCTCTCATTCATCACGCAACCAAGTTTTATGATTCCAAGTTTCTATCCAATTGAAACTTGGGCGATGAGAAACTCTCTCTATTTGGTAAATTCTCGACATTTCCACAAATAACATAATTAAGTATCAAATCCATTATTGCTAATAATAGAAACCTTCAAACATCAATTTTTCATACACGCCATTATAAGGATAAATAAATAAGACAAAATCAAAATTTATTTTATTGCGGAAAAACTTGTCCTTACAATGCAACTCAACTGAAAAACTATGTTATTACTGATGGGTTTTGGTCATAAGACATCCTATGTGCTCATACAAACCCTAAAGCTTGGATCTAGGTTTCTCTATTGTACATACTTTGAATCCAAGACTTTGAACCCTAATTCTAGCATATGGAAATCAGAATTCACATGTAATTAGGTTTAAGAACATACCTTGATTGTTATATAGCAATAACAATCCAATTCCTCCTTGAATTGACCTTGGAAGGCTTAGAGTCACAAGTGTCACTCCTCTAATGGCTTACAAACACCATAAGCAAGTGGAGAAGGTATAAAGAGAGAGGAGGGAGGTTAGGATTCGTCCTTAGGACCTCTTGGGAAGGGTTGGACGAATTCCTAAGCCCTAGGGGGTTTATATAGGTGTAAAGATTAAGGTTTTAGTCCTTATCCTTATCTAGTTGCTTGTCCACCAAGCAACCATAAGATAAGTCCTAGAAACCCTTATCCTAGTCGAATTCTAAGGGATTTACACCTCCAATTTGTTCACCATATATATAAGATAATCCTTACCTTATTTTGTAACTATCACATAATTAAAATTCAGCCCCTCTAGTTTAATTAATTACACTTGATCACAAAATTAATTCTTAATTAATTATTGACCAATATTAATTAAACAAATATGATTTCTCCTTTAATATATTATTCTTATAACATATTAATAAATCATAATAACCTCTATCTCTTTATTTATTTCTCCAATCAAGTTGCTTTGGTGAAGGAAACCCAAAAGGACCATGCACCATCGGGTCAAGTACATACCAAAATAGTTATGGACTTAGACACTAATCCAACAGTCTCCCACTTGGATAAGTCTAATAACTATTCTGCGTATGACTTCGGATCCCGATCTGCAATCGTAGCTTTCCAAAGCCGTTGTCAACTCTGATCATATCAAATACGCATGTCCTTAGATAAGGGATCATATATTCCTCCATTCTAGATATCATATGAGATATGATTTCAAATCATTCTCTTTGTACTATATCTCGATTTCCGATTTATGACGACTGACTAATTGAACAAATCAAATTAGCCCTAGCCCGGCCAAGCATTTACGTTTGTCATCACTAAACCATCGAGGGGCCCAAAGATATCGCTTTTATCCTACTTTGAATAAAAGGAACAGATAAACTTTGATACAATGCTTGCTTGCACTCACACACCGAATTACACACAACAATATGTTTTATAATACCAAGTTACTGGTGCGTTTACATATTATCAATGTGCAACCGATTTGCAAGATACAACTCACACATCTCGGTTTCAAGAATATAAGATGTTATCGTCTCACCAATCACTCGTGATACAATCCATGGAGTGATCCAAGTGAGTGTGGGTTTAATCCAATGCTCAAATCATATTCATAAGCACTCATGAACGTTGCAGCAAACATTTTCTTATGTCTAATACTCTTCTAGACAATCCACACACCAATTCATGACAGTCTTTATTCATACCTACTTCCAACGTATGAATGACTGTGGCCCATTTGAATAATTCAATTATTCTTAATAAACTCAATTATTCTGGAAGTCAAAACATGCAAATGTGAAACACAAGAATAATACTAATCCCATATGGCCTCAACCCTTTGAGCGTAAATAAAACACGTTTTATTTATCACCATATTGATTACTCATTATTTGTAGTTCCGGGTAATCAACTTCTTACTTGAATTACAACACTTGTCCCATGCTCCTAGCATGCACACAATGTTTACCTATGGTTCTTAATTTGTGAAATAGATCACATTGAACACATTTCCAATCCTTCTCATTTCACAACTCCCAATCCGTTTTTCATAAGTTAAAGAATATCAAATTCGTGCTACTTATAGAATATGCTAGATTCTAACATTCTATGCAACTTATCCTTTCGTAATGTCACTGCACCAAAGTCACAAAGACTATTGCCAATGATATTACAAAGTCCTCTATCGTAGATTGTTACAAGACAATTCCATAGACGTGATGTCTCTCACTCAAAGTACATTCTTTGAACATCCTTTTTCATAGAAGTTTCTAATCTAATCATAGATTTCTCAATATTCAATTCCCAATATGGACACACTTGCATATGTTCCATATGACAACTCATTCTTAATAGAATCTTATCTATTCGTAATGATGTCGATATGGTCCATCCAAAATGGAAACATTTCCATATTTTCCAATACTATACTTCTAACTACTCACAAGCGACCAATCCTTGTCGAACTTGGATTGTCCTTTGATAGTTGTTTAATTATTTTAGTCAAAACCAATTCTAGTCCCTTTTCCCTCTAAATGTGCTCGACATTTGGAAAATTTTAGAATGGTCAAACATTAAAGCATTCGCAATCGATCCTATACCCGAAGCGTATGGGACACGACGTATAATGTTTTATTTGCTATGTTCTCAAAATTCGAATTGTGAAGAGGGATGTCGTAATCATAATCGAAATTTTAAGAACACACTTTGTACCTTTGACTAAATTTTATTAACATTTCTCAACCTAATCCTTTAGATTTGAAATGAAGCATAATATTATTCTCTCCCTTAATTATAGCAAAACAACTTTACAACCCTTACGACTTTGCAAGGTATAACTCTTGTTTTCTATAATTATTATTGCCAACTTGCAATACGTGCCTTAATAATCATACAATCATAACATTTATGCTCCCACTATCATGATGATTATTATAAAACATAACACTTATGCTCCCACTAGCTTCGACATGTATTCATAAATATCTTAACTTTCATAAAAACAATGCTAATTGAATTTCTTAAGTTCATGTTTCTAATACTTAGTGCTTTGATAATCTTTTATCAAGGCTTCTTGAACTTATACACCTTTGCCTTCGATAATTCATATGTGTGTCTAAACAATTAAGACTAATTGCCAAACCTCACTATCTTCTTAAATCTTTCTTAGTGAAAGCATTTCCTCACGATCATTTTCATGAAGGAGGAAATCTTATGACACTTAGATTTGAGCTATGTATTTGTTCCTATCCATGTGAATGTGTCAAAACCAAAGTTTATGACAAATTCAAACTCTTATGGATCGAACTTTCTTGATCTCGATTTCTTGCCTTTATGGTAGCACAGCTGCCCACCATGTCTTCCAAGTAGTTAAGCAGCTCACCCTTTCCTATCAATGTACCTTTCATTGATTAAGGTGCTTTGCCTTTTATGCGTTCAAAATGAGAACTCATAGAACTCACATGCATAATTAACTTAATTGGATTGGCACAGAATCAAAATAATGTCAACACGATAGGTTGTAAACCTCAACTCGTGTACTAGTGATGATCGATAAGGTTTATTTGATTTGTTCTTGAAACCTTTCAAGTCCATTAAGACTCCCAATGACTCCTTGACATATAATATTCTCTTGTCAAAAACCATTTCTTGACAAACAAATATTCAAGAGTTAGTGTAGCTTTTATCAAAACACTTCATAAATTGGTCCTAGTTGGTCTTTGTCTTATCCAAGACCTCACAACTTTCCACATTTAATGAAAGTTACAAACCTTATTAATACCTTTCATTCAATGTCACAATCTTAACTTTAAGACTTGTTATTGGAACGAAGTATGATTGACTTATTGATTTAACCATTTCTTCAATTCTTGATTCCTCTTCTTAGACATACAATTGTACTAAGACTCACTTAGAGGATCAATTGAGATATGGTTCTTAATCATTAAGACCTATCATAAAGCATAAAAGGTACTCTCCCATCTTCTTAGAATGGAGAAACTTTTATCTTTCTGCCTACTTGATTCTTCTTATTCGTTCTGCTATTGATCTAAACTTTTTCAATCAATTCAGAATTACACTTAATCTTATAAGTATAATCATATTTACTAAACCTTTAGTAAATCATGCCGAATATCTCGTTACTCTTATGGTGGACTTTGATCACACAACTTTGTGTATTCGATCTCCTAGTCCTTCACTTGACACGTTGTCAATGAATTAGTCTAATTTCCAAATACGAAATTTCTCATTCATCGTGCATCCACGTTGCATGATTCCAAGTTTCTGTCCAATTGAAACTTGGGCGATGAGAAACTCTCCCTATTTGGTAAATTCTCGACTTTCCATAAATAACATAATAAGAACCAAATCCATTATTGCTAATAATAGAACCATTTTAACATCAATTTTTCATACACGCCATTGTAAGGATAAATAAATAAAATTTAAAATCAAAATTTATTTTATTGCGGAAAAAAATTTGTCCTTACAATGCAACTCATTTGAAAACTTATGCTAATACATCTTTCTTAGCAATCTAATTCTAACTCTAAGTAGTAGCTCAAGAATCTAATCTTCGAGAAATGCGATCGAAATCCATTCCTTTACGGTTAGATTTTGCTCACTTCTTCCCTTAAGCTCCCTTTCTTTTCTTCGATCCTACAAAACATCAATTGTAATCTTATTACATTATGTATTAAGAATCTAGAATAGAAGCTTAAAAGAGTTAGTAAATGGATTTTACCTATATTGGAGCCATACGTTTCGACTCTCCCATCTCTTAGATCTCTTAGGTAAATGGGGCAGCTTCGTCTCCAATGCCCCTTCTCTTGGCAATAAAAGCAAATCGACTCTTTTGGAACAGGACATGGAACTACTTCAGACATCGCCTTTCTCTTATGATCAAAATTTTCGATCATAACATGTCTTTCGTTGCCATTGTCTATATCCATAGAGGTCTCGAAGGCAGATTCACCAATCAACTTTGCTTTTCTATTGCGCCAAATCATTGCAGATTCAGCAACAATAAGCATATAGGTGAGATCTATAAGGGTCACGTCGTAGTTCATCATATAGTACTCTCTTACTAACTCACTATATGAGTTGGGAAGTGACTGAGGAACCCAATCAACAGCCATTTCCTCACAGACAACGGATCCCAACATTCTTAACTTATCAATGTGTGACTTCATCCCTAGGACATGTGCACACATAGACTTTCCTTCTTTATGTTTACTTGCCAAAAGGGCTTTAGTGATGTTGAACCTTTCAATATTTCGATCTTGTGGGTTAGGGAGAACAATTGGAGGAGGTGGAGGAAGTGAAGCATGATTTCTTGTTCCTCGATCAAATCGTGGAATACCATCTTCATGTGGAATGCTTGTTCCACGGGATTTGAGAAGACCATAGTTGTCGAACTTTGACATCTATAAAACGGGAGAAAACGAATTCAAGTTAGTTGATAGATTGAGTCCTTAGTAAATCACCAAAATGAGATACTAAGGCTAGGACCCAACATAATATTCTACAACTCGGGAGAGGGATGTCGTAACCCTAATTGCAGAACATTTGAAGGTAAGTGAATGACGATTCACTAATTTCCACCACGAAAAACGAAAAAGAAATTTAAGTTTTAAATCTATGAAAACTCCTAGATCCTTTGAGATTCATTGAACTTTCTATGGCATGTTTAAATCTCGATATGCCCCTCTTGTTTGTGACTGGGATGCCGAGGATCACAAAGCGGGTGTGAATAACCATGCAAACTTACATGGTGCCCTCACATGTTACAATCACCTATTCGATGTGCCGGTAAACCACACACGCTCCACCGAACTATGACAAACATTGAGTCACCCTTTGCTACCTTTGCTTAGAACCAATTAGTGTGCCGGTAAACCACACACGCTCCACTAACGTCTTCGCAAGGGCACAAAGTGTAATTTCATGGAATTGCATCAATTCACTTTTGCCTAAGTAACTAAGATTGGGAATTTTATGAAAACATTTAGTTACTTTGATAATTCATTATACTTATAATGAAAGGTTTCGTCCTATCCTACCCGTTCGGCTAACGACCCTCCACTAGTCAAGAGTGCGGTGGGTAAGAGTGGATACCCATTCAATCGCCATTTTATAGGCAATTTCCTTAAACACCCCTTATAGACTAGCTTCGTGAATGAGGCCTACTAACGGTAAGACTGACTTTTACTCATACATATATATAATGTTAGACTTTTAATGTTATATATATAGTATAGGGTGTATTTTATACTTTTAAAATATTAGGTGGTCTAATTTAACAATTATACTTTTAATTCAATTAAATTGTAAACCTAAACTTTTATGGATTTATTAAACCTCTTTTAATTATACACCTTAATTAATTAATAAAACCATAAGGGTGTGATTTGAACTTTTTCAAAACTATACTAGGGTTTTAGAATTTAACATTCCTAATTAAACTTTTAATCAACTTTTAAATTCCAAAACTTGAGGGTAAGTTTTGAAACCTTTTTCAAAAAATTAGGGTTTCAACTATTTAAATTTCAAAACAACAAAACTTTTGGGGTTCAAATTTAAACTATAAAACCTAAAGGGCCAAATATGAAACTTTTCACAACAACAAGGATCAAATAACAAATAATTCAAATTAACATTTAATCACATAATTATCCATATTTGATGATTTCTTGCAAAATAATTTATCAATTTACTTAAAGTAATTAATCAATTATCTTATAAGGAAACAATTATCTTATTAATTGATAAATATCTTCAATTAGATTAAAAATATAGTCAAATATATCATATAATCGGATTAATATTAATCTAACATGATAAGGTAATTATCCCAATGCAAAAACAGCAAGAAATCCCGAGATAAGCACTGTCTGACGCACCGACTCGCCGAGTCACCCTCTGGAACTCGCCGAGTACGGCTGACTCGCCGAGTCCAAGAGTGACTCGCCGAGTCAGGTCGAACAGTGAGGCCAAAACACGATTTTCAGTTACATCAAGCATCAATACAATAGAAACCAATCATGGCTCTGATACCATTGATGGGTTTTGGTCATAAGACATCCTATGTGCTCATACAAACCCTAAAGCTTGGATCTAGGTTTCTCTATTGTACATACTTTGAATCCAAGACTTTGAACCCTAATTCTAGCATATGGAAATCAGAATTCACATGTAATTAGGTTTAAGAACATACCTTGATTGTTATATAGCAATAACAATCCAATTCCTCCTTGAATTGACCTCGGAAGGCTTAGAGTCACAAGTGTCACTCCTCTAATGGCTTACAAACACCATAAGCAAGTGGAGAAGGTATAAAGAGAGAGGAGGGAGGTTAGAATTCGTCCTTAGGACCTCTTGGGAAGGGTTGGACGAATTCCTAAGCCCTAGGGGGTTTATATAGGTGTAAAGATTAAGGTTTTAGTCCTTATCCTTATCTAGTTGCTTGTCCACGAAGCAACCATAAGATAAGTCCTAGAAACCCTTATCCTAGTCGAATTCTAAGGGATTTACACCTCCAATTCGTTCACCATATATATAAGATAATCCTTACCTTATTTTGTAACTATCACATAATTACAATTCAGCCCCTCTAGTTTAATTAATTACACTTGATCACAAAATTAATTCTTAATTTATTATTGACCAATATTAATTAAACAAATATGATTTCTCCTTTAATATATTATTCTTATAACATATTAATAAATCATAATAACCTCTATCTCTTTATTTATTTCCCCAATCAAGTTGCTTTGGTGAAGGCAACCCAAAAGGATCATGCACCATCGGGTCAAGTACATACCAAAATAGTTATGGAATTAGACACTAATCCAACAATTACATATTTCTTAACAATCTATTCTAACTCCAAGTAGTAGCTCAAGAATCCAATCTTCAAGCAATGCGATCGAAATCCATTTCTTCAGGATTAGATTCAGCTCACTTCTTCCCTTAAGCTTATTCTCTTTTTTTCGATCCTACAAAACATCAAAATGTAATCTTATCACATCATGTATTAAGAATCTAGAATAGGAACTTAAAAGAGTTAGTTAATGGATTTTACCTGAAGCAGAGCCATATGTCTTGACTCTCCTATCTCTTAGATCTCTCAGGTAAACAGGGCAGCTTCGTCTCTAATCCGGTTCTCTTGGCAATAAAACCAAATGGACTCCTTTGGCACAACACATCGGACAATCACAGACTTAGTTCTTTCTGGACTTCCAATGTTGCTAGTGTCCAATAAAGTTTGGGAGTTTGATTCACCAGACAAATTTGCTAGACCAGCATGCCAAATCATTGTTGATTCAGCAACTATAAGCAAATAGGTGAGATCAATGAGGGTCACGTCATGATCCATCTTATAGTACTCTCTAACAAACTCACTATATGATTCAGTAAGTGACTGAAGAACCCAGTCAACAACCAACTCACTTGAAATCTAGACACCCAACATGCTTAACCTATCAATGTGTGACTTCATCTCTAAGACGTGTGCACACATAGGTTTCCCATCTTCGAGTTTACTTGCCAAAAGGGCTTGAGTGAGCTTGAACTTTTCAAGCAATTGAACTTGTGGGTTAGGGAGAACAATTAGAGGAGGTGGAGGAAGTGAAGCATGACTCACATTTCCTTGATCGTATCTCAGAACGTCATCTTCATTTGGAAAGCTTGTTCCAAAGGATTTGGGAAGACCATTGTAAGATTCAGACATCTACAAAACCGGAGAAAATTCAAGTTAAGTTGATTGAGTCCCTAATAAAACACCCAAATGAGTTATTAAGGCTAGGATCCAAAACAATATTCTACAACCTAGAAGTGGGATGTCGTAATCTCGTTGCAGAATATTTAAAGGTAGGTAAATGATGATTTACCAATTTCCACCATGAAAAAAGAAAAAGAAGTTTAAGTTTTAAATGAACTGATACTCCTAGATCTTTTGAGATTCATTGAACTTTTCAATGGTATGTTTAATCTCGATTATGCCCTAATATTTGTGACTGGGATGCCGAGGATCACAAACAAGGTGTGAATAACGATAAGAATCACGTGGTGCACCCAATGCTACTATCACCTAATCAATGTGCCGGTTAGCCACACACGCTCCATTGATCTATGATAAACATCGAGCCACCCTTTGCTACCAATGTCATCCCCAAATTAGTGTGTCGGTTAACCACACATGCTCCACTAACGTTTGACAAGGGTACAAAGTGTAATTCCGTGGGTTAGCATACAATTTCACATTTTGCCTAAAGTAACTATGATTTGGGAATTTGTATAAGCATTTAGTTACTTTGTACTTCATTATACTTATAATGGAAGGTTTCTGTCCTATCCTACCCGTTCGGCTAACGACCCTCAACTAGTCAAGAGTGCGGTGGGTAAGAGTGGATACCCATTCAATCGCCATTTTATACGCAATTTCCTTAAAGACCCTTTATAGACCAGCTTCGTGAATGAGGCCCACTAACGGTAAGACTGACTGTTTACTCATAGATATATATAATATTAGACTTTTAATGTTATATATAGTATAGGGTGTATTTTACACTTTTAAAATACTAGGTGGTTCAATTTAGTAAATTATACTTTTAATTTAATTAAATGTAAACACAAACTTTATGGGTTTATTAAATCACCTTTAATTATACACTTTAATTAATTAATCAAACCATAAGGGTGGGATTTGAACTATTCAAATTACTAGGGTTTTAGAATTTAACATTTCAAAATTAAACTTTTAATCAACTTTTAAATTCCAAAACTTGAGGGAAAGTTTTGAAACATTTCAAAACATTAGGGTTTAGAATTTAAATATTTCAAAATTAAACTTTTAGTCAAAAATTTAAATTCAAAACTTAAGGGAAAGTTTTGAAACTTTTTAAAACATTAGGGTTTAACTTATTTAAATTTCAAAACCAAAAATTTTAAGTTCAAATTTAAACTATAAAACCTAAAGGGGTAATTTGAAACTATTCAAACAAGGAAATTATCTAATTTTGACCTAGTCAAAAAACTTGCAGGATAATTCATCGAATAACTCAAATAATTTAACATTATCTTATAAGGTAACAAATATTTGATTGAATGGTAATTATCTACTATTTTGGTAAGGATATTCACCCAAAATCAATAAAAACAGATTTTATTAATTAAAAATGTTTATGGTAAGTATCCCAAGCCAAAACAGCAAGAAAATCGCCAAAAAAACGCTGCCAGATCCTCAGACTCGCCGAGTCAGAGACTGGACTCACTGAGTCAGCCAGACTCGCCGAGTTCATCTATTGACTCACCGAGTCGGACAAGCAGAAGCCAAAAAACATCGTTTTCCAAGCAAAAAACGATCAATCAAGCATCAAATTCACTAACAAACAGCCCTAGGCTTTGATACCACTGAAGGGTTTTAAGCAAAATATCATTCCTATGGTGTACATGCAAACCCTAATAGCTTTTGGATCTAGTTTGTCTAATGAACATGCCATTGAATATCCAAAGCTATAAACCCTAGATCTAGCATATAATTAATCATATTAACATAAAATAGATGTGACATCCCCAATTTCACGGCCAGAAAAGACTGATTTGTTTATGATTTGTTTTTAAAATTAGAGTGATATTTTAAAGAAAACAGTTGCGGAATTTGTTCCCAAAACAAAATATGATAAGAATTTATCAAAGCATTCCTTTAAAGAATTGTATTTTCATTATATAACAAAACCTCGGGATGTCATGTTCCGATACAGACACATAAGCATAAACAGAACTTACATTTATTTACACTAATGATTTACATCTCTTTTAATCTCTCAGTGAAATATGTCTTCGTATTGATACATGTGATACAAAGAAAATTGAGTGGGTCAGACTTGGGAGCCTGGTGAGCATATAGGGTTTTCGACCCACAATAATATAATTATTATGTTCAACCATCAAACAATCAACCTAATTACCCATCCCCATTATCTTCTTTATTTCTTAGGATTTTGCCCTAAGAATTCAACTACCTGTGATCCATTCATTCCTAAGGATTGACCTAAGGAATTGGCACAAAATCTATTGCTACATAAGGCGCATCTACAAACATCATCCTTTAAGCGCCTCTGCCAGGATTACGTCATACACTATGAGGTGCGACTGCCAGGTTTATGACATTCTCTTTTAGGCGCATCTACCGACATTATCCTATAAGTGCATCTTCCAGGATTATCCCATAAGCACATTTGCTAGTACTATGATATTCTCCATTTGGTGCATCTACCAATATTATTCTTAAGCGCATCTACTAGTGTTATGATATTCTCTAATTGGTGCATCTACCAATATTATTCTTTCATCATCTTACATACCTCATCATTTACCTCATCATTTTATCACATACCAACTATCTCATCTACCCACGTTCTACCCAACATATTAGTAGATATAAAATACATATACAGTTTAACTCATTTAAAAACCATATAAAACATCCATTCCACACTTATCTCAAATAAACAACAGTACATAAGCACATAACATGTATTTCAAGCAAATACTTCATATTTATGTGTTAGAAGAGAGTGACTACACACTCACCCAAAACATATACTTAATACATTCAGACAATACTTGTATTAAAATTGTGTTTACGAAACAGACTATACACTCACTCCAAATAAACAACAATATATATAAACACATAACACTTATTTCATAGCAAATACTTAATATTTAAGAAGAAAGTAACCACACACTCACTTGATCAGAAGATGATCGGACAGCACTACGGCTTGTAAAAGTAGTATTCTTCGGTAGATCTGGAAGATCTTCACACACCGGGCTTCTCACAGGCAGAGCTTCGACTCGGAAACTCTTTTCTTCTCGGGATCTTCGGGCTTCGAGACTTACTTTGGGTCTCGTGATTGATACCGAGGCTTCAGGGGTATTTCTTTGCACGTAAATCGATGCAATACATGTGAGAGATGAGAGAATGAGAAACCAAACTCGTCTGGCCCTTCAAATCTATTTATAGGGCAAATTTGCCCTAGCCACGTCGTGGCACCTTTTCCACGTCGTGGGCTTGGTCGTCACTGCATGCGTCATCGCAAGTTGCGTTTGGGGGACTCCATGAGGTGTCAGAATACTTGCCACATCGTGGCACTGCTTGCCACGTCGTGGTATCTGACACAACTTTGGGTTTCGCGCCCTGAACTTCAGAAATTCATAACTTTCACATACGAACTCTGTTTTTGACGTTCTTTATATCGATGTGTAGGTAAAAACAACATCTACAACTTCTGTTTGGACTCTGTCGGCTAATTTTGACTTTATTTTTAATATATTATAAATATATTACTTTTATATTATTTTTAGTAGGCTGGGATAGGAAAATTCCGTTATAAATTCATAAGTTCTTCACCTGACGTCCGTTTCTGCCTATCTTTTTATCGTTTCACTAATATCGATCAGATATTCGATTCTCATTTAGATTGTTTCGGCTAAAAATCACTCGATCTCAAATCGAGGATTCGGGCTGCATACTGCTAAGTCGAAACTTTGGAAAAATCGTAACTTCCTCATACGAAGTCAGATTTGGGCGTTCTTTTTATGCACGCTTTCGGTTTAACGTATTCTATGACTTTTCTTTAGATTGCTAAGGCTAAATATTGCTCTAACGTAAATTCACTTTTTACATCATTCAGCGTCGTGCCGGTTCTGTCGCGAAACTTCGACGGGTCATAACTTCTTCGTTATAACTCGGATTTCAGCGTTCTTTATAAGCACGGAATCCTTGTAACATATACTAAAACTTAGTTAAGATTACTCCTTCTAAATAATATTCCATCAAAAAGTCATTTTTAACGCTTATCGTCTCTAAATTGACTAGCCCGGATCTACGGGCGTTACAATAGAGTTTAGATCTTACCTTAGATTGTTATATATGAATAAAAATCAATCCTTAGCTTTAGAAAGCTTAGTTCCTCAAGTGTTGCACCTCTAATGGAGTCACAAACACCACTAAGCAACTTGGATGAAGAGGGGGGAGGGAGGACGCACCAAAAACGGCTGGAAACCCTAAAGGAAGTGTTAGCCATGTTTTTGGTGCCCAAGGGTTCCTTATATACTTAGGCAATTAGGGTTATCAAACAAGGAAACCCTAATTTGACTGCTTAAGCCCTAAGCAACCCATGGACCCCTTCTGGACCATGCCTAGGACGATTTCTAATGGCCTTCCCCATAGAATTCGTCCAACCTATTATTCCAAGGTGATCCATAGCCCAATTGCAATTATCTTATAATTACAATTCCAGTCCCCTAAGTTTAATTAATCTCTTTTTGCCTCAAAATTAATTCTTGACTAATATTAATTAAACATTATGATTTCTCCTTTAATATATTATTCCTATAATATATTAATAAATCATAATTAATCCTTTCTCTCCTTAATTCATCCTACATATTGCTATGGTGAAGGAAACCCAAAAGGACCATGCTCATAATCGGGTCAAGTACATGCCAAAATAGTTATGGACTTAGACACTAATCCAACAGATACTGCCAAAACCAACTTGAACATAAAAAGTTCCCATCTTCTCTCTCTTATTGAGAGTTAGTGTGTGCCTTTCGGCTGTGTTGGATTAACCAAGGCAATTAAGCTCAGACATCCAGAGCAATTTGTAACAACGAGATCAAGAAACTTAAACAGTTTAGATCCGCAAGCCGTCAATTTCTTTCTAGGTCTCTTCTCCTTGATCCTCCACGTTTCATGACAAATAAATTTTAGAAATAAAAATAAAAATAACTAAGAATAAAAAAATATGCTAAAAAACAATACAATATTTTTGGATTTTTAATTTTTTTGAAAAACAAATAACAACAGAAATAAACACGTTTTTGGAAATTTTGAATTTTATGATTTTTGTTTGGTTTTAATTTTCCTCCTAAATTGGTGCATAGAGAAGAAAGAAAAAAATATGAACATATTTAACGAAAACAAAAATAAAATACAAAATGTACAACTTTTTTTTTGTCAGTCTTCAAAACGAATCATTTTAAGAAAACTCACAAGCACATCAAAACAAGCTTTTCCAAAAGGTTTTGTAAATAAATCGACCACATTATTATTATGAAAAAGTTTACGCTCAAAACAATCTCTTATAAAATGAACTTTAATATCTGTGTGCTTGGTTTTAGAATGCATAACTGGATTTTTAACAATTTGAATAACATCATCATTATCATAGAAGAATAGAAGAGTTAGAAAATTCAAACCGTAATCCAGCAATTGATGTAATCCCCATTTGTGATCTTTCCTATTCCTTTCCCGCAAAGAAGAATAATTAATATATTTGTTAAACCATTTATTCGAAACAAGAGAAAATGAAGTGTCAGTCTTTGAAAGGTTTTCAACAGAGCTAGCATTATTAATGTCCTCCTTATCTTCATCTTCCACAAATACTTGATCTAAACCTGAGGTAGAGACATCAGTATCGTTCACCTCAACACTTTTAGTTGGGCCATATTGTTCAATCTTAACTGAAATTGATAGAGGGGGCTGGCCATATTGAACAAATTTTTCTATCTCTATGGTTTTCAAAGTCGGAGTATAGTTATCATTGAAAAGAGGTGGTACACTGTGATACCCCAGACCTTCATACTGGTTACCCTTCCACTTTAACTGTTTTCCTATCATAGACTCAATTATCTCACTTAACACATCCAATTTCTTAAAATTCAAGTCAGCATCCTTAAATTTAGCCTTTAATGCATCAAGTTCGACAGTCATATTTGCAATTTTCTCATTGGCAAAACGATAGTGAACACATTTGGTGCTATATTCTTCTTTAACCCTTCTTAGATCTTTATTTTGAGCATCTAGTTTTCCTTTAAGAGGATTGTTTACTTTCTTAACTTCATAGATTTCATTTTTAAGATCAAAAACTTCTCTAACTAATAACTCATTTTGTTCATGATATTTATTAACTTTATCTACTCAAGATTTAGAGCATGAAACTTCACTAACCTCTTTAGTGGTAGGAGTGGTGGAGACCATGAAAGTGAACTCGAACTCCATCATCTTCTCCTCATCCAAATATGCGTCTTCACCATCTTCATTTTGGACAAGATTAGCTCTTCCATCTTCAGTGAGATTAAGAGCTTGCATATGCTCTTCCCACGAAAACTGATGTGCTACCATAGCATTCTCATTATTCAGAGGCGCTTCTCTGTTGTTTCCAGCTGGAACCAAAACCCTCTCAGCACTATTCTCCACTCTTGGCTTGGTGCACACACGAGAAAAATGACCTGCATCGTGACAGTTGTAACACCTCAGGTTATCTTGATGCAGTTCTCTAATGAAGCTCCTTCAAGGGAAGAACTAGATTTTCCAGGTGGAAAAGTCAAATTTACCCCCAAACTAACTTTCACATCTAAAAGTGTAGATGAAAGGGCTCAATGTTATCGAGTGCTTAATGAAAATGGACATATAATCATGAATAATGATTTAGTTCAGGTAAATACTAAAACATGAATTATTTAATTAAAAATATCAATTCTTTTTATATTTCTTAAAGCCATAAAGGATCTTTTTGTCTTTTCAACATATATATCAGCAAAGAACTTGCTATGAAAATGTATGCTGCCATGGTAACACTGCAAGTTATGGATATTATTTTCTATGAGGCACAATGACAAGGAAGAATATCATTTTATCTGACTACAATTGGTGAAGAGGCAATTAATATTGCATCAGCTGCAACTTTTAACATCAATGACTTTGTCTTTCCTCAGGTTTTACATTTTATGATCCTTTTTAATTACTTTCATAGATTAAAATCATCAATATTATATCGTTTTTAATTAATTAAAGTTTGAAATTCTGATATCTTTTTTATGTCTTTTCAACATACAGATCAACTAAGAACTTGTTGTGAAAATGTATGCTGACATGGCAACACTGCAAGTTATGGATACTATTTTCTATGAGGCATAAAGACTAGGAAGAATATCATTTTATCTTTTTTAACAACAATGACTTTGTCTTTCCTCAGGTTTTACTTTTTATGATCTTTTGTAATTACTTTCATAGATTAAAATCATCAAAAATTTGAACGCATCTAAAGACAAAAAGATCCTTTATACCTTTAAGAAATATAAAAAGAATTGATCTTTTTAATTAAATAAGTCATGTTTTAGTATTTACCTGAACTAAATATGTCCATTTTCATTAAGCACTCGATAACAATGAGCCCTTTCCTCTATAGTTTTAGATGTGAAAGTTAGTTTGGGGGTAAAATTGACTTTTCCACCTGGAAAATCTAGGTCTTCGCTTGAAGGAGCTTCATTAGAGAATTGCATCAAGATATGTGTGTTAATAGCGGTATAAAAAATGAAATTTTTTAGTTGTTCTGATTTATTATACGTATGTCCACGCAATCCCTTGGCCCCACAAATTATTACATACTATAATTTTTTCAGTCAAGTGCACCCTGTTGGATTAGGTGTCTAAGTCCACAACTATTTTGGTATGTACTTGAGTCGATTATGAACATGGTCCTTTTGGGTTGCCTTCACCCATGCAACTTGATAGGATGAAAAGAGGAGAGAGAGTAGAATTTATTGTATGAATAATAAATTGGTGCTCGAAAATGGTTTTATTAATATATTACAAGTTTAATGTATTATTTGGAAATCATGTTATTTAACTAGTATTGACCAGAAATTAATTTGGTATTAATTTTATGATCAAAAGAGACTGATTAAATAAAGAGGATTGATAATTTAATTATCTGATAGTTGCTAGTTGGGCCATGGATTCCTAATAGAGAGGGATTGGACGAAATCTATGGAGAGTGTAATGACCTAAAATTCAAGGCCAAAAATTTCATTTTTAAATAAGTAAAACCATAAGTATAAAAATATATGTAATAACATCTCACGTTAAAACTAAAGTGTCATTAATCGAAACATGTTATCATGAAATTATATTAGAGTGTAATCCCAAAGATCTCATGTGCGGAAAACATGGTGTGATGCGCTGCGATCGAGCCAGCTCATTTCCTTTGAAAACAAAGTACCTGAGACCAAAACTAAAAATCATAAGCATGAAGCTTAGTGAGTTCCCCAGAGCATACCCCACACAATACAAATAACCACATAATCCATATCAGCTATAACAGCTATATAAACTGTAACAATCGCATAAGCATGCATATACACATATAAAGATGCCATGGAAACCCTCCAAAGTCTTATTCACATACTTACATAAATCATATCAACTACACCATCCATGCATATAAACATATAGGGAATCCTTAGAAACCCTTCAGGGATTTACACCAGGTGCCATGGGAACCCCCACATGGTCTTAGCCCAATGCCTCTAGAACCCCCCGAGGTCTTTGACCTAGGATGCCAAGGAAACCCTCCAAGGTCTTACACCTAAGTGCCTCGGGAACCCCCTCGAGGTCTTCACCTAGGATGACAAGGAAAACCTCCAAGGTCTGACACCTAAGTGCCCCGGAACCCCCCCGAGGTCTTCCATGCAAGTATCACAAAGGCTACTAACATATCACGCACCACAAAATCAATTAGCATACTACATAATCACTAGCATACTCCTTATCACATAACCAGCTATCATGCAACATAATACAACTTCAACTAGTGTATCACATATCATAAAATGTGCCGGCAGTGGTGCCTTAGACTCATCGGTATGGTGAGGAGACTCACCTGACACTGCTAAAGTCCCGCGAATGAAACTCCAGCTGCTGGTTGACAAATTCCCGAACTGTCAATATCAAACAATACCCAATTAATAATTAGGTATGAAGCTCAAGGTCCAAATCACACTCCAAGGGTACAAAAGCCGAGTAATGGACCAAACCGCAACATATGGCCTAATTTTCCAAAGTGGGCCCAAACCTTTACATGGTCTTACCATAAGACCCAACCATTTAGTCCAGTCCAACATTCAACATTCTAATGGCCCAATATCACATAATCATAGTGGTCCAAACTATAGCCTATATATGGCCCAATTTTCCAAATTGGGCCTAAACCCCTTACATGGGTGTTATTTCAAAGCCCATTAATTATTCTAGTCCATTTGCTTGATTTTGGATGGCCCATTAATAACCCAATCATCAAGGCCCAATAGAAATAACCAACAACATAAAATGATGATTAGGGTTAAGTGTTTCTCACTTAACCATTTAAGAACTTAATCCATTAAGTCCATCACTCCTCTAAATAACTCATATGGTGTGATTGGACTTAATATACACTTCCATTCCAATGGCCCAAATGTGGGCCCCGATAAGTCCAAGCCCATAAACCCAATATTAGGGTTTTCTAAACCCTAATTAGGTTTCCAACCCCATCTTAGCCCAATAGGCCCAATGGCTAGGTCCTTTGACCAATTAGGGTTCATTAGGCCCCTTATGATTTCATTAAGCCCATTAGTTACATGTTTGGTCTTTTAGTCCATTTAGGGCTTTATTGGGCCCATTAGGGTTTCATTGGGCTCACTAGAGTTTATTTGGCCCATTAGGGTTTTAGTCTATTTGTCAAAACATCCGAACGAGTCACAATCCAAACAAGGCACACCGCCACCCGCCATGGCGGCAGGTGGCGGCAGCCACCACCTCACGGTGATGGTTAGGGTTTCTTTCTCATTATTCTATTTTTTGTTACAATTTACATTGGAAAAACCAAAAGTAACACACTGTCATACCCCAAAACCGGAACGGCGGAAATGTTTGGGGGCGGAGGACGTCATGTACAGTATCACAACAAAGCATAGTAGTAAACAAGCAACAACATCATCCATTGCATTAATAACATAATTTAATACAAGTGTGTTTTGTGAAGTTTGTAAGACACCAAAAGTGTAAATCAAAATAAGAGATGTGTCTTGAACGAGCTCCATCTTCTCCAAACCTGGCATCGGTACCTGTCTACTGATGACTTGAGAATACAAGTTATTTTGAAAGAGTTGATCAGCTTTAAAGCTGGTGAATTCATAAGCATTTTATTGTCATTGTTTGTAGGAAAATGTTTGTAAGTGTTTGATATATAAGTTTGTAAATGTTTGTAGTAAATGTTTGTATTTCCTAGAAAAACCTATATTTTCTACAAAACGTAGCCTTCTACCAAGGCATCAAATGTTCAGTATGTTTGTTTCTTGCAAGAGTGTGTATTTTCCCAAGTGTGACTATCATTAACCAAAAATATAATTTTACATTGCCGTTTATGTGAGAAGATCACAAAGTGAATGTAATGGGGAAATAGTAATAGTACTGTAGTGTTGTATTATAGTCACTGTTGTAAAAATACCGACTAGGTCCCGATTAATCTACGATTAATCCCTAGGCACTACTCGACCGATTAAAGGGCGCCTAACGATTAATCCTTTCATACATAATGAGTGAAACATTATAAAACGATAAAATTTTAACATTTTGAAGAAGTTTTATCTCAATGGAAGCTATTTGAGGCATGATTAATGTTGTATTAATCATATTAACCTACTTTGTTATCATATTAGTGGTATTTACGAACTTTGATATGATATTAGTCATATTTAATTTCTTAAAATTCAAAAAATTAGAAATTAATGGTACCCGATTAATCCTCCGATTAATCTCCGCCTAGCCGATTAATTCCTTGACCCCAGTCCACCGACTAGCTAACGTCGAGCGTTTTTTGCAACCTTGATTATAGTAACTATTGCTGTACTAACTACCATAAACCAATTGCTATTTAAGGTATAATGTGATATGATTGCACCATACTATCGACTAATAACACGATGATGAAAAACATCGGAAGAAAAGACATTTGGCACCCGTAGACTTGCAAGTCCCACTGTAGCGAACAACAAGGTGTAGGATAGTCAATCCAGTATAGATCTATACACAAGTTCACACTCTCCCTCCAGGAGACTCTGGATACAAAACGAGCCATGGCAGTGATGCTATGCCCCGAAATAATGGTTCACATTTATGTTATAGTATTCTTGTATATGTATTGTATGTACTAGTGAAATGTATGTTCTCTCTGTCTAGTATGTAGTATGTTCTCTTTGTTTCGCATCATAGTATGTTCTCTTGTATAGAGTATAGTATGTATTGTTTCTCATAATAGTATGTTCTCTTAGTTTCTCATAATATTATGTTCTCTTAGTTTCTCATAATAGTATGTATTGACTCATGTATGAACTAACTCTTTGCATGTGTCATTGTACTAGTAGTAATGAGTAGTGTCTTCCAAAACTATACCTATTATATTTTACTAGTAGAGTTGTTTGTATAACTGAGTGTATTGAACTGAGATAAAAGATTTTATGTCTACACATATATACATAATATATAACTAAGGATCAAACGACACTCGAACAAACAACAGGGTACTCTAAGTCCAAAACCAAACAAGGAACAGGAAATAAAGTGTGTTATCGGTCCTAAGTCCTTCCAACCTTACTTATATAACTATAAATGCATTAGAAATGGTTTTGACAATGTATATAAGTTTAAAGGAGTTAAAGGAGAAGGTTTGTCATGTAAGAATAAGTTTGATAAAGAGTTCAACCTATAAAAGAGTTTGATAAACATTTTGAAGTAGTTTGATTGATAAAATAGCTAAAAGTATAGCAAATCCATTGTTTGATAGTTATTAATAACATGTGATTGATATAATAACTATAATGTTTCAACTTGTATCCCCCCCCCTCATAAAAGCATTTAAAATCATCTAAAAGATAGATTAAGGGGTATGAACTCACCTGTAGTGAGTGATACAGAAGTATGTTTGGAAATAGGATGTAGAGTGTCAGGTGAAACCCTAAGCACACAAAGATCCTAATAAACATATAATGACATGTATGTGCATTTAATTAGTGTATAAACAACTAATTACAAGGGATAACACCGTAATAGACTAGGAAACTCTTAGATTGAAGGGATACAATCACATATGATTGCATAACTAGGGTGTATGGCCACCCTAAAGAGTTTACGGTCCAAATGGCATGACCATAAGTGTTTACGGTCAAGATGGTTCACGGTCATATGTGTTCATGGTCTAATGACCTTCTGGTCATGGAGTTCACTGTCTAATGACCTTACGGTCATGGAGTTCACGGTCTGAGGAGATACAACCGTAAACTCATCAAATCATTCACAAATGAAGGTTTTCGAGGGCTTCATTCAAAGGCATCAGATTCTAGGGACCATGCTTAGCCTTAGGAAGGGTTTAGGGTCTCTAATGCACCTTTCATTAGAGTTTACGGTCTAAGGAGATACACTTAGACCGTAAACACCTTGTTCTTGGCTAAAATTGATGCTTTCAAGGTGATTAACTACTGATTCAAGCATGTATCAAGCTAAGGGTAGTGTACTTACTTCTTAGAATCTTGTAAGGGTGATTAGGATCCAAAAACACTAGTGTGTGTTCTTCGTGAAATGAAGAACACTTGAAGATCTATCAAAATGAAGAGATTTCATGGATGAAATCATGTATAATCACTAGACAAAGAGATGTAACAACAAATCAAAGGAAAGAATTCTTACATTTTTGGAAGATCAAGATGAAGATCTTATGATACTTGAGAGAGAATTCGTGATTCTAGGCTTGTAAAGGGAAGAAATTATCAAAAATGATCATGCAGTATACATATACAGGGAGCTTACGGTCACCTTGACCGTAAGCTCTAAGCTTCCTGACCGTAAACTCCTTTTGAGGAGGTTTATAGTTTGCTAGATGGTTTGGAACCTTAACTGATAAATCCAAACACTGATTCCTTTGATGCACTAGGCTCAGAATGCTCAAACAGACTCTAAACAGTGTTAAAAGTTAGAAGAAACAAGTCTGACTTTGATTGAAGTGAATGGTTGTACAAGATAGAAATTTCGGGTTGTCACACACACACACACTAACTATCACACACACACACAAAACCACCTTGTAGTGGCTAGCGGTGGCGGCAGCCACCCCTTACGGTGGTGGTGGCGGCTTTTCCGTGAACTCCGGCCAAAAAAAACTCTCTTATAGCCCCTCTTACAAGTGAAACACACACACACAAACACTAATTATCACACACAGCCACCACCACATGGCGGTGGGTGGTGGCAGAATGGTTGTACACTTGTGGAAGCCACCATGGTCTGCTCCCATGGTGGTTGTTCTCAGTTTTCAGGCCAAGCAAACGCCAAAAAGAACAGCAACACACGAGCACAATCTTCGTGTGGCAGCGTACGACAGTCGGAGGAGGCGGCTGATTCATATTGGTAATAGCAAACCATCGACGGCGACCACCCAAGGGTCTCCTCCAGTCATCTACTACCATGACGCTCCATGGCGGCTCTTAATCTTCAACGGTGATGGTTGCGACGGAGGGTACAGTGGTCGGCAGGCAAAGAAATAGTAACACGAGCGACTTCGCCGGCAACTAAATGGCACAACTCCTTGGTGGTTTCCGGCATCTACAACGGTAGCGGCGCCGGTGGGGAAGAAGGAAGATGGCGGCTGCCAATCTCTTTAGGGTTAGGGTTAGAAGCGGGGGTGACGGGTTTATATTCCCCAATCCCCCAAACTCGTTTCCATAATGGCAAGTTCAGCCCCTCCCTCTAGAAATTATTTCGAAATAAACCCCCATATTTACCATTTAAGTCCTGACCACGAAAATCCCTTTCAAATTAAGTCCAACAGTTACCAAACAGCCCCTCCTCGACAAATCCTTTTCATATTAGTTCCCAAAGTTACCATTCTGCCCCTAGCCGCTCAAAATCTTTTCAAATGAAGTCCCATAAATTCCCATTTAGTCCCTGCCTTCATAAATACTTATAAAACCAATCCGGAACTTACACTTTTAATCCTAATCTCTTAAATTGTGACATTTAGCTCCTCGAGACCAGCACCTTGCTATATAATTATTAATTTTAGGGCTATCATACAATCATTTATTTATTAATTAAATAAAACGGGTGTTACATCTTTCCCCCACTTAAATTAGATTTCGTCATCGAAATCATTCCTTACCATTTCTTATGCGTCAAACCACTAAAGGAACATGGTCACCATCCTGGGCACATCCCAGCCTTCCCAGGGTAGCCGCGACCAATCTTTGTATAGCCCTAAAATCCACAGGTGCACGAATTCCTTGCAATAAGTTCACATCTACTCCATCTGAAATCTGTTGTCCTGAGATTGTCTGAATCCCTGATAGAGGACTCATACTGAACCATTATCGTTGAATCTAGTCCGTTTATTCTGCAACCCAAAACACAAATACTAATGTTGCCCAAATGTTGAAATTGCCCGACCACTGATCTACCTGAAGCAGTATGATGCCACATGACTACTTTCCATAATCTACCGAGACCTGCCTAGTCTTGTCTCACTTACCAACCATCTGAAATACCGGATTCTGGCCCGGCTGCAGAGCCTAAGAACTCCCCACTTAGTCGCCTCACACGACTCTGAACGAAATCCTTCTCAGGAACTAGTTTCCACTAGTTATCATGCCACTGTGACTCTAACAACTTTCTGATATAACCGTTCGATTTCATGTGTCGACCCCCGACGTTACCCAAACCAAGGCTAAAATTGTTTGCTACCTGACCAATGGTAGCCTTATCTTACACGTCCTTAAGCAGTCCATTGCTTCCCTGATTTCATAACTGTAGTGACGTTCCAACGGTCGTATCGCTGGCTTAACAAGATCTAATCGCTCTGGGGAATTCCGAAATCCAATCCGTAGATTTCCATATCCTCACTGTTGCACCCAAACTGGTGGGTACTCTTGTTCCTTTCGTGACCTAACAACACACTCATGCTATCTACCAACCAAGTGAATGTTACGGCTACACCCGCAGACTTACAACACTCTAGCACTAACTGCCAACCATTGTGAATGTTATGGCTACACTTGCGGACTTACAACACTTCCCATACTATTTGATCACCAGTGAATGCTACGGCTACCCCTGTAGTTTTACACCACTTTCCATACTACCTGATTGCTATTGAATGCTACGGCTACCCCCGTAGTCTTACAACACTTTCCATACCGGTCGAACATGCACTCGACCTAACACACAACTGAACTTTAGTCCTAACTGGAGCTCTAACTTAGTTCCCGAAACCTACTGTCTGAGAGTCTTGAAGGCTGCCTGCTACTCAGGTCCCCAGCGAAAGGCTACTAACTTCTTGCTCAGTCAAGTGAAAAGAATTGCAATCTCAGAGAAGTCCCGCATAAATCTCCGGTAATAACCCGCTAGACCTAGGAAACTCCGAATCTCAGATGGAGACCTCGGAATCTCCCACTGCATCATGACCTCTATCTTGGCCGGATCACCCAGAATACCCCTTCTGGTTGACAAGGTGCCCAAGAGATTGCACCTCGCACAACCAGAACTCACATTTTGTGAACTTTTCAAAAAGTCTCTCCCCCACTTAGATTCGACTAGATCTTCACGGTACGCGAGAATTGAAGGATTCCCAATCCTTCTTACTTCCTAATAGTCCATTGCCGACAATCTGAGCTTACCAATGGTAACGATCAATTACCAGTCAATCCTTAAGATCGTCAATCCTCTAATATCTTGAAGAGTGCTCTTGAAATTTGGTACAGTCTGACACCTCAGTCCATCTCCCATGCTGTCAACTGAAGGCCTTAATCTTCACTCTGGGTGAAAAATCTTTATTCCCACTTTCATTCTTGCAGTATCAATGAACTCTAACCGAACACAAACCATGCGACAAATGCAATTCTCTTGAACATCCGATGAAAAACCACTTATACATTTAATACTCGCAACGGACTCCATTATCTTCATGCTACCAGTCCTTCCCTAACAACGGTAGTGCCTTGAACTCCAAAGTTCATCCATAGACAATTACCGACCATACCTGAACCATGATAGAACCACTGAACGCTGACTTCACAGGAGAACTATCGTTCAAACCCTGACCGAATATCCTCTAAATAATACCCCGCACAGATCCTGACGAAGATCCGGACTGGTAACGATACACGCAGAACCCACTCCGTAAGATGCATCCCTCTGTAGATTCATCAAGGACTTTTCGACATGCAGAATGGCATATATGATCCTTGATAACCCAAACACGAGCAGAAATCTGACCCGAGATCTATCTTATCCAAACTCACTCATAATTCCAAAGCAATACAGGTTCCCAACATCCACCTAGTAGCGCTAGAAGATGAAATACCCACAACATCTGGAGGAATCTTGATCACCTTCTGCTGACATGACCGACCCCGCTACTCTTGTAGCAGCCTAAACCCTTGGAGTGTCAAACTCCCTTGCGTACTTCCTCGTACGTGCTGCACTGACTCCGGCCCTGCTGGCCTTTCACCTGATGATCAGAAGTCATGGGTCTCTTCCCAGGACCCTCTACTATATGCACCTAGCACAAACCTCTCTTCTCAAAGTGCTCCAAATCGATCTTGCATCTACAGCCTCTTGGAAATCATATCCTACCATGCTCACTAGCTCAATTGCCAATGGCTAAGCTGCAACCACTGGAACATCCTCTGTCTCCAAACCGGGTCACAAACTTCTTCCCGAAGCTTCTCATATTCTCTAAAACTCTCACCGATTCGAGTATGGATCTTGTGCTTTCAGTAGTACGGGCCCAATACTACCTTCCACACCTATCCATACTTTCCTCGGCAATCCTCCCAAATCCTCCAATTCACTTCCTCAAACTGATGCACCCAAGTCTCAATAATCCTCACTAATAACCTGCTGAAGCATATCCTAGGCTTTCCTAGGTTCCCAACCTCTCCCTGCCATCAGCTGCTGAAGAACTCTCCACGACGCCAACCATCCACCTTCTGGATATCGTCAAATCAACTTAGTAGCTGACTCCCATCACTCAAGAGTTCCATAAATCACAAAGCAAGCATCATTCGTACAGTACCACTCCGATCCAAGGAACTATCATAGGACATTCAGCCCACATACCACAACTCATGCCATCCACCTCCATCAATCCTCGTTGTCGGCTGCCTTATGCATGCAAATTATACATAGAACAAGATCTAATACACTCTACCCTGGGACCACAACCAAACAAGGAACAGAAAATAAGGCCAAATCTATTATTCTAAGGCTATAAATCCTAACCATGTACAATTTTAAAAGCATATACGTAGCAGTTACTACTTACTAATACCAATAATCATTCTCATTCTAGCATGGCATCAAATATTCCCAAGGCTACAAGCATCACATATCAGGCTAATCTTTTGCTGACTACTCAGCACTAGCATGCAAGTCTACCAGCTCATACATTATATAAAGGCATCTCCCTTATCCCTAACTAGCATGCGATCCTCAGATTCATAAATCAATTCATAACATATAACATATATGGGTATTCTATGGAAACTTACTTGAGCTCAGTTGATTGCATGCGCCACACCCTTTCTTGTGTTACAAATTCTTTACTTAAAACATTTTTCTTTTGAAAACTTTACATATCCTAAGTTTGATTTCAGACTCATTCAAAAGTATGTCTGAATCCCTCAAACCAAGGCTCTGATACAAACTTGTAACGACCCAAAATTCAAGGCCAAAAATTTCATTTTTACTTAAGTTATTATAAAACCATAAGTATAAAAACATATATAATAACATCTCATGTCAAAACTAAAGTGTTAGTAATCGAAACATGTTTTCATGAAATCATATCAGAGTGTAATCCCAAAGATTTCAAGTGCGGAAAACATGGTGTGATGCGCTGCGATCGATCCAACTCCTTTCCTTTGAAAACAAAGAACCTAAACCCAAAACTAAAAACCATAAGCTCGAAGCTTAGTGAGTTCCCCAAAGCATACCCCACACAATCCAAATAACCACATAATCCATATCAGCTATAACAGCTACATAAATCGTAACAATCACATAATCATGCATATACACATATAAAGATGCCATGGAAACCCTCCAAGGTCTTATTCACATACTCACGTAAATTATATGTACTACACCAGCCATGCATATAAACATATAGGGAAGCCTTGGAAACCCTCCGGGGTCTTACACCGGGTGCCATGGGAACCCCCACATGGTCTTAGCCCAATGCCTCGGGAACCCCCCCCTAGGTCTTTGACCTAGGATGCCAAGGAAACCCTCCAAGGTCTTACACCTAAGTTCTTCGGTAACCCCCCGAGGTCTTGACCTAGGATGCCAAGGAAACCCTCCAAGGTCTTACACCAAAATGCCCCAAGAACCCCCCCCCCTCCCCCTCAGGTCTTCCATGCAAGTATCACAAAGGCCACTAACATATCATGTACTACAAAATCAATTAGCATACTACATAATCACTAGCATACTCCCTATCACATAACCAACTAACATGCAACATAATACAACTTCAACTGGTGTATCACATATCATAAAATGGGTCCGCATTGGTGCCTTAGACCCTTTGGTATGGTGAGGAGACTCACCTGACACTGCTGAAGTCGTGCGAATAAAACCCCACCTGTTGGTTGACAGATTCCGAACTGCCAATATCAAACAATACCCAATTAATAATTGGGTACAAAGCCCAAGGTCCAAATCACACTCTAAAGGCCCAAAAGCCGATTAATGGGCCAAAGCCCAACATATGGCCCACTTTTCCAAATTGGGCCTAAACCTTTACATGGTCTTACCATAAGGCCCAACCATTTAGTCCAATCCAACATTTAACATTCTAATGGCCCAATATCACATAATCATAAAGACCCAAACTATGGCCCATCTATGGCCCAATTTTACAAATTGGGCCCACACCCTTTACGTTGGCCTTACCTCAAAGCCCGTTAATTATTCTAGTCCATTTGCTTGATCTTGGATGGTCAATTAATAACCCAATCATCAAGGCCAAATAGAAAGGCCCAACAACATAAAATGACAATTACGGTTAAGTTTTTCTCACTTAACCCATTAATGACTTAATCCCTTAAGTCCATTACTCCTTTAAATAACTCATATGGTGTGATTGGGCTTAATACACACTTCCATTCCAATGGCCCAAATGTGGGTCCCAATAAGTCCAAGCCCATAAATCCAATATTAGGGTTTTCTAAACCCTAATTAGGTTTCCAACCCCATCCTAGCCCAATAGGCCCAATACTAGGTCCTTTGACCAATTAGGGTTCATTAGGCCCCTTATGATTTCACTAAGCCCATTAGTCACATGTTTGGGCTTTTAGGCCATTTGGGGCTTTATTGGGACTATTAGGGTTTCATTGGGCCCACTAGAGTTTATTAGGCTGATTAGAGTTTTAGTTCCTTTGTCTAAACATCCAAACAAGGCATACTGCTACCCGACACGGCAACTGGTGGCGGCAGCCACCACCTCACGGTGGTGGTTAGGGTTTCTTTCTCATTATTCCGTTTTTTTGTTACAATTTACAATGGAAAAACCAAAAGTAACACACACACACACAAAACCACCGGTCAAGGGTCTCCTCCGGTCATCTACTGCCATGGAGCTCCATGGCAGCCCTTCATCTTCAACGATAATGGTTACCGCGGAGGGTAAGGTGGTCGGCTGGCAATGTTATAGTAACACGGGCGACTTCGCCAGCAGCTAAATGGCACGACAACTCCTTGGTGGTTTCCGACATCTACAACGGTAGCGGCGACAGTGGGGAAGAAGGAGGGTGGCGACTGCCGCTCTCTTTAGGGTTTGGGTTAGAACTAGGGGTGACGGGTTTATATACCCCGATCTCCCAAACTTGTTTCCATTATGGCAAGTTCAGCCCCTCCCTACAGAAATTATTTCGAAATAAACCCCCATATTTACCCTTTAAGTCTGACCACGAAAATCCTTTTTAAATTAATTCCAACTGTTACCTAACAGCCTCTCCTCAACAAATCCTTTTCATATTAGTTCCCAAAGTCACCACTTGGCCCCTAGCCTCCCAAAATCTTTTCAAATGAAGTCCCATAAATTCCCATTTAGCCCCTGCCTTCATAAATACTTACAAAACCAATCCAGAACTTACACTTTTAACCCCTCCAATCTCTTAAATTGTGACATTTAGCTCTTCGAGACCAGCACCTTGCTATATAATTATTAATTTTAGGGCTATCATACAATCATTTATTTATTAAATAAACAGGGAGTTACAGAGAGTCCAAGAAGATTTCGTCCAAGGGCTTTCTAGGTGGGATCCATGGATTGCTTAAGCCTAAGCAGTGAATTAGGGTTTCTATATGAAACCCTAGCAACCCACACAACTATACGTAGACCCCATTACAAGGGAAATTTCGTCCAAGGCTTTAGAAGCCTTAGAGTGATCGAAATTCTCCTATGTCCTACTTCATCCTTAGCATAGAGCGTTTGTGACTCCATTAGAGGTGCAACACTTGGGGCACTAAGCTTTCAGAAGTCAAAATCAAGGAGGATTGTGATTTTTATTGCTACATAAAAATCAAGGTAAACTTTCTAAACCTAATCATATGTGATTTTCATATTTGTATGCTAGTCAATTAGGGTTAATTCCTTTGGTATTCAATGTTGTATGTTTACTTAGAAAAACCTAGATCAAAGCAATTAAGGTTGAATGAACACCATATGAATGATGTTATGCTCATAACCCAACAGTGGTATTTAAGCCTAGGTCGTTTTTCTAGTGAATATATGCAAAAGTGAACCACCAAAGTTCAAGAAAATCAAAATTTTGGTCTTCTAACCGAACGACTCGCCGAGTCCCTGTATGGACTTGACGAATAGGTCCTACTCGATGAGTCTAAGGTTCTGGTGTCAGGAATTTCAATTTTCTAGCCAGATTTTGTTGAGGATAATTGCCAAAACTCGTTTTTCTTTCCAAAATCTGATTTTTTAAGTTTGGAATGGTTATCCTTATCAAAATTGATGAATTTGGTTAAATATGGATAATATAGGATTATTATTAGTCAAATATTTTACCTAATAAGATTGAAAAGTTTCAATTTACTCCATTTAGGTTTTATAGTTTAAATTTGAACTTAAAAGTTATAGTTTTTGAAATTTAAATAGTTAAACCCTAATGTTTTGAAAGGTTTCAAAGCTTGTCCTCAACTCTTGGCTTTAAAATTTAATTAAAAGGTATTAATTTTGAAATATTAAATTCTAAGACCCTAGTATTTTAAAAGGTTCAAATTATACTCTTATGGTTTTATTAAATTAATTAAGTGTTTAATTAAAGGAGATAATTAATAAATCCATAATAGTATGGTTTAAATTAATTAAATTAAAAGTTTAATTTGTTAATAGATTAAACCACATAGTATTTTAAAAGTGTAAAATACACCCTTATACTATATAGAATTAAAAGTTTAATATTATATATGTATAAGTAAAATGTCAGTATTTCCTTTAGTAGAGAAATTAAGACTAATTTCTTGTTCACATAAGTATGCGAGTCAAGTGAAGGAATAAAGGATCTAGTACGAATTGTTGTGCACTAGGTCAAGTCCACCACAAAGAACGATAAGAGTATTCAGCATAGCTTGCTAAAAGTTTAGCAAATATGGTTATACTTACAAGATTAAGTGTAATTATGAATCATTAAAAAGTTTCAATGTATGGCAGAACGAACAAGAGGAATCAATAAGGCAGAAAAATAAAAGTTTCTCTAATCTGAAAAGATGGGAAAGTACTTTAGTATCATGTTTTATGATCGTCTCATTGATTATGAAACCATATCACAATTGATCCTCTAAGGACACCTTAGTGCACTAGTATGGCAAAGAAGGGGAATCAGGAATTGTTGAAGTGGTTAAATCAAAAGGTGAATCATACTTCTTTCCAAAATCAAGTCTTAGAGTCATACTCCATGATTGTGACTTGAGTGACATGTCTTAAGAAGTTCTAACACACTCATCAAATGTGGAGTAGAAAAATGGTTTTCTTACTCTTGCACGTTTGAATTTGGTAAAGTGTGTTGTCTTGAATAAGACAAAAACCAACTAAGACCAATTTTGTGTAGTGTTTGTCTTGATGAGAATCAGCACTAACTCAAGAATATTTGTTTTTCAAGAAATATTTCTTGACAAAAGAATCTTATATGTCAAGAGGTCAGTGGGAGTCTAAATGATTTTGAAAAGTTTCAAGAACTAATCAAGAGTAAAATTATTATTAAACACTAGCACACAACTTAAGGTTTGTAACCTATTGTGTTGACATATTCTTGTTTTTGTGCCATTCCAGTTTGGTCAACTATGCATGTGAGCTCTATGAGTTCTCAATTGATTGCATAGAGGCAAGGCACACTGATCAATGGAAAGTACATTGATAGGTAGGGGTAAGCTACTCAATAACTTGGAATCAATGGTGGGACCCTTGATGGCAAGAAATTAAGAATGAACAAGTTTTGTCCATAAGAGTTTGGATTTGTCACAAATATTATCTTATGATTACGGTTATGAAAAATTCACATGGATAAGAGCACATACACCATAAAATCTAAGTGTCATAAGGTTTTCTCTCCGTTTCATGAAAATGATTGTGAGTAAACGCTTTCATTAAGAGAGATTTTAATGAGATATCAATTGTGATATTTGCATTCTCAAATTCGATTATGATTACGGCATCCCGCTTCATAGTTCGAATTTTGAGATTTGGCAATTAGTCTAAACATTTAGGATTTATTTCTATAAGTTTTGAAATAGTTTAGACGTACATATGAGCTATCTAAGGAAAGGTGTATGAGTTTGAGAAGCTTATATAAAGGCTTATCGACGCATATCATATTAGAAAATGAACTTTGGAAGTCAATAAGTATTGATTTCCAGAAGTCCAACTATTTTCTGAATATGTGTCAAAGCTAGTGGGAGCATAAATGTTATGTTGGTATGGATATAATTATCATGTTAGTGGGAGCATGATTATTATTTTAAGTGTTGCAAGTTAGCAATATTAATTATAGAAAACAAAACTTTCACTTTGCTAAGTTGCGGGGGTTGAACGGTTGTTTTGCTATAACTAAGGGAGAGGATATTATACTTCATTTAAAATCTAAATGTTTAGATCAAGAAATTTTAATCAAATTTCGTCAAAAGATATATGGATGTCATGTTGAAAAGATTCAACATAAGGGAATTCTATATATGACAATATTATAGCAAGAAACTGGTAAAGTATCAAGTTTTTCATGAATCGTGTCCCATACGCTGCTGGTATTGGATCAACTGAATCTACTGTAATATTTGACCGTGTTCTAAACTTTCCAAATGCCTAGCGCATTAAGAGGGAAAAAGGACTAGAACCGGAAATGACTAAAATAATTAAACAACTATCGAGGACAATCTAAGGTTCGTTAAGGGTTGGTCCTTGTGGGATGTTGGAATTATAGTAATGGACCATATTGACATTATTATGAATAGATAGGACTCCATTTAGAATGACTTGTCATATGGAAAATATGGAAATGTTTCCATAAATGGGAGTTGGATATCAAGAATCTATTTCTAGATTAGAAACTTTTATTCAAGAAGGATGTTCAAAGGGATGTACTTTTAATGTAAGACTTCATAGAGTACTTTGTAATTTCATTGGCAAAGTATTGGTGACTTTGGTGCTTTGACATTACGAAAGGATCGGTGCATAAAATGTTAGAATCTAACATATTCTAATAGTGGCAAGAATTTGGTATTCTTACACTTATAACAAGGATTAGGAGTTGTGAAATGAGTATCATTAGAAATGTGTTCAATTGATATATTTTACAAAGTATGGACCATAGGTAAACAGAGTGTGCATGATTTGATCATGGGACAACTGTTGTTATAGTTCAAGTAATAAGTTGATTATCCGAAACATTATACAATGAATAATGAGTAATCAATATGGTGATTAAATAAAGGTGTTTTATTTATACTCAAAAGTTTGGGGCCATATAGGATTAGTATTACTATTGTGTTTCACTTTTCATGTTTTGACTTCCCGAATAATAAGATTATTCAAACCATCCACAGTTGATAAATACTTCGGAAGTAGGTATTGAAGCTAGACTGGCACAAATCTGATAGTAGATTGTCTAAAGCATCTTAGACATAGCAAAAGTTTGTTGCAGTGTTCATGAGTGCTCCTGAAATAAGATTTCAGTATTGGATTAAAGCCACGCTCACTTGAATCACTTCATGGATTTTATCACGGGTGATTAGTGAGAAGATAATATCTTATATTCTTGAAATTGAGACGTTTGAGCTGTAATTTACAAATCGATTGCACATTAATAAAATGTAAACGCACTAGTAACTTGGTGTTATAAAACATATTGTTGTGTATGATTTGATGAGTGAGTACAAGCGAGCATTTGAGTCGAAGTTTATCCGTTCCTTTTACCCTAAGAGGGATAAAAGAGATATCTGTGGGCCCCTTGATGATTTAGTGATGACACCCTAAGCGCTTGGCCAAGCCTGGACTAAGTTGATGTGTTGAATTGTAGTTTGTTGTCAGTCGTCATAAATCAGAAATCGGGAAACAAAACATGAATAGAGAGTACGATTAAAATCCATGTCCCGGTTCATACGATATCTAGAATGGAGGAATATATGATCTCTTATCTAAATGACTCGTTTCTGATAAGATCAGAGTTGACAGCGGCGTTTGAAAGCTTCTATTGTTGATCAGGTTATGAAGTCGTACTTGCAAAATAGTTATTAGACTTATCCAAGTGGGAGACTGTTGGATTAGGTGTCTAAGCCCATAACTATTTTGGTATGTACTGTTGGGTTTTGAGCAATCTAACACTCCTAAGTGTACATGCAACCCTAAATACCTTGGATCTATGTTTTCTCTATTATACATGCAAATATCAACTTTCCAAGGTATTGTTCTATTCTAGCATACAAAACTTTGAATAACACAAGTTAGAATAACATACCTTTTGTTGGTGCTTGTCTTTATAAAGCTTGAGTGCCTAGTGCCCCAAGTGTGACGCCTAAAATGGTTCACACAACACCATAAGCACTTGGAATAACTTAGAGAGAAATTAGAACACTTCAAGAATCGGCTTGCCCTCCATGCATATCATAGTCGCCAATTTTCCCGAAAAAGAGATCATTATATAGTGTTTTACAATTAGGGTAAACCCTAATTTTCATGGCTATCCATTTCCATGGATCCATGGGTTCAAATACACCATGGAGCATCCAATGGGTTTTAGCCCAACTTGATAATCCATGGAGCATTAGCCCAGTATATAAGTATGGATGATCTACACAATCAACCCATATATTTAATTAGTCTTCTTTTGATCACATAATTAATTCTAAATTAATTATTTATCAATACTAATTAAATAATATTATTAATATATTAGAACTTATAATATATTAATAAACCTTACGTGTTATTTCTCTCATTTTAGTCTATCCAAGTGCATGATGCCATGCAACCCAAATGGACCATGCCGGGTCGGGTCAAGTCTTACCAATTATAGTTATGGACTTAGACATTAATCCAATAGTCTCCCACTTGGATAAGTCTCAAACTATTATTGCGTATGACTTCAACAATTGACTGCCAATCGTAGCTCTCAAAAGCTTCTGTCGAACTCTGACCTTGTAGACGAACTCTGACCTTTGTCAATGACTTGTCCATTAGATAAGGGATCATATATTCCACCATTCTAGATATCATATGGACTGAGACATGGATTATAATCATTCTCTCTGTCCATTTGTTGTTTCCCGATTTCTGATTTATGACGACTGACTAATTGAACAAATCAAATCAGTCCAGGCCCGGCCGAGCACTTACTTTTGTCATCACTAAATCATCGAGGGGCCCATAGATATCACTTTTATCCCTTTGAGGGTAAAAGGAATGGATAAACATCGACTCATATGCTTGTACTGACTACTTGTTGAATCATACACAAAGGCACGTTTTATATTATCAACAATTTTTCACAAATGCCATTGTAAGGATACTTAAAATAAATAAAATCAAAACCATTTTTCTTTTTATTTTAACACTTTGCGGAAGAATTTATCCTTACAATCCATATGGAAAACTTGTTGTTATCTATTCCTAAGCAATATGTCATAACTGTTAACTAATAACTCAAAATTCTGATCACCGAACCATGCGATCGAAATCCATCTTCGCGATCAGAATCAGCATATACTTCCTTTAAGTTTCTTCACTTTTTCTTTGATTCTTAAAACATCAACATGTGACCTCATCACATTATGCAATAAGAATCTCAGAATAGAAACTTAATAGAGTTAGACAATGGACTTTACCTGAAGTAGAGTCAAACCTATTGACTTTACCATCCTTAAGATGTTTCAGGTAAATTTAGCAGCTTCGCAACCAATGTCTTTCCTTTGGCAACAGAATCATATGGACTCTTTGGAAACGGTACATGGGACTATCACAGACTTAACCTTTCTCTTTACCATTTGGTCAACCGAGTTGACTATGGCCGATCCCTTTCCATTGGGAAGAGAAAGTTTTTCCTGGACCTCCAATGTCACCATTTTCAATGTCCAAATAGGTTTTGAAAGTAGATCTTACAATCCAATTTGCTTTACTAATGCTCCAAATCGTTGTTGATTTAGCATCATCAAGCAAACAGGTAAGATCATTAAGGGTCTTGTCGCGACCTGTCATCAGGGAGTGACTGAAGAACCAACTCAACAGCCAGCTACCTCGAGACTTCGACACCCGACTCTCCCGACTTGTCAATATGTGGCTTAATCCCCAAGATCTAAGCACATATGGACTTTGTTTGCCAGTAGAGATTGAGTGACTTAGAACTTATCAAGTCTTAAAACTTATGGGATAGGGAGATTTATTGGAGGAGGTGGATGAAGTGAAGTATGATTTCTAGTCCCACAAATGCCCAACAAAGGGATTGATCTTTCACCTTGATTGCCATTTGGGATATCATCTTCATTAGGAAGCTTGTTCCTAAAGATTTTGGAAGACTATAGTTGTCTAAACTAGACATCTATAATGGGAGAAATTCAAGTTAGTTGATTTAAAATCCTTAATATAACACCCAATATGAAATATTAAGGCTAGGACCCAACAACCTATTTATAACTGGAAGAGGGATGTCGTAATCCAAATTATAAAATAGTTGAAGGTAGGTAAATGATGATTTACCAATTTCCACAATGAAAACGAAATATTTTATTATTAGGTTTTATTGGTTTAGAAACTCCTAGATCTTTTGAGATATATTGAACCTTCAATGGCATGTTTGAATCTCGATTGTGCCCTCTCAAGTTTGTAACTGGGATGCCGAGGATCACAAACAAGGTGTGAATAACCATACAAATTGACTTGGTACCCTCAACAATATTACCTAATCGATATGCCAGTTAACCACACACGCTCCACCGATCTATAATAAAGCCAAGTTACCCTTTGCCACTCTTACTAGTCCATGTTAGTGTGCCGGTTAACCACACATGCTCCACTAACGACTTGGTAAGGTACAAAGTGTAATTTTATGGGCTAGCACCTTTCACATTTTCCTAAGTAACTAAGATTGGGAATTTATAAGTGTTTAGTTACTTAGTATTTTTCATTATACTTTTAATGAAGGGAGAATTATAGTCCATTCCTACCTGTTCGGCTAACGACCCTCCACCAGTCAAGGAAGCGGTGGGTGAGAGTGGACACCCATTAAACTGCCATTTTATAGGCAGTAACCTTATACCCCCTTATAGACCGGCTTCGTGAATGAGGCCTACTAACGGTAAGATTGACTTCCTCTTATACATATCAATATAATTAAAATTATAATAATAGTATAAGGGTTGAATTTTAAACTTTTTAAAATTTCAATGTTCAATTTGGAATTAAAGTATACATGAGGAGTAACTTTTCAAATTCCAAAACTTGAGGGCAAGTTTTGAAACTATTTCAAGACTCTTTAAATCATAACTTATGAGTTTAATGGTTCATTAAAATGAAGACTCTTCATTTTAATGTAACCCCTTATTTTTAAAAACACTTTAAAGAAGTGTCTCTTGAACATCCATAACTTGAGGACAAGTTATGGAGTCATTAAACTATTTAATGGAAAAAAAATCTTACATTTTATGTAACCTACAAAACTTTTATGAGTTTTAAGATTCATAAATATGAATTTTCACATAACTTGAAGACAAGTTACAAAAACATATTTTATGAACTTCTTTTAGACTAATATGGATTGAAAACAACTAAAACATAATTTTTTCATTATCAATCTAAACTAAATCATAAATCAAGGAAACATAAAATTCATGAAAATTCATAACTTGAGGACAAGTTATGAACTCCATACAATTTTCAACAAGATCATGAATTATATCAACAAACAATTTGCACACAATTCCTATGATCTAGCAAAACTCATAAGCATGATCATTCATAATCAACAATTTTCAAGAATAACATGAACACATATAAACTTGAAACTTTTATTATAGCATTGAAATTGGTTTAGCATAATCATTACCACATTCAAAACAAGTTTTATAAGATCAAAACAGTCAATGGTAATGATTCTAGACCAATTCCAGCACCAAAACTCGAAAATATGCTGTCTGGGGGTCCAACTCGTCGAGTGCATGAAAAAACTCGGTGAGTTGGATGCATTTTGCCTTGGACTCGTCGCGTCCCTTCATGGACTCGGCAAGTCTGCTGGGCAGACAGCACTGAAAGTCGATTTTTAAGCAGTTTAAGCAAGTATAACAAGAAAACAAGCCTAGGCTCTGATACCATTGTTGGGTTTTGAGCAATCTAACATGTGACAACCCTATATTTTTCCAAAGCATTGTAACACTCGAAAGCTAAGTACAACGAAATTAACCTCGAAAATAAAGCGTTCAAGTATCAAGGTTGGGCTGCATCGAATATTCGATATCATGCCAAGGTTTCCAAAAACATAAAGAACGCTCAAAACCGAGTTATATTGAAGAAATTATAACCACTCATATATTTACAACACGACGTTAAAACATTATTTGACATAAAAAGAAAAATCTCAATAAAATACATTTTAGCCTTAAGTATCTAAACAAAAGTCGTAGATCTCGTTGAAAGGTGAGCGTGCATAAAAAGATCGCCCAAATTGGACCTCGTATGAAGAAGTTACGGATTTTCAAAGTTTCGTAACAGTAGTAGAGGGCTAAAAACTCGGATTGAAGATCGAGTGTTATTTAGCTATCGCCACCTAAACGGAAGTTGAAGATCTCCTCAGTGGTAATAAAACAATAAAAAGACAAACGAAAACCGACGTCGAATAAAGAACCTATGAATTTTTAACAAACTTTAGAAGGCCCAGCCTATTAAAAATATATCATTAAAAATAAAGTCAAAACTAGTCGACGGAGTCTAAATGAAAGTTGTAGAGCATAATCTCACCTACGCGTGGATATAAAGAACACGAAAAACGGAGCTCGTACGTGAATGTTACGGAATTTAGAAGAGGACAGGCCAGATTACGCCCCGCGTACTCTGGGAATACGCCCCGCGTACTAGACCCAGAGTCGAGTCCCATCGGCCCGCCCCCTCTACGCTTAGCTAGCCAGGAGTCGTAAGCCATGACGCCATATTACGCCCCGCATAACCGAGGTACGCCCTGCGTACCGAGTACGCCCAGCGTACTCCGGAAGTACGCCCCGCGTACGAGGCAATTCCAGCCTATAAATAGAGAGGTTGAGCTTCGAGTTTTGGCACACTTTCACAATTCCTCAGTCATTCTCCCAGCTCCAGAGACCATTCCCTCACCTCGGTTTCCATACTCGAGCCCCCGACGAAAGATTTACGCTGCAGAGATCCCCGAAGAGCCCGACGACGCAACCATCCGCGGTCGAAGTTCTGCTCAACCCTAGCCTCTTTCTTCAAACTTAACGGGTGAGTTCATACCCCTACTTTTCAATTCTTTTCACGTTTTAGGGGGGGGGAATACAAGTACATTACGAATCAAAGTATCATTTTATAAACATAATTATATTATCGTTCTTATAGGGTTTCGATACAAAAATAACTTTATGTTTAAAGGGCTATTATATCACCAAGTTGTTATTACCAAATGGGAACATACTTTTGAGAAACTATAATGAGCATTGTATTCAAGTGATTCATACATTTTACATATACATCTCGACAAATGAAATGCTTTCAAAATAATTAAGTCTTTATTATCGTAAATCTGTTTATACCAAGTAATGTGAGACATTTAAACTTCAACGTACTCGTATGTATGCATTTTAAGTCCTGTATTATATACCTTAATCTCTTGGAGAGAGAGTGTGATACTTGTGTATAGATCTATACGGGATTGACAACCCCGCACCTAAACTATTAGCTATAGTTAGACCGGCAGGTCTGGGGTGACAAATGTCATAACACTACAACACCTGAAGAATGTTGTTTACAGGCCGTCAGTGTCAATAGTATGGTTATAAAACTCACATAAAAGTATAAAAACAAGTTTGATTTACGAGATTCATATATGCATTTCGGTTTTCCATTTTATCGTTAACACAAATTTTATCACTATTATTCAAGTATGGAAAACATAAACGCACTCCAACACAGGAAACTTTTCAAATCATTTATAGAAAATATTGGATTTTCTGAAAACCTCGTTCATCGATTTACTATCAAAAAGGACATACTTTTCATTGCAAAACACTTATGAACTCACCAACTTAATTGTTGACACTTTTTTTTAAACCACTTGTATTTCTCAGGGAATCAGTAATACAGGTAACCACCAGCTTTTGGAGAAGGGAACACTAAGGATGTTTTATTATTGAACATTTATCATCTCATTGTAATATTCTTTTGCTAATATGTATAACGCAACAACATACGTTTTCATTATATATGTGATGGTTGTTTTACTTTCTTTACAATACTCAATGGTTGTGATACTACGTGAAGTCATCCACCCCCGAATGTTTCCGCCATTCTGGTTTGGGGGTGTGACAGATTGGTATCAGAGCATTGTTTATAGTGAACTAAGTATATCGAACCACATACGATATACAAACTATAAATGCAAGGGGGACCAAAAACCCTCTGACAAAACATTTTCTTGAACAAAATACGTTCTATTAAAAGATATACATTTTTACAAAGCATGCATTAATCTCGTATCATAACAAGTTTTACTAAAAAGTATTAAGGCAAGTTACGACACTACGATTGATCCCCGGGGTATGTAATCATGCCGAGAATAAATATAGCCTGATCAACTATATTTATCCTGGATTTGACCAACGTACGTCGAGGAATGGTTATAGTGGACAATAAGCCGAAAACTTACCCAATACAAAATTATTTTAGTTTCGCCAAGTTGAAATAATATAGAAGTATTATTAAAAATAGTTGTACAATAAAAGTTATAGTTAAAAATAATAAGTCGCTAAATAGAAATTTCTTTTCTTATAACGTTCTCATACATCTATCCTAGTACAGACAAATGGCCGGATTCCATTTACCAGGAGATCCCTACTACCCAAACCAAGGCAACGGCGGTTGGATAGAAGAAGACCCAGAGGAAATCGAAGAAGAGATCGAGGAAGAACCCGAAGGGGTTATCGAGGAAGAATTCGAAGTCGAAGTCGGAGAGGAATTCGAAGTCGACGAAGAGATCGAGGAGATTTCTAGCGGGACAGACTCCGAGCCAGAAGTGTACGACCCTCCCATCCCTCATCCTCCCGTAATCAGACCATATCAACCGGGACCCATCCCCATCTGGGGAAGCCACCTCTGCTACTGGAGCCACCAGCAAGGTGTACGCCCTCCTTTCGGCATGTGCCGAGATTTTTACAATGTTAGTGGGGGAGGCTCAGCTGATCGAGCACTTCCTGTCATCGTGAATGCTATAGCTAACCAGAACTACCAGGCGGACCAATAAGCAGCCAGAGTTCGCGAGATCAATGCTGCTACCCAAGGTAACGCCGCTGACATCCGCCGTTTGGAAGGACTACATGAGAATACCCAAATCTACACGGGAACACTTCAAAACCAAATGATAACGGCTCTGGCAGAAATAAGAGAAATGAAGGAACAACAAGCAGATCTCGAGAGGCGACTAATGGGAGTCAAACGGTCGGATGTCGAGTCTAGCTCCAAACGCCGCAAGTAGAGCTTGTTCGATGCCCAACAATTTTGTTATAGATTAGGATTTCGGATAAAAGTTTTTCCCTTATTTCCCTTTTGTATCTGCAATCGGAGACCTCTAGGAGAGTCAAATTTTCCTGAACAAGATATGTAATGTAACACACCTCAAGTGTGACCTATATGAATGAATATGAAGTATTTCTTATTATATACCTCTCAAAAATTACGAGTTTTAAATTTCTATGCCTACCTTGAAACCATAAACTAAAGTCAAAACAAATTACAAGATACAACTAACACACGATTGTCAAAACATTAGAAACTTATAGTATTCATTCTTATTTTTCTCTACCAGAACATGCCTCCTCGTAGATCAACACGCAGAAACTCAACTTCAACACCACCTCCACCACCTCCTCCAATTATGGACACCGTTATGTTCCAGACTACTGTAACCGCTGCTGTAACTGCAGCAATGGCTCAAATGAGCAACAACGGATCGGGGGGAGGAACAAACAGTTTTACAAATGGCCAAGGTCAAAGCCGTTCAGGGGTATGCACTTACAAAGACTTCACCAACGGAAAACCTATTCCCTTTTACGGGACTGGGGGAGTATTGGCTCTATATCAATGGGTAGAGAAAACAGAAGCTGTATTCGAAATCTGTGCATGTCCTGAAGAAAGCAAAGTAAAGTTCGCCGCTTTTACTTTCTCTGAACACGCCCTGCCATGGTGGAACGGCCACGTCCAGACACTAACCCTGGTGGTGGCGAACTCCATGGGTTGGGAAAACCTGAAAAGAATGCTCCTTCGAGAATATTGCCCAAGAGGCGAGATTCAGAAGCCTGAACAGGAACCGTGGAACCTCTCGATGGTAGGATCGGACATAGCTGGTTACACCAACAGGTTCAGTGACTTAATAACACTTTGCCCAGGAATGTTAACCCTGGAGAGCCAAAAGGTCGAGAGATACATCTGGGGACTATCACCCCAACTTCGAGGAAGTGTGCTAGCTTCCAGAACCTTGACTTTCGCCAGCGCCAAGGAACTAGCGCAATCTCTTGTTGATCATGGTGTCTGTCAAGGAGTCGCGACTATTATGGCTGAACCAACCAAAGGGAACAGCAACAATGAAATCAATGCCAACAACAACAACAAGAAGAAATTTTGGAACAAAAGGAAGGGGCAAACTTCACAAGAACCTTCAAAGAAGCAAATGGTTGCGGTTCATGCTGCTACTACCCCCACCACAACTCCTGCTACCTCTGCACCAACAAAACCATATGCTGGGAATCTGCCCAAGTGCAGCAAGTGCAACTACCATCACCATGGTATTTGTCGCGAGATGCCCTGCAAGAACTGTGACAGGAAAGGGCACACAGCCCGTTTCTGTAAAGCACCGGCACGACCAATCACTCAAGTTTCTAGCACTGGAGTAAGTCGGGCGTGTTATGGGTGCGGAGAGACTGGACACTTTAGGAGGGATTGTCCCAAGGAAAGGAATATTGGCGGTGTAGGGAGAGTGTTGGCAGTAGGACAGAATGAAGCAATAGCAGACCCGACGGTGGTTACGGGTACGTTCCTACTCAACAACACTTATGCATGCATACTTTTTGAATGTGGTGTGGAGAGAAGTTTTGTGAGTCATAAATTCAAACACCTACTTAATCAAAAACCCCAACCACTCAATAAAATATTCACTGTAGAAATGGCAAACGGTAAAACAGAACACGCAAACGATTTGTACGTAGGGTGCACACTAAATTTAAACGAGCATTTGTTTCGAGTCGATCTTATGCCCATTTCCATAAGAAGTTTCAATGTCATCATCGGTATGGACTGGTTGAGCCTTCACCATGCCGATATCCTTTGCCACGAAAGGGCTGTTCGCCTAAATCTGCCAAACGGCGAAACTCTTGTCATTTATGGCGACAAACCTAGTTCAAGTTTACAAATCATTTCCTGTATTAAAGCACAAAAGTATCTTCGTAAGGAATATCATGCCTTTCTAGCCCACGTAGTAGACAAGAAACGAGAATTGAAAAACATTAAAGACATTCCGGAAGTCTGCAACTTCCCGGATATTTTCCCAGAAGATCTTCCAGGAATCCCACCGGAACGTCAAGTTGAGTTCAAAATCGACTTAAGCCCCAGCCGAGATGCAGGAACTATCCAGTCAATTAAACGAACTGCTGAGCAAGGGGTTCATCAGACCGAGCTTCTCACCATGGGGAGCGCCAGTCCTATTCGTGTAAAAGAAGGACGGATCCTTTCCCATGTGCATCGATTATCGGGAACTGAACAAACTCACGATCAAGAACCGATATCCCTTACCGCGTATAGACGATCTATTCGACCAACTACAGGGAGCAAGCTACTTCTCAAAGATCGATCTAAGATCTGGTTATCACCAACTGCGAGTACTAGAGGGAGACATCCCCAAAACGGCTTTCCGAACATGTTATGGTCACTACGAATTTGTAGTAATGCCCTTCGGATTGACGAATGCTCCAGCAGTGTTCATGGACTTGATGAACCGAGTATGTCGTCCCTTCCTGGATAAATTTGTGATCGTATTCATAGATGATATACTCATTTATTCAAGAAGCCAGGAAGAACACAGCAAACATCTCCGCCAAGTACTGGAAACATTAAGGGCAGAGAAACTTTACGCAAAATTTTCCAAATGCGAATTTTGGATTCGGGAAGTGGATTTCCTAGGACATGTAGTAAGCAAAGAAGGAATACACGTGGACCCTTCCAAGATAAAGGCAATAGATAATTGGACTACTCCAAGAACCCCTACAGAAATCCGGCAATTTTTGGGACTCGCCGGGTATTACCGAAGATTCATACCGAACTTTTCAAAGATTGCCAAGCCACTTACCACCCTAACCCAGAAGAATGTGACTTTCGACTGGGGAGAAAAACAAGACAGCGCATTTCAGACACTAAAGCGAGCCTTATGTAGTGCGCCCATCCTAACCTTGCCAGAGGGAATGGAGGACTTCGTGGTCTATTGTGATGCATCAAACCAAGGACTTGGGTGTGTCTTAATGCAAAGAGGGAAGGTCATCGCTTACGCCTCAAGGCAACTAAAGACGCACGAAGTGAACTACACAACGCACGATCTTGAGCTAGGAGCAGTTGTCTTCGCTCTGAAGATATGGAGACACTATCTCTACGGCACAAAATGTACCATCTTCACTGATCATAAAAGCCTCCAACATATCCTCAATCAGAAGGAACTCAACATGAGACAAAGACGATGGGTAGAACTACTAAGTGATTACGAGTGCGAAATTCAATATCACCCTGGAAAGGCTAATGTAGTGGCTGATGTACTCAGTCGGAAAGAGTACTCAGGTCGCCGAGTGAAATCCCTAACTATGACGATCCAATCACACCTGTTCACACAAATCAAGGAAGCCCAAATAGAAGCCTTGAAATCCGAAAATGTGACAGAAGAAGCCCTAAGGGGAATGGATAAGAACCTTGAGACCAAGAACAACGGAATTCGTTATTTCATGGATCGAATTTGGATACCAAAGCTTGGTGGATTCAGAGAAATCGTTATGGACGAAGCCCATAAAACACGATACTCCATACATCCCGGCTCCGATAAGATGTATCTCGATCTCAAGAAGTTGTACTGGTGGCAAAACATGAAAGACGAAATTGCTACCTACGTGAGCAAATGCCTGACATGTGCCAAAGTCAAGGTGGAACATCAGAAGCCCTCGGGTTTATTACAACAGCCAGAAATACCCAAATGGAAGTGGGAGCGGATAACCATGGATTTCATAACAAAATTACCCAAGACAACAAGCGGACTCGACACCATTTGGGTAATTGTCGACAGGTTAACTAAGTCAGCGCATTTCCTACCGATCAAAGAGACGGATAAATTGGAGAAGTTTACAAGGACATACCTCAGAGAAATTGTACGACTGCATGGTGTGCCCATATCCATTATCTCGGACCGAGATAGTAGATTCACCTCAAGGTTCTGGCAGTCGCTACGAAAAGCTTTGGGGACAAGACTAGACATGAGTACTGCTTATCACCCACAAACCGACGGCCAGAGCGAGAGAACTATACAAACCCTAGAAGACATGCTGAGATCTTGCGTAATCGATTTTGGAAAAGCATGGGACACACATCTACCCTTAGTCGAGTTCTCGTACAACAATAGCTACCACACCAGTATCAAAGCTGCCCCGTTCGAAGCCCTCTATGGCCGCAAATGCAGGTCACCTTTGTGCTGGGCCGAAGTGGGGGACACGCAACTAGCAAAAGGACAAGCAACTGACAACACGCTCACTGGACCAGAAATCATAAGGGAGACTACGGAGAAGATTGTTCAAATCCGAGAACGTCTAAAAGCATCAAGGGATAGACAAAAGAGTTACACAGATAAGAGACGCAAACCCTTGGAATTCCATGTTGGAGACCATGTCCTACTCAAAGTCTCACCTTGGAAAGGTTTAATACGCTTCGGAAAACGTGGAAAACTGAACCCTAGATACATCGGACCATTCGAGATCCTTGCCAGGATCGGTCCAGTGGCCTACAAACTTAGACTACCTCAGGAGCTCCACAACGTACACCCTACCTTTCACGTATCAAATTTAAGAAGTGCTTATCCGACGAGACCCTTGTCGTCCCTCTAGACGAAATTGCAATAAACGAAAACCTCCAGTTTGTGGAGGAACCAGTAGAGATCATGGATCGGGAAATCAAAAGGACTAAACAAAGTCGAATACCCATTGTAAAGGTCCGCTGGAACGCCAAGCGAGGACCTGAATACACCTGGGAACCCGAGGATCAGATGAAACAAAAGTACCCGCATCATTTTCCTGAAATAGTAAATACTATCTTAGATTAAATTTCGGGACGAAATTCCCTTAACAGGGGGATGATGTGACAACCCTATATTTTTCCAAAGCATTGTAACACTCGAAAGCTAAGTAGAACGAAATTAACCTCGAAAATAAAGCGTTCAAGTATCAAGGTTGGGCTGCATCGAATATTAGATATCATGCCAAGGTTTCCAAAAACATAAAGAAAGCTCAAAACCGAGTTATATTGAAGAAATTATAACCACTCATATATTTACGACACGACGTTAAAACATTATTTGACATAAAAAGAAAAATCTCAATAAAATACATTTTAGCCTTAAGTATCTAAACAAAAGTCGTAGATCTCGTTGAAAGGTGAGCGTGCATAAAAAGATCGCCCAAATTGGACCTCGTATGAAGAAGTTACGGATTTTCAAAGTTTCGTAACAGTAGTAGAGGGCTAAAAACTCGGATTGAAGATCGAGTGTTATTTAGCTATCGCCACCTAAACGGAAGTTGAAGATCTCCTCAGTGGTAATAAAACAATAAAAAGACAAACGAAAACCGACGTCGAATAAAGAACCTATGAATTTTTAACAAACTTTAGAAGGCCCAGCCTATTAAAAATATATCATTAAAAATAAAGTCAAAACTAGCCGACGGAGTCTAAATGAAAGTTGTAGAGCATAATCTCACCTACGCGTGGATATAAAGAACACGAAAAACGGAGCTCGTACGCGAAAGTTACGGAATTTAGAAGAGGACAGGCCAGATTACGCACCGCGTACTCTGGGAATATGCCCCGCGTACTAGACCCATAGTCGAGTCCCATCGGCCCGCCCCCTCTACGCTTAGCTAGCCAGGAGTCGTAAGCCATGACGCCATATTACGCCCCGCGTAACCGAGGTACGCCCTGCGTACCGAGTATGCCCAGCGTACTCCGGAAGTACGCCCCGCGTACGAGGCAATTCCAGCCTATAAATAGAGAGGTTGAGCTTCGAGTTTTGGCACACTTTCACAATTCCTCAGTCATTCTCCCAGCTCCAGAGACCATTCCCTCACCTCGGTTTCCGTACTCGAGCCCCCGACGAAAGATTTACGCTGCAGAGATCCCCGAAGAGCCCGACGACGCAACCATCCGCGGTCGAAGTTCTGCTCAACCCTAGCCTCTTTCTTCAAACTTAACGGGTGAGTTCATACCCCTACTTTTCAATTCTTTTCACGTTTTAGGGGGGGAATACAAGTACATTACGAATCAAAGTATCTTTTTATAAACATAATTATATTATCGTTCTTATAGGGTTTCGATACAAAAATAACTTTATGTTTAAAGGGCTATTATATCACCAAGTTGTTATTACCAAATGGGAACATACTTTTGAGAAACTATAATGAGCATTGTATTCAAGTGATTCATACATTTTACATATACATCTCGACAAATGAAATGCTTTCAAAAGAATTAAGTCTTTATTATCGTAAATCTGTTTATACCAAGTAATGCGAGACATTTAAACTTCAACGTACTCGTATGTATGCATTTCAAGTCCTGTATTATATACCTTAATCTCTTGGAGAGAGAGCGTGATACTTGTGTATAGATCTATATGGGATTGACAACCCCGCACCTAAACTATTAGCTATAGTTAGACCGACAGGTCTGGGGTGACAAATGTCATAACACTACAACACCTGAAGAATGTTGTTTACAGGCCGTCAGTGTCAATAGTATGGTTATAAAACTCACATAAAAGTATAAAAACAAGTTTGATTTACGAGATTCATATATTCATTTCGGTATTCCATTTTATCGTTAACACAAATTTTATCACTATTATTCAAGTATGGAAAACATAAACGCACTCCAACACAGGAAACTTTTCAAATCATTTATAGAAAATATTGGATTTTCTGAAAACCTCGTTCATCGATTTACTATCAAAAAGGACATACTTTTCATTGCAAAACACTTATGAACTCACCAACTTAATTGTTGACACTTTTTTTTGAACCACTTGTATTTCTCAGGGAATCAGTAATACAGGTAACCACCAGCTTTTGGAGAAGGGAACACTAAGGATGTTTTATTATTGAACATTTATCATCTCATTGTAATATTCTTTTGCTAATATGTATAACGCAACAACATACGTTTTCATTATATATGTGATGGTTGTGTTACTTTCTTTACAATATTCAATGGTTGTGATACTACGTGAAGTCATCCACCCCCGAATGTTTCCGCCATTCTGGTTTGGGGGTGTGACATAACACTCCTAAGTGTACATGCAACCCTAAATACCTTGGATCTATGTTTTCTCTATTATACATGAAAATATCAACTTTCCAAGGTATTGTTCTATTCTAACATACAAAACTTTGAATAACACAAGTTAGAATAACATACCTTTTGTTGGTGCTTGTCTTTATGACGCTTGAGTGCCTAGTGCTCCAAGTGTGACACCTCAAATGGTTCACACAACACCATAAGCACTTGGAATAACTTAGAGAGAAATTAGAACACTTCAAGAATCGGCTTGCCCTCCATGCATATCATAGTCGCCAATTTTCCCAAGAAAGAGATCATCATATAGTGTTTTACAATTAGGGTAAACCCTAATTGTCATGGCTATCCATTTCCATGGATCCATGGGTTCAAATACACCATGGAGCATCCAATGGGTTTTAGCCCAACTTGATAATCCATGGAGCATTAGCCCACTATATAAGTATGGATGATTTACACAATCAACCCATATATTTAATTAGTCTTCTTTTGATCACATAATTAATTCTAAATTAATTATTGATCAATACTAATTAAATAATCTTATTAATATATTAGAACTTATAATATATTAATAAACCTTAAGTGTTATTTCTCTCATTTTAGTCTATCCAAGTGCATTATGCCATGCAACCCAAATGGACCATGTCGGGTCGGGTCAAGTCTTACCAATTATAGTTATGGACTTAGACATTAATCCAACATGTACATGAGCTGATTATGAGCATGGTCCTTTTGGGCTGCCTTCACTCATGCAACTTGATAGGATGACAAGAGAAGAGAGAGTAGACTTTATTATATGAATAATAAATTGTTGCTTGAAAATGGTTTTATTAATATTTTACAAGTTTAATATATTATTTGGAAATCATATTATTTAATTAGTATTAATCAGAAATTAATTTGGTATTAATTTGTGATCAAAAGAGATTGATTAAATAAAGGGAACTGATAATATAATTATCTGATAGTTGCTAGTTGGGCCATGGATTCCTAATAGAGAGGGATTGGATTAAATCTATGGAGAGTCCAAGAAGATTTCGTCCAAGGGCTTTCTAGGTGGGCTCCATGGATTGCTTAAGGCCTAAGCAGAGAATTAGGGTTTCTATATGAAACCCCAGCAACCCACACAACTATAAATAGACCCCGTTATAAGGGAAATTTCATCCAAGGCTTAAGAAACCCTAGAGTGTTCGAAATTCTCCTCTCTCCTACTTCATCCTTTGCATAGAGTGTTTGTGACTCCATTAGAGGTGCAACACTTGGGGAACTAAGCTTTCAGAAGTCAAGATCAAGCAGGATTGTGTTTGTTATTGCTAGATAACAATCAAGGTAAACTTTCTAACCCTAATCATATGTAATTTTCATATTTGTATGCTAGTCAATTAGGGTTTATTGCTTTGGTATTCAATGTTGTATGTTTACTTAGAAAAACCAAGATCAAAGAAATTAGGGTTGCATGAACACCATAGGAATAATGTTATCCTCATAACCCAACACACCCAACTCAAAGATGCATGTGGTCAATTGATGTGTATGCTAGGTTTGTTGTTTTTGTTTAAGCAATGCAATTAACTACTTATCCTTTTTATATATATAAAATATAATTTTAAGTTTTTATGTTGGATTTATTCAGTCATGGAATGAATGGTTACTTGTGGTTGTGTGAGAGAAATGGTTTCAGGATGGTGCTTCCTTCCCCAAATAATGGCTTAGGGGATATTATGAATAATCTTGTCATGTAAGTTTCCTTAAAAACAATATTTTTTTAACTTAGTAATCGTTTTGCAGAAATGTGGCGTATATAAATCCAACACCTCATAAACATATTCCAGAACCTTCAAAAGGTGTAGCCAAGCCAAAGAAGGTGTGTTTTTCACCTTTTTGTCTATATATTTAATGAAAGTATTATAATATTATATCATATGATTCGTATATTTACTTGTAAATCAGATGTAATTCACAAGTAATCACAAGTGATTCACATATGAATTTTATATGATTCACATGTAATTCAAATGTAATTCACATATGAATTACATATGAATCACAAATGATTCACATATTAATTACATGTGATTCACATAAAGATCACAAGTGAATCACATAAGAATTACATGTGATTCACATGTAAATAACATGTAATTAACATATGAACTACATGTGATTCACATGTAAATCACAAGTGAATCACATATAAATTACATGTGATTCACATGTAATTCACATATGAATTACATGTGATTCACATGTAATTCTCGTATGAATCACATGTGAATCTTAGATGATATATACATGTGCATTTTTGTGAGTGTTCTTGTATTAATCACATTTTTAATTTTCTTGTAGATTTTAAAGAATTTGTGGAAAATATTGAAGACGTGAAATGTGAAAATTTGAAGAAAATATGGAAATCTTGATATGAAGAAATGATAGCACTATGAATTTTTGTAGTTTTTTTTTATATTTTATTTTGTGTCGAATAAAATACTTTTACTATTATGTTTATAGATTGATTAATAAAAATGATATTTTTTATGACTTACTTACAAATATTATAGTATAAGAAATATGCATATATACATTTCAAAAAATATGCATATATACACCTAAAACGTTGATTTTCTTTTGTTAAAAAATGAGAGTTTTTTTTTTTTTTTCTAACTTCTTCTTTTTTAATTTTATTAATTTTTAAAAATTTACTTTTTAAAAAAATGCAATTTTTTAAAAAATTTGCAATTTTTTTTAAAATATAGTTTTTTTTAGAAGATTGTAGTTTTTTTTTTTTGAAAAATATTTCTTTTTTTTTTTAAATAATTGCAGTTTTTTTGTTTAAAAAATTCAATTTTTTTGAAATAAAACAATTTTTTTTTACAAAATGCAGCTTTTTTTTTTAAAAAAAAGTTGTTTTTTAAAAAAAAAAAATTCGTTTTTATTTAAAAATTCATGTTTTCTAAACAATAAATAAAAATCTCCATTTTTTTAAAAAAATTCTGAAATTTTATTTATTATGTTAATTTTTAATCAAATTTTTTTTAACATGTAAGCCATAATATTTTAATTGTCATCGTACAATGAGTGAAACGGGCAACAAGCTGCGCCACTAAGCCTTTTTGTATGGTAAAGTTAATTCTTTTAAAGACTACATTCAAAGATCTAGGGGATATAACATTACTATGCATGATTCATTGTACTCTTTTGAGAAGCTCTACCGTATCCGATGCGAGGAAACCAAACGTATCAAATGCAAATGGTATGAACATGTGTTGATTTTAAATGCACGATTTTAAAACGTTTTATTAATATTTCCAATAACAAAAAAAATATTAAACATTAAATGAGATCGATAAGATGACGATCATGCTCTTAATGAGTTAATTTTGTTCTAACGCTCCACTTTTAGTTCTCAGGTTGTCGGTAAACTATGACTTCTCAACGGATCTCACCCATATATATATATATATATATATATATATATATACACACACACACACACACACACACACACACACACACATATATATATATATATATATATATATATAAACATATTTAGTCAAATGTTGAATTTTAAGTCATGCAAGTCTTTAATGCATATTTACAATCATTTTATACATTAAAAAATATGACCGATTAATGGCTGAAAAATTCAAGATAAAAAGGCGGGATACATTGACCCAGTCCCTGTTCCCTATCCATTTAACAACCTCCTCAATTATGTTCCCTTTCTTCCTCCTAATGATTACTCATTCCGTCCCAAAATTATTGTCCACAGACAAAAAACACATAGATTAAGAAAATCAATCATTAGTTTTGTCTTTTTGAGTAAAATGACCCTCTTGCCCTTTCCTAAAACCAATGGTAAATGTGCGTTTGTAATTATTCAAGTTTACTTTACTAAATGTTAGGGGTAATATGGTAAAAGTGTATATTTACTTTTGGTAGTGGACAATACTTTTCAGACAAACTATAATAGTAAGATGGACAATAAATTTGGGACGGAGGGAGTATATATATATATATATATATATATATATATATATGTATATATTGCACTTTAATAACATGGATTTTAATTATATGTTGTGTATAAATTATTAACTATGGATAAGCCATGTCACTTGAATGGAGAATTATAAGGAAGATTAGGCCTTCCAGCATGGGTTTCATTTTTATGAGTCAAAGCCGAGGTCGGGTGGGGGGGGGGGGTGTTCCACCGTTGAACACCACCTAAAACCTAGTGGTTGTCTTGTGGAGTAGGTTCCTTCACGGACCGATCACGAAGGTATTTGGGATTGATTATGTCTATCTGTAACACCCCTCACTAATACAAAATGAGACTAATGCAACCTTTTAGACGCAACATTTAAACAATAGTTGCATTTATCATAACGAACCCTCATTAAACAAAAAAGGTTGCATTAAAAGATCTAATGCAACTTTTCTTTTAACAAGTTACAAATCTGATTAAAAATTGCAACTTATTTTAGAAAGGTTGCATTGTCAAAACTTGAATAGCAACCCTTAATATAAAAAGTTGCATAACTAGATTATATGTCATTGTGAAATGTTAATTACAAAATGGAATAAATTAAAATTTAAATAGATGCCCAATTCAAAGATTATTATTATTATTATTATTATTATTATTATTATTATTATGAATATTTAAAATTTATATTTTCTATTAATATTTATTCCCTTTTGTTTTTTTTTTTTAAAATCATTGTTAGTTATTTTATTAATTTCAATTGCCTCTCAATATGATTCGGCTTCCCTCTATAAACTTGATTTTTTCCATCTAATTAAATGATATATTTCCCAATTTTAACTTTTCAAACTATTGTGCGTACCCTACCCAATTACATCTACTCATTCAACATTTCAATTGCTAACTAAATTGCTTAGGGATGAGCAAAAGGACCAAACCGGCCGGAACCAGCCCGAACCGGACCGGAACCGAGAACCGGCTTTGGCCAAAATCAAGAACCGAACCGGCCCGGCGGTTCTACCGGTTCCCGGTTCCTACCGGTTCTTGTCGTGTCTTCAAATGTTGGAACCGGTCTTCAAAAAATAGCATCATACGGTTTAGGTTTTGCCGGTTCTATCGGTTCCGGTTATATCGGTTATGGTTCCTACCGGTTCCCGATTCCAAAAATCCACAAAAATAACGTCCCAGTCCCGGCCCGACCGGTTCCATCGGGTTCCGGTTCTGGTGCCGGTTCAGGTTCCGGTTCCGGTACCGGTTCCGACCGGTTCCCCGGTCCATATGCTCATCCCTAAAATTGCTACACACCGAGACCAATTCCTCAACCCTAAGTCGCCGTTATCTATTGGGCATAGCCCATTACAAGGCGTCATTCATCTCTTTCAGAGTCGCCAATCATCTCTTTTGCAGGGTTGCAATTCATCTCCTAGCGTGCTGTTATCTTCGTATCAGTTCTTCTAAGCCCTAACTCACCGGCTATCGACATTAAAGGTAACCTACCGTCTCTATCTCTATCTCTCTTGCTCTCACAATCTAAAACTGATTCAAAATCAAAAATGGATTTGAGCCGTTAAACTATGAGTCTCTAGTCTTTTAAAAAACTTGATGTCTAGTAAAATATTTAGACTTGCTTTTGATTCCTTCCCACTCTAGTGCTACCACTCTCTTTACCATTAGCATATTGTCTTCCTCCATTTAACTTTAATTAGCATTATTTATGTCTTTTAGTTAAATTGTCACATACTGATAATATTTAATCTTAATGATTGGTTATTATTAAGTCCTACTATGAATGGTGAAGTTAATGTTTCTTTGTAGTGATGGTTCTGTAATCGAGTTGCAATTCCAGGAAAGTAAAAAAATAATATTAAATTAAGTCTTATTATCTAAATTTAATTGTTATATATATATATATATATATATATTTATATATATATATATATATATATATATATATATATATATATATATATATATATAATTAGTTGTAGTTTAGTTGGTTAAATCTTTAAATTTTACCCAAGAATATTATGTTCCAATCTTTTATGAATCACCAGAAAATGATTTAATGGGGCTTACTAATATGTGGTTATGTGTGGATACAGGGAGAAGGTTATCATGGTTTTACTGAAATCAATGTAGACTCCAATAAGGTTTTTGTTCAAGACTTATATCATGGATGTCTCTCATGTTTTCCAAACATATGGTGATAAGTTGCTTGAGTCCACTTCATGCAATATTGTTGACTACATGGTATGAGTTATTATTTTTCTGATAAAACCAAAGTAATCCTAGATCGATGATAGAAAATAGGCTCTAAGAATTTATGAGTTTTGGGCTAATTTTAGAGGGATAAATCCAAGAAATTGCAGTATACTTGTATTCATGGTTAAATGCTCTTAATTTCTTTTTATTCTATGTTGTCATCATTAAAAGTTATTTGGGAAGGTAAGAAAAACTTTATATTTTTCCCGTGTGCCTTCTTGTAGCATGTTTAGTTGTATAAATAAAATTTCAAAACATGGTTGCTAGATCTCTTTCCTGTCACCCAAGATGGCAAAATTTTCTTTATGAGTTATATTCAAATTTTTGTGAGGATGTAACTCAACTCTTAGTGGCATCCCCTTAACTTTCCAGTTGCAGCACTCCAATTTTTCCTAATTGTCACGCCATGTTTTCTCCTGGTGCATACTTATTATCATCAGATTGACATTTTTACCCATGAGGATGTTGAAGGAGTTTTAGGTATTGACTTGGATTTTGGTTCTTATTGTTTGAAGTCGGTTATTGGGTATTCATCACATACAAATTTGCATCTGGTAATGTTCATGTAACATCTCAAATTTTGAGTCCAAAAATTTCATTTTAATCAATTAATTATAAAAACATTCATAAGCAAACTACGTGAAAATATACCATTTCGTAAATCAATACATCATGTCTGAAAAACCCAAATCATAAAGTAGTATCATATCAGAGTACAATCCCAGAATATCTCAAGTGCGGAAAACCAATGCGTGTATGTATGATGTGCTGCTACCGCGCCAACTCCTTCCCCTTCGCTGAAGAGGTACCTGAAACCAAAATTATAAACTGTAAGCACGAATCTTAATGAGTTCCTCCATCGTACCATATACCATACAATCACATAGCATACATATTGTTGGGCAACTATAGGGTGCCCGATCTACCCGGTACGACCATTCTTGGGTGCCCACCTACCCGTATGGCCATTTTGGGGTGCTGACCTACCCGTTTCAAGCCATTCTTGGGTGCTCACCTACCCATCGGTCCTAACAACCGACCCTTGGGGACTATTCCACCCCCTATTGCTACTATCACATATATCATAACGTAAACATACTATCAGACATATCTGGGGTGTCCAACCTACCCTTCGGTCCTAACAACCGAAGTATACTACCATCACATATAACATATCATGCCAGCATATAACGTATCAAGTAGTAGCAAACCTAGATGATATCACAAAGACAATCATCTAACATACAACTCTTATCGGTGGGTCGGCATTGTGGCCGTAGACCCACCGCTACTGGAGGGTAACTCACCTCAAACGAGTAGCTGCTGATAATCTGTGCGGGAAATCTCTATCTGCTGTTTTTCTGGAAATTCTCCGGCTATAATCCCCACAAAACACTTAGTCAGAATCTGATATTCACACTTAGGGTAAAATGACTATTTTACCCCTGACCAAGTCAAGTCACAGTCAAAGTTAAAGTCAACCCTCTGGCCAAAGTCAACTCTCAGTTGACCTGACTCACTGAGTTGGCCGCCAACTCGCCAAGTCCTTGTCCTTGTTTCAAATCCTCTATACGCTTCTACTCGTCGAGTTTAGCAAAGTCTCAATGAGTCCATATTCGATACTAACATCAAGTCCATCTTCATCTGACTCGCCGAGTTGTATGAACAACTCGTCTAGTCCTCCTTCATCCTATGAGTGTGACCAATCCGTGACTCGCCGAGTTGGATGAACAACTCGTCGAGTCCCTCCATTACTAGATTTGAGCCCTAACTCACAGAGTCCATTACCTACTCAATGATTTCACCCTAAACTCTCAAACGAGGAAAAACTCGGGAACTCGCGACTTGACTCATCAAGTCTAAAGAAAGAATCGCCGAGTCCTATGCATGCCTTTCATATACATTCGATTCTGCTCAAATCCAGTGCATTCCATTCATAGATATGGGCTCATAGGGATGGTTTTTCACGTAAAGTTTCTAACTTTATGTGCATGCATGCTAGTATGAAGCTCAAATACCCAAAATAAGCTAAAAGAAGAGATTTAAGCTTGGAATGGAAACTTGGCTCAATAAAGGTGGCAACCTTGAGCTTAAGAGGCTCTAGAAAGCTTAGATCTGAAGTCCATTCATCATATCAACTCTTAATTTGACCTTAAAGTCTAGAAAGGGATCAAAATTAACAAGAGCAAGCTTTTCAAGAGATCTAATTGATAATAAGCAAAGATTCGAGCTTGATACCTCAAAGGGGACTAAAATGCAACCAGAAATCTGGATCTACTTGCTACCCGTGAATACTTCTCTTCTCTCTTCTTCCTCAAATCCGCAAGATGCACTAAAAACCTTCACAAGTGAGAGAATGCTCCAAAAATTCTTAAGATTGGGTAGGGTTTCGTATGGGACTCTTTGTGCGTGAGGGAGGCTGGTCTTGGGGCACATAAGATGTTTAAATAGGGTGCAAACTCTTGAAATTAGGGATTCATCAAGACTAGCAGACTCGTCGAGTCCAGGAATGTGGACTCGTCGAGTCGCCAACTTAAATCACGTGCAATCCCGTCTCTACTCGACGAGTCGGGCTACTGACTCATCGAGTACCTTTTAAGAAATAAAAATTACTTTATTTAAATGGCATACCAAAAATGGGGCGTTACTACTCTCCCCCACTTATCTTAGACTTCGTCCTCGAAGTCTGCTGCTGCTGAACCCATAAATATCTCTGGATAATGCTCCCTCATTTCCTCCTCGGCCTCCCACGTCCATTCTGAACCCTTCCAGTGTTGCCACTGCACCTTCACTAGCTGGACTACCTTGTTTCTCAAGGTCTTTGTTTTCCGATCCAAGATCGCAACAGGCCTCTCAATATAATTAAGGCGACAATCAACCTGAATATCCTCCTAGGGTACAACTGCTGAATCGTCCACCAAACACTTCCTCAACTGAGAAACATTGAAAGTATTGTGGATCTGGCTAAGCTCTACTGGAAGATCCAACCGATAAGCAACCCGACCCACCCAGGCCAAAACCCTAAAAGGGCCAATGAACCTGGGGCCCAACTTGCCCCTCTTCCGGAACCTGATAACACCCTTCCAGGGTGAAAATCCAACGTTAAAATAATTAAAAACAAGCCTAAAACGCAAAACTAGTCGAAAACCGGGTGAAAAAGAGCTTCCTACGAGACCTCTTGGTCCTAGGCCGAGGTTCTGTCCCTTCTACTGCTGGGCCGAAGGCGAAATGGAGCGAAAGGGGTAGGAGGCGAAGGCAAATGTAGGGTTTCACCTATGCGAGGTTCGGTCTGAAGGGACCTTCGGTTCCTGAGAGGGTTCGGACCGAGATAGGGTAGTTCACTTCTGACACCTTCGCTTCTGAAAAGTTCGGTTCCTAAGAGGGGTTTCGGGTCCTTAAGAGGGTTTGGCTCCTTAAGAGTGGTTTCGGGTCCATAAGTCTATTTTATCCGTTCTTACCCCGTTTTAAGCGGTTTTTGACCTGGTTAAGGGTCGAGATGGCCCGAAAGACTACAAAAGGTTTAAGGAACTTTTGAGAGAGATTTGGGAGAGATTTCACATACTTCGAGAGATTTCTCATACTTAGAGAGATTTAGGAGAGATTTGGCATACGTGGAGAGATTTGGGAGAGATTTGACATATGTGGAGAGATTTCACATACTTTGAGAGATTTCTCATATTGAGAGAGATTTGGGAGTGATTTGGCATACGTGGAGAGATTTGGGAGAGATTCTAGATAGAGAGAGCTAGAGTGAAAATGATTGAGATAGGTTTCGTGTGTGACATTTGTGAGTATCCGGTTTCGCAACATAAGGTCTCTAAACCCCGTTAAGCCATGTTTAAGGATCTTACACACTCCCGATGAGTATGCAACATTATTTTATCGGTTTGGTTCATTACTTAACGCAGTTTTAGATTAATGAAATCTAGAAATACAAACTTTTCAATTGATGATTTCTCATTAGCATAGCGAGTTGTATGGTAATTACCTAACGTAAGCCCTAGTAACCAAGGGTTAATTGAGTTGACCAGTTTGACATGTTGACTTTAGTTGACTTTGACTTGACCGGAAATTGACAGTTGTCACATCATCCCCCCGTTAGTGGAATTTTGTCCTGAAATTAGAATTTATGCAAGGAGTAGGCATGAATAATCGAGCCAAGAAGTGGAGATACTTCCTAATCGATTGATTCTTGCGCTCCCAAGTGAATCCCTTGGTTAGAATTCCAGCGAACCTTCACTAATGGAAGCGGTGTTGCTTCGTCCGCTTGACCTCTTTGTCCATGGTCACTACAGTTCTTCCACGAAGGTGAGGCTCTTGTGGAACTCGATCTCGTCGAGCGGGATTACAAGAGTCTTGTCGGATAGATACTTCTGCAAGTTCGAGATGTGGTGGGTAGAATGTACTTTACTAAGCTCGCGGGGTAGATTGAAGTTGCGAGTTACAAGGTTGATTCTGACAAGAATCTCGAAGGGCCTAATTATCTTGGGTTTTAGCTTTCCACGCCTTCCGAAGCGTACTAATCCTTCCCAGAGTGAGACTTCCAGAGGAATTTGGTCTCTTACTCTGGGGTTCTAAAGGTTTCTCCCTCTTGCTTCTCTTCCCAGTCAAAGGTTGCTCCCTTCAGGGTCAAAGTTGTAAGGGGTTTCCGTTATTTACGAGAAGTTCTAGAGCAACTAAGATGGTAGGTCGGCGAGACCTAGAATTTCGGCGAATTCCCGTCGACGCTTACGGTGCAATTTCTCAACGGTTTTGATTAATTGAAAGGGTCCTCAAGAATTTCTACATCACTAATAGTGTGTCTTAGAAATTTGACTCTTCAATTCCAAAACTCGTATCTAGGGAACTTCGGTTAAGGCTTCTTTGATCGTATTGTTCCCACGGTTTGTTGTAGCTGCTCCTTTTGGTTTCCTTCTTACTAGAAGGGTAGATAAGCTAGTCATTTACAAGGATAATGACGAACTGATCCCAGTAAGAATGGCGTACCCTATTCATTAAGTTCATGAATACTTCGAGCGGGTTGGTCCTATCCGAGGGGTATCACTACGGACTCGCAGCGTCTGCATCGAATTTGGAGGATTGTCGTGACTGGTGATATTTGGATCTCAGGTCCATTCCTGAAGGGTACCTCGTTCCTTGTGGTTGGTCGCCTATTCGTCTATACGAGGCAGATAGTAATGATTTATACTGGAGATATTGTCGGGGCCTCTGAAGTCGATGGACCTACGAGCAATTTGCCTTTCTTCTTGAAGAACAAGACCGGAGCTCTCCATGGTGAGAAGCTTGGTTCTTCAATTTCATTGTTGGGTAGTTCGATAGGTTTGACCTGACAGTTCTTGCAGCTCGGTAGGGGGTTAGGATGTAGGGCGATCTGGGTACTAGAGTCGTATAGAATTAAGATTGAAAAGGTAATTGAATAAATGATTCTTCTTTAAGCTCACATCCCAACGAGGAAAAGAAGTAAAAGGGGAATCAGTAATTCTAAACCTGTAGAACCTTGGTTATATACCGCCCTTGTGTATACATTCTTCAGCGATAGATTAACCATACGAGTCTTTGGATTGAACTTGACGTACTACCTGAGTGGTACTTTGGGGAGGTTTGTTGAGGTTTCTTCGGAAAAGGATAAGAAACCTGAGGTACTCTACGCATGAGTACTTCGGAGTTCTGGAATGACGGCTTCGCTAGAAAGATGACTTCGGAGGAAGAGATTTACGCACGAAATTGGTATTGTGAGGATCGGATGGACTCCAGTCGTATGATAAAAATAGGAGTCACTTGGAAATAAAGGCACTAGATTTGATCATAAAGGCGTTACAAACAAAACACAACTGTGCAACTTTTAACAGAGTTACAGTACTATAGATTTACTACAAGACTATTGTTGTGAACTAGGTATACTACAAAAGACAAGTATACGTAGCACGAGGGTCCCTTTACTGACGGGGTCTTGCAAAAGATAAGACTCTAGTTGCACTAGTTTTAAACAATTTATGATTCTGTTACAACGAATGCCTTAGATATTTTAACAGGGTCCGGAGTAGTTTCTCCTGCGGCAGTGATACTTTGTATCTTCCCGTCTGCGTCGGAGTTCTTTATTATTGGACAGTCCTTTTTGAGGTGTCCTATCTCGCCGCATTGGTGACGTATCTGGTTTGTACTAGCATTGGTGGTGGAAGTGAGGTGTTTAGTCAGAGTTACGTGGACACGGGTGCCCTCCTCGTTTATCCACTTCAAAAATTTCCTTTTATGGGGTCCGGCTTTACCACCACCTTTGTGTGAAGGGTTGGTCCCGATGCCAGGGACTTGAGGAATGGGTATTGCTGGTGCTGAAGGGGCAGGAGTTGCCACTTAATGTTGTTGCATGGCAAGTCTTTGGGATCGTTCGTGCTCCTTTCGAGCTCGGTGATTTCGTTTCCTCCTCTCGGTTTTACAACTTTTTACGTCCCTGACTGTTGCCCTTTGGTGGCTGCCTGGATCGATACATCGATCCAGATTTTTCAATTCCTTCGCTAGTCGTGATTGCGTTGCCAGCATTAAGGTTTGCAAGGACAGCTATCACGGCAGCTGTTACTGCGGCTTGGAATGTAGCGGCATCAATATGAAGGATAGGGGCTTCGTTGATCGGCTGACTATTTCCGGATGATGACATGATTCTGCAACATGAAAGACAAGGAGATCGTGAGTGACCAAGGTTGACTCTATATCATTTTGATTCTGACTAAGAGATGAGTTATTATACATGAAAACTTTACTTATACACATTATGATATAACCAAGACTGAGCGGATAGTAAAATGTGTGATTCTACTTTAGTTTCACATCCCAACAAGGAAAAGAAACTAAGTTAGAAATCTCACATTCTATTATCTACCAGGTCTTCGCTATATATAATTGTGGAATGTATAAATGAGGAAATCATAATAATAACATTCTTACTGATCCCTCTTAATGAACTAGAATTCCTAGTAAAGGCCATCATTGAACCTAGATGTATTTTGATTGTTCACCTATAGAGTAGAAGTATTTTCTCGAAGGTTTGACCTACATCCCTATGATGCAGTCCTATTACGGAGTAGAAGTGAGTTCGTAGAATGGTCTCATGACGTTTGTCGTTCAAACCGGGTTCCATTGGTTGGTGAATAACATGATCCAACCTTTGAAAGAGAATTGGGAATGATCCCAGAGCTAAATTACCCTAGTCCAACAAGTTAACTAGAGTGGGTTTCAGATAGACTCATATGATAGCATGATGGAAGTATTTGAACAAGGAGTGACACAGAATTTAGCCGACTGACAATGTCATTGATGTTTAAGATGTAACAGGCAAGGGAAAATTGACCTTGTAGAGGGTCTTACATCACATCCGGAGTAGGAGAGTTTTGGCCGCCTAAAGGCCTAACTAAAAGTACCTACAGTACAAGATGGTTTCATAGAAAATACCACATAGGACATAGATAGGAAAACAATTTCTTTTTAGCAGGGAAAGAAAGTAAGGCATCTACTACTAGTGGCGGTCATCCCTCTAGTATACCCTCAGTTCAGCCAGTTGCCGCTCCATATCAAGGATGTGCCTTTCGTACACCCTCTGGCGTACTCGGAGTTCTATGACTTCGGCTCATGTTTCAGCCAATGCTTGCAGCAGGGTTTCATGGTCTCTCTCAGATCTTTCACGAGTGTGCTCAAGGCGATTGATGCAGATTGTATGCATTCTTGCATTTGCATCAACCTCTGCGATACGATGGAGAGCTGCTCTACCCTGAATCTCGTTTCGGGCAAATCTACGGACCAGAATTGGAAGAATTCTGTCTGCTAAGCTTCCTTCACTTATGTTGTAGAAGCTTCGGTCTCCATTTAACGGCATAGGTTGGTCTTGCTCTTCGCTCCATGTTTCCAAGCACTCTACCCAAGGAGGCGTTGTGCCTTGAAAAGCCGGACGAGGGTTAGGATTCAGAACAAGAGCCATCGGGGGTAGGTTCTCCACTTCAGGTTTGGAGTCAGATTCATCAGTAAAGCCTTCAGCTTGGTGACCATCCACAGGTATTCGGTGATCATTCTCTGGCTCCTCTCCGAGCCATCCAGTATTGGCATTGTTAGGGTAGTACGGGTCGTCGTGGGGATGGAAATCCAGCCATGACATCCACGCGAGAAAAGGGAATATAAGAAATAACTAAGTAGACGTACTACTTAGATAATTATAATATGATCTTTATCAGGTACTTCAATACTTGTTTAGTGCATTCTAGTTATATGTATTTGGGACAGGATAGACCTTCGAATAAGCAACCGTAACTCTAAGTCCACAACCTAACGAGGAATAGGAAGTAAAGCAAAAATCCACAGATTCTAAGTCTATGACGTCCTGGGTACATATAATTTTAATGTATCCACTAAGTAGTTATTGACCTATTGATAAAAAACTATTTAGTTCTCAGCTAAGTACTTATAGTAACACCAAATACCCCCACGATATTTCATTGTGGTAGTGTTGGTAAGTTTTTAAACTTGTTGTCACATCACAACCATTCTTGGGCATATGCTAATCACTCCTCGGACTAGCATACTTGATCAGGCTATGCCATTCCCAGGACTGACCATACACCCCCAAGCCTACTTGTGCCATTCAACAATCATTACTTTTTTTTTGTTCTAGAATGATGCTGACCTTAGTATGTATGCATGCATGTATACTTTTAACAAGAAACTATTTATTTCTAAAAGTATAGTCATTTGAAAATGTTAAATCAGAGACCTTAGTCCCAATACATTTATAGTTTGTATATCTTATGTCGTTCGATATACTTAGTTCACTATAAACAATGCTCTGATACCAATCTGTCACACCCCCAAACCAAGGATGGCAGAAACGTCCGGGGGTGGCAGACTTCATGTATAGTATCACAACAACGAGTATAATAATGCTCAAAGTAAGTACAACCATCATAAATATAATTGAAAAAGTTACACCAAAGTATATGTTTACATGATTCAAATCAATTACATTATGATGACAAAATGAACTGTTTGACGATTTATCGTCCCATCCTCAAAACGTTGTTGATTTCCTGTTTCACTGAATTCCTAAAAATACAAGTAGTTTTGAAAAAGTATCAACAATTAAGTTGGTGAGTTCATAAGTTTTTGAGATAAAGAGTTTGGAAACCTTTTTTTGTATTGCGTTGTGTGTCACCAAGAAAAATCCAATATTTTCCTTATAAAAGTTATGTGGTCCTAATTCCCAGGACCAAGAGTAAACAAGTATTTTCCATACTTAACGATATAATCGTGGTTTTAAATCGGCATAAAGCCCCTTTTTGATTTGAGGGAAAATCCCGTAATAAATGACGTGTAGTCTTAAATACCAAGACCGAAAGTGTACAGTAATATCTGTACTTATAGATATAGAAAGTGATTTTAAATTAACATAAAACCCCTTTTGATTTATAAAAATTCCCGTAAACTTTATGAGTTGTTAACTTCCTATGTGAGTCGCTATAACCATACTATGACTGAATGAACCTGTCATGACGTTTCTCAGGCGTCGCAAAACTGATATGACACTTGTCACCACAGACCTGCCGGTCTAGATGTTGCATGCAGCTCAGGTGTGGGGTGTCTAACCCAATATAGATCTATACACAACTATCACATTCTCCCTACAAGAGACTCTGGTTATAACTACCAGGAATTTTAACCCGTACTCTAGGAGTACTTGAGAAGAATGTCTCACAATTTAAGTTAACAAGTTTACGTGTGGTGTGCGTGAGTGTAAAAGCTTTTTCTGTGGGAATAAAACCTTCCGAAATGTGTTTGTTGTGTTAATGGAAACATAAACCATACCTATTATAGTTTATCAAACGTTTAAATATAATAGTTATAACTTTGTTTATTATGGTTCACTACTATAATTGTGAAGGTAAAAACCCTTTTGTTTACCGATATGTATATATACCTTTTACTAAAGTGAAACAACATGCAATATAACAACTAATTAATTACCACACTTTTGTAGGTAAAAATCCATTTGTTTTCTGATGTATGACTATATACTAAGACAAAATGTCATCTATTTGTAAGAACATATTTGCACATAAAGATATACACCTTGCTCAACATGTTACAAGGTGAAATGAAATTGGTATCATTTTTCTGTTGTTAACATTTTCATTTACTGTTCTTAGAAAATTTATAGAAAAATCATCATAGGTCAAAATCAGAATCCGTAAATTCTGAGAGTTTGGGAAATGAGTCTAGTTTTTTCGTAATTTTTATTATGAATTTTAATGACCTCCAACTTGTGTGAAAAAGTCCATAATCACAGACTGGTCCGGATTGATGTTTGAATTGATAGGCAGTTTTGTAAAAATCACCATAAATTGTAGAAAACTCTTATGGCGATTTGCAAGTAGTCATTTTAAAGCTAAGAACTTGAACTATATGCGCCTAATATAGTTTTGAAAACTAAAATCTTTAAGTTGTCCAAAACAGTCCCTGAATGGAGTCCAACTTTTCTGATGAAAGCTGTTAGAAAAGTTTAGTTATGTTCTTGGTGTTTTAACTTGTATCCCCCCCCCCCTTAAAACTTAAGAAAACATGAAAAAATAGGGGTATGAAATCACCTTATGTGATTTCATTAGATGAATGTTGGAGAAAGGAAGTGTTCAACTCAAGAACACTTGAAGATGCCTTGAAGATTTTCGAGAATCTAACATCAAAGTGATGGAGTTTATGTAAGCAATCGATGATTGGAGTAGAATGAAGTGTAATAATCACAAGGAGGACGAATTATACTTACCAAGAGTATAATAAAGCTTGATGATCAGCCTTGGAGTCTCGAAATAGAGAGAAAAAGTTTGAGAGAAAAGTGTTTGATCTTTTGGTGGAAATGAGATAATGAATGAAGTGTGAGGAGAGAGGATGGATGTTCCATCTCTAAGAACGTGGGAAATGGCTGGAAATCATGATAAAGTACTTTGACATGACCTAAGTATGGTAGAAAGAGTGTGGCGGGTCATGGAGTGGGTGTGGGTGGTTGCTTGTGTCATAAACTAAAGAAAAGTCAACACTCCACCTCTTGTACTTCACCCACTCTTCTTGGATAAGATTTATCCCCAAAAACGTGATTAATTAATAAATATGGGGCCTTATATGTTAAAATAAAGCTTTGGGTGAAAATCCCGCGTTAAAATAATTAAAAACGAACCTAAAACGCAAAACTAGTCGAAAACCGGGTGAAAAAGAGCTTCATGCGAGACCTCTCGGTCCTAGGCCGAGGTTCGGTCCCTTCTGCTGCTGGGCTGAAGGCGAAATGGAGCGAAATGGGTAGGAGGCAAAGGTGAAGGTAGGGTTCAACCTATGCGAGGTTCGAACCGAAGGGACCTTCGGTTCTTGAGAGGGTTCGGTCCGAGATACGGTAGTTCGCTTCTGACACCTTCGCTTCTGACAAGTTCGGTTCCTAAGAGGGGTTTCGGGTCCTTAAGAGGGTTCGGCTCCTTAAGAGGGGTTTCGGGTCCTTAAGTCTATTTTATCCGTTCTTACCCCATTTTAAGCGGTTTTTGACCTGGTTAAGGGTCGGGATGGCCCGAAAGACTACAAAAAGGTTTAAGGAACTTTTGAGAGAGATTTCACATACTTGGAGAGATTTCTCATACTTAGACAGATTTGGGAGAGATTTGGCATACGTGGAGAGATTTCACATACTTGGTGAGATTTCTCACATTTAGAGAGATTTAGGAGAGATTTGGCATACATGGAGAGATTTGGGAGAGATTCTAGATAGAGAGAGATAGAGTGAAAAGAATTGAGATAGGTTTCGTGTGTGACATTTGTGATGAAAGCCCAAAATGTGATGGATTAGTGATTACTAGTGGGCTAGAAGGTGGTTTGGGCTCAATGGTTGGGTTGTGCATGGTAACCCACAAATTGAATTAGGGTTGCATGAAGACTAGGGCAACATTTTTAAGGCTTCATAAGTGCTAAAAACGTTACTATTTGCTTCATAAAGCCTCCTAGCCGTTTTTGACACTCTTTGGTGGATTAGCGTTACACTTTAATGCTTATGATGACTCCTTAATGCTTCTTATGGCTCCTTAATGAAGCATAGCCGTTTTTTTTCATTCACAAGTCTCATGGACGTTTTTTTGTGTTCTTCCAAGAGTGACCTTAATTTCTATTTACTAGTTTTAATGAATAATTGGTTGGTTGGCTTGTAACCACCAAATTTGTAATAAAGGCTTCATATAAAGCCAAATTATGCATGGAAAAAGTGTTACACGAATTTTAATCAAAGAACCATTATTTTCACTTTGAATTATTGTTATAATTCTCAAATTATCTTGTTGGGACGTGTTCTTGACTTGATACGAACTCAATCCAATAGGTCTTGGATTGTTTTCATCGGTATACAACTTAATAGGTCTTGAGTTGTTACTAATCTATCTATTTCTTTCCATTCACATATCATTTGTGGTTGCTATTCTCTCTTAATTTACCTAAACACTACCCCACTCACTAAATCAAGCCCATACACGCATCATAAGTGGTATCAGAGAGCATAATGGATTTTGATGATCCGGAGTTCCTACAAAATCTTCATGAAGCATTAAGAAACATCCAAGAAGGTGGAAATCGAAGGCAATCCCGCCGTGGTGAACATAGGGTTGTGGAAGAATTCAAGGTGTCTGAATTGCCTGAATTTGTTGGTGGAACTGATCCTGAACGCTACTTGGAGTGGGAAAGGAAGATTGAAAGAATGTTCGAGTTCAAAAAAGTGGATGACGAAAAAAGCTGCAAGTATGCCATTCTCAAGCTAAGTGGTGGTGCTTCATTGTGGTTTGAAGGGCTTAAGGCCAAGAGAACCCATGAAGGCAAAGAAAAAAATTTGTTCTTGGCTTTCTCTAAAATGAAAGCTAAGAAAGAGATATGTTCCTTCTACTCATAGAATTGCCACATACAAGAAGATTGCTGATTTGAGGCAAGGAAAAATGAGTGTTGGAGAATACATTGATGAATTTGAGAAGTTGTCCTTGATGGCGGATATTGAAGAAATAGAAGAACAAAAAATGACTCGTTTTCTAAAAGGGTTGAACTACAACATTGCCAATGTTGTGGAGTTGTATCCTTATGCTGATTTTGGAACTCTTTGTGGTTTGTGTTTGAAGTTGGAGGGGCAAGCCAAATCACATTATGGTGGGAGTTCAAGTTCAAGTCTCAAAAATCCCAAGTCAAAGTCGTGGTCCAAGCCCGAGTCTAGCAATAGACAAAATTCTATTTCTACTCCTTCTCGTTCTAGTAGTGTTCCCGTTGCTCCCAAACTTACTAGTGGTACCAAAGAAACTAGTTTGGCGAAAATTAGATGTTTCAAGTGTCAAGGTTTTGGTCATTACCAAAATGCTTGTCCAAACAAAAGGGTGGTGACTTTAAGGGAGGCCATTGAATGTCGTGAAGAGTTGGAGGAAGAAGAGAGGTTGGCGAGTATTTTTATGATACATAACAAGAAGAGGAAGAAGAGGAGGAGGTAGAGTATGAAGCACCGGTATATGATACAGTTTTGGTGCTTAGAACCCTTAAAACTCAAGGGGTTCAAACCGTGGCTAATATGGATCAACGAGACCAATTGTTTCACACCAAATGTTTGGTTAGTGACAAGTGGTGTAGTTTGATTATTGATGGTGGAAGTTGTACTAATGTTGCTTCTAATGAAGTGGTGACCAAATTGGGTTTGTCTACTATAAACCACCCAAAACCATATGTTCTTCATTGGTTGGATGATGGAAGCAAAATAAAGGTGACAAAACAGGTTAGAGTTGGTCTAACTATAAGGTCTTATGAAGATGAAGTGTTGTGTGATGTTATTCCTATGGATGCATGTCATATTTTTTTGGGGCGTCCTTGGCAATTTGATAGGGACGTGTTACATAGAGGGAGGACCAATAAATATGAGTTGAAACACAATAATAAAAAAATTGTGTTAAAACCCATGTCCCCAACTGTGACAACCCGATATTTCGAGTCAATGTAATGTAAAACCGATCAAATTTAGGTCAAAATGTAACCTTCCTAAAATCTTGTTCGGACTAAATAAAGTAGTAGGAATCATATCAAGGTTTGCGTACATGAAAAGAACGTCCAAATCTGACTTCGTATGAGGAAGTTATGAATTTTTGAAGAAATTCCTTAATCACGTCATTTTAATAAATAAATAATAAAAATGATTTCGGAAATTGCCAACGGAATCTAAGCGAAAGTTGTAGGTCATGGTCTCACCTTCGCGTGGATATAAAGAACGTCAAAAACGGAGTTCTTATGAGGGAGATATGAATTTTTGAAGTTTATTTATAATAAATATAAATTTAATTATAAATTCCCGGTAATATCCGAAGGGGGGTCATCGGATTGGACCTTCGTACGCCCCGCGTACTGAGATCGAGGGTCTCGGATCGTCCACGTCGCACTATCCGAAGAATTCTAAACCGTCCGACCCATCCGAAGCTCCGACCCGTCCGACCCGCTATCCCGTCCGACCCGCCGTCCCATCCGACCCGCGTACCCAGCAACCCGTCCCATCCGAACCGAGGCAGTCGAGGCTTCGGTCATGCATGACGTACGCGTACGCGCTGCGTACGAGCGTACGCCCCGCGTTCGGAGGCGGTTCAGCCTTCCTATAAATAGGATGCGAGGCTTTCCGAAAATGTTGCTCATTTCTCTCCTCTCTCTCACAACCTTGCCTCGTTTTCCGTGCCCGTTATAACCCGAAGCTCTGGTCTTTTTTGCTCAAGTCCCGAGGGTCGATTTTACTCCCGAGATTCCTGAGAATCCCGAGAAAAATCCGTTTTCCGAGACGAAACTCTGCCCGGTTTTCCATCTCGCTTTCTTCAATCAATCAAGTGAGTTTCATACCCCTTAATCAACCTGTTAAATATTCTAAATGCTTTTATATGCTTTCAAAAGGGGGGAATACAAGTTAAATACTTATAGTTATTGTTTCAATCACATGTGATTGCACTAATCACATGTGATTAATAACTAGGGAAATCAGTGATTTTATCACTATTCAAACTATCTATCAAGCTGTTTTACTTCTAAATGTTTTCCAAACCCATTTACTTTTCGAATTTACACTGCAACTGGGATTTAAACAAATGTTCCTTATACTTAATCTGTTTTAATCAAATCTACGCCTTCAAATTGTTTTATAGATAGACATCAAGTCAATCTTTCTTTAAAAATAATACTTATGTTTCAAATGTCTTATAAATACTTATTTATGTTTTTATATTATAAATTGCATGCCCATATATGTATAGACGTATAAATAATGTTTAAAGGGCTTAGGAAGGCCATCCACCCTATTTCCTTTTCCTCGATTTGGATGTGGTCTAGTGGGATTTTGGGTGACCATCCGAAGGTCGTTTCCATGTTAATTATATATCAAATATACATATATAGACATAAAAGTACTTCCATAACCATACGTACTAGACGCACCGTTAACAAGTTACCATCGGGGTAACACGGAACCATACTATTACAACTGCTAGATCAATGAGTCAGTTCATTCATGAGTCTATACTAGGAAGAGAATATATACAACTATACTACGAGAACATATACAACTATACTAGAACAAGAAACATTTCATCACATATGCAAGAATACGATAACAAATGTGATCCACTGTATCGGAGCATGCCTTAAATGTCATGGCCTGAGTTGTAGCCAGAATTCTATTGGAGGGAGAGCGTTGAGTTTGCGTATAGATCTATATTGGATTGACTATCCTACACCTTGCTGCTAGCTACAGCCGGACCTGCAGGTCTGCGGGTGCCAAACGTCATTCCGTTATTACGACCGTTCTTTATGTCGTTGTTATCAGTCGATAGTATGGTGCAATTATCACATTATACCTTAATATAAATCCGGTTTAAGGTAGTAGTAATTAGTACAACAGTAGTTCTTATTATACAAAACTATAGTACTACAATGATTTACCCATTACATATTTTGGTGATAATCTCACTTAAGCATTAATGTACAAACTATATTATATCAAATGATAGTTATACTTGGGTAATTACACACTTTTACAACAGACGAGTTTACAAAACATTTAGCCTTGGTAGAAGGTTACTTTTATAGAAAATATAGGATTTTCTGGGAGATTCAAACTTTTACAAACACTTTTAAACATTTACTTACATTTTTACAAACTTATACATTGAGACAGGTTCAAACGTTTTTGACAACGAACATTGACACTAAAATACTTATGAACTCACCAGCTTAATGCTGATCTACTCTTTCAAAATAACTTGTATTCTCAGGTCATCAGTAGACAAGTACCGATGCCAGCTTTTGAGATGATGGAGCGTACTCAAGACTCATCATTTTATTATTTTGATTTACGTTATATTTTTGGTGTCTAAAACTGTACAGAACACGCATGTATTAAATTTATATATTTAATGCAATGGATGATGTTGTTTGCCTATTTACATTTACAGTGTTGTGATTACCTTACATAACGTCCTCCGCCCCAGAACGTTTCCACCGTTCTTGGTTTTGGGGTGTGACAGATTGGTATCAGAGCATTGTTTATAGTGAATTGAGTATATCAACCCATAAAAGATATACTAAACTATAAACCCATTAGGGATTAAACTCTGACCAAGAGTCTATACTTTAAATAATAAAATATTTAACTCAGTATACTAGGCTGCATTCATACTAAAATAAGTGTCACAATGACAAGAACAAAAGTATTACGATTGTCAAATATCACAAGTGAGCTCGGGGATGTATGGTCAGTCCTGGGAATGGCATAGCCTGATCAACTATGCTGATCCTAGGAGTGATTAGCACATGCCTTAGAATGGTTGTGATAGGTTAACAAGTCTAAAAACTTACCAACAATACTACAAGAAGATCAATAGAACTTAAACTTAAAATACTATAGGAGTATTTTGCGCTACTAGTTACACGTATACTATATTCTTATACCTCTATTCTCGCGTAGATCTTGATGGCTAGATATCCATCATGGCGACCCGTACTTTCCCAATGAAGGCAATGTCGGGTGGATCGATGAAGAGCCCGAAGTTGATCATCCAATCCCTTTGGATGATCACCTTGCAAAAGGCTTTTCAGATGGATCCGACTCCGAGCCTAAAGTCAACAACCTGAACCGCTGGAGTAATGATCAGGGTCAACCCTCACAATACTTTGGGAACCGAACCTTTTACAACGTCAGCGATGGTGGCTCTACTGACCGGGCTCTGCCTGTCATTATCCGCAGAATAGCTCGTATTGTCGAGCAAGGTGGAGCAGCCGTCGACCGGGTCATAGAGATTGATGCCGACTCAGGTATCAACACAGTCAGCATCCGCCGTCTTGAAGAAGACATGGAACGGACCCGGAGGACAAATAAAACCATGCAGTAACAGTTGGCTGCCTCACGAGCTGAAATATTGGAACTTCGAGCTCGTCAGAGGACTCAGGATCGACCCATTCAAGAGGTGTTTCGTCAAGTATCCGACCGCAGTACTCGCCCGGGACTTTCCCATCGCCGTTGGTTGATGTCTAGTACATCTCCATCTTTTAATTAAAGGATAGCCTTTAACATCTGTGCTCCAAGTAGCACTTGTGTGTAAAATGTTTCTAACTTCCGTACTCAAATTTGAAATCTAAGAACTGTCAAACTTTTCTATATGGTATGATGTATGACCTACTGTTAGGTCGATTTTCCCTGAACTTATTACATCAGTAATACCAGTATTTTTGAGATCTATCTATCTGGGAAAAATCTATACACTTGTGCTTTCCTACTAATATTTCTTATTATGGTTTCAAACACTCTTTCAACTGTTGGACTATGGTTAGTTAGTCCATGTGTCACTCTCACGTTGCTTACAAATTGATTCTTACCATCTTTCTTATCTTTATAAACTTTTAGCTGAAGGATGCCTCCTCGCAAGTCTCCCAGGAATAGGAATAATCCTGCACCTCCACCACCTCCTCCGCCTCCGGTCATCGATACTGTAGCCCTGAATTTTGTCGTAGCTGCAGCAGTGGCAACTGCCATGGCTCAGTATCACTCTTCTGATGCCAGCAGAGGTGGAACCCCTGTGGAATCTATTCCGATCGAAATCCCTGTGCGCTCAAGGGATTGCTCTTACAAGGATTTTACAAACTGCAAGCCGAAGCCTTTCTATGGCACCGGCGGAGTCATTGCTCTCTCGCAATGGTTCGAGAAGACTGAATCAGTCTTCGAAATCTGTTCATGCCCTGCTGCGTGCAAAGTGAAATATGCCGCATGCACCTTTGAGGGTAAAGCCCTAACGTGGTGGAACGGCCACGTCAAAGCCCTAACTCTCGTCGTAGCCAACGACATGGGCTGGGAAACAAAGAAAGACCTCATGACTGAGGAATACTGCCCGAGGGGCGAGATCCAGAAACTGGAGCAGGAACTCTGGAACCTGTCAATGAAGGGCACCAATGTGGTCGCTTATACTGCCCGCTTCAGCGAGCTGGTGGCCCTCTGCCCCAATATGGTTCCCACCGAGGGGAAGAAGATCGAGAGGTACATATGGGGGCTAGTGCCTCCGTATCAGGGGAATGTGCTAGTGTCAAACCCCGCTACCTTCGACAGTGCCAAACGATTGGCACAACGACTCATTGACCATGGAGTCAAAACCCCTGCAACCACAACCACCCTAGCCATCCCGGAACCCTCCAAACCCGCCGATACTAAGCGGAAATTCTGGGATGAAAGAAAGAAGCATCAGGCTGCCAAAAAGCAGCACTTGGTGGCAATTCATGCCGCAGTAACCCCTACTGCTGCTACTACTGCTCCGGTGAGTCGGTATGCTGGAAGTTCGCCCAAGTGCAACAAATGCAGCTACCACCACAACGGCCCCTGCCGTGAATTGCAGTGCTCTAACTGCAACAGGAAAGGACACACCGTCCGATTCTGTAAGTTCCCGGCACAACCGATCTCCCAAGTTCCTGGCTCAGGTGCGAGCCCAACTTGCTATGGATGTGGCGAATCAGGCCACTTTAAGAGGGACTGCCCCAAAGCGAGGAATGCTGGAGGAGCAGGGAGGGTACTGGCTATAGGCCACGGGGAAGCAGTTGCTGACCCGACAGTGATGACCGGTACGTTCCTCCTCGATAACTCCTATGCATGCATTCTGTTCGATAGTGGAGCGGAGCGAAGCTTCGTAAACCATAAATTTGCTCGCATGCTTAATCAACCACCGCACGCACTCAAAGAACTATTCACCGTAGAAATGGCTAATGGAAAAACTGAAAATACGAGTAGCATATACTTAGGTTGTACCCTAACTCTAGATAACCATTCATTTCCAATCGACCTCATGCCAGTCTCAATAAAAAGTTTCGACGTTATCATTGGCATGGACTGGTTAAGCCTTCATCGTGCCGACATCATGTGCTTCGAGAAAGCAGTCCGTCTAAACCTTCCGTCTAACGAAACTCTTATAGTCTATGGCGACAAACCCGGTGCAAGTCTTCGCATCATATCAAGTATTCAAGCACAGAAATACCTGCGTAAGGAATACCACGCATTCCTTGCTCACGTCTTCGACACGAACCTAGAAACGAAAGAACTAAAGAACCTCCCAGTAGTGAGCGACTTCCCCGACATTTTCCTAGAAGAACTACCCGGGTTGCCTCCACAACGACAAGTCGAGTTCAGAATTGATTTGGTCCCAGGAGCTACCCCAGTAGCCAAGTCGCCCTACCGTTTAGCACCAGCCGAGATGCAAGAACTCTCTGGTCAACTTAACGAACTGCTCAGCAAGGGCTTTATAAGGCCAAGTTTCTCACCTTGGGGAGCACCGGTCTTGTTCGTTAAGAAGAAGGACGGATCCTTCCGTATGTGTATTGACTACAGAGAACTCAACAAACTGACTGTTAGGCTGAAGTTCAGTTTTGTGTTGCGTCTTTTTGGCTCGTAGATTAGCCTTGTATTCTCCGGTTTGGGCCTGTCCAACCGAGAGCCTTTTATGTATTGTATATAAGTTATCGCTTGCATGCATATTAGGTTAAGATTCAAGATTTCAGTTTTAGCATTCCAGAGTTTTACGATATTGCTCTCTTGTAATCTTCCAATCCTTTACAGTTGATGTTCTTAATCGAGCTCTTCTAAGGATTTTATTTAATCATTCGACTCGTTTGATTCAAGCTGTTTGTTCTTATTATTGCGTTCTGCCTTGTTATTAATATAGTGTTCTTGCTGTTTCATATTGATATACTTGTTCAAGATCTAATCGATCTTCATAGATTAAAAGTTGTTTTTAATCCCATCAATTGGTATCAGAGCAGGAGGCTGTGTAATCGATACACATCTTTTCTGTGAAAAAGATTTCCATTAGGGTTTTCCGCAATCATCGATATTTATTGAGCCGTCATCTTAATTGACGTATCTTAGTATTTATTGTTTTGCCCTAATCTGTTTTATTACAAGTCTGATCTTTGAACAGGTTTTTATGATCATTATGGACGCAACGCAATCAAACCCTATTAATATTTCCAACAGCATCGGTTCGACGACAAAGATTCCAATCTTGTACACCCATGACTATGAAGTATGGGCGCATCATTTCGAAGATTATGTGATTGGATCGGAGGACAATGGTTATCTCATATGGGAAGCCATCATCAGTGGACCGTTTTCTCATTCTACGTCGTCCAGAATCATTAAGACGCAAAAAGAGTACAATGATCTGCTCAAGGACGTGACGAATATCGTGCAAGATGAAAAAGACAAACTCCAATGCAATATTAAGGCACTTAGGTTGATCAGATTCGCCCTTCAGTCCGACACATTCAGGCTGGTCAGCTCATGCACTACGGCGAAGGAAGTGTGGGATAGACTTCGCGAACTGTATTCCACAGACGAAGATCTTGAACATTCCATCCAAACCTTACTTCTATCTGAATTTGGTGAATTCAGGCAAGGGGCCGAAGAAACTGTGACCCAGACGTTTGATCGCTTCAATCATCTTCTCAGCAAGATGATCAAACACGACATTGAAAGGAAGCTTATCGAACAAAAGGTTACTTTCTTGAACGGACTGCGATCTGAATGGAGAGCAGTTGTTTCCACAGTCAAAGCCCATGAACAGTTTAAATCATATTCTTTGGCGAAACTGGTGGGTATTCTATAGTCCCAAGAGAAGATTGTGGTTCAAGAGAAGAATGTTGTCTCCAGTCTTGGTTCGTTGTCCCTCCTATCTAAAAGTAAAGCTGTGATGGAGGATGAAGAGCTCAACTTGGATGAATATGACCTCTCAACTGAGGATTATGCCATGATGGTATCCAATCCTAAGAGGTTCATAAAGAAGAGATTCCCCAGCAACAAAAACCGAAACTGGCAGGGGAGTTACAGCTCAGAAAAAGCAAACAATGAACCGAAAGCTGAGGAGCTCAAAAAGGAACCGAAAGAAGATGGCGATTCCGGAGTAAGCTGTTTCTATTGTGGTGGCAAGAACCACTACGCTAAGGACTGTGTTCTTAAGAAGATGGCTGAAAAGGACAATGGAAATGATGAGGAAGCTGTGCTGCAGAAGAGATTGGATGAGTTAAGAAAGAAGAAGTCTACCGCTAACCCTTCTATTAATGCTCTTATTGTGCAGGGTTCGGTCAATGATGATGAGTTCGGTAGCACTGAAGTTTGGTCTACTGACTCAGAAGACGAAGAAGTGAGAAAGCCTACTCATGGAAAGGCATATGTGGCTAAGGAGGAAAGCAGTGGTGGAAAATGCTTCATGGTGACTGAGGTGTCTCAAATGAGGGGATACAACACCGATGGAGGAAGCAATGGACCGAAGGTGCAGGAAGATATGTGCTTCACGGCCAAACCACTCAGCCAACAGTTCAATGAGCTTGATGAACTGATAAAGAAGGTACAATCTGTTTTCATTTCATCTAAAGTACCATCATCCTCATATGAGAAAGAACTAAAAAACGTTAACACAAGAATTTCTCATTTAGATAGTAGCTTAACTCAAACTCGAGTCACCAATTCTAACCTGACTGATCAATTAAGCAGGGTGGCGTCGAAGAGTGAGGAGCGGCGAATGTGGATTGAGTTAAAAGAGTCGGAATTAATTAAAGTTAAAGACGAAAACATTTATTTGCAGAGAGACAATTTGAAATTGTTAAAACAACGAAATGTTTTTTGTTTAATAGCTAAACGTTTATATTCCAATATTACTCAACTTCACTTGGACTGTGAGATAGGTCAAAAGATCCATCGCATGATTTTACCATTCCTAGAATTCAAGGAGGATGAAATTGATGCCGAAGCTTACAATTGTGAAAGTGTGATTTCGTCTGATGATGTCAACCCAACTTATCAGATTGGACTGGACAAAATTGAGTCCTTCATTAAATCCAAAGACCATAAGGACATGCTCAAAAATCTTTTGGACGAAAATGACAGACTTAAACTGAGAACCGAAACCATACAAAAGTTTGACTCTCTAAACGCCAAAGTAAGCTCAGAAAATAAAATCAATGTTGAAAATGCATCTGAGCTTAACGAGGACGAAAACATGAGTGAAATTTCTGTAGAGGATACGGTTGACTGTTCAGAATTTGTTAAAAGCGAAACTGAAAACCACAAAAACCTTATTTCTGAAAATTCTGTGGAATTCGCTAGATTGTCCCAACAAAAGTCCCCGAAATTAGTAGAAAAAGCTGTTGTGTATCAAAAGGTCAGGACTACTCCAAATCAACTATACAAGGTGACTGGAGTAACCGAACATCAAACAGCTGAACTCACAGCTATTGTTAACGAAGACAATGCTGATGGCTGTGATGAGTTCTTCTGGGAAGCTCCAATTGACAATGGAAATGAAACCGTCGGACTATCTGAAAAAACCTCCTGGATGAAGAAAGGGAGGTACATACCTGAACCCTTGAACAAGCATGATAATTTCAGTGAACCAAGTACAAGTGGTACCAAAGAAATTCCCCAAGAGGATGATTGTTTAGCAAAAGAAGACATTCCTTCAACACCTACAGCTCCAAGCGAAACTTCATCAGATACTCCTTCCACTTCCTCCGGGCAAACTGAATCTTCTTCAAACATTCCCTCTGCACCCTCAGCTCAAAGAAAAACTCCTAAAGTTCAAAAGGAACCAGCAAAGGTGACATCAAAAGCGAAAGCGAACGTTCATCATCAACCTAAACAGATGAGGGATAAAAAGATAGAAAGGAACCTAAGATACAGGAAAAACCTTTCTGAAAGGAAACAATTCTGGCACTCCCAGAATGCATACTATTCACACAAAGACAAGAATCTGAAGTATGAAAACAATCCTGTACGAAAGCCTGAAAGTTCCACTAACCGAAAGCCAAGGTTCGGTTCGCAAGAAGATACCAACCGAAAGTCAAGGTTCGGTTCGCATGAAAATACCAACCGAAAGCAAAGGCTCGGTTCTGAAAAGGATTTCAACCGAAACCAAAGGTTCGGTTCCAAGAACAACTCCAACCGAACTCAGAGGTTCGACTCTGAAGTCAGACGAGAACAAGACTCAAAGGTTAAACCCACCAACGATCAAAAGCAAAAGGGTCACCTAAAGTCATCAGCAAGGAAGTCCTCCCCATCCAAATTCTCTCGTTCTAACTCTTCTCGTCATTCTACTTCTACTCATTCATCTCCATCTTGCTCTAAAGCTAATCCCACTTTTCCTCAAAAACCTCATTCATCAGCTGAACAGAAGGGAAAGCGAAAGGTCGATGAATCCAAGCCTGAGCCCACAGGAAACCAACCTAATCTTAACAAAATAAAAGTATTCACCATTAAAAAGAAAGATGAAACAACTTTAATTAAAAGAACATATCTTGTTGACATCTCTCTAACTATTCCTGTTCCCATGAAAACCTCACATGGACCCAAGAAACTTTGGGTTCCTAAATCTGCTTAATTTTTGCAGGTTATAAGTGACGAGCAGTTTGACGAAGAATGGTACATCGACAGTGGCTGCTCGCGTCACATGACAGGGAGGAAAGAGGAACTCAGGGAATACAGATCTCTTGCAAATGGTGGCAACATTAAGTTTGGAAATAACTCTTTCGGCACCATAAAGGGATATGGGATGATAACGAATGGTGATTTTACCATAAGGAAGGTGGCCTACGTGGAAGGACTTCAACACAACCTCATCAGTGTATCTCAGCTTGTTGGAGGTACAGGTCTCAAAGTTTCATTCGATGATGAAGGTTCTGAAATCATAGAGAAAAAGACAAAGAAAGTGATTCTGAAGTCAGAGCGAAAGGGTGAAATGTTTCCGCTGAACATGAAACCCATCAAAGGAAACCCAGCAATATGTCTGCTATCAAAAGCTCAATCCGACGAAAGCTGGTTGTGGCACAGAAGACTCTCTCATCTCAATTTCAAAGATATTAACCGACTTGTCACTGGAGGTCATGTTAGGGGTCTTCCATTGCTCAAGTTTGACAGAGAGCATTTATGTGCTGCATGTGAAATGGGAAAGCAGAGTCGTCAAAGTCACCCATCCATAATTAACACAAAAGTTGTTGAACCACTCGAATTGCTCCATATCGATTTGTGTGGTCCTTCATCTATTGAAAGCATCGGTGGTAGCAAGTACATTCTTGTTGTCGTTGATGACTTCTCTAGATTTACATGGGTGTTCTTTCTAAAGCTCAAATCTGAAGCGACTCAAAAGCTGAAAGTGTTTATCAAGCAAATTGAAGTCCAGCTCAAGAAGGTCGTTCGCAACATCAGGAGTGACAATGGTCTCGAATTCAAGAACAGGGAGTTTGAAGAGTTTCTTGCAGAAAAGGGAATTAGCCATAATTTCTCAGCTCCCTACACACCACAGCAGAACGGAATAGTCAAAAGACGAAACCGATCTCTGTGTGAAGCTGCCCGAACTATGCTAAGTTTCGCTTCCTTACCTCTTTATTTTTGGGCTGACGCTATTTCTGCTGCTTGTTATACTCAAAACAGGTCATATCTCAACAAGCGATTCATGCTCACACCATATGAGATATTGAACAACAGGAAGCCCAATGTGAAATTTTTCCACGTTTTTGGCTCAAGGTGTTTCATCTTTAATTCTAAAAAACACCACAACAAGTTTGATATAAAAGCCGACGAGGGAATCTTTCTGGGTTACTCACTCACTTCAAAGGCATACAGGGTCCTAAACAAACGATCAAGAAAAATTGAAGAGACATACTATGTGACCTTCGACGATAACTATGTCAAGAAGCTACAGGCCATAGATGACACTGCCAGTGAAATCTTTCCTCAAACTGGCCATGTCACTGTCTCAATCGCCAATCTGTACGAAAATTTTCTGGAACTATTTGACGAACCTGAAAAAGCTTCTCTCTCCGAAGCAGGTGCAGCCGACAACAAAATAGATCATATGAAGCAGATTGTCGAAGATGCTGCAAGAAGAATGCATGAAGAAGAATCGCCTACTAATGAATCTCCAACCAACAATGCTTCAGTCGAGGGGGAGCCAAGTTCTCATGTCGAGGGGGAGCCTAGCTCACATGTCCAGGGGGAGCCAAGCTCTACTACTTCAACCGAAGGTCCTTCATCAACCGAAGGTAACTCTCCAACCGAAGGTGCCCCTCCAAACGAAGGTGCTTCAATGCCTGAAAATTCAGCACCACAAGAAACCCCTGAACCTCGTGTTTCTCAAGACTCATCAATTGAGGGGGAGCATGATGATATGACGCTCGATTTCGATTGCCAATCTGAGCTTGAAGAGATGATCAACGCTGAACTAGATCCAACCTTCGATCCGAATTACCCTCCTCTTACAAAATGGACCAGAGATCATCCTATCTCTCAAGTAGTTGGTGATGTATCTGAAAAGGTTCTGACCCGATCTCAACTGAAGGCAAAACAGACATCCTTATTCTCAAAGGTTGAGTTTTATATGTTTAACTCATTTGTATCAAAAGTTGAACCGAAGACAGTGAACACTGCCCTCGATCACTCTGATTGGGTTCAAGCAATGCAAGACGAACTAAACGAGTTTGAAAGGAACAAAGTCTGGCGCCTCATTCCAACTCCTCCGGATGCTTCAGTTGTTGGTCTCAAATGGGTTTTTAGAAACAAAATGGACAAGGAAGGTAATGTCATAAGGAACAAGGCTCGTCTGGTTGTCAAAGGATACTGTCAGGAGGAAGGAATAGATTACGAAGAGACGTTCGCTCCAGTAGCTAGGCTAGAATCGGTTAGAATATTTCTGGCCTATGCTGCTCACAAAAACTTTGAGGTCTTCCAAATGGACGTCAAGTGCGCATTTCTCAATGGAGAACTTGAAGAAACTGTGTATGTGGAGCAACCTCCTGGGTTCGTGAACGAAAAGTATCCAAATCATTGCTACATTCTGGATAAAGTTGTGTACGGCCTCAAACAAGCTCCGAGAGCCTGGTATGAAACGCTTACAAAATTTTTAAAGATGTCCAAATTCAAACAAGGTTCAGTTGACCCAACCTTCTTTCGCAAAAAGGAAGGTAACCACCTTATGATAGTTCAAATTTATGTCGATGACATCATCTTTGGCTCTACAAATCCCAGCTTAACAGCTGAATTCAGAAAGTTGATGGAGACTAAGTTTGAAATGAGCTCAATGGGTCCTATTAATTTTTTCCTTGGTTTAAATATAAGACAGGGACCCGAAGGCATCTTTATCAATCAGGAAGCTTACACAAAGACTCTCCTAGCGAAGTTTGGAATGATGGGAGACTCAAAAGTCAAAGTCCCTATGGCATTCGGCACCAAACTTACCCCTTCACTGGATAAACCGGCTGTCGACATCACGCTCTATCGTCAAATGATAGGCTCACTGATGTATCTAACTGCTAGCAGGCCTGATATCATGTTTTCTGTATGTTATTGTGCTCGATTTCAGGCTAACCCACGCGAACCTCACATGCTGGCAGTGAAGAACATCCTACGCTATCTCAAGCGAACCGCCTCCTTAGGTCTATGGTATCCATCCAACTCTGGCTTCTTCGTTCAAGCCTATTCTGATGCTGACCTTGGAGGATGTGGACTCGACCGCAAAAGCACAACTGGTGGCTGTCAATTTCTTGATGGGAAGTTGGTCAGCTGGCAATCCAAGAAACAAACATGTCTGTCGCTGTCTACTGCTGAAGCGGAATACATTGCCGCTGCATCCTGCACATCACAAGTGATTTGGATCCAGAGTCAACTTCGAGACTATGGACTCAATATGAAGAAGATCCCTCTATATTGTGACTCTGAAAGTACAATTAGGATCTGTCATAACCCGGTGCAACATTCTAAAACCAAACACATAGCACTGAGGTATCACTTCATCAAAGATCATGTGGAAGATGGAAATGTCGAAGCTCAATTCGTAAGAACCACTGATCAACTGGCTGACGTCTTCACCAAAGCTCTTCCAGAAGCATCATTCAATAAAATTTTGCAAGGGCTAGGTATGATGGAATCAGAGTCAGTACCTCACACTACCTCTCGATCTCAAACGTAAGAAGCGAATCCAACCGAACGTTCGGGTTCGGTCCAACCATTTCACTCGATCATTTCTTCAAAGGTAGTTTTTCTGAGTTGTATATTTCTTGTGCAAAATTTGTTTTTCTTTATGTGAAAAGTTTTTTTTATTGCATATCTAAACTCCTTGGTTTCTTAAAAATTTTTCCTGAACCGAAACCTCCAGAAGGTTCGGGTTCGGTTTTCCAAAATTTTGTTGAACCGAAACCAACCGAAGGTTCGGGTTCGGTTTTTCAAAATTTTTCTGAACCGAAACCAACCGAAGGTTCGGGTTCGGTTTTTCAAAATTTTTCTGAACCGAAACCAACCGAACGCTCGGGTTCGATTTTTCAACTTTTTCCAACCGAAACCAACCGAACGTTCGGGTTCGGTTTTTCAATTTTTTTTCTTCTCTATTCCAAAGTTTTTTTTTATTCAATTTCAAAAACTCCAAAAATATTTTAATTTTTTGTTTTGTGTGCTCATTCGTTTATACGGATATATTTGATAACTTACTTAAGTGTCCCTAGAAGCATGCTGCTGTATGTGTCCCAAGCCTCATAAGATTTTGAATAATAGCCTTCATGACCTGGTATACACAAACCTTGTCTTCCCAATAAGGCTAACTCATTTATTCTAATCATGAGCTACCTCACTCTTTTCTCACATGAGTTTAGAGTCTCCTGCTTGGTCCTTATGTTCGCAGCAGAGGTACTATGTCTTCTTTCACCATCCCCATTATACTTCTCCATAACATTCGTATCCTCACTGTAACCCTTTGAGACTCTCAGCAACTACCACTGAGGTTTATGGTTACACAACATCTGTGTTTATGATCTTAGCTTCGTGCCACTACGAGCTGAGTGAAACCCAAAATTCAACACCAATGAATTGACGGTGACCAATTAACTTGATCAAGTTTTCACCAATGAATTAACGAATGTACCTTCATGAAATCTCATTTTTTTTCCTTCTTACGTGGTTCCAATGAAATTGTTACACACCATGACATTTCTTCCCAAGGGATCCAGTTTTAAATTTTTATCTGAGATTTCATATTAATCCAAACCACTACAAAATTAACTCAAACCTACTTGTTCAACAGACTACATTGGTCTCACAAGTACTTTGTTCACGTTCGTTCTTATATCAGGAATTGAATTGTTGAATCAAAGCGAAACCACCCTTAATTTGCCTTATTTAAAGAAGCCTTTCAACATTTATTGATAAATGTTTGATCGAAATTCAACGGGATTCCACACTAACACTTTGAGGTCTCTCTTGACCTTGAAGGAAGAGATTCGTGCCCGGGATCATCAGTTTCGTGTCATAATTGACATCACAGATCATTCCAAAAATAGTTGCTTTATTTCTTTATCTTTTACACTCTTTGCACGAAAATCCTAGATTTTCAAAAATTCCGTTACTAATTATTTTACAGGCTGGATAATCAATGGATGGTTAATACTGAAGTTGTGGTTGCCAATAATCCACGTGGGCATTTTTTTCAAAAGGTGGCGTTTAAAAGAAAAGGGATAAGTTCAAAAGGTTGCTGACGCGGCGGGAGTTCAAAGGATAGATATTCAAACGACGGTAAAAAGGAGGGCGCGTGAATTTGAAGAAGCCATGCTTTTTCTGACACTTATTGGACGCGTGTGCAGTATTGAAGCGTCATCCATCTGGCATTAATGGCGCCTGTGGAAATGGAAACGGTTTCTCTCTCTGAACCGGCGCTTATTGGGCGGCGTGATCCTAGGAATCTGACACTCTCTCTCCTACGTGATCATCGCACGTCCCAACTGTCACCAATCAGTCACTCTAAAACCCTTCCGTATTTCAATAAGAGATTTGAAACGATCTTTCTCTTTCCTATCACCTACTATAAAAAGCCATCAACACCACCTTTTACCTCTTTACTGCCCCCATAATTCCCAAAGCAAAATTACTCCCAAAACTCTCTCCCGGTCATCTTCTTCTCCACACCTGCAACAATGGCTGAATCTTCATCCGTTCATGCTACTTCTCAGATTCTTCCCATCAGACCTCAACAATGCCTTGTCATTGATCTGAACCCACTAGCCTATGATCCCTACTTGTCGCCGGTTATCGAATGCCTCAAGTTCTCCCAGCTTGCTCCGGCATTGTCCAGAATTGAAACGGTGCCGATGGTGGCTCTATCTCAGGTCTATGCGACCGCCTACTACGACAAGGGCGTCGACCGGATATTTTTCGAAGTGGCGGAACACAAGAAGTCGATTTCTCGTCCCCGCTTCTGCACCATGCTTGGGTTTGCTGCAGACCCATCACGTGTTAACCCGGAGACGATTCCGGTTGGCATGTTATACAGCATGTTCTACAACATGGGCTACACGGAAGTTCTAACCTCCGTCGCAAGGTTCAAGAAGTCATGCCTACCGCCCCTGTGGAATGGGCTATTTACAGTTCTCCTCAAGGGACTTTCTGAGAGGAGTTCAGGATCGGACGGGGCCAGTCGTCTTTTCCTGTCAATCATGTATGGGGTGTACAACGGGATCAACCTCGATTATGGGTTTGTCCTTTGGCAACAGCTGATTCAGAGCCTTTCTTCCACTTCTCGACACTCTGAAGTGTCGCTGGCCCGGTTCTGGATCCTGATCACAAGATGGGCCATGGACAGGTTTGAGGTCCCCACTGCTGACGGTGCACCGATGTCTTCTGTCGGTACGTTCCATACCAAGAAGATCATCGTATCCGATGCATCGAAATTCTCCTTCATTGGCTCTATCCCGGAGTCGATGTATGGAAGTGTGCCATCAGACAGCAGTATGATCAAGGGCATCAAGGAGTTAGGGCCATCTGGTCCGAGGGAACTGACACCGGACATGCTGCGATCAATTCATGATGCCGACAAACCGGTGGCCAGGGGTAAGAAGGCAGACAAGGGGAAGAAACCATCCAAAGCCCCAAAACCTACTCCCAAGAAACGCAAACAACCAAAGGCTGCTTCCTCCCCACAACCGAAAAGGAGGAAGACCCAACCGAAACGAAAGCTCGTCCTTCCCTCAACCTCCAGTGAATCCGAAGGTGGGAGTTCGGACTCTGAGGGATCACAAGGAGACGAATCTCCACAAAGAGGCAACACACCCCCTCGGTCCCCAACCCCGGAGATGGAACTTCACCAATCCCCAGTTCCTTCCCCTCCACCCACAATTCCTATTTCCATTCCCACCATAAACCCTACTATATCACCAACCTCATTCCCTATACCACCACCCATATTCACCACATCAACCGAAACACCACCTGTTACAGAAACCCCACCCGTAACCGAACCTCCACAAACCGAAACCCATACACCACCACCACCCGAAACTAACCCCCCACCCACTCAACCTGAACCAACCAAACCCATAACACCCCCAGCTTCACCACCACCTCAATCTCCAGAAGACGCCTCCGATGGCGATGATCAATACATTGGTGGTGATCACCTGAACTTTGATTCGGTCTACTATAGTCTGTTTCAAGTTCAAAGTGATGAGGAGGATGATGCTCCTGTGACAAAGAAGCATCTCCGCGAGCTGAACGAGAAGGTTGATCAACTTCTCGCCTCCTCTTCCAATCAGCAGTCATCCTTATCTGAAGCTGCCCTTCAGAGGATAGTTGATGCCTTCTCTAGGGCTCAACATGACTCAGTGGCCTCAGCTACTGCTGCGATAGACGCCTCCACCCGAGCTTGTGAGGCAGCGACCGAAAAAGTCGATAAACTATTCTCCGACGCTTCTGACCTGCTGAAGTCTCTGCAGGAAAGCGCCAATGCCACAAAGACAACTCTGGAACCGATTGTTCAGCAATTGGCCAAGTTCGTCTCGACGGAGTTGACTTCGTTCGCTACCCTCCGACAAAATATCAGCAACGACAACTCGGCACTCCGTGCCTCCATCGATGCCCGTCTGGCAAAACTACAAGAGGATCTTGCGGCAGAGAACTCTCTGATGGACGTTCTGGCAAGTAAAACAACTGCCCTAAAGGTCAAGAGCACGCAGCTTTCCAACTCTAAACAACAATTGGAGGCTCTTCGATCCGAGAGGGAAATCATCAAGACGTGTGTTTCGGATGTCCACGCCGCTCTATCTAACATCCTGGAAGCACACGACCCCATCCTTAATCATTCGGTGAGGCGCACCCTCGCTGAAAAGCTCTCCCCGGCCATGGACCTCTTAAGCAAAATTGAAGGCCTTTCGAGTTTCGTGTCCATTCCGAAACAAGGGGGAGAAGAGAAGAAAGGATCGAAACCACCTCCGTCCTCCAAAGCTACTCACACAACCGAACCACCCCCAACTGGTCATGCCTCGGGTTCGGGTGTGAAGGACAAAGGCAAACACATAGCAGAGGATGGAGATGAAGATGAAGATGAAGACAAGGAGACCATTGCGGACATGTTAAAACGAAAGAACAGTCGCAATGCTGAAGACGATGCCAGTCGTGTGGCGCGTGAGGCTGAAGAAGCCGAACGAAAGCAAAAAGAAGCCCACGATCTCCTTGAGAGCCGAAAGTTGCTCTTCCCTGCCTGGACCAGGGATCGTTTGATAAAGGAGGCCATAGAGACTCCAAGCATACTATGGCTCGAGCCGGTGATATCGTTCGACTGCATCAACTCGGTCGATTCGCAATTTGATATGCCGTTGACTCGAAAGGCGTTCATCTTCCACGCCTTCTCCAACATTTTCGAAGTCCCGCATCCGAACGATGAGCTTGACAGGGAGCTCATTGACTTCTACCTGGAGGCCGCTCGCCCTCAATACCTTACATGGAGCGCCCAGAAGATTGTCAATGTTCGGGTGATGAAGCCGTTTGCCGTGGGGAGATTCACAAACGTCAAGTTCAAGCTTATCCGAGGATCTGCAAGAACTGCTCACATGATCTCTCTGGCGGATCTGCCCAATCTGAACCCTCATGATTGGATAGTCTTGTACAACATCTTGCTGACAAACGAAGCCGAATATGGTCCCATCTTAGACCATGTCAAAAGGATGCTGGCATGCTATATCATGGAGGTGGCCCTAATGGATCAGGAGGTTGCCACAATGTTTAAGAAGAAACCGAAAGTCAAGCCTGTGGGATCGGCCAGTGATCTAAACACGATGAAAATGGGCAAGATAGATTCAAGGCGAAACTCTGTGATGTTCACCAGAGCCGAAGGACAGAAATGTCTGTTCGCATTAGCTGACAAGCACCTCTACACCACTACCTGCTTGGAACACGTCCTATCAATCGTCAAGCGGTGTAAGGACAATTCGGCTGATGACATCAAATACTTTGAAGATATGATCAATTGGTACATCCAGTTTAGACAGACCATCCTTTCAATAACCAAGTGTCTGTTTAGTACCGTGAAGAAGAAGGTACCAGCTTCAGCCGCCGGCCCAAGTAAGAAGTGAAGGTCTCGCTCCAAATTGACGCAAAGGGGGAGATTGTTAGGCTGAAGTTCAGTTTTGTGTTGCGTCTTTTGGGCTCATAGATTAGCCTTGTATTCTCCGGTTTGGGCCTGTCCAACCGAGAGCCTTTTATGTATTGTATATAAGTTATCGCTTGCATGCATATTAGGTTAAGATTCAAGATTTCAGTTTTAGCATTCCAGAGTTTTACGATATTGCTCTCTTGTAATCTTCCAATCCTTTACAGTTGATGTTCTTAATCGAGCTCTTCTAAGGATTTTATTTAATCATTCGACTCGTTTGATTCAAGCTGTTTGTTCTTATTATTGCGTTCTGCCTTGTTATTAATATAGTGTTCTTGCTGTTTCATATTGATATACTTGTTCAAGATCTAATCGATCTTCATAGATTAAAAGTTGTTTTTAATCCCATCACTGACGGTCAAGAATCGTTACCCTCTGCCTCGCATAGATGATCTATTCGACCAACTGCAAGGGGCGAGCTATTTTTCCAAAATTGATCTGAGATCCGGATATCACCAGTTACGAGTGCTAGAGGAGGATGTACCGAAGACAGCCTTCCGAACTCATTACGGACACTACGAGTTCGTGGTGATGCCATTCGGATTGACCAATGCGCCCGCAGTCTTCATGGATCTGATGAATAGAGTATGCCGACCCTACTTGGATCAGTTCGTCATCGTTTTCATTGACGACATCCTAATCTACTCCCGAAGTAAGAAAGAACATGGTGATCACCTACGACAAGTTCTAGGGACATTACGAAAAGAGAAACTTTATGCGAAGTTCTCGAAATGTGAATTTTGGATCCGAAGAGTCGAATTCTTAGGACACGTGGTAAGCGAAGAGGGAATCCACGTGGACCCATCCAAAATAAAAGCGATTGAGAACTGGTCAGCACCAAAGACGCCTACAGAAATTCGACAATTTCTAGGTCTCGCTGGCTACTACCGCAGGTTCATTCAGAACTTCTCACGAATAGCGAAGCCTCTTACAACCCTAAACCAGAAAGGTGTGGCCTTTGACTGGGAAGAGAAACAAGAAAGAGCGTTCCAAACGCTCAAACGAGCCTTGTGCACCGCACCAATACTATCCCTTCCCGAAGGAATAGAAGACTTCGTAGTTTATTGTGATGCATCAAACCAAGGACTCGGATGTGTTCTGATGCAGCGAGGTAAGGTCATCGCCTACGCCTCGAGACAGTTGAAGACACACGAGGTTAACTACACGACCCACGATCTTGAACTAGGAGCAGTAGTGTTTGCTCTGAAGATCTGGAGACATTACTTGTATGGAACGAAGAGCACTATCTTTACCGACCACAAGAGTTTACAACACATTTTCGATCAGAAGGAGCTCAACATGAGACAACGACGGTGGGTCGAACTACTCAGTGATTACGAATGCGATATTCGTTATCATCCGGGTAAAGCCAACGTAGTAGCAGACACCCTAAGTCGGAAGGAATATTATGGTCGCAAAGTCAAGTCATTATCGATAACCATCCATTCACACCTGACTAAGCAAATTCAGGCGGCTCAACTTGAGGCCATGAAACCTGAAAATGTGTCAAGTGAATCCCTTAGAGGAATGGACAAGAATTTAGAAGCCAAGGGTGACGGAGCTTTATATTTCATGATCCGGATCTGGACACCGAAACATGGTGGTTTCCGAGACTTGGTCATGACCGAGACTTGGTCATGATAAGATGTATCTGGATCTTAAGAAGCTATAATGGTGGCCTAATATGAAAGCAGAAATTGCTACCTTCGTAAGTAAATGCCTTACTTGCGCAAAGGTTAAGATCGAGTACCAGAAGCCCTCTGGTTTATTGCAACAACCAGAGATCCCGGAATGGAAGTGGGAGCGGATCACTATGGATTTCATAACCAAGTTGCCCAAGACAAAGGGTGGACTTGACACCATATGGGTCATCGTTGATAGATTGACCAAGTCTGCACACTTCCTTCCTATCAAAGAAACCGACAAGATGGAGAAACTTACGAGAACATACATGTCACACCCCAAAACCGGAACGGCGGAAACGTTCTGGGGTGGACGACGTCATGTCAAGTATCACAACACATGCATATAGTAATCAAAGTACAACAAAACATTGCATTAATAGTAATAATTTTACATAGTTACATTACATAGTATCAAAGTAATACAAGCAAAATATATATAAAGTGCAGCAAAGTACTTAAGCCATCTTCATCAGCAGCTCCAGGGGATGTACCTGTCTAATTGCTGACCTGAGATTACAAGTTATTTGAAAAGCGAGTATCAGCATTTTTACAAATGCTGGTGAGTTCATAAGTATTTAATGTCATTTAGTCAAATAACTTTGATAAGTAGTAGTTTAAGTGTTTTCTGAGCATCAGTGTTCTTTCCAGAAAATCCTATATTTTCTTTAAATAAAGCAGCCTTCTACCAAGACTGTTCAGTGTATTGTGGTAAGAGGTATTTTCCCGTAATTGCTATTATTATCAAAATACTGAATTTGATTATTAAAGAAAGCAAGAGACATCAGGGAATAACATATGCCTCAGCAGTGAGGACTGCTGGCTAAGGCAAAGAATCATAGACCCCAGGAGGGTATCGAACTAATGAAACGCTTGGTTCAGTCTAACAAAGGGGAGACGCAGACCCCAGAAGGTACTAGGTGAAAGGTACAGCTAGTAAGGTCTAAAACAGTGAATATAGACCGCAGACGATATCAAAAGAAAAGTACATCTCGCAAGGTCAAAACAAGGACTACAGACCCCAGACAGTATCAATTGAAAGATACAGCTAGCAAGGTCAAAACAGAGACTATAGACCCCAGACAGTATCAAATGAAAGATACAGCTAGCAAGGTCAAAACAAAGACTATAGACCCCAGACAGTATCAAATGAAAGATACAACTAGCAAGGTCAAAACAAAGACTATAGACCCCAGACAGTATCAAATGAAAGATACAGCTAGGAAGGTCAAAACAAAGACTATAGACCCCAGACAGTATCAAATGAAAGATACAGCTAGCAAGGTCGAAACAGTGTGACTCTGAAAAGTGACATCAGCATACAGTGTAAATTGCTGACGAAATACCGTTACCTTAAAGCCATGAATTATAAGGCAACCCAGGATACTCGTAACCATACTGACTAGAGTTCCAGACGCCCTACAAGCATCTATAGAATGTGACATTTGTCACCCCTTGGTTTGGTGGGCCATGGACTGTAGCTAGCAGTCAGGGTGCGGGGTTGTCAATCCCGTATAGGCCTATACACATAATGTCCGCTCTCCCTACAGGAGACTCTGGTTACCAACTAGACGACAGAGAAGGTCGCGTCCCGAAGATGCATCCCAAATAGAGGGTAGTGTGTTTCTTGAGAGGAGTGGGTTTCTAATGTAAGTGATGTACTAGAGGTAAAGACTTTCAAACAGTGGGTAGTGTGTTTCTAAAGTAAGTGTAGAATAGAGGTAGAGATTCTTAACTGACTTCACTAGAGAATTTCTTGTATGTCCATACTCATATACATAGTATTTAACTAATGAACCAAACGACCTTCGGACGGCTACCCGATCCCACCAGACCACATCTCAACGAAGAAAAGGAAATAGGGCCGACGAGCCTTCCTAAGTCTTTCAATCATTACTTATATATACCTATATAAGCACGGACATACATCTAACTATGACTAAGTGCGTTTTAAGTAGAAGTGATCCTTGTGAAGTAGTAGCGCCTAATAAGTGAAGTAAAAGCGTTCGCAAGTGAAGTAGAAGTGTCGCACAAGTATAAGCGAGGAAGAATCGTATCACTAAGTAAGAGGGTGAATAAGTATAAGCGTTATCAGGTATAAGTGACTTCAGGTATAAGCGGAAGCGTTACAGAGTAGGAGTATAAAATAAGTATAAGCGAAGCAGCGGTATCTAACAATCAAAAGTGTTCATGAAAACCTTTGAAGACTTTATTACTCAGGAAAATCGCATTTGTATTCTTTGATAAAATGGGTGTGAAAACCTTTAGAAATCTTTGGGAATCTTTTATAAATCAGTTTGAAAATGAATCTTTGATAAGCTATGAAAGTAAGAACTTGAACAATTTAAAAACCCTTTTTGAAAGCCATTTACAGTGTCCTACTCGGTAAAACAGTGTACAGTGGTAAAATCTTGTGCATGCGGGTTATCAATCACATGTGATTGATATGATAACTGGCATGTTTAACTTGTAATCCCCCCCTTTAAAACATTTAAAAGCATTTAAAAGGTTCATTCAGGGGTATGAACTCACCTGGTGTAAGTAGGTCCGACGGTAGTGCCGTTTAGGCGTTCGGGGTCACGCAAGGACTTGAACACACACAAGGACCTATTTTAACATGTGATAACATATGTTCACATACAATTAGCATATAATATACTAATTAAACAATTATTCACACTCAAAGGAGTGGAAAACACTTTTGGTTGAGTGTTTGGGGTCCCGGGTAGCGTTTAAGGGTGCTAAGGGTCTCCTATCAGCTGTAGGACTTTGCTATACTCACATATCTAGTGTGTGAATGGACTTAAAGCATCAACATGGACCAAACAAGGAGTTTACGGCCCAACCTAAGGGAGTTTACGGCCGTAAACTCCCAAGGTCAATTTCTTGGGTGTTTGATGCTTCTAGCTTGTTCATAGGATTATTCTAAGCACTTTTCCTCAAAGGCATGATTGGATTTGAGGCTTCTAAGGGTACTTTATAGGAGTTTACGGCCTAGGAACTCTCCCAAGGGAGTTTACGGCCGTAAACTCTCAATCTTTGAGTTTAGTGAAGTTTTAAGCCCCTAATGCCTTTCTAGTGATTTCTAATGAAGTGTGATGCCATTTTGGGTGATTAAAACCAACATTTGAGGGGGGTTTTGGGGAGTTTACGGCCTAGATAATGCTTGGGCCGTAAACTCCAAGAAATCCCTCATTTTTCTTGTGTTTAAGCCCTTAATTCCTTTCTAGCATTTTATAGAAATAGCCTTTGGTCATTTGGGGGGCAAAAACTACTATTTTGGGCATGAATTAGGGTGTTTACGGCCTTGACCATGTCTGGGCCATAAACTCCTTTCTTTAATTCATTTTGGAGTGTTTCAAGGGTCTAAACTCAAGAGGATAAGTCCCTAAATTATGTAATAAGCCCTAGGATGAGTTTGGGAGTGTTTTGGGGCACTTTTGACATGATTTTGAGGAGTTTACGGCCTAAGCTTGTGCTTGGGCCGTAAACTCTCCTTTACCCCCTAATTCCATGAGTTTTTGTGTTAAAACACTCCTAGGCTATTACCTCAATTTATTTCCTAGCCAATGGGGACAAGTTTGGGTCGTTTAGGCCTTGTTTTAGGTGTTTACGGCCTAAGAAAAAGCTTAGGTCGTAAACTCCTTTTCCATTGCTTCTAAGTCCGTATTTTGGTCCATACACATGAATCAATATGTTTAGAATAGGCTAGGGTAAGCGGACTTACAATATGGAAGCGTTTGGTTACGAATTCGGGGCGAAAACGGGTCTAGAGAGAGAGTATAGAGAGAGAGTGTAAAAAGTCTCCCATTTGACTCCACTCACCCATATATAGGTTTACAGTCGGGGCTCAGTGGAATTTTACCCGATACTGCCGTTAAAAGGGGCTTTTGGTCGCACCCGATTTAGTGGTCGTAATATTAATACTTGACATTTTCCAATTGAATGAAAATGTGTGTCCTGTGTTTTTATTTCCTTTTATTACGACTTAACGACATGTTAAAGGTAATCAAATGGAGTGTTTATTAAATTGATGCCCTCAAATTAGCAGAACTTTTATACAGTGGAATATTCCGTTAACGGTAACGGGGAAATGTAACGGGGTAACTTGGGTTGTCACATCATCCCCCCGTTAGAGGGAATTTCGTCCCGAAATTCAAGTCTAGACAGGGAAGTAGGTATGAAGGGCCAAGTAGAGATGAGGGAGTACTTCCTATACGGTTGCCCTCGCATTCCCAAGTGATCTCTAGTCTGTGTTTGTCCTTCTCACAGACCTTCACATACGGGATGTGGATTCCGTCTAGTGTAGCTAGCGGGTTCCGACTGGTGTATCTATGAGGTCAGGGTTCTCAATGGATTCTATCAAGACGAGTGAGGCACGAAAAGTGTTGTCGGGAAATCACCTATCAAGTCTAAGAAGTGGATCGATCGGGTGTGAATCTGGTGGCATATCCGAAGGTAGTAGCGCCCTGAAAAGGGTTGGACCATGTCTCCATGAGTATTCTCGGATGGTCCTACGCTCTCGGAAGGTTAGAGCCTTTCAGTACTTAGAACATAGTGTACTTCTATGGCAAGATCATCATTGGCGTGATCGCCATTCCGAAGTTCCTAACGTTCTCTCTCGTACGGGTAGTGTAGTCCTTCGGGTTGGTTCTTAGGAATCTCAAGTGGTCTTCAGTTTCGTGTTTTCTGTCAACTGGCTGATAGAGACTTCCTAGATCGTCAAGTGGGTTACGTGACCATGGTCATCGGTTTGCTATAGAGTGTCTATCCCAAGCTTGTGCAAAATGGACCTGCACTAACGACGCTTGAGATACGGAAACCCTAAAGATCGGGGAGATAGGGTTTTCACCAGACGAGTGTTGGACTATCTCGGGAGGTGGTTCTACTATCTCTGCTTGAGATAGTATTCGGGGAACACCTATTAGTCCAAGGAATCTCTAAGACTGTGGTTCATTTTAGTGTGGAAAGTGCGTGCTCCTGCATAATCCCTCGACTAACACCAAGGCTGGTGTCGAGTCTATAATCTTTTCGGGATCCGGGCCGTGAGATTTAACGCAACTACCTTCGCACTCGACCAAGTATTCTTGGCTGCGAAGGTTATCCTGTGGTTCTCGGTATCCTAGTGTTTACTTCGGAAAATATAATTCATCATCTACAGGGCGACGACGATTTCCTCCTTGTGAGAGGGTGGAGGATGATAAGCACTACCTGCCTATAACTGGGTGGGCAAGGTGCCTGAGTAGTCAGAGCATCAATTGCAACTACTCTTCCGAAGGTTCTAAGTTTTCTCGGTCTAAGTCAAATCTAGTGGGTATAGGGTCTCTTCACTCGGAACTTTACTAGCTCAATCCGCAGTAGTTCTCTTGATTTCTGCTCCTATGTTATCGAATGGGGTGAAAGTGTTTTGCGAAGAGGTTCATGGTAGAACTCATGCTTGGCTTAACCGCCAATACTTGATGGATGCCAACAGTATACCTGGTCATAGTGGCCAGCCTCATGAGTTCTATTCTCGGGGTTCACGAACCTGATGTGCGAGGTGAGAAGGGTCACCCAGGGGAATCTACGGAGTATGCTCTAGCTGGTTGTCGTCTTCTAGAGTATCTCCGGTGTCCTTCGCTTCGGTTGTCATCTAACTACGAGGGGTCGGTCCACAGTGCAGGGTACCCTCCCTTGGGTACTTCAAAAGGTTTGAGATAAGAGGGACGATTGACGGATCGCATTAAGTTTGATTATTTGTGTTAGGTTCAGGTTCGAAAGAACCTTCATTTGCCGATATGGCTATGGAGAAAGCTCACAGCACTAAGAAGGTACACATGGTTGTACGGAGTCAAACCATGCTCAATAGAGTCGTCGAAGTTGACACACTCCGACATGATGTATAATGAAGATTGATAGAGTCATGTGCCGAACGGGCACATAGGCGTCTCGAGTTCCGTCCTATGTATCACTACTACGGATACATGGACCGATAGAGTCGACGCGGAACTATAGAGAGTTCTAAGTGCTTCCGAATAGAATATCTTTTCATGAATGGATTCTCACGAGGCATTTCTATAATCGCCTCACATATACTAGTCATGTATATTTAAGGTGGAGAGGACTGTTGACTGAGCGACTCCGCCCTAAATCCACAACCAAACAAGGAACAGGAAATGAGGCGGCATTTGCTCACTCTAGGTCTGTCCATCTCAAATATACATGGTCGTAACGTATATGTTTAGCCATCATAGTTTTACATAATGAATTTTAAATTTTATAACAGTGCTGTGACTTTCGCCTTACTGGAAAGAATTTATATTTGAGTTAGTCTTTTATTGTTCTTAGCTTAGTTATCCGAGATCAAGAGACGTACCAAAATCTAATGAGTTTCCTTGCTGCTTCTCCCTAAGCAGTAGTGTCAGGCTCCTTCTGTGCCTTTGTCTTTCTCTTCAGTTGGGCAGACCCTCTTAAAGTGTCCCATTTTACCACATAGGTGGCAAACTATACGGGTCGCCACATTGGTGGTTGGTGTAATGAACTCAACCGGGGTTCTGCAGACACGAGCAGTATGCCCCAGCATGTGGCACCTAGCACAATAGAGTTCCCGGCAGGTACCATGATGATGGTAGCTGCACTTGCTGCAGTGGGGAAGGTCTCCAAGGTATGGTCTTCTTGAGGTCGGGAGGGAAGGATTTACAGGGGTATCGACTGCCTCAGCTCGTTGCCCTTCGGAAGGTCCTGGAGCCGAGGTACTTCCCTCCTCTATCTTGAGTTTTCTCTTTAGTGGGTTCAGTGGAGGTTCTTGGGTGGCTGAGTGTGGAAGAGTGGGTTGCTGCCGTCCATTGCCAGGATTGGAAATCCCAACAGGGCCCTTGCTAACATTGGCGTTGATAGCATTCAGGTGAGCCATGACAGCTGCTACGGCTGCTGAGACTGCAGCTTGGAATGTAGCTTCATCGAATAAGAGGGCAGGTTTCTTGCTTGCGGATTGGTTACGCTTCTTCGGTGGCATGGTTTTTCCTACACGGAAAGGAATACAAGGTAATGAGAGACGATGGTTAACCCTAGACATTTCTGTCCTAAATAGGTCAGGCCTAGATTTTCCCGTGCCTCGGGTACTGGTTGTTTGAACGTTGACCTACATTCCTATGATGTAGTCCTGGTAATCGAAGTAGGAGTATGAGTATCGGAAAAAGGCCATAAGATGCGAGTCGTTCCTACTAAGTTACCTGTATACCGGGGAAAGGTTTCACTCTCCGGCCTGGAGAGATTTGAGAATGCTTCGGAACGAAATCGCGGAAAGAGAGGCTCACAAGGGCAGATGGCTAAAATTCTCTCAATAGAAATGCGGGGATCCGCCCTAATTGCGTATTTGGCAACGGGAAACGACGATTTACCTAACACATAGAGTGAGTAGTGTAACCACTAACTCACTAAATTGCATCATTTTAAGGGTGAATTATCGTGACGAATACGAGGAAAAGACAATTCCCGAGTTCCATGTACTAGCTCCCTCGGTCTGCCTCGTATCTTTGACTGGAATCGGCGTTGGCTTCCTTTGGGGTAGTTTCCTAGGGTTCTCTTCTCATATGGACATATCGAATTTCTACTCCGCCTTCCTTCTGATTCCAACTGTGGGTGTCATCACTTCATGATGGATAACTGGGAATCTCCGAAGTTTAGGCGAATCTCTCACCATTGTCCCTAAGAGAATATGGGCACTTGGTGCATTCAATAGTCTCGACCCAGTTCATTTATTTCCGAACAGGAAATTTTCTCAATGAATCTCCTCGGGGTCGGAATCAACTCTTCTGTCAAGCACTGAAGTGGGTAAGGTTTTCTACAGGGTTCGCGCGAGAATGGAAATGTCTAAAGAATCCTAAGGGATTATTAACATTTCACTGTATGATCCATATCGAGTCCTGCTACGATTACACAAGGTATACAAATCATATATAGCTTAGATCCAATAGGCCTTCGAATATGTGATACTACTCCAGAACCACATCCCAACGAGGAAAAGGAAATAGAGCGAAACCACACATTCTCAGCCTATGGGGTCCTTATTATATATAACCTTGGGAGTACACCCTCTGTAGTTGTAGGTATATCAACAAGGATCTTTTTAGTTATTCACGCAAGGTTGTTTATGTTTCCTAAAATACCCATATGGTATTTTAACTCTTGTTTGTGTTCTTATCTTCTGAATATGGCTTCTGGGATTAGTGTGAATCTTTTAGCGTTCTAAAATACTCCCATAGTATTTTAACTATATGTTTGGCTCTAGAATTCCTATTTGGTAAGTTTCAGACCTGCTGCACACCACTATCACTCCCGAGCACACGTCCATCGCATCTCGGATAAATGTAGTTGATCAGGTTACATTTATCCCAACTTACGATTACATAACTGCCCGGGTTTGACTGTAGTGCTCAACATCCGAAGACTTTTATTATTGTTCTTCTTGTGATACTTTTGTTCGAGTGTTTAGATTCTGGATGTTATTATACTTTGGTAAAATATGGTTATATTTTAAAGTATAATTCTTGGTCAGAGTGTTTTATCCCATTGTATTTATAGGTTGTATATCTTTTATGAATTGATATACTTAGCTCACTATAAACAATGCTCTGATACCAATCTGTCACACCCCAAAACCGGAACGGCGGAAACGTTCTGGGGTGGATGACGTCATGTCAAGTATCACAACACATGCATATAGTAATCAAAGTACAACAAAACATTGCATTAATAGTAATAATTTTACATAGTTACATTACACAGTATCAAAGTAATACAAGCAAAATATATATAAAGTGCAGCAAGGTACTTAAGCCATCTTCATCACCAGCTCCAGGGGATGTACCTGTCTAATTGCTGACCTGAGATTACAAGCTATTTGAAAAGTGGGTATCAGCATTTTTACAAATGTTGGTGAGTTCATAAGTATTTAATGTCATTTAGTCAAATAACATTGATAAGTAGTAGTTTAATTGTTTTCTGAGCATCAGTGTTCTTTCCAGAAAATCCTATATTTTCTTTAAATAAAGCAGCCTTCTACCAAGACTGTTCAGTGTATTGTGGTAAGAGGTATTTTCCCTTAATTGCTATTATTATCAAAATACTGAATTTGATTATTAAAGAAAGCAAGAGACATCAGGGAATAACATATGCCTCAGCAGTGAGGACTGCTGGCTAAGGCAAAGAATCATAGACCCCAGGAGGGTATCGAACTAACGACACGCCTGGTTCAGTCTAACAAAGGGGAGACGCAGACCCCAGAAGGTACTAGGTGAAAGGTACAGCTAGTAAGGTCTAAAACAGTGAATATAGACCGCAGACGATATCAAAACAAAAGTACATCTCGCAAGGTCAAAACAAGGACTACAGACCCCAGACAGTATCAATTGAAAGATACAGCTAGCAAGGTCAAAACAGAGACTATAGACCCCAGACAGTATCAAATGAAAGATACAGCTAGCAAGGTCAAAACAAAGACTATAGACCCCAGACAGTATCAAATGAAAGATACAGCTAGCAAGGTCAAAACAAAGACTATAGACCCCAGACAGTATCAAATGAAAGATACAGCTAGCAAGGTCAAAACAAAGACTATAGACCCCAGACAGTATCAAATGAAAGATACAGCTAGGAAGGTCAAAACAAAGACTATAGACCCCAGACAGTATCAAATGAAAGATACAGCTAGCAAGGTCGAAACAGTGTGACTCTGAAAAGTGACATCAGCATACAGTGTAAATTGCTGACGAAATACCGTTACCTTAAAGCCATGAATTATAAGGCAACCCAGGATACTCGTAACCATACTGACTAGAGTTCCAGACGCCCTACAAGCATCTATAGAATGTGACATTTGTCACCCCTTGGCTTGGTGGGCCGTGGACTGTAGCTAGCAGTCAGGGTGCGGGGTTGTCAATCCCGTATAGGCCTATACACATAATGTCCGCTCTCCCTACAGGAGACTCTGGTTACCAACTAGACGACGGAGAAGGCCGCGTCCCGAAGATGCATCCCAAATAGAGGGTAGTGTGTTTCTTGAGAGGAGTGGGTTTCTAATGTAAGTGATATACTAGAGGTAAAGACTTTCAAACAGTGGGTAGTGTGTTTCTAAAGTAAGTGTAGAATAGAGGTAGAGATTCTTAACTGACTTTACTAGAGAATTTCTTGTATGTCCATACTCATATACATAGTATTTAACTAATGAACCAAACGACCTTCGGACGGCTACCCGATCCCACCAGACCACATCTCAACGAAGAAAAGGAAATAGGGCCGACGAGCCTTCCTAAGTCTTTCAATCATTACTTATATATACCTATATAAGCACGGACATACATCTAACTATGACTAAGTGCGTTTTAAGTAGAAGTGATCCTTGTGAAGTAGTAGCGCCTAATAAGTGAAGTAAAAGCGTTCGCAAGTGAAGTAGAAGTGTCGCACAAGTATAAGCGAGGAAGAATCGTATCACTAAGTAAGAGGGTGAATAAGTATAAGCGTTATCAGGTATAAGTGACTTCAGGTATAAGTGGAAGCATTACAGAGTAGGAGTATAAAATAAGTATAAGCGAAGCAGCGGTATCTAACAATCAAAAGTGTTCATGAAAACCTTTGAAGACTTTATTACTCAGGAAAATCGCATTTGTATTCTTTGATAAAATGGGTGTGAAAACCTTTAGAAATCTTTGGGAATCTTTTATAAATCAGTTTGAAAATGAATCTTTGATAAGCTATGAAAGTAAGAACTTGAACAATTTAAAAACCCTTTTTGAAAGCCATTTACAGTGTCCTACTCGGTAAAACAGTGTACAGTGGTAAAATCTTGTGCATGCGGGTTATCAATCACATGTGATTGATATGATAACTGGCATGTTTAACTTGTAATCCCCCCCTTTAAAACATTTAAAAGCATTTAAAAGGTTCATTCAGGGGTATGCACTCACCTGGTGTAAGTAGGTCCGACGGTAGTGCCGTTTAGGCGTTCGGGGTCACGCAAGGACTTGAACACACACAAGGACCTATTTTAACATATGATAACATATGTTCACATACAATTAGCATATAATATACTAATTAAACAATTATTCACACTCAAAGGAGTGGAAAACACTTTTGGTTGAGTGTTTGGGGTCCCGGGTAGCGTTTAAGGGTGCTAAGGGTCTCCTATCAGCTGTAGGACTTTGCTATACTCACATATCTAGTGTGTGAATGGACTTAAAGCATCAACATGGACCAAACAAGGAGTTTACGGCCCAACCTAAGGGAGTTTACGGCCGTAAACTCCCAAGGTCAATTTCTTGGGTGTTTGATGTTTCTAGCTTGTTCATAGGATTATTCTAAGCACTTTTCCTCAAAGGCATGATTGGATTTGAGGCTTCTAAGGGTACTTTATAGGAGTTTACGGCCTAGGAACTCTCCCAAGGGAGTTTACGGCCGTAAACTCTCAATCTTTGAGTTTAGTGAAGTTTTAAGCCCCTAATGCCTTTCTAGTGATTTCTAATGAAGTGTGATGCCATTTTGGGTGATTAAAACCAACATTTGAGGGGGTTTTTTTGGAGTTTACGGCCTAGATAATGCTTGGGCCGTAAACTCCAAGAAATCCTTCATTTTTCTTGTGTTTAAGCCCTTAATTCCGTTCTAGCATTTTATAGAAATAGCCTTTGGTCATTTGGGGGGCAAAAACTACTATTTTGGGCATGAATTAGGGTGTTTACGGCCTTGACCATGTCCGGGCCGTAAAATCCTTTCTTTAATTCATTTTGGAGTGTTTCAAGGGTCTAAACTCAAGAGGATAAGTCCCTAAATTATGTAATAAGCCCTAGGATGAGTTTGGGAGTGTTTTGGGGCACTTTTGACAGGATTTTGAGGAGTTTACGGCCTAAGCTTGTGCTTGGGCCGTAAACTCTCCTTTACCCCCTAATTCCATGAGTTTTTGTGTTAAAACACTCCTAGGCTATTACCTCAATTTATTTCCTAGCCAATGGGGACAAGTTTGGGTCGTTTAGGCCTTGTTTTAGGTGTTTACGGCCTAAGAAAAAGCTTAGGCCGTAAACTCCTTTTCCATTGCTTCTAAGTCCGTATTTTGGTCCATACACATGAATCAATATGTTTAGAATAGGCTAGGGTAAGCGGACTTACAATATGGAAGCGTTTGGTTACGAATTCGGGGCGAAAACGGGTCTAGAGAGAGAGTATAGAGAGAGAGTGTAAAAAGTCTCCCATTTGACTCCACTCACCCATATATAGGTTTCACAGTCGAGGCTCAGTGGAATTTTACCCGATACTGCCGTTAAACAGGGCTTTTGGTCGCACCCGATTTAGTGGTCGTAATATTAATACTTGACATTTTCCAATTGAATGAAAATGTGTGTCCTGTGTTTTTATTTCCTTTCATTACGACTTAACGGCATGTTAAAGGTAATCAAATGGAGTGTTTATTAAATTGATGCCCTCAAATTAGCGGAACTTTTATACAGTGGAATATTCCGTTAACGGTAACGGGGAAATGTAACGGGGTAACTTGGGTTGTCACAATACATTAGGGAAATCGTACGGCTACATGGTGTACCTATGTCCATTATCTCCGATAGAGATAGTAGGTTCACCTCAAGATTTTGGCAATCACTACAACATTCCCTAGGAACAAGGCTGGACATGAGCACAGCCTACCATCCTCAGACCGACGGACAGAGTGAGAGGACCATCCAAACTCTGGAAGATATGTTGTGAGCCTGCGTGATTGACTTTGGGAAGACATGGGATACTCATTTACCCCATGTCGAGTTTTCCTATAATAACAGTTATCACACGAGCATCAAGGCTGCTCCATTTGAAGCTCTCTACGGCCGTAAGTGCAGATCCCCTCTGTGCTGGGCTGAGGTGGGTGATACCCAATTAGCCAGGGGGCAAACTTCTGACAGTACTCTCACCGGTCCGGAGATCATTCGGGAAACAACTGAGAAAATCGTTCAGATCCGTGAACGATTGAAAGCCTCTAGAGACCGACAGAAGAGCTACGCTGATAAACGAAGGAAACCTTTGGAATTTCAGGTGGGAGACCGAGTCCTCCTCAAAGTCTCACCCTAGAAGGGCTTGATACGCTTCGGCAAGCGTGGAAAGCTTAATCCGAGATACATAGGGCCTTTCGAGATTCTTGCAAGAGTCGGCCCCGTAGCTTACAAACTCGAACTACCAGACGCACTTCGTAACGTACATTCTACATTCCACATATCTAACTTGAAAAAGTGTCTATCCGAAGAGACTCTTGTAATCCCACTCGACGAGATCGAAATCAACGAGAGCCTCAACTTCGTGGAAGAACCTGTAGAGATCATGGACCGTGAGGTCAAGCAGACAAAGCAAAGCCGTATCCCTATCGTGAAGGTTCGCTGGAATGCCAAGCGAGGACCGGAATTCACTTGGGAACGTGAGGATCAGACGAAACTGAAATACCCTCACCTTTTTGCTTAGTTCGTTGTAATTTCTATCTTACTAAAAATTCTAATTTCGGGACGAAATTCCTTCTAACGGGGGATGATGTGACAACCCGATATTTCGAGTCAATGTAATGTAAAACCGATCAAATTTATTTCAAAATGTAACCTTCCTAAAATCTTGTTCGGACTAAATAAAGTAGTAGGAATCATATCAAGGTTTGCGTACATAAAAAGAACGTCCAAATCTGACTTCGTATGAGGAAGTTATGAATTTTTGAAGAAATTCCTTAATCACGTCATTTTAATAAATAAATAATAAAAATGATTTCGGAAATTGCCAACGGAATCTAAACGAAAGTTGTAGATCATGGTCTCAACTTCGCGTGGATATAAAGAACGTCAAAAACGGAGTTCGTATGAGGGAGATATGAATTTTTGAAGTTTATTTATAATAAATATAAATTTAATTATAAATTCCCAGTAATATCCGAAGGGGAGTCATCGGATTGGACCGAAGTACGCCCCGCGTACCTTCGTACGCCCCGCGTACTGCGATCGAGGGTCTCGGATCGTCCACGTCGCACTATCCGAAGAATTCTAAACCGTCCGACCCGTCCGAAGCTCCGACCCGTCCGACCCGCTGTCCCGTCCGACCCGCCGTCCCATCCGACCTACGTACCCAGCAACCCGTCCCATCCGAACCGAGGCAGTCGAGTCTTCGGTCATGCATGACGTACGCGTACACGCTGCGTACGAGCGTACGCCCCGCGTTCGGAGGTGGTTCAGCCTTCCTATAAATAGGATGCGAGGCTTTCCGAAAATGTTGCTCATTTCTCTCCTCTCTCTCACAACCTTGCCTCGTTTTCCGTGCCCGTTATAACCCGAAGCTCTGGTCTTTTTTGCTCAAGTCCCGAGGGTCGATTTTACTCCCGAGATTCCCGAGAATCCCGAGAAAAATCCGTTTTCCGAGACGAAACTCTTCCCGGTTTTCCATCTCGCTTTCTTCAATCAATCAAGTGAGTTTCATACCCCTTAATCAACCTGTTAAATATTCTAAATGCTTTTATATGCTTTCAAAAGGGGGGGAACACAAGTTAAATACTTATAGTTATTGTTTCAATCACATGTGATTGCACTAATCACATGTGATTAATAACTAGGGAAATCAGTGATTTTATCACTATTCAAACTATCTATCAAACTGTTTTACTTCTAAATGTTTTCCAAACCCATTTACTTTTCGAATTTACACTGCAACTGTGATTTAAACAAATGTTCCTTATACTTAATCTGTTTTAATCAAATCTACGCCTTCAAATTGTTTTATAGATTGACATCAAGTCAATCTTTCTTTAAAAATAATACTTATGTTTCAAATGTCTTATAAATACTTATTTATGTTTTTATATTATAAATTGGATGCCCATATATGTATAGATGTATAAATAATGTTTAAAGGGCTTAGGAAGGCCATCCACCCTATTTCCTTTTCCTCGATTTGGATGTGGTCTAGTGGGATTTTGGGTGACCATCCGAAGGTCGTTTCCATGTTAATTATATATCAAATATACATATATAGACATAAAAGTACTTCCATAACCATACGTACTAGACGCACCGTTAACAAGTTACCATCGGGGTAACACGGAACCATACTATTACAACTGCTAGATCAATGAGTCAGTTCATTCATGAGTCTATACTAGGAAGAGAATATATACAACTATACTACGAGAACATATACAACTATACTAGAACAAGAAACATTTCATCACATATGCAAGAATACGATAACAAATGTGATCCACTGTATCGGAGCATGCCTTAAATGTCATGTCCCGAGTTGTAGCCAGAATTCTCTTGGAGGGAGAGCGTTGAGTTTGCGTGTAGATCTATACTGGATTGACTATCCTACACCTTGCTGCTAGCTACAGCCGGACCTGCAGGTCTGCGGGTGCCAAACGTCATTCCGTTATTACGACCATTCTTTATGTCGTTGTTATCAGTCGATAGTATGGTGCAATTATCACATTATACCTTAATATAAATCCGGTTTAAGGTAGTAGTAATTAGTACAACAGTAGTTCTTATTATACAAAACTACAGTACTACAATGATTTACCCATTACATATTTTGGTGATAATCTCACTTAAGCATTGATGTACAAACTATATTATATCAAATGATAGTTATACTTGGGTAATTACACACTTTTACAACAGACGAGTTTACAAAACATTTAGCCTCGGTAGAAGGTTACTTTTATAGAAAATATAGGATTTTCTGGGAGATTCAAACTTTTACAAACACTTTTAAACATTTACTTACATTTTTACAAACTTATACATTGAGATAGGTTCAAACGTTTTTGACAACGAACATTGACACTAAAATACTTATGAACTCACCAGCTTAATGCTGATCTACTCTTTCAAAATAACTTGTATTCACAGGTCATCAGTAGACAAGTACCGATGCCAACTTTTGAGATGATGGAGCGTACTCAAGACTCATCATTTTATTATTTTGATTTACGTTATATTTTTGGTGTCTAAAACTGTACAGAACACGCATGTATTAAATTTATATATTTAATGCAATGGATGATGTTGTTTGCCTATTTACATTTACTATGTTGTGATTACCTTACATGACGTCCTCCGCCCCAGAACGTTTCCGCCATTCTTGGTTTTGGGGTGTGACACCAACAGCCATAAGGTCCATGAATTCTAAACAAGTAAAAAAAACCTAATCTTTCTATGTTTGCTAGTGAAAGGGAGGTGGAGCAAGTTCTTGACAATGGTGATGTTATCTACATGCTTGTGGCCAAAGAGCATGCAAAGGTGGAGAAGATGGTGCATGGAGAAAACGCTATTGCTGATTTGCTTTTGGAGTTTCAAGATGTGTTTCCAAGCGAATTACCACCGGGTTTGCCTCCAATCCGTGGTATCGAACACCAAATTGACCTTATTCCGGGTGCTCCTTTGCCTAATAAAGCTTCCTATAGATGTAATCCGGTGGTGACAAAAGAGTTGCAAAAACAAATTGATGAACTCATGAAAATGGGTTATGTTCGTGAAAGCCTAAGTCCTTGTGCTGTTCCAGTTTTGTTGGTTCCAAAAAAAGATGGTTCTTGGAGGATGTGTGTTGATAGTAGGGCTGTTAATAACATCACCATAAAATACCGATTTCCTATTCCTAGAGTTGATGATTTGCTGGATGAGTTGCATGGTGATATTGTGTTCTCAAAAATTGATTTGAGAAGTGGTTACCATCAAATCCGTATGCGTGAAGGGGGTGAATGGAAAACAGCCTTTAAAACTAAACATGGCTTGTATGAATGGACCGTGATGCCTTTCGTTCTAACTAACGCACCTAGCACTTTCATGCGACTAATGAATGAAGTGCTAAAATCTTTTTTGGGCAGGTTTGTGGTTGTGTACCTTGATGATATCTTGGTATATAGCAAGAGCTTGGAGGATCATTTGGTGCACTTAAAACAGGTTTTCGAGACGCTTAGAGCTCAAAAACTCTATGGGAAGCAAGAAAAATGTTCATTTTTGGTGGAAGAAGTGGCATTTTTGGGTTTTGTGATGTCAAGAAATGGCGTGTCCGTGGACCCATCCAAAACCGAAGCAATCAAGTCATGGCCTATTCCTACTAATATTTCTGAAGTTAGATCATTTCATGGTCTTGCTTCTTTCTATAGAAGATTTGTTCATGATTTTAGCACCATTGCAAGTCCCATAACAGGTTGTTTGAAGAAAGGAGTCTTTGCATGGGGAGAAGAAGCTCAAAAGGCGTTTGAGAAACTCAAGGCATTGTTGTGTGATGCTCCTATTTTGGCTCTTCCTGATTTTTCTCAACCATTTGAAGTGGAGTGTGATGCAAGTGGAGTTGGTATTGGGACTGTTTTGATCCAATCCAAACGTCCTATTGCTTATTTTTCTGAAAAGTTGGGTGGTGCTCGTTTGAATTATTACACTTATGATAAGGAGTTTTATGCTATTATCTGTGCTTTAGATCATTGGAGTCATTATTTGCGTGCAAATCATTTTATTTTGCATTCTGATCATGAATCCTTAAAGTACATCAATGGGCAACAAAAGTTGAGCACAAGACATGCAAACTGGGTGGAGTTCTTGCAATCCTTTCATTTCTCATGCAAATACAAGGATAGCAAAATCAATGTGGTGGCTGATGCACTCTCGAGGCGTTACTCATTGTTGGTGACTTTGGATGTTCGTTTCTTGGGATTTGAAACTCTAAAGGACCATTATCAATCTGATATGGACTTTGGAGATATGTTTTTGAAATGTGCAGGTGGTCCTAATGGTGAATTTGTGATTCAAGATGGCTTTCTATTCAAAGGCAATCGCCTTTGTGTCCCAAAACATGCAATACGGGAGTTGTTGATTCGTGAAGCTCATGGCGGTGGTTTGGCTGGTCATTTTGGCATTACCAAAACTTTTCAGGTGCTTAAAGAACATTTCTTTTGGCCGAAGATGTTGGGGGATGCAACCAACATAGTGGGAAAGTGTGTTACATGTCATATGGCAAAAACAACTTTCAAGCATGGTGTTTACACTCCTTTGCCGGTTCCTATTCGTCCTTGGGAAGATGTGTCCATGGATTTCATTATGTCTTTGCCTAGAACTCAAAGGGGGAAGGATTCCATTATGGTGGTGGTGGATAGGTTTTCAAAAATGGCTCACTTTGTGCCATGTCATAAAACAAATGATGCTAAGTTACTTTTTAGTACATCCCATCATCCACAAACAGATGGGCAAACGGAGGTGACTAATAGAACTTTGGGTACTTTGTTGAGAGGGTTAGTTAGCAAAACTCAAAAAGATTGGGACATCAAACTTGCACATGCTGAATTTGCCTTTAATCGTTCTCCTACTTATGCTATAGGTCACTCTCCTTTTGAGGTGGTGTATGGTGTGAATCCTTACATGCCTTTGGATTTGATTCCATTGCCAAAGGATGAATTGGTTCACAAGGATACTAATGACAAGTTGAAGGCTATGATGAAACTACACCAACAAGTTCGTGAGAAGATTGAAGCCGTGAATGAGTTGAACTATTTGCGCCTAATATAGTTTTGAAAACTAAAATATTTAAGTTGTCCAAAACAGTCCCAGAATGGAGTCCAACTTTTCTGATGAAAGCTGTTAGAAAAGTTTAGTTATGTTCTTGGTGTTTTAACTTGTATCCCCCCCCCCCTTAAAACTTAAGAAAACATGAAAAAAATAGGGGTATGAAATCACCTTATGTGATTTCATTAGATGAATGTTGGAGAAAGGAAGTGTTCAACTCAAGAACACTTGAAGATGCCTTGAAGATTTTCGAGAATCTAACATCAAAGTGATGGAGTTTATGTAAGCAATCGATGATTGGAGTAGAATGAAGTGTAATAATCACAAGGAGGACGAATTATACTTACCAAGAGTATAATAAAGCTTGATGATCAGCCTTGGAGTCTCGAAATAGAGAGAAAAAGTTTGAGAGAAAAGTGTTTGATCTTTTGGTGGAAATGAGATAATGAATGAAGTGTGAGGAGAGAGGATGGATGTTCCATCTCTAAGAACGTGGGAAATGGCTGGAAATCATGATAAAGTACTTTGACATGACCTAAGTATGGTAGAAAGAGTGTGGCTGGTCATGAAGTGGGTGTGGGTGGTTGCTTGTGTCATAAACTAAAGAAAAGTCAACACTCCACCTCTTGTACTTCACCCACTCTTCTTGGATAAGATTTATCCCCAAAAACGTGATTAATTAATAAATATGGGGCCTTATATGTTAAAATAAAGCTTTGGGTGAAAATCCCGCGTTAAAATAATTAAAAACGAACCTAAAACGCAAAACTAGTCGAAAACCGGGTGAAAAAGAGCTTCATGCGAGACCTCTCGGTCCTAGGCCGAGGTTCGGTCCGTTCTGCTGCTGGGGTGAAGGCGAAATGGAGCGAAATGGGTAGGAGGCAAAGGTGAAGGTAGGGTTTAACCTATGCGAGGTTCGAACCGAAGGGACCTTCGGTTCTTGAGAGGGTTTGGTCCGAGATACGGTAGTTCGCTTCTGACACCTTCGCTTCTGACAAGTTCGGTTCCTAAGAGGGGTTTCGGGTCCTTAAGAGGGTTCGGCTCCTTAAGAGGGGTTTCGGGTCCTTAAGTCTATTTTATCCGTTCTTACCCCGTTTTAAGCGGTTTTTGACCTGGTTAAGGGTCGGGATGGCCCGAAAGACTACAAAAAGGTTTAAGGAACTTTTGAGAGAGATTTCACATACTTGGAGAGATTTCTCATACTTAGACAGATTTGGGAGAGATTTGGCATACGTGGAGAGATTTCACATACTTGGTGAGATTTCTCACATTTAGAGAGATTTAGGAGAGATTTGGCATACATGGAGAGATTTGGGAGAGATTCTAGATAGAGAGAGATAGAGTGAAAAGAATTGAGATAGGTTTCGTGTGTGACATTTGTGATGAAAGCCCAAAATGTGATGGATTAGTGATTACTAGTGGGCTAGAAGGTGGTTTGGGCTCAATGGTTGGGTTGTGCATGGTAACCCACAAATTGAATTAGGGTTGCATGAAGACTAGGGCAACATTTTTAAGGCTTCATAAGTGCTAAAAACGTTACTATTTGCTTCATAAAGCCTCCTAGCCGTTTTTGACACTCTTTGGTGGATTAGGGTTACACTTTAATGCTTATGATGACTCCTTAATGCTTCTTATGGCTCCTTAATGAAGCATAGCCGTTTTTTTTTCATTCACAAGTCTTATGGACGTTTTTTTGTGTTCTTCCAAGAGTTACCTTAATTTCTATTTACTAGTTTTAATGAATAATTGGTTGGTTGGCTTGTAACCACCAAATTTGTAATAAAGGCTTCATATAAAGCCAAATTATGCATGGAAAAAGTGTTACACGAATTTTAATCAAAGAACCATTATTTTCACTTTGAATTATTGTTATAATTCTCAAATTATCTTGTTGGGACGTGTTCTTGACTTGATACGAACTCAATCCAATAGGTCTTGGATTGTTTTCATCGGTATACAACTTAATAGGTCTTGAGTTGTTACTAATCTATCTATTTCTTTCCATTCACATATCATTTGTGGTTGCTATTCTCTCTTAATTTACCTAAACACTACCCCACTCACTAAATCAAGCCCATACACGCATCAGATTTGGCATACATGGAGAGATTTGGGAGAGATTCTAGATAGAGAGAGATAGAGTGAAAACAATTGAGATAGGTTTCGTGTGTGACATTTGTGAGTGTCCGGCTTCGCAACGCAAGGTCCTTAAACCCTGTTATGCCATGTTTAAGGATCTTACACACTCCCGATGAGTATGCAACATTGTTTTATCGGTTTGGTTCATTACTTAACGCAGTTTTAGATTAATGAAGTCTAGATATACGAACTTTTCAATTGATGATTTCTCATTAGCATAGTGAGTTGTATAGTAATTACCTAACGTAAGCCCTAGTACCCACGGGTTAATTGAGTCGACCGGTTTGACTTGTTGACTTTAGTTGACTTTGACTTGACCGGAAATTGACAGTTGTCACAAAGAATCATAACCATCACCACATCGGGTGTGGCACGTGCCTCCTCGGTAGTCAACTAGAAGGACCGGCTCCTCACCACTGGAGCCTCTGCCTTGCCTTGTCGGCCATTAGTAATCCGCAGGGTCGGTAGAGCTGGTGCCTTCACTGGCGCTGCTGTTGTCAACTAGAGGCAATTGGCCTTCTTATGGCCCCTCTGGTTGCAGTGAAAACATAGCAACTCAGATGTTTGAATAGTGGGTGCACGGGCGGTACAATCCCTTATGAAGTGCCCCGTCTTGCCGCACTTGTAGCGGCCCGACGATCCCAACCTACATGCTCCCTCGTGCGGCCTGCCACATTTCCTGCAGTGGCCCAGTCCTGATTGGCCTTTCGGCCTACCATCTGATCCCTTGGGCTTCTTCCCCGAAGCCTCAGTCACCTGCCCCTCCTCTACCTTCCTCTTCCGGATGTGCTCCAGATCAATCTCCCTTTCCCTTGCCCTGGAAATCATGGAATCCAGGGTAGGGCAAGTTGAAAAACTAACATGCTCCTGAATGTCGGCTCGCAACATGTCATAGAAGCGGGTCCTCCTCATGTCCTCATCTCCCGCATACTAGGGAACCAGTAACGCCCTCTCCTGGAACTTGGCGGTGATCTCCGCCACTGTCTCCGTCGTCTGTCTCATGTCTAAGAACTCCCTAGCCAACTACTGGAGCTCCACTGCAGGTGCAAAATCTGCTCTGAACCGGGTCACAAAGTTCGGCCACGTCATAGCCTCAACAGTCGAGGCTCCAAGAGAGTCACCAACCAACTCCCACCAATCTTTGGCCCTGTCTCTGAAGCACCCTGCTACATATCTCACCTTCGACCCCTCAGGGTAGAAGCTGGTCAACTCTGTAGAATCAATGTCTGCAATCCACCGCCTGGCTGCAATGGGGTCCTTCGCCCCATGGAAATCCGGCGCACCACTGCCCCTAAAGTCCTTAAAGGACAGCATGTGTGATCCTGACTGGCTGGTCGCCATATCGCTCCTAAATACCTGGAGGCGATCCTCCATCAACTCAATAATCTCTTCCTTGATCGACCCAAAAATGACTGGGGTCACATCAAGGATGCCTCTAGTGATCTCGGACTCGACGAACTCGCGTAGTCTCTCATCCACTAGCTTGGAACCTGAACCCGAACCCGATCCCTCCCCTAAACTGCCAACTGTTGGCTTCGGACGTAGTACCACCATTTTACAATACATAACAACAATCATCAGTGATATTGATATATCTAGAGGGATCACATCTATCACAAGTTCCTTGTTCTTTCCTTAGCCCTCCTTGATTCAAGTATGGATCATTTGCTTTAAGTAGTACATGCCTATACTACCTGCCAAATCTATCCGTACTTTCCTCAAGAATTGCCTCGACTCCACCACGTCCCTTCTACTGTCACTGATCTCTGCTATTCTCATCCAAGGCTTGCCCTAGGGTACCTCTGACTCAATCAAATCTAGTCCTCAGCTGCTGAAGGCCTCATTATAATGCCAATTAGTCATCACCTGAATATCATCACAAGTGCAATAGGGCCAAATCTAGCACTCTGAGATTATTCAACCCTGATCACATGTGACGTGACGTATTCACCTAATGGCTAACTCCCATCACTCAGAGTCCCACAAAGCACAAAGCAAGCAACATTCGGACACAGGAAACTACTCAAGCAGTTCTATCCTCATAACGAGAAACTGTACTAGCATACAATGTTAAGCTCATACTATCAGGCATAACCTAAACAGGCTATCCTACTGTTGTCTACTCAATACTAGCATCCAATTCTCATAAAGCTGAAACACGTATAACAGGCACATAAGGCATCCTCCTAGATCCTTAGTCCTATTCTAACATGTTGTTCTATGGAATCTGAAACTGATAATCATAACATAAACTTGTATGGGTAATTTGGGAGTACTTACTCGAGCTCAGTCGGTCGCGCTCATCACAAACTTCGTTCTTTCTCAAAAAAAAATTTAACTTAGCTTTTAGAAAACCATTTTCTTGTAAAAGTCTTTTAATCCCTCGATTTGAGTCCAGACACCCCCGAGGGTGTGTCTCAATCCCTCAAACCAGGGCTCTAATACCAACTTGTAACATCCCAAATTTCGAGTCCAAAAATTTCATTTTAATTGATTAATTATAAAACATTGATAAGTTATAAAACAAACGTGAAGATCGATTAGATCTTTGTAACAGGTATTGCGATGAACACAAAACAATAAATAAGACAAGAGTGGATCAAAATATGTCGAATGATTAGATCAAACAATCCTCAGCAGAGCTCGACTAAGAACTTCCGCTGTAGAGGATTTAGGGTTACAAGAACGATAATAATAAACTTCTGAATAATGCTTTGATCGTTCTATTCTATCGTTTTTCTAAGATGCATGCAAGCACCTATATTTATATTAAACCCTACTAAACTCACGGATGGACAAGCCCATACCGGAGATACAAAAATGGACTAGCTAACGAGCCCAATATACGCAACATATTATACAAAACACGACCCAACAATCTCCCCCTTTGCGTCAAATTGGAGCGAGACTACTTCTTCTTCTTGCTTGGGCCAGCAGCAGGAACTTTCTTCGTAGTATCAAACAGACGACAGATTAGCGCGAGAATAGTCTGTCTGAACCGAATGTACCATTGAATCATGTCATCGAAGTACTTGCATCATCCGCTGTGTTCTGCTTGCATCTGTGGATGATCCCCAAAACATGCTCTAAACAAGCAGTGGTGTAGAGGTGTTTGTCAGCCAAGGCGAAAAGACATTTCTGTCCTTCGTTCCTGGTGAACATGAACGAATTCCTTCTCGAGTCAATTTTACCCATCTGCATTTGGTTGAGATCACTGGCAGAGCCAACAGGAGATATTGTTGGTTTCTTCTTAAATACGCTCGTAATCTCCTGATCCATCAATGCAACTTCCATGATGTAGCACACGAGCATCCTCTTGAAATGGTCGATGATCGGACCGTATTCAGCTTCGTTGGTGAGTAGGATGTTGTGCAAGATAATCCAATCATGGGGATTAAGGTTGGGAAGATCTGCAAGGGAAATAGTATGTTCGGTTTTGGCAAATCCACGAAGTACCTTGAACCGAATGTTGATGAAGTTCCCTTCACTATACGGCTTCAAGACCCGAACGTTCACAATTTTCTGAGCGCTCCAAGTCTGATACTGAGGTTGAGCAGCCTTCAGATAAAAATTGATTAAGTCTCGATCAACCTGTGGATGAGGATGAGGGAGCTCTGCAACGTTGGAGAAGGCATGAAAGATGAACGCCTTTCGGGTCAGTAGCATGTCGAACTGTGAGTCGACAGTGTTGGAACAATCAAGAGAGATTACAGGTTCCAGCCACAAGATACTCGGTGTGTCAATGGCTTCTTTTATCATCCTCTCGAGAGTCCAGGCAGGAAAAAGAGTTTTCCTACTCTCAAGAAGGTCGTGGGCTTCCTTCTGTTTTCGTTCTGCTTCTTCAGCCTCTCTAGCCACACGAGCACTGATATCAGCCTCATCGTTTCGACTTTTTCGCTTCAACAATTCAGCGATTGTCTCTTTATCTTCATCTTCATCCTCCTCAGCAATCTTTTTGCCTTTGTCTTTCACACCAGAACCGGAGGCTTGGCCTATTGGAGGAGGTTCGGTTGTGTGAGTTGCCTTTGAGGTAGGAGGTGGTTGAGACATTGATTCCTTCTCTCCCCCTTGTTTCAGAATGGACACGAAATCAAGTAGCCCTTCGATTTTGCTGAGCAGGGCAAGCGCGGGAGCGAGCTTCTCTGCAAGGTCACGCCTCACAGTATAGTTAAGAATAGGATCATGTGCTTCGAGGATGTTGGAGATGGCAGAGTGGACATCCGAAACACACGACTTTATCACCTCCCTTTCGGACCGAAGAGAGTCAATCTCATGTTGAGAGTTGGAGAGTTGAACGCTCCTGACCTTCAGAGCGGTGGTCTTCCTGGCTAGGACATCCATAAGAGAGTTCTCGGCAGCCAAATCTTCTTGTAGCTTCGAGAGACGCTCGTCAATGGTTGTGCGAAAGGCTGAGTTGTCGTCTGAAAGCGTTTGACGAAAAGAAGCGAAGGACTTCAACTCAGTGGAGACTGGCATTGCCAGCTGGTGAACAATAGGTTCCAACGTAGTGAACCTGATTTTAATCAACCACCAATCCAAGTAAAATGCCTTGTAATTAATAGAACCTGAATTTAGGAAAATCAAAGATTTTCGTGCTTAGGGTGTAAAAGAAAAGAAATAAAGCAATATTTTTGGGAAAATATGTGATGTCAATAAAGACACGAAACAAATGATCTCGGGCACGAATCTCTTCCTTCAAAGTCAAGAGAGACCTTAAAGTGTTTATGTGGTTTCCCGTTGAATAACGATCAAACACGTATTAAGAAGTGTTGAAAGGCTTCTTTTAACTAGGCTTAGTAGGGTGGCTTTCGCTTCGATTCAAAATTCCTAATCTTGATATAAGATAGAAAGTGAACGAAGTACTTGTGAGACCGGTGTAGTCTATTGAACAAGTAGGTTGGAGATAATTTAATTTGGCTAGGAAATATATATGTATAAAATCTCAACAAAAATTTAAAACTGGATCCCAAGGGAAGAAATGTTATTGGTTTGAACAATTTCATAGGAATCACACAAAAGAAAATTTTGAGATTTCATGGAGGTACGTCCGTCAATGCATTAGTGAAAACTAGAGCAAATTAATTGTTCACCGTCAATTCGTATTGGGTATTGAATTTTGGGTTTCACTTAGCTCGTAGTGGCACGAAACTAAGATCATGAACACAGTAATTGTGTAACCATAAACCTCAGTGGTAATTTCTGAGAGTCTCAAGGGTTACGTTTGTGAAACGAATGTGATGGAGAAATGCAATTTAGATAGTGTAAGAAATCAAAGTACCTCTGCTGTGAAAAATAGGACCAAGCAGAAAACTCTTATCTCATGTGAGAAGATAGTTAGGTAGCTAATGATTAGAATAAATATGATAGCCTAATTGGGAAGACAAGGTTTGTGTATACGAAGTCATTAAGGCTATTATTCAGAATCAGGCGAGGCTTTGGACACATACAGCAGCATGCTTTTAGGGACATTTAGCTAATTCAACAATTTCCCCATAAACGAACACACAAATAAAATTAAAGCCAAAAAAAAATAAAGAACAAAATATTTTTGGAGTTTTTGAATTGATAAAAAAATAAAATGAAATAAAAAATAAGACATAAAAAAATACAGAGAAAAAAAAAATTGGAACCGAACCCGAGCGTTCGGTTTATTTCGGTTGTGAAAAACTTTGGAACCGAACCCGAGCGTTCGGTCTATTTCGGGTGAGAAAAATTTTGGAACCGAACCCGAACGTTCGGTATATTTCGGTTGCCAAAGAAAATAGGTTTTAAAAAAGAGAATAACTTTGACAATAAGATAAATGCATGTGGAACAATTATACATAAGATCTACAACCAAGAAAACTACCTTTGATTGATGAGCGAAAAGCAGATTATTCAACCGAAACCGAGCGTTCGGTTCATTTCGGTACATTAGTACAAGACCCGAACCCGAACGTTCGGTCTATTTTGCTTCTTACTTTTGAGTTTGAGAGGTAATTTTTGGTACTGACTCCGATTCCATCATACCTAGCCCTTGTAGAATTTTGTTGAACGACGCTTCAGGAAGAGATTTGGTGAAGATGTCAGCCAATTGATCAGTGGTTCGAACAAAATGAATTTCGACGTTCCCATCTTCCACATGATCCTTAATGAAGTGATACCTCAGTGCTATGTGCTTAGTCTTGGAGTGTTGCACAGGGTTATAACAGATCCTAGTTGCACTTTCAGAGTCACAATATAGTGGGATCTTTTTCATATTGAGTCCATAGTCCCGGAGTTGACTTTGGATCCAAATCACTTGAGAAGTATAGGAGGCAACTGAATGTATTCTACTTCAACTGTAGACAAAGACACACAAGTCTGTTTCTTTGATTTCCAGCTAACTAACTTCCCATCAAGGAATTGGCAGCCTCCCGTGGTGCTTTTCCTGTCTAGTCCACAACCTCCAAGGTCTGCATCTGAGTAGGCTTGAACGAAGAAGCCTGAGTTGGATGGATACCATAGGCCTAAAGAGGTAGTTCGCTTGAGATAACGGAGTATGTTCTTCGCTTCAAGCATATGAGGTTCACGTGGATTCGCCTGAAATCTAGCACAGTAACAAACAGAGAACATTATATCAAGCCTGCTAGCAGTAAGATACATCAGAGAACCGATCATCTGGCGATATAGCGTAATATCAACTGCTGGCTTATCCAAGGATGGAGTGAGCTTGGTGCCGAACGCCATTGGAACTTTAACCTTTGAATCTCCCATCATGTCAAATTTTGCAAGGAGAGTCTTCGTGTAAGCTTCCTGATTAATAAAGATGCCTTCGGGTCCCTGTCTAATATTTAAACCAAGGAAAAAGTTAATTGGACCCATTGAGCTCATTTCAAATTTAGTCTCCATCAGCTTTCTGAATTCAGTCGTTAAGCTAGGATTCGTTGAGCCAAATATGATATCATCGACATAAATTTGAACAATCATAAGGTGGTTACCTTCCTTCTTACGAAAGAAGGTTGGGTCAACCGAACCTTGTTTGAATTTGGACATCTTTAAAAACTTGGTTAGCGTTTCATACCAGGCCCTCGGAGTTTGTTTCAGTCCATATACGGCTTTGTCCAAAATGTAACAGTGATTGGGGTACCTTTCATTGACGAATCCAGGAGGTTGCTCCACATACACCGTTTCTTCAAGTTCTCCATTTAGAAATGCGTACTTGACATCCATTTGGTAGACCTCAAAGTTTTTGTGAGCATAGGCAATAAATATTCTAACGGATTCCAGCCTAGCTACAGGAGCAAAAGTTTCTTCATAGTCGATTCCTTCCTCCTGACAGTATCCTTTCACCACCAGACCGGCTTTGCTTCGTATCATGTTGCCTTCCTTGTCCATCTTATTTCTGAAGACCCATTTGAGACCAACAACTGAGGCATCTTGAGGAGTTGCAATGAGGCGCCAAACTTTATTCCTTTCGAATTCATTCAGTTCGTCTTGCATAGCTTGAACCCAATCGGAGTGATCAAGAGCAGTGTTAACTGTCTTTGGTTCAACTTTTGAGACGAAGGAGTTAAACATACAAAATTCTACTTTTGAAAATAAGGAAGTTTGTTTTGCCTTTAGTTGTGATCGGGTCAGGACCTTTTCAGAGACATTACCTACAACCTGGGAAACAGGATGATCTCTGGTCCATTTGACAAGAGGAGGGTAATTTGGATCATAAGATGGATCCAATTCAGCGTTTACCATCTCTTCTAGTTCAGATTGACTTTCATCATCATAAAGTATATCGCCATTCTCCCCCTCGACAGATAAGCTTTCAGGTGTGTCTTGAGTTTCCGGAGCTACAGGGGTTTCGGGTGGTGTCGAGCTTTCGGGTGTTGACGCACCTTCGGGTGTTGTATCACTTTCGGGTGTTGTAGCACCTTCGGGTGTTGTAGCACTTTCGGGTGTTGTAGCACCTTCGGGTACTGATGTGCGTTCGGGAGCAGCTTGAGAACTGTTCTCCCCCTCAACATGTGAGCTCGGCTGTGATGAAAAAGATGGGTCCTCCCCCTCAACTGAAGCATTGTGCTATGGAGGTTCGTTGGAGGATATAAATGTTCTCGATTGTACTTGAGCAATGGAAGACCTCGAACATGACCTCCAGTGACAAATTTGTTGATATCCTTAAAGTTGAGATGAGAGAGCCTTCGGTGCCACAGCCAGCTATCATCAGATTGTGCTTTAGATAACAGGCAGATAGCTGGATTCCCTTTGATGGGTTTGAGGTTCAGGGGAAACATTTCGCCTTTGCGCTCCGATTTGAGAATTACTCTTTTCGTTTTCTTTTCAATTATTTCCGAACCCTCATCATCGAATGAGACCTTGAGACCGGTACCTCCAACAAGCTGAGATACACTGATGAGGTTGTGCTGTAGTCCTTCAACGTATGCGACCTTCCTAATCGTAAAATCACCATTTGTTATCATTCCATAGCCTTTTATTGTGTCGAATGAGTTGTTCCCGAACTTGACATTTCCACCGTTTGAAAGAGACCGAAATTCCCTCAGCTCTTCCTTCCTTCCTGTCATGTGATGCGAGCAGCCACTATCAATATACCATTCTTCGTCAAACTGCTCGTCACTGATAACCTGCAAAAATTAAGCAGATTTAGGAACCCAAAGTTTCTTGGGTCCACGTGAGCCTTTCACAGGAACAGGAATAGTAAGAGAGATGTCAACAAGATATGTTCTTTTTATTAACGTTGTTTCATCTTTCTTTTTAATGGTGAAAACCTTAATTTTATTGGGATTTGTTGCTTTCGGTTTGGATTCTGGTTTAGGTATTTGGACTTTGGGATGATTTTGATTTGTTTCGACTGATGAAACCTTCGATTTTCCTTTCAGATCTGTTGAAGATTAAGGTTTTTGAGTGCGAACAGAATTGAATTTAGAATGTGGTTGAGAGGAATTAGAAGAATTAGAAGAAGTAGAACGAGAGAATTTAAACTGAGATGTTTTCTTGACTTGAGGTTCTAAGTGACCCTTTTGTTTTTTATCATTAATGGGACCGAACTTAGAACTTTGGTTGCTTTTGCTCTCAAAACCGAACTTATGCTTTCGGTAGCTTGTGTTTTCTGAACCGAACCTTTGCCTTCGGTTGTCATAATTTTCAGAACCGAACGTATCCTTTTGGTTGTTATGACCCTCAGAACCGAACCTCTCCCCCTTCGGTTGTTATTACTTTCTTGCGATCTAACAGTACTTTTCTCTGACTTTGAATTTCTGTCATGATAAGAGAAATGTGCGTTTTGAGATTGCCAAAACTGTTTTCTTTCAGAGAGATTCTTCTTGTATCTTTGATTCCTTTGTTGTTTTTGATTTTTCACCTGCTTCGGCTGACGATGGATATTCGCTTTTTGTTTTTGCTTTCTGTCAGCTGGTTCACTTTGAACTGATGATGTTTCGCTTGAAGGAGTGACTTCTTTTGCAGAAACTGCTTTTTCTTCAGGAACATCTTTTGTACCACTAGTACTTGACATGTCGAAGCTATCAAGCTTGTTCAAAGGCTCTGGCACATATCTGCCTTTGGTTTTCCATGACGTCCTTTCTGATAGACCAACGGTTTCGTCAGCATTGTCGATAGGGGCGGACCAGAAGAACTCATCACAACCATCAGCATTATCTTCGTTTACAATGGATGTGAGTTTGGCTGTCTGATGTTCGGTTACACCTGTGACCTTATACACCTGATTTGGAGTCATTCTTACCTTTTGGTATACAACAGCCTTTTCTTCAAGGATCGGGGACTTTTGTTGGGAAAGACGAGCAAACTCCATAGAATTTTCTGAAATAAGATTTTTGTGGTTTTCGGGTTCGCTCTTGACAAACTCAGAACAGTCAACTTCATCCTCTACAGAAATTTCACTCATATCATCGTCCTCATTAAGCTCAGATGCATTTTCAACATCAATTTTATTTTCTGAGCTCAATTTGGCACTCAATGAGTCAAACTTTTGTATGGTTTTGGTCCTTAGTTTTAGTTTATCATTTTCATCCAAAAGATTTTTCAGCATGTCCTTATGGTCCTTGGACTTTATGAAAGATTCGATTTTGTCTAGACCATACATATATGTCGGATTTACATCCTCAGACGAAACTACACTTTCACAATTATATGCTTTAGCGTCGATTTCATCCTCCTTAAACTCAAGGAAGGGCAAAATCATGTGATGAATTTTCTGCCCTATTTCACAGTTCAAATGAAGTTGAGTGATATTAGTGTAAAGACGCTTAGCAATTAAACAAAAGACATTTCTCTGTTTTAAAAGTTTCAAATTGTCTCTTTGTAAATAAATGTTTTCGTCCTTGGATTTGATTAACTCCGACTCCTTCAGCTCGATCCACATCCTCCGTTCCTCACTCTTTGAAGACACCCTGCTTATTTGGTCAGTTAGGTTAGAATTGGTGACCCGTGTTTGAGTTAAATTGCTGTCTAGATGAGAGATTCTTGAATTTACATTTTTAATTCTTTTTCATATGAACTTTGTGGGACTTTGAATGAACAAAAATGGATTGTACCTTCTTGATTAATTCATCAAGCTCGTTAAACTGCACGTTGAGAGGTTTTGCTGTGAAGCACAAGTCCTCTCGCTCCTTTGTGTCTTCATTCCCACCGTCTGTGTTGTATCCCCTCATTTGAGATACATCCGACACCATCAAGCACTTTCCACCGCTTCCTTCATCTTTCGCAACATAAGCCTTTCCATGAGATGACTTCCTTACTTCATCATCCTCAAAGTCGGTTGACCAGGCCTCCCCGCCACCGAACTCATCATCTGCTACCGAACCCTGCACAATTAAAGCATTCATTGAAGGGTTAGTGACAACTTTCTTTTTCTTGATCTCTTCCAGCTTTTTCATTAACATAGCTTCTTCATCTTTCTCCTCATCGTTTTCTTCCATTTTCTTGAGGACACAATCTTTGGCATAGTGGTTCTTTCCTCCACAATAGTAGCAGTTCACACCCGAATCTCCTTCAGCTTTTGGTTCCTTCTTTGGTTCTTCTGCCTTCGGTTCTTCCCTGACCTTTTCAGAACTATAACTTCCCTGCCAATTTTGGTTCTTATTGGTAGGAAACATTTTCTTGATGAATCTCTTCGGGTTTGACACCATCATTGCATAGTCTTTAGAGGTAAGGTCATAGTCCTCTAAGTTAAGGTCTTCATCTTCCATCACACCTTTGCTTTTGGACAGAAGGGTCAATGATCCCAAGCTTGAAACCACATTTTTCTCCTGCAAGACAATCTTTTCTTGGGATTTCAAAATCCCTACCAGCTTTGCCAATGAGTAAGATTTGAATTGCTCATGTGCTTTAACAGTGGACACAACCGCTCTCCACTCAGATCTAAGACCGTTTAAAAACATAACCTTTTGTTCAATCAACTTCCTTTCAATATCATGTTTAATCATCTTACTAAGAAGATGATTGAAGCGATCGAACGTCTGAGTTATAGTTTCTTCAGGACTCTGCTTGAATTCATCAAACTCGGTCAAAATTAAGGTTTGAATGGAATGCTCGAGATCTTCATCTGTGGAATATAACTCTCGCAGCCTATCCCATATTTCTTTAGCAGTGCTGCACGAACTCACCAGCCTGAAAGTATCAGATTGAAGAGCGAATCTGATTAGTCTCAATGCTTTAATATTGCACTAAAATTTATCTTTTTCGTCTTAGGCAATATCTTTTACGTCTTTCAACTTATACTCTTTCTGAGTTTCAATGATTCTTGATGTTGCTGAATGAGCGAATGGTCCAGACACGATTGCTTCCCAAATAAGATATCCGTTGTCCTCAAATCCAATGACATAATCTTAAAAGTGATGTGCCCAGACTTCGTAATCCTGGGTGTAAAGGATGGGAATCTTCGTCGTTGATCCAATGTTGTTTGAGATGTTAATGGGATTTGATTGTGACTCGTCCATGCTTGATTGAATAACCTGTTTAAAAGATCAGACTTGTAATATATTAAATTAGGGCAAAACGAATAAATGTTGAGTTACGTCAATTATGGGATGACGGCTCAATAAATATTAGTTGATGCGGAATAACCCTAATCACAACCTTTTTCACAGAAAAGATGTGTATGAATTACACAGCCTCCTGCTCTGATACCAATTGATAAGTTATAAAAAAAACGTGAAGATCGATTAGATCTTTGTAACAGGTATTGCGATGAACACAAAACAATAAATAAGACAAGAGTGGATCAAAATATGTTGAATGATTAGATCAAACAATCCTCAGCAGAGCTCGACTAAGAACTTCCGCTGTAGAGGATTTAGGGTTACAAGAACGATAATAATAAACTTCTAAATAATGCTCTGATCGTTCTATTCTATCGTTTTTCTAAGATGCATGCAAGCACCTATATTTATATTAAACCCTACTAAACTCACGGATGGACAGGCCCATACCGGAGATACAAAAATGGACTAGCTAACGAGCCCAGTAGACGCAACATATTATACAAAACACCAGGTTTACTTTTTTCCATCAAGCACCAGGTTTACTTTTTTTCTTTTCCTTTTCTTCTGATTTGTTCGCATTGTTCACAGGTAAGTTTCAAGGAAGTCGAATTGGTATGCCCTCTCTTCTCCTTCTAAATCGATCACAGGTTCCTTTTCACCCTTATTATTATTATTATTCTTTGGCAGAATTGGTGCAGATCAAAAGATGTAGAAAGGGAAATGGATATCTTGGAATAATAAGGTAACGACTAGAAGCTTATTAACCCAATTACCCCTGAATTGAGAGATTATTTGTTTTATATAGGGAAATGGATATCTTTGAATAATAGGTTTGCGTAGTTTCTGGTTAGGGCTCATATCTAAACTTCCATGATCTAATCATTGATATCTATATTAGTTATTGCTTAGAAGAGTCTTGACAAACCTTTTTGAATTTGGGATTCTTGACAGTGTGTGTTGATTTGGTTCGTGGTGCAAAGGACAAAAAACTTTGGAGTTATGCTAAACCCCCCATTACAATTCACTTACTTCAGGAAGGGTTATCTGAGTGATCAATCTGTTAGGACTCAGGGGTAATTAAGTAATTTACTGCTTTTATTGTTATGATGCTTAAGTAGTAGTGGTGCAGGGGGTGGGGAGATTATAATTTTTCTGTTATTTAGGATTTCATCCTCTAGGAGATTATTGGTTTTTTGAAGTGCCAATTACTATCAATACAATCATTTGTTAGAGTTTCTACAATCTTTACGAGCCATAATTAAAATCCTGAGAAAGAAGAGATTTGAATTTTTTTATATGTTCCCTAGCTATAAAATGGTTGAAAATTGAAATTAATGTATTTAATGACAATCACAATGATAAGCTAAAATATTATTTTGATTTGCTTTTCAGAAAAGTAAAGTAAACAAGAAAAAAGCAAACACACAAAGGAGCATGGTTTGTGTTTACTTGACTTTTGAAGTATTTTTATCCATGATTATTAAAGGTGGTGATAATTTTGGTTGAAATTTTGAATCTTATATTATGATTAGATTTGATGAATGACATAGATAAAAGCATATGTGGAGTTTTGATAGGTTCTACTATGAGGGTGTCATATAGGAAGATGGATCATTTTTGTGTATCTTTTGCCACCACTAATATGGGATCTACAATATTGGCCATGGATTTGGTAAAAAAAACAAAATTTATTTATCATCTTAATCAATTTAATAGTTATATGTGACTTATTACATGGAGATTTCAGGTATGGATGGGCCCAAACTACTCTATGATTTTGGAAAAACACTAAAACACTAAAACGAAGAAAAGGGATTATATGCTTAAAACCAAGTCAAAACATAAATTAAATATGTGGATTTTTTTATCCAGAACTAATATTATTTAATTATATTGGTATATGTTCTCAACAATAGATCTATATAAGTATATAACAATATATGCTTATTAACTTAGAAAAATATTATTTTATCTTATTCTTATTTGTATAAATTTTTTTTATGAAGTACATAATTAGTTAATTGTTGAATCTTATCTTACCTATAAAGTTTTTTTTTTTTTTGATATTTTTTGATAACTTGAACTAGATTAAATAATAAAGAATAAATGAAAAATTATGAGGGTTAAAATTTTGACTACTATTTCTTTTAAATTAACTAATCATTCATGGCTATATGTTTTGCGGTTTGAAATGAAATACAAAGTTAAATATTGTTTTCAAGTTGGTTTAAGTTATAATGATAAATTGAATCAATAATTGTAAATTCACTAAATGTATTTATTTATTCTTAGATATTTTTAATTGAAAAATCTATCTTCTAGTAGTAATATGTTCAAAATACAAAGCAATTTACATTGATATAATTTGACTGACTAAATAAAACAATAATCAATTTAATATCATTTTGAAAATATTTATCTAATGTAATTTGATTAAAATAATATTATTAGACAACAAAATAGGGCTTTTGAATAAAAGATGGATATTTTAACATTGATGTTTGGATTATTTGCAGTAAAAGTGAGATTTTTTACAACAAATTTGGGATTACTTGATATCCAAAGTGAGATTTTCTCATAAAACATGGTCTTTTAATTACTAAATTGGAGTTTTCTTTACATCAAAATTGGGTTTTTGAAAATCTAACTAATTATAACATTCTAATTTAGTTTTGTTTTAACTAACCAGTTGTTACCTTGCATTTCCATTTTTTTAAACTAACCAGTTATAACATTGCATTTTGAACTTAATAAAAAATAAAAAACTAACCAAATAGGAAGGGTAATGTTATAAAATAAAGTTGGAGCTGTAGGGGTTGAATTTGTTTAGATCTAAGCAGTTGTCTAAGCTTATCAAATGCTACTATTTGATCGATCAAGATTTGTTGTCGAGTTTATTAGAAGTTGTTGTTTTAAAATAAACAACTTTAACTTTATATGAATGATATAACTATAAATTGGTTTTTAAAATTATATAGAAAATGAGATTATATAAATAATGAATGATAATGTATTTTAGTAAAAAAATGAAAGTGCTTTGCTTTTTAATGCATTTAGCCCATAGTTGGTGATTTATGGACTTACAATGGCCTTCAAAGTACACCTCCAATGTGAAGTTTGTGCTTAACGATATCAGAAAATGAATTCTTATGAAGGCATTTTTTTCAACTTTATCAATTTTTAATTGTTTTTTCTCTATTATGAATATATGTTCAAAAATATGTTTTTTTCTATTATGTGAAGTGTATGGCTATTTTTTCTTTTATGTCAAGCATATTCTGTGAGCTTAATCAGTTAGGTGTGCTTCTTCTAACATTGGTTATTGTAACTTCTAATCACAAAGATCTGACTTATCAACTGCAGGAAACAAAGTTGATAAGTCTCTTTTCAATTTCGTTGTATATGGTCACACCTCCAAAGGGAATAGCAACATCGAAAAGGCTAGGCCCATATAACCTTTGTATCAGCGCCAGGGGCAAAAACGTCGTAAATTGAAAAGAAACAGGAAGGCTGGGAAGTACATGGAAAATCTACAAAACTCTGAATCCAGCACCAAAAGATAATATCCATATAGAGGAAAACCTCATAGCACGTAAGGAACAGTCCCAAGGGTAAAACGGTCTAATCTCTGAACATGCAAGCTGTTTGAAGGGAACCCACACGTGATTCTCAAATGGCCCTTAAGAAGTTTTGAATTTTGAGTTTTGTAATTTTGTTGATGGTATACTTATAGTTGTAATAATTTGATAATCCATCTCTTGAAATATCTACCTTAACAATTAATGTTGTTGTGACATGATCACTCCTGATCTTGCATAATGAAGATCCAATCATATCTTATAGTACATTGTTACTCTCATTGATAGGTTACTGTGCAAATATGATGGATAGGTTCTTGGTTCACCCTTTTATGGTTAATGGCAATGTGGCTTCAAGGCGTAGAAGTTTGTACTCTGAAAAGTTACTTATTGTTTATGGCAGGAATGAGGTTTCTATATACTTTTCATATCTTACATATCTTATATAGGAATGTACCATAAGGGGGCATGTGTTTGAATGCATATGGACTTTTAGAGTTTTGTGGATATGGATTTTTAGAGTTTTGTGGATATTAAAGAAAATTTCAAGTTTGATACTCTAGTAAAAAACAACAATCTTGGCCTTTAATGTATTGGCCAACATAATCACATCCGAAAATTTTATGCTAATACATTGTATTTCCAAGGAATGATTATGATTTATGCATTGTTTTTAGCACCATCAACCTTGCAGATATTAGTGGTTTAGTTTTTATTTTTTTTCACCTCTGCACATAATTTAATATTAGCAATGGAATATTTTAAATTTACTCTATTATTTTTGTTTAAGTGGTTCAAAGAATGGTAAATATCAAAGAAAACATGGGAAAATGGAAGAAAAATTAAAATTTATATGTTTACTCTTTATCCATCTAATTATGATGTGCATACATACATTATTGATATAGATTTAACCGTAATAACATTTGTCCATTCATTTTTTGTAATTTGGAATATATCATTTTCCATGTCATTTTCAGGTCTACGTTTATTAAGTTTTTTATAAAAAAAAAATTCGAAATGGAAGTATTGATAGAAATGTAGAAGGTTTTTTTTGTATGAAGTTTTTTTTTGCATTTAAATTTAGTAGTTGTTTCACTTCCACCACAATGTTATAACTTATTTATCTTACATATAATGTTGATTTTCCTATTTTCCTTGTTTTATTTTATATTTATATAAAATTTGATGAAGAGTATGTCCTGTTTTTCATTCATAATGTTGAAATGTGTTTGTATCATAGAAGTATAGAAAATGTTAATATGTAAGAAGGTTTGATGTGATTTACAAATGTATATGAACGATTTCTTATGTTTTATTTATTGTTGTAGAGTTTTGCACATTCCTCCTGATTGTCAATGTTTTATTTGTTGCTAATCTTTTACCTATACTATAAAATCATAACATTTGTTTACCTATAACAACAATTTACTTACCAACTTCATGCAGGTAATAACGAAGTTTATCTCCTATATTGGAAGATTTGGTAAAGTAAGTTGCTATTCTTTGCAATTTGCACAAAAAAGATGCACTAAAAAGCCCATTTAATGATCTTCATGGACAATGTATGTATTTTTGAGTAAAAAAGACCTTTTGTTACTTATCTAAATATTTTTAGTAAATATGTTAAAAACTACATTCATTTGATAAAAATAAAATCAATTCATTTTTTATTTAAATCCGACAACCCGACCAACGGGCAGGTATAACACTAGTTTTTAAGGACCGTCCCACATATTTGGCAATCACAGAGCCTCCTTTTCTTCAAACAACACACATTTTCTTTATTATTCCAACAAAATCTATCACAACAAATCAATCCACCACAAGTGAATTTATTAACCCCCAAGCCTCTTTTTTCAAGCTATAAGCGTTCACTACAAGAAAAGTTCTTTTTAGTGACCACCAAAAATTTGGTCACTAATATGATCATTTAGTGACCATATATTAAGTCATTACTGAAATTTGTTAATGCTGCAAGTTTAGTGACCAATTCTTTAATAGTCGTCACTCAGTGGTCACTAACCGTAAAAAAAATTATATATTTAATTTCATAATAAATATTAGTGACTAAAAATAGTGGTCACTGATTTGACCCCTAATGACCACAAATAGTTGTCACTACATCAAAGACTTATTGACCAAAAATAATGGTCATTTAATGTTATTTGTTTAGACCGACACATTGTGACTACTTAATAGGTGGTCACTGAATAAATTTATGACCAAAAAAAAGTGGTCGCTCGGTAAAAAAAAATATGACCATCAAACAGTGGTCATTGAACCAAAGAGAAGTTAGTTACGCAAATTATCATTTGGGATAAATTTAATAACATTTCAATGGATAATTTATTAACTTAAATTACAACAATGCCCTTATATTGAACGGAAGAGAAGTCTCATCTCCATTACGCACAATCCTCGCCTCCCTTTCTTCTATCCGCAATCTGCATCGACCACCGACTCCATCGTTACCTTGACTTCCGTCTGTCGAGTGTCGACTCTGCTCCAACCCGTGTATGTATACCAACACAAGCTTCTAATACTTACAATTTCATCTTTGCTTCGATTTTAGGTATGTTTCTCAATGCTCATCTACTTCGCATGACGATCACTCTTCCAGAAATAATCAATCAGTTGAATTTTTAATTTTTAATATAGAACATCAAATTGATGTTAAGTTTAGGTGGATTTTGCTATTGTTGGATCATTACTGGTTCTGTTATAGGTTAATTTCGCTAATCTTAATAACTTCAATTTTATGAGCACCAAGTGTTCGATGAAATTCCACAATGAAATGTTAATGGTACAACTCCAGTTCGAACCAAATACCCTTGTAGTAGCCAAGACCTCTGTTTCCGATTTGCATGCATACTTTTGGTTTCAAACTCCGTAGGACATTATATTCTATCAATCTCTTTTTTTAAATACCAAAATGTGCATAGTTTTAACGCAGGTTGTTGAAATGTTGTGGTTTGGGAAACTATTCAAATGGAGTGAGTGGCGGTATTGTGCATGGTGGCAGAGGGGGTACTGAACTGTATCATGGAAGGCTGAGTGAAGGTAGTACAACATATGCCAAACCAGCTCTTTCCCTCTTTATCTATTACTGGAGGCCATGGTGTCCTTGTTGGTGGTGGTTCATTTCCACTGGTCCAAAATTGGCACAACAGATGACTATGTTCCTCTTGCAATGATAAATACTACTAACAACACTTGGTAGGCTTCCTATTCTTAAAACTTTTTACTTATTCCACACTACAACTTATCAATTTGTAGCTTCTAAGTTATTCACCAAGTGTTTACACTCCACACCATACTACACTTATATAAGGAAAGAAATAACATCTTACTTTCATTTGGTCCTTTGGAAAAAGCTAGCCATATATAGCAACATCATTCAAATAAAAAGCAATTTTCATTGCTACAATAGGATTATTTTTTCGAAGTAACATGTCTTGATAAGAAAATAAAATGGAAGTCCAATATTATAATTTGGTAATCTTTTTGAAGAACAAGGCCTCAATAAGTGAAAAATAATGTTGTAAGTTGCTATTTCTTCATTTCTTGCATATATATATATATATATATATATATATATATAATTAACTGAATCCTAATTTGTATTTACTATAGGAGTGGTGAAGGGAATGGAGAGGCTCTCCCTAGGGAGGATGGTACAGCAACTAAAGGATTTTATGGTACATTCGGCAAGATATATTTGGTAATATTGTGATTTACCTCCTTGTGTTTACCCTTTTAAGTAGGTTCTGATTCTTTATTTATGTGTACATTTGCAGGAATGTCCAGTTGGCATTTTTAAAGATGTGGAAGAAACTAATGATCAAATTATTATTTGACACATATTCATGTAATGCCTTGAGGGAATGAGACTGCTTCTGAGGTATTTTTGTAGAAATTTAGTATTACACAATTTCAAGATTAATATTTTTTATGGAATAAAAAGTGTTTTTTATTTTGTATTTAAATTTAAATTTCACTTTTAAAGATGTGCAAGAAACTAATGAGCATGTGAAGATTGATGGGACACATGAAAGTGAAACTAAGGATATAGTGGGAATCACTGAAGAAATAGTTTTGGATGTGCCATCAGAAATGACTTATTTGCCCCTTACTCGTCAACCACTTGATAAGGATGATGATAATACTAGCATTAGAGTGACTGAACCTATCAAAACGTTTTCTCCCAAGGTAAATCTTTCTAAACATTGTTTACTACTTTACTTTCTTGAATGTCCTTTTCATATATTTTCCATGCTTCAAAAGCTTGATTTATGACTGGTTTTAGGTAAAGCATGCATCAGAAAAGAAACTTACAAGGGCAACACTACTTAAGCAAACATTTATCGGTTTCAAAAACACGCGTCTAATGAAGCATCCAAAGGTTCAATGAAACCTAGAACAAGTGGAAAGAAAGGTTTAGTAATGAAAACAAGAAAAGAAGTCACCAAAATCTTCTAAATTTTCATTTTACAACAATATATAACCATGTTTATTTATTGGCTTTTAACATTGTGAAGGTTAAAGATCTGAAAAAGAATTCAAAGCTCAATCTTCATTATTAAAGTAGTCTCTTCCCTACTGTTAACAGGTTAGTAAAAGTGTGAAACTGCAAAAGTTCTTTTTTTTTTTTATAAATGTGGAATCTAAACTCCAATTTTCTAAAATCTTTTATGAACTTATTTTGTTCTAGGCCAAAACAGACTATTAGTTCAAGCAAATCACTCGAAGTTGATTGTAATTTTTTTTACGACTATGTGTGTGCTACATGGTATGTGATGGAAACAGGGGTGTGAAATTTTAATGAGAAGTAGTCAGGCATGTTAAATTTGTGTTAAGTCAAGAGCTGCAATTTTCATGGTATGAAGTGAAAAAAAGATTTTAATATGTCAAATTTATGGAGGAAACAAAGGACTCAAAGGTAGTCTTTTACAAATTCAAGTTATTTTACTTTATTTACAAACCATTTCTCTTTTTGAGGAACACAAACTTCGTTTACAATAACTGAATGTATTTTTAATGTTAGGAACAAAACTTTTGGTACTTAGGTTTTCTACATGGTAAGAAATGGCAACGTGCTTTCATTTTTGTTTCATATACAGGCATCATACTTTAAAAATGCACAATTATAGCATTGTACTTTCAATTTTATCTTACTAATACCTTATACCTTCAAATTACCGCATAAACTTGCTTTGTATTTGGATGACATTGTTATAAATTGGTATATTTCATTAACGTAGTATGAAAGTTCATTGTTATTTCTTGCATTTAACCATTTCTAATATCATTCTTGCAGATTGTTGGATAGTCGAATATTTTGCCAGTTTAAGAGAGTTTACACGAGATGCTTCAGTCTCACGGGTTAGTGAGATCCTTATTTACTTTTTAGTTAATAATTTTTTTTCTTCTATTTCAATTTTCCAATTCTATTACAACATTATAAATCCTATAAATACCAATGCACTTTCATTATTTGCTTATTATAACATCATACTTTCATTTTTTTTTCTATTAGAACTCAGCAATGAGTAGCAGGCCACCAACAGGTCCAGCACCTCCAACTCCAATAATCATTTTTGTTTTTAGATATTGTAGGTTTATTTAAATTTGAGAATAGTTTTTGTTTTATCTTTATAAATGAATCATAGTATATTTTACCATTGACTACTTACTTAAATGGGTTAAATACAAAAAATAGTAACAAAAACCAGTGACGACTTTTTATGGTCACTAATTGAATAGCAAAGTGACGACTTTGTATGGTCACAAATTAACATGGTGACAACTTTTTACGGTCACTAATTGTATAAACCAGTGACAAACTTTGTATGGTCACTAGTTGAATAACCTAGTGACAACTTTTTATGGTCACAAATGGAACAAAATAGTGACGACTTTCATTGATTACTGACAACATTTAGTGACCAAATGGGTCGTCATTGATTTAGTGACCAAGTCATTTTAGTCACTATTTAGTGACTACTTATATATTTTCGTCACTAAATTGGTTTTGTGACGGACCTATAGTGACGACCAGAATTTTGGTCACTAAATCATTTAGTGATGACTACTTCTATTGTTAGTGACCGTTTTGTTTTCGTCACTAATTAACATTTTTTTTTGTTGTGGTTGATCATAGTTGCCTAAAAATCCATTAGAAAATTGCAGTGCCAATATTTTACTAACCCATTTAGAAGCAATTGAGGGGGATATCCATCATTTCACCTATCAGAATAGCTACATAAAAGAGTAGACATCAAAGGGTAATTTTGATATTATGTCCAGTTTACAATTATGGAACCATGAATTAATTTCACAAACAAAGCATATAAACTGGGAATATGTCATCCATTCAAGAAATGTATAACAGCAAAATACAACCACTTTTGACATTTTCGGGTTTATAGTTATGGTGTAAACAAAGCATATAATAAAAGTAATGTACTTTTGCACATCTCAAAGACTACACATTATCAATAAACATAATCCAAAATAGGCATGAAAAAACCTAAAAAGGAGAATAAAATGCTATAAAATGGAAAATCATAATTACCAGAAGTCTATTCTTTTGATATCTTCTCCATCATTTGAATTTGAGCAAGATAGAAGTCGGTCCAATTTTTAATTGCCAAAACAATGGCCAACATTATTACACACATAAATAAGCAAGTTCCAGTTTTCACATTATGACCTAAAGTAAACAAAAAAAAAAATACAATTATTGTACTGGCGTTCCCCAACTACAACCAATTATTGCAATCTGTTAAATATGAAAACTGATGCAAACCTAATTCAGTCTAGTTATCAAGCATCGAGTAGAAGAACAATAGCAACCAAAAATAGGTACCTGAAGTGAAAAATGGAACCACAAATTGCAATTCACCATGTGAGATCAACCCAAGCAAAGGAGAATGAAAACAATACCTAATTGAAAATTAACTATGTTGCTATTAATGGCAAAAGTTTAAGCAACATTTTCATTATCAGTAAAAGGGTAAGAACATCAGGAGATAGACCTCAAAGTGACCTAAGTAAAATGGTCTCTTATCTTTGGGTAGTCCTGAGGCACAACTCACGACACCTCTTCCTGTTTTACAGTTTCATTTCTTCCGATTGAGCTTGTACCAGACCAAACTTCTCATTAACCTGCAAATCACAGTTAATATGTTACGCTAAATGGGCAGGAACCTAACAGGGAGACTGAGAACAGTGTGATCGAGCAAAGGACTTAGCAAACTGCAAATATTCTTGTTAAACATGGATCTATATAAAGTTTTGTGATTAAACTATACATCTTTGAATACAAAGTTGTTTTTATCCATATGGGTAAGGAAGATCGCTACATATTTCCTAACTATGGATAGCTGAAAACCAACATCCCTAGAAATATAATACAAACAGTGAAGCACTTAACAAATATATTGACTATTTATTGATCAGATCGACCATCAATTTAGGTGGAAGAAATGATTTCATTATATAACCACAAGAAGCAATTTCACCTTTAAAACAAATTAACAGTATCAAGATTTTGAAATAAACCACAAGCACATTAGATAGTACTTGAATACAGTTAATCACACAAATAATTTGAAAAATAAAATAAAACTCATAACTCATGTCTGAATGAAGATCAACAAAGCACACTAACCACTAATCTATATCTAAATTAGACATTCAAAACACATTGATTCATGATTCTCAAACTTTACCTGATAACTATCACCACCAACACAGCTAGAAGATGTCAAACAAGGAAAAAACTAAAAATCATTGAAAAGAGAAGAAGAAAAACCAAAAGGAAAACTAAGCATCCATGATTGTATAACTTATTGATGTAGAAAGCTCCAAACGTTTCTTCTCAAAACTTAGTCATGTGATGCCTTTCTTCATAATACCTGGTCATATCGTTTTCTTTAATTGCAAGTACAGGGAAATCATATAAAATCAAACGAACACCAAAAGAAAGAGAAAATCAAAGGGAAATCAAAATGAATAAAAAAAATCGATGGAAATAATGCGATTATACTTACATATAATACCTGGATGTGTTATACGGATCAGAAATAGAGTAAAAAAACAACAAATGTGAACCTGAAGTTGTAAAGAGTTCATCAAATATGAAATAAAAAGAAAAAACATATGAATGTTCTTGTAACCACCACCACATGAAGTTATTTACCCTAGGTAATTAACATCAAAGTAGAAGTAGTGGTGGCGGCAACTAGGTGTACCGTAGCAGATATGGTTGCGTGATTGTTGTGGCAGTCAATGTAGGGTAGAGGTGAGATAGGAGAGCGTAATCTGGTTCAGATCTTGAGTGGAGATGGGAGAATGAGGAGGGTTATATAAATGGGGGAAAAAGAGTAATAATCACTAGGCGGAAGAAAAGGAACATAGTTGAGGAGGTTGTTAAATGGATAGGGAACAGTGTCAATGTATCCCGCCTTCTTATCTTGACTTTTTCAGCCGGTAGTATTTTTTTAATGCATAAAATGATTGTAAATATGCATTAAAGGTTTGTACGACTTAAAATTCAGCATCTGACTAAATATGCTTATATATATATATATATATATATATATATATATATATATATATATATATATATATATATATATATATATATAGGGGTAAGATCCGTTGAGAACTCATAGTTTTCCGAAAACCTGAGAACTAAAAGTGGAGCGTTAGATCAAAATTAACTTATTACAGGCATGATCGTCATCTTACCGATCTCATTTAATGTTTAATGTTTTTTTGTTATTGGAAATATTAATAAAACGTTTTAAAAAATTAACATAATAAATAAAATTTCGGAATTTTTTTTAAAAAATGAAGATTTTTTTATTTTTCAGAAAACATGAATTTTTAAATAAAAGTGAAAAAAAAAATTAAAAACTGCAACTTTTGTTAAAAAAACTGCATTTTTTTTTCAAAAAAAACTGCAATTTTTTTCAAAAAAACTGCAATTTTTCAAAAGAACTGCATTTTTTTTAAAAAGACTACATTTTTTCAAAAAAAAATAAAACTACAATTTCTTTAGAAAAAAAAAACTGCATTCTTTTTAAAAAATCTGCATTTTTCTAAGACAGCATTTAAAAAAAAATGCAATTATTTAAAAAAAACTACAATCTTTTTAAAAAACAGTAGTTTAAAAAACAAATCTGCAATTTTTTAAAAAAATTGCATTTTTTTAAAATCAATAAATTAAAAAAAAAAAAGAAAGTTGGATATTTAAAATTAAAAAAAAAAAAAAAAAAAAAAAAAAAAAAAAAAAAACTCTAATTTTTATAACAAAAGAAAATCAACGTCTTAGGTGCATATATGCATATTTCCTACACTATAATATTCGTAAGTAAGTCATAAAAAATCTCATTTTTATTAATCAATTTATAAACATAATACTACAAGTATTTTATTCAACACAAAATAAAATATAAAAAAAAACGACAAAGATTCATAGTGCTATCATTTCTTCATATCAAGATTTCCGTATTTTCTTCAAATTTTCACTCACCTCTTCAATATTTTCCACAAATTCTTTAAAATCTACAAGAAAATTAAGAAAAAATTGATTAATACAAGAACACTCACAAAAATGCACATGCATATATCATGTAAGATTCACATGTGATTGGTATGTGAATTACATATGAATCACATGTAATTCATATGTGAATTACATGTTAGTTACATGTGAATCACATGTAATTTATATGTGATTCACTTGTGATTTACATGTGAATCACATGTAATTCATATGTGATTCACTTGTGATTTACATGTGAATCAGAAATGAATCATATGTCAATTACATGTGAATCACATGTACTTTATATGTTAATTACATGTGAATCACATGTAATTCTTATGTGATTCACTTGTGATCCACATGTGAATCACATGTAATTAATATGTGAATCATTTGTGATTCATATGTAACTCATATGTGAATTACATTTGAATTACATGTGATTTACATGTGAATTACATGTGAATCATATGTAATTCATATGTGAATCACTTGTGATTTACTTGTGAATTACATCTGATTTACAAGTAAATATGCGATTTACATGTGAAATACATGTGATTCATATGTGAATTACATGTGATTTACAAGTGTGAAATACATGTGATTCATATGTGAATTACACGTGATTTACTTGTAAATCACATGTAATTCACATATGAATCACATGTGAATCAAATGTGATTAATATGTGATTTACATGTGAATCACATGTGATTTAGATGTGAATCAATTGTGATTAATATGTGATTTACATGTGAATCATATGTGAACCACAATCCAGTGTACCTATTATAACATACATACGCTGGTATTACAACAATGTCATGCATTAAAAAAAACAAAAAAAAATGCAGCATATTTACATATAATACGTTGGTATTTGAATATACTAAATGTAATAAATTATATGTACTTGTGGCTTGAATAATTATAGCAATGTCATGCATTAAAAAAAACAAAATACCCTTATATATTTAAGAATTATTAGCAAGAAAGATGCAAGTATACCTATTATAACTGCCTTGTCTTCGACATCCATTGTTGTCTTCATGCCATAAAATAGGCAACAGTTTTATATCAAAGCTTTTAAAATCTGCAATAAATAATAATAATTACAATTACATGCTGTAACAACCGAAAAATTTCAGCCAATTTAAATTTTTCAAAAACAACCCGATTTCATTAAATTATCACAAAAAGGTTTTCAATACAATTAAATTAAAGTATTCCTAGAATCACATCACAACATAAACATAAGGAGCGGTACAATCACGCCTTCGCCTTGCCACGGTCTCCTGAAGAACCTGAAAAACATTAAACCACAACTATAAACCCGAAAGCTTAGTGAGATATCCCCAAAATACCAACGACATATACCATACACGCATAACATGCCATATCATATCCGATCACAGAACAGCCATGCATTTCGGGTCTACTGTGTGACTGGTCCGCCACACCGGCCAACAGTCCACCTGGTCCACCCTCCGAGTCTAGCCATATACATCGAGTCTACAGTGTGATTGGTCAGCCCGCACCGGGCCTTCAATCCACCTGGTCCACTCTCTGAGTCTACAGTATGACTGGTCCGCCCGCACCGGGCCTTTAGTCAGCCTGGTCCACTCTCCGAGCCTTGGCACGTCTGGTCCGTCCTCTTAGGGCCTATAGCCTATCCGGACCGCTCGCTAGGCCTTCGGGACAACCGGTCCGCCCTGGGTATCTTGGCCTACAGCACAAAGTAGGACCCGCCTCAACCCAACTCCAGTCCAATCAACCATGTGCACATAAACATACAATCGTATATCAATTCACAGACAACAAGCCGATCAAACAAATCACATAGCATATCACCATCCTAACCAGGATACCGACCTAACCGGTCACTAGCATAGCATCAGCCTACATATCAGGATACCGACCTCAACCAGGTCTCTAACATACACCATCCTAACTACCAGGATGCAAACATATCAAAGCAATAACATAACAACAATACCCGGATCTCAATCCGATAAAGGGTCGGCCTTGGTGCCTTAGACCCTGTTGATATAGTAAGGATAACTCACCTTGCACTGCCGAAACTCTGAACTGAAGACGCAGATTCTCGAATCACCGACTCACCGAAAATCCCGAACTAGCCAACATAGCACAAATAAACATTAGGCCAAGCACAATACTCTTCTAAGGGTAAATTGACCATTTTACTCCTAACTCAATCCGGCCCAACACTAGGTAAGCTCCCAAGCCCACTAATGGCCCAAAGTCCAGAAGTCCAAAACAAAGCCCATTATTGGCCCAATTTACTAAATTGGGCCCACCTCACCAAAGGGCCTAAACTCATGATCCATAACAACCAATGGGCCCATAATACTCTAACCATAATGTCTAGTCACGGCCCAAAATCCAGCAGCCCAAATAACAGCCCAAACCCTAAGGCCCAAAATGAAAACCCAACAGTGGGAGTACGCTAGGCGTACCCTCCTTGGTACGCTGGGCGTACACGCCGATTCACAACAGAGGATCGGGGCACTGAATCGCTACGCGGGGTGTACTCACTTGTTACGCGGGGCGTAACTTCACTACTCAGTAAGTCCCCATAACTTCTTAATAACTTAAGCTCTTAAGCCCAAACTTTAGATCCCTAGGCCAAACATGCCTAAGATCATAAAGTCTCAAACTTTATCACTTGGGACGTCCATAAAGCTCTTAATCCAAGGTTTTAATCCATTAAGACCCACATATCTCACCCAAGAAACAAACAAAACCCTTGGGACCTCATTTTTATCACTCAAGACCTCTCCAAAGGTCTGAAAGGACAGATAATCTCGGCCAACTCAAAACATGCATCAAGATGAGGACTTTTGGGACAAGAATGGTGTCAATGCTTCACAACACATAGATCTACACAATATGAATGTCAAGCAAGAAGCTTTATATCAAATAGGCTCCAAAGGATGATGTCTTCCCAGATTTATAAGCTCCAGCCGTTTCTCTCCTTCTTTGACAACTTCTCCTTTCTTCCTTTATGCTCTCCTTGCCAAAATAACCTTTTCAAGGCCAAACACACCCAACAATGGAGGTGGAACGGTTATCTAGGGTTTCTGAGGTTAAGGGAGAGCTTATGGAGGCTAGGGTATGCACCAACATGTTCCTTATATAGTGGCTGACCCTAATTTTAGGGTTTTAGAACTCTGAGAGTACGCTGGGCGTACCTCTAGTACGTTGGGCGTACCTCTAGTACGCTGGGCGTACTCAACCTTGCACCCGCGTCCACTTCGCCTTACGTTGGGCGAACTCGGCGAGTCCCCAAATTTCATACTTGTCCCTCATTTTCCACTTTTCCCACAAGATTACCAAAATATCATTTCTCTTAAATCCCGGGGACTCACAACTAGGTACTCTTAGGAACAGGGCGTTACAATTCTCCCCCACTTAAATTAGGCTTCGCCCTCGAAGCCTTCGGCACCTCTACTCCAGAACTTCTCCCGCCACGCACCACCTGGCATTAGCCAAACCAGGTTCCTCAAGACACAACCATCGAAACCCGAAACTCACTTTCTCCTTTCTAGTGTTGTCCTGACTACCGCCTCAAGCCGGCCACCGGCTTCACCCTCTGATAACCACACCTATCAGGCTCCACACTTATCAACCGAGTACCACTCCATGGCACTTCCTCGATCCTAATCACAGCAATCACTTGGCTCTTACGAGCTAGATATAACCCTAAACCACCGGGGTCTTGATCCGAGTCCAACTCTATCCATCCCATGCTGACAGAATAACACATTCTTCAGCCTCAGAGCAACTCCCATGAGTTCTCCTCTTGCAATCGCATGCACATGCTGCACTAGCACTAACACCCTCGGGTTAGGAAAACCCGTCACACTCACGACACCTCCAAACATCCCCCAGGATGAATCGCCACTACATACACAATTCCTTGATCAGAATCAAACTGGGAATCTAAGACCCCATCCCTGCACCCCTTCCGAGCCTCTCGGCTCTACTCCTGCAGAATCCCTTTCGCGATCTCAGCAGACATCCATTCCGGATGTGATCCCATACCACTGCCGCAATCATGCTGCTCAATGACCATAATTGGACCACTCCAAACATAACTCTGCGCTGCTGCTTTCACTTCCGTGAATTACACTCCCTCTCGGCACCACATTCCTCTCTCTTTCCTTACCAAGGAAATCCAATTGGTTGCCTCGTCACTACGACAAGTGCCACGGTGCTTGTCCAACGCTACACCACTCCCTTATAGCATAACCGCTATCCATGCAACACACATGCTCTGAATCTGCTCGCAAGGACTCTCGAGTCCATGCACCATCTCCACTAATCAAGATCAATACCCGGAGCTAGACCCTCTAATGCTAACACATCGCAACATACTCAATCCATTTCTTCAAACCGATCTAACAATACCTGCAGAGTCTTCAGCATGACTGGACCGCCTTACCAGGCCTTCAGCCAATCTGGACCACTCTCAGAACCTTCAGCCAATCTAGACCGCCCTCCATGGCCTTTAGCCTGGCTGGACCGTTCTTCGAGCCTTCGGCCTGACTGGTAGGCCTACCGGCCTTCAGTCTATCCGGACCGCTCAACTAGCATTCATCATTCCGAGTTATCTCTCTGGGAGATTCCTCCCATGCATACCGTTCTAGCCCTCTAGGGGTTCCCAACTCTATCTCCATCATACAAACTCAATCCCGGCCTGATACCAAGCCCTCCACAATCAAGTACCCTTGGTCTGTATCCTGCTCCGCATGCCTGCCACTTACTCATACCAGCCTACGCTCTTGGCTGACAGAATATAGCTGGATCCCAAACAGCTAAACAACCTCACATGCTCATCGATCTTCCAGAGAATCTTCCAATTCTCCCCCACTTATAGCACTGACTATCAATCACCGGTCGCCAACATCGACCTCCCTCAACAACCTTACACAACACAATCACTTACACGTGAACTGCGTCCCTTAAGTGCAAACAACCTTCACAAAAACACATATCAATGCTGATCGACCCGAGCTCAAAAGAAACTCAATCTGCAGCTAACCACTCCTCAGAATGCAGATGCTACCCATCCCTCAAATCAGACGCCAGATTTCCACTAATAACCCCCATGAACGATAACCAACGAAATTCCCAACACTAACCCATAACCAAACCATAACCCTCAAAGAACAACGAATACTGCACCAAAAACCACACAATGAGACTAGCAGATAAACAATACTCCACAATAACCATAAGATAAACAAGACATCAAGAAAGAAACATACTCGCGGCTGCATCCGGCACTGCTCTGACCTCCTCTGTTGCAAGCTGAAAAGCACGACCCTGAGCCCTTGGGGGCTCCACTCCACCCTGACCTCCACCCGTGATCCTCAAAGTGGCCGGTGCTGGAGCCTGCACCGGTCCAGCAACAAGCTATGGACAGTTGACCCTAAAATTTCTAACCTGATGACAATGATAACAAATCCTCAAATCCCGAACCGGCGCTGACTGCCGACAATCCCTCGTATAGTGTCCCTCCTTTCCGCACTTGCGGCATGCACCACCGGACCTACAAACTCCGGTGTGACCCTTCCCACACTTCCCACGAGCGTGGCTGCTCTGATCTCCCACCCTAGAATCAACGGTCTTGGACCGTTTCAGCGCCGGTTGCGACTGCACCGGAGCCTGCCTCAGCTCATGCAATTGCAACTCAATCTCCAACTCATGCCGCCTGGCGGCCTCCTGCAACTTCAACAAAGTCTCGCACCTCTGCGTAGACACAAACTGTCTGATATCTCGCTTGAGCATACTCAGATATCGGGCCATCTAAGCCTGCTCCGAAGCGAACTCAGGGCAAAACATCGCCCTCTCAGTGAACATCCTGGTGATCTCAGTCACTGACTCCGATCCCTGCTTTAGCTCCAGGAACTCCTGAGCCAATCTCTCTTTCTCAACCCGCAGAACATAACGAGTGCTGAACATCTCTCTGAACTGATCCCATGAAACCGCAGCCCTCTGCGCATCCGAATATGACCCCATGGTCAATCTCCACCAATCCTTTGCCCCGAGCCTCAACAGGTTCAGAGCACACCGCACCCGCTGATCGGCAGGGCATGAACACGTGAAGAAACACCCCTCCACGTCCGATAACCATCTCATAGCAACAATCGAGTCCTGAACTCCATCAAAGGTGGGAGGCTTCGTATTATCGAAATCCCGATACTGAAAACCCCGACCAGCTCCTCCCCATGTCGTTGGTACAGCCGTTGTAGCCGCCGCGGCAGCCGTCTCTATGAGAGCTGCATAGCGCTCATCAAAATACTCAACCATGTCGGTCTTGATCGACCCAAACAGTTCCGGCAACTCAGTCCGGAACAACGCAACAATCTCATCACGCAGGATCTCACGAATCCTCGCATCCAGCTCGCACGTGCTCATCTGACCAATAACCTCCGACGGTACTGACCTGCCCTGAACTCCCTCTCCTGCTCCCGATCCTGACCCGGATCCACTCCCAGCGTGCCTCGAAATCTCCATACTGAAATACACCACAAAATCTCAGATTCTTCGCACTATCCTGGGAACCAACTCTCAATCCAACCCTAGAGGTCATGGTTTCCTTGATACGCGTATGGGTCCTGTGCTTTCAGTAGTACGGGCCCATACTACCTTCCACACCTACCCATATTTGTATGAAGTACTACCACAACACCCTAGTGAAAACATACATAACAAACGCTCAACCCTCACTACTAGAGGAACACTAGAAATCTCCCACAAGGAAACCCTAGGCTAACAGGCATCATAAATCAGGCAACATTATCATGAAATCCTGAAGATCCCTAGCCTAGCACTAGCATGTTGTTCTATCAAAGCTCAAAAACAAATATCATGTATGGTATTTTGGGGTTACTTACTGGCTCCGGCTGATCGTACCTCCACGTCCTCCTTTACTCATTTTGAAAACCATTTTAAATACTCTTTTGAAAACCCTCCTCGATTTGAGACTGGAGTCACACGAGTGTTCCTCCAATTCACTCAAACCAAGGCTCTGATACCAACTTGTAACAACCGAAAAATTCCATCTAATTTAAATTTTTCAAAAACAACCCAATTTCATTAAATTATCAAAAAAAGGTTTTCAATACAATTAAATTAAAGTATTCCCAGAATCACATCACAACATAAACATGAGGAGCGGTACGATCACGCCTTCGCCTTGCCACGGTCTCCTGAAGAACCTGAAAAACATTAAACCACAACTGTAAGCCCGAAAGCTTAGTGAGATATCCCCAAAATACCAACCACATATACCATACACGCATTGTAACATCCCGAAATAGCAAGAGTAGAGTTGAAGGGCTAAAAGTGTTAATTGGGAAAGAGTGACTCGGCGAGTCCATGGATGGACTCGGCGAGTAGAGTCGCGACTTGGTCGCGTGTTAAGTAGCCGACTCGGCGAGTCAATGAGATGGACTCGGCGAGTAGGCGCTGAGTGGAGAAAACCCTAATTCTCGGGGTTGAGCCCTATATAAAGAGCATTATGTTCCCTCCCCAGCCTCTTTATCCCCCCCCCCCCCCCTTGAGTCCCAAAAACCCTAAATCGCGGAGAAGCACCATTGTTGAGTGGATTGGAGCTTGGAGAAGTATTTGTTGAAGAAAGTTTGAGAGTTTGAAGGTGTGGAACAAGGGGCTTTGCTTGGATTCGAGTTTCCTTGCAGTTGGGGCGTTCTTTTGAGGTAATATCTCGTTCTTAGGCTATTGTTATCTTGTTTCTTCATTTTGGGGTTTGAGGGAAGCTTATCTTGGGATATTTTGGAGTCTAGAGGTTAGATCTGAGGTTGCTACCTCAGATCTGGAATAGAGAAGAGTTGGAATGCATGAAAGTCCCTGTGATGAGTGTTGGATGAAGCTATCTTGTCCCAAACCTTAGCCCTAATGTGCAAAATGCATAGATCTCTTTGGATTCACGTAAAGTTTGCCACTTTACGTGATGGATGAGTTGTAGGAGGCTAGATCTATGTTTTGGAGCAATTTCATGGCCTGGAATGCTTCTGAATGGATTCAGAGCGGTGGTAATCGGTGAGTCACATGGGTGTACTCGACGAGTTGCTTGAAGATGAGCTGAAACTCGACGAGTTGGAAGAACAACTCGGCGAGTCGGATGAAGATGGCCTGGAACTCGGCGAGTTGTATGAACAACTCGGTGAGTAGGTTGAAGATAGCCTTAGACTCGACGAGTCTGTTCTTGGACTCGGCGAGTCTTGTCGAAGAGTCCTGATATTCTCTGGTTGAGTCGAGAATCGGTGAGTCAAGGGATGACTTGGTGAGTTGTGTGCGAGTGGACTCTGAGTTGTTGGACTCGGCGAGTCTCGGGGTGACTCGGCGAGTTAGGTCGCGGATTGAGTAAAGTTCTGAGTATGGGAACTCGGCGAGTCATAGGGTTGACTCGGCGAGTAGAGTCAGTCAGGGGTTGACTTTGACCTTGTCTTGGGCCAAGGGTTGACCAGTGGTTTCCAGGGGTATTTCAGTAATTGTTGATTATTGTTTTGAGTTTAGTGCATTGGTGGTTGACCAGTGGTGGAGATCGTATCAGTGATCGGAGCAGCTTGGGTTATCTGTTCAGTCGGCAGTTTCGAGGTGAGTTATCCTCACTATATCAACGGGGTCTAAGGCACCAAGGCCGGCCCTTATCGGATTGAGATCCGGGTAGTTGTTGCTATGTTATTGTTATGTTGTTGTTGTGATATGTTTGCATCCTGAGAGTTAGGATGGTATATGTTAGAGGCCTGATTGAGATCGGTATCCTGAGAGATAGGGAGGCGCTATGCTAGTGACCTGTTAGGTCGGTATCGTGGTTAGGATGATGATATGTTATGTGATCTGTTTGATCTGCTTGTGGACTGTGATTTGCTTTATGATTGTATGTATATATGTGCACATGGTTGTTTGGACTGGAGTTGGGTTGAGGCGGGTCCTGTTGTGTGCAGTAGGCCAAGATACCCAGGGCGGACCGGTTGTCCCGTAGGCCCAGCGAGTGGTTCAGATAGGCTGTAGGCCCAAAAGGGCGGACCAGACATGCTGAAGGCTCGGAGAGTGGACCAGACAGACTGAAGGCCCGGTGCGGGTGGACCATTCATACTGTAGACTCAGAGAGTGGACCAGGTGGATTGAAGGCCCGGGAACGGGCGGACCAATCACACTGCATACTCGATGCATGTGGATAGACTCGGAGAGTGGACCAGACAGACTAAAGGCCCGGTGCGGGCGGACCAGTCATACAGTAGACCCGGAGTGCATGGCTGTTCTGTGATCAGATATGTTATGGCATGTTATGCGTGTATGGTATATGTGGTTGGTATTTTGGGGATATCTCACTAAGCTTTCGGGCTTACAGTTGCGGTTTTATGTTTTTCAGGTTCTTCAGGTGATCGTGGCAAGGCGAAGGCGTGATCGTACCGCTCCTCATGATTTTGTAGTGTTGTGATTCTGGGAACACGTTAAATGTTTTGTACTGAAAACCTTTTTGTAAAGATTTTATGGAATCGAGATGTTTTTGAAAAATTTAAAATTGGTTGTATTTTTCGGTTGTTACACGCATAACATGCCATATCATATCTGATCACAGAACAGCCATGCATTTCGGGTCTACTGTGTGGCTGGTCCGCCGCACCGGCCAACATTCCACCTGGTCCACCCTCCGAGTCTAGCCATATACATCGATTCTACAGTGTGATTGGTCTGCCCGCACCGGGCCTTCAGTCGGCCTGGTCCACTCTCCGAGCCTTGGCACGTCTGGTCCGCCCTCTTGGGGTCTACAACCTATCCGGACCGCTCGTTGGGCCTTCGGGACAACCGGTCCGCCCTAGGTATCTTGGCCTACAGCACAAAGCAAGACCCACCTCAACCCAACTCCAGTCCAATCAACCATGTGCACATAAACATACAATCGTATATCAATTCACAGAAAACAAGCCGATCAAATAGATCATATAGCATATCATCATCCTAACCAGGATATCGACCTAACCGGTCACTAGCATAGCATCACCCTACATATCAGGATACCGACCTCAACTAGGTCTCTAACATACACCATCCTAACTACCAGGATGCAAACATATCAAAGCAATAACATAACAACAATACCCGGATCTCAATCCGATAAAGGGTCGGCCTTGGTGCCTTAGACCCTGTTGATATAGTGAGGATAACTCACCTCGCACTGCCGAAACTCTGAACTGCAGACGCAGATTCTCGAATCACCGACTCACTGAAAATCCCGAACTAGCCAACATAGCACAAATAAACATTAGGCCAAGCACAATACTCTTCTAAGGGTAAATTGACCATTTTACTCCTAACTCAATCCGGCCCAACACTAGGTAAGCTCCCAAGCCCACTAATGGCCCAAAGTCCAGAAGTCCAAAACAAAGCCCATTATTAGCCCAATTTACTAAATTGGGCCCACCTCACCAAAGGGCCTAAACTCATGATCCATAACAACCAATGGGCCCACAATACTTTAACCATAATGTCCAGTCATGGCCCAAAATCCAGCAGCCCAAATAATAGCCCAAACCCTAAGGCCCAAAATGAAAACCCAACAGTGGGAGTACGCGGGGCGTACCCTCCTTGGTACGCTGGGCGTACACGCCGATTCACAACAGAGGATCAGGGCACTGAATCGCTACGCGGGGTGTACTCACTTGTTACGCGGGGCGTAACTTCACTACTCAGTAAGTCCCCATAACTTCTTAATAACTTAAGCTCTTAAGCCCAAACTTCAGATCCCTAGGCCAAACATGCCTAAGGTTCATAAAGTCTCAAAACTTATCACTTGGGACGTCCATAAAGCTCTTAATCCAAGGTCTTAATCCATTAAGACCCACATATCTCACCCAAGAAACAACCACAGCCCTTGGGACCTCATTTTTCTCACTCAAGACCTCTCCAAAGGTCTGAAAGGACAAATAATCTCGGCCAACTCAAAACATTCATCAAGATGAGGACTTTTGGGACAAGAATGGTGTCAAAGCTTCACAACACATAGATCTACACAATATGAATGTCAAGCAAGAAGCTTTATACCTCAAATAGGCTCCAAAGGATGATGTCTTCCCAGATTTATAAGCTCCAGCCGTTTCTCTCCTTCTTTGACAACTTCTCCTTTCTTCCTTTATGCTCTCCTTGCCAAAATAACCTTTTCGAGGCCAAACACACCCAACAATGGAGGTGGAACGGCTATCTAGGGTTTATGAGGTTAAGGGAGATCTTATGGAGGCTAGGGTATACACCAACATGTTCCTTATATAGTGGTTGACCCTAATTTTAGGGTTTTAGAACTCTGAGAGTACGCTGGGCGTACTCAACCTTGCACCCGCGTCCACTTACGCCTTACGTTGGGCGTACTCGGCGAGTCCCCAAATTTCATACTTGTCCCTCATTTTCCACTTTTCCCACAAGATGACCAAAATATCATTTCTCTTAAATCCCGGGGACTCACAATTAGGTACTCCTAGGAACGGGGCGTTACACATGTCATCAATATATACATCATTTTTTATATAATATAATAATACTTTCAATAAATATATACACAAAAAGGTGAAAAACACACCTTCTTTGGCATGACTACACCTTTTGGAGGTTCTGGAATATGTTTATGAGGTGTTGGATTTATATACGTCACATTTCTGCAAAACAATAACTAAATTTAAAAAAAAGTTTTTTTTTTTAAAATACTGTTTTTAAGGAAACTTACATGACATGGTTATTCATAATATCCCCTAAGCCATTAATTAGGGAAGGAAGCACCATCCTGAAACCATTTCTCTCACACAACCACAAGTAACCATTCATTCCACAACTGAATAAATCCAACATAAGAACTTAAAATTAAATTTTTGTATAAAAAAAGGATAAGTAGTTAAGTACATTGCTTAAATAGAAACAACAAACCTAGCATACACATCAATTGACCACATGTATCTTTGAGTTGGGTGCACTTGACTGAAAAAATTATAGTATGCAATAATTTGTGGGGCCAGGGGGTTACGTGGAGATACATATATAAATCAGAACAACTACAAAATATCATATCGTTTATGAATAATCACTTTCATTTTTTTTATACCCCTATTAACACACATACCCTGATGCAGTTCTCTAATGAAGCTCCTTCTAGGGAAGACCTAGATTTTCCAGGTGGAAAAGTCAATTTTATCCCAAAACTAACTTTCACATCTAAAACTATAGAGGAAAGGGCTCATTGTTATCGAGTGTTTAATGAAAATGGACATATAATCATGAATAGTGATTCAGTTCAGGTAAATACTAAAACTTGACTTATTTAATTAACAAGATCAATTTTTTATTGATCAATTTGACATATTCTTCCTTTATTGCATTTTTAAAATATCGAAATGTCAAAGGTGACACAGTAACTCTAGCTACCCCTATTAGAGACATAATTATCGATATCTACCTTTCTATTTCCAATCTTAAGTTATTGTGTTTGTTGTTGTTGTTTTGTGTTTTTATATATGTAAGTTACGATTAGACTATTTCTGTAACTAACTTTTTTTTCTTTCACATTATCACATGGTGGAGCTCAAGAAGAGAACATGGAACGGGTTAAATACATATTAAAGATAAGCATTAAGTTTAAAGTTGCCAATATCAAATGGTATGGAGTTGGCATTTACTAGATTTTCGTTGTGCTCTGCGCTGCGTGGCTTGTTTTGAATCTTTGGTTGCCTACTCTTTGCCATTAAAATGTGTCTTGATAAAAATCATCGAGATTGTATATATGTATATATATATATATATATATATATATATATATATATATATATATATGATAATTCATGTGGGAGGTCAATTAAACAAGAGAGTTCAGTTTTGAGAGGTCGTTCACTTGAAAATCATTGAATTCTACAAGTAACTATCTAGTTGAGGTTGCTCCCCTGAACAAGTGTGATTGTAAGATACAAGTGTGATTTTTATATCTTGTTGGGCTAGTTTAGGTTAATTATGGTTCAAAACTTTTAATTTATTTCATTCTAGGCCCAATATGGCCCATAATGTTAAATGAATTAATGTGGGTCCAATTAGAGCCCAATTAAGGGTTCTAAGCCCATGATAGTCAAATTGGAAGCTTATTGGTCCATTGAGTCTAATAAGGAAGTCCTAGTCCAAAAATGGACTTAAGCAAGAACTTCTAGGGTTTCCAATTGCTTGTTGACTATTTGTAGTATTTGTATGATGTATTTGGTTGAAGTTTTTGATGTCATAATAGTAGGTATCACACATGCTCTTAAGTTTTTGATTCAACATTTTACTTAGGTATAGTGATTACAAGACACAAAATTTCTAGTTGTGACACCTAAGCCCTATTTAAAGGGCCTTATAACCCTTCATTGCGGCTACCTTCGACCTTGAGAGCACCAGAGCAGCTGAGAGTCCTTGTGAGTGAGATAAGAGGCCATTATTCACCATTTTTGTGTGTATTTCCAAGAAAGGAAGAAGAAGGCCAAGCTAGGAGGAGCTTGGATCTACTTCCGTTTCAGTAGAGGAAGCTATTTGAGGTAACATTCAGAGCTTATTCTCGTGTTTTACTTGATATGGTCAAATCTAGGGTTTCTTCATGCCTTGTTTGCCTTGTATTTAGAGTGTGAGAGGTCCCATGGGGAAATGGTACCTAGATCTGGACCTTAGTAGGTCCAGAGAGTCCCAAATGCTCTGCTTTATGCCTTTCCTTTTGTGTTGGGGGCTTAGGTTGCCATTTTAGATGTCATTTCACCAAAAGAAGCCTTGTAGGCGTTGCATGGTAGCCAAGATTGCGACTTTACGTGATGAATGTGCTTGGGAGCGCTAGATCTATGAGTTGTTGGAGCGGATCTGACCTCAGGAGCGAGATTGAGTTGATGCATGGCATGGACTCGCCGAGTCCGAAGAACAGACTCGGCGAGTAGCATGAAGATTGTCCTTAACCACTCAGCGAGTGGTCTTGCCGAGTTAAGGGTTGACTCAGTGAGTCAGGGAGAGTTGGAGAGGGTTGACAGATGGACTGAGTCGAGCTGGAACTCGCCGAGTTGTTCTTGAGACTCGGCGAGTTGAGTCGTGGTGGCCCTGTGATTCATGCCAGGTGGAACTCGTCGAGTTAGGGATGTACTCGACGTGTCAAGAGAGGATCCTAGGGAGTCAGTGAACACGTATAGACTCGTCGAGTCACTCTAGTGCTCTCGCCGAGTTCGGTCAAAGTTGACCGTTGACCCTTGACCAGAGTTGACCAGTGTTGACTTGATAGGGGTAGTCAACCTTAGTTGTAAAAGTGTTAATTAGAGATATATGATGTTATAGGAGGATTATAGCTCGGAGGATCGAGCACGAGTGATTTCCGGGATTCGCGACTTATCGAGATATACGAGGTGAGTCTTCTCACTATACTTTACCTTGAGTAGGTAATCAGAGTTATGTGATAGAGTATTTGTATGCTATATGTATGTTATGTGTTGTACTGCATTATTTCTATGTGAATTATGTTGTGCATGTTTATAGAGTTGGAACCGGAAGGTTCCCAGAGTAGGGTCTACGGACCGACAGAGTTATAGCCTTGAGTGGCTAATATGTGTTATGTGTGGTATTTTTGGGAACTCACTAAGCTTTGTACTTACGGTGTTGGTGTTTATTGTTTCAGGTACTAGCGATGACCATGGGAAGGCGCCGGCTTGATCAGTACACACACATGGGATTTTTATGATATGTGATCTTGGGATTATTTGTATGACATTGATTGGAGTTGAAAACTAAATGAATATGTTTTTAAATTATGCGAAAAATTGTTTTGAAATTCACGGTGTTACACCTTTGGTCCTCTCGATCGGATACTGCCTAGCATATCCGGATGCTGGCCTCCCCTTCGGTCCTCTCGACCGGATACTGGGGAACTATTCCTCCCTCTACTACTACCACATAACATGTATCACAATATCAAAATCTATCTAACATGGCTGGGTATGACTACCCCTTCGGCCCTACCGACCGAATACCTCGGGGACTATCTTCCCCTACTGTCACTAGCACATAGCATCATATCATACTAGCACATAAACATAACACAGGTAGTAGTAATCCCTAGATGAATATCACAGAGACAATCATCTACATACAACTCCTACTGGTGGGCCGGCATTGTGGCCGTAGACCCACCGCTACTGGAAGGTAACTCACCTCGAAGTAGCTGCTGATCTGATCGGGAACTGACTGTCTACTGTTGCTGCTACTGCTCCGGAAATCCTCCGGCTGCAATTCCCACAACATACTCAATCAAACACTGCTAACTGTCATTTGGGTAAAATGACCATTTTACCCCTGATCATGCCCTAAGTCAAAGTTAGAGTCAACTTTCAGTTGAACCGACTCGCCGAGTTGGCTTTCCAACTCGCCGAGTCCCTACCCAAACAATTGTCCTGAATCCCGTTTCTACTCGTCGAGTTAGGCGATGACTCGACGAGTTCTCCTTCTAAACTGATATTCAAGTCTTTCATCCTACTCGCCGAGTTGTATGAACAACTCGTCGAGTTCATCTTCATCCGATGAACAATTATGCTAAGACTCGCCGAGTTGTATGAACAGCTCGCCGAGTTCTTCTTCATCCGAAGAACACTTATGCTGCGACTCGCCGAGTTGTATGAACAGCTCACCGAGTCCGTTCTTGATCTAAGGAGATTGCCTTGAACTCGCCGAGTCAGGGCATTGACTCCCCGTGTTCCTCCATAGATGAGTTCAGCTTCCGACTCACTGAGTCACACCCCGTGACTCGTTGCTCACTCGACACTACGAAAAGGGGACAAACTCGGAGACTCGCGAACCGACTCGCCGAGTCAGATGAACGACTCGCCGAGTCGTTGCCATGCAACCATTAACTACACGGATTTTCTCGATTCCAGTCCATGCTATTCACAGATCTGGGCTCCTAGAGCATGAATCACACGTAAAGTTTCCAACTTTACGTGTAGATATTCACCAATAAGGGTTTTAGGGTTCAAAATGCACCCAAAAGGGTAGATCTAGGGTCTTCATGCAATGAGGGTCCATAAAGGCAACAGATCTGAGCTCCTGCGGCTCAACCATGCCTAGATCTAAGGGCCAATCAGCTTATTACGAAATAATTTGCACATACAAGCTTGGGGATTGGCTCAAGAATGACTTAAATGAAGTAATAAGCATAGAAACAGGGGGAAAACGGGTTATACCTCAAAGGAACTACTGAGAGAGCACAAAGATGCTTGGATCCCTTCCCTTCCTCTTGATCTACTTCCCTTTTGCCTCAAAACCTTCAAGAACACACAACAATTGCTTCAAACTCTCTATGAATAGCTTAGAACGAGGGTTGGAAGCTCGGGGGGGGGGGGGGGGGGGGGGGGGTGAATGGGGGTTGGCTTGGGGCGGATATGTTGTTTAAATAGGGTGCAAACCCCTGAAACTTAGGGTTTCATCCAACAGCGGTGACTCGCCGAGTCCGGAATATGGACTCGCCGAGTCACCAACTTAAACGTGTCCCGGAGTCCCGTCTCTACTCGATGAGTTGGACCTATGACTCGTCGAGTCCAAGGCTAAAAATGGAAAATACTCAAATAAGATTTACGTACCAGGAACCAGGTGCTACAATGTCTCACAAAATATAGGTGGTCTCAAATGAACCTCTACCTATATATATATATATATATATATATATATATATATATATATATATATATATATAGGAGGGTTCAATTGAGAAAAAAAAGGTTGAGAATGGGGGAATCATTCTCGACCAATCATTTATTTTTGCAGCAAAGGTCTCCAACGTACCAGCGGAAATGGGAAAGGAATGCACATGTCTTTTCCAACAAAACATGTTTCCTTAAATTATGCTAAACATTACCTTAATATATACAAAAACATAGTTTTTTCGTTTTTTTATTTTATTTTTAAGAAGCTATTTTTATCGAAAAATGATTTTAAATATACCAAAATTCATGATTTTTTATTCTCTACAAATAGACATCCATATTGATATAGTTTTAAGATAAAATAAAAAAGTTAATTTTTTTTATATTTTCAGCTATCGTTATTCATAAGTGAATAAAAATGAATCTGGTTTTTACTACAATACATTCGTTATTCACTTATGAATAAAGCTATGATTAATTTTTTTTTTTTACAATTTAAGTATCATTCATATATGAAATATAGCATATACTAAACATAGTATATTCATATTTACGTAGTATATTCACTTGTGAATGTTAGATGGTATATTCACTTATAAATATTATATGATATTTTCATATGTGAATATTATATAGTATTACATGGTATATCACATTAAAATAATACATCGTATATTCACTTATGAATAATAGTTGATATATTCATATGTGAATATTGCACAGTATATTCATATATGAATATTACAATGTGTTTTCAGAAATATATAATTTTTTATATGTTATTCATACAGACTTGCATATTTGTTTTGTGTTTTAATAATCACATATTGATTCAGATGAGAAAACATATTCATATGTGAATATAACGTAGTAATTTAGTTTATGCATTTCATCAAACAGTTGGAGTGCATACAAGTTAACTTTTTTAAAAATGTGATAAATATGATACTTTGACTGCTTAAATCTTACAAAATAGTAGATTGGTGGAGAAATATATGAAAATTTCTAACAAAAAAGGATTTGATCTTTTTCTAACTTTAATTTCGATGTTTTATTTGATGAACGATGTTGAATGAATGATACGAATTGATTTTTTTTGTTGATTATCGATGATGTTCTAATGATGCTGGGAGTATAATTAATCGTAGATATTGAAGATATGTTCATATTCAAACAGAATTGAAGGTTCGATTGAAAGAACAAAAAACGAATGAATTTCAACTGTTCGTATTTGTGATTGAAGGCTATTATATCATATTTACAAGTTTGTCACCGTATCTTTTATGTTTAGAGGCTAATTAAATGAGTGGCTGACAATGATTCCCCCATTCTCAACCTTTTTTATTTTCTCAATTTAACCCACCTATATATATATATATTCAAGGTTTACGAAATTATTTATGTTATATATTGTACCAAATATAATAAAAAGTAACGAGGTATATTTCAAAAAAGGACACGTCAATAATATATGGATACCCTTTTGGCCATATTATTTTAAAATTTTCAAACACAATAAAATAACCTTTGTTTTGTTGGGTTAATAATTTGATAAACACTTTTGAAAAACGATATACATAAGTTGAATAAGCAGTCCAAACACCTTTTGAAACTATAAAACTAAATAAGTGTATAGCTTTCATGCATAACTTTCAACATGATTATATTAGATAAAAGTAAGTGTATAATTTTATAGAAATAAAAAACACATAACATCAACGTTATCACCAAGTATAGGTGGTTTTCCGATTTATATTATTCAAAAGTGCATAATAATTCAACAAAAACAATTCCATTTGAAATTGACGCAAAGTTTGTACTCGTAAATTAACCATGTTAGGTATCATATCAAGAAGTGGTTATTGAATAGCGTTGTGTAATGCATTAGTTAATTGTAACTAGTTGGTTGATTATTAAAAGGAGGGGTGACATCAATTAATTTTGGTGTGATTTTATTGTGTAAAACATCCAACCATGCAATATGATCGCCGGCTTTAAGTTTAAAGGGTGAAGCCGACCTATTGTACATATCGACCCAAACCAGAGCATCTGAGCAGGGACCACACATATACCCTTGATCAACTGAAAGGGATTGCTGCGACAAATCAGGTATAATAGCTACAAAACAAAACAAACCAAATCGATGGTATTTATAACAAACAATTAATTTGGCAAACAAATATTACAATAAAAATGCATACCAATGTGTAAACGTACTCCTGCAGGTATAATGAACCTCAAGTCCGTGGGAACCAACGTCCTATTCCAACCTTGTAATGTGATCGTCTTTGCACTGGATCGAATTAAACACAAACGAAAAAAATATTAAACAATCAAAAATGAAATCATTGTTGGAGCTTTGTTCTACAAAATTACAATGTGGGACTTGTCCCATATAGGAGGAAGAGAAAATCTTTTCTCACCTTATAAGTCTTGTCCACTCATTTATTCAAATGAATCAAGTAATGGGTTAAGCATCTTGGGTTTGGGTTGTGGTGTTGGACTAGTCAAATTGGGTTAGTAGTAGGCTTGGACTTATTAAATATTAATGGTCAAAGATAAGGTCATGGGCCTTTAGGCTCTTCTTGACTAAATAATATTTTTTATATATAATCCAAAATTAATTAGTAATTAATTTCAACTAGGTTCTGAGTTGCGTGTTTCTTGGGAAAAAAAGGGGAGAGTACTCACACACCTTGAAATAATACCACCACACGGGAAAACAGCTTGCTCTGACATCCTATTCACAAGCACACGAGGCACTTGTTGAGTGTTGTTTGCCATGGCTGCTATCCGATGCTGAAATGAACGACACTTGACCTCGTTTTGGTAGTAATTAAATATTGGCCTTCTAACTGATCCGCTTATTTAATTACCTTATTACCTGAGACACTAATAGCCAAACAAATGATCACTATATCACATCTAGACAAATGGTTATTGCATGTGCAAACAAATTTCATGACTAATAATCACAAAGATACCAGGATATGAAACGAAACCCTAAAGAAACTGAATTAATTGATAAAATGATCATCCCCAAACTGAAAGGCGAAATTTATACTCAAAATTCAAACAACATTGCATTTAATTCACATTTAGATCACCAACCCAAATACGCATGCATCACGTTAGACTCAAGACGTACAGAGATAAAATCATGAGTCAGCAAAAATCGTAGATAAGTTACATATAAATAAGAAGATTGATGCGCCGCACCAATAACTAAACCCTAAAATTCATGAAAAATAACGATTTATTCAATTGAGTTAGAAGCACAGAGAGGGTAAGAGATGTTAAAGGAAGAGCGAAATCGAGAAACATACCTGCTTCGCTGATCTAGATGGAGTCGCGTTGGTGTGAGACAAAAGAATAGACAAATAAAAGTAGGATATTAACTATTTTACATTGAAGCTATTTTTAGGGTTCGTGAGTTAATTAGGTGTTGTTTATGTGACAAGTCTTCAAAATAAAAGAAAAATAATGCATGAGTGTTTTTCATAAAGTTTGTAACCGGAAAAACTAACTACCAATTAATAGTATTAATTTTAATCATATATATATATATATATATATATATATATATATATATATATATATATATAGTTAAGTTTATTAAAAAAAGGTTATTTACTCATCTTTCCTCTCTCTTTCCTCACGGTTTTCTTCTGTCCTTTACTGAGATGATATCATGAAAATTCTCCCCTCTATCTAATACTAAAATGTTTTTTTATGTCATGTGGATTTGAGTTACTCTACTTTTTTTTAGATAATATTTTGATATCAGGTTACTAGACCCCTATGGGTAACTGTGTATCATGATTATTTTTTTATTGCTCAATTTGACATATTCTACCTTTATTGCATTTTTAAAATATCGAAATGTCAAAGGTGACACAGTAACTCTAGCTACCCCTATTAAAGACATAATTATCGATATCTACCTTTCTATTTCCAATCTTAATTTTATTGTTATTGTTATTGTGTTTGTTGTTGTTGTTTTGTGCTTTTATATATGTAAGTTACAATTAGACTATTTTTGTAACTAACTTTTTTTTCTTTCACATCATCACATGGTGGAGCTCAAGAAGAGAACATGGAACGGGTTAAATACATATTAAAGATAAGCATTAAGTTTAAAGTTGCCAATATCAAATGGTATGGAGTTGGCATTTACTAGATTTTCGTTGTGCTCTGCGCTGCGTGGCTTGTTTTGAATCTTTGGTTGCCTACTCTTTGCCATTGAAATGTGTCTTGATAAAAATCATCGAGATTGTATTTAACAAACTATATATATATATATATATATATATATATATATATATATATATATATATATATATTGAAACAGCAAATCTAATCTACTCCTAACTCAAGGTTTTAGGAAAGTTTGTCATGGCTTCGTCATGGGCCGCCATGGCTCCAAAGCTTGTATCTGCCGCCACGCTTTAACAAAATGCTGCCTTAAATCAAATATGTATATAAAAATGAATTACAGTATATATATATATATATATATATATATATATATATATATATATATATATATAATTATTAATTATATACAAAATTGTCAACTTAAGCCACGTCTTACGAACGACATGACTCACCACAACTGGTAAAAGCTTGAGGTTTGACATTGTCGTCATGTCATGCCTAATGTTATTTAGAACCTTGCCTAAACTACTCATTAATTCCATTTATTTCCACGATGGGACTTGCACACTCAACCTTAAGGAAAGAGGGCAACACCTGATACCATAGGTCTAGATGCCATTTTATGTTTAAAATATTTGTCAAACCAAAAAGTAACTTATAAATCATTTTTAAAAAACTTGCATAAAATAAAATTTCAAAGAGCGTATGAAGTTTTTCGAAAATTCTTACAAATTTACGAGTTTTCCTTTATAAAAAAAACATTTATCATTTTCTTTCCAGCATATATAGATTTAAGTGAACATACAAATTGGTTAATTTAAATATTTAATCTTTTATCATGCATGCATAAATTAGATTCTCTTAATATTTTCCAGCTTTTGTTTATATTCTATTTTTTTATCAAACAATCAATCATTCTAATTTTCATATACATTGATACAAAATGTTCCATCATTTTACACAAAAGTTAATAAATCTTAAAAACTATTTCTTAAATTATTTATCACCCAAAGTAATATTCATTATAAGTGTATAATAAAAATCTCACTTTAAAACGATTATATTTAAATAAGCAAAGTCGAATTTAACTATTTTTATTAAAATGATTATTAACATGAATCTACATTTGCAAATACACATAATATAATTATGGCATTTAGCATTTATAATATTGCCAATAATATATGGGATGCAAAAAATTTCATCCAAATAAATAATGTGAAGAACTTTTATTTGGTAATTACTGTAATTTAATGAAATGTACGTGTGTTTCTTAAATGACCAGTAGCATGAACAAATAAGCACCATTTCCACACTTCAAATCTTGTAGGACCTAAGGTATTAAACCTTACCCTAGTCCACCACAAATATATGTATTACTAGAAGTGTACATGAACAAATTATGGCAATTTACTACCCAAACATGCAAATAGGTTATTAGGTCAAATTCTCAGATTTTGACCTAAAATAACAGTCTGTTCGAGGCCACTTTAGCACCACTTAAACCTATAAAAATTTCAACTTTATTCTATATTCAGATATTTCATACTTTTATCTTTAAAAGTACTATTTGCACAGGTCCAACCTAATTTTCTACAATTTTCTATGAATTTTACAAGGCAGAATGTCGGTGCAGCTAATTTCCGACCAGTCAGTGAAAAAGACGATTTTCACCTTGGTTAGGGACAATACCAAGTCTTGGAAAAAATCATGGACAAACTAAACCCAAAATTAAAACTTTGAGAGTTTACGGATCATAAATACGACTTCTGATGATTTTTCTAGATTTTTTTGAAAACAGGGACAGATTAGTAATTTTTCATAATTTTCCCAGCATTGCATTTTAATGGTTAATTGACAACTTAACCCATTAAGCCACAACCAAAATCAATTATAAAGATGTAAATCTAGTTCTTAACAGTAACAACATGTATAGAAGTTAAAATAACAATTCTAACCTCAATCCATGATTCAAAATACATTGTTTATATGGGAAAACAAAGTACTTTGCTAAAAGAGAAAACACGACTAGGGCTTGAGTTTTCTCCACCATTAAGCCACATTAGGGACTGCTTTGAAGACCTTTTGGATGGTTCAAAACATGGCCTTTTTATAGAAAGATACCTCATGAAAAACCACTAGGATTGACATAGAAAGCATGAAATCTAGAAACAAAAGAAAGGCATCGATTCCATGATTTTGAACAATTCTTGAACATGATTAACAAGACATTGAGGAGTGTTCATAACAAGATTTTGACAGCCAATGAACCACTAAACACACCCAATCGGGCTGAAAAATTAACAATACATAACTTCAAGAATTGAGACTAGGAAGCATTATGATCAAGAGTGTCAAATAAAAAGCAATTGACAATGTTTTCAACCAATTCACACTAATTGAAGATGAATTATCATGAGAAGAAAGACCATAGGCTTACAAAGAGGAAGAAACCATCTCCAATAGCCTCAAGTAATTGTAGTATGAACACATTAAGAAGAAGGATCAAGAACTTACCAAGAGTATTGATCAATTACTAGACTTGATTAGAACCACAACCGATGCTTCCTTCCTTCTCCTGCCGACCGAACACACTAACCCAAAAGTTGTCGACCTCTCCTGCCTTGCCCTCTCTATGCGATCGGTTTTTTTTTAATTATATAATTTCTACTTCTGGTCCTCTGTGGCAGCCCAAGGGAAGGGTTAAGCCCCAAGGAAGAGTTTGGGTTGAATAGTACTCGCAAGAAGAAAACGGGCATGGGGAAAAAACGAATGGAGCCTTCAATTTCATTAAACACATGGACCATTGCATTACAAAGTTTCAATTCGATTTTTCAAAAAAACTCCCTACACTTTCATGATTTAATTACTAACAATCATAATCCAATTAGTTTGGCAATCTAAGTTTCTTTTTATGACAATTTAGCCCCCCAACCTTAATTACACCAATAAAAAGAACTATATTTTAACCTATTTTCCACAAAACCAATTAATTAAATTATATACCCCTTCAATTTAAATTAATTCTTTTAGTTATTAAATATTATCTTTTTTATTTGATTTCTTCCATTTTAACCCTATAAAGCTAATATATATATATATATATATATATATATATATATATATATATATATATATATATCTTCGAGTAACTGAACGTTAACGTCATTGACGGAAGGATTTTCGGGTCGTTACACCCTCCGCATTAGCATCGGTACAATAAATGTCAGGAAATATTTCCTAGATGAAGAGGTTGTAGATCAATAAATGATAAGTCCATAGCATAAACCTCATGATCCACATCCGACTCATCAGGGATGTCTTTAGTTTTTAGTTCTTCTTTAGCAGAATCACTGGTCGGAGTGTTTTAAATTAAATTCTCCCCTTTTTGGAATCATCAGTTTAAGAGGGAGGCACCAGATTAAGTGAAAGATATTGATTATCATCAATAGAGATTAGAGGAGGACTGCTTGGTGGTGGTGGATTTGATGGAGGAGGCAACATGGATGTAGAATTTCCGCCAGAAGAAGGAGCACATTTAGAAACAGGTGGCGGTTGTTGATCATTAGCCGGAGAAGACTGATTTCCTTCATCCTCAGTTTCAATGTGAGCGCTTGTAACAATAAACTTGATCTCAGCGACATCCATTTCGATTGTGGAAAGACTCTGATTCATGTGGGAGGTCAATTAAACAAGAGAGTTCCGTTTTGAGAGCTTGTTCACTTGAAAATCGTTGAATTCTACAAGTAACTATCTAGTTGAGGTTGCTCCTCTGAACAGTTGCTCGAGTGGAAAGAACTTGTTGAATAGCAGAGCACAGTTTAGTATGAGCTGATGATGGATGATCACACTCTACTTCATGAGCATTATGGGTACAAAATAGTGATATTCGAACATGATCAGGAGGTGAATTACCTCGACCATGATATGTGGCAGCGTCATCATTGTGTTGAGGTGGAGGAATGTCACACACCAAAAACAAGAACGGTGGAAACGTTTTGGAGCGGAGGACATCATGTAAGTATCACAATAATGCAAAGTAGTAAACAAGCAACAACATCATCCATTGCATTAATAGTATAATTTTAATTACAAGTGTGTTCTTTCATAGTATAAAACAACATAATGAATACTCAAAATAAAAGATGAGTCTTGACTGCTCCGTCTTCACAACACCTAGTCGTCGTACCCGTCTATTTGTGACCAGAGAATACAAGTTATTTGAAAGCGAGTATCAGCAATAAAGCTGGTGAATTCATAAGTATTTATGTGTCTTTGATTTGTAAAACTGTAAAGAAAGACTTGCAATTGTTTGAAGAGTTGTATCAATGAACATGTTTGTAAGTAATTGTAAACGTTTGAAAACCCTAGAAAATCCCATATTTCCTACTAGTATAAAAAGTAGTCTTCTATCAAGACCTGGCTGTTTTGAAAGTAGCATTCTACCAAGACCCGACTGTTTTGAAAGTATGCATCACTGTAAATGTGACAGTTTTTCCTTTGTATAACTATTATTATTATAAAACTATCGTCTACCTCATCGTTTTTGTCCATGTGTCACAATATAAAGGTAATAAGGAAAATAGTCTATCAAATATATTCTACCTCGTCGTTCATGTGAATGTGTCACAAAGTAAAGGTAAGAAGGAAAATAATATAATAACTAAAATTGTATCCTTTTGTACTAGGATATTCATGGCGTGGTAACTCGCCGAACAGTACAACCGTAGACACCCGTCGATGAGCATTTTCCCTACTGTAGCTAACAACCTTGGAAGTGGAATGGTAAGTCCCAAAACGTATGTAATAGATTATATGTAATAGTATCTATGTAAACGTATATATGTAAATGTATCTATGTAAACGTATCTATGTAAATGTATCTATGTAAACGTATCTCCTGTAATTGTATGTCTCGTATTTGTATGTAATCGTATCTCTTCATATAGTATGTAATGTATTAGTATAGACTCATGAATGAACTGACTCTTGTGTGATTCATTGTACTTGCAATAATAAGTAGTATCTCCTAACTATACCTATTATAGTTACTAGTAATGTACGTGTATAACCGAAGTATGCCTTTGCTACCCAAAGGTACTGAGCTGACTAATGGAACTTTTATGTCTATATATGTATACATGATATATAACTAATATTTAGACAACATTCGGATGAAAAACTGATGCCCTAAGGCCACATCCCAACGAGGAAAAGGAAATAAAGCGAGCTAACCGTCCTAAGTCCTTTAAACATTACTTATATAACTATACATATATAGGCATGCATTTGACAATATAAAAGTATAAAAGAAGTTTTGTAAAACCTTTGAAAAGTTTAATAACTAAGAAATGATGACTTGATGTCAGTTTGTAAACGATTTGAAAGCAGTTTGTTTGATAATAACAGTTTTAAGCATAAGAAAACCTTTGTTTGAAACACAATTGTAACAAAGTTTGAAAGGAAACATACAGTATGTAAGACGGTTTGATAAAGAGTTTTAATGTGTAGAAACGTTTAAGAAAATCATTTGAAGTAATATGTTTGGTAAAACAGCTAAAAGTGTAGTAAATCCATTTGTATGCTAGTTATTAATCACATGTGATTGATGTACTAACTAGCATGATTCAACTTGTATTCCCCCCCCCCATAAAAGCATTTATAAACATTTAGAAACATTTAAAGGTTAATTAAGGGGTATGAAATCACCTGCAGTGAGTGGATCGTATGGAAGTGTCGGACAAGTGCTTGGTGTTAAGTGAAGACTTAAACACACACAATGATCCTAATAACATATAAAGACATATGTATACATACAATTAGTGATTGTAACACTAATTAAATAGGTATAAACATCCTAATGTGAGGAAAACACTTTAATCAAAGTGCTAGGAGGCCATTGGGTTGCAACAAAGGATTACAAGGCATCGTATTTGAGTTTATGGTCCATGGACCATACTTATTGGAGTTTACGGCCCAGGAGAGTTTACTCCTGACCTTAAACTCTCTAATGGGGCTCTATTTGAGGCTTAAAGGTAAGGAGTCTTAAGTGGTTAAGTGTTCCAAGGCTTAAACAAGAGGCTAGGTGAGTTTAAGGTCCAAGAATGACCTTAACTTGAGTTTACGGCCTGGGGACCACTTCCCCATGAGTTTACGGCCGTAAACTCATGGTGTGAAATACCAATTCGCTTTTTGAATTCCCTAGTTCAATGGTGGTTGGTTCAATGCTAAGCTCTAGTCAATTGGAAGGGGGAAAGGGCATCATTGCACCCTTATAGGGAGTTTACGGACTTAGGAGATCCTTGGCCGTAAACTCTCATTCAACCATTGATCCTTGATGATTATAAGCTCTAAACATGTTAAACCTAGTGTACGAGTTAGAACAAGAGTACTTACGATCTAGGAGCTTGAATGGTCGGTTTTGGCCAAGAACACTAGTGTGTGTTCTTGGTGTTCTTGGTGAAACTTGAAGATCTACAAAATGGAATGATTTCACGGATGAAACCATGTAAGATCACTAGTTCATGTAAGATATCAACTAATTAGGACAAGAAGCTTACGAGTTTTGAAGATCAGGGACGAAGATCGGGATGGTACTTGAGAGGATTTCAGCCAACGAAGTGAAAGATTGGAACAAATGGCCAAAATATCAACATATAGGAGGACTTTACGGCCCACATGGAGTTTATGGTCGTAAACTCCCATGTGGTGGCCGTGAACTCCTTGTTAAGGTTATCTAGACTTGTTCTTTGTACTATAGATCCAGTAGATAAACTCCGACACTTATCCCTTAAGTGTACAAGGCTCAGAACGCTTAAATAAACTCCAAATTGTGCTAAATGATAGCAGGAATGAGTTTGACTTTCAATGAAGTGTTAGACTGAACAGGATGGAAAATTTCGGGTTTTCACATCATCCCTCTGGTAGAGGGAATTTCGTCTCGAAATTAGAATTTAGGTAAAGGAGTAGATGTGAATAATCGAGTCAAGAGGTGGGGATACTTACTAATCGATTGAATCCTCGCGCTCCCAAGAGAATTCAGGTCCTCGGTTGGCATTCCATTGAACCTTCATCAATGGTAAGCGAGTTTGCTTCGTTCACTTGAACTCTCGGTCCATGGTCACTATGGTTCTTCCACGAAGGTGAGGCTCTTGTTGAACTCGATCTCGTCGAGTGGGATTACAAGAGTCCTGACGGAAAGGTACTTTTTCAAGTTCGAGACGTGGATGGTAAAATGTACGTTACTGAGTTTGCGAGTAAGTTGAATTTGTGAGTTACAGGGCTGATTCTGGCAAGAATCTCGGAGGTCCTAACTATCTTGGATTTAGCTTTTCATGTTTTTTGAAGCGTATCAAGCCTTCCCAGGTGAGATTTCCCAAAAGAGTATGGTCTCTCACTTGGGATTCCAAAGGTTTCTTTCTCTTGCTTCTCTTCCCAGTCAAGGGTCACTCCCTTCTGGGTCAAAGTCGTAAGAGGTTCCGTAATTCGTGAGGAGTTCTAAATGAACTATGACAGTAGGTCAGCGAGACCTAGAATTTGGCGAATTCCTGTCGGCGTCTTCGGTGTTGACAAATTCTCAACGGTTTTGATTTTGGAAGGGTCCTTTAGAATTCCCACATCACTAAAAATGTGCCTTAGGAATTCGACTCTTCAATTCAAAAACTCGTATTTAGAGAACTTCGCGTAAAGCTTCTCTGATCGTAATGTTTCCATGGTTTGTTTTAGATGCTCTTTATGATTACCTTCTTACTACGAGAGTAGATAAGTAGTTCATTTACAAGGAAAATGACGAACTGATCCAAGTAAGAATGGTGTACCTTATTCATTAAGATCATGAATACTACGGGCGCTTTGGTCTTACCCGAGGGGTATCACTACAGACTCGTAGCATCTGCATCAAGTTTGGAAGATTGTCCTCGAGAAATCCTTCTCTAACACTCGCAACTGGTGATACTCGGATCTCAGGTTCATTTCTGAAAAGTAATTTGTTCCTTGCGGTTGGTCCACCAATTCTTCTATGCGAGGCAGAGGGTAATGATTTCTAATGGAAATCTTGTCGAGATCTCTGTTAGTCGATGCTCCTATGAAACAATCCGTCTACCTTCTTGAAGAATAATACCGGAGCTCTCCAGGGCGAGGAGCTTGGTCTTTCAATTCCATTGCTGAGTAGTTCGTTAAGTTTGACCTGGCAGTTCTTGCATCTCCGTAGGTGTTAGACTGAAGGGCGATCTGGTTAGAGGAGTCGTATTGGGTTCTAAGTTTGTTCGCATGGCGATGTGATTACTTGTAGTCTTGGGCAGTCTCCGTCCTGAAGTTCACATTAGAATTCGTACATGGTTCATCAATCACAATCTCGTGTATACGAGCCGTCTATAATTAAGATTGAAAAGGTAGTCGAATAAATGATTCTTCTTTAAGCTCACATCCCAACGAGGAAAAGAAGTTAAAGTGGAATCATCAATTCTAAACTTGTAGAACCTTGATTATATACCACCCCTGTGTATACATTCTTTAGCAATAAATTAACCGTACGAGTCTTTGGATTGAACTTGACGTACTGTACGAGTGGTACTTCGGGGAGGTTTGCTGTGGTTTCTTCGAAAAGGATAAAAAACATGAGGTACTCTATGCATGAGTACTTCGAAGTTCTGGAATGATGGTTTCGCTAGCAAGGCAATTTCAGAGAAAGAGATTTACGCATGGAACTGGTATTGTGAGGATTGAATTGACTCAAGTCGTATGATAATTTCGGACTCACTTGGAAATAAAGGCATTAGACTTGATTATAAAGGCGTTACAGACAAAACACAAGAGTGCAACTTTTAACAGAGTTACAATACTTTAGATTAACTACAAGACTATTGCTGCGAACAAGGTATACTACAAAAGATAAGTATACGCAGCACGAGGGTCCCTTAACTGACGGGATCTCACAAAAGATAAGACTCGAGTTGCACTAGTTTTAAACAGTTTAAGAGATTGTGACAACCGTCAATTTCCGATCAATTCAAAGTCAACTAAAGTCAACAAGTCAAACCAGTAAACTCAATTAACCCTTGTGTACTAGGGTTTATGCTGTGTTATTTTCGTACAAATCGTTATTCTAATGAGAAATCATAAATTGAAAAGTTTGTATATCTAGATTTCATTAACCTAAAACTGTGGTAAATATCGAACCAAACCGATAAAACAATGTTGCATACTCATTGGGAGTGTGTAAGATCCTTAAACATGGCTTAGTGGGGCTTACGGACCTTGCTTTGCGAAGCCGGACACTCACAAATGTCACACACGAAACCTCTCTCAATCGTTTTCACTCTATCTCTCTTTATCGAGAATCTCTCCCAAATCTCTCCAAGAATGAGGAATCTCTCCAAAATCTCTCTCTATATGAGAAATCTCTCCAAGTATGTGAAATCTCTCCTAAATCTCTCCATGTATGTCAAATCTCTCCCAAATCTCTCCAAGAATGAGGAATCTCTCCTAAATTTCTCTCCATATGAGAAACCTCTCCAAGTATGTCAAATCTCTCCCAGAATGAGGAATCTCTCCCAAATCTCTCTCCAAGTATGTGAAATCTCTCCCAAATCTCTCTACGTATGTCAAATCTCTCCCAAATCTCTCTTTGTATGAGAAATCTCTCCCAAATCTCTCTCAAAAGTTCCTTAAACTTTTTGTAGTCTTTCAGGCCATCCCGACCCTTAACCAGGTCAAAAACCGCTTAAAACGGGGCAAAAACGGATAAAAAAGACTTAAGGACCCGAAACCCCTCTTAAGGACCCGAAACCCCTCTTAGGAACCGAACTTGTCAGAATCGAAGGTGTCAGAAGCGAAGGCATCAGAAGTGAACTTGTCAGAAGCGAACTTGTCAGAAGCGAAGGTGTCAGAAGCAAAGGCATCAGAAGCGCAGGCATCAGAAGCGAAGGCATCTATCTCGGACCGAACCCTCTCAAGAACCGAAGGTCCTTTCGGACCGAACCTCGGCCTAGGACCGAGAGGCCTCATAGGAAGCTCTTTTTCACCCGGTTTTCGACTAGTTTTGCGTTTTAGGCCCGTTTTTAATTGTTTTAACGCGGTATTTTCATCCAAAACTTTACTTTAACATATAAGGTCCCATATTTATTAATTAATCACGTTTTTGGGGATAAATCGTATCCAAGAAGAGTGGGTGAAGTACAAGAGGTAGAGTGTTGACTTTTCTTTAGTTTATGACACAAGCAACCACCCACACTCACTCCATGACCAGCCACACTCCTTCTATCATACCTAGGTCATGTCAAAGTACTTTGTCATGATTTCCAGCCATTTCCCACGTTCTTAGAGATGGAACCTCCATCCTCTCTCCTCACACTTCATTCATTCTCTTATTTTCCACCAAAAGATCAAACACTTTTCTCTCAAACTTTTTCTCTCTATTTCGAGACTCCAAGACTGATCATCAAGCTTTATTATACTCTTGGTAAGTATAATTCATCCTCCTTGTGATTATTACACTTCATTCTACTCCAATCATTGATTGCTTACACAAACTCCATCACTTTGACGTTAGATTCTCGAAAATCTTCAAGGCATCTTCAAGTGTTATTGAGTTGAACACTTCCTTTCTCCAACATTCATCTACTAAAATCACATAAGGTGAGTTCATACCCCTATATTTTCATGTTTTCTTAAGTTTTTAGGGGGGGGGGGGGGGGAATACAAGTGAAAACACCAAGAACATAACTAAACTTTTCTAACAGCCTTCATCAGAAAAGTTGGACTCCATTCACGGACTGTTTTAGACAACCTAAACATTTTAGTTTTCAAAACTGTTTTAGATGCAAGTAGTTCCAGTTCATAGATTTAAAATGACTACTTGCACATCTCCATACGATTTTTCTACAATTTATGGTGATTTTTACAAAACTGCCTATCATTTCAAACATCAATCAGGACCAGTCTGTGATTATTGACTTTTTCACACAAGTTAGAGGTCATTAAATGTAGATGTATGTTGTAAAAGTCGAATAGTGTGTATTGTAATGATTCGCATTTGTATGTTATTTTACTAAGTCAATTTCGTATACGAAGTGTCAATGTATAGACTTAGTATATTTTTTGTATGTTCCCTATAAATAGGGACTTAGGCTTGAAGTAGAGACACAATGTCGAAACACAAATGCTGTCTTCAGCTTATTCTGTAATCAGTCTTAATGAAAATGAGATCTGATTAATATTTACTCCGTATGTTCATCATCTTTCATCATTCAAATCTATCGTTTCTTTTCCTAATTCTCGTTAACAATTCTCTTCAATTGGTATCAAAGCGGGTTTCAAACTGCTTAGATCTGATTTTCGTATAAGAATTATTTGCTTTTTGAGTTGAAAAATTAACTCAAAATTTTCCGCGCATTTTTGGTTTTGAAAATCACTTTTGATCTTCAGATTTGAATCGATTCTATATTTGAATTGTTAAGTCGAGTAATCGATTAGTGATTTTTGATCAATTCATTTGATCGAATTCTGAAATTCATCAAGTTTTCAAGTTTTCAGATATTTTCTGTGTTCATCAATGGCGAATTTCAATATGAATACAATGACTTCTTTCTCTCACTTGCTTGGTTCCTCAACCAAAATTCCGATGTTGATTCCAGAATACTATGATCAGTGGGTTGATAGAATGGAAGATTACTTAAATGGAATTGATGAAGAACTTTGGAATTGTATCGATGGAACAGTACAAACTCCTGCTAATGTTCAACAACTTGGATCATCCACTGCATCTCCTGATGTTGAAGAACAACGAAAACGACTGAAGAATAATGAAAAGAGGTGCATGAGGGAACTAAGAGGTGCTCTACCTCCTGTAGTTTACAATTACATTCGTAGTTGTAAAACGGCCAAAGACATCTGGAATACTTTAAAAGAAAAGTATCAAGGTAGCGAAAAGACGAAGATCAATTCTGTGAAGCAATGTCTGGTTGAACTGAAGGAATTCAGACAAGAGGATGCAGAAACTCTCGAAAGTTACTATGATCGTCTGAATGAGCTGATGTTTCGATGCAATAGGTATGGTATCACTAGATCTATCATGTAATTCAATTTAACTTTCATTATGGGTCTTCGCAAGGAATGGCGAAGTGTGAGCATGATGATTAAGAATCAACAAAGTTTTGATACAACAAAATTGAATGATCTCTACAATCAACTGAAAACACATGAATGTGAGGTCTCAGAAATGTATGAAGAATCAAAACTAGCGATTGGTGGTCCTTTGGCTCTTGTTTCAAAGGTATCAGAAAATGATGAAAAAGATGGTTCAGATGAAGAAGGATTTTTAATGAACTCTGATGATGAAGCTGTTGCATTCTATTCAAACAACAGAGTTAAAAAGTTTTTCAAAAAGCCTTTTAATCCAAAAGGAAAGATTAATGATGCGAAAAATGTTGTCACAAGGACTGGAGGGGATGAGAGGAAGAAAATGGAGAAAATTGATGAAAAACAGAAAAATGCGAATGAAGAGAAAAAGTTGAAAGGTGATTCAGGAATTTATTGTCATTATTGCAATGGTGCGAATCATTTCGCAGCTGACTGCATGTTGCGAAAGAAAGAAGAGAAGAAAGAAAAAGTCAAAGATGAAGCATACTACTCCGAGAAGATTGAAGAATTACGTGCTAAGACCAAGGGAGTGTCATTAGTTGCTAAGGGAGAAACTGATGAAGAAGAAAGTGGAACTTATCAGATCTGGTCTTCTGGATCTGATGATGAGGAAATGAGGCATCCCACACATGGAGCAATGTTCGCAAGTTTTGAGGATTGCGAAGAGAACATTTCAGGAAGATGTTTTGTGTCTAAATCCACTGACAAATCACCCATGACAACCAAGGTACGTGCAATTCTTGAATCTTTTAATATTCCTTTATCTGCATATGATGCTGAAATTGTTTCATTTGATGATACTGTGGCTTATTTTGATTCTGTTATTGTGTCTGCTAGTAATGAAGCTAAGAAATTAAATGTGCAACTTAGTGAGACACGAAGAGAATTAGAAATAAAGAAGAGCAGAGTTGAGAAATTGGAATTGCAAGTCAAAAATATAGATTGTGATAGGAATAATCTTACTAATGATGTTAGGTTATTACTAGCACAAAGAAACATATATTGTAATTCTACAAAACGACTATATGCAAAATTAACAGCTTTACATCATTCTTCTGATATTAGCAAAGAACAACATAGGAAACTTTTACCTTTTCTTGAGTATGAACGTGAAAAAGTTGATGTTGTTTCTTATGATTGCGAAAGCACAATTGCTCAATTTGACAAAATACCTGATGATAGATATTCTTATGGTATTGTCAAAATTGATGAATTTCTGAATGCTGATGAGTTGGTTAACATTGTCAATGAAAGTTTGACAAAGAGTGAACAAGTAAAAATCATAAAGAAAACTGAAAATTCAACTCTTGACTCACAATTGAATTATGCTGATATTGACGAAAATTCTGATAATGTAAGTGAAATCAGTGAGATAGAAGAGGAAGAAGAGGTTGATTGTTCTCAATTGTCAATCATTAATATCACATCTAAGATCAAAGGTAAAGAAATAATAGTTGATTCAATAGTAGAGGATGAAATTGATAAACCTTCTACTTCGCAACATTGTAAGTTTGATAATGTGGAAGTTGAAAGCTGGAAATCTGATGACACAGATGTAAATAAAGAAGAAAAGAAAGTTTTAAATGAAACACCTCAAAGGGTTGTAGTTGATCAAGTGTTTGAAAATACAACAGAATTTGACAAAATTTTAAATGATAAAGGCGCACATTATTTGGAAACCAACACTGTGGTATATCCAAATTTTGTATGTACTGATAAAATCATTTTTCCAAATCAAGTTTTTGTCACTACTGGAAATGCTGAGAAAGTTCATCCTGATTTCAATAAAATGATTGAAAAAGATAATCAAAAGTCCACGACTGAAGGTTTTTTCGCAAATCAAAACACAGAAGAAAACAATTTAACCCAAAATCCTTATGTGTTTCAAAAACAAAAATCAACACAAAAATGGGTGGTTAAAGGTGAAAAATCAAACAAAATTTTTGAAAAAGTTGAAAACCCAAAGGTTGAAGTGAAACTAAATTCTCATGAATTCAAATTGATGGTTGGAAACTATTCAACAGAAAATAATGTTTCAAAAAGAAAAGCAAGAAAAGCAATATTCTGGCAAGTTGTGTCTAATGAAAAATCAAGAGATGAAAAAGAAAAAATTTCAAAAACATCATCAAGTTTTCATAAACAAATAAACTCTGTTGACAAGGTTCCATATATTCGCAAATATGACAACAATCGAAAATTTGAGAATTCGCAAAAATTTGCAAATAATCAAAAATTTCAAAATGTTGGCAAATTCACGAATGCTTCATCAAGTTTGAAGAACTCAACTCAAGCCAAAATGAAATTTTCACCAAAACAACCAAATTTTCCAAATCCTTCAATATCAAAACCAACCAAAGTTTCATACACAAAAGGAAAATCTGATGTAAGTACAATTAATCATTGGTTTGAAGGGAAAGGAAAGAAATATCAAAGTGGGAAGTTTTCAGAAGAACAAATCAAAAGTGCATTTGATAAGTTCACAAATAATTCTTCAATTGCTAGTGCATCATCTCATAATTCGCAAGTTCCATTTCAAAAATGGAAACCAGTTATCAAAAATGCGAATGTTGTGAAGGATTAGATTACAATTAATGGAAATCCAAAATTATTGAATGACTATATTTCAAAATCTAGAACTGATGATGTTGATATAATGGATTCTGTTACAAACAAAGTGAAAACATGGTTTTTAAATTCCAAAAATTTGTTTCATTCTACTAATGGTGAACCCAAAATGTCTTGGGTTCCTAAATTTTTCCAATAAATGCAGATGATATGTGACGAGCAATATGATATGAAATGGTACATTGATAGTGGTTGCTCTCGTCGTATGACTGGAAGAAAGGAAAATTTGCGAGATTACAGAAGTTTGGAAAATGCTGGAGTAGTCAAATTTGGAAATAATCACAAGTGTCAAGTGAAAGGATATGGGAAAGTCACAAATGGAAACTTCACAGTAAACAGAGTGGCCTATGTTGAAGGACTTCAACATAATTTGATAAGTGTGTCACAACTTGTTGTAGGTACTAGAAATCAAGTGGTATTTAATGAAGAAGGAAGTATCATTTCAAATGCAAAGACGAATGAAATACTTCTAAAATCCAAAAGACATGATGATATGTTTACACTGGACATCAAACCGATTGTGGGAAAACCAGCTGTGTGTTTATTATCAAAAGCATCCAATGATCTTAGCTGGCTTTGGCATAGAAGATTGTCACATTTGAACTTTCGAAATATAAATAAACTTGTAACTGAAGATTTAGTTCGTGGGTTACCAGTACTAAAATTTGACAATGATTCTTTGTGTGCAGCTTGCGAACAAGGAAAAAAACATCGAAAGGGTCATCCGATTGTGATAGATCCAAAAATAGTTGATCCATTGGAACTTCTTCATATTGATCTATGTGGACCATCAACTGTTGCAGCAATAAACAAAAAGCGGTATATTTTAGTTGTTGTAGATGATTTCTCTAGATTCACGTGAGTATTTTTTTCTCAGGTTGAAATCTGACGTTGCTCAGACGATGATTGATTTTATCAAAAAGATTGAAATTAGTCTGAAGAAGAATGTACGAAAAATAAAAAGTGATAATGGTTCTGAGTTTAAAAATCAAACTCTTGACATTTTTCTCACAAGCAAAGGCATTTCGCATAATTTTTCATCACCATATACGCCACAACAAAATGGTGTCGTTGAAAGAAGAAATCGATCTCTATGCAAAGCTGCCAGAACCATGTTAACATATGCGAATCTACCTCAATATCTTTGGGCAGAAGCTGTGTCAACAGCATGTTTTACTCAGAATCGATCATACATTCATCGAAGATTTAATGTTACTCCATATGAAATCATAAATAATCGGAAACCTAATGTAAAATTCTTTCATGTTTTTGGTTGCAGGTGCTTTATCATGAACCTCAAAGATAATTTGTCCAAATTTCAAGCTAAAGCTGATGAAGGCATTTTCTTAGGATATTCGCAGAATTCAGTTGCATACAGAGTGCTAAATAAACGAACAAGAAAAATTGAAGAAACTTTCAATTTAACATTTAATGATTACAATCTTAAACAAATTGATAGTAAATTCAATAATAAACCAATACTTGTGGATTCAAATACTCAAATTGATAATTCTGAAATCAATGATTTTGATTATGATTTAATTTTTGGAATTCCTGACAGGGCAATTGATGCATAAAATAATGCTCCTGATAATCAAACATCAGAATCCTCAAAACATACTAATGAATCAACGATAACTTGTGAAAGCACAACAGAAGTTAGTAGGGAACAAGAACATCAAGTTGAGGGGGAGCCTTCGCAGAATCAACAAAAACATCAAGTTGAGGGGGAGCCTTTGCAAAATCAACAAGAACATCAAATTGAGGGGGAGCATTCGCAAAATCAACAAGAATATCATTTTGAGGGAGAATATCAAGATACAGATCATGTTGAGGGGGAGCATGATGAAACAGAGACAATTAATCTTAATACACATGAAGAATTTTATGAAGTTAATGATAACTTTTCGGTTGCAGGATCTGAAAATGAAGATATGTATGAAGATGCACCATTAGAATTTGATCCAAATTTTCCACCACTCGAGAAATGGACAAGAAATCATCCAAAAGAACAGGTAATTGGTAATCCACAAGAAGGTGTGTTGACTAGAGCTCAAATTCGTGCGAAAAATGAGGTATTGAATGCAAACCAAGAACTTTGTATGTTTAATGTTTTTATTTCGAAAATAGGGCCCAAAACTGTAAAGAATGCTATGGAACACTCAGATTGGGTTGTTGCTATGCAATCTGAATTGGCAGAATTTAAACAAAACAAGGTTTGGAGATTAGTTTCTAAACCTTCTGATGTTTCAATTGTTGGATTAAAATGGATTTTTAAAAACAAAACCGACAAAGATGGCAATATTATTCGAAATAAAGCAAGGCTAGTGGTTAAAGGTTATTCGCAACAAGAAGGTATTGACTATGAAGAAACATTTGCACCTGTTGCAAGACTTGAAGCAGTTCGCATATTTTTAGCCTATGCAGCTCACAAAGACTTTGATGTTTATCAAATGGATGTTAAATGTGCATTCTTAAATGGAAAACTCGAAGAAACAGTGTATGTTGAACAACCACCAGGATTTGTAAACAATGAGCATCCTGATCATGTGTATGTCCTTGACAAAGTTGTATATGGGTTAAAACAAGCACCAAGGGCCTGGTACGCGACACTTACAAATTTCTTGAAACAATCTAAATTTAAACAAGGATCAGTTGACCCCACATTATTTCGTAAGAAAGTTGGGTGTCATCTAATGCTTGTTCAAATTTATGTTGATGATATTATCTTTGGTTCAACTGATCCAGCATTGTCAATTGAATTTGAAAATCTAATGAAAAGTCAGTTTGAAATGAGCATGATGGGAAAAATTAATAATTTTCTTGGTTTAAATATAAGACAGAACAGGGAAGGAATCTTAATCAATCAAGAAAAATATACGAAGAACTTGCTTGAAAAGTTTGGAATGCTAAATAGCACAAAGCTCAGAGTACCTATGGCAGTAGGAACAAGACTAACTCCTTCGTTAGATGCTCCTGCTGTTGATCTAACACTGTATCGTAGCATGATAGGGTCTTTATTGTACTTAACTGCAAGTAGACCTGATATTATGTTTTCGGTTTGTTGTTGTGCTAGATATCAAGCTAATCCAAGAGAACCTCATTTGACTGCAGTGAAAAATATTTTTCGCTATCTAAAGGGAACCGTTTCTTTAGGACTTTGGTATCCTGCGAAAACAGGATTTTTCATTCAAGCTTTTTCAGATTCCGATCTAGGAGGGTGTACTTTGGATAGAAAAAGTACGACTGGTGGATGTCAACTATTGGATGGAAAGTTAGTGAGCTAGCAATCAAAGAAACAGACTTGTGTGGCTATATCAACTGCTGAGGCAGAATACATATTTGCGGCTGCTTGCACTTCGCAAATTATTTGGATTCAGAGTCAACTTCGTGATTATGCAATAAACATGAAAAAGATTCCTTTGTATTGTGATTCACAAAGTGCAATTCGCATTTGTCACAATCCAGTGCAACATTCAAAGACAAAACACATTGCTCTTCGATATCATTTTATTAAAGATCATGTGGAAAATGGGAATATTGAAATTCATTTTGTCAAAACAACTGAACAACTTGCTGATATTTTTACAAAACCTCTTGATGAAAAATCATTTGTTCGAATTTTAGCAGGTTTGGGGATGATTAATGCGAATTCAATTTCACCAACACAAGAATAAAAGTTTTGTTCAGCAGATAAGCGTCAACATCATTCAGAGGTTACTGTTCATTCAGAGGCTTCGCATGGCTTCGCAACCACATATTTTCGCATTTGAGCTCATAATCACTATGGTAAGGTTTACACATAATTTTGTTCTTTTTGAAAAATTAAAAATACAAAAAGATTTTATTTTGTTTGTTCTTTAATTTTGAAAAATCAGAAATACAAAAAGATTTTATTTTGTTTGTTCTTTAATTTTGAAAAATCAAAAATACAAAAAGATTGTTTGTTCTTTAATTTTGAAAAATTAAAAATACAAAAAGATTTTATTTTGTTTGTTCTTTAAGTTTGAAAAATTCAAAAATCACAAAAATATTTTTTGTTTTCTTTGTTCTTTAAACTGTGTGTGTTGAGAATCTAATACAGGGCTACAATGTGAAAAGGTCATACATATATGTTTCTGTAGGAAGGTATTAAATTTCTTTTACAAACTAGTTAGGATGTCCCTAGAAGCATGCTGCTGTATGTAGACCAAAAGCCTCAACATGACTCTATGTGTGACAAGAAAGCCTTAATGAAATTATCTCAAGAAAATTTCTTCCCAAAAAGGCTTATATTCGCATAAGTCAAAACGAGCTACCTTACTCTTCTCAAATGAGTTAAGAGTTTTCTGTATTGGTCATTATAACAGAGGTACACTTCGATTCTTAACCAATCTTTTTAAACCAAACAGTTCTTACACTCCAAATTTTTTTAAAGAGATTTGTCCTTGAGGTCTTTGATCAAACCAATCAAAACCTAGACAAATCACAACTCTGTGTTTAAGATCTAACATCATGAGTCCGTGATGAAAGTGAAACCCAAAAATCATACATCTTAAGGAATTGACGGGGAACTTTGTTCCAGATTTTTACGAAACCTTTGTTTCAGTATCAAAAATTTCGAAACTTCAAATCATATTCATTTCGCATGTGTGGTCTTGATCAAATATTTACAACCAAGAATATTTGTTACCCAACAAGATCCAAAACAAATTTTCTTTTGAATATGATTTCCGTGTAAGTTTCATTCACAAATTGTTGTCATGATAAATATTTTCACAAGCCAACTTGTCACTGACTACACTGGTCAAACAAGTAATTTCATTTACAATTCCTCACCTTATGTTAAGGCTGATATGTAATGAAATTTCAAACCAACCCAAAATGCCTTTTAAAAGAAGCCCTTTGATACTTCTTTACAAGTATTCGATTGTAATTCACGGGAAACTACACAAGCAGTTGATTATCTCTCTTGATGATTAACGAAGCAACCTTTGCCTAGGGTTTTACTACATTCATGTCAAATTAATTTTTTTTGACATCACAACATTCCAAATTGTCACAACTGGAAATTTTGTGTCATGTAATCCATACACTCAAGTCAATGTGAATCAAAAACTTAAGGACATGATTGACACCTATGATTATGACTTCAAAAACTTCAATCAAATACATTATACAAGTACTACAAATAGTCATCAAACAATTGGAAACCCTAGAAGTTCTTGTTTAGGTACACCTTGGACTAGAACTTCCTTATTGGATCCAAATGGACCAATAAGCTTCCAATTTGACTATCAAGGGCTCAGAACCCTAATTGGGCTCTAAATGGACCCACACTAATTTATTTCAACATTTTGGGCCATGTTGGGCCTAGAATGAAATGAATTGAAAGCTTTGATCCATGAATACCCTAAACTAGTTCAACAAAAATGGAAAAATCATACTATATTCTTTTATGAGAAAATTCACCCAAATTAACTCTAATATTGGGCTTAGGGGCAAAGGCCCAAATTCTTCCTTTTCCCTTTCAAATTCTCGGCCCAAGGCCCAAATCCAAGGAAGAGTTGACTTTCAAGTGACACCTCATAATTAACCAAAGGACTTCCATGCAAAATATCTCACATACCTCCATGCACATCACCTTAAAATCACTTCTCTTCTCTCCTCTCTCTCACTCTCGGCCGAAACACACACACACACCTTCACAAATCTCTCACAAATTCTCTCTAGATCACTCAAGAACATCCCTCCCTCTCCACTCAAAAATCTCGAGTTTTAGGAAGCATTAAAGAGGAAATTTCCACAAAATTCTTCATCTAAGGTAAGATTATGCTTGGATCTATGAATTAAATTCTTTGTTTTATCAAAATCCTTTCCTAATCTATGCAAAAATCGTGATCTTGCATCCTAGAACCATCTCAAACTCGAGATCTTCATCAAAGGGTGCTAAGGCCAAAAATCACTTCATCTTTCTTCCATCTTTTCCTCAAAAACCGAAAGCTTCAAACAAGGTGAGCTTCATACCCCCTATTTTCTGTTTTTATGAGTTTTGTGGGGGGGGGGGGGGGGAATACAAGTGAAAGTATAGATCTATATGTGTTTTGTATGCCTTGTATGATTTCCATGCTTACATGTATGCTTTTGTGTGCTAAAATGTTGGATCTAGCCATAAAACCCCTCAAAACCGAGATATATCTTATGTTAAATGATTTTTGCATCAAATATGTTTCTACATACAAAGTGTTTCAAGAAAAATGGCTAAGTAGTTTAGTAACAATTTTCTTTGGGCTAAAAACACAAATTTTGGGCCTAAAATGTGAAAAATACAAAATTAAGGGCCCAAATTGACATATCACGAATTCTGATGGATGAGGTGTGCCAAAACAGTTTCAATAAAACAAATTCTGGAAATTTACTCATTTAGAGGATTAAAAACATAAATTTCAAGCTTAATGGGCTAAAAATGACATTTTCGGCCCAAGGAGGCCCATTATGCGAGATTTTCTGTTTTAGAGGGCCAAAACTATATTTTTCTGTAAAACAGTGGACTATAAGTGTTTCAAGTCCTTTTTAAAGGTTTAAAATGCTTTTTAAATTTAAAAAGGACCAAAGTTGCAAAAATTTTACAATTCAAAGTTGCGAAAAAGAAGGGTTATAACCGAGAAAACTACATTTTCAGGGACTTAAATTGTTTTCATTGAAAAATATGTTGAAAAATATTAATTTCAATAATTTTTGGTGTTAAAATGTCAAGAAAATTGATTTAAGGACCAAACCGGAAAGTATTTAACTAAAGGGTTGAAAAAGTAAAGTTTACAAACAATGAGGAGCTGCAAACAGAAAACTTTCAAGGCTAATTCAATACATGCAATTTGATCAAACAATGGCACCGCGACTATCGACGAAATACAATACACTACAATACCAAAATCGTTGTAAAACGAATTGGTTCGGTCTCGAACCAATGAAAATCCGAAACTACTAACATGGCGACACTACGATACATACAAATAACGTTTGGGAACTCAACTTACATACGAGTGTGCACAAACGTCTACGCACCATCTTTGGGCCCCAAAAGTGTAAAATCTTGTTTGTTGGGCCTAGCTAGCCCAATGACCTGATCTTAAGGCCCGAAGACATTTTTTTCTACGAAGTGTTGGGTTTCACCGACTTGGCACAACGTAGAGGGACTTTCAATGGCTTGTATACCACTGGTCCCCAAGGGTCCTTTGGTATTGCTAGTAAAGTCTACATATTTTTGCGAGGCGGGTCGGGGACCCCTCGTACATATTTTATCCCCAACCGGCTAATAGAGTCATCGAGGTCTTCGTGTCCTCTTTCTCTTCGGATGTGGGATGACACGTAGTCAGGGCGGCTGGATAACGTGATTAGTACGGACGACGCCTTCGGGATCGTTAGTATAGCTATAAACTGGGCGTTTGTGTAATGCGGGTTTGTAGTAATTAATCATGCTCAAAAATAATCCAACGTCGCCTGGGAATGAGACTACTATTTTTGTAATGGTTTCAACGCAACCTAATGGAACTCAAAGGATTAGGAAAACATCGGGTTTTCCTAGGTTTCTCAATACATATCGGATTCGAAATGCATACAATTTTAACGAACAATTTTTACAAGTATAGAAACAAACAAGTATACCTATGGATCTTCACATCTTTTTGACTATACTATTTTCAGAAAATATCGGATTTTCTGGTGATTTTTCAAACAATACGAAACATTGGATTTCAAAACACTACTTATGAACTCACCAACATTTCATATGTTGACGTTTTTCAAAATACTTGTATTCTCAGGGAACCAGTGAATCAAAGGAAATCATATTCAGTGATGGCTTGCAGTTTGTTTATGTACGAGTCGAACAATTTATTTTTGGGAATGTAATGTTTAAACAATGTATTTCATGTAAACGCTACTGGTTGTACTATATTAATGCATGGTGACGAATGTTGTTATGTTTCATATATATTCAATGTTATGGTATTCAATTGAGTCACAACAGCCCCCGGACGTTTCCGCCGCCTGGTTCGGGGGTGTGACAGGTTGGTATCAGAGCTTTGTTTATAGTGAACTAGCATGTCGAGCCACACATTGATATGCAACTATAAACCAAAAGAGGGACTAACATAACTCTGAACAAAACAAGTAAATAAAACACACTTGCTTGCATTAGAAATAAGGACCTAACGCCGAATCAAACACAATAATGCTGGCATCTCGGTTAAATCGGGACTGTTCATAGTGATACCGAGGAGTGAATGTAGCCTGATCAACTACGTTCCCTCCAAAGTAAAACTAGCACACGTCTTGATAAGATCGGGACAGCTAGGGAAACCTAAAACTATACCTTTATCACCAGAAAAAGAATGTTCGCTTAGTCTGTACAATAGTTATAGCACATAGAAATAATGTTAGCATATTTACGTACTCGCGCAGACAGCATGGCCGGTTTTCATCACCCTGGAGACCCCTACTTCCCTAATCAGGGAAACAACCGGTGGCTAGAGGAGGAGGAGCCTGAGGAAGAGCCTGAAGAGGAACCTGAAGAAGACCCCAAAGAGGAATCTGACGGGGAACCAGAGGCCGAAGTCTAGGGCGAGCCTGCCGACCCCGAAGAAGACGAAGAAAATTTCGAAGAAGAGCTCGATGACAGCGAAGGGGGTGATTCGGACGCAGAGTCCAAGGTCATCAACCCCCCTTACCCGATCAGGGTGCCTGCTTATCGTGTGGGACCCACTGGACCCACCCCTCCTTGGGGCATTGATCTTTGGAGATGGAGCAGACATCAGGGACAGCGACCCCCGTTTGGCATGTCACGTGAGTTCTTTGACTTGAGGGACGGAGGACCGGCCGACCGAGCCCTACCGGTCATGGTGAGCCGATTACGGGACACCGGCGACCTTGCTCAGGGCACTGCTGATCAAGTACGCCAGTTGTGGACTAGGGTCGAGCGTGCGGAACAGGAGACGCGTGACGTCCTCCGGGAGTTTCACATGAGGCAGGTAAGGTGGGAGTCTCGACTTCAGGACGCAGAACGCTTGGTGACTCGTCTTCAGGGAGCATCCACATCTTCGGCACCACCTCCTGACGCAGCTCATCGCGGTTAGGGATAGACTTATCATAGTAGGTCATTAGGAGCTATGTTATGTACTCCGGCTCTATGTTTAAGTGACTACACTACTCATGGAGCCGTTATGCTGTCGGATTAGTGTCACTCATGTATGCTCTTACGAGCAAATTTTCTTGTATTACATGCGGATAATATTAATGAACTTTTGTGTGTTTTGCTATGATATTATCAGTTGTTATGTGTTGAGACATTATGATTGTATGCTCGATGGTAGTAATGTTTAGGTTCGTATCATACACCTAGTTAGTAGGATCACAACCTCACAGAAACCACGTACACTCAACATCTTTCCGTTTCATGACAGAAAGATGCCTCGCCCAGCTACTCGCGGAAATCCCGAACCAACCCCACCCGAAGTTGACTCCACTGCTTTCCAGGCAGCCGTGTCAGCTGCGGTTACAGCAGCTATGGCACAACTTCACCGAGGGAACAACGGAGGAGGTAACGGGCAAGGATCCGGAAGTTCGAACAACGGGACGAACCAAGGACCCACTAAAACGTGCACCTACAAGGACTTTGCGAACGCTAAACCCCGAACTTTCAACGGTACTGGAGGAGTGATCACTCTGAAGCGATGGATCGAGAAGGTAGAGTCGGTATTCGAGATATGCGAGTGCCCCGAGCAGATGAAGGTGAAGTTCGCGGCCTGTACTTTTGTGGACCAAGCACTCACTTGGTGGAACGGACACGTGGAAGCTATGACGCTACCTGTCGCCAACTCTATCCCCTGGGCAGAAATGAAAGAAATGTTAATGGCTGAGTACTGCCCCCGAGGCGAAATACAAAAGATGGAGCAGGAACTATGGAACCTCACTGTGTAGAATGCGAACATCGATGCCTACATATCGAGATTTAGCGAACTATCTCTGTTGTGCCCGGGTATGATCACATCAGAAGGAAAGAAGATCGAACGATTCATCTGGGGACTGACACCTCCCATTCAGGGGAATGTGATAGCTGCAAACCCCGAAACGTTTGACAGTGCGAAGAGATTGGCAAAGAGGCTATATGATCATAACAACAAGAAGGGCGAGAAACCAGTGGAGACTGAGAAGAAGAAGGAGGGTGATGGTAAGAAAGGATGGAACAACAAGAGAAAGGGGCGTCAGGGCCCCGAGACCTCTAAAAAGCAACAGACAGTGGCAGTTAACGCTGTCACCGCACCGGTTCCAGCCACACCACATGCTCCAGCCTCAGCTGCTTCAAATGCTTCAAGACCCTATTCCGGTAATTCTCCCAAGTGCAATAAGTGCGGTTTCCATCACCATGGAGAATGTAAGGAGTTCCATTGCACCAGTTGCAACCGAAGGGGACACACTGCAAGGTTCTGCAGGACTTATCCTTCTCAGAATCAGAGTCAGGGAAACAATCAGAACAACAACAACAACAACCATCGCAATACCAACAACACCAATACCGGCGGCAACAATGCAGGGCCTAGCCACACCTGTTTTGGGTGTGGAAGGATGGGGCATTTCCACCGAGATTGCCCTAACAACAACTCAGGAAACAGGGGAGCAGGAAGAATGCTGACTATGGGTCAGAGTGATGCAGTTCAGGACCCCGCAGTTGTGACCGGTACATTTCCCCTAAACCACACTTATGCGTGCATCTTATTTGATACCGGAGCGGAGCGAAGTTTCGTAAGCGAGAAGTTTAAACATTTATTAAAACAACAACCCCAGAAGCTAAATGAAACCTATACGGTGGAAATGGCCAATGGGAAAACCGAATCCACTAGGGAAATCTACGTCGGATGTACCCTAACCCTCAACCAACACGTTTTTCGAATAAACCTAATGCCAGTATCAATTAGGAGTTTCGATGTGATTATTGGCATGGATTGGTTAAGCCCCCACCATGCTGAGATTATGTGCCACGAGAAGGCTGTTCGCCTTCGTCTCCCGAATCACGAAACCCTAGTAATTTACGGAGACAAACCTAGCACGAATCTTCGTCTTATCTCGTGTATCAAAGCACAAAAACATATGCGAAAGAACAATCTGGCGTTCTTGGCTCACATAGTGGACAAGACCAAAGAAGAAACTAACATCCAAGATATTCCGGTAGCGTGTGAATTTCCGGACGTGTTTCCTGAAGATCTTCCAGGAGTACCCCCAGAGAGACAGGTTGAGTTCCGAATCGACCTCGTTCCAGGAGCAACTCCTCTCGCTAAATCACCATATTGGTTGGCTCCTACTGAAATGCAGGAACTGTCCAACCAACTCAGTGAGCTTCTGGACAAAGGATTTATCCGACCTAGCTACTCGCCATGGGGAGCTCCGGTGCTCTTTGTCAAAAAGAAGGACGGATCTTTCAGAATGTGCATCGATTACAGAGAGTTAAATAAGCTCACTGTTAAAAACCGCTACCCACTCCCGCGAATCGATGATCTATTCGACCAGCTCCAAGGAGCTAGCTATTTTTCTAAAATAGATTTACGGTCCGGATACCACCAACTCAAAGTCCGAGAAGAGGATATTCCTAAAACCGCCTTCCGAACCCGCTACGGACATTATGAATTCGTCGTAATGCCCTTCGGTCTAACAAATGCACCTGCCGCATTCATGGACCTAATGAATCGAATCTGTCGACCGTTCCTGGACAACTTCGTCATTGTGTTTATCGATGACAGCCTCGTCTATTCTCGAAGCAAAGAGGAGCATGGCCAACATCTCCGACAAGTCCTAGAGACGCTGCGATCGGAAAAGCTTTACGCCAAACTCTCTAAGTGTGAGTTCTGGCTACGGAGCGTGAATTTTCTAGGCCACGTAGTTAGCCAAGATGGAATTCATGTGGATCCCTCTAAGGTCAAAGCTGTGGAAGGATGGGCAACTCTGACTACGCCCACAGAAATTCGTCAGTTCTTAGGCCTAGCAGGCTACTATAGGAGATACATCCAAAACTTCTCTAAGATCGCCAAGCCGCTTACCTTGCTTACGCAAAAGGGCGTGCCATTCAAATGGACAGACCAACAAGAAATTGCGTTTCGAACCTTGAAGCAAGCTCTCTGTAGCGCTCCTGTGCTATCTCTACCCGAAGGAACGGAAGATTTTGTAGTCTACTGTGACGCGTCGAATCAAGGCTTAGGTTGCGTTCTCATGCAACGTGGAAGAGTGATAGCATATGCGTTCCGCCAGCTAAAGACGCACGAAGTAAATTACACGACCCATGACCTAGAACTGGGAGCCGTGGTCTTCGCTCTGAAAATTTGGAGGCACTACCTGTACGGTACAAAGTGCACCATCTTCACGGACCACAAGAGCCTCCAGCACATCTTGAATCAGAAAGAGCTGAACATGAGACAACGAAGATGGGTGGAATTGCTAAACGACTACGAATGCGAGATCAAGTACCATCCAGGCAAGGCCAACGTGGTAGCTGATGCGTTAAGTCGGAAGGAGTACTCTAATCGCCATACGAAAACACACTCGATAACTATTCAGTCTCATCTGGCCACTCAAATTGCATTAGCCCAGGCAGAGGCTATGAAAGCGGAAAATAGAACTAGCGAGGCATTACGCGGGATGGAGAAGAACCTAGAAGCCAAAGAGAATGGGGTACACTACTTCATGAACCGTATTTGGGTCCCAAAAATCGGAGGATTTAGGGAGACCGTTATGAAGGAAGCTCACAAGACACGATACTCCATTCATCCCGGTTCGGACAAGATGTACTTGGACATTAAACAACACTATTGGTGGCCTAACATGAAGGCGGAAATCGCGACCTATGTTAGTAAGTGCCTTACGTGCGCCAAAGTAAAGGTGGAGTACCAGAAACCTTCCGGATTGTTACAGCAACCGGCAATCCCTGAGTGGAAATGGGAGGGGATTTCTATGGATTTCGTGACCAAGCTGCCCAAGACGTCGGACGGACTGGACACCATATGGGTAATAATCGACCGATTGACGAAATCTGCCCACTTCCTGCCAATCAAAGAATCCTACAAGATGGAGAGACTGACGCGATTGTACCTACGAGAAATCGTAAGACTCCATGGAGTGCCAAAATCTATCATCTCGGATAGGGACAGTAGGTTCACATCGCGCTTTTGGCAATCACTCCACAAGGCAATGGGAACTCATCTCGATATGAGTACCGCATATCACCCACAAACGGACGGTCAAAGTGAACGAACCATCCAAACGCTTGAAGACATGCTTCGTGCTTGTGTGATAGACTTTGGAAACTCTTGGGATACCCACCTACCGTTGATCGAATTCTCATATAACAATAGTTACCATTCGAGCATCAAGGTGGCCCCTTTCGAAGCACTGTACGGGTGTAGATGTAGATCGCCGTTATGTTGGGCGGAAGTAGGTGACACCCAACTAGCAAGAACGCATACGTCAGGCAGGGCACTAACAGGACCGGAGATCATTTGCGAAACCACAGAAAAGATCGTTCAGATCAGAGCTCGATTGCAAGCATCGCGTGACAGACAAAAGAGCTACGCCGATAAACGGCGAAAACCCTTAGAATTCCAGGTCGGTGATCGAGTACTATTGAAAGTCTCACCCTGGAAAGGGGTTATACGTTTCGGAAAACGGGGAAAGTTGAACCCACGATACATTGGACCTTTCGACATCGTCGCCCGTATAGGTCCAGTAGCATACAGACTACAACTACCCGCGGAGCTAAACGGTGTACACCCCGTGTTTCATGTCTCTAATCTGAAAAAGTGCCTATCAGATGAAACCCTTGTCATTCCTCTTGACGAAATCGAAATCAATGAGAATCTCCTGTTCGTCGAAGAACCAATCGAGATCATGGACAGGGAGGTGAAGCGTACTAAGCAAAGTCGCATCCCGATCGTGAAGGTGCGGTGGAACGAAAAGCATGGGCCAGAATTCACGTGGGAACGCGAAGATCAAATGAAGCAAAAGTACCCTCACCTATTCTAGCATTCTCAAATCTAGCTTTCAAACAGAATTTCGGGACGAAATTCCCTCTAACGGGGGGATGATGTCACAACTGGAAATTTTGTGTCATGTAATCCATACACTCAAGTCAATGTGAATCAAAAACTTAAGCACATGATTGACACCTATGATTATGACTTCAAAAACTTCAATCAAATACATTATACAAGTACTACAAATAGTCATCAAACAATTGGAAACCCTAGAAGTTCTTGTTTAGGTACACCTTGGGCTAGAACTTCCTTATTGGATCCAAATGGACCAATAAGCTTCCAATTTGACTATCAAGGGCTCAGAACCCTAATTGGGCTCTAATTGGACCCACACTAATTTATTTCAACATTTTGGGCCATGTTGGGCCTAGAATGAAATGAATTGAAAGCTTTGATCCATGAATACCCTAAACTAGTTCAACAAAAATGGAAAATCATACTATATTCTTTTATGAGAAAATTCACCCAAATTAACTCTAATATTGGGCTTAGGGGAAAAGGCCCAAATTCTTCCTTTTCCCTTTCAAATTCTCAGCCCAAGGCCCAAATCCAAGGAAGAGTTGACTTTCAAGTGACACCTCATAATTAACCAAAGGACTTCCATGCAAAATATCTCACATACCTCCATGCACATCACCTCAAAATCACTTCTCTTCTCTCCTCTCTCTCACTCTCGGCCGAAACACACACACACACACCTTCACAAATCTCTCACAAATTCTCTCTAGATCACTCAAGAACATCCCTCCCTCTCCACTCAAAAATCTCGAGTTTTAGGAAGCATTCAAGAGGAAATTTCCACAAAATTCTTCATCTAAGGTAAGATTATGCTTGGATCTATGAATTAAATTCTTTGTTTTATCAAAATCCTTTCCTAATCTATGCAAAAATCGTGATCTTGCATCCTAGAACCATCTCAAAATCGAGATCTTCATCAAAGGGTGCTAAGGCCAAAAATCACTTCATCTTTCTTCCATCTTTTCCTCAAAAACCGAAAGCTTCAAACAAGGTGAGCTTCATACCCCCTATTTTCTGTTTTTATGAGTTTTGTGAGGGGGGGGGGAATACAAGTGAAAGTGTAGATCTATATGTGTTTTGTATGCCTTGTATGATTTCCATGCTTACATGTATGCTTTTGTGTGCTAAAATGTTGGATCTAGCCATAAAACCCCTCAAAACCGAGATATATCTTATGTTAAATGATTTTTGCATCAAATATGTTTCTACATACAAAGTGTTTCAAGAAAAATGGCTAAGTAGTTTAGTAACAATTTTCTTTGGGCTAAAAACATAAATTTTGGGCCTAAAATGTGAAAAATACAAAATTAAGGGCCCAAATTGACATATCACGAATTCTGATGGATGAGGTGTGCCAAAACAGTTTCAATAAAACAAATTCTGGAAATTTACTCATTTAGAGGATTAAAAACATAAATTTCAAGCTTAATGGGCTAAAAATGACATTTTCGGCCCAATGAGGCCCATTATGCGAGATTTTCTGTTTTGGAGGGCCAAAACTGTATTTTTCTGTAAAACAGTGGAGTATAAGTGTTTCAAGTCCTTTTTAATGGTTTAAAATGCTTTTTAAATTTAAAAAGGACCAAAGTTGCAAAAATTTTATAATTTGGGCCAAAATTCTCAAAGTTGCGAAAAAGAAGAGTTATAACCGAGAAAACTATATTTTCAGGGACTTAAACTGTTTTCATTGAAAAATATGTTGAAAAATATTAATTTCAATAATTTTTGGTGTTAAAATGTCAAGAAAATTGATTTAAGGACCAAACCGGAAAGTATTTAACTAAAGGGTTGAAAAAGTAAAGTTTACAAACAATGAGGAGTTGCAAACAGAAAACTTTCAAGGCTAATTCAATACATGCAATTTGATCAAACAATGGCACCGCGACTATCGACGAAATACAATACACTACAATACCAAAATCGTTGTAAAACGAATTGGTTCGGTCTCGAACCAATGAAAATCCGAAACTACTAACATGGCGACACTACGATACATACAAATAACATTTGGGAACTCAACTTACATACGAGTGTGCACAGACGTCTACGCACCATCTTTGGGCCCCAAAAGTGTAAAATCTTGTTTGTTGGGCCTAGCTAGCCCAATGACCTGATCTTAAGGCCCGAAGACATTTTTTTCTACAAAGTGTTGGGTTTCACCGACTTGGCACAACGTAGAGGGACTTTCAATGGCTTGTATACTACTGGTCCCCAAGGGTCCTTTGGTATTGCTAGTAAAGTCTACATATTTTTGTTAGTATAGCTATAAACTGGGCGTTTGTGTAATGCGGGTTTGTAGTAATTAATCATGCTCAAAAATAATCCAACGTCGCCTGGGAATGAGACTACTATTTTTGTAATGGTTTCAACGCAACTTAATGGAACTCAAAGGATTAGGAAAACATCGGGTTTTCCTAGGTTTCTCAATACATATCGGATTCGAAATGCATACAATTTTAACGAACAATTTTTACAAGTATAGAAACAAACAAGTATACCTATGGATCTTCACATCTTTTTGACTATACTATTTTCAGAAAATATCGGATTTTCTGGTGATTTTTCAAACAATACGAAACATTGGATTTCAAAACACTACTTATGGACTCACCAACATTTCATATGTTGACGTTTTTCAAAATACTTGTATTCTCAGGGAACCAGTGAATCAAAGGAAATCATATTCAGTGATGGCTTGCAGTTTGTTTATGTACGAGTCGAACAATTTATTTTTGGGAATGTAATGTTTAAACAATGTATTTCATGTAAACGCTACTGGTTGTACTATATTAATGCATGGTGACGAATGTTGTTATGTTTCATATATATTCAATGTTATGGTATTCAATTGAGTCACAACAGCCCCCGGACGTTTCCGCCGCCTGGTTCGTGGGTGTGACACAAATTTTCTTGATTCTTATCTTATTCCTTTGGCAAAATGCACACACGAAATCCTTGAGGTTTTGAGTAAAACCAACTCAGACTGATGATTTCGCAAGTCTGGCATATGACTTCACTTTAAATCCCAAAAGTGAAAGAGCCTTGCTTCCATGCGAAGGGTTTTACCGGTTCGGATTCTGTAACGGATACTTGACAGGCTGTATACTCAAAATGGTTGGTATTCTATCCGTTTTTCGAGGAGATGTGACAGTTACTTTTTGAAACATAGTCATCTTTTACAGTAATGATCCGAGTTTCAAGGTGCCACATCGGATAACATTAAATGTATCCCGCTTTAATTTCAAATTAATTTTGAGTAACCTATAAAAGGGGGATCAAGAACACTATGTACGGTTACGCAAACAAGAACTCTCACAAACCTTCAAAGCTTACACCTTGATCCAATCTTCAAATTTCTTTCAAACTCTAACAATGGCAGCCACAAATTCCAACACTAATGAGGTTCTTTCTCAATCACTTATGAAGATTCAAAGCACCAATTACCAGGTTGATCCCACCATTTCTGCATATCCAGAAGACCTGAAGATGCTTATTGTGGCTTTGAAACGATCACTGTTATCAACTGCCATGTTCAGATCATTCCCAATTCCAATGGTGTGGCTATCTCGGGCTGCTTCCACGGCTTCATTCAATCACACGGCGGATGTGATTACTTTCAACCTTATCAACAACAAAAGGGTCAAACTGTCAAAGAATTTGTTCGTGGAGTTCTTGCAGATTCCAAACAATCCTCCCTTTGTTAAACCTGTAAACTCTCAGATCATTCACATGTTCAATGAGATGGGACATCAACCGGAGTTGGAGAAGATCAGTGACTTCAGGAAGTCGGGATTGCCATGCATCTGGAATTTTCTTTTTGGCATTTTCCTACGGTGCCTTACCGGAAGATCAGTCGGCTTGGATAGAGGAAGAGTCGAAGTTTATGCCATGGTAATGGGCATATACTATGACATAAATGTCGATTACGCGACTCAGCTGTGGAAGGAATTTGTGAAAAGCCTGGAAAACACAAATTCGGAGAAGGGGATCTCCTGTGCAAGATACTGGAGTTTAATTTTGGAGAAAGTCTACGAGAAAGAAGCTATTCCAATAATGCAAGATGTCGAAGTTGCTGAATTTTCTTTCTACCAATTTCCCAAAGTTGTTGAAGATGATGAAGCCATTTTTACGCGTGTGGCTCACATTCCGGATGCGATGCTTCGCAAAGTTTCTCCCACTCACAAAGTTTTGGTGAGATATTTGCGAAACATTGATACAGCTGATCAGACCGGCGTGTTACGAGATGTTGCTACACCGTCGAAGAAGAAGAAGGTGAGCAAGAAAAGTGCGAAGGGTTCATCCTCACCTATTGTACAAGATGAAGTTGTTCCAACCACGAACACTTTATCTAAATCAAAGAAGGAAATTTTACCTTCCAAGTCTGGGGTTTTAAAACAAATTTGCAAAGCGGAAGTGAGTAGTAAAGGCGTTACTATTCACAGTATTCCTGCACCAGTGTCTTCAGGAAAGAAACGTCAAAGGGCAGAAGATGTTGTGAAAAACATGCAACGAACGCTGGTTAAGAAGAGGAAGATGGTGATTCGCAATGAATCATCAGATGACGAAGTTGTCCCAGAAACTCCATCTGTCACAACTATGGTAAGTGTCTCTTTACCAATCATTTCAACTTCGCAAATTTCTACTACCATTCTCAAACCACTCGAAATAGTTCTTACCAAGTCAGTTTCTGAGGAGGTACCTATTTCGGATATGGTTGTCAACGTATCTGATACGGGGGCACCTATCCCGAGTGTTGCATCCACAATACATACATCCTTACCCATTACCACTTTATCAACCACTTCATCCATCTTTGATCATGCCCTTCAAAACCCATTCACCACACTTTTTCCATCCCAATCACCTGAAAATCCTCCACCTTCGCAACAAATGTCTGATCCTGAAGTCGAAGGAGGTGCTTTTGGAGGAATTCTAGACGACATTCCTTTTGATTCAGATGAAGAAGACATTCCTGATCATATGCTGATGACAGGAAAGCAGTTTAAAATACTGAATCAAAAGTTGAAAGCTATTATCCAATCGCAAGCCGATTCTGGGAGAATGTATTCGATATCAGCAATGGAGGTTGATGTCATGCTGAAAGGTGCTGAGAAAAGAATCATGGAGAAAGTAGATCAATCTGATAAGAACAATGAGCTCAGAGTGAAAGCACAAGGGAACAATTTTACGTCTGCAGTTCAAGATCTTAAAGCTGCTACAAAAGAACGACACATTCTTTTTGTACAAGACGTCAAGAAAGTTCGTGAGGATGTCAACTTCAAAATTCAGGAATTGAAGTCTGAACTTGCGAAGGATCTTCAAGATGTGCATACGAGACAAGAAGATCTTCAAAAGCAAATTGTGGAAATTTCTTCTCAACTCCACAAACTCAATAATATTCTTGTTGTTGAAGATCAGAAAGTTGCCACAATGGAGAAGTTTGATCACTTGATCAAATTGGTCACTGAGCTTAAATCAGCCGTTTCGCATTCATCATTTTCGCAAATCATCACTCCTGAATTCTTGTCTCTAAAGATTAACACTTTAGAACAAGCTATTCAAAAGGCTCTTGCTCCGCTTACGAACTTCACTTCTTTACTTCCGAAGGGTGCTCCACCTGTTTTCACAGGGGTGCAAGGGGGAGAGAAAAGTCGAAGCAAAGAAGATGAGGCTAAAACAGTGGGCAAAGTGATTTCGACTCAACTGGTTGCTACTCTTCCCATTCCTACAAAACCGATTTCTTCAACAATAATAACCACAAAAACAATTTCCAAGGGAATTGTTATTGGAGAAAACGAAGGAGGTTCTAGCTCAAAACCTCAGAAAGATGTAACAGGAAAAGGAAAAGGCATCTTGTACGAAAAGTCGAAGGAGGAGTTAAAAGCTGATGCTGAGGCTGAATTGGAGAGAATGAGACAAGTTCAGAGCATCATGAGACAAAGGGCAAGTGATCCTCCCTCCATGAACAAAGGAGATCCTATGAAACTTTACTCTTACGAAACTATAAAGTCGAAAGTTGTAGGAAGAGAGATGTATGAGTTCAAGAAGAAGCCTAAAAGAAGTTACGATATTGCGAACTCAGATCACTGTCAGTTGGACTTCCCAGTTAATGAAATGTTGTTCATTACGGCTCAATACAAGATTAGTGAGAAATTTGATAATCTGGATGATTATACTCATATGAAAATCAGATTTCATGCTGTTCTTGGGAAGAATCCAGATGAAGTATGGTCCTTGATGAAGATAAAGAAGGTGCTTACTATAAAGAAGGATGTTTTGTTTGAAGACATGCTTCAAAATTTTCGATATTTTGTCATCAGAGCTGACAACAAACAATACGACTTCATAGTTGCTGATTTTCCGTTGATGAACTGCAACGATCTCATTCAAGTAGCTCTTATTCTGAAGCATATGGAAGAAAACAAACTCAAAGGCTCAGAAACAGATGTGTTTAAAGTTGGATTCGCACATGTGAAGACTTTTATCGACAACTATTTCGATTGTCTGGCACTTACTGATGAAGAGTTAGCAAATGTGCTAGGAAGAGAAGTTAAAGTTCCATGGGAAGATACTTTGACACAATCTGCTCTGTCGAAGTATGTTGTGGGTGAGATATGCCTTAAACCTTTTGGCATGGTGTTTTCGGGAAGAGACACTAAAGGAAAACCAAAGAAATTCCTATTCAAAGCTTCAGAGATTGAAAGATACAATTCTTCGCAATATACGCACTTCATTGTACGTATGAACAATTGCAAGAAAAATAACGAAGGTGACAAGAGAGATTTGAAGAAGGTGATCTCCTGGTATGGAGAAGTGCGAAGAACAATTCACTCTGCAATTCAAAAGCTTTTGAGTTGAATTGCATCGACTGTTTACAAAGGGGGAGAATGTAGATGTATGTTGTAAAAGTCGAATAGTGTGTATTGTAATGATTCGCATTTGTATGTTATTTTACTAAGTCAATTTCGTATGCGAAGTGTCAATGTATAGACTTAGTATATTTTTTGTATGTTCCCTATAAATAGGGACTTAGGCTTGAAGTAGAGACACAATGTCGAAACACAAATGCTCTCTTCAGCTTATTCTGTAATCAGTCTTAATGAAAATGAGATCTGATTAATATTTACTCCGTATGTTCATCATCTTTCATCATTCAAATCTATCGTTTCTTTTCCTAATTCTCGTTAACAATTCTCTTCAATTAAAATTCATAATAAAAATTATGAACAAACTAGACTCATTTCCCAAACTCTCAGAATTTACGGATTCTGATTTGGACCTTTGATGATTTTTTTTAATTTTCTAAGAACAGTAAATGAAAATATTAACAACAGAAAAATGCTATCAATTTCATTTCACCTTGTAACATGTTGAGCAAGGTGTATATCTTTATGTGAAAATATGTTCTTACAAATAGATGACATTTTGACTTAGTATATAGTCATACATCAGAAAACAAATGGATTTTTAACCTACAAAAGTGTGGTAATTAATTTGTTGCTATAATGCATGTTGCTTCACTTTAGTAAAAAGTACATATACATATCGGTAAAAAAAAGGGTTTTTACCTTCACAAATACAGTAGTTAACCATAATAAACAAAGTTATAACTATTACATTTAAACATTTTGATAAACTATAATAGGTATGGTTTATGTTTCCATTACACATCAAACACATTTCAGAAGGTTTTATTCCCACTGAAAAAGGTTTTACACTCACGCACACCACACGTAAACTTGTTAACTTAAATTGTGAGACATTCTCTTTCCGTACGTCCGAGTGCGGGATCCAAATTCCTGGTAGTTATATCCAGAGTCTCTTGTAGGGAGAACGTGATAGTTGTGTATAGATCTATATTGGGCTAGACACCCCACACCTGAGCTGCATGCAACAGCTAGACCGATAGGTCTGTGGTGACAAATGTCATATCAGTTTCGTGACGCCTGAGAAACGTCGTGGCAGGTTCATTCAGTCATAGTATGGTTATAGCGACTCACATAGAAAGTTAACAACTCATAAAGTTTACGGGAATTTTCATAATCAAAAAGGGTTTTATGTCAATTTAAAATCACTTTCTACCTCAATACGTACGGATATTACTGTACACTTTTGGTCTTGGTATTTAAGACTACAGGTCATTCATTACGGGATTTTCCTTCAAATCAAAATGGGTTTTATGCCGATTTAAAACCATGATTATATCATTAAGTATGGAAAATACTTGTTTACTCTTGGTCCTGGGATTTAGGACCACATAACTTTTAAAAGGAAAATATTGGATTTTTCTTGGTAACACACAACACATTACAAAGAACGGTTTCCAAACTCCTTATCTCAAAAACTTATGAACTCACCAACCTTTGTGTTGACACTTTTTCAAAACTACTTGTATTCTCAGGAATTCAGTGAAACAGGAAATCAACAACGTTTTGAGGATGGGACGTTAAATCGTTAAACAGTTCAATTTGTCAACATAATGTAATTGATTTGAATCATGTAAACATATACTTTGGTGTAACTTTTTCAATTATATTTATGATGGTTGTATTTACTTTGAGCACTGTTATACTCGTTGTTGTGATACTACATGAAGTCCTCCACCCCTGGACGTTTCCGCCATCCTTGGTTTTGAGGTGTGACAGAGTCTGTTACAATGAACGCCTTAGATACTTTAACATGGGTCCGAAGTAGTTTCTCATGCGGCAGTGATCCTTAGTATCTTCCCATCTACGTTGGAGTTCTTTGTTATTGGTCAATCCTTTTTTGAGGTGTCTAATCTCGCCGCATTGGTGACATATCTGGCTTGTACTAGCATTGGTGGTGGAAGTGAGGTGTCGAGTCAGAGTTATGTGGACATGGGTGTTTTCTTCGTCCATCCACTTTGAACATTTCCTTTTATAGCATCCGGTTTCCCCACCACTATAGCAAGCAAAGCTGAACCTGATGTCAGGGGCTCGAATGATGGGTCGTGCCGGCGCTCTACAACTACGGGCATGGTGCCCTAAATTGTAGCAATTGCAGCATTGCATTTCATGAAAAGCCCCGTTGTGATGAAAGCTACACTTGTTATACTTCGGAAGTTTTCCCTCGTATGGTCTGATCGGAGCTGAAATGGCAGGAGTTGCCACTTGTTGTTGTTGCATAGCAAGTCTTTGGGATCTCTTGCGCTCCTTTTGGGCTTGGCGCTTTCGTTTCTTCTTCTCGGTTTTACGTCTTTGCAAGTCTATGACTGTAGTCATTTGTTGGCTTCTCGAGTCGGTACAAAAATCAAAATTGTCAAATCCTTTGGCAAACTTGATTGTGTTGTTAGAGTTGAGGTGTGCAAGGAAAGCTATCATGGCAGTTGTTACCGCGGCTTGTAATGTAGCGGCGATGATACGAAAGATAGGGGTTTCGTTGTTCGGCTGACTATTTCTGGATGACGACATGATTTTGTTACACAAAAAGAGAATGAATTCGTGAGCGATTATGGTTGAACCTAGATGTATTTCGATCGTTCATGTAAAGTGTAGAAGTACGTTCTTGAAGGTTTGACCTACATCCCTATGATGCAATCCTAGTACAGAGTAGAAGTAAGTTCGTAGAATGGTCTCAAGATGTTTGTCGTTCAAACCCGGGTACCATTGGTTGGTGAATAACATGATCCAACCTTTGAAAGAGAATTGGGAATGATCCCAGAGCTAAATTACCCTAGTCTAATAACTTGACTAGAGTGGGTTTCAGATAGACTCCAACGATAGTATGATGAAAGTATTTGAACAAAGAATGACACAGAAGTTAGCCGACTGTCAATATCATTGATATTCATGACGTAATAAGTTTGGGAAAAATGACCTTGGAGTAGGTCTTACATCACATCCAGAGTAGAAAAGTTTTGGCCGCATCAAGGCCTAACTAAAAGTACTTATAGTACAAGATAGTTACATAGAAAAATGCCACATAGGACATAGACAGGAAAACGATTCTTTGAAACAAAGAAGGAAAGTAAAGCATCTCCTACTGGTGACGGTTACCCCTATGGTGAACCCTTGGTTCAGCTAGTTGACGTTCCATATCAAGTAGGTGTCTTTCGTACACCCTCTAGCGTACTCGAAGCTCAATGACTTCGGCTCGAGTTTCAGCTAGTGCTTGCAGCAGGGTCTCATGGTCTCTCTCATATCTCTCATGAGTGTGTTCAAGGAGATTGGTGCGGATGGTATGCATTCTTGCATTGGCATCAACCTCTGTGATACGATGGAGAGCTGTCCTGCCCTGAATCTCGTTTCGGGCAACTCTACAGACCAGGATTGGTAGAACTCTGTCTGCCGAGCTTCCTTCGCTTATGCTGTAGAAGCTTCGGTATCCATTAAACGGCGTAGGTTGATCTTGCTCTTCGCTCCATGTTTCTAAGCATTCTACCCAAGGAGGCGTCGGGCCATGAAAAGCCGGACGAGGGTTAGGATTTAGAATGGGAGCTACCGGGGGTAGGTTCTCAACTTCGGGTTCGGAGTTAGCATCATCCAAAAGGTCTTCAACATGGTGATCATTCAAAGGGATTTGATGATCATTCTTGGGTTCTTCTCCAAACCATCTAGCATTGCCTTCGTTCGGAAGGTACGGGTTGTCGTGGGGATGGAGTCCAGCCATGTTATCTACGCGAGAATTGGGGTATGGAAATAATTATTAGACGAACTATCTAGATAATTATTAGATAATCTTCATTAGTTACATCACTATTTGTAAAGTGCATACTAGTTATATGTAATCAAAACAGGATAGGCCTTCGAATAAGTGACCTTAACTCCAAACTCACAAGGAACAGGGGTAAAGCAAAAATTCATAGATTCTAAGTCTATGACATCCTAGTTACATATAACATTGGTGTATCCACTTAGCAACTATCGACCTAGTAATGAAGATCTTTTTAGTTCTCAAGTAAGTAATTATAGTAACACAAAATACTCCCATAGTATTTTAGACTTATGTTCTGCTCTAGATTTCTCATTGTGGTAGTGTTGGTAAGTTTTTAGATTTGCTGCCACATCACAACCATTCTTGGGCATGTGCTAATCACTCCTCGGACCAACATAGTTGATCAGGCTATGCTACTCCCTAGCTAACCATACATCCCGGAGCTTACTTGTGATATTCAACAATCGTAATACTTTTGTTCTTGTCATTGTGACACTGATTTTAGTAGGAATTCAGGTATGTATACTTAGTTAAATATTTTATTATTTAAAAGTATAAACTCTTGGTCAGAGTATTTTAATCCCATTGTATTTATAGTTAGTATATCTTTTATGGGTTGATATACTTAATTCACTATAAACAATGCTCTGATACCAATCTGTCACACCCCAAAACCAAGAACGGCAGAAACGTTCTGGGGCGGAGGACGTCATGTAAGTATCACAACAATGCAAAGTAGTAAACAAGCAACAACATCATCCATTGCATTAATAGTATAATTTTAATTACAAGTGTGTTCTTTCATAGTATAAAACAACATAATGAATACTCAAAATAAAAGATGAGTCTTGACTGCTCCGTCTTCACAATACCTGGTCATCGTACCCGTCTATTTGTGACCAGAGAATACAAGTTATTTTGAAAGCGAGTATCAACAATAAAGCTGGTGAATTCATAAGTATTTATGTGTCTTTGATTTGTAAAACTGTAAAGAAAGACTTGTAATTGTTTGAAGAGAAGTTTGTATCAATGAACATGTTTGTAAGTAATTGTAAACGTTTGAAAACCCTAGAAAATCCCATATTTCCTACTAGTATAAAAAGTAGTCTTCTACCAAGACCCGACTGTTTTGAAAGTAGCCTTCTACCAAGACCCGACTGTTTTGAAAGTATGCATCACTGTAAATGTGACAGTTTTTCCTTTGTATAACTATTATTATTATAAAACTATCGTCTACCTCATCGTTTATGTGCATGTGTCACAATATAAAGGTAATAAGGAAAATAGTCTATCTATATCAAATATATTCTACCTCGTTGTTCATGTGAATGTGTCACAAAGTAAAGGTAAGAAGGAAAATAATATAATAACTAAAATTGTATCCTTTTGTACTAGGATATTCACGACGTGGTAACTCGCCGAACAGTACAACCGTAGACACCCGTCGTTGAGCATTTTCCCTACTGTAGCTAACAGCCTTGGGTGTGGAATGGTAAGTCCCGAAACGTATGTAATAGATTCTACGTAAACGTATATATGTACATGTATCTATGTAAATGTATCTATGTAAACGTATCTCCTGTAATTGTATGTAATCGTATCTCTTCATATAATATGTAATGTATTAGTATAGACTCATGAATGAACTGACTCTTGTGTGATTCCTTGTACTTGGAATAGTAAGTAGTATCTCCTAACTATACCTATTATAGTTACTAGTAATGTACGTGTATAACCGAAGTATGCCTTTGCTACCCAAATGTACTGAACTGACTAATGGAACTTTTATGTCTATATATGTATACTTGATATATAACTAATATTTAGATGACATTCGGACGAATAACTGATGACCTAAGGCCACATCCCAACGAGGAAAAGGAAATAAAGCGAGCCAGCCGTCCTAAGTCCTTTAAACATTACTTATATAACTATACATATATAGGCATGAATTTGACAATATAAAAGTATAAAAGAAGTTTTGTAAAACCTTTGAAACGTTTAATAACTAAGAAATGATGACTTGATGTAAGTTTGTAAAATGATTTGAAAGTAGTTTGTTTGATAAGAATAGTCTTAAGCATAAGAAAACCTTTGTTTGAAACACAATTGTAACAGAGTTTAAATGGAAACATACAATATGTAAGACGGTTTGATAAAGAGTTTTAACATGTAGAAACATTTGAGAAAGTCATTTGAAGTAATATGTTTGGTAAAACAGAAACATTTAAAGGTTAATTAAGGGGTATGAACTCACCTGCAGTGAGTGGATTGTATAGAAGTGTCAGACAAGTGCTTGGTGTTAAGTGAAGACTTAAACACACACAATGATCCTAATAACATATAAAGACATATGTATACATACAATTAGTGATTGTAACACTAATTAAACAGGTATAAACATCCTAATGTGAGGAAAACACTTTAGTCAAAGTGCTAGGAGGCCATTTGGTTGCAACAAAGGATTGCAAGGCATCGAATTTGAGTTTATGGTCCATGGACCATACTTATTGGAGTTTACGGCCTGGGGGAGTTTACTCCTAGCCGTAAACTCTCTAATGGGGCTCCATTTGAGGCTTAAAGGTAAGGAGTCTTAAGTGGTTAAGTGTTGTAAGGCTTAAACAAGAGGCTAGGTGAGTTTAAGGTCCAAGAATGACCTTAACTTGAGTTTACGACCTGGGGACCACTTCCCCATGAGTTTATGGTCGTAAACTCATGGTGTGAAATCCCAATTCGTTTCTTGAAGTCCCTAGTTCAATGGTGGTTGGTTCTATGCTAAGCTCTAGTCAATTGGAAGGGAGAAAGTGCATCATTGCACCCTTATAGGGAGTTTACGACCTTGGGAGATCCTTGGCCGTAAACTCTCATTCAACCATTGATCCTTGATGATTCTAAGCTCTAAACATGTTAAACCTAGTGTACAACGAGTTAGAACAAGAGTACTTACGATCTAGGAGCTTGAATGGTCGGTTTTGGCCAAGAACACTAGTGTGTGTTCTTGGTATTCTTGGTGAAACTTGAAGATCTACAAAATGGAATGATTTCACGGATGAAATCATGTAAGATCACTAGTTCATGTAAGATATCAACTAATTAGGACAAGCAGCTTACGAGTTTTGAAGATCGGGGATGAAGATCAGGATGGTACTTGAGAGGATTTCAGCCAAGGAAGTGAAAGAATGGAACAAATGGCCAAAATATCAACATATAGGAGGAGTTTACGGCCCACATGGAGTTTACGGCCGTAAACTCCCATGTGGTGGCCGTGAAATCCTTGTCAAGGTGATCTAGACTTGTTCTTTGTACTATAGATCCAGTAGATAAACTCCGACACTTATCCATTAAGTGTACAAGGCTCAGAACGCTTAAATAAACTCCAAATTGTGCTAAATGATACCATGAATGAGTTTGACTTTCAATGAAGTGTTAGACTGAACAGGATGGAAAATTTCGGGTTGTCACAAGGAATCTCAGGAATAATGTATTCTTCTTTTTCTTACAGTGATGGAGAAGACTCGAACCGAATATGCTTATTTCGATGACTAGATTCTGCCTCATTGAAATCTTGAACTCGAACTTCAGGACCGTGATTGATTGGAATCATCTCTATATCCTCACCGTAGTATTCAGAATCTCTGCCAGCATCTAAATCCTCATCTTCAGTACCAGTGTCTTCATCAGATTGAGAATTACTCTCGGAGTCACTCTGGTTTTGTTTTTCTAAATCAGATGTTCAATCCTCTTCTTCTTCTTCGTCATCTTACTGTAATGGAATTGTTGGGACAACATACGAAAGTTTTCAACACGGAAAGGGATTGTCAATCCATATTTGCATACCCTTTGTAATGCTCCATTCGTCTTCAGGAATTTGATTGAACAGTTTCATCGAGGTGAAAGAATGAGCCCAATCATCAGCTTGATCATCATCATAGCCAACAACAAAATATTGAAGAATTAATGCAAACCATCTAGGATATGGGACATGAGCGGATCTTTTAGTTCCTCCAATAATTTTAGCCATTTGATCAATAATAACTTGAGCAAAATCCAAATGTTTATTCTTGATGACATAGAACATGATACATTGTTCAAAAAGGTTCATATGATCAAGACTCCTTGTGTTGTGAGTAAAAAATTTTCAAGAACAACATGACCTTCCTCTAGGAGGGAGTAGGAAAGTATTCATCCTTAATTGGAAGGCGTAATGCCCTTCGAACATCATTCACAGTCACCAAGATAGTATTCGCTCCATCTCCTATTGTACCAATAATAACTCCAACATCATAGTAGGTAGAAGTATAGTAAAACTCACAAACATGTCGAGGAAGAAACAAATCAACAATATCAACAAGAGCGTAGCTAAGTAGATATTTTATAAGATAATCTATGAAACCTTCAAAACCTTATTCTGAAACTTTATAGGGATTTCAGAAGAGAATGCCACATTTTTTGCCATGATCACGATGGGAGTATCTAGAGATCTAGCAGCTTTGACGACATTTAATGTAGGCACATGCGTGTAGATGATTATAGGATGAGCCATTGTGATTAGGGTTCTTGAGAAGATGAGTGATCGAGAGATTTTGATGATTATTGAGAGCATGAATTGATTGTGAAGATGTTAATCTTACATATATATACCCTAGAGATATGTTGTTCAGAGGTAATCATAAGAGTGAGAAAAATTCACCTCAAATCTCGTAGATATCAAAAGAAGGTGTTTATTCCCAAATTTAAAAAGTATGCGTTTATTAAGATAATCTTCACAGAGACAGTAAATTGACCAATAGGAAGCTTCTCCAAAACAAAAGATATTCAACATCACAACAATAGGGTCATAATCAAGATAAAAATAGTGCAACGGAACAATGGGTGAGATAGGGTATATCACACTATTGTGGTGTTTGCAATAGTATATCATGTACACAGTCTTGCAAACTCTCGTCAATGTATGGTTTTATACACTGAATCATTAAGTGTTTTTATTAAAAGAGAAATGTAAGAATGGTATGACAACGTGTAATATATTCTGGTACAAAATACATCCGCCGACATAGTGTCGAAATTTTGTCAATGTATGGCTAATATAATGAGTCATCAATTCCTTGAATAGATACTTTGTAGGGAGAGTGGGTAGGTGTGTGTAATGTATCACGGTACATGATATACTCATCGACACAAATTTTTCAAGTTCCCATTAGTGTTTGGTGTTTGGTATCTGACGGTGAATCATAAAACTTTTTAAAAGAAATTAAGGGCAAGAAAGGGTTGCTGCGTGTGATTAACTACAGTACATAGTTTAACCATCTACACAAAATTTCAAATTTTTATGAGTGTGTGGTATTGCACAATTGTTGGGAATAAAACCCTAATTGTGATTTGATGAAGAAGATGCGGAAAATAAGAACAAACACAAATATGAGGATATGTCGAATGATCACTTGATTTATTCAATTATGAGGAACAAATTACACTTTAAGAATAAGAATCTAACTCTACAAGAAACCTCACAACATGGCGGCTATATTTTGTCTCACGCTTAACCCTAATAATGAATAATACATGACTATTTATAGGGAAAAGACAAGTCTTGGCTTTTAACCTACACTTCATCAAGGGGGCCCATTGCCATCATCCATGGAGTATTTTGAAACCCTACAATCTCCCCCTCATAGTATGGAATGGATGACAATGCTTCAACTTCCAAAACAAGCATCTAGAAAATAAGAAAAGATCTTGCAACGAGGAATATTTGAAGAAATCCACGAATCTTGATTCTTCAATAGTCTTCAACCATGGGCTCTAGGATATATAAACCAAGCACCGAGGTAATGTCTTTAAACTTCATTTTCGAATGTAATCCCAAAAATCTTCAAGAAAGCCAAACCCGTCATAAAAACCCATTTTAGAACAATGAAACCAAAACACTTCTTGTCTTTCAAGAGCTCCCCCTCCAAGTCACAATGATCTTCAAATAAGCTAATGATATAAGCCACTAAAAATTATCATGTAACAACCCAAATTTTAAGATTCGTAACGCCACTTCATCGAGAAAATACTAGAAGTCGGAGATATAAGAAGTCCTTAGAAGAGCTCGATGAAGAACTGCTACTGTAAATGATACTTCTTTGCAAAAGCTTTAGAAGAGCTCAGTGAAGAACTGCTACTGTAAAAACTACCTTCATAATTCTACCACAAGCTTTATAAAAAATCTTCAAATTTGAAAAGTCACAAATTCAATTTCGAATGGCCATACCAAATTCTCCTCCCCTATTTATAATTAAAAACGTGATTATAAAGCCTTCAAATGGTCATGAGAATGATCTTGAATGGGTAAAAAATTATTGTGCTCCCCCGCGACAAAAGGATATACATAATGAAGTACAAAATCCGAAAAAGTCGTGAAAATTTGTCGTTGTCACGAAAAACGACTTTCAGAACCGCCAAGACTTGATGAAATCTTTAATTTTCTATTCACGGAAAAATATGTGCTTTAAAAAAATCCAAAACTATTCACCAGCCCTTAAATTTGTAAACTTTTGGAATACAGGGCTGAAATTGTCATTTTGCTGAAAGTCGGGGGGCTGAAATGGTAAAACAGCATTATTTTCCCCTTGATTTGTAACAATTTCTGGAAATAAATTTAAAATTGCCAAGTTGGTGAAGTTACAGGGACCAAATGTGTAAAATAGAAGTTATCTTCCCCATTTGATTAAATACGAACGATAGCAACAGCGACTCAAATCAAATATCGATTCGGTGACTAAAGAAGGTTTCCAAACTCCGAACATCCCTTCATTCTGAGCACATAGATCCGAATGCCAGGCCATACAACAACTCATTCCAATTCCGAGCCGACTGGAACTCCGAATCCAGGTTCGTTCTGAGTCAAACAATCATACTTCCAATAGCAACTCTGAATCCAGACTCCGAATCAATTCCAAACACAGGCTCGATTCCGATTGCAAATATGAGTTACGATTCCGAGACCTCGTTTCCGATTACATTCGCAAGCGAAACATTCGTACCAAAAAGTCCACAATTCCAATTTTGACTTTTTGCATAGACTTCCAAAATGAGATTCAACACAGTTCATACCATCATCATATGTTCATCATAAGGCGAATATATTCAACAAGCACCCAATCGCTACATTAAAAAATCGACAGAGCACACACGATCAAGGATTCACGAAAATTGGTTCTCAAACAAAACGATTGAAACAAATAGGTTATTTAACCACAAGATCGTATAACAAATAACACGATTGATCAAGTATTGATTACAGAGTGAATCAAAAACAGAAAACACACTATAACGTGAGTTCTATTATCATGAGGATTAAAGCGATTTAAAGCGTTTGTAATCGAAACTTATGAAAAAACACAAACAATTTTGAATCGATTATAATACAAGAGCACTGAATCAATATAAGGTCGAAATCATTATTTGAATCATGAAATTTAACTTGAGAAATCAGAAAGAGCGATGTCGACACAAATATAAGAACAAGTCAATGAACAGTGAACTAATCAATGGTTTTTTTTTTTTTTTTTTTTTTTTTTTTTTTTTTTTGGTTTTTTGGGAAAATACCACTAATAGACATGATATAAGGGCAAATTTATAAATTTAGACACAAAAAACGAAATTTCCACCTATAGACATGCATTCCACGGAGGACCCTCCGCGGACCTCCGCAGAACTATGAAACCTCCGCGAAGAGGGGGTATGCAACATCCCAAAAATACAGGCCAAAAATTTCATTTTTAAATACGTCATTATAAAACCAATAGTGTAATAAATCATCCGTAATATCATGTCATGTCAAAACCAAAGTAGAAATAAATCAACGTGTTATCATAAAATAATATCAGAGTGTAATCCCAAAGATCTCATGTGCGGAAAACCATAGTGTGATGCGTTGCAATCAAGCCGGCTCCTTTCCTTTAAACACGAGTACCTGAAACCAAACCTGAAAACCGTAAGCACGAAGCTTAGTGAGTTCCCCCACTGTACCACATACCATATAATCACATAACATACATATACTGCCGGGCATATCTGGGTGCCCGACCTAACCCTTCAGTCCTTACGACCGGATACTGCCGGGCATATCTGGGTGCCCGACCTACCCCTTCGGTCCTTACGACCAGATACTGCCGGGCATATCTGGGTGCCCGACCTACCCTTCGGTCCTTACGACCGGATACTGCCAGGCATATCTGGGTGCCCGACCTACCTCTTCAGTCCTTACGACCGGATACTGCCGAGCATATCTGGGTGCCCGACCTACCCCTTCGGTCTTTATGACCGGATACTGGGGACTATTTCACCCCCTATTGCTACCACATAACACATATCACATAGCATCATATCATACTAGCACATAAACATAACACAGGTAGTAGAAACCCCAGATGAATATCACAGAGACAATCATCTATCAGACAACTCCTACTGGTGGGCCGACATTATGGCCGTAGACCCACCGCTACTGGAAGGTAACTCACCTCACACTACTGAAGTCCCGAAGGCGCAATCCCCCACTGACTGAAGTCTCGCAGACTCGACCCCAGCTGCTGGCTGACAAATTCCCGATCTGTCAATATCAAAACATCACCCAATTAATAATTGGGTCCCACTACATAACCATAAACACTTACTTTGGATAATTACATTACCCCAAGCTTGGCTTATTCAAGCCCAAGGCCCAATCCGTAGGCCCAAAGTCAACTAGGAATCAAAGCCCAACACATGACCCAATTTTCCAAATTGGGCCTAGGCCTATACATGGCCTCATTCTAAGTCCCAACATCATATGCTCATTAAGGCCCAAACCAAGGCCCATCTATGGCCCAATTTTCCAAATTGGGCCCAAGCCCATTACATGGGCCTTACCCCAGGCCTATAAATTATTCTAGTCCATTGGCTTGACTTTGGATGGCCCATTAATAACCCAAGTGAAATTAGGGTTTCACATAAAATGATGATTAGGGTTAAGTTTCCTACTTAACCCATTAAGGACTTAATCCATTAAGGAGTTAATCCATTAAGTCCAATATCGCTTAGATTAATCTTTACCAATGATTATTATTTAATATCTCAAGTTATTAAATAATTTTCGTGTGTCCCGATTAATACCCCAAATTAAGATTTACTGGAATTAGGGTTTTCCAACTCAAATACTAGCCCATTAATAATTTGTTGGACTTTTAGGTTATTTAGGGCTTTATTGGGCCTATCAAGCCCACTAGAATGTCATCAAGCCTATTAGGGTTATATTGGGCCCATTAGAGTTCATTAAGCTTCATTAAGCCCATTAGAGCTCCTTTGAGCCCATTAGGGTTTCATTAAGCCCATTAGGGTTTCTAGCACCCCAAACGAATCAATCACAAGAGGCAAAATGCACCGACACCCGACACAGCGTCCGGTGGCGGCAGGAGGCGGCAGCCACCACCTCACGGTGGTGGTAGTGGCGGCCCTAGGCTTTCCGGCCAACAATAGATCATACACAACACTCCCAAGACCGGAAACACATATACACAACCGATTGAAACCGGTAGCAACAATTTCACACGAACATTCACCCATGAACACACCCACAGCCACCAGGTGGCGCATGACGGCGACGGCAGAATCTTCGAGATGGCGACAACAGCACGGCCTAAGAAGGAGAAGGGGAAGGAGGCTGGTGGACGCTCGATGTTCGCTTGGTGGCTTAGAGCACACGACGCTGGAATATTCCGGTGCTCCCTCGACAATCTGTGACCTCGACAACGAAGTAGCGGTGGCCAAAAGGTGGCAATCAGACCCCGGGGATGCAACGGCGGCTGGGGAGATCTCATATGGTCGACGACCCTTCTTCTACCGCAACGACAGCAGCATTGTGGTGGCGCCCGACGGTTGAAGACCTAAATAGAGGTGGTGGCATGACGCTGTAAATCGGAGAGGGATGAGAGCGGCAGTCGGAGATCGTAGAAGCGAAGTGGCAGCAGCCACACTTGGTGAAATGGCCCCGCAAAGGCACTGTCCATCTTGAGATCCAACCACGACCCTTCGACCGGTTCTTTCCAACGGCGGCGTCAATCTCAGTGGTCCTTCTCGGCAAACCGACGTCCGGCAATGGTAGAGATGGCGAAGAGGAAGGCAGGCGACGGCTGGAGTATTCATCAATGGTGGCGGCTAGTGAAGCATTAGGGTTAGGCGTGTTTAGAGAAAAACGGGAAGGAAGGGAATGATGGGTTTAAGTCCCGTGTTCCTTTCAAACTTTCATCCTTTTGACAAGTTTAGTCCCTCCCCCACATAGCCTTTCCAACTTGAGTCCAATATTTACCCTTTCTACCCTGGCTTTAGAATGCTTCTTCAAATTAAATCCGATCATTACCATCTAGACCCTCAGCATTAAAATCCGGTACAAAATTTACCAAACAGCCCCCAACATCATAATTATGACATAATCAACCCTTCCACCTCATTTCCTTTTAAATTAAATCCAAATAGTTACCACGGAACCCTTGTTTTCATAAATATTTACCAACTGAGTCCGGAACTCACACTTTTAACCCCTGACTTCTAAAACTGTGCCAATTAACTCCTCGAAACCAACACCCTACATATATAATTATTTTTTTAGGGCCACGAGCCATTCATTAATTAATTTATTTATTTAATAAATAAACGGGGTTTTACAACTCTCCCCCACTTAAATTAGATTTCGTCCTCGAAATCATTCCTTGCCAATCCTTACATACCAAGCCACTCTAGTAACATAGTCATCATCCTGGGCACGCTCTAGCCTTCCCAGGGTAGCCATGACCAATCCTTGTAAAGCCCTAAATTCCCAGGTGTTGAATTCCTTACAACAAGACCATATGTACTCTGTCCGAAATCTGCTGTCTCGAGATGGTCTGAATCCCTGAAAGACCACTCATACTAAATCATTATCATTGGATCTAGCATGTTTATCCCTCAACTGACTACTCGACCTCTGATAGCTTTAGGTCCTCACTATAAAACAGGTGTACATACCCAATTATCCCTGCAAATCACTTACACTTAGCCAAGGCTCAGCTAATCTCGCTGTGAGTGACTTGTCACTCCCCAAATTCTCTAGCTATTCCGCCCAAACTTGCAACCCTAAACACAAATACTAATATTGCCAATCGTTGAAGCAGTTCGAACATTGAACTGCCTGAAGCGGTATGCCGCCACATGGTTGCTTTCCAGAGTCTAACAAGACCTGCCTGGTCTCAATTCATTCACCAACCATCTGAAATGCTGGGTTCCGGCTCGGCGGCGGAGCGAAAGAACTCCCACTTAGTCGCCTCACACGACTTCTGAACGAGATCCTTCTCTGAAACTAGTTGCCACTAGTTATAATGTCACTGTGGCTCTAACAACCTCCTGATCTAACCGATCAGGTCATGCGTCGAATCCTGTCATCATCCAATCCAAGACTAAAAGTGGTTGCTACCTAACCAATGGTAGCCTTACATCACAAACGCCCTTAAGCAGTCCATTACTTCCCTGATCTCATAACTATAGTGGCGTTCCTATAGTCTTATCACTGGCTCAACCAGAGCTAATCTATCTGGGTAATACCGATATCCAATACGTGGATTTCCATATCCTCACTGCTACACCCGAACTGGTGGGTACTACTGTTCCTTCTGCATTCTAACAACACGCTCATGCCATCTATCAACCTAGTGAATGGTACGGCTACACTCGCAGACTTACAACACTCTATCACTATCTAGCTGCTAATGAATGCTACGGCTACACCCGCAGACTTACAACACTCTAATACTATCTAGCAGCTAGTGAATGCTACGGCTACACCCGCAAACTTACAACACTCTAATACTATATGTCAACCTGGTGAATGCTACGGCTACACCCGCAGACTTACAACACCCCTCACATTATCTGCTGCTAGTGAATGCTACGGCTACCCCCATAGTCTTACAACACTTTCCATACTACCTGATCGCTAGTGAATGTTGTGGCTACCCCCGTAGTCTTACAACACTTTCCAAACCGGGTCGAACACGCACTCGACCTAACACACCACTACACTTGAGTCCTAACCAGAACTCTAACTTGATTCCCGAAACCTGCTATCATGTGACCCCATTGTATCAGTACCGTACACATGCCCGTGATCAAAGCGTCACCATAAACCACAAAATCATCTACACCCTCTGGCAGAGTGAGAATTGGTGCCTCATACAATCGCTGTCAGAGAGCCTCGAAGGCTGCCTGCTGCCCAGGCCCCCAACGAAAGGCCACCGATTTCTTGGTCAATCGAGTCAAAGGAACTGCAATCTTGGAGAAGTCCCATATTAATCTTTGGTAGTAGCCCGCTACACCCAGGGAATTCCGAATCTCAGATGGAGACCTCGGAATCTCCCACTGCATCACGGCCTCTATCTTGGCTGAATAAACTAGAACACCCTTCTGGTTGACAAGGTGGCCAAGAGATTGCACCTTGCGCAACCAGAACTCACAGTTAGAGAACTTTATAAAAATCTCTCCCCCACTTAGACTCGACTAAGTCTTCACATTACATGAGAATTGAAGGATTTCTAATCCTTCTCGCTTTCTAATATCCCACTGATGACAACCTATGCCTACCAATGCTAGCGTTTAATCGTCGATTAAACCTTGAGATCTCCCATCCTCGGAAATCTCAATGAGTACTCTTGGACTCTGATCCAGTCTGACACCTCAGTCCATCCAACATGTTGCCAATTGAAGACCTTAATCTTCACTCTAGCTGATGAATCCTCGTTCTCATTTCCAATCTTGCAGTACCACTGAACTCTAACCAAACACAGCCCATGCAAAAACACAATTATCCTAAACATGCGATGACCAAACACTTATGCATCTAACATCCGCGACTGACACTACCCTCTTCCTGTCACCAGTTCTGTCCTAGCAACGGTAGTGCCTTGAACTCCAAATTTCATCCATAAACAATTACCGACCATACCTGAACAATGATAGAACCTCTGAACGCTGACTTCATTGGAGAACAATCACTCCAACCCTGATCGAGTATCCTCTAAATAATACTCCTGCATAGATCCCGACAAAGATCCAAAATGATAACGGTATGCGCGGAACCCACTCCGCAAGACGCATCCCTCTTTGGGTTCATCAAGGACCTTTTGGCATGCAGGATAGCATATATGATCCTTGATAACCCAAACACTAGCAGGAAAACTGACCCGAGGTCTGACTTATCCAACTCAATCGCAATTCCAAAGCGATACATATTCCCAACATCCAACTAGTAGCAGTAAAATATGACATACCCGCAACATCTGGAGGAATCCGAGTCACCTCCAGCTGATATGATCAACCCTTCCACACCTGTAGCAGCCTAAACCCTTGGAGTGACAGACTCCCTCGTGCACTTTCTCGTACGCGTTGCATTGATTCCGACCCTGCTGGCCTTTCATCTGATGATCAGAAATCATGGGTCTCTTCCTGAGACCCCTACTATACGCACTTGGCACACACCTCTCTTTTCAGGGTACTCCCAAATCGATCCCGCATCTGCAATCCTTGGAAATTATATCATTCAGGGTCTGACACCCTGTCACGCTCACTAGCTCGCTTGCCAATGGCTAAGCTATAACAACTGGAACATCCTCTGTCCCCAAACTGGGTCACACACTCTTCCCTGAAGCTTCTTAGATTCTCCAAGACTCTCACTGATTTGAGTATGGATCCTGTGCTTTCAGTAGTACGGGCCCAATACTACCTTCCACACCTTTCCATACTTTCCTCAGCAATCCTCCCGGATCCTCCAAGTCACTTCCTCAATCAGTACACCCAAGTCTCACTGAGCCTCACTACCAACCCACCGAAACGTATCTTAGGCTTTCCTAGGTTCCCGTACTCACCCAGTCCTCAGCTGCTGAAAGATTCCCAGTAATGCCACTAGCTAACTCATGAATATAGCTACATGCAACAGAGATCAGATAATCCTTCGAGTAATAGACCTATCCCTAGAACGGTTGGACTCAGATAAGAGCTGTGCAATTAGGTCAAGTCTCTCACTCTGAGATTATCCGGCCTGTGTCCCATGTGACTTAGCATATTCACTTAATAGTTAGCTCACATTACTAAAAGTCTCACAAAGCACAAAGCAAGCAACATTCAGACAATGGAAAATCTAACCATCATATTCCAATCAAATCATTCTATCCTCTAATCAGGAATCTGTACATGCAATTCAAAGGCTCATACAATCAGGCATAACCTAAACAGACTATTCTATCACTGACTGATCAGTACTAGCATGCAAGCCTACAAGCACATACAATAGGCACATAAGGCATCCTCCTAGATCCTTAGCCCTAATCTATCATGCAATTCTCATAATCATACCATATCATACGATAACATAAAATGTATGGGTATCTTGGGGAAAACTTACTTGAGCTCGGCTGATTGCACGCATGACACACTTTGTTCTTCTCAAAGTTCTTTTCTCTTTCCAGATTCTTTTCAACTCATTTTTATAAAATGGTTTTACTTTGAAAATTTTCATACCAAGCCCTTAGTTTGAGTTCAGACACACCCGAGAGTATGTCCGAATCCCTCAAACCAAGGCTCTGATACCAACTTGTAACATCCCAAAAATACAAGCCAAAAAGTTTCATTTTTAAATACGTCATTATAAAACCAATAGCGTAATAAATCATCCGTAATATCATGTCATGTCAAAACCAAAGTAGAAATAAATCAACGTGTTATAATAAAATAATATCAGAGTGTAATCCCAAAGATCTCATGTGCGGAAAACCATAGTGTAATGCGTTGCGATCAAGCCGGCTCCTTTCCTTTAAACACGAGTACCTGAAACCAAAACTGAAAACTGTAAGCACGAAGCTTAGTGAGTTCCCCCACTGTACCACATACCATATAATCACATAACATACATATACTGCCGGGCATATCTGGGTGCCCGACCTAACCCTTCAGTCCTTAAGACCGGATACTGCCGGGCATATCTGGGTGCCCAACCTACCCCTTCGGTCCTTACGACCGGATACTGCCGGGAATATCTGGGTGCCCGACCTACCCCATCGGTCCTTACGACCGGATACTGCCGAGCATATCTGGGTGCCCGACCTACCCCTTCAGACCTTACGACCGGATACTGCCGAGCATATCTGGGTGCCCGACCTACCCCTTCGGTCCTTACGAATGGATACTAGGGACTATTTCACCCCCTATTGCTACCACATAACACATATCACATATCATCATATCATACTAGCACATAAACATAACACAGGTAGTAGCAACCCCAGATGAATATCACAGAGACAATCATCTATCAGACAACTCCTACTGGTGGGCCGACATTATGGCCGTAGACCCACCGCTACTGGAAGGTAACTCACCTCACACTACTGAAGTCCCGAAGGCGCAATCCCCCACTGACTGAAGTCTCGCAGACTCGACCCCAGCTGCTGGCTGACAAATTCCCGATCTGTCAATATCAAAACATCACCCAATTAATAATTGGGTCCCACTACATAACCATAAACACTTACTTTGGATAATTACATTACCCCAAGCTTGGCTTATTCAAGCCCAAGGCCCAATCCGTAGGCCCAAAGTCAACTAGGAATCAAAGCCCAACACATGACCCAATTTTCCAAATTGGGCCTAGGCCTATACATGGCCTCATTCTAAGTCCCAACATCATATGCTCATTAAGGCCCAAACCAAGGCCCATCTATGGCCCAATTTTCCAAATTGGGCCCAAGCCCATTACATGGGCCTTACCCCAGGCCTATAAATTATTCTAGTCCATTGGCTTGACTTTGGATGGCCCATTAATAACCCAAGTGAAATTAGGGTTTCACATAAAATGATGATTAGGGTTAAGTTTCCTACTTAACCCATTAAGGACTTAATCCATTAAGGAGTTAATCCATTAAGTCCAATATCGCTTAGATTAATCTTTACCAATGATTATTATTTAATATCTCAAGTTATTAAATAATTTTCGTGTGTCCCGATTAATACCCCAAATTAAGATTTACTGGAATTAGGGTTTTCCAACTCAAATACTAGCCCATTAATAATTTGTTGGACTTTTAGGTTATTTAGGGCTTTATTGGGCCTATCAAGCCCACTAGAATGTCATCAAGCCTATTAGGGTTATATTGGGCCCATTAGAGTTCATTAAGCTTCATTAAGCCCATTAGAGCTCCTTTGAGCCCATTAGGGTTTCACTAAGCCCATTAGGGTTTCTAGCACCCCAAACGAATCAATCACAAGAGGCAAAATGCACCGACACCCGACACGGCGTCCGATGGCGGCAGGAGGCGGCAGCCACCACCTCACGGTGGTGGTAGTGGCGGCCCTAGGCTTTCCGGCCAACAATAGATCATACACAACACTCCCAAGACCGGAAACACATACACACCCAATTGAAACCGGTAGCAACAATTTCACACGAACACTCACCCATGAACACACCCACAGCCACCAGGTGGCGCATGACGGCGACGACAGAATCTTCAAGATGGCGACAACAGCGCGGCCTAAGAAGGAGAAGGGGAAGGAGGCTGGTGGACGCTCGATGTTCGCTTGGTGGCTTAGAGCACACGACGCCGGAATATTCCGGTGCTCCCCCAACAATCTGTAACCTCGACAACGAAGTAGCGGTGGCCAAAAGGTGGCAATCAGACCCCGGGGATGCAACGGCGGCTGGGGAGATCTCATATGGTCGACGACCCTTCTTCTACCGCAACGACAACAACATTGTGGTGGCGCCCGACGGTTGAAGACCTAAATAGAGGTGGTGGCATGACGCTGTAAATCGGAGAGGGATGAGAGCGGCAGTCCGAGATTGTAGAAGCGAAGTGGCAGCAGCCACACTTGGTGAAATGGCCCCGCAAAGGCGCTGTCCATCTTGAGATCCAACCACGACCCTTCGACCGGTTCTTTCCAACGGCGGCGTCAATCTCAGCGGTCCTTCTTGGCAAACCGACGTCCGGAAATGGTAGAGATGGCGAAGAGGAAGGCAGGCGACGGCTGGAGTCTTCATCAATGGTGGCGGCTAGTGAAGCATTAGGGTTAGGCGTGTTTAGAGAAAAACGGGAAGGAAGGGAATGACGGGTTTAAGTCCCGTGTTCCTTTCAAACTTGCATCCTTTTGACAAGTTTAGTCCCTCCCCCACATAGCCTTTCCAACTTGAGTCCAATATTTACCCTTTCTACCTTGGCTTTAGAATGCTTCTTCAAATTAAATCCGATCATTACCATCTAGACCCTCAGCATTAAAATCCGGTACAAAATTTATCAAACAGCCCCCAACATCATAATTATGACATAATCAACCCTTCCACCTCATTTCCTTTTAAATTAAATCCAAATAGTTACCACAGAACCCTTGTCTTCATAAATATTTACCAACTGAGTCCGTAACTCACAATTTTAACCCCTGACTTCTAAAACTATGCCAATTAACTCCTCGAAACCAACACCCTGCATATATAATTATTTTTTTAGGGCTACAAGCCATTTATTAATTAATTAATTTATTTAATAAATAAACGGGGTTTTACTGGGTAAATTCGTAATTTCAACATTGTTTTTTTGACAAAAAAGAATCCCCTCTTTTGGTCCCCACTGGTCCCTTTCGTCTTCGTCACTCTGCATCGGGTCGCAGAGGATTTGATCGAAGACTTCAAATCCAACGACGACTTTAACTCCGGCGAAGACTTCAACTCCGACGGCGACGACTTCAAGTTGATACGACTTCAAATTCCGGCAAAATCGAGTCGTAGAGCTCCTTCCGTCACCGATGGAGCCCGAATTCCCCGATGTTATGGTAGATGGCTACGGTTCCCGGGTATTTCTCACATTCTCATTACACTAATGTCGAATATGATTCAAATTAGAGGAAAACCCATTTTATTAAACTGAATATGTATACAGATTTCGGATTTTTAGGTTTAAAAATTATCAGTTTCGTTTTTTGGAGATGATCCATTCCATGTAGGGGGACGTCACTCCGCAGAGCTTGCTCCGTGGAGTGATGTCTTCCTCCGCGGACTCTTATAATCGAATAATTGGTCCCTCCGCATAGGTTAGATGTCACTCCGCAGAGTTGCCTCCGCGGAATGAGCTCTAGCCTCCGCGGAGTGATGGTTTTTGACAAGTTTTTTTTTCTACTTTTAAGTATGTTGCTAGTTTTTCATAATAGATTAATATATATTATTTTTATTTCAATTAGTAATGTTTTAAATTTCCTAATATATATATATATATATTTGTTGTGTAGCACGAATATCTCAATCAAAAAGCGGAGTTAACTTTGAAAGGCGTGGTTGGGACTATGATTAAAAAGTATTTTCCGCGCCTAACACAATCACAACGAGTATTATTCGAAGTTTCCCCCTTTGGAATATTTTTAGGAATGCATATCCCACTTGGTGATCCATTATTTGTGCATTTGATGATGTTGCACGAAGTAAGGTCTCAACCAATATTTGAAATGGGGAGGTTTATGTTTGATATACAGGGGACCCAGTTGGATTTTGGTGAAACTGAATATATTCTGATTTGTGGTTTAAAAGTTGGTCCTTATGTGGATTTACTCTATGACGAAAAGGGCCAGTCAAATTCACAGCTCCGTGCTCAGTTGTTCCCAGATATTTCAGATTCACGTTTGCGGCTGAAAGATTTAGAAGACTTGATTATGTCCCCGAATTATTCGGCACTACAAGATGAAGATGCTGTGATGCTTATCCAACTTGTTTTTATGTTGAAGGGTCTACACGGACAGGATGTTAAAACGGGCATTCCTGTAGCAGTATACAAGTTTGCTGATAATATAGATGATTGGAATAGGTATTACATTTAAAACAAGAATGCTCGCAGTAGGATGCCATGCATTAATTATAATTAATAAATTGAAAATTGCAGGTTTGCATGGGCTACGTATTTTTGGAAATATACTTCACGTATGATGCGTGGAATGTTTGAGAAAATAGAAGAGTTTAGACAATTCAAGCAGGCGAATCCCGAATCGAAGAAAGGACACAAGTATACCGTTCCTGGTTTTATGCTTCCGTTTAAGGTTACTTTCTAATGTATTTTAATAGTTATGATTGTTTAGTTTTATATAATAAAAATTTGAACTTCGTTTTGTATTATATAATAAGTTTGTATCATGACTTCTTTTTTTCATAGATATGGATTTTGGAGAAGTTCCCAGAGGCAACCATGTTTTATATACGCACGCCGACAGAATTGCCATGGATGAGGGCGTGGAGAAGTAAAACACCGTTAAATTGAGAACAATGTTGTCGAATAATTAACGTGTATGTGGTATGGTTTTTATATTAAGAACAATTTATATTTACAAATTTCAATGTATTTTCATGTTAAACTAACCATCTGATTTTTTCAGCCAAACAACCAACCTATTAATGTCGTGGCAAACCCGGAGGAGCTGATGTTGCCGTTTTATGTTCGTTATGTCAATTGGACTCTTAACCCTGTAGAGTCTCCCCCACGACAACATAGTCCTATTCCAAATAGTCCACCTCATGTTGACTCGCCTGCTCGAAGAAGGATGTACAAGTTTGAAATAGAAACATCTACAACTGAATCTGCCACAAATGCTTCTTCCTCACAACATCTTGAAACTAGTTATATGTCAAACGACACATCAAGATTGACAAAGAAGAAGAAGATGAGCACAAAGGCATTAGTGAAGCGTCTCATAGGCGTTGTGGCAGAGTTAACTTCCAAAGTAGACCGTGCATTACAGAAAAAAGATGTACCAGACACAAATGTTGAACCAGACAGAGGGTTTCAAGAGGAGGAAGAGATGATAAATGAAGAGGAGGAAGAAAAATATCAACATCATACATATTTTGACTATGATGATATCGGGACTCATGGTTTGGAGGGGGAATTTGGGCCTACACCTACGCATGTTGAGCAGTCATCAGACGTGGGTGAAGATCACACAAAAGAAATGATTCCCATTGGTAGGCCACAACGAAAGAGGGGTGTTCCATGGTTTCAGCGGACTCCGTTCACAGTGGTACAAAACTCATATTTTAAATTTGATATATTTTTAAAATATTAATGTATTGATTATTATTTAACATGTTAATTTTTTAGTTGCAATCCACACCAAAAGTGAAGAAAATCACCAAACCAAAGAAAAAAAAAGTGTTGAAGAGTCCTGAAAAACCAAATGAAGACATTGTGAATGAAGAGAGTAATGATGTTTCAAATCATCTCCTGCTCGACAGTGTTGAAGCTGCCAGTACGTTGAGTTTTTGGAAAGAATGGAATTCGATATCTTCCAACCTAATCACTAAGCATAGGCTGCATACGCTCACATTGGATGTCGACTTTTGGTCGAGGTTACTTGCAGTTACTGACGCTGGGTGGTTACTTTCTTTGGTAACATTCGTTAAATATAATTTTTAACTACAATTTTAGACGATAATTTATATAAAAAACTGTAACATTTTTATCTTAAAATGTACAACATATTGTGATATGGGGAGCCTTGCTCATGGAAAGACGGCCGACGAACGCGAGGTGGACGATATTCCCTCAAGAACTTAGTTTGCAAAAGGGATAACCTTATTTTCTTAGGAATATCGCAAATGGTGTCGGAGGCCATCCTAAATGGAAGGATGTGGATAAGGTTAGTTAAGTTTATTAATTATTTATTTTATATACAAAATGAATTAATGACTATTAAATTTGTTTTTGTTTGCAGGTTGTATTCCCCCTAATCATTCCTCATGTCCATTGGTTTTTGGCAGTGCTAAATTTAGATACTTGGAAAGTAGACATGTATGATTCAACACGATGTATGAATGACTTCACAAAGTACTACGCTGGTGGAGAATTCAAAAGTTTTGGGGATAGTATAATCGAAGAGCTAGATGCGATTGAATACTGGAAGGATTTCCCTGATGGACACAAAGACTACACAGTTGTGGAGTTTATTGATATTGTAGATGCGCCACAACAAGAATATATTAGTGAAAGAGGGGATTATGGAGTATTCGTATGCATGTTTATGGAAAGGATTGCTTCGGGGGTACCGGTGAAGAGTGATAAGCCATGTAGAGATGCAGGATTTCTCTACAGAAATAGGATGACAAATATAATTTGGGATACTAAATAACTTGATGTTTGGTAGTTTGTATACATTATTATGAAAGACTTGTTTTTAGTAGAACATGACATAAAACATTACAAATAAAAGATTAACGACTAACAAACATTACATAGAACATTACAAATAAAAGATTAACGACTAACAAACATTACATAGAACATTATGAATAAAAGAGTCGTCTACATGAAAAAGGGTTTTTTTCTAACCAGATTCCAAACGTCTGTATACTCGAACTCAATTTCATCAATCTAGCACAGATAGTATCCGTTCACATATTCAAGAAGTTCTTCATCATCAGCATCAGAGCATAGCATTTTCTCATAATTGTAGCATCGATTGTACGATGTGACTTTAGTCTTTAAATCCATCCATTTACTAACAATATCGGGTTTTAGTCGTTGTTGTCCTTGTCCCACTTTATAGTGGAACAAAGCTACTAAGCGGGACCATTCATCACCAACAAGGCAATTAAGGGGAGCCATTACTGGCAGACCCTTGTAAATAGTAATCCAGCATCGTGTTAGGAGCAACATCTCTGTTGTCGTCCATGGAGATGCACCATTTTTTGGAGAAGATGCATTAGACATATTACCTGCATTAGAAGACGTTGGTACATTGGATGCCATTTTATGAAGAGATTCGTTATCTCTAATTCGGACGTATAGATACGTGATTTACTATATATAAAATGATAGGTAACGCGGACTGACAAGTCAGTAACGCGGACTGACAAGTCAGTAACGCGGACTGACAAGTCAGTAACGCGGACTAAGCATTCACTTTGCAGACTCACAAGTCAGTAACGCGGACTGACAACGCAGTAACGCGGACTGACAAGTCAGTAACATGGACTGAGCATTCGCTTTGCGGACTCACAAGTCAGTAACACGGACTGAGCATTCACTTTGCAGACTCACAAGTCAGTAACGCGGACTAACAACGCAGTAACGCGGACTGACAACCCCGTAACACGGACTGACAACGCAGTAACGCGAACTAACAAGTCTATATAAAACGAAAAACAACAATGTATCACTTCATCTAAGGTATTTTAGTTCATGTGCTTTGTATGTTTTACAATGGGTTCAAACCGATGGACCGCTAACGAGTATTTCCTTCTAGATCGTGCATATATTAATGTCAAAGAGAAAACCAGTTTTGAGGATAGAATGTTAATTTTTCGTCCAACTAACGAATACCTTCAACACTGACGCTGGAACCACCATACAAAACCATCACAACACGCTTGATATAGCTGCAACATGGTATGAATTGAAAGTGGAAGTTGTGTTATTCAACGATCTTTATAATAAGATTGAAGACAATCGTGTTAATGATACTAAAGAAGACATCTTGGAGGCGGCTAAAGAAGAATACAAATCCATTAGCAACGGACATGGTTTCGAGTTTGAAGCCCCTTGGAATCTTTTGAAAAATGTACCGTTTTTTTTTAACTAGAACTGCATTTTGTATTGTTCTTGTATTTCTTTATTTAAATGTAATATGGTATTTATCCTTTATTTTACAAAAAATATTTGACCAAAAAATGTTACAAAACCATACATTCAAAAAACATTATCTGACAAACAGGTTACGCCGACTGACAAATAAGTTACGCGTAATGACAAGACATTTACGCGGACTGACAAGTAAGTTCTACGGAATAATGTATACTAATTCCTTATAAATTGGACAACAATGACGGAAATTTACAAGGTGTCAAAAGTTGTGAAAATGAGTTCAGTCAATCAGGTATTAAGGAAAAGTTTCTCCAGCCTACCGAATTTTTTCCATAATCTGCAAAGAACCAATCCTAACACCTTCACGTACATTACGAAAGATCAGTACAATCGTTTCCAAATTTGTTTCGTGGCATTGGGATGCGTGGTATGTAGTCCCTTATAGTAAATAAATATTTAGTTATTTCAAGTTGTTATATGCCTAATATTCTTATGTTGACTTACAGATTCGTACGTTTCTCATGTCTATGATACCAATCATATTCGTTGGTCAAGTACCTCTAATTGGGGCGTATGTAACATCCATGTACATTGCTGTTGCTTTAGATGGAAATCATGAACCCCTTCTCATAGCGTTTGCCTTGGGAACCATAAACTGTGACAATTCATGGTTATGGTTCATGAGGAGGCTTAAAGACTGTTTAGGTGACAATACAAAATTTGGTTTCATAAGCCATATGTCTGATTCTATAGACTTTGCAGTCCACAGAGTCTACTCTGATTCATATCATGGCTATTGTTGTAAAAATATAGCCGAAAAAATACACGCTTCCATCGGAAGCAATACAGTCGTAGAACAGTTGTTCTGGAAGATGTGTAAAGCGTATAATTTATCTCAATTTTATGCATGTTTGAACAATTTAAAAAATGAGGTAAATGGGAATGATCTTCATTGACTTGACAATATTCCCATTGCAAAATGGGTACGGGCTTGTTTTCCAAGAGTACGTTTCAATGTTAAATTCATTGATATTCCCGATGTTGTCAATTGGTTTAAAACAAACACGCATGAGTTTCCAATAACAACAATCATTGAATGGTTCATGACTCGATGCAAGCAGTGTATCTTCGACGTGCTGCGTTTGGAGGTAATTATAAGTTATGACATCATTAAAATGGTGAACTGATATGTTATTATACGTTATGACATTATAAGTTTTTTTTATTGATTCAGTTGATTTCATAGGGATTTCCATAATCTTCTAACCCCTTATGCACTTAAGGTGATTCATAAAAGATTTATCCACTCGGATGGTTGTAGGATTACGCATATTGTTGGCGATAGATATGAAGTGACTAAGTATTCAACAACCGAATATGTCCAATTAGACCGTGGTATTTGTAGTTGCGGTAAATGGTAAAAATGCGGTATACCTTGTGAGCATGCTATAGCTTCACTACACAGACTCGAAATTGCAGAAATCCATCAAATGGTAAATTTAAAGTTAAGTACAGCGGTGTATCAAAATGCTTATCAAACTGAGACGGTCAATCCTATTCCAACCCTTAGGCATTGGGAAAAACCAGTCGAAAGTGTTGTGGTCTTACCTCCACGCCAATTCAATTGAACTTTATTGTATGGATCACAACGAATATTAGTTTGTATTCAGTTCTATGTTAACCAAACTTGTAATGGTCTGTTGGCGTTCTTTACTTTTTAATAAAAAATGTTTACCTTTAAATAAATAATTGTATTCTCATAATTGTAATGTATGCATGAAAATGACTAGACAAAAAACTATGCGGACTGACAAACACAGTAAGGCGGACTGATAAAAACCTCTACGGACTGACAACAGCTCTCTGCGGAGTGGAAGGGACTATATATAGTCATGGATGATCGTCGGATTTTTCGTATAGAGTTATAATTTTTTTTTTAATTTAAAATGACTTCATCTTCATCTTTGTATATTTTCTCGTGCAACGAAGTTGATTGTTTCTATTGTGATCTGATCGACCCTTTTCTTGCTCCATCACCAAATTTAAGAGAGCCATATATGTCGGAGGATACTTTGCAACAACTACAATGGGCTGAAGAACAACAAAAAAAGATAAAGAATCGTCTCGGGCTCTCTCTGAACGTCGTGACCTCATTGCGGCGGAGTGCAAAGATGTTGAGGAAAGGATGACGATTACAAAAAAAATCAAAGATCATGAGGAATGGATAAAAAAAACTAAGAAGAATCTCAAACTGTCTAAAAAATGGCTTGCTGACAAGGATGCAGAAATGATAGAACTTGGTAGGCAAAAGGACCGTATGGAAGATAAAATAAGAATAAGGGACGACTACATAACAATGGAGAAAGAAACGTATCCTTTGCAATTCCCTTAAGTTAATTACCGTTGTTGTACGTTTACTATATGTTTCTAGTTTGTTGAATGTATTAACTTCGAGTATTAGTTATTATCCTACTAGTAATTATGCACTAATATAATCATAATATTACCCATCATCTTTAAAATAAACACACCAGCTCAAAGTAGACAAAATAATGTCCTATAAAACAAAACATAATTAATTATAAATACAACATCAATCATTCAAATCAAACGTTGAACAATAGTCTTCTCTCTACGTCCCACTCGTCCAACGCGTCTCTTGTGTCCCGTGCGTCTCTAGTGTCTCCTGAGTCTCTTCTGTCCCTTTCCCTTTTCCTTTTGTGTTACTACCTGAAGCCGCACTAGTTTTTCTAGCCCTCTTTGTTTCTTTGGGACCAATGCCAGAAAAGTCACTACATTATGCGTTTTACTATCACATCTACTACACCTTCTTACTATAGGTTCCTCACCTTGTGACGGAATACGATTTCTGTTTCTCGGTCTACCAGCTTGATGTGTATCCATTATCGGGGGTTTCACAACCATCATGTCAGCAGGAATCTCCTAATCACACGGTTCTGGAAGGGGGTAAACCGGATCCTCATACGTACTTCGGTATGTTTCCATTTTGTAAGCATCTATATCCAGATGTCCGAAGTTAGTTTTTTTCAAGTGCTTCAAGACCATTATCACATGACCACAAGACAACCCAGTTCCTTCCCAATATTTGCATGTACAAGTCTCTTGCCTCAGATCAACTATGACACCATGTTTGAAATGATGAACTTCATAAAGTGCATCTGAAACACCAGAAACAGACCATCCTGTCGTATGCTCTTCATTTTTACTAACTACTTTTTCAGCCCACTCGGTTAGCACTATTGAAAATTTCCCTATAAAGAAGATATATATAATTAACTAATTATTCAACCTAATTAAAGTCAAAATAAAATTCATACCTCCTTCGATGCGACGCTTGTTACACCATTCTTGTGAAAGACGTCAGAAGAACTCAAGAAGGGGTATTGTAAGCATCTTCCTTGCATCTACAGATAAAGCATTCATGGACTCTGCACTGTTCGAGGTCATGTAATCATAACGTTTCGACGACGAATATGCTCTAGTCCATTTAGCATGGGGAATTTCACTTAGATACGTGCTACTTGCGGCCTAGTAGAACTAAATCTATACCACAATTCTTCAAAAACATTTCTTTTGTAAGCTTTCATAAGCCTCCAAAACAACATTTTTGTTTTATCATTTTTCCCAAACTTGTGTACTATGTTTCCTAGTATATGAAAAGCACACAATCCATGATGAGCATGTGGAAAAACATTTTCAATACTAACGCGAATTGCATCGGCCCTATCAGTTACAAAAGTCAATTCTTGACAATCACCAACACATTCATACAAATTTTCAAGAAACCATGTCCACGTAAGACCACACTCTTTTTTGCATATTCTGTGCGCAAGGGGCAGTATCTGGTTGTTCCCATCCATAGCTACTGCATGCAATATGGTTTCCTTAAAATCACCCTTCAAATGGGCACCATCCATAATTATAACTTTACGACAAAAACGTTTGAACGCTCGTATCTGCAATATATAAAAATGGAACACATAAACACTCTATAATTTGTTTAAAAAAATTATATATTAAATGACAACAAGGTTTTTGTATTTACCGTTCTCCCAATGGCATAAAAACAACACTCGAAACAATCTTCAGAATCTGTTTGAATATACGCAGCTGTACCGAGATTATGCCTTTTCAAATTGTGAAAATAAATAGGAAGTTTGGAAAAACATTCTTCAGAGGATCCCAACAACAGTTCCATAGCATATTGTTTTGCACGCCAAGCTTGTTTGTAATCTACGTTGATTTCCAGCAAAGCATTCAAATCCCTTGATATTTCATTAGGCCTCCAAACATTGGAACAAGTTTTTCCCATAATCTCATGCAATATAGTACCCATCACTTTTTTATTAGCATGCTTATGATTAGGGTGTATCTGTAATGACGAACATGTGTGCACGTTGTTGAAAGTCTTGATTTCAAATTCATCAATGGGATTAAGGCGTTTTGCTTACAAACGCCAACTACAGTTCTCAGTTTCACAATATACCTCATAATGATTTTTGTTAGAATGTTTAGTCTTAAACTGAAACTTTTCTCTGGTTGCTTCAAGACTCAAATAAAAAATTAGTTGTTGTTTGTTATCATATGTTTGACGAACAAACATATCATCATTTGGACCTAAACTGTGAAATGGTCCGGGTTCAACAATAGGATCAGGACAATCAGTTATGGGAGGCATACCGTAAAATATGTCTGAAGCTTTTTTCCCGTGTGTGAACTCATCTTCTAACCATCCTTTAGTTGACTCTTCACCGTCTAAGAAAGTTTTGTCAGTCAGTCTTCCAAACTCATATAAATTTTTTTCTTCAACCGTATTCAGTGCCACAGTTTCTTCTTCTGGACACTCTTCAACATTATCAGTGATAAGTTATAAATCTAACTTGAAGATCGTTTGGATCTTTATAACAGGTAAAATAATGAATACGAAAACTGCAAATAACACAAGTATGGATCAAAGTGTGTCGAATGATTAGATCAACAATCCTCAGCAGAGCTCGATAAAGAACTTCCGCTGTAGAGGATTTAGGGTTACAAGAACGATAAAGAAATAATGCTCTGATCTATCGTAATAATCGTTTTCTATCGTTAACCTAATATGCATGCAAGCATGTATATTTATATTAAACCCTATCAAGCTCTCGGTTGGACAGGCCCAAACCGGAGTTACAAAACTGGACTAATAAGCGAGCCCAATAGACACAATACATAACAAAACGCTACCCAACAATCTCCCCCTTTGCGTCAAATTGGAGCGAGACTACTTCTTCTTTTTGCTTGGGCCAGCAGCGGGAACTTTCTTCTTTACAGTTTCAAACAGACGTGAGATAAGCGCAAGGATCGTCTGTCTGAACCGAATGTACCATTGTATCATGTCGTCAAAATACTTGATATCATCCGTTGTGTTTTGTTTGCATCTATGGATGATCCCCAACACATGCTCTAGGCAAGCAGTGGTGTACAAATGTTTATCAGCTAAGGCAAAAAGACATTTCTGTCCTTCATTCCTAGTGAACATGACTGAGTTTCGCCTCGAGTCAATTTTGCCCATCTGCATTTGGTTCAGATCACTGGCCGAGCCAACAGGAGATATTGTTGGTTTCTTCTTGAAGACGCTTGCTATCTCCTGATCCATCAGTGCAACTTCCATGATGTAGCACACCAGCATCCTCTTGAGATGGTCGATGATCGGACCATATTCAGCTTCATTGGTCAGAAGGATATTGTGCAGGATGATCCAATCATGGGGATTGAGGTTCGGAAGATCTACTAGAGAAATGGCATGTTCAGTTTTGGCAGATCCCCTAAGCACCTTGAACCGAACGTTAATGAACTTCCCTTCAGTGTACGGTTTCAAGACCCGAACGTTGATGATCTTCTGAGCGCTCCAAGTTTGATATTGAGGTTGAGCAGCCTTCAGATAGAAATCAATCAAGTCCCGATCAACCTGCGGATGAGGATGAGGGAACTCTGCAACATTGGAGAAGGCGTGAAAGATGAACGCCTTTCGGGTCAGTGGCATGTCGAACTGAGAGTCGACAGTATTGGAACAGTCAAAAGAGATAACTGGTTCCAGCCACAAGATGCTCGGAGTGTCGATTGCTTCCTTTATCATCCTATCGAGAGTCCAAGCAGGAAAAAGAGTTTTCCTACGCTCGAGAAGGTCGTGGGCTTCCTTCTGTTTGCGTTCAGCTTCTTCAGCTTCTTTTGCCACACGAGCACTGTCATCAGCCTCATTGCGTCGACTTTTACGTTTCAACAAGTTGGCAATGGTTTCTTCGTCATCTTCCTCTTCTTCCTCAGCAATCTTCTTGCCTTTATCTTTCACACCCGAACCGGAGGCTTGGCCTACAGGAGGAGGTTCGGTTGTGTGAGTCGCCTTTGAGGAATGAGGTGGTTGGGATACAGACTCCTTTTCTCCCCTTGTTTCGGAATGGACACGAAATCGGGTAGCCCTTCAATTTTGCTTAATAGTTCTAGGGCAGGAGCGAGCTTCTCTGCAAGGGTACGCCTCACAGAATGGTTAAGGATAGGATCATGTGCTTCGAGGATGTTGGAGATGGCTGAGTAGACATCCGAAACACACGTCTTAATGACCTCCTGTTCGGACCGAAGAGTGTCAATCTGCTGTTGAGAATGGGAGAGTTGAGCACTCTTGACCTTCAGGGCAGTGGTCTTCTTTGCCAAAACATCAATCAACGAGTTCTCAGCAGCCAAATCTTCTTGGAGCTTTGAGAGACGCTCGTCAATAGTAGCACGGAGGGCTGAGTTGTCGTCTGTGAGTGATTGACGAAGTGAAGCAAAGGACTTCAACTCAGTAGAGACAGACGTGGTCAACTGTTGAACAATTGGTTCCAACGTAGTCTTGGTGGCAGTAGCACTCTCCTGTAAAGACTTTAACAAGGCAGAGGCATCAGAAAATAGTTTATCGACTTTTTCGGTCGCAGCCTAACAGGCTTTCGTTGAGGCATCGATGGCGGAGGTTGCAGAAGCGATAAAATCTTGCTGAGCCCTTGAGAAAGCATCAACAATCTTCTGAATAGCCGCTTTAGAGAGTGATGATTGAGACGTGGAAGAAAAGGCAATAAGCAAGTCGACCTTGTCATGGAGCTCCTTAAGATGTTTCTTTGTGACCGGAGCGTCATCATCATCATCGCTCTGAACTTGAAACGGACTGTAGTAGACCGAATCAAACGTCATGTTTTCCCCGCCAAGGAAAGTGTCGTCTCCGTCAGAAGCGTGACCGGGAGATGGTGGTGGTGGTGAAGCTGGTGGTACAGTGGTATAGGTAGGTTCGGGTTGGGTTGTTTCAGGTGTAGGAGTAGGGGTAGGTTCGGGTGCTTTTTGGGTTTCGGTTGTGTTTATGGTTTCGGGTGCTGGTGGAGGTTCGGTTGCATCAGTATGAACCCCCGTATCAGATACGTTGGCTCTAACATTTGCAGTGGTTGTTGTGGTTGCGTGGGTGAATATTGGTGGTGGCATTGGGATTGAAGTGTTTGGAATGTGGGTAAAGGGGTTTATGGTGGGAATGGAAGTAGGAATAGTTTTAGGAGGAGAGGAAATTGGAGAAGGAGGGATTTTAATCTCAGTGGTAGGAGATCTGGGTGGTGTGTTGCCTCGTGGAGAGTCGTCAGAATCCGAACTCTCACCCTCTGACTCACTGGATGAAGAAGCGATAACCAGCTTTCTCCTGGGTTGAGTTTTTCGCCTCTTTTGCTGCGGAGACTGAGCAGCTTTTGTGGGTTTCCTCTTCTTAGGAGAAGGACCCTTAGCCCCTTTCGCCACCTGTTTCCCTTTGTCAGCCTTCTTGCCTCTTGGAGCAGGCTTGTCGGCTTCATGGATCGACTTCAACATCTCCGGTGTGAGATCCCTCGGACCAGAACGCTTGAATTCTTTGCAGGTTCTGATAATCCGACTTTCAGCTGGAACGTCAGCATACATAGATTCCGAAATGGAACCATTGAAGGGAAATTTGGAAGCATCTGAGACGATGATCTTCGTGGTATGAAATATACCAATCGAAGACATCGGAGCACCGACGACAATGGGGACGTTGGACTTGTCCATCACCCATTTCGTAACCAAAGTCCAGAATCTGGCGTATGAGATTTCAGAATGCCTGGATGTAGAGGAGAGACTCTGGATGAGTTGTTGCCACAGAACGGACCCATAATCCATGTTGATGCCATTGTAGACACCATACATTATCGACAAGAAAAGGCGTCTGGCCCCGTCAGATCCAGAGCTTCTTCCAGATAACCCTTTGAATAGCACAGTGAACATCCCGTTCCACTGTGGCGGCAAGCATGACTTCTTGAACTTTACGACGGAAGAAAGCGCCTCCATATAACCCATGTTGTAGAACATGTTGAATAAGTGCCCCAATGGAATCGTTTCTGGATTAACCCTCGTTGAGTCAGGTTCAAACCCTAACAGGGAGCAAAATCGTTGCTTGGAAATCGACGCTTTGTGCTGAAAAATGTCAAAGAAAATTCTGTCCACCGCTTTATCATAGTGAGCAGTCGCAAAGATCTGCGACAAGAACTCCATTGGTTCGGATTCAGATTTTGAAAGTGCAGGAGCAATCGGCGAAAACTTCAAACACTCGACAATGGGGAACATGTAGGAATCACAAGCATGAGGGGTTAGATCGATGATGAAGCATTGTTGTGGGCGAATAGGCAGTATGTGAGAAGTGGCGTGAACAGAAGAAGAATCTGCCATTGTTTGAAGAAAGTGGAGAAGATGATGAACAGTAAAGGTTCAGGGATTTCTTGTGCTCTGGGATTTTTAATTGCAGTAAAGAGGTAAATGGTAGAGGATGTTGCGTTTTATACTGGGGTTTAAGGAGAGAGAAAGATATTCCCAAATCTTCGATTGAGAATGGAAGGGTTTTTCGGAGTTGACTGATGCGTGACAGTTGGGGTTGCCGATGATCACGCATGAGAGAGAATGTCAGATCCCTAAGAACACGCCTCCCATCAAGCGCCGTTTAGATATGAAGCGTTTCAGATTCACACGCGCCTCTTCTGCGCCATTTGGAGAAGAACCGTTTCAAATTCACACACGCGTCTGCAACGTCATTTGGAGAATAGACGTTTCAAATCCGCACGCGTTCCCTTTTAGCGCCGTTTGAAATCAAATCGATTAGACTCCCGCCTGAGTCAGCAACCCTTCATCTTATCCCTTTAAGGTGTAACGATATCTTTTGAACAATGCTCCCACGTGGATGAAAATTGACCACAACTTATAATTAACCACCAATCTAATGAAAAAGCCTGTAATTATTAGAACCAGAGTTTTTGGAAAATCAAAGATTTTCGTGGTAAGGGTGTAAAAGAAAAGAAATAAAGGAATCCTTTTTAGGAAAAATCGTGATGTCAATAAAGACATGAAACAAATGATCCCGGGCACGAATCTCTTCCTTCAAGGTAAAGAGAGACCTTAAAGTGTTAGTGTGGTTTCCCGTTGAATAACGATCAAACACTTATTAAGAAGTGTTGAAAGGCTTCTTTTAATTAAGCTTTTTAGGGTGGCTTTTGCTTTGATTCAACAGTTCTAATCTTGAAATAAGATAGAAAGTGAACAAAGTACTTATGAGACCGGTGTAGTCTGTTGAACAAGTAGGTTGGTAATAATTTTAAATTAGTTGGGAAATATAAAATCTCAACAAAAATTAAACACTGGATCCCAAGGGAAGAAATGTTATGGTTTTTAACAATTTCATAGGAATCACACAAAAGAAAAATTTGAGACTTCATGAAGATATGTCCGTCAATTCATTAGTGAAAACTAGAGCAATATAATTGTTCACCGTCAATTCAGATTGGGTATTGAATTTTGGGTTTCACTCAGCTCGTAGTGGCACGAAACTAAGATCATGAACGCAGTTATTGGGTAACCATAAACCTCAGTGGTAATTGCTGAGAGTCTCAAGGGTTACGTATTTGAACTGAGAGGAATGGAGAAGTGTAATTTAGATGGTGTAAGAAAGCAAAGTACCTCTGCATTGAAAGATAGGACTAAGCAGAAAACTCTTATCTCTTGTGAGAAGAGAGTTAGGTAGCTCTGGATTAGAATAAATGTGATAGCCTAATTGGGAAGACAAGGTTTGTGTATACTAAGTCATTAAGGCTATTATTCAGAATCAAATGAGACTTTGGACACATACAACAGCATGCTTCTAGGGACACTTAACTAATTCAACAATTTCCCCATAAACAAACACACAAATAAAATTAACGTCAAAAAAGAAATAAAGAACAAAATATTTTTGGAGTTTTTGAAATTATATATTAAGAACAATATTTTTGGAATTTTTGAAAAAATAATAATAGTGAAAGAAAAAAAAAGAAAAAGAAAAAATTAAAACTGAGAAAGAAAATAAAAAGATAAAAAAAAACTTTGGAACCAAACCCGAGCGTTCGGTCTATTTCGGTTGTGAGAATTTGAAAAACCGAACCCGAGCGTTCGGTCTATTTTGGATGGGAAAAACTTTGGGAAACCGAACCCGAGCGTTCGGTTTAGAAAAACTTTGGAACCGAACCCGAGCGTTCGGTTTATTTCGGGTGAGAAAAATTGAGAAACCGAACCCGAACGTTCGGTTTATTTCGGTTACCAAAGAAAATGGATTTTCAAAGAGAGAGTACTATTAACAGTAAAAGAAATGTAATAGGAACAATTATACATGAAATTTACAACCAAGAAAACCACCTTTGATTAATGAGCGAAATGAGATTATCCAACCGAACCCGAGCGTTCGGTTCATTTCGGTACATGAGTACAAAAACCGAACCCGAAAGTTCGGTCTATTTCGCTTCTTACTTTTGAGTTTGAGAGGTGATTTGTGGTACTGACTCTGATTCCATCATGCCTAGCCCTTGTAGAATTTTGTTAAATGATGCTTCAGGAAGGGCTTTAGTGAAGACGTCAGCCAGTTGATCAGTGGTTCTAACGAAATGAATTTCAACGTTTCCATCTTCCACATGATCTTTAATGAAGTGATACCTCAGTGCTATGTGCTTAGTCTTTGAGTGTTGCACTGGGTTATGACAGATCCTAATTGCACTTTCAGAGTCACAATATAGTAGGATCTTTTTCATATTGAGTCCATAGTCTCGGAGTTGACTTTGGATCCAAATCACTTGAGAAGTATAGGATGCAGCTGCAATGTATTCTGCTTCAGCTGTAGACAAGGACACACACGTTTGTTTCTTTGATTGCCAGCTAACCAACTTCCCGTCAAGGAATTGGCAGCCGTCAGTGGTGCTTTTCCTGTCTAGTCCACAACCTCCAAGGTCTGCATCTGAGTAGGCCTGAACGAAGAAGCCCGAGTTGGATGGATACCATCGACCTAAAGAGGTAGTTCTCTTGAGATAACGAAGAATGTTCTTGACTGCAAGCATGTGAGGTTCACGTGGATTCGCCTGAAATGTAGCACAATAACAAACATAGAACATGATATCAGGCCTGCTAGCAGTAAGATACATCAGTGAACCGATCATCTGGCGATATAGCGTAATATGTACTGCTGGCTTATCCAAGGATGGAGTGAGCTTGGTGCCGAACGCCATGGGAACTTTGAATTTTGAATCTCCCATCATGCCAAATTTTGCAAGGAGAGTCTTCGTTTAAGCTTCCTGATTAATAAAGATGTCTTCGGGTCCCTGTCTAATATTTAAACCAAGGAAAAAGTTAATTGGACCCATTGAGTTCATTTCAAATTTAGTCTCCATCAGCTTTCTGAATTCAGCCGTTAAGCTGGGATTCGTAGAGCCAAAGATGATATCATCGACGTAAATTTGAACAATCATAAGGTGGTTACCTTCCTTCTTACGAAAGAAGGTTGGGTTAACCGAACCTTGTTTGAATTTGGACATCTTTAAAAACTTCGTCAGCGTTTCATACCAGGCTCTCGGAGCTTGTTTCAGTCCATACACGGCTTTGTCCAAAATATAACAATGATTAGGATACCTTTCATTTACGAATCCAGGAGGTTGCTCCACGTACACTGTTTCTTCAAGTTCTCCATTGAGAAATGCACACTTGACATCCATTTGGTAGACTTCAAAGTTTTTGTGTGCAGCATAGGCAAGAAATATTCTAACGGATTCCAGCCTAGCAACAGGAGCGAAAGTCTCTTCATAGTCAATTCCTTCCTCCTGACAGTATCCTTTCACTACCAGACGTGCCTTGTTTCGAATCACGTTCCCTTCCTTGTCCATTTTGTTCCTGAAGACCCATTTGAGACCAATAACTGAGGCATCTGGAGGAGTTGGAATGAGACGCCAAACTTTGTTCCTTTCGAATTCATTCAGTTCGTCTTGCATAGCTTGAACCCAATCGGAGTGATCAAGAGCAGTGTTAACTGTCTTTGGTTCAACTTTTGAGACGAAGGAGTTAAACATGCAGAATTCTACTTTTGAAAACAAGGATGTCTGTTTTGCCTTGAGTTGTGATCAGGTCAGAACATTTTCAGACACATTACCAACAACCTGGGAGACAGGATGATCTCTGGTCCATTTGACGAGAGGAGAGTAGTTTGGATCAAAGGTTGGATCTAATTCAGCATTTACCATCTCTTCTAGTTCGGATTGACTTTCATAGTCATAAGACATATCTACATTCTCCCCCTCGACAGATAAGCATTTTGGTGTGTCTTGAGTTTCTGGAGCTACAGAGGTTTCGGGTGGTGCTGAGCTTTCAGGTACTACTGGACTTTCGTTTGGTGTGGCACTTTCGGTTGGTGAAGTGCGTTCGGGAGCAGCTTGAGAACTTATCTCCCCTTCAACATGTGAGCTCGGCTGTGATGACGAAGATGGATCCTCCCCCTCAACTGAAGCATTGTGTTGTGGAGGGTTGTCAGAACTTGATCCTCCTTAATTCATTCTCTTTGCAACATCTTCGACAAGTTGTTTCAGATGATCTACCCTGTTGTCTGCTGCACTGGCATCTGAGAGAGTGGCCTTCTTTGTTTCATCAAATAACTCAACAAACTTCTCAAATAGGTTTGCGATTGAGGCTGTGACTTGGCCAGTTTGAGGAAAGATTTCTCCAGCTGTGTCGTCGTTGGCCTTTAGCTTTTTGACATAGCTATCATCAAAAGTCACGTAATAAGTTTCTTCTATTTTCCTCGAACGCTTGTTTAATACCCTGTATGCTTTAGAAGTAAGAGAATAGCCCAGAAATATTCCTTCATCGGCTTTGACATCAAACTTGTTGCGGTGTTCTTTAGAATTGAAGATGAAACACCGTGAACCGAACACATGGAAAAACTTGACATTTGGCTTCCTGTTGTTGATGATCTCATAAGGAGTGAGAGTGAAGCGCTTATTGAGATATGACCTGTTCTCTGTAAAACAAGCAGCAGAAATAGCATCAGCCCAAAAATATAAGGTAAGGAAGCGAAACTTAGTATGGTTCGGGCCGCTTCACACAAAGATCGGTTTCGTCTTTCGACAATTCCGTTTTGTTGAGGTGTGTAGGGAGCTGAGAAGTTATGACTGGTTCCTTTTTCGGCCAAGAATTCTTCGAATTCTTTATTTTTGAACTCCAGCCCATTGTCGCTCCTGATGTTGCAAACGACTTTCTTCAGCTGTACTTCAACCTGCTTGATGAACTTCTTCAGTTTGAGAGTCGCTTCAGATTTGTGCTTCAGAAAGAACACCCATGTAAAACGCGAAAAGTCATCAACAATAACAAGAATGTACTTGCTACCGCCGATGCTTTTGATAGATGATGGACCACACAAATCAATATGAAGTAACTCTAGTGGTTCAACAACTTTAGTGTTTATAATTGATGGATGACTTTGACGACTTTGCTTCCCCATTTCACATGCAGCACACAAATGTTCTCTATTGTACTTGAGCAATGGAAGACCTCGAACATGTCCTCCAGTGACAAGTTTGTTGATATCCTTAAAGTTGAGATGAGAGAGCCTTCGGTGCCACAAACAGCTTTTGTCATATTGTGCTTTGGATAACAGGCAGATAGCTGGGTTCCTTTTGATAGGTTTGAGGTTCAGGGGAAACATCTCACCTTTACGCTCCGATTTAAGAATAACTCTTTTCGTCTTCTTCTCAATTATTTCAGAACCCTCATCGTCGAATAAAACTTTGAGACCGGTACCTCCAACAAGCTGAGATACACTGATGCGGTTATGTTGTAGTCCTTCCACGTATGCAACCTTCCTAATCATGAAATCACCGTTTGTAATCATTCCATAGCCTTTTATGGTGCCGAAGGAGTTGTTCCCGAACTTGACATTTCCACCGTTTGAAAGAGACCTGTATTCCCTTAGCTCTTCCTTCCTTCCTGTCATGTGACGCGAGCAGCCACTGTCAATGTACCATTCTTCGTCAAACTGCTCGTCACTGATAACCTGCAAAAATTAAGCAGATTTAGGAACCCAAAGTTTCTTGGGTCCTCGTGAGCCTTTCACAGGAATAGGAATAGTAAGAGAGATGTCAACAATATATGTTCTTTTTATTAGTGTTGTTTCATCTTTCTTTTTGATGGTGAAAACCTTAATTTTATTGGGATTCGTCGCTTTTGGTTTGGACTCTGGTTTAACTGATGAAACCTTCAGTTTTCCTTTCAGTTCAGTTGATGATTGAGGTTTTTGAGAGTGAACAGAATGGAATTTAGAATGGGGTTGAGAGGAATTAGAAGAATTTGAAGAATTAGAAGAGTTAGAATGAGAGAATTTAGACTGAGATGATTTCTTGACTTGAGATTCTAAGTGACCCTTTTGCTTTTGATCATTAGTGGGACCGAACCTAGAATTTTGATCTCTTTTGTTCTCTGAACCGAACCTTTGCTTTCGGTTGATGTTGTTCTCTGAACCGAAGCTCTGCTTTCGGTTGATGTTATTTTCTGAACCGAACCTCTGCTTTTGGTTGTTATTGCTCTCTTGTGATTTAACAGGATTTTTCTCTGACTTTAAGTTCCTGTCATGATATGAGAAATAGGCATTTTGAGATTGCCAAAACTGTTTTCTTTCAGAGAGATTCTTCTTGTATCTCTGATTCCTTTGCTGTTTTTGATTTCTCATCTGCTTCGGTTGATGATGGATATTGGCTTTTGGTTTCTGTTTCCCTTTAGCTGGTTCACTCTGAACTGATGATGTTTCGCTTAAAGGAGTGACTTCTTTTGCAGGAATTCCTTTTTCTTGAGGAACATCTTTTGTACCACTAGTACTTGGCACATCGAAACTATCAGGCTTATTCAAAGGTTCTGGCACATATCTGCCTTTGCTTTTCCATGAAGTCCTTTCAGACAGACCTATCGTTTCATCAGCATTGTCGATGGGAGCTGACCAGAAGAACTCGTCGCAGCCATCAGCATTGTCTTCGTTTACAATTGCTGCGAGTTCAGCGGTCTGATGTTTGGTTACGCCTGTGATCTTATACACCTGATTTGGAGTGGTTCTCACTTTTTGATATACTACTGCCTTTTCTGCAAGGATCGGGGACTTTTGTTGGGACAAACGAGCAAACTCCACTGAATTTTCTGTGATGAGATTCTTGTGGTTTTCGGGTTCGCTCTTGACAAATTCTGAACAATCAACTGTGTCCTCTACAAAAATTTCACTCATATTGTCGTTCTCATGAAGCTCAGATGCATTTTCAACATCAATTTTATTTTCTGAGCTCAAGTTGGCATTCAATGAGTCAAATTTTTGTATGGTTTCGGTCCTCAGTTTCAGTTTATCATTTTCATCCAAAAGGTTTTTAACCATGTCCTTATGGTCCTTGGACTTTATGAAATATTCGATTTTGTCTAGTCCATACATATATGTCGGATTAACATCTTCAGACGAAATAACACTTTCACAATTATACGCTTCAGCATCAATTTCATCCTCCTTAAACTCAAGGAAGGGTAAAATCATGCGATGAATCTTTTGTCCTATTTCACAGTCCAAATGAAGCTGAGTGATATTAGTATAAAGACGTTTAACAATCAAACAAAAAACATTTCTCTGTTTTAAAAGCTTTAAATTGTCTCTTTGCAAATAAATGTTTTCATCTTTGGTTTTGATTAACTCCGACTCCTTCAGTTCGATCCACATCCTTCTTTCCTCACTCTTTGAAGATACCCTGCTTATTTGGTCAGTTAGGTTAGAATTGGTGACTCGTGTTTGAGTTAAACTGCTGTCTAGATGAGAGATTCTTGAATTAACATTTTTTAATTCTTTTTCATATGAGCTTTGTGGGACTTTGAATGCAATAAAAACGGATTGTACCTTCTTGATTAATTCATCAAGTTCGTTGAACTGTACGCTGAGCGGTTTTGCTGTGAATCATAAGTCCTCTCGTTCCTTTGTGTCTTCAATCCCACCATCTGTGTTGTATCCCCTCATCTGAGATACATCGGACACCATGAATCATTTTCCACCACTACTCTCTTCTTTCGCCACATAAGCCTTTCCATGAGAAGGCTTCCTTACTTCATCATCCTCAAAGTCGGTTGACCAGACCTCCACGCCACCGAAATCATCATCCGCTACCGAACCCTGCACAATTAAAGCATTCATAGAAGGGTTAGAAGTGGATTTCTTTCTCTTGATCTCTTCCAGCTTTTTCAACAGCGCTACTTCTTCATCTTTCTCCTCATCCTTTTTAGCCAATTTCTTAAGAACACAATCTTTTGCATAGTGGTTCTTTCCTCCACAATAATAGCAGCTCACTCCCGAATCTCCTTCCGCTTTCGGTTCCTTCTTTGGTTCTTCCGCCTTCGGTTCTTCCCTGACCTTTTCAGAACTATAACTTCCCTGCCAATTTCGATTCTTGTTGGTGGGGAATATTTTCTTGATGAACCTTTTTGGGTTTGACACCATCATTGCATAGTCTTCAGAAGTAAGGTCATAATCCTCTAGGTTGAGGTCTTCATCTTCCATCACAACTTTGCTTTTGGACAGAAGGGCTAATGAACCCAAGCTTGAAACCACATTTTTCTCCTGTAACACGATCTTTTCTTGAGACTTCAGAATGCCTACCAGTTTCGCCAGAGAATAAGATTTGAATTGCTCATGCACTTTAACTGTGGACACTACAGCTCTCCATTCAGATCTAAGGCCGTTTAAAAACGTGACCTTTTGTTCAATCAGCTTCCTTTTAATCTCATGTTTAATCATCTTGCTAAGAAGATGATTGAAGCGATCGAACGTTTGAGTTACAGTTTCTTCTGAACCCTGCTTAAATTCACCAGACTCGGACAGGAGTAAGGTTTGAATGGAATGCTCGAGATCTTCGTCCGTTGAATATAACTCTCGCAGCCTATCCCATATTTCTTTACCAGTTGTGCATGAACTCACCAGCCTGAAGGTGTCAGATTGAAGAGCGAATCTGATTAATCTCAATGCTTTAATGTTGCACTGAAATTTATATTTTTCGTCTTGAGCAATATCTTTAACATCCTTCAAAAGATCATTATACTCCTTCTGAGTCTTAATAATTCTTGAAGTTGCTGAATGAGCAAATGGTCCAGATACTATTGCTTCCCAGATGAGGTATCCATTTTCCTCAAATCCTATAACATAGTCTTCAAAGTGATGAGCCCAGACTTCATAATCCTGGGTGTAAAGGATAGGAATCTTCGTCGTTGATCCGATGTTGTTCGAGATATTAATTGGATTTGATTGTGACTCGTCCATGCTTGATCGAATAACCTGTTTTAAAAGATCAGACTTGTATTGAATTAAATTAGGGCAAAACAAATAAATACTGAGTTACGTCAATTATGGGATGACGGCTCAATAAATATTAGTAAATGCGGAATAACCCTAATCGTAATCTTTTTCACAGAAAAGAAGTGTATGAATTACACAGCCTCCTGCTCTGATACCAATTGATAAGTTATAAATCTAACTTGAAGATCGTTTGGATCTTTATAACAGGTAAAATAATGAATACGAAAACTGCAAATAACACAAGTATGGATCAAATTGTGTCGAATGATTAGATCAACAATCCTCAGCAGAGCTCGATAAAGAACTTTCGCTGTAGAGGATTTAGGGTTACAAGAACGATAAAGAAATAATGCTCTGATCTATCGTAATAATCGTTTTCTATCGTTAAGCTAATATGCATGCAAGCATGTATATTTATATTAAACCCTATCAAGCTCTCGGTTGGACAGGCCCAAACCGGAGTTACAAAACTGGACTAATAAGCGAGCCCAATAGACGCAATACATAACAAAACGCTACCCAACAATCAGATACAATGTTTTCAACATTGTATGGTACAACTTTCTCATCCGCTTCTGTCTGTTCGACCAATCCCTAAAACACCTCTAAATACAAATGCACAATCTCCTTCGTTTCAGAAATTACATTTCTGAGTTGATGAACATCTGCTTCATCTAAAATATTCATCACATACCCATGAACCGGGTGTTGAAATGACAATGATATATTACTATTGAACACCTTAGCCTTACTTTTGACCAAATCAAACAATATTCGACAATCAAAATTAGGCAGAAGCAGTAAACCCAAGTTGTTTAACTTTGGTCTAACGTAGGTGTTAATCCCATTACTTATCTACCAAAAACCTCAAGTACATAAAATAACAAAACTCATATTTGGTTTTAAAAATCAAATGAAAACGAACTGATCTATCGACCAAAATGAAACAAACATATGAAAAAGAAACTTTTGTATCAAAAAACTCTTCAAAATGCCGCTCCAACCACCCATTCCGCAGAGGCATTACTCTCTCCGCAGAGCTCCGCGTCGACCTCTCCGTGGGGGTATTAATGAGATCCAATTGATAAATGATGAATTATATGATAATTGGATTAGTTTAATTTGATCTATGTGTTTCTTGAAAAGTTCCATAACCTTTCCTCAAGTTATGGAACATGAAAGGTATTTATTTATGAAACCATTAACTATTGTAAGTTATTGAATTCAAGGGATCTTGAAAGGTTTCATAACATGTCCTCAAGTTTGTAATTTGAAGTGTCTCATTCATGGAACTTTAAAATCCATATGTTATGGAATTCAAAAGTTTTGATAAGTTACAAAACTTGCCCTCAAGTTTTGGAACTTGAAAAGTCTCATTTATGAAACTTTAACTCCAAACCCTAGAATTTTAAAAGTTTAAAATTCAACCCTATGCTATTATAATATTAAAGTTTAATACTTATATATATATATATATATATATATATATATATATGTATAAGACAAGTCAGTCTTACCGTTAGTAGGCCTCATTCATGAAGCCGGTCTATATGGGGGGTATAAGGTCATTGCCTATAAAATGGCGGTTTAATGGGTGTCAACTCTCACCCCCTGCTTGTTTGACTGGTGGAGAGTCATTAGCCGAACGGGTATGATAGGACATTAATTATTATTAATAAGTATAATGATAATTATTAAAGTAACTAAGCTTTTATAAATTCCTAATCTTAGTTACTTTAGGAAAAATGTGAAAATGGTGCTATTCCATGAAATTGCACTTTGCACCTTGTTAAGTCGTTAGTGGAGCATGTGTGGTTAACCGGCACACTAATTTGGGACTAAAAATGTGTTGGAAAGGGTAATTTGATGTTAATCATGGATCAATGGAGCGTGTTTGGTTAACCGACACATTGATTAGGTGACTTGTAACATTAAGTGTACCAAGCACATTTGCATGGTTATTCACACCTTGTTTGTGATCCTCGATATCCCAGTCACAAGCTTGAAGGGCACAATCGAGATTTAAACATGCCATTGAAAAGTTAAATGAATCTCAAAACATTTAAAACTTAATAATCTGCTTCGTTTTTCATGGTGGAAATTGGTAAATCGTCATTTACTTACCTTCAAATCTTTTGCAATTCGATTACGGCATCTGTGACATCCCCATTTTTCACGGCCAGAAAAGACCAATTTTTGTTTATACTTTATAAAAATTAGAGTACTTCTTTTAATAAAAGTGTTGCGGAATTTGTTCCCAGTAAAAACATGATAAATATGTTATCAAAGCATTTTTGAAGAAATGTATTTTTATTCATTTTAAAACGTTTGGGATGTCATCGTTAATACAGATACATAAGCATAAACAGAACTTACATTCATTATCACTAGTGATCTACATCTCTTTAATCTCTCAGTGTAATATGACTTCATATCAACACCTGTGATATAAATAAACTGAGTGGGTCAGGTTGGGAAACCTGGTGAGTACAAAGGGTTTTCATCCCACAATAAATAAGTTCATTAATTTTATTAAACAAAACAAACCCGATTACCCGTTCCCGTTATCCTCACTTTATGTCGCTAAGACATCTAACACAAGGGACCTAGTCTAAGGACTTTCATCGGGGTGACAACACATGCTTCGGGGGTTCCTTAGCAATTCATGTCAAATAAGGCAACCATGTGGGGGATGGAGTATTTGACACAGATCAAATAAACACACAGTTCAAATAAACACTTACAGGTTGTGAGCCTGCTAGCGTTCCACTGGAATGTCTAGAAAAGTCCGTGGTCGTCATCTATACTCTGCTAGATGACTGGATCATCAAAACATCCATATCGAGGCCTCTCGTTATATTATTTGGTCACACATAAACTATTACGTCTACCCATGTTCTACCCAACACATTTTGTAGATATAAAATACATATTCAGTTTAAATCATGTAAAACTTGTATAAAATCGTTCATCCAACATAGATAGCAAGTATACAGATAGTATGCACACATAGCACATAATTTATTTAAAATACTTAATATCTATGTGTAAGATGAAAGTAACTATGCACTCACTTGATTAGGTGGTGACTCAGCACTCGGACAGCGCTTCGATACTCTTAAAACAATTTTCCTTCGATAAAACCTAGTATCAATACCACTAGGGTTTAGTCTAATATTCACCGCGACTAATTAATAGTCTAGCTATTATTACTATTATATAAGCGTTAAACAATAGTTATATAACCCATAATAATAGCTCAAGTACTTATTATAAGGTCCTATTAACATTACTATATTAAAACATAAGCTAAACTAAAGATAGGTTAGGCGTAGCTTACCTGCAGCGGGTTTTTCTCAAAATCAGGCTTCGCTGGAGCAGCGTTTCCGAGCCAAAAGGCTCTTTTCTCGGGACTCCGGGAGCCTCGGGGCTTCCTTCGGGTGCTAGGGGGTTTACCTAGACTTTAGGGGGGGGGGGTTGGGCTTTAGAATGAGAAACTAGAGAGAGAAAGAAGGGTTTGAAGGTGTGAGGAAGTGAGGGAACCCGACACCTCTATTTATAGGGGTGCTGACTGATGGACTCGCCGAGGAGGAGGACCTACTCGCCGAGTTGGGGCATGTGGCAACCTTCTGGTGGTGCCACGTCACCCTCTATTGCGTATCAGCCTTCAAACTTAGAAAAATCATAACTTTCGCATACGAGCTCCGTTTTTAACGTTATTTTATTCAACGTGTAGGAAAAATCAAGATCTACAACTTTCATTTAGACTCCGTCGGCTAATTCTCGACCGATCTCAAATTTAACAGTGGGAGGCGTTTAGACTGTTAAATGACCGCGAAGAATTCGTAACTTCTTCGTACGAACTCCATTTTCATATATCTTTTTACCGTTGAGTTCCTATTAATGAGATCTTCAACTCTTATTTAGGTCGCATAAGCCAAAAACCGCTCGAACTAAAATTCGAGTTTCGGGCTGTACACTGGTAAGCCGAAACTTAAAAAAATCATAACTTCCTCATATGAAGTCAGATTTGGGCGTTCTTTTTATGGATTTTCTCTTTTTAACATACTCTACATCTTTGGTTTAGATTACTAAGGCTAAAAAGTCTTCTATCGTAAATTCACTTTTTACGCTTCCCAGTGCCGTGCTGGTTCTGTCGTAAAACTTCGATGGGCCATAACTTTTTCGTTATAACTCGGATTTCAGCGTTCTTTATATGTACGGAAACCTTGAGACATATTATAAAACTTGGTTAAGATTATTTATTCTAAATAATCTTTTGTCGAAAAGTCGTTTTCGATCCCTATTGCCTCTAAATTGACTAGCCCGGATCTACGGGCGTTACAGCATCCCACTTCCGAATTGTAAAATATTATGTTGGGTCCTAGCCTTAATATTTCATTTTGGCTGTTATATTAAGGATCCTTATCTAATATAAACTTTGTCCTTCTTTTTCAGATGTCTACTTCAAACACTGCTTCAAACTCAATTGTTTCTGGCTCTTTCTCCATCATGAATCAATGTGGGAGGGTCATATTTGATGGTTCAAACTTCAATGATTGGATTCGAAACATCCGCATGGCCATTCTCTATGAGGATAAAGAATATGTCCTAGATAAATAGCTTAAGGAAAATGATGAATCTACCGCTACTACAAAACAAATTGTTGAATACAAGGCCCATGAGATGGATACGACCAATGTGTCGTGTATTATGATTGCTACCATGACTACTGAGCTTCAAAATTCCTATGAGGACTTTTGGCCATATGAAATGCACCAAGAATTGATGGAAAGGTACCATAAAAGTGCTTGCACGAAAGGTATGAAATCATAGCCTCCATGATTACTACCAAAATGAAGGATGGAGAGTCTATCACGACCCAATTGTAGAAGATGCAAAGGTCTGTGGACCGCTGCTGAAGTTGAATGTCAACTTCGATGAAGAGTTGGCTATAGATATTATTCTACACTCTTTGCCTCTATGTTATGATCATTTTCGTATGACCTATCACATGAACAAGGAGGAGGTCACTCTAAGCAAGCTTCAAGGCCTTTTAAGGACTGCTGAAAGTAGTCTTAAAGAAAATCTGGTGTTTCTACTCCTACTGCTACTGCCCCTGTCTTGGCAATTGGACATGGGAAGGGAAATAAGAGGAAAGCTTCCTCAAAGAGCCACAAGGGAAAGTCCCATGTTGGATCTTCTTCTAGTGGGTCCAAAGGTGGTCCTGCTACACCCTCCTCAAACCCAAAGGAAGCTGAGTGTTTCCATTGTCATGAAAAAAGGCAATAGAAGCGAAGCAGCCCCAAATACTTGCAGGACATAAAGGATAGGAAGATCAAACCCTCCTTCAGGGGTATTTACACTATTTTGTCTAATAACTCATCACATGCTAATTCTTGGGTCCTTGATACAGGATGTGGTTTTCACATTTGTTCTGATTTGCAGGGACTAAAAGGAAGTAGGGATGTGGAGCACAGGAAGATGAACTTGATCATGCAGAATAGGAAAAGGTCGCCTGTCACCAAGATTGGAGTTTATACTTTATTGCTTAGTGGTGGGTTAAATTTGGAACTGAATAATTGTTGCTACTCATCTGATACGGTGAGAAATATTATTTCCTTTCATAGTTTGTATAAACAAGGTTTTGCCTTTTCTTTTAATAATTAAATTGGTAGTATTAATGCTTATTATAATGTTACATTTTATTTTGGAGCATTACCTTGTAATGGTATATATGAAACTGTGATGGTTGTAGATAACTTAGGAAATAATGTGTTGCATATCGATTCGTCCAATAGTTTGGATAAAGCATGCTTATGGCATTGTCGTCTTGGATATATGAACAACAAAAGCATAGCCCAACTCCAAAAGGATGGACTCGTGGAGATATTTGACTTAAAGTCGAATGACACTTGTGAATCATGTTTGCTTGGAAAGATGACCAAGTCACCCTTCACTAGTTCATGTGAAAGGGGTGAGGGTTTGTTGGACCTTATACACACATATGTGTGTGGATCCTTCATATCCGCCACAAGGGATGCTAACCGCTTCTATGTGACTTTTACTGATGATTATAGTTGGTATGGGTATGTCTAATTGTAACACTTATGTTTCTAGGCTAAGCATTAGTTTAATGATGTAATAGTTAGGGTCAAAACTTATAACCTACTTTGAAATAATAAATAGGAATTATTTGAATATTATGTGATTTTATGTAACACCCCGGATTCCCAAGTATTATTTTATTCTTTATTTTTGGGTGATTGTGAGGAGACCCGACGAGTTGGAGTCCAAACTCGCCGAGTAGGATCGTGGTTTTGTACGCGGGTTCACGTCTGGACTCGGCGAGTCCAAAAGTGGACTCGACGAGTCCACTCTGTTTAATGAAACCCTAATTTCCAGGGTTTGAGACCTATTTAAAGGGGCTTATGGCCGTCATTTGCGGCCACCAACCCCAGAGAGAAACCCTAAAGAGATTTTGAGCATTTTAGGAGAGAGAAGAGGCCATTGTTGACCTTTGAAGATTTGTTTGGCAAGGCAAAGGAGATTCTAGCTAAGAAGAGGCAAGGGAGGTGGACATCCTTCGATTTTGGAGCTCAGAGCATCATCTTGGAGGTATATTTTGGCTTCCTTTTCTGTTGTCATGAAAAACATGGGGGTTAGGGTTTCTTGACCCCTTTGTAGGTTAGATTTGATGTCCGTTTTGTCCTTATTTGTGATGAGACTTGGGATGAGATCCATAGAGGTCCAGAGAAGCTTTATTCCTTAAGCTTTATGAGGATTCATGGGAGTTTTGACGTTGAGTTATGAGATATGGGGCTAAATCATCATCTAGGAGCAAATAGTTGTTGTTTGAGCACCAAGGTTTGGACTTTACGTGATTATCATGCCTGGGGAGGCCAGATCTATGATTGTATGGAATAGATCTGACCTCAGAAGTGAGTTTGAGTTATGCATGGCATGGACTCGCCGAGTCTGAAGAACAGACTCGGCGAGTAGCATGAAGTTTGCCCGTAACCACTCAGCGAGTGGTCTTGTCGAGTTGAGGGATCGACTCAGTGAGTCAGGGAGAGTCAGGGGGGACTGAGTCAACCCGGAACTCGTCGAGTTCTTCTTGAGACGCGACGAGTTGAGTCGTGGTGGCCCCGCGATTTATGCAAGGTGAAACTCGTCGAGTCAGATAAATACTCGATGTGTCAAGAGAGGATCCAAGGGAGTCAGTGGACATCTATAGACTTGCCGAGTCGCCCTAGTGCAATCGCCGAGTCCGGTCAAAGTTGACCGTTGACTTTTGTTGACTTTTAGGGTTTGGTCAGCGATGTGGCCTTTAGGCCAAGAGATGGGTAAAATGGTCTTTTACTCTTAAGAGGTTGCCAAGAGAGGGTTGATTCTAGTCTCGAGAGTTATATTCATGAGAGTATTTGCATTATGTGTTAGGCGGTGGCGAGTTCGAGATTCAAGTGTGGGGATATCTGCTTTCTGCTTGCCAGGTGAGTCTTCTCACTATACTTTACCGTGAGTAGGTAACCAAAGTTATGTGACAGAGTATTTGTATGCTATGTATATTATGTGTTGTATTGCATTATTTCTATGTGATTTATGTTGTGCATGTTTACAGAGTTAGAACCGGAAGGTTCCCAAAGTTAGAATCGGAAGGTTCACAGAGTTAGAACCAGAGGGTTCATAGAGTAGGGTCCACGGACCCACAGAGTTATAGCCTCGAGTGGCTAATATGTGTTATGTGTGGTATTTTGGGGAGCTCACTAAGCTTCGTGCTTATAGTGTTTTGTGTTATGTGTTTCAGGTTTCTCTCAGGATCACGGGACGACACCGGCTCGATTGTACACACCAGAGAAAGAGTCATGTTATGAGGATCCTGGTTTATTAAGCAAGTGAAAATGGAGTTATGTTTTTGTAATTCGATTATGACTGGAATTTTAACAAAAGTGTTTTTAAGAATTAACGATTATTTTTAAATGAAAAATTGTTTTGAAATTTACGGTGTTACAAGTTGGTATCAGAGCCTTGGTTTGAGGGATTCGGATGCACCTTCAGGTAAATCTGGACTCAAACTGAGGATTTAAGAGCAGTGTGTACAATCAGCCAGAGCCCGAACGGTGATTTCCCAAAACACCCTTATTTTGTGTTATGAGATATTGGTGATATATTTTATGAGATAGTGTGCATGCTAGAGGTAGGCTAGGCAATTCATATTTTAGGACTAGAGTGGCCTGATTTGTAATGACTTAGCCTAGGGTTGCTGATATATGTGATGTACTTTTGAGTATGTGTTGAGCGAGAGTGTCCAGCAGGAAATCTGTGACAACCTGAAATTTCCATTTTTACGAACATTATCTATTCAAAAGAAGCTAGTCCAGTTTCAGTGATTTTCATACTTTTCCGAACAAGTTTGTGTACATTATGGTTTACGTTTAAGGAGATATCAGGAGAGTGGATGCTCCTGGGTTTGTGAAATTTGAGCATTCCAAGTTTCATAATGTTACAGTCCTATTTCCAGAATAAAAATATTTTCTGCCAAAATATTTCAGGACTATAAATAGATTTCTGAATTTAATTAATTCATTATTCACAATTCCAACTAGAGAAAAGTCATTTTCTCTCTGACGGATCTTCGGGTTTTCATCCCAGATTGTGAGTCTACTTTCCTAGATGTGTTTTATTACTTGTTTTATGCTTTATAACATAGATTACATGTCTAAAACACAAGATCCGAGAGTTTACCGCCCAAGAACGTTCATGGGGAGTAAACTCCAAAATGGAGCTTTAAGGCTGCCTAGTCCCGATTCCTTGTTAGACAAACTGTTTAGGACTTATTGTAGGATCTTTAGAAGCTAGAAATCATCCAAGATCATAAGTCTTTTGGAGTTTACGGCCCAAGAGTTCTTGGACCGTAAACACCATTTCCAAGGGCCAAAGTGAGCCCTTTACCACCCTTAAGGCTTAAGGCATTTACCCTCTAATGCTTGTAGCTATTTTGGTCACCAAAACACTTCAAAATCATGGAGTTATAGGAGTTTACGGCCAAGGATATCTCTTGGGCCGTAAACCCCTTTTTCTAGGGCAAAATGTACCCTAAACAACCCTAAGGCTTTAAGACTATTACCCTTGAATACATAGGACTTGAATGGGGAGTAAAAGACATCAAAACCATCCCTAAAAGGGAGTTTACGACCAAGGAACATCACTTGGGCCGTAAACTCCAAGTGAAGGCACAAATGTGTGCCTCTTGTCCCCTTTAGCCTTAGATAAAAACATGGAAGCTATCCTACATGTGCAAGTGACTTAAATGAATTAAAACCAGCACCCCATAGGAGTTTACGGCCGTAAACTCTAGGGGATATGGTCGTTAGGCCGTAAACTCCTCTATGGAGCATTCTAGGGCCTTAAACTACTTCAAGGATTATTCCAACAAAGCTAGGATTATTCTAGGATCAAGTTAGCACCTTAAAACACCCAAAACCACCAAGTGAGGAGTTCACGGCCATAAACTCATGAGTTTACGGCCATAAACTCCAAAGGTGGGGTTTGTTGGGTGGTGAACTCTTATACAAAGTCATTTGGTGCTTCAAACCCTTTTGCCTTGTCCCGTAGCAACTTAGATGCAACCATTAGGACCTTTAACACTTATGAAAAGTGTTTACATGTTCCTAAGTGTTCTAACTTATGTTATTAAGCTATTATTTGGCTAATTAGTTATATATATGCTTATTATATGATAACTAGGCTCGTGCGTGTAAACAAGTCTCCGTTTGCCACCTAGCACGGTATCCGACACTGCAATTCAAACAGCTCACCACAAGTGAGTTCATACCCCTTTAATCAACCTTTGAAATGCTTTTAAATGTTTTAAATACTTTATGGGGGGGGGGGAATACATGTCAAATACTTATAGTTATTGCATCAATCACATGTGATTGCATTAATCACATGTGATTTATAACTAGAAAACCAATGATTTATTCACCGTTCAAACTGTTTATCAAATTGTTTCACTTCAAAATCTTTTACAAACTCTTTTACTTATCAAATGCTTTTATTAAACTTTAGTTTATTCCTTATAAATTGCATGCCCATATATGTATAGATATATAAGTAATGTTTAAAGGGCTTAGGAAGGCCATCCGCCCTATGTCCTTTTTCTCGATTTGGATGTGGTCTGGTGGGATTTCGGGTGACCATCCGAAGGTTGTTTCAATATTAGTTATATATCATATATACATGTATAGACATAAAAGTACTTCTATATTCATACTTACCAGTACATCAATAGTTAGTTACCATCGGGGTAACACAGGAACATATGCAACTATACTAGAAACATGAACATATATACAGCTATACTAGAAACATGAACATATACATCTATACTAGAAACATGAACATATTCATCTATACTAGAAACAGGAACATATAGAACTATACTAGAAACAGGACGTATACAACTATACTAGAAACAAAACATATACAACTATACTAGAACGAGAAACATTACACATACATGAACACGTTAACAATTGTGATCCACTGTGTCGAAGCATGCCTTAAATGTCATGGCCCGAGTTGTAGCCAGAATTCTCTTGGAGGGAGAGCGTGAGTTTGCGTATAGATCTATACTGGATTGACTATCCTACACCTTGCTGCTAGCTACAGCCGGACCTGCAGGTCTGCGGGTGCCAAACGTCATTTCGTTATTACGACCATTCATTATGTCGTTGTTAACAGTCGATAGCATGGTGCAATTTATCACATTATACATTAATATAAATCCAGTTTAAGGTAGTTAGTACCACAGTAGTTCATATTATACAAAACTACAGTACTACAATGATTTACCCATTACATATTTTAGTGATAACCTCACTTAAGCATTTATGTAGAAACTATATTTTATTAAATGATAGTTACACTTGGGAAATTACACACTTTTACAACAAACGAGTATACAAATCAGTTAAGCCTTGGTAGAAGGTTACTTTAATAGAAAATATAGGATTTTCTGAGAGATTCAAACTTTTACAAACACTTTCAAACACTTACTTACATTTTTACAAACTTATACATTGAGACAGGTTCAAACGTTTTTGACAACTAACATTGACACTAAAATAGTTATGAACTCACCAACTTAATGCTGATAAACTCTTTCAAAATAACTTGTATTCTCAGGTCATCAGTAGACAGGTACCGAGGCCAGCTTTTGAGAAGATGGAGCGTATTCAAGACTCATCTTATTATTTTGATTTACATTATTTTGGTGTCTATAACTGTACAGAACACGCTTGTATTAAAATTATATATTTAATGCAATGGATGATGTTGTTTGCTTATTTACATTTATTGTGTTGTGATACTATACATGACGTCCTCCGCTCCAGAATGTTTCCGCCGTTCTTGGTTTTGGGGTGTGACAGATTGGTATCAGAGCATTGTTTATAGTGAATCAAGTATATCAACCCATAAAAGGTATACTAAACTATAAACCCAAATGGGATTAAAACACTTTGACCAAGAGTCTATACTTTAAATATCAAAATGTTTAATTAAGTATACTAGTCTGCATTCATACTAAAATCAGTGTCACAATGACAGGAACAAAAGTATTACGATTGTTAAATATCACAAGTGAGCTCGGGGATGTATGGTCAGTCCTCGGAATGGCATAGCCTGATCAACTATGCTGGTCCTAGGAGTGATTAGCATATGCCCTAGAATGGTTGTCATATGTTAACAAGTCTAAAAACTTACCAAAAATACCACAAGAAGATCAGTAGAACTTAAACTTAAAATACAACAGGTGTATTTTGTACTACTAGTTACACGTATACTATATCCTTATACCTCTCTTCTCGCGTATATCTAAATGGCTGGATTCCATCATGGCGACCCATACTTTCCAAATGAAGGCAATGCCGGGTGGATCGATGAAGGGCCCGAAGATGAGCATCCAATCCCTTTGGATGATCACCTCGCAGAAGGCTTTTCTGATGGATCTGACTCCGAGCCTGAAGTCAACAACCTACCGCTAGTAGGTCAAGCCCCGAACAACAACCCTCGACCAGCTTTTCCAGGTCCTACTCCTTTGTGGGCAAACAACTTGAATCGCTGGAGTGATGAGCAGGGTCAACCCTTACCATACTTTGGGAACCGAACCTTTTACAACATCAACGATGGTGGCTCTACTGACAGAGCTCTGCCAGTCATTATCTGCGGAATAGCTCGTAATGTCGAGCAGGGTCGAGCAGCCATCGACCGGGTCATGGAGATTGATGCCAACTCAGGTGTCAACACAGTCCACATCCGCCATCTTGAAGAAGACATGGAACGGACCCAGAGAACCAACAAAACCCTGCGGCAACAGCTGGCTGCCTCCCGTGCTGAAGTCTTGGAACTTCGAGCTCGTCAGAGAGCTCAGGATCGACACCTTCAAGAGGTGTTTCGTCAAGTGTCCGACCTCAGGGCTCGCCCGAGGAATTCCCATCGCCGTTAGATGATGTCTAGTACATCTCTGTCTTTTGATTAAGAAATAGCCTTGAACATCTGTGCTCTCAGTAGCACTCGTCTGTAAAATATTCCTAACTTTCGGTACTCTAATTAGGAATCTAAGGACTGTCAATCTGGTCTGTATGGTATGATGTAAGACCTACTGTTAGGTCGATTTTCCCTGAACTTATTACATCTGTAATACCAGTATGATTGACATCCGTCTAATATGTGGGAAAAATCTATACACTTGTGTTTTCCTACTAATATTCCATATTGTGATTTCAAACACTCATTCAACTGTTGGGCTATGGTTAGTTAGTCCATGTGTCACTCTCACGTTGCTTACAAATTGATTCTTATCATTTTCTTATCTTATTAAACTTATAGCTGAAAGATGCCTCCTTGCAAATCCACCAGGAATAACCCTGCACCACCACCGCCTCCGGTCATCGACACTGCAGCCCTGAATGCTGCCATAGCTGCAGCAGTGGCAACTGCCATGGCTTAGTATCACTCATCCGTGCCAGCAGAGGTGGAACCCCAGTTGAATCTATTCCAGCTGGAATCCCTGTGCGCTCGAGAGAGTGCTCCTACAAGGATTTCACTAACTGCAAGCCGAAGCCTTTCTATGGCACCGGCGGAGTCATTGCCCTCTCGCAATGGATCGAGAAGACTGAATCAGTCTTCGAAATCTGTTCATGCCCTACTGCGTGCAAAGTTAAATATGCCGCATGCACCTTTGAGGGAAAAGCCCTAACGTGGTGGAACGGCCACATTAAAGCCCTAACACTCGTCGTGGCTAACAACATGGGCTGGGAAACGATGAAGGACCTCATGACTGAGGAATATTGCCCGAGGGGTGAACTCCAGAAGTTGGAACATGAACTCTGGAACCTGACCATGAAGGGCACCAATGTGATCGCTTACACTGCCCGATTTAGCGAACTGGTGGCCCTCTGCCCCAATATGGTTCCCACTGAAGGGAAAAAGATCGAACGGTACATATGGGGGCTAGTGCCTCCGTATCAGGGGAATGTCTTAGCATCAAACCCCGCTACCTTCGACAGTGCCAAGCGTTTGGCACAAAGACTCATTGACCATGGAGTCAAAACCCCTGCAACCACAACCACCCTAGCCATCCCAGAACCCTCCAAACCCGTTGACAGTAAGCGGAAATTCTGGGATGAGAAGAAGAAACAGCGAGCTGCCAAGAAGCAGCAAATCGTGGCAGTGCATGCCGCGGTAACCCCTATTGTTGCTACTGCTCTGGGGAAGCAGTATGCTGGAAGTTTGCCGAAGTGCAACAAATGCAACTTCCACTACAACGGCGCCTGCCGTGAAATGCAGTGTTCTAACTGCAACAGAAAAGGACACACCGTCCACTTCTGTAAGTTCCCGGCACAACCGATCTCCCAAGTTCCTGGCTCAAGCGCGAGCCCAACTTGCTATGGATGTGGCGAAACAGGCCACTTTAAAAGGGACTGCCCCAAAGCGAGGAATGCTGGAGGAGCAGGGAGGGTACTAGCTATAGGCCACGGGGAAGTAGTTGCTGACCCGACAGTGGTGACTGGTACGTTTCTCCTTGATAACTCCTATGCATGCATTCTGTTTGATAGTGGAGCGGAGCGAAGCTTCGTAAACCACAAATTTGCTCGCATGCTTAAGCAACAACCACACTCACTTAATGAACAATTCACAGTAGAAATGGCCAATGGGAAAACTGAAAGTACTAATAACATATACTTAGGTTGTACCCTAACTCTAGATAACCATTTATTCCCAATCGACCTTATGCCGTTCTCAATAAAAAGCTTCGACGTTATTATCGGCATGGATTGGTTATGTTTTCATCGCGCCGACATCATGTGCTACGAGAAAGCAGTCCGTCTAAACCTCCTGTCTAATGAAAGTCTTATAGTCTACGGCGACAAACCTGGTGCGAGTCTTCGCATTATATCAAGTATTCAAGCACAGAAATATCTGCGCAAAGAATACCACGCATTCCTTGCTCACGTCGTCGACACGAACCTAGAAACGAAAGAACTAAAGAACATCCCAGTAGTGAGCGACTTCCCCGACATTTTCCCAGAAGAACTACCCGGGTTACCTCCGCAACGACAGGTCGAGTTCAGAATCAACTTAGTCCCAGGAGCTACCCCAGTAGCCAAGTCGCCCTACCGTTTAGCACCAGCTGAGATGCAGGAACTCTCTGGTCAACTTAACGAACTACTCAGCAAGGGCTTCATAAGACCGAGTTTCTCACCTTGGGGAGCACCGGTCTTGTTCGTTAAGAAGAAAGACGGATCATTCCGTATGTGTATCGACTACAGAGAACTCAACAAACTGACAGTCAAGAATCGTTATCCTCTGCCACGCATAGATGATCTATTCGACCAACTGCAAGGGGCGAACTATTTTTCCAAGATTGATCTGAGATCCAGATATCACCAGTTACAAGTGCTAGAGGAGGATGTGCCGAAGACAGCCTTCCGAACTCGTTACGGACACTACGAGTTCGTGGTGATGCCATTCGGATTGACCAATGCGCCCGCAGTCTTCATGGATCTGATGAATAGAGTATGCCGACCTTACTTGGATCAGTTTTTCATCGTTTTCATTGACGACATCCTGATCTACTCCCGAAGTAAGAAAGAGCACGACGATCACCTGCGACAAGTTCTAGAGACATTACGAAAAGAGAAACTTTATGCGAAGTTCTCGAAATGTGAATTTTGGATCCGAAGAGTTGAATTCTTAGGACACGTGGTAAGCGAAGAGGGAATCCACGTGGACCCGTCCAAAATTAAAGCCATTGAGAACTGGTCAGCACCCAAGACGCCTACTGAAATTCGCCAATTTCTAGGTCTCGCTGGCTACAACCGCAGATTCATTCAGAACTTCTTCTGAATAGCGAAACCTCTTACGACCCTGACCCAGAAAGGCATGGCCTTTGACTGGGAAGAGAAACAAGAAAGAGCGTTCCAAACGATCAAACGAGCCTTGTGCACCGCGCCAATACTATCCCTTCCCGAAGGAATAGAAGACTTTGTAGTCTATTGCGATGCATCAAATCAAGGACTCGGATGTGTTCTGATGCAGCGAGGTAATGTCATCGCCTACGCATCGAGACAGTTGAAGACACATGAGGTTAACTACACGACCCACGATCTTGAACTAGGAGCAGTAGTGTTTGCTCTGAAGATCTGAAGACATTACTTGTATGGAACGAAAAGCACTATCTTTACCGACCACAAGAGTTTACAACATATTTTCGATCAGAAGGAGCTCAACATGAGACAACGACGGTGGGTCGAGCTACTCAGTGATTACGAATGCGATATTCATTATCATCCGGGTAAAGCTAATGTAGTAGCAGACGCCCTAAGTCGGAAGGAATATTCTGGTCGCAAAGTCAAGTCATTATCAATAACCATCCATTCACATTTGTCTAAGCAAATTCAGGCGGCTCAACTTGAAGCCATGAAGCCTGAAAATGTGACGAGTGAATCCCTTAGGGGAATGGACAAGAATTTAGAAGCCAAGGGTGACGGAGCATTATATTTCATGAACCGGGTCTGGACACCGAAACACGGTGATTTCCGAGACTTGGTCATGACCGAGGTGCACAACACTCGGTATTCCGTCCACCCAGGTTCAGATAAGATGTATCTGGATCTTAAAAAGCTATACTGGTGGCCTAATATGAAAGCAGAGATTGCTACCTTCGTAAGTAAATGCCTTACTTGCGCAAAGGTTAAGGTCGAGTACCAGAAGCCCTCTGGTTTACTGCAACAACCAGAGATTCCAGAATGGAAGTGGGAGCGGATCACTATGGATTTCGTAACCAAGTTTCCGAAGACAACGGGTGGACTTGACACCATATGGGTCATCGTCGATAGATTGACCAAGTCTGCACACTTCCTGCCTATCAAAGAAACCGACAAGATGGAGAAACTTACAAGAACATACATTAGGGAAATCGTACGGCTACATGGTGTACCTATGTCCATTATGTCCGATAGAGATAGTAGGTTCACCTCAAGATTTTGGCAATCACTACAACACTCCCTAGGAACAAGGCTGGACATGAGCATAGCCTACCATCCACAGACCGGCGGACAGAGTGAGAGGACCATCCAAACACTGGAAGATATGTTGCGAGCCTGCGTGATTGACTTTGGGAAGGTATGGGATACTCATTTACCCCTTGTCGAGTTTTCCTATAATAACAGTTATCACACAAGCATCAAGGCTGCTCCATTCGAAGCTCTCTACGGCCGAAAGTGCAGATCCCCTCTGTGCTGGGCTGAGGTGGGTGATACCCAATTAGCCAGGGGGCAAGCTTCCGACAGTACTCTCACCGGTCCGGAAATCATTCGGGAAACGACAGAGAAAATCGTCCAGATCCGTGAACGATTGAAAGCCTCAAGAGACCGACAGAAGAGCTACACCGATAAACGAAGAAAACCTTTGGAATTTCAGGTGGGAGACCGAGTCCTTCTCAAAGTCTCACCCTGGAAGGGCTTGATACGCTTTGGCAAGCGTGGGAAGCTTAATCCGAGGTACATAGGGCATTTCGAGATTCTTGCAAGAGTCGGCCTCGTAGCTTACAAACTCGACCTACCCGACACACTTCGTAACGTACATTCTACATTCCACGTATCTAACTTGAAAAAGTGTCTATCCGACGAGACTCTTGTAATCCCACTCGACGAGATCGAGATCAACGAGAGCCTCAATTTCGTGGAAGAACCAGTAGAGATCATGGACCGTGAGGTCAAGCAGACGAAGCAAAGCCGTATCCCTATCATGAAGGTTCGCTGGAACGCCAAGCGAGGACCGGAATTCACTTGGGAACGCGAGGACCAGATGAAACTTAAATACCCTCATCTTTTCGCTTAATTATTTGTAACTCCTTATTTGCTTAAATTCTAATTTCGGGACGAAATTCCTTCTAACAGGGGGATGATGTGACAACCCGAAATTTCCATTTGTACGAACATTATCTATTCAATAGAAGCTAGTACAGTTTCAGTGATTTTCATACTTTTCCGAACAAGTTTGTGTACATTATGGTTTACGTTTAAGGAGATATCAGGAGAGTGGATGCTCCTGGGTTTGTGAAATTTGAGCATTCCAAGTTTCATAATGTTACAGTCCTATTTCCAGAATAAAAATATTTTCTGCCAAAATATTTCAGGACTATAAATAGATTTCTGAATTTAATTAATTCATTATTCACAATTCCAACTAGAGAAAACTCATTTTCTCTCTGACGGATCTTCGGGTTTTCATCCCAGATTGTGAGTCTACTTTCCTAGATGTGTTTTATTACTTGTTTTATGCTTTATAACATAGATTACATGTCTAAAACACAAGATCCGGGAGTTTACCGCCCAAGAACGTTCTTGGGGAGTAAACTCCAAAACGGAGCTTTAAGGCTGCCTAGTCCCGATTCCTTGTTAGACAAACTGTTTAGGACTTATTGTAGGATCTTTAGAAGCTAGAAATCATCCAAGATCATAAGTCTTTTGGAGTTTACGGCCCAAGAGTTCTTGGACCGTAAACACCATTTCCAAGGGCCAAAGTGAGCCCTTGACCACCCTTAAGGCTTAAGGTATTTACCCTCTAATGCTTGTAGCTATTTTGGTCACCAAAACACTTCAAAATCATGGAGTTATAGCAGTTTACGGCCAAGGATATCTCTTGGGCCGTAAACCCCTTTTTCTAGGGCAAAATGTACCCTAAACAACCCTAAGGCTTTAAGACTATTACCCTTGAATACATAGGACTTGAATGGGGAGTAAAAGACATCAAAACCATCCCTAAAAGGGAGTTTACGGCCAAGGAACATCACTTGGGCCGTAAACTCCAAGTGAAGGCACAAATGTGTGCCTCTTGTCCCCTTTAGCCTTAGATAAAAACATGGAAGCTATCCTACATGTGCAAGTGACTTAAATGAATTAAAACCAACACCCCATAGGAGTTTACGGCCGTAAACTTTAGGGGATATGGTCATTAGGCCGTGAACTCCTCTATGGAGCATTCTAGGGCCTTAAACTACTTCAAGGATTATTCCAACAAAGCTAGGATTATTCTAGGATCAAGTTAGCACCTTAAAACACCCAAAACCACCAAGTGAGGAGTTCACGGCCATAAACTCATGAGTTTACGGCCGTAAACTCCAAAGGTGGGGTTTGTTGGGTGGTGAACTCTTATACAAAGTCATTTGGTGCTTCAAACCCTTTTGCCTTGTCCCGTAGCAACTTAGATGCAACCATTAGGACCTTTAACACTTATGAAAAGTGTTTACATGTTCCTAAGTGTTCTAACTTATGTTATTAAGTTATTATTTGGCTAATTAGTTATATATATGCTTATTATATGATAACTAGGCTCATGCGTGTAAACAAGTCTCCGTTTGCCACCTAGCACGGTATCCGACACTGCAATTCAAACAGCTCACCACAAGTGAGTTCATACCCCTTTAATCAACCTTTGAAATGCTTTTAAATGTTTTAAATACTTTATGGGGGGGGGAATACAAGTCAAATACTTATAGTTATTGCATCAATTACTTGTGATTGCATTAATCACATGTGATTTATAACTAGAAAACCAATGATTTATTCACCGTTCAAACTGTTTATCAAATTGTTTCACTTCAAAATGTTTTACAAACTCTTTTACTTATCAAATGCTTTTATTAAACTTTAGTTTATTCCTTATAAATTGCATGCCCATATATGTATAGATATATAAGTAATGTTTAAAGGGCTTAGGAAGGGCATCCGCCCTATGTCCTTTTTCTCGATTTGGATGTGGTTTGGTGGGATTTCGGGTGACCATCTGAAGGTCGTTTCAATATTAGTTATATATCATATATACATGTATAGACATAAAAGTACTTCTATATTCATACTTACCAGTACATCAATAGTTAGTTACCATCGGGGTAACACAGGAACATATACAGCTAGAAACATGAACATATACAGCTATACTAGAAACATGAACATATACATCTATACTAGAAACATGAACATATTCATCTATACTAGAAACAGGAACATATACAACTATACTAGAAACAGGACATATACAACTATACTAGAAACAGAACATATACACCTATACTAGAACGAGAAACATTACACATACATGAACACGTTAACAATTGTGATCCACTGTGTCGGAGCATGCCTTAAATGTCATGGCCCGAGTTGTAGCCATAATTCTCTTGGAGGGAGACCGTGAGTTTGCGTATAGATCTATACTGGATTGACTATCCTACACCTTGCTGCTAGCTACAGCCGGACCTGCAGGTCTGCGGGTGCCAAACGTCATTTCGTTATTACGACCATTCATTATGTCGTCGTTACCAGTCGATAGCATGGTGCAATTTATCACATTATACCTTAATATAAATCCGGATTAAGGTAGTTAGTACAACAGTAGTTCCTATTATACAAAACTACAGTACTACAATGATTTACCCATTACATATTTTAGTGATAACCTCACTTAAGCATTTACGTAGAAACTATATTTTATTAAATGATAGTTACACTTGGGAAATTACACACTTTTACAACAAACGAGTATACAAATCAGTTAAGCCTTGGTAGAAGGTTACTTTAATAGAAAATATAGGATTTTCTGAGAGATTCAAACTTTTACAAACACTTTCAAACACTTACTTACATTTTTACAAACTTATACATTGAGACAGGTTCAAACGTTTTTGACAAAAAAACATTGACACTAAAATACTTATGAACTCACCAGCTTAATGCTGATAAACTCTTTCAAAATAACTTGTATTCTCAGGTCATCAGTAGACAGGTACCGAGGCCAGCTTTTGAGAAGATGGAGTGTATTCAAGACTCATCTTATTATTTTGATTTACATTATTTTGGTGTCTATAACTGTACAGAACACGCTTGTATTAAAATTATATATTTAATGCAATGGATGATGTTGTTTGCTTATTTACATTTATTGTGTTGTGATACTATACATGACGTCCTCCGCCCCAGAATGTTTCCGCCGTTCTTGGTTTTGGGGTGTGACAAAGTCTTTAGGGGATTTGAGCAGGGAAGTAATATGGAAGAGGTATCTATATGAGCATATGAGGAGCTTGCCGAGAGGGTAGCCAGATGCCCACGTGGGGCGGAGTTGTTAGAGTTCAGTGATATCCATCACGAATGAGGATGGTGAGTGGATAATAACCTAAGGAGGTTTTTCGTGCTGAAGGGGACGCTTCAATGTCCGAATGCTGCTTGCTTCGTGCTTTGTGGAACTCTTGATGATGGGAGTCAGCTACTTAGTGAATATGATGATATTCAGGAGGTAGATGGCTGGCATCATTAGGAGATCTTCAGCAGCTGATGGCAGAGAAGTGTGGGAATCTAGGAAGAGCCTAGGGAGTATCCTTAGCCAGATGAGTGCGCTGGCAGAGTAGAGAATTTCGCTAGGGAGCGAGCACACGCAATGGGATTGGTGAAAGAGCAGGTCGAGCAGCTACTTAGGAGCTCCGGGATAGTCCGTGTGGAAAGTATGGGTATATGTGGCAGGTAGTATGGGCCCGTACATCGGAGCAGATTGAGGAGTGATGTTATGGTTCGAGTACCATACATCGGAGCAGATTAATGAGTGATGTTATGGTTCGGGTACCATACATCGGAGAGGATTGAGGAGTGATGTTATGGTTCGAGTACCATACATCGGAGAGGATTGAGGAGTGATGTTATGGTTCGAGTACCATACATCGGAGCGGATTGAGGAGTGATGTTATGGTTCGGGTACCATACATCGGAGAGGATTTCGGAGTGATGTTATGGCTCAGGTACCATACATCGGAGCGGATTGAGGAGTGGTGTTATGGTTCGAGTACCATACATCGGAGCGGATTGAGGAGTGATGTTATGGTTCGGGTACCATACAGCGGAGCATATTGAGAAGAGATGTCATGGAATTAGTACCATGGTTCATAGTGAATGATGCTTGTGGTTCTCCAGTTATCCGGTCATGATTGAGTTCGAAGAGGCGTCCCTTGAAAGGGAGATCGAGAGGCTCTCAGAGTATTTTAGTAAGGAGTCAGAGAGAGGGGAGAATTTCGGTCTGAGTTGAGAAATCAGTCGATAGAGGAGATGTCATCTTCTATGATCTGGGTGGTACTAATTATGTTCGTGTGCAAAACATGAGAAGCATGATGTTTAAGTTTTGGGTTTGGGGGTAAACCCTGCAGGTTGTCATTGATGATGATTTTCCACCATAGTATCAGGTAGCATGTGTGTCGTGAGGCAGTGATTTATCATGAAAAGATAGTCAGTTGGGACTGAGATAGTCGAGGACCACATTACACCTATTTAAGTATAGTAGGGTGTATTGTAGTGGTATCAGTGGGGAGTTCAGTCGAATTTAGCAGTGTAGTGGGTTTTTTTATCTATGTTGGGTATTGAATATGGGAGTGGGTGCTTGTTCTTGGGATGATCCATGTGTTGGAACATTGGTTGATGAGTTGAGGTGGGGGAGTACGATGATTTTGTGGTTCAGTCTATGAGCCAGTGATGTTATTGGTCATTTGAGTTGTTTGGTATTGGATTGGTACGAGACTTGGAGCGGCTAGAGGCAGTCGTGACGAGAAGTTCTTGAGGATTTCATCTGAGGTTCAGAGTATATGAGGTCGATTGATTTCCTGAAAGGGGATTATCGGGCGTTGTGTAGCACTTTCCAGGGACAGGTGCGATTTTGCTGGTGAAAATAGTTTGTGGGATGGTTGTGTGCCAATTGGTGATGGTTCGAACCCTGAGTGGGGGAGAACCGGGTATCGTATGGAAGAAAGCAGAGATTTGTCAAGAGCGGTTATAAGTGGGTATAAAGATCTGCGGTAAGAATTCATGAGACCAGAGATATTTGTGATCAAGGAAAGGGGTTAGAGTGAGTTAATGCAGGAAGTACTTGTTTGAGAAGGATGAATGTCTCCACGGCAGGTGGTTAATGGTCAGGAACCTGGTAGTGGTCAGTGTTGTTGCAAGTAGGTAGAGAATGATTGGGCAGCCAACTCCCGGGTCTGTATGCGTATTCTTTCTTGGATTTTGAGCGGTAGGAAAAAGGGTTTTGGAGAATTATCAGCGTATTCTGTAGCGTTAGCGTTTTCTCGTATTCCAATTGAGTAATTGGATACACCGAAGTTGCACTATGGGAAAAATGAAGATCTAATTATGGGGTTCAGAGGAAATGTATTATTGTATCTATATGATGCTTGGGGTAGGAGATCAGTGGTTGTGGCAGGATCTTGTGATGTTCTGTTGAGGTGTTCCGAGGTATCCGGGTATGATATCTTGATTTCGGAGTTATTCGTGAATCTTGAGTTGAGACGACTTGTGGTATATCAAGTATCTATGGTTCTAGTGGGATCCCTTCGAGTATTGGCATCTAGAGGGATTATTTAAGATAGTGGATCTCTGCAAGGGTAGGCATTTTGTTATGTCGATTGTCTCCAGAGTCTGTGATTCATATTCGGGTCTAGTATAGGTAGCTACCTATGATAGTCTGCAGAGCATGAGTTAGTGGAGGCAGAGGGTGTTGTGATACTGCGGGGAGCCGTAGTACTCACTAGTGAGAGAGTGTTGTGATACTGCGGGGAGCCGTAGTACTCACTAGTCAGAGGGTGTTGTGATACAGCGGGGAGCCGTAGTACTCACTAGTCAGAGACTGTTGTGATACTACAGGGAGCCGTAGTACTCGCTAGTCATTGAGAGGCCATCATGATGTTGCGGGGAGCCATAGTACTCACTAGATGGCAAGAGAATGTGATGATGGATTGTTCTCCGATCAGTGTATGATGTGGAAGAGTTTTGGGCTTGAGTAGCCCTAGTATTGAGTTTTTGGAGCTTGGTTGTCGAACCGGGGGCGAGACGGGGGTCTCCGTCTCTGTCGGGAGATTCGGCGAGATGCGCAAGGGATATGCGCAGCAGACACCAGAGATCAGAGTTGAGACGATCCTCGGTTGGATTGTATTTTTTTCACATAAGGAAAAGAGAATTTTGTGACTTGCGTATCACTGGGCCGGGATAGTGGTCACGGGGAGGAAGTTAGTGGGATATTTGGATCATAATATGGGTGACCTTTGGAGGCTCAGCTGTGGAAAAGCTGACCTGGTGCTCAGTCTCGAAGAGGGATATGAGAAATGAGCTAGAGCTTATCATGGGAATGTTTGAGGACACTTCAGAGCGAGCGAACGATTCAGACACTCGAGGACATGCTTCGGGCATGTGTATTAGATTTCGGAGGGAGTTGTGGCACGTATTTACCCTTGGTTGAGTTTTCCCATATCGACATCCATCATTCGAGCATTGGTATGCCACCCTTTGAGCTGTTGTATGGGAGGAGGTGTCGGACCCCCATTTGCTGGGGAGAGGTCGGGCAACGTGTTATGGGTAGTACGGAGATTGGGCTGCAGATGACTGCGCAGATTCAGCAGGTCAGGTGGAGGTTATTGACCGCTCAGAGTCGTCAGAAGAGTTATGTGGATAGGCGCCGGTTCGAGCTCGAGTTCCAGATCGGCGACCTTGTGCTCCTGAAGGTCTCTCCTTGGAAAGGAGTGATTCGATTCAGGAAGAGGGGCAAGTTGGGCCCCGATATATTGGTCCATTCAGGGTGGTCGCGAGGGTAGGCAGCGTAGCCTATCGTTTGGAGTTTCCAGCATAGTTGGGTCAGATTCATGCCACTTTTCACGTGTCGCAGTTGCGAAAGTGCATAGCCGACAAGTCAACAGTAGTGCCACTAAAGGATATTCAGGTGGATATGAGCCTGAATTATGCTGAGAGACCAGTGGCGGTCAGAGATCGAAAGATTAAGGTTCTGAGGAATAAAGAGGTGTCACTGGTGTAGACCCAGTGGCAACATCGGAAATGGTCAGAGTTAACTTGGGAGCTCGAGTGTGAGATGCGTGGGCAGCATTTAGAGTTATTTGCAGAGCGAGACTTCGAGGGCGAAGTCTAATTCTAGTGGGGGAGAATTGTAACACCCCGGATTCCCAAGTGTTATTTTATTCTTTATTTTTGGGTGATTGTGAGGAGACTCGGCGAGTTGGAGTCCAAACTCGCCGAGTAGGATCGCAGTTTTGTACGTGGGTTCGCATCTGGACTCAGCGAGTCCAAAAGTGGACTCGGCGAGTCCACGCTGTTTAATGAAACCCTAATTTCCAGGGTTTGAGACCTATTTAAAGGGGCTTATGGCCATCATTTGCGGCCACCAACCCCAGAGAGAAACCCTAAAGAGATTTTGAGCGTTTTGGGAGAGAGAAGAGGCCATTGTTGACCTTTGAAGCTTTGTTTGGCAAGGCAAAGGAGATTCTAGCTAAGAGGAGGCAAGGGAGGTGGACATCCTTCGATTTTGGAGCTCAGAGCATCATCTTGTAGGTATATTTTGGCTTCCTTTTCTGTTGTCATGAAAACATGGGGGTTAGGGTTTCTTGACCCCTTTGTTGGTTAGATTTGATGTCCATTTCATCCCTATTTGTGATGAGGCTTGGGATGAGATCCATAGAGGTCCAGAGAAGCTTTATTCCTTAAGCTTTATGAGGATTCATGGGAGTTTTGACCTTGAGTTATGAGATATGGGGCTAAAACATCATCAAGGAGCAAATAGTTATTGTTTGAGCACCAAGGTTTGGACTTTACATGATTATCATGCCTGGGGAGGCCAGATCTATGATTGTATGGAACAGATCTGACCTCAGAAGTGAGTTTGAGTTATGCATGGCATGGACTTGCCAAGTCTGAAGAACAGACTCGGCGAGTAGCATGAAGTTTGCCCGTAAGCACTCAGCGAGTGGTCTTGTCGAGTTGAGGGATCGACTCAGTGAGTCAGGGAGAGTCAGGGGGGACTGAGTCAAGCCGTAACTCGCCGAGTTGTTCTTGAGACGCGGCGAGTTGAGTCGTGGTGGCCATGCGATTTATGCCAGGTGAAACTCGTCGAGTCAGATAAATACTCGATGTGTCAAGAGAGGATCCAAGGGAGTCAGTGGACATGTATAGACTTGCCGAGTCGCCCTAGTGCGCTCGCCGAGTCCGGTCAAAGTTGACCATTGACTTTTGTTGACTTTTAGGGTTTGGTCAGCGATGTGGCCTTTGGGCCAAGAGAGCGGTAAAATGGTCTTTTACCCTTAAGAGGGTGCCAAGAGAGGGTTGATTCTAGTCTTGAGAGTTATATTCATGAGAGTATTTGCCTTATGTGTTAGACGGTGGCGAGTTCGAGATTCAAGTGTGGGGATATCTGCTTTTTGCTTGCCAGGTGAGTCTTCTCACTATACTTTACCGTGAGTAGGTAACCAGAGTTATGTGACAGAGTATTTGTATGCTATGTATGTTATGTGTTGTACTGCATTATTTCTATGTGATATATGCTATGCATGTTTACAGAGTTAGAACCGGAAGGTTCCCAGAGTTAGAACCGGAAGGTTCACAAAGTTAGAACCAGAGGGTTCATAGAGTAGGGTCCACAAACCCACAGAGTTATAGCCTCGAATGGATAATATGTGTTATGTGTGGTATTTTGGGGAACTCACTAAGCTTCGTGCTTATAGTGTTTTGTGTTATGTGTTTCAGGTTTCTCTCAGGATCACGGGACGACACCGGCTCGATTGTACACACCAGAGAAAGAGTCATGTTTTGAGGATCCTGGTTTATTAAGCAAGTGAAAATGGAGTTATGTTTTTGTAATTCGATTATGATTGGAATTTTAAGAAAAGTGTTTTTAAGAATTAACGATTATTTTTAAATGAAAAATCGTTTTGAAATTTAGGGTGTTACATTTTATGTGCCTTATACTTAATTATAAGATATAATAAGTTAAGAATAAAAATAAGTGTCAAAAATAAAATAATAAATAGGTCCAATATCTATGAAGAAAGCTATAGTGGTCAGGACAAGGATTCCGGAGATATAAAGAACGCCGAAATCTGAGTTATAACGAAGAAGATATGACCTGTCGAAGTTAAATTGTATATGTATTTTATATCTACAATAATGTTGGGGTAAAACATGGGTAGATGTAATAAGACGATGTGTGATAAAATGATGAGAGACCTCGATGTTGTTGTTGTTGTTGTTGTTGATCCAGTCATCTAGCAGAGTATAGATGACAACCACAAACTCTTCTAGATAGTCTAGTGGAACGCTGGCAGGCTCTCAACCTGTAGGTGTTGTGAACGATGTGTTCACCGGTGTACTCCATCCCCCACATGGTTGCCTTTAGGACATTTATTGCTAAGGAACCCCCTTAGCAGTAGTGTCCATCCCGATGATGATCCTTACGATAGGTCCCTTATGATAGGTGTTAGGGACGTAATGTGAGGATAACGGGAACGGGTAATCGTGTTATTGTTGGTTGATGAAATTAATAAACTTTTTATTGTGGGTTGAAAACCCTATTTGCTCACCAGGCTCCCAAGCCTGACCCACTCAGTTTTATGTATGACAGGTAGTGGCGCTCGAGCATACTTGTGATTTGTTGAGATGAGGGATTACGGATATAGGCCTGTAGATAGGAAATCATGTAGTAAGGCTTATATTGTATTGTTTATACTTATGTACTATATCGAACATGACATCCCAAGTCTTTTAATGAAATACATTTCTAAGTAAATGCTTTTGATAAATCTTTATCATATTATTGTTTTGGGACAAATTCCGCAACTCTTCTATTAAAAGGTTACTCTGATTTTGAAATAAAGTATAAACAAAACCGGTCTTTTCTGGCCTTGAATTTGGGGATGTCACAGTTGGTATCAGAGCATTAGTTTAAGCGAACTAGGAATTTGTAGGAAATTTCTAGACTTAAACTTAGAATGCTAAGTGATGATTGTGAGTTGTGTGTCTAATAGATTTAGGTAATACACCTGAATAGACACAAGCACTAGCTTATTTTAGGAATGATGCCTAACATGCTTTTATGTGCTAAATGATTTATGATATGCATTATTTGTTCGGATCTATGGTCTGTTGCCGGCCGAATCTAGAAACTTTATGTGTTTAGGATTCTAAACGTTTGACTACGATATTAGAACTAGCATGTAAACATTTTGGATTAATAAGGAGTATTTAATACGTTTATTGTAAATAAAGTTCCTATCTTAATTCTCGTCACTACACACTGAACGTCTGATTTCGTGTATAGACCATCATGGAAAGAACCCGAAGTGGAGTCAAAAATGCCAATGTAAATGACAATCAACAACCTTAACCTCAAGTGATTGAACAAGTATCAGTTGTAGCAGCTGCACCTGAGCCAATGACGATGGCTGGGGTACAAGCTATGATCCAGAACATGTTGGATCGCCAGATGGAGGAGACAAGGTGTTTACTTCAACAGAATAGGGATGAACCTACGATACTTGTTGAACAGCCTGAGCTGAATGACGAAGAGTCAGAAGAAGGGAATAACAGTAGGACTGTTAGTCAAGCTTAACCGCCAGTGGTTAGGAGGAACAACCAAGATGAAAGAGTCGAGAGGAATGGATGCAAGTATAAGGACTTCACAACTTGGAAGACATCGACTTTCACTGGGAAAGAAGATCCAATTGGAGTTATGGATTGGATCTTGGAGATGGAGTTGGCTTTCATAACATGTGATTCCAAGGGCAAACTACATACCAGATATGCAGTACGTTAGTTTAGAGGTGGCGCTTTTCACTGGTGGAACGCTCTGGGGAAGACCATAAGACCTAACGAGCCACTACAACTGACATGGGCAGAGTTCTTAGTATACTTCAAACGCAAGTTCTGCTCAGCCCAAAATTTGCTAGAGCTGGAAAACCAATTCTTGATGTTAAAGAAAGACAACATGTCCATTGATGAATACACCAATGCCTTCACAAACAAAATGGAGTTTGCTTTGCGCATCGTCCCAGATGAATTGACAAAAGTCGAAAAGTACGCAAAGGGACTTCCATGGGAGTACGTTGTGCCACTACGTCAGGCACCTACTCTGGAGGCAGCTATCTGGGTTGCTAAGTCTGTTGAGGATATGATCAAGGGAAGAGTCGCCAGGAAGGTTGAAGTTGGTGATAAAAGGAAGTTCGATTGATCTTTAGGGTCTAACAAGAAAAGTAAATTTTCGAAGTCTGATTCGAAGAAGTTTGGAGGAAGAGGTGGTGAAGAAAAATGCTGTGGGAAGTGCAAGAAGAAGCATTTAGGGAAATGTGACGGAGGAGTCACTTGTTTTAAGTGTGGAAAGCCTGGGCACTATGCCAATGAATGCACCCTCGACAAGAAAGTTTGTTATGGGTGTAATGAAGAAGGGCACATCTTGAAAGACTGTCCGAAGAAGAAGGAGGCAGCAAGGCCCAATGTCCCACCGAAACCAAAAGCCAGAGCTTTCCAGATGACACTAGAAGCAGCAAGAGATGAAGCAGATGTCGCTTCAGGTACCTTTCTCGTAAATGGATTGCCTGCCAATATATTATTTGATTCAGGAGCAAACTACTCATTTATATCACATAATTTTGGTAGAAGACTAGCATTGCCTATAGATAAACTTAATAATACTATAGTTGTAGAAGTTGCCAGTGGCAAGTTCATACCTGTTAGTAATTGCATTAGAAATATCATCATCAACTTGAACGGGAATAAATTCCACGAGGAATTACTGCCCATTGAGTTTAATGGTTTCGACATCATGCTAGGAATGGATTGGCTTAGTACGTATGATGCTGAGATACTATGCAATAAGAAGATGGTAAGAGTAAACCCATCTAGAAAAGAGTCATTTATGGTGTACGGGGACAAACAGAGAGTAAATTCTGGAATCATTTCCTTGAAGAAAGCCAGAAAATGTTTGTCAAAAGGATGCACATCATACTTGGCATTTGTGATTGATACTAAGAAGGAGAAGAAGGAGATACAAAGTATACCCGTCATGTGTGACTATCCCGAAGTCTTTCCCGAAGATCTTCCTGGATTGCCCCCTGATAGACAAGTGGAGTTTCGAATAGACTTGTCGCCAGGATCAACACCAATAGCGAAAGCACCATACCGACTAGCACCGACGGAGATGAAGGAGCTTATGACACAACTTCAGGAGTTATTGAACAAAGGTTTTATTAGACCTAGTTCATCACCCTGGGGAGCTCCGGTGCTATTTGTAAAGAAGAAGGACGGAAGCATGAGGATGTGTATAGACTACCGAGAGCTGAATAAGGCAATGGTGAAGAACAAGTATCCATTGCCAAGGATTGATGACCTATTCGATCAGTTGCAAGGTTCAAACTATTTCTCAAAGATTGATGTTAGGTTAGGATATCATCAGCTAAAGTTGAGAGAGCCGGATATTGAGAAGACTGCATTCAGAACAAGATATGGACACTAAGAGTTCTTAGTTATGTCATTTGGACTGACTAATGCTCCAATAGCGTTTATGGATTTGATGAATAGGGTTTGTAAACCATTCCTCGATAAATCTGTAATAGTGTTCATAGATGACATTTTAATATACTCAAAGAGTCAGCAGGATCATGGTAAGCACCTGAGAGAAGTATTAGAAGTTCTGAAGAAGGAGAAGCTGTATGCTAAGTTCTCTAAATGTGATTTCTGGATTTCAGAAGTCCAATTTTTGGATCATGTGGTTAACCAAGAGGGAATAATGGTTGACCCAACAAAGATAGAAGTTGTAATGAAGTGGGAACGACAAAAAAGTCCCACGGAGATTCGAAACTTTCTGGGATTAGCTGGATATTACCGAAGATTTATCCAAGGCTTTTCTTCGATATCTGCTCCATTGACAGCTTTGACCCATAAAGGAGCCACATATGCATGGAGTGAGAAACAGGATGAGGCATTCGAGAAGCTAAAGAAGAAATTGTGTGAAGCACCAGTTCTTTGTCTAACCGATGGAGTTGAAGATTTCGCAGTGTATAGCGATGCGTCGGGAGTCGGGTTAGGATGTGTTCTAACTCAAAGAGAAAAAGTGATAGCATATGCATCTCGATAATTAAAGGATCATGAAAAGAACTACCCCACTCATGATCTGGAGTTGACAGCGGTAGTTTTTGCCCTAAAGATATGGAGACATTACCTCTATGGCACGAACTGCAAACTTTTCACTGATCATAAGAGTCTCCAGTATCTCTTTAATCAGAAGGAATTGAACATGAGACAACGACGTTGGCTAGAGTTACTCAAAGATTTCGGCTGCGAGATACTTTACCACCCTGGTAAAGCAAATTTTGTAGCCTATGCTCTAAGTCGAAAAGTAAACTTTGAAAGAAAAAGTCCAAGATCGTTACGAATTGAAGTTGTCTCGACGATTGTGGAAAGTATCAAGAAAACTCAGGAAGAAGCTTTGGTGAAAAATGACCGAAAGGAAGAACGTTTAGGAAAAACGTTGGTATTCGGTACAAATAAACAAGGATTGAAGGTATTCCAAGATAGAATTTGGGTACCTAAGATGGGAGGAATAAGGGATCTTCTGATGGAAGAAGCTCACAAAATCATGTACTCGATTCATCCAGGTAACACTAAAATGTATAGGGATTTGAAACCCTACTACTCGTGGCCGACGATGAAGATCGATATTGCAAAGTATGTGGCTGAATGTGTAACATGTGCAAGGGTTAAGGCACAACATCAGAAACCGTATGGGAGTTTAGAACCTTTACCTATACCCACGGGTAAATGGGTCGATATCACCATGGATTTTGTGACCAAACTGCCAAGAACGAAGAACGGTCACGACATGATTTGGGTAGTGGTGGATCGTTTCACAAAGAGTGCACACTTCATAGCAGGAAATGAGAAATGTTCTATGGATAAGCTTGCAAATGTTTACGTGAAGGAAGTGGTAAGACTTCACGGTGTACTATTAACGATTGTATCAGATCGCGATAGTCGTTTCACGTCAAGGTTTTGGAAAAGTCTACAGGAAGAAATGGGTATGAAGTTGTGTTTAAGTACAGCTTACCATCCACAGACTGATGGTCAGAGCGAAAGAACGATTCAAACACTAGAAGATATGCTGAGAGCATGTACCCTAGAATTCCAAGGTAACTGGGATGAGCACTTACCTCTGGTAGAGTTTTCCTACAACAATAGTTATCATTCGAGCATTAAGATGGCACCTTATGATGCGTTTTATAGACAGAAGTGTCGTACGCCATCTTGTTGGCTTGTAGCTGGAGAAAAGTAGTTTATGGGCCCTGAGATAGTCCATCAGACTGCTGAAAAGCTGAAAGTGATCAAGGAAAGGATGTTAGCAGCTCAGGAAGTTTACGGGAGAAATTCCCGATATAATTCCAATTTCAGAGTTAAGGATGGATGAAAATAAGAGGCTAATTGAAGAGCCTGAGGCGATTGTTGACCGTAAGACTAAGAAGTTGCGCCGCAAGATGGTTGACTTAGTGCTTGTGCGCTGGAAATATACGAATGGGCAAAACCTCACCTGGGAAATAGAGAGTGACATGATGAGTCGCTACCCACATCTGTTTGCTAATGCATGATTCCGAGACGGAATCATCCTAAGGAGGAGAGAATTGTAACGCTCGTGTTTCTAGGCTAAGCATTAATTTAATGGTGTAATAGTTAGGGTCAACACTTATAACCTACTTTGAAATAATAAATAGGAATTATTTGAATATTATGTGATTTTATGTGCCTTATACTTAATTATAAGATATAATAAGTTATGAATAAAAATAAGCGTCAAAAATAAAATAATAAATAGGTCCAATATCTATGAAGAAAGTTGTAGTGGTCGGGACAAGGATTCCGGAGATATAAAGAACACTGAAATCCGAGTTATAACGAAGAAGATATGACCTGTCGAAGTTTCGCGTCAAAACCGGCACGAAACTGGGAAACGTAAAATTTAGTTTATGATAAACTACTTTTTATCCTTAGGAGTCTAAATTAAAGTTGTAGAGTACGTCTCCACCTACGCGTGGATATAAAGAACGTCAAAAATGGAGTTCGTATACAATAGTTATGACCTTCCGAAGATACAGCTGTCTAAGAGCATGACACGTGTCAGAACCCTAAATTGACTGGACTCACGACGTGAGCCTCTTTTCTCACGATGTGAGGAGTAAAAAAGTCATATTTCCAAGCTAGAAGTCTACAGGAACGATAACTCAAAAGCTCACGACGTGAGTAATGAATTCTCACGATGTGAGGAGTCAAACAGACACTATTCAAGCCTAGAATGCAGATGTCGAAGCTACGAGGTGATTCATCCATGGCTCACGACGTGAGCAATGACTTTTAATGACGTGAATGGGCCGAAATCAACATATAAATAGCAAGTTCGACCTCATTCACTTCTTACACCAAATCTTCCTTCTCTCTCTCGTTTTTTGAAGCCGTTCCGCGTCCCGAGTCCGACAATCATGAGCCGTTGACCGTTTTTAGATTCTATCTACTCCCGTTACTAAAGTGAGTGCATAGTTACTTTCATCTTACACATAGATATGAAGTATTTTATATATTACGTGATATGTGTGCATATTATCTGTATACTTGCTATTTATGCTGGATGAATGTTTTTATACAAGTTTTAAATGATTTAAACTGTATATGTATTTTATATCTATAATAATGTTGGGGTAAAACATGGGTAGATGTAATAAGACGATGTGTGATAAAATGATGAGAGGCCTCGATGTTGTTGTTGTTGATCCAGTCATCTAGCGGAGTATAGATGACAACCACAGACTCTTCTAGACAGTCCAATGGAACGCTGGCAGGCTCGCAACCTGTAGGTGTTGTGAACGATGTGTTCACCGGTGTACTCCATCCCCCACATGGTTGCCTTTAGGACATTTATTGCTAAGGAACCCCCTTAGCAGTAGTGTCCATCCCGATGATGATCCTTAGGATAGGTCCCTTATGATAGGTGTTTAGGGACGTAATGTGAGGATATCGGGAACGGGTAATCGGGTTATTGTTGGTTGATGAAATTAATAAACTATTTATTGTGGGTTGAAAACCCTATGTGCTCACCAGGCTCCCAAGCCTGACCCACTCAGTTTTATGTATTACAGGTAGTGGCGCTCGAGCATAGTTGTGATGTGTTGAGATGAGGGATTACGAATATAGGCCTGTAGATAGGAAATAACGTAGTAAGGCTTATGTTGTATTGTTTATACTTATGTACTGTATCGAACATGACATCCCGAGTCTTTTAATGGAATACATTTCTAAGGAAATGCTTTTGATAAATCTTTATCATATTATTGTTTTGGGACAAATTCCGCAACTCTTTTATTAAAAGGTTAGTCTGATTTTGAAATAAAGTATAAACAAAAGCGGTCTTTTCTGGCCGTGAATTTGGGGATGTCACACTACTTAATCAAGCATAAGTTAGAAACCATTGAAAAGCTCAAAGAGTTTAAACAATAAGTGGAGAATGTGACATCCCCAATTTCACGGCTAGAAAAGACAGATTTGTTTATGCTTTGTTTTTAAAATCAGAGTAATCTTTTAAAGAAAACAGTTGCGGAATTTGTTCCCAAAACAAAATATTATAAAAATTATCAAAGCATTTCTTTAAAGAAATGAATTTTCATTATATAATAAAATCTCGGGATGTCATGTTCAATACAGACCAAAAGCATAAACAGAACAAAATAGACCTTACAACAGTTATTCATAACTACTGGCATATAATCCAAAATCTCTCGTTATGTCAGCCAACTTATGCTCTCGTGACATAACCTGTATTATAAAGAAAATTGAGAGGGTCAGGCTTGGGGGCCTGGTGAGCATATAGGGTTTTCAACCCACAATAATATAATTATGATATTTAATTATCAAACAATCGATCCAACTACCCACCCCCATTATCTTCATTCATTTCATAAAGATTTACCCTAAGAACTGATTACCCTTCTCCCATTCATTCCTAAGGATTGCCCTAAGGAATTGGCACAAATTTTAGTGCTGCCAAGGTTCTTAGATTACCTTTGGTGAACTCGCAGTTCACAATAATTAATGAACACCTAGTTCAAAAACACCTAATGAACACTTAGTTCAAATATCCCTGGTGAACCCAATCACCTATGGAACACAAAGTACGAAAGCTCATAGTTCAAACAATGATGATAATAATGTATATCTCAATCCTGCAAAACCACTAATATTATTAACGCATATATACCATATTTCTAAAACAATCTATCCCATCCTGTCGATCCCCACATACTGACCCCATACAATGATCTTACGAGATCTAGCCTAAGGTAATCGATATGAACAACAACTAACGAAGCTGCTTCGGAAATTCCATGGCAGCAAACGATGATCAATAAAGACATCAAATGAGGGAAATGGAATAAGTTTCACCACGAACCTTTCGTAAAAGAAAGAACCACAAGACAGTTAAGTCAGGGGTAGTTAATAAGATAACAATGCCTAGGCGTGGTTCGACTATCGTGAGGTATTATACCCCCAGACTCTACCTATCCCAACATCGAACTTTGTCTAGCAGTGGCCTGAATACATGAGGTATTTCACCCCCAGATGCACCCTATCCAGCAATATAACACCAGACATACCTAGTAGTGGTCTATTACCGACACACTTTATTAGGCAGTCTACGAAGTTCCCTTAATTACTTCGTGAAAGAAAACACTGACATATGAAGCTCGGTCGATCACTTCATAAAAGAAACACTGACTCCAAAGCTCTCTCAACATAAAAGTATGGGGAAATACTACTAGAGTACTACTCCCGTATGCTCCCGTAACCGACACACAAAATTGTGAAAAACACTCTGTACATGATAGTACTTCTGGCACATTATAGTACTTTGGTATGCGAAAGACTCGTACTCAAGAACATAATAGTAACCTGGCACAAGCAACACCGAAGACACAGAGCTTTGAAAAAGGACTTCGTACATAAAGTGTACTTCTGTACGTAGGACGTACTCCACCGATCATCAATCTCGCAACACACGTACTCTTAATAAGAGACTACCCAATGTCCAAACTTAATTGAACTAAACATCCCATTTAAGTATTAACCCATCACTAGGCAAACCTACATTGTTTATAATCAATTTTTTGATACTCTATCCATTTAGGGAACGCCAACTAGTGTATACTTAACACAAGGTTTAAAGTAATAATATCATATAGACACATCTTAACATCTATTGAATCTTATCTGATTTGCACGTTGTATATCATCAAATATATCTAACACATATTTCGGACAATAACAAATACTTCACACACATATGTATATTTCATACTTTAATCAATACTCGTCTTAAAATCACGTTCCTAAAAGGAACTATACACATGATACCTTATCGAATAATCACAAAGTTCAAAAATACATAATTCGTACTCCTGGATCTTAACTTTGCCTCATTACCTAATCCATATTCCTGGATCTAAAACTAACCTCTAGATCCGATCCATACTCTCGAATCTAAAACTAACCTCTTGACCTGATCCATACTCTCGGATCTAAAACTAACCTCATGATCGGATCCATACATTCAGATCTAAAACAAGATTATCTCTTTATCCTTTTATCTCATGGTCCAGCCCATCAATTATCACCTACCAACAGCCTCATCTACCGATGTTCTACCCAACATATTTGTAGATACAAAATACATATACAGTTTAACTCATTAAAACTTATATAATTCGTCCATTCCACAATCATCTCAATTAAACAACAATATATTATAAACATAGCACGTATTTCATAAAAAATACTTAATATTATGTGTTAGAAGAAAGTGACCACACACACACTTGATCAGAAGATGATCGAACAACACTACGGCTTGTAGAAGTGGTATTATTTAGTAGATCTGGAAGATCTTCACAAAAACCGGGCTTCTCGCGGGCAGAGCTTCGGCTCGGGTATCTCACTTCTCGGGATCTTCGGTCTTCGGGACTTGATTCGGGTCTCGGGATGAAACCGGGGCTTCGTGGGTACTTCGGGATGGCTATAGAGGGTATCGGGAGTGAGAGAGAGGATTTGGAGCAACCCAAACTCGGCTGACCCTCAATTTTTATTTATAGGGCCATTTTCAAGTCTCACGTCGTGAACCTCAAATATTCACGCCGTGAGTTCAGTCGTTACTGCATGCGTCATCGCAAGTTGCATTTGTCAGGCTCCAGAAGTCATAAATACTTAGTTCACGTCGTGAACACTGTATTCACGTCGTGAACTCTGACAATTTTGGGGTTTCGCGCCCCGAACTTCAGAAATTCATAACTTTCGCATACGAACTCCGTTTTCGACATTCTTTATATCCACGCGAAGGTGAGATTATGCTCTACAACGCTCGGTTAGACTCCGTTGCCTAATTTTGACTTTAATTTTAATATATTATAAATATATTACTTTTATATAATTTTTAGCAGGCCGGGACAGGAAAACTCCGTTATAAATTCATAACTTCTTCATCTAACGTCCGTTTTCACCTATATTTTTATCGTTTCACTACTATCGATGAGATATTCGATTCTCATTTAGATTGTTTCGGCTAAAAATCACTCGATCTGAAATCGAGGATTCAGGCTGCATACTGCTAAGTCGAAACTTCAGAAAAACCATAACTTCCTCATACGAAGTCAGATTTGGGCGTTCTTTTTATGTACGCTTTCGATTTAACGTATTCTACGACTTTTGTTTAGATCGCTAAGGCTAAATATTGCTCTAACGTAAATTCACTTTTTACATTATTCAGTGACGTGCTGGTTCTGTCGCGAAACTTTGACGAGTCATAACTTCTTCGTTATAACTCGGATTTCAGCGTTCTTTATATGCACGGAATCCTTGTAACAAATACTACAACTTAGTTAAGATTACTCCTTCTAAATAATCTTCTATCCAAAAGTCATTTTTGACGCTTAACGTCTCTAAATTGACTAGCCCGGATCTACAGGCGTTACAATTATCTACCCCTTAGGATGATTACGTCCCGGAATCATCAAAGAAAATGGGGCTTTTATAATGATTCCACATGTTATTTCTTCATCCTAGGTAATAACCGTAATTTCTATGTTTCCTCAAAAGAGTATTTAACTCTATGGCTTTCTTGACTGCAGACGATGCTCAATCTTGCATCTGCTTTTCGTACTATGATGTACTTTCAATCATAACCTTTGAGTTACCAAATAAGTCCTTATTGTGGAATCCTTCTTCTTCTTAAGATAAATACATTGCTTTATCTATTGTAACAGATTGATGGGTCGTGATCTACTGACCTCTCATCGCACGATGCGATGCTTAGACTCAGTCTTTTTAAAGTTAAATTGCATAACGGAATATACCTTCCTTCATATTCTAATGTGATGTATTCACATTTCAGCATGTAGCATTTCTAGCTACAAACTTCATTAACAACGAGCGTGATACCAATGATCGTATTGACTTCAATCTTCTGACTTACGTCAGATGTTACTTCGAACATGGTTCTCCGAACCACGTAACATACTCACCGTAGTCGGACTCAATTTGAATATGACCACTAGGGTCGGAATAACAATAATCCTACGAGTGATTACCAGAACAATGGTAATGACATACCAGAATGAAACGGAATCAATCACCAGCTTCTTGATAACCTTGTGACTTTCCCTGATCGAAGTGCGAGTCCTGTGCTTCCAGTAGTATATGCATCTACTACCTTTCACACCTACTCATACTCATCCCAAGTATTGTCTCGCAGTCCCCAAGTCCTAAAATCACAAAACAATTTAACACATACGAATGTATCCAAATAATCATAAACAATTTCCATAGAAACTACTAAGAATTCTTCATTGCGAATCTTCAATCATCAATTCTACTTCAACGCGATTGGTGATGGAAATACCAGATAATGAGACAATGTAATGCCCCAAAATTCAAGCCCAAATATTTTATTTTTGATTAATTAATTCATAAAACATTCATTAGAAAACATTGTATAAACACGTCATCTTAAACCAAGTATCATATTTGAAATCCACAACCATGAACAAATGTCTTATCAGAGTACAATCCCAGAAAACACCGTGCGGAAAATCATATGTATGTGTGTGATGCCATGCTACGCCGCCGGCTCCTCCCCCTTAGATGAAGAGGTAGCTGAAACCAAAAACTGAAACCATAAGCACAAAGCTTAGTGAGTTCCCCCATCATACCACATACCATACAATACCATCGGTATCTTTCAACCGGTAATCTTCATCGGTATCTTTCAATCGGTAATCATCATCAGTATCTTTCAACCAGTAATCGTCATCGGTATCTTTCAACCGGTAATCGTCTTCGGTATCTTTCAACCGATAACTGGGGACTATTCTACCCCCTGCCACTAGCATATAATAGCAAGATATAAGCACACATTCAGACATATCTGGGTACTGACCTACCCCTTGGTCCTAAGGACCACTATCAGGGAAACTATCCCTATCGTGTAACATATCATACAGATATAACTCATAACCAAATGCATACAAAACCAAGATAAATTATCACAAAGACAATTATCTTCTAAATACTCCTCAATGGTGGGCCGGCATTATGGCCTTAGACCCACCCCTACTGGAAGGTAACTCACCTCGTAGCTGCTGAACTGTGCGGGAATCCTCTGACTGCTGCCGCTGCTGCTCCGGAAATCCTCCAACTATAATTCCCACAAAACACTTAGTCAGAAACTGACATCTACCCTTAGGTTAAAATGACCATTTTACCCCTTGACCAAGTCAAAGTCAAAGTCAACTTCCAGTTGACTTGACTCGCCGAGTTGGCTCGCCAACTCGCCGAGTCCCTATCCTTTCATCAAACCTCATACCCGTCTCTACTCGTTGAGTTAGGCGATGACTCGACGAGTTTTCCTTCTAATTGAACATCGACTGAATCCACATCCGACTCGCCGAGTTGTATGAACAACTTGTCGAGTTCATCATCAACTGATACTCATGTCCTGTCTTGACTAGCCGAGTTGTATGAACAACTCATCGAGTTACTCTTCATCTTATGAACATGTTATGTCCTCGACTCGCTGAGTTGATGAACAACTTGTCGAGTACCATGAAGATTGTCTTGGACTCGCCGAGTCCGTTCATGCACTCGCCGAGTACCATGAATTCCCAGAACACTTTGCTTAGTCGAGAACGTTGGGTCACTCCCCGGGACTCCTAAAACCCTTCCACACTCAACTAGTCCTTATGACCCTCATTGATATGGGACCAAAACCCTCGGACTCACCAAGTCCAGGAAATGGACTCGCTGAGTCTATCACATTCCTTACTAAGAACTTCGATTTCTGATGTACAACACTTAACCAAATGATACATCCAGGACCCTAAACTCGATCTAGCACGTAAAGTTACAAACTTTACGTGCTTGCATGGGGCATTAGAGCTTAAAAGGCTCTAAAACGGTTCTTTTGTTGGATGGGGCCTTCCTTGGTGCAAAAAGCAACCTAGATCTGACTTGTGGCTCATAAAATGACATGATACAGAAGCCCAAACCCCCAACCATGTTTGCAAACATGGTTGGCCACCAAAAATGGCTTATAAAAGCCCTAAATCACCTCAAAGAGGGATCTAACAAATGAATGAGCAAGGTTCAGACTTTATACCTTCCAAAGACTACAAATGATGAACCAAACATGAATCCTTCAGTCCCCTCTTGATCATTCTATGCTCTTCCTTCTTCCTTGAGATCAAAACTCACAAGAATCACTTAAAAAGCCTTAGATCTTCTGAAAAACGGCTAAGGTTTTCTATGAGGAGTGTTTGGGAGCATAAAGGGGGAAAGGAGGCTGCATAAGGTTGTTTAAATAGGGTGCAAACCCCTGGATTAGGGTTTTTGTCCAAACATCGGCTACTCGCCGAGTCCGGGACTCGACTTGCCGAGTCCGCAGCTTAAACCCCGCGCCTCATCCCGCTTCTACTCGGCGAGTCAGTCCTTCGACTCGCCGAATCCAAGGCCAAAAATGCAAAAATAAAGGAAGATTTAATAACAGAATACATACCAAGAACCAAGTGCTACAGACAACTTCAAGAATTATACCAATCGTTCCATCATCCTGCCAATCGAAGGGGTACTTCTGACGTACCGTACTCCTCTAAACGTACTGTTATTTTATAAGACATATTCTAAATTCAAGATATCACTCCTACGATATCTTCTGATAGGTGTCACTCGCTATCATAAGCCTTTTTCATTTCCTCCATTTACTCAATTTCTCTACGAGTCTTCACCATGACCCTTTGTGCACCCAAGCAGACATTCGGTGTACCAAGCGAGAATTTAAGATAGGAAAACTTTAATTACGATAAACGTATAAATATATTTATCACTCCAAAACATTTACATGCTAGTTCTATTATCGTAGTCATACGCTTAGAATCCTAAACACATAAGGTTTCCAGATCTAGTAGGCAACAGACCATAGATCCGAACAAATAATACCATCAATATAGCTATCACACAAAACATTTAGCATGTAAAAGCATTTTAGGCATCATTCCTAAAATAAACTAGTGCTTGTGTCAATTTAGGTGTACTACCTAACATATTTCAGACACACTCCTCACAATCATTACTTAGCATTCTATGTTTAAGTCTAGAAATTTCCTACAAATTCCTAGTTCGCTTAAACTAATACTCTGATACCAACTATGACATCCCCAATTTCACGGCCATAAAAGACCGATTTGTTTATGCTTTGTTTTTTAAATCAGAGTAATCTTTTAAAGAAAACAGTTGTGGAATTTGTTCCCAAAACAAAATATTATAAAAATTATCAAAGCATTTCTTTAAAGAAGTGTATTTTCATTATATAACAAAATCTTGGGATGTCATGTTCAATACAGACCAAAAGCATAAACAGAAAAAAATAGACCTTACAACAGTTATTCATAAGTACTTGCCTATAATCCAAAATCTCTCGTTATGTCAGCCAACTTATGCTCTCGTGCCATAACCTGTAATATAAAGAAAACTGAGAGGGCCAGTCTTGGGAGCCTGGTGAGCATATAGGGTTTTCAACCCACAATAATATAATTATTATATTTAATTATCAAACAATCGATCCAATTACCCACCTCCATTATCTTCCTTTATTTCATAAAGATTTACCCTAAGAACTGATTACCCTTCTCCCATTCATTCCTAAGGATTGCCCTAAGGAATTGACACAAATTTTAGTGCTGCCAAGGTTCTTAGATTACCTATGGTGAACTCGCAGTTCACAATAATTAATGAACACCTAGTTCAAAAACACCTAATGGACACTTAGTTCAAATATCCCTGCTGAACCCAATCACCTATGGAACACAGAGTACGAAATCTCATAGTTCAAACAATGATGATAATAATGTATATCTCGATCCTATAAAACCACTAATATTATTAACGCATATATATTGTATTTGTAAAACAATCTATCCCATCCCGTCGATCCCCACATACTGACCTTATAAAATGATCTTACGAGATCTAGCCTAAGGAAATCGATATGAACAACAACTGACGAAGCTGCTTCGGAAATTCCCTGGCAACAAAAGAGGATCAATAAAGACATCAAATCAGGGGAATGGAATAAGTTTCACCACGTAACTTCGTTCGTAAAAGAAAGAACCATAAGACAGTTAAGTCAGAGGTAGTTATCTAGATAACAATGCCTAGGCGTGGTCCGACTATCATGAGGTATTATACCCGCAGACTCTACCTATCCTAGCATCAAACTTTGCCAAGCAGTTGTGACAACCCGAAATTTTCATTTGTATAATTTCCACAGTCAAACACTTCAAATATTAGTCAAAAACATTTGAGTACATTTTTGGCCGGATTTAAGTCCGTTTAGAGTTCTATTTTGTTTTCCGTCAAACGATTAAATAAAAGGAAGTGTTGTTATTAGTGAGGTGTAACAAGCAAAGCAATCCAACACCTTAGCTAGGTGTTCACGGCCAAAAAATAGGTGTTTGGGCCGTAAACACCCTTTTTCCCAAGACTCGTACATATAGCATGAGTTTACACTCTTGACCTCATTTATCCACTTCCCACTCAAGAACACAAGACTTTTGCTCTCAAGTATCATCACCCTCTTCTTCCAAACCCATCAAAAACATAAGTTTTCCTTCCTAGATTCTTTCCTACTACACTTAATCTAGTGTTTATACATCTTTTCATCCATGGAATTTTGATTTTTACATAGATCTTCAAGTGATCTTCAAAGCACCAAGAACACCAAGAACACATTTGTGTTTTTGTGTCCTAAAACACTCTTGCAAGCTTCCTATAAGTAAGTATACTCTTACTAGCTAGTTATCTACTTAGTGTGCTTGCAAATCCATGGAATGAACCCCAAAAACCACAAAGAACATGGGTTTATGGTTTGGGAATCTCCCAAAACCGTAAACACCTCTAAAAGGGGGGTTTTTATGCCCCAAAATCCTTCCAATGCTTGGCTAATGAGTTAGGAACTTGCATGAATGATCTAAGAACCACAAAACATGAAATGGAGGGGTAACCATGAGTTTACGGCCATAAAATCATGGGTTTACGGTAGTAAACTCCCAAACATGGTCCAAGGACCGTAAACTCCAAGAAGTGTGCCATTTCGAGTCCTAACCACTTCCTAATCGTTTGATTCGAACCTAGAACCCTTCTTTGTGAAGCATGAGACCTTAAAACACACAAAAACACCATTCCCATGAGTTTACGGTCGTAAACCCATGGGGGGGAATGGTCTAGAAACTGTAAACACACATAGGGGTGACCATTTGAAGTGTAAACTCCATAGTGAGGCCATACACTCCTTAGAAACAACCCGTAGAACTCCTGGCACTTGAAGCAAAGTGTTTTCAAGAATTAAAGTGTCTTTAATTACTAAATTAATGATTAAATAACTAATTGGATACAATTATGTATCACTACATGTTACATAGGATCCGTATATGTGTCCAAGTCCTCACTTGACACCTAGCATCCTACCCGAAACTTCCATCCACTCCACTCACTACAGGTGAGTTCATACCCCTAATCGACCTTTTAAATGTTTTTAAATGCTTTTATGGGGGTGGGGGGAAATAAAAGTTGAATCAAACAAGTTATATTATCAATCACATGTGATTTATAACTTACAATCAAGAGGATTTTCTATAGTTTTAACTGCTTTGCCAGCAAAACTACTTTAAATGTTTATCAAACTCATTTTCAGGATAAATTGTTATAACACTATATGCATGTTCCTTTATATTTCTTTTGTTCCCAAACCATATCTATACCAATATATTTATATAAGTAAGACTTGAAGGACTTAGGACTGATAGCTCACCTTACTTCCTGTTCTTGTTTGATGTGGACTTAGGGTATATTGATATATGTCCGACTGTCGTTGAATTCTTAGTTATATATTATATATATTGGTGTTGGATATAAAAGTCTTCAATTTAGTTAAATACCTTTGTGTATCAAAGGCATGCAACTAACATTTCTATTTAACTATAATATGTATAGTTAAGAGTTACCGCTCATTACTACTATTACCATGACAGTTACTATAGTTAGTATATGAGTCAATACATGCTAAATTCTATACAAAAAGGATACTATATACTATACAAGAGAACGCTCTATACATTATACCAGAAAGTACATTATACACTAATACAAGAGAATATCCTAAAACAGAATGTGACATACTATTTCTCGATACGACACTTCACTGTGCAATCACCGTGTAACTAGAGTCTCCTGGAGGGAGAGCGGGCATTATGTGTATAGATCTATACGGGACAGACACTCCCACATCCTGACTGCTAGCTACAGTCAAAGCCGACTAGGCCCAGGGGTGACAAATGTCACCATACTATGTGTGACCTGGAGGGTCATCAGTTATTCGATCGTCAATCAGCATGGTTACATACGAGTTCACATTCAGACCTTTAATTAACACATTAAGAATTAAAGGCAAAACAGACTCCCCGAGGTGTATTGTACATTTAATACTACCTGGAGTCTGCATTTTTATTTCATTCTGCCGGCAGTGACACTGCTGGGGTAAAACATTATTTTCCCATTTACTTTACATGGATGAAGTATATTCTTATAACTGATAGTCTCATTGGGAAGAATTTTACACTCTCAAAGGATCAAACTTACAATTAACCAGGTCTTGGTAGAAGACTACTTTTGCTGGAAAATATAGGATTTTCTAGGGATCATACTATTTTCAAACTTTGATAAAAGCTTTTATATTACATGATTATAAACACTTTTATACAAGCAATGACACTAAATACTTATGAACTCTCCAGCTTTACGCTGATACTCGCTTTCAAAACTTGTATTCTCAGGTCATCAGTAGATAGGTACAAATGTAGCTTTTGAGAAGATGATGCACATACAAGGCTCCTCTTTATTTTGATTATACTTTTGGTGTCTAACAAACTATACAGAACACGCTTGTATTACAATTATCATATGAATGCAATGGATGTTGTTGCTTGTCTTTACTATTATGCATTGTTATGATACTCTACATGACGTCCTCCACCCCATAACGTATTCCGCCGTTCTCGGTTTTGGGGTGTGACAGATTGGTATCAGACACTTGTTTATAGTGAATCAAGTATATCAACCCATAAAAGATATACGAACTATAAACACATCGGGATTAAAACATTCTGACCAAGAATATATACTTTTAAATAATAAAATATTTAACTAAGTATATATATACATCCATTCATACAAAGAGTCAGTATCATAATAGAACAGAACAAAAGTATTAAGATTATTGAACATCACAATTAGACTTAGAGACATATGGTCAAATTTGGGTGGGTGTATCCTGATCAACTACATTTTCCTAGGGGTGACTAGCATGTGCCTAAGAGTGATTGTGGTGTTGCAATAAGTCTAAAAACTTACCAACACTACCACAAGAACATTAGAACAAGAATACTATAGGAGTATTCTTCATTCTGTGATTTACATATGTGATAACTAAAAGGGTCGTTACTAGTAGGGCGATAGTTGCTAAGTGGATACTCTACGGTTACATGTGGTTAAGACGCTATAGACTTAGAATCTGTGATCTTTGCTTTACTTCCTGTTCTTTGTTTGATTGTGGATTTAGAGGTCACTTATTCGAAGGTCTATCCTGTCTTAGTTACATGTAACTGGTATGCGTTATGCATGTATTGGGTCGACTAATAACGATCATCTTATAAGTATCTTAGATTGGAATGTATATTAACTATTTTTTCCCCATTCTCTCGTAGATAGCATGGCTGGTTTCCACCTTCCCGGCGACCCGTACTATCCGAACCAAGGCAATGGAGGATGGATCGATGAAGAGTCAGAAGATGATCACCCGATCCCTTTGGATGATCACCGTGCAGAAGGATTTTCGGATAGCTCCGAATCCGAACCAGAAGTCAACAACCTACCCCTAGTGGCTCCAAACCCCAACCCCCATCCAGCATTTCAAGGTCCCACTCCCACGTGGGCAACAACCTTGAATCGATGGAGAGATGAACAGGGTCAAACTTTACCTTTCAACGGAGACCGAAGCTTCTACAACATAAGAGAGGGTGATTCGGCTGATCGAGCCCTACCCGTCATGGTCCGTAGGATTGCTAGGAACGTCGAACAAATTCATGCATCCATCGGTAGAGTTGTGGAAATTGATGCCAACACTAACCTTAACATTGTCCTTATCCGCCAACTGGAAGAAGCCATGGATAGGACTAGGGGGACCAACGAGGCTCTGCAGTAACAGCTAGCTAAATCCCGAGCCGAAGTCAGGGAACTCCGGGTGTGTCAGAGGGCTCATGAACGACATATTCAGGAAGTTGTACGCCAACTGGCTGATCATAGGGTTCGCCCAAGAGATACCCGTCGCCAGTAGAAGATGTCAACTCATCTTCCTCTTTTTCTTAAGGAATAGCCTTTTCTTTTTTATGCTCGGTAGAGCACTTGTCTGTAAACATTCCTAAACTTGAAGGTACCCCAAATAGACTTCTAAGTTGTCAACATTTTCCCTTATCTTTTGATGTAAGACCAACTGTTAGGTCGTTTTTCCCGGACATATTTGCATCAGTAATACCAGTAATATTGACAGTTATCTAATCTGTTGGAAAAGTCTATACTCTTATATTTCTCTACTATGTATTATGACTCTATCTGATAGTTGGACTATGACGATTTAGTCAATGAAACACTCTCATCATACTTACAATCGATTCTTACTATTATCAACATTTTCATAAACTTTAAGTAAAAGATGTCGCTTCGCAAGCGTCCGAACAACGGCAGACCTGCAACTCAAACTCCGCCACCACCTCCTCCTTCGAAGTTTGATGCGGTGATGTTTCAGACAGCTGTGACCGCAGCGGTAACAGCAGCTATAGCCCAAATAAGTTCTGGCGATGCAAGTGAAGCCAGAATGGGCACCAACTTTAGACATGGGGAGATCCACCAACGTACACAGGGGTGTACCTATAAGGATTTCATGAGCTGCAAACCCACATTCTTCAATGGAACCGGAGGGATCATTGCACTGTCCCAATGGATCGAAAGAACTGAAGCCGTCTTGAAGATGTGCTCGTGCCCCGAGGAAAGCAAGATTAATTTTGCTGCTTGCACCTTCACTGAAACGGCCCTGACATGGTTGAATGGGCATGTCAAATCACTCTCCTTGGTAACAGCCAATGCCATGGGCTAGGACACACTGAAAGACCTTCTGACAGAGGAGTATTTCCCTAGGGGTGAAGTTCAGAAACTCGAGGAGGAACTCTAGAACCTCAAATTGAAGGGGACCGACATAGTAGCTTATACGGCTAGGTTCTGCAACCTGGTAACTCTATGTCCTAACCTAGTCCCTATTGAGAGAAAGAAAATCGAACGATACATCAGGGGTTTAGTGCCCCATATCGAGGGAATGTTTTAGCATCACACCCTACGAACTTTGACAGTGCCAAGGAATTGGCCCAGAGTTTGATTGATCATGAAGTTCCTTCCACTCCATCAACAACCACAACGGTTGCCACTGCACCGACCAAGATATCCGACAACAAGAGGAAGCGGTGGGACCGAAAGAAGGGCAAGTCAACTCAATCCTCTTCCAAGAACCAGCAAATTGTGGCTGTCCATGCTGCCACTACTCCTGTTGCCCCTATGCCAGCCAAAACATATGCTGGAAACCTACCCAAGTGCACCAAGTTCTCCTTCCATCATCACGACACCTGCCGTGAAATGCACTGCACTAACTGCGACCGGAAGGGCCATATCGCCCAATTTTGCAGGTCTCAGCCCAAACCCATCAATCAAGTTCCCAGCACTAGAGTGAGCCAAGCCTGCTATGGTTGTGGCGTGACAAGGCACTTCAAAAGAAACTGTCCGAAAGCTGGGAATACAGGAGGAAGAGGAAGATTACTTGCTATTGGCCAGAATGAAGCAGTAGCAGACCCCACAGTAGTCACGGGTACGTTCCTTCTTGATAACTCTTATGTTTGTATCCTATTCGATAGTGGGGCAGAAAGAAGCTTCGTAAACCAAAACTTTAAACACTTACTTAAGAAATCCCCGCAACCATTAAAAGAAACCTTCATCGTAGAAATGGCTAACAGAAAGAAAGAGAGTTCTAACGATATCTACATAGGTTGTACCCTCACGCTAGATAATCACTCATTCCCAGTCGACCTTATACCAGTGTCAATCAAGAGTTTCGATGTCATTGTGGGCATGGACTGGTTGAGTCTCCATCGTACCGATATCCTGTGTTTCGACAAAGCCATCTGCCTAAACCTACCGAATAACGAAACCTTGCTGATCTACAGAGACAAACCCAGTACGAGCCTTCACATCATCTCAAGTATCCAAGCCCATAAGTACTTGCGTAAGGAATATCGTCCATTCCTTGCACACGTCGTCTATACGAGCCGGAAAAAAAAGACCTAAAAGACTTCCCTGTGGTACGCGACTTCCCCGACATCTTTCCGGAAGAGCTGCCAGGTTTACCTCCCCAACGTCAGGTTGAGTTCAGGATCGACTTAATTCCAGGAGCCACCCCCGTAGCCAAATCGCCATATCGTTTAGCGCCTGCTGAGATGCAAGAACTGTCCGGTCAACTTAATGAGTTGGTCAGCAAGGGCTTTATAAGACCAAGCTTCTCACCCTGGGGAGCGTCGATCTTGTTCGTAAAGAAGAAAGACAGATCATTCCGTATGTGCATCGATTACAGAGAACTCAACAAGCTGACGGTCAAAAATCGTTACCCTCTTCCTCATATAGATGATTTATTCGACCAACTGCAAGGGGCAAGTTACTTTTCCAAGATTGATCTGAGGTCCGGGTATAACCAGTTACGAGTGCTTGAGGAGGATGTCCTGAAAACAGCCTACCAAACTCGTTACGGACACTATGAGTTCGTAGTGATGTCGTTCAGACTGACCAATGCGCCCGCAATATTCATGGACTTAATGAATAGGGTGTGCCATCCTTACTTGGATCAGTTCGTCATCGTCTTCAATGATGTCATACTTATCTACTCTCGAAGTAAGGAGGAGCATAACGATCATCTACGACAAGTCCTGGAAACCCTACAATCGGAGAAGCTATATGCGAAGTTCTCTAAGTATGAATTTTGGATCCGAAGAGTCGAATTCTTAGGACACGTGGTTAGCGAAGAAGGAATCCACGTGGACCCATCCAAGATTAAGGCTATTGAGAACTGGTCAGCACCAAAGACACCTACAGAAATTCACCAATTTCTAGGCCTCGCTGGCTACTACTGCAGATTCATACAGAACTTCTCTCGAATCACAAAACCCCTTACAACATTGACCCAGAAAGGCGTGGCCTTTGACTGGGGAGAGAAACAAGAGAAGGCATTCCAAACCCTGAAACGATCCTTATGCACCACACCGATACTATCCCTCCCCAAAGGGATGGAAGATTTCGTGGTATTCTGCAATGCATCCAATCAAGGGCTCGGTTGTGTTCTGATGCAACGAGGTAAGGTCATCGCCTACGCCTCAAGGCTGCTGAAGACACACGAGGCCAACTACACCACACACGACCTCGAACTAGGAGCAGTTGTGTTCGCCCTAAAGATCCGGAGACACTACCTGTACGGTATAAAGAGAACGATATACACCGACCACAAAAGCCTCCAACACATATTCAACCAGAAGGATCTCAATATGAGACAACGACGGTGGGTTGAGCTACTCAATGACTACGAATGCGAAATTTGTTATCACTCGGGTAAAGCCAATGTAGTAGCAGACGCCCTAAGTTGGAAAGAATATTCTGGTCGAAGAGTCATGTCATTAACAATGACTATCCATTCGCATCTATCCAAACAAATTAAGGAGGCTCAGCTCGAAGCCTTGAAACCTGAAAATGTGACGGGAGAATCCCTGCGAGGAATGCATAAGAATTTGGAAGTCAAGGGTGATGGAGCCTTATATCTCATGGACCGAATATGGACACCACGACACAGTGGCTTCAGAGATTTGGTCATGAAGGAAGCCCACAACACTCGATATTCCATTCACCCAGGTTCAGATAAGATGTATCTGGATCTTAAAAAGTCATACTGGTGGCCTAACATGAAAGCAGAGATTGCTACCTTCGTGAGTAAATGCCTTACTTGCGCCAAGGTCAAGGTTGAATACCAGAAACCATCAGGTCTACTACAGCAACCGGAGATACCTGAATGGAAGTGGGAGCGGATCACTATGGACTTCGTAACCAAGCTACCCAAGACAACGGGTGGGCTTGATACCATATGGGTCATCGTCGACAGATTGACCAAGTCCGTGCACTTCCTACCCATCAAGGAAACATACAAAATGGAGAAACTCACAAGAACATACATTAGGGAGATCGTACGACTACATGGTGTCCCCATCTCTATTATCTCCGATAGGGATAGCAGATTCACTTCGAGATTCTGGCAGTCACTGCAAAGCTCCTTAGGAACGAGGCTGGACATGAGTACAGCCTACCATCCGCAGACTGACGGACAAAGTGAGAGAACTATACAAAATTTGGAAGATATGTTGTGAGCCTGTGTGATCGACTTTGGTAAGGAATGGGATACCCACTTACCCCTCGTCGAATTCACTTACAACAACAATTATCACACTAGCATCAAGGTTGCTCCGTTTGAAGCCCTCTACGGCCGGAAGTGCAGATCCCTTCTGTGCTGGGCTGAGGTTTGTGACACTCAGTTAGCTAAAGGACGAGTTCCTGACAGCACTCTCACAGGTCCGGAGATCATTCGGGAAACAACAGAGAAGATCGTTCAGATTCGTGAACGATTGAAAACCTCTAGAGACCGACAGAAAAGCTACACAGACAAACGAAGAAAACCTTTGGAGTTCCAGGTGGAAGACCGAGTCCTTTTGAAAGTCTCACCCTGGAAAGGCTTGATACGCTTCGGAAAGCATGGAAAGCTAAATCCAAGATACATAGGGCCTTTCAAGATTCTTGCTAGAATCAGCCCCATAGCTTACAAACTCAACCTACCCCGCGAACTCAGTAATGTACATCCTATCTTTCACGTCTCTAACTTGAAAAAGTGTGTATCTGACGAGACTGTCGTAATCCCACTGACGAGATCGAGATCAACGAGAGCCTCAACTTCGTGGAAGAACCTATGCAAATTATGGACCGAGAGGTCAAATGAACAAAACAAAGCCGCATCTCAATTGTGAAGGTTCGCTGGAACGCTAAGCGAGGACTGGAGTTCACTTGGGAACGCGAATATCAAATGAAACTTAAATATCCTCATATTTTTGCTTAGTTATTGTGTAATAACTTAGTTGTTTGAACTCAAATTTTGGGACGAAATTCCCTCTAACGGGAGGATGATGTGACAACCCGAAATTTTCATTTGTATAATTTCCATAGTCAAACACTTCAAATTGTTAGGTCCGAATCTGGATCTTTCACTAGTAATCAAACACTCACAAGACGATAATAACAACAATAAGATGAATGAATTGAGCTTGCAGACGATTAAACACTTGAACCGTCAGGTACAACTCAAAGACTAGCTGTAAAATCTATGGCATCGAACCATACAAAAGACCAACTCCTAGACTATTTATACTTGCCTGGACCGTAAACATAGTTTGCTGCCGTAAACACGTTTACGGTTGTGAACAATACAAAATACAAACCGACATAAAAGTGCAATTACAAGCATAAGACCAAAAAAATCACATGCAAAGCCTAGCCCAAACCATTAACATGACCCTTCAATCTCCCCCTTGGTTTGGAGCAGTCTTGGATTTAGTCTTTGTCAACAACCAGCACATCGGATCTCCCCATAGCTCCATTCCATATTCTCTTGTCGATAATTGTAGCCACCATCCTTGTATATTCCTTTGCAGCAGGCTCAAATAGCTCATCAGCAACAATAATCTGATGACTTGCAAGCTGATGAATGTCCCGCTCACCAAACTAGAGTAGATACCTTTTGTGATACAAGCGAATGCAATCTTCTTTGAGCTTGATAACAACAACATTTGATGCTTCATCATACACCCAATAATGCATAGAGTGTAGAGATCCATCAGGACGATTTTGAGGAACATGGATGTATTTGACTTGAGTAGTAGCAGGCCACATCACTGCCCGAATAGGCTCGCTGGTTTCAGGATCAAAAACACGCTTGTGGACTTCAACAAAAGACTCCGCAGTTTTCATTGATGGAAAGCCCTTGGCCACTTGATCTTCCAAGAAAGATTTGAATTGGCTGGCTTTGGGATTTTTTGACGGATTTGAGAAGGGAGCTTTGGATAGCTCAATAAGATCAACCTTGGAAAAGGAGTGGAAATCATGAGCATCCTTGTATAATTATTTATTCCCGCTCTTCCTTCTTACCATAAACATGTCCTGCGTGTCATGAAATCCCCACGATATGATTCCTGACCTATCACCATATACATATCTGAAAGTTTGAGTGCTTAGGTCAGTGAAAGTTATGCAAGGCCTATCCCAAGGTGATTTATGATCCACACTTCTTTTGAATAACCATTTGTTTTTGTCAGTCGATTTATCAGTTGCTTTCTTCCTTTTAGCAACTTTTGCCTTTGCAGCTCTGGAAGCCAGTTCTGGATCCACTTCAAAACGATCTACAATGATGGGGGATCTGATTGGTTGAGAGGAAATGGGAACATCAACATTGAGAGCATCTGAAAAAGGGGGATCAACATGAGGTTCATACACAGTTGTCCTGAAATCATCACCAAACCTGCCTTCAAGCTTCTTTTGCAACTCCAGGAGATTTGCAGCCAGGCGACCATATTGTGTCTGAAGATATGGAATTTGCTTTGTCTTCAGAGCATTTTCTTCAATAAGATCGGCCATTTGAATATTGAGCTCGGTATTTTCAGATTGGAGGTCTGCGGCCTTGATGACTAGCTCAATATTTCTTTGATCAAGTTCTACATTCTTCTGTTTGATGGCATCAAGCTGGCTCTGAAGTCCATGGAGTGAGGGGGAGTCACACCTTCGATATGGCAAACCTGCTGGTTTTGTTTCAGGAGGTTTTATTAACATTGAAAGTACTAATGTTTCTACTTCTTCTGCAGATCAACCATTAGATCAGGCAAAGCGTGAAGCTGGAGAATTTATTTCTGTTTCTAAACCTGATGTTTTTGTCATGAATAATTTTGATTGTGTTTTTGATGTTAAGACTGAAAATGTTTCTTGTGTTGGCTCATCACCTGATACTATTGAATTTAACTTTTTCGATATGTTTGATGAATTGTTTGGTAATTCTGATTCTTGTGATTCTCATGAGGAATCATCAACTCCACAAGTCAATTCGAATGAGGCACCCTCACTTATTTCTCAATCTAATTCTCATGCATGTTCTTCTGAGAAGAGTAAGAGTGTCTGTAAACAAAATAAATCTGAAAAATGCAATACAAGTTCAAATAATAAACAAATTTGTTTTAATTGTGGTGTTGGTGGTCACATAGCTAGGAATTGTCAAAATAGGATCTTTGTAAACTATCTGTCATCAAGAGGGGAGAATGAGTCTCGAGGAAGGTCTTTAATTAGAAAATCCTCAAGAACTCGTTCTCAAAATAATGATCAGAAAGATAATAAAAACAGAAAAAGGGCTGGTCTTCAAACAAATAAAAAGCTTTTTACTGACAAAACTCAAAACAGTTTGCCAAAACCGATCAAGGCTCCGCCAAGATCAGTTTCGTCAAAAAGCAATTCTAGATCTTCTACTAGTTTTGGTAGAACATCCAGAAGGTTTGTGCAAACTCCTGTGATGTCTATTTCAAAACCACCAGAGAATTTTGTAAAACCTAAACTTCAATGGAAGCCCAAATCACTTTCTAATTCATCGTTACCACCATCTGAAGGGATTAGGAATGAAGATCCTAGTTTGCAAATTTTAAAATTTAAATCAGAAAAAGTGAAAAGGAAACCCAGGACAGTGATGACCTAGGTTCCTAAATCTAAATGATTCCACTCATTTTGCAGGGACAATTGTAGAGGAATGTCGTTCGTCCTTGGTACGTCGACAGCGGCTACTCCCAGCATATGACTGGATACATCTCCCAACTGAGCGAAATTCAATCTTTTAATGGGGGTTATGTTTCCTTTGCGGGCGGAGATGGTTGAAAGATCACACAGCGCGGAACTGTTACGAATGGAGTGCCAACTATGCTCCCGAGTTAAAGCATAGTTTGTTGAGCGTTTCTCAGATATGTGACAAAGGCTACTCAACTCATTTTACTGATAAAGAGTGTATGATTCTCAAGCCTGGCATTGTCATCCCAGAAGAGTGGATTCTATTGAAATCTAAACGGGATAGGAATGCTTATATCATCGATATGAACAACAATCTCCCTGAACAAGTTACTTTTCTATTCTCAAAGGTCTCCGAACACAACGCAATGCTGTGGCATCGAAGACTCGGTCATGCTAACGCGAAAAACCTAATTCGTCTTGCGAAAAATGAGATGGTCCGAGGACTCCCTGTCAGAGACTTTATCACGTTTGAAATGTGTGTTTCCTATGCTCAAGGCAAACATCATCAGAAACCACACCTGACCAAGCAAGTCAAATCCATAAGTCAAGTGCTCCAATTGTTGCACATGGATATATTTGGACCGGTCAATGTCCTGAGCATTAACCGAAGCTCTTACTACCTAGTTGTGATTGATGATTTCTCTCGATTTACGTGGGTCTTCTTTTTATCCAACAAAGTAGGGGTTGCTGATCTGATAAAGAAGTTCGTGGTGATGATTGAGAAGCAGACCAACAATCAGGTGAAGGCAATTCGCACTGACAATGGAACTGAATTTAAGAATTCGGTTCTTGATCATTTTTGTGCAGAAAAGGGGATAGTGCATCAATATAGCTCTGCTCACACGCCTCAACAAAACGGTGTCGCTGAAAGGAGAAATAGAACGTTGAAAGATGCTGCAAGGACGATGCTGTGTGATTCCAAATTACTTGTCTTCTTTTGGGCCGAGGCGATTAACACTGCTTGCTACGTGCAGAACCGTGTTCTAATCAACAAAGCACAGATGAAGACTCCGTACGAAATTCTTTATGGACACCAGCCTTCTGTTAGCCATTTTCATGTTTTTGGTTGTCCTTGCACCCTTCTTCACTTAGAATCCAACCCGAAATTTAATGCCAAAGCTGATGACTGTTACTTCGTCGGATATGCTGCACGCACGGCGTATAGGGTCTATAACAAAAGGACGAAGCAGATCGTTGAATCCTATGACATGCACTGGCTGGAGGAGAATGAAACAGACGCTCGAGTGGGTCCTGACTAGTTATTTGATTACACATCTCTTTTCAAATCACTTAATGTGTCTTCAGATAATTCAAATGGATCCTCTTCTGGTTTGAAGTTAGTGTTTGAAGACGATGATGAAGAAGTTGTCTACAGACCCCCATCGTTTGAGGGGGAGTTCTCTGCTCCACGTGATGGAGAGTCCTCTGCTTCACCTGAGGGGGGGTCATCTGATCAACCATCTAGTCCAGAGTCTAAAGTTCAAGATGAAACTCCTGATGCTAATGCTACACCTCTTACTCCTATTGAAAGAGAGTTAATGTCTAGAGATGTTTCCGCTGCCACTTCAACCTTTATGGAACTACTCTCTCCTAAAGAAATTGCAAATGAGTTTGTAGCAGAGTCATCTAATAGGACTCAATCAGCAGATGATGGAGGTTTCAACATTCACACTCTCCCTGTTTCTCTCAATGATATCAGCGAAGACATACCTTCCAGAATTCAACGCGATCATCCGATCGAAATGTCATTGGCCAGCTGGGTGCTGGAGTTAAAACCAGAAGTCAAAGTGGAGATGTAAATGAATGTCTCTACTCTTGCTTTATATCTCAAATAGAGCCCAAAAACGTTGAAATGGCTTTGAATGAGCCCAGCTGGGTAGACGCGATGCATGAAGAGCTTAATCAGTTTGAAAAGCTCAGGGTTTGGAAATTGGTTGACTTACCAAAGGGAAAAAGGGCTCTTGACACGCGTTGGGTCTATCGTAATAAGCAAGATAATTCGGGAGTGATTGTCAAAAATAAAGCAAGGTTAGTGGTCTGTGGGTTTCGACAGATTGAGGGTCTTGACTATACTGAGGTATTTGCTCCCGTGGCTCGGTTGGAGGCTATTCGCATCTTTCTCGCATATGCTTCTTACATGAATTTCACGGTTTACGAAATGGATGTCAAGACAGCCTTCTTGTATGGCAAGGTGAAGGAAGAAATTTATGTTGATCAACCCCCTGGGTTTGTTGACTCAAAGTTCCCTAATCGTGTCTACAAGTTGGACAAAGCACTGTATGGGTTACATCAAGCTCCTCGAGCATGGATGCAACTCTCACAACGCATTTGCTTGAGCATGGATACTCTCGCGGCACCATTGATCAAACTTTGTTCATCAAGCATGTGGGTAATGATCAGATACTTGTTCAGATCTATGTTGACGACATTATCTTCGGGTCAACTTGTCCACAGCTTTGCAAGGAGTTTGAAGGCGTATTGAGGAAAAGGTTTAAGATGAGTTCTCTTGGGGAGATTGCCATGTTTCTGGGGCTTCAGGTCAAACAATCTTCTACCGGAATCCTTATTCATCAAGCAAAGTATGTGGATGATATATTGGAGAAGTTCGGGTTCAGAGATGCGAAAACTGATCTTACACCCATGGCAGAGAGACCTCTACTAGCTCCTGATCTTGAAGGCGAATCCGTAGATCATACGTATTATCGATCGATGATTGGTTCGCTCATGTATCTGACTGCTAGTCGTCCAGACATAATGTTTACAGTTTGTCAATGCGCATGCTTCCAGGCCAATCCTAAACTTTCTCATCTTATTGTTGTTAAACGGATTTTTCGGTATCTCAAAGGTTGCCCAAAATTGGGCCTTTGGTATCCGAAAAATCCAGAATTTGAACTTTATGCCTTTGCAGACAGCAACTATGGCGGGTGTGAGCTTGATAGAAAATCGATGTCAGGAGGATGCCAATTTCTTGGAGATATGTCGCTACCTCAACAGCAGAAGCGGAATATGTCGCAGCATCTGCATGTTGTTCTCAAGTTATATAGATCCAACATCAGCTGTTGGACTATGGTTTGAATTTTCTAGAAACCCCAATTCATTGTGACAATGAGGCTACTATTCAAATCACTAAAAATCCAGTCCAACATTCCAAAACCAAGCACATTGACATCAAAATTCATTTTATCCGAGATTGTTATGAGCGTTCGCTCATCGGGTTAGAACATATTCACACTGACAATAATGTGGCGGACCTGTTCACAAGGCCTTTTCATAAAGCTCGTTTCGATGTGCTTATGGGATTTTTAAAAATGATTCGTTTTGAGGATTAATTTTTTTTTTAAATTTGCGCATCTTTAGTCATTTCATTCTCTCCCATGCACAAATTTAGGGGGAGAAATAAACAAAAAATCCAAAAACTTAAAAAATTAAAAATCCAAAAATATTTTGTTTTTGTTTTATTTTTTTTCAGAAAAACTCTCAAAAATCCAAAAACATCAAAAATTCAGAAAATTAAAAAATATATTGTCGCTAATAGTCTGGTTTGCTGTTGAAGGACTGGGAAGTGATATTATCAAGTGATAACAGACAATCTGAGTCTGCGTAACGTACCCAAAGTTGAAGGGTCTATGCTCTGGTTTGATGCGTCGGTAGGCACGAAAAATTTTAAATGGACATGACTAGGCAGAATTGAACTTAGGAAATTTATAGACTTGACAAATATTGACCTAGTTAGATCCGTTCAGCCTGACAATATGACACTCAGATAGGTTGAGCAGGGAGATATATATGGGAATCTACTCGTCACATTAATTGAACCCGTACTTGGAACCGTGGTTGAACTTTTCCTCAATGTGTGGATTCTGTCCTTAATTCCGGTTGGATGGGGCGACTGGTAAATTATGATAAATTAGGTCTGTAGAATATCATTTTCTTTCTTTCCGTCTGTTAGTCATATGTTGTCTCCTTTGCGTGATTTCCAATCCGACCTGGTACACAACATATGCAACTCTATTTCTCTGCATGTTATATATGTGAAATACCTCTTATCTATTAGCCATATGCTGTCTCCTTTGCGTGACTTCTAATCCGACCTGGTACACAACATATGCAACCTTCTTCTTCTCAACCCCTCTGAAGTAATAAGTAATAGAATTCTGAATCTATCCTCTCTCTGAATGGTTGTCTGCTCACCCGGTGTAAGGAGTACTCTGGAAGTTCTTGATGGCTGGGGCATATCAAGAAGCGGGAAACACGTTCTAGTACACTTAAAATTGATCACGTACAGATTGTCTATAGATCTCGCTGCTCAATTTAGGTGGACAACAATATCCCTGGTTGTCGTCAGATGAATGGTCCTTAAGATATAGTATCTAAGGAATTAGGATCAGATATAATTTTTCGGAACTTAAGTTCACCCTGTCTTGTAACAGTTAATAGTATGTCCTAATTTTGTCACAATTTTTCATGTTTAAGTGGACAATAATACCGACGATCGACCAGACAAAGACGTGAAGATAGAAGGTACCGACAAGTGGATTAAGGTTGTCTAAAAACTTTGATCCCAAATCACTCTTAAAGTTAGATATCATTTTTTATTTTTGTTAAAATTTTAATAGTTTCTTCTAATTTAAATATTAGGGGAGAATTAAAACTTAAAAATAATGAAAATAGTAAAAAAAATTCAAAAACATTCAAAATCAAAGAAAAATCAAAAAAATTAAAAATCCAAAAATAGTGTTATTTCTGTTTTATTTCTTGTTCAGAAAAATCAAAAATTCAAAAATATTTTTGTTTATGTTTTAATTTGTGTGCTAAGTTTTCTTTTAGTTTTCTTTTTTCTTGAAAAGTGATTTCAGGTATAGATAAGACTCATGGAGTTTGAGTTGAAGATTTCTGAGCCAAAGCGTCGTCCGTGAGCATCGAAGAATTCGCATTCCAAGGAGCTAGAAATGAAGATTATTCTTTCAACATTCAATCTTTCAACCCTAGAAGCAAGGTGAAGCTGAAATTAAAGAATATGTGACAGATTGCATTGAAGCCTCCTCAATTAGACTGCTGCTATCTTGTACTTGCTGAAGTGATCCATAATATTTGTTCTCTCTGATGTTCTCTCTGAAGATTCTCAAGCTGAAAGCACTATCTTTCAAGAATCAGTTCATCAAGCCTCATCACTGGATGTGCGTTCAATGCCAAATTCTGAAGAAATGCCCAACCTCTCAAGATGAAGTCAATTATTGAAGATCCATCATGTTCATCTTGAAGCTGTGAAGAATTCGAAGATTAAATGCTGAAGCTAAGCTCTCGATGAAGATTAACAAGAAAAGCCAGCTACTTTTTAGGGGGAGCTTGTTGGGTCATTTAAGAAAAGAAAAGAAAGCTATAAACCAAGGGGGAGATTGTTGGGTCAAAAATATGGTATATACTTTGCTTTTCTGAGAAATTGTATTTTTATGTATTTTTTTAGTTGTTTACGGTCGGTGAGTGAGTTTATGACCCATGTTTTCCGTCTGTATATATATAGGGGTGAGGGGTGTGAGGAATTAGTGATGAACACCAAGGAGCTTAAGTGTGTGCAATCTAAGGTGTGAGAGAAACTAGAGAGAGAAGAGTGTGTGAACTATGTATATGGAGCTTCAATCATTTCATTGAATACATCATAGTTTTTATCTTCTTCTTCTTCTCCATCTCGCAAAGGACACATTCTCCCAAACAATGTTCTGAGTGTTGTACAGTTGAGAGATGTCTCCTATCAAGTGCCAGGAACAAACACTACCAACAAACCGAAGTCTGATGATATACCTCCATAGCTGCTCCGACACAAAGCGGGATTAGTTGGTCTTTGGAACCTAATCCATTTTGAAACTGGGTTGACCTTTTTCATCCTTGCACGGTACTTTCTCCCAAGACATATCTTGTTTATCACAAACAGAAGATGTAGAAACGTTAGAAGCATTAGGAGATTTAGGAGAGTGAGCCTTTGGAACCTATTTGCAGTTGGGTTTAACCCATTTCTTTTTCGATTTTTGATGGGTGCCTTAGTACTTGCTTTGGAACCTGATGTCGGCCGTTGAGATGACTTTGATTTTGGCTTCACGGGAGCATCTCTTGGATTGGACTTCTTGGCCGACAATCCCTTCTTGCCCTTGGGATTCAGATTCTTGGCCTTTTGGGTTTGATTCTTGGCCTTCTACGCGTTCCAGTCATCATGGTCTGAACGTGACCCTGAGGGGTTTCTTTTGGAGTATCTCCCTCTTGGCGCGTTCTGCCGGCCTTGTGCATAGTAAGGAACATATGCGCGATTTGGACAATTTCGGGCAATATGACCAGGTGTTCCACAATGAAAACAAGTCTTTTTCTTCACTGGGAAATTGTTTCTTCCTGCCCCTAGTGGCGTATCCTTGCCTTGTCTCTTGTTGTTCCCACATGCACACTTGCAACAAGAACTCTGTTGCGTTGGAATTGGTGGCCTGTATTTCACAATGGCAGGTTGATCAGAAGCAGTTGAGTTCGAAGCAAAAAATTCAGAGTTCAAGGAGTCATTGGCTTATTCAGTAGTGCTCTCCTTGTTCTCATCTTCTGCTACTTTACCTGCACATGAAGTAGAAACATTAGTATTTTCAACATTAATAACTCCTCCTGACACAAATCCAGCTCGTTTTCCATATCAAAGATGTGGCTCCCTGTCAGTTTCGTCCTATGTCATAGGGATGGATGTGTAGTTATGATTATAAGGAGGAGGTACACTATCATACCCTAGACCCTTGTTTTGATTTTCTTTGAATTTTAATTGGGTTTCATATAAGGACTCGACTGTCTGACTTGACGCAGTATAATTTTTGAAACTGACATCTGTTTTTCCACACTTAATTTTTAAAGCGTTAAGTTCTTCAGTTACAACAGCAAGTTGTCTCTTAATATAATCATAATTTTCACACTTGTTGCTATACTCTTCCTGAAGTTTCCTAAAGTCCTTGGTTTTTGCTTCTAATTCAGCCTTCAGAGGTTTCTGTCCTTTCCTGAGTTGATATCATTCATATCTCAGGTCCTCAACTTCTCTTTTAAATAAATCAATTTGTTCCCGAAGAAATTTAATCGTGGCTTCACAAGCTGGAGTACATGTAACTTTAGTGACCGAAATGTTTTCAGAACTCATTCTTTCTCTACACTTCAAAGCATCAAGTTCTACAATTACATCAGCAAGACTAAGATGATTGAGATCTTTTGTCTTCTTGATGATGGCCACGTTCATATCCCACGATTTCGGAAGTGAATTCAACAGCTTTTTGTTTATCTCAGATTTGGTAAAGAAGATCCTAGCTATATTCATTTCAGTAGTGAGTGTGGTAAATCGCTGCAACTAAGCTTCCAGGGTTTCTCCAGGGATATAATTGAACATGTTGAAGTTTTGTCTTAACATCTCTTGACGACACTCTTTCATGTTTTCAATTCCCTCGTAATCCTCAAAAAAAACTATTAAAAGCACAACTAGAAGTTAAAAGTCAAACTTAAATTTAAAAATGCCCTCTGACTATAAACCTCAAAAGTCAACCTTAAAAGTGAAATTTAAAAAAGTCAAACTTAAAAGTCAAACCGAAAAGCTAAATTTGAAAATTTAAAAGTCAAACGAGAAAGTCAAAGTTTAAAGTCAAAGGTCAAACTTTAAAAGTCAAAGTCAAAATTTTAAGTAAAAAGTCAAAAATTAAAAATTAAAATTTTTGGGTTGAAAAAGGATTTTAAAAATAAAATTTTTAATTTTTGGGCTGATTTTGTCAAATTGCAAAAATGGAACCGAGAGGGACACTTTATGAATTAATTTTCGAAGTAATGAAGCAAGTTCTCAGCTAGACAAGGTGGTAAAGCGCTGTGATTTTCAACCAGAGGTTTCGGGTTCGATCCCCGGCAACCCCGAAATCTCTTCTCCTTTTTTTATTGAAGCGCGCTGACGATCAAGAGACCCTGTTGAGCCGAGCCGTTCTTCAAGCCGCGCTCCACCAGTTCGATCTGCAAGCTGCCTAGCCAAATTCTGAGCCGAGGCCTCAATTCGAGCCGCGATCCGAGCCGAAGCCGCAACCTCCGACGACCAGTTTCCAGCCGTAAACTCCGGCGACCAGTTTCCGGCCATAAACTTCGGCGACCTGTTTCCGGTCGTAAACTCCGGACCGTAAACCCTTCAAATACTGTAAACTCTCCTTCATGACCGTAAACTCTTTAGAAATCTCTGTTCTTGTTACAACTAGAAATTTTTGTGCCTTGTAACTACAACACTTATGCCAATTATGAATCAAAGACATGAAAGCATGTATGATGCTTACTCTATGACAACAAAATTTCAATCAAACACTTCATACAAGCATTGCAAATAGTCAAGAAGCAATTGGAAACCTTAGAAATCCTTATTTAAGTCCATTATGGATTAGGATTTCCTTGTCAAAACTAGAAATTTTTGTGCCTTGTAACTACAACACTTAAGTCAAATTATGAATCACAGACATAAGAGCATGTATGATGCATACTCTATGAGAACAAAATTTTAATCAAACACTTCATATAAGCACTACAAATAGTCAACAAGTAATTGGAAACTCTATGAGTTCTTGTTTAAGTCCATTTTGGACTAGGACTTCCTTATTGGGCCCAATGGACCAATAAGCTTCCAATTTGACCATCTTGGGCTTAGAACTCCTAAATGGGCTCTAATTGGACCCATTCCAATTATTTCAATATTTTGGGCCATATTGGGCCTAGAATGAAATAAATTAATTATATGAACCATTTTGGGCCATAATTAACCTAATTTAGCCCTAATACGTCATAAAAATCACATTTATATTGTTTTTAGGACCAAAAATCATCTAACTTAACTATAATGTGGGCTTAGGGACAAAAAGCCAAAAAATCTCCTCTTTCCCTCTCCATTTTCGGCCCAAGCCCAAAGGAATGAGGGGTTGACTTTGTGTGTGCCACCTCACAATTATTCAAGGGGTTTCCATGCAAGAGGACCCATACATCCATGCATTTCACATACTCCCATGCAAGCCCTGTCTTCTTCTCCCTCTCTCTCTTGCTCTTGGCCGAGTCCAAGCACACACACACACACACATTTCACTCTCCATTCTCTCAAGAAACTGTCTCCTATCTCCTCCATATTTTCGAGATCTAAGAAGTGTTCAAGGGGATTCTTACACAAAAATCATCATCTAAGGTAAGAAATTTCTTAGATCCTTAAGCTAGCTACTTCCTTTCATCCAAAAATCACCTCTTAATTCATTCAAACTCATGATCTAGCACCTAAGGAGCATCCAAGTTCGAAATCTTCCAAAGAAGGTTGCTAAGGCCGAATTTCTTCTCATTTTTCCTTCCAAAACCGAAACCACACCCAAGGTGAGATTCATAGCCCCTATTTTTCTGTTTTTATAAGTTTTTGTTGGGGAGAATACAATCAAATGTGTAGATCTATGACTTCATGTATTCCTTGTGTGATTTCATGCTTGTATGTATGATTTTATGTGTTATGTGATGAATATGTTAGCTAAAAATACCTAAAAACCGAGATCTACAACATGAGGAATGAAATAAACATAGCTTATACCATTTTACACTAATCAAGTCAATAAAAATAATTTATTTGGTTAGGATGAACATTTTTGGACATAAAACCCATTTTTGGGCTCAAATTGTTAAAAATACAAAAGCTAAGGGCCCAAATCGACAAATGATAATTTCTGGAGGTTGGAAAGAATCCAAACAGTTTCTAATAAAATTTTCCTTAAAATCATCACTTTTGAGGGGCTTAAAATGTAAATTTTGAACACAATGGGCTAAAAATGGGCTTTTCGGCCCAATATGCCCCAAATTGCGAAAATTCTGAAATAGAGGGGCTGAAACTGCAAATTTCTGTAAAACAGAGGATTACTAGTGTAATAAAACTAATTCAAGGGTCAAAAATGTTTTCAAAGTCAAAAGGGACCAAAAATGCAAAAATTTTCCATTTTAGGCCAAAACTGTAAAGTTGCGAAAATAAGGGTTTCAACCGAAAAAATTTCATTTTGAGGGACTTAAGCTGTTTATTAAGTAAATCTGGGCTGAAAATTTCTTTTCAACTTGTTTTGATACTAAAGTGTGAAGAAAAATGGTTTAAGGACTAAAATGGAAATTCTTTTATATAAAGGGTTAAAAGTGTAAATTTTATCCATGAAGGGGCATAAAAAGGAAAACTCTAATGTTTAAAACAATAAACCCCTTAAGATAAAATACGAGTACCACGACTACCGGCGAAACGTAATAGCAAATACACCTTTAACACCAATATCGTTATCAAACGAATTGATTCGGTCTCGAATCAATAACGAATCAAAAATCAATAGACAATAGTACTTCAATACACACGCGAAAATTTACGAGAAGTCAATATTCAATCTTTGGGCTTGAAAGTTTCAAATCGTGCTTGTTGGGCCTAGCTAGCCCAATGACATGATCTTTAGGCCCGAAGGGAACGCGCTTACATGTTATTATTGGGTCTTCTGTGACCTAATTTCGTGTAAAAGGACTTCCAATAGCTTTATTGTGCTGTTGGGCCCCAAGGACCCATTGGTACTGCTAGCAAAGTCGAGAAGTCAAATGCAAGTCGGGCGAAGTGCCTTTCTCATTCACGATATCCTAGAACGACTTACGGAAATAACGGGGGCTTCGTACCCTCCTTTCTCCTCGGTGGTGGGGCTATGAGAAGTCAGGGTGGTTGGATTAAGTGAGTAGTACGGACGACGCCCAAGGGATCGTTTGTATTTGGTAGTTGTAAACTAGTCATTTTCATTAATGTGTGATTATAACGACTCACAACCCATAATTAATCCAATGTCACCTGGAATTATCGAAAACAAACGTCGTATCGGTATAACAATAAATAAGACACGTAATTTGATGAATTAGGAAAACATCGGGTCTTCCTAGGAAATTCAACACTTTCACCTATGTGATGTATACAAAGTCTAACAATTATTCACGTTTACAAAGATCAACAAGCATACTTACGGATCTTCACACTTTTTCTTATATACAATACTATTTTCAGAAAATATCGGATTTTCTGGTGGTTTTCAAAATTATACAAATCATTTCTTTTCAAACATTACTTATGAACTCACCAACATTTCATACGTTGACGTTTTTCCAAGATACTTGTATTCTCAGGTAACAGGTAAATCGAAGAAAATGTGTCCAGTGATGTCATGATGTTTTGTTTAATTAGTATCGAACGGTTTATGTTTTGGAAATGTAACATTTTAAAACAATATACTGAATGTAAACAATATCGGTTGTAATATTTCAATGCATGGTGATGAATGATGTTATGATTCATGTATAATCATTGTGATGGTATTCAATTAAGTCACAATAGCCCTCGGACGTTTCCGCCGTCTGGTTCGGGGGTGTGACAGGTTGGTATCAGAGCTCTGTTTATAGTGAACTAGCATATCTAACCACACATTGATATGCAACTATAAACCAAAAGAGGGACTAACACAACTCTGAACAAAACAAGTAAAACATAACATTAAAACACCCTTACTTGTATTAGGAACAAGAACCTAACACCGAACCAAACAGGATAATGCTAGTATCTCGGTTAATCCAGGACTGTTCTTAGTTGTATCAAGGAACGGATGTAGCCTGATCAACTACGTTCCCTCCAAGGTATCACTATCACACGTCCTGAGGAGATCGTGATAGCTAGGGAACCTAAAAACATACCCCTTTATCACCAAAAAGAGAACATCCGTTTAGTGTGTACAATAGTTGTAGCATCCTAGGAATAATGTTAGCATATTTACACACACTCGCAGACAGCATGACTGGTTTCCATCACCCCGGAGATCCTTACTTCTCAAACCAGGAAAATAACGGATGGATAGACGAAGAGCCTGAATAAGAGCCTGAGGAAGACCCCGAGGAGGAATTTGACGGGGAACCGGAGGCAGGAGTCGAGGGCGAGCCTGCCGAACCAGAAGAAGAACAAGAGGAGGAAGAAGATGAAGGAAACTTTGAGGAGGAACCCGACGACAGTGAAGGGGGTGATTCGGACGCGGAGTCCGAAGTCATCAACCCCCTTACCCGATTAGGGTGCCCGTTTACCGGGTGGTCCCCACTGGTCCTACACCCCCCTGGGGTATTGATCTTTGGAGAGGGAGTAGACAGCAGGGACAGCAACCCCCGTTCGGCATGTCACGCGAGTTCTTTGACCTGAGGGACGGAGGACCGGCCGATCGAGCCCTTCCAGTCATTGTGAGACGGTTACAGAACACCGACGACCTCGCTCAGAGCACTGGCGACCAGGTACGCCAGCTGTGGACTAGGGTCGAGCGTTCAGAGCAGGAGACACATGACGTTCTTCGAGAGTTCCATATGAGGCAGGTGAGGTGGGAGTCTCGACTCCAGGATGCAGAACGACAGGTGGCTCGTCTTCAGGCAGCATCCACTTCCTCAGCACCACCCCCGGACACAGCTCATCGCGACTAGAGATAGACTTATCTTACTAGGACGTTAGGAGCTATGCTATGTACCCCGACTCTATGTTTAAGTGACTACACTACTCATAGAGCCGTTATGCTGTCGAACTAATATCACTTATGTATGGTCTTTCGAGCAAAATTTTCATGTATCAAATGCGGATAATATTAGTGAACTTGTATGTGTTTTATTATGACATTATAACTTGCTATGTGTTCCGAATCCATGATTGTATGCTAATTTGTAGAAGTACTTAAGTTCGTACTATGCACCTAGTCGGTAGGATCACAACCTCACAGAAACCACATACACTCAACATCTTTCTGTTTCATGACAGAAAGATGCCTCGCCGACCTACTCGCAGAAACCCTGGACCAACCCCACCCGAAGTTGACTCCACTACATTCCAGGCAGCCGTATATGCTGCGGTCACCGCAACAATGGCACTAATTCACCAAGGGAACAACGGAGGAGGCAACGGACAAGGGGTCGGGAGTTCGAACAACGGAATGAATCAAGGACCCACCAAAACATGTACCTACAAGGACTTCACAAACGCCAAACCACGAACCTTTAACGGCACTGGAGAAGTGATCACCCTGAAACAATGGATCGAAAACTTGGAATCTGTGTTCGAGATATGTGATTGCCCTGAAGAGATGAAGGTGAAGTTTGCTGCATGCACTTTTGTCGACCAAGTACTCACTTGGTGGAACAGACACGTGGAAGCCATGACACTCCCCATAGCCAATTCCATGCCATGGATAGAAATGAAAGAAATGCTGATGGCCGAATACTACCCTCGTGGTGAAATTCAGAAAATGGAGCAAGAGCTGTGGAACCTCACTGTCCGGAATGCTGATATAGATGCCTACATATCAAGGTTTAGCGAACTATCTCTGTTATGTCCTGGCATGATCACCTCGGAAGGAAAGAAGATCGAGCGATTCATCTGGGGACTAACCTCTCCGATCCAAGGAAACGTGATAGCTGCAAATCCCGAAACTTTCGACAGCTCCAAGAGATTGGCCAAGAAGCTGTATGACCACAACAACAATAAGGTTGAGAAGCCAGCAGAGGCTGAAGCCAAGAAGGAAGGTGATGGAAAGAAGGGGAAGGACAACAAGAGAAAGGGGCGTCAAGGCTCCGAGACTTCCAAGAAGCAACAGACAGTGACAGTTAATGCTGCCACCGCACAAGTTCCGGCCACACCACATGCTCCAGCCTCAGCTGCTCCAAATGCTCCTAGACCTTATTCCGGTAATCTTCCCAAGTGCAACAAGTGTGGTTTCCATCACAATGGAGAATGCAAGGAGCTGCAGTGCACCAGTTGCAATCGGAAGGGGCACACAGCAAGGTATTGCAGGACTTACCCTCCCCAGAATCAACAATAAGGAAGCGACAACAACAACAACCGCAACAACAACAACATCAACAACGGCGGCAACAATGCAGGACCTAGCCACACCTGCTATGGGTGTGGAAGGACTGGGCATTTCTGTCCAGATTTCCCTAACAACAACAATCCCGGAAATTGAGGAACAGGAAGGGTACTGACCATGGGTCAGGGGGAGGCGATTCAGGATCCCGCTGTTGTTACCGGTACGTTTCCCCTAAACCACACTTATGCATGCATCCTATTTGACACTGGAGAAGAGCGAAGTTTTGTGAGCAATAAGTTTAAACATTTGGTGAAACAACAACCCCAGAAGCTCAATGAAACCTTTACAGTGGAAATGGCCAATGGGAAAACCGAATCCACTGGGGAAATCTACACCGGATGTACCCTAACCTTAAATCAACACGTCTTTCGAATAGACTTAATGCTTGTTTCCATTAGGAGTTTCGATGTGATTATTGGCATGGACTGGTTAAGCCCCCACCATGCTGAAATTATGTGTCACGAGAAGGCCGTTCGCCTTCACCTTCCCAATCACGAAACCCTAGTTATTTACGGAGACAAACCTAGCACAAACCTTCGTCTCATCTCGTGCATCCAGGCATAAAAGCATCTATGAAAGAACGATTTGACGTTCCTGGCTCATATAGTGGATAAAACCAAGGAAGAGGTTAACATTCAAGACATTCCAGTAGCACGTGAATTCCCAGACGTATTTCCTGAAGATCTTCCTGGAGTACCCCCAGAGAGACAAGTTGAGTTCTGAATTGACCTCGTTCTAGGAGCAACTCCTCTCGCTAAATCGCCCTACCGGCTAGCTCCTGCTGAAATGCAGGAATTGTCTAGCCAACTCAGGGAACTCCTGGGCAAGGGATTTATCCGACCCAGCTACTCGCCATGGGGAGCTCCGGTCCTCTTTGTCAAAAAGAAGGAGGGATCTTTTAGAATGTGCATCGATTACAGGGAGTTAAATAAACTCACTGTCAAAAATCGCTATCCACTCCCACGAATCGACGATCTATTTGACCAGCTCCAAGGAGCTAGTTACTTCTCTAAGATCTACGGTCCGAGTACCGTCAACTCAAGGTTCGGGAAGAAGATATTCCTAAAACCGCTTTCCGAACTCGTTACAGACATTATGAATTTGTCGTAATGCCCTTCGCTCTAACCAATGCCCCTGCCGCATTTATGGACTTGATGAACCGAATCTGTCGACCATTCCTCAACAACTTTGTCATCGTCTTCATTGACGACATTCTCGTTTATTCCCGAAGCGAGGAAGAGCATGACTAACATCTCTGACAAATCCTAGAAACCCTGCGAACGGAGAAGCTATACGCAAAACTCTCCAAGTGTGAGTTCTGGCTCCGTAGCGTGAACTTCCTAGGTCATGTTGTTAGTCAACAAGGAATTCATGTGGATCCTTCTAAGGTCAAACCCGTTGAAGGATGGGCAGTCCCGACAACACCCACAGAAATTCGTCAATTCTTAGGCCTAACAGGCTACTATAGGAGGTTCATTCAAAACTTCTTTAAGATCGCCAAGCCACTTAGCTCGCTTACACAAAAGGGCATACCATTCAAATGGACGGGCAAACAAGAAGTTGCATTCCGAACCCTGAAGCAAATGCTCTGTAGTGCCCCGGTACTATCCCTACCAGAGGAACGGAAGATTTCGTGGTCTACTGTGACACGTCGAATTAGGGTTTAGGTTGCATTCTCATGCAACGTGGAAGAGTGATAGCTTACGCAACCCGCCAACTAAACACACACGAAGTGAATTATACGACCCACGACCTAGAATTGGGAGCCGTGGTCTTTGATCTAATGATTTGGAGGCATTACCTTTATGGTACGAAGTGCACCATCTTCCAAGAGCCTCCAGCACATCTTGAATCAGAAAGAGCTGAATATGAGGCAACGAAGATGGGTTGAATTATTAAATGATTAAGAATGTGAAATCACATATCACCCGGGCAAGTCCAACGTGGTAGCCGATGCCTTGAGCCGGAAGGAGCACTCTAATCGTCATGCCAAAACTCTCTCAATAACCGTCCAATCTCACCTAACCACTCAGATCGGGGTAGCCCAGTCAGATGCCATGAAGACGGAAAACAGAGCAAGCGAAGCATTACGCGGAATGGAGAAGAATCTAGAGGTAAGAGAGGATGGAGTATACTATTTCATGAACCGTATTTGGGTCCCTAAACTCGGAGGATTTAGGGAGGTGGTCATGAATGAAGCTCACAAGACACGATACTCCATTTATCCCGGTTCGGACAAGATGTATTTGGATATTAAACAACATTATTGGTGGCCTAACATGAAGGCATAAATTGCCGCCTATGTCAGTAAATGCCTTACTTGTGCCAAAGTAAAGGTGGAGTGCCAGAAGCCCTCGGGGTTATTACAGCAACCGGTGATCCCTGAGTGGAAATGGGAAAGGATTTCTATGGATTTTGTGACCAAGTTACCCAAGACGTCGGATGGATTAGACACCATATGGGTAATAGTTGACTGACTGACGAAATCCGCTCATTTCCTGCCAATAAAAGAATTCTACAAGATGGAGAGACTGACACGATTATACCTTCAAGAAATCGTGAGACTTCATGGAGTACCAGTGTCTATTATCTCGGATAGAGACAGTAGATTCACTTCACGTTTTTGGCAATCACTTCAGAAAGCACTTGGAACCCATCTCGACATGAGCACCGCTTATCACCTACAAACGGACGGTCAAAGCGAACGAACCATTCAGACGCTCGAAGACATGATTCGCGCATGTGTGATAGACTTTGGGAAGTCTTGGGACACCCACTTACCCTTAGTTGAATTCTCGTATAACAACAGTTACCATTTGAGCATCAAAGTCGCTCCTTTCGAAGCTCTATATGGACGTAAATGTAGATCACCGTTGTGTTGGGCTGAGGTGGGCGACACCCAGCTAGCAAAGAGACTGGCATCGGACAAGGCGTTAACGGGACCGGAGATCATTCGTGAAACCACGAAAAAGATAGTTCAAATCAGAGCTCGATTACAAGCATCGCGCGACCGACAAAAGAGCTACGTTGATAAACGGCGAAAGCCCTTAGAGTTTCAGGTCGGGGATCAAGTACTGTTAAAAGTTTCGCCTTGGAAAGGGGTCATTCGTTTCGGAAAACGGGGAAACCTGAACCCACGATACATTGGACCCTTCGAGATCGTTGCCCGAATAGGTCCAGTGGCGTACAAATTGCAGCTACCCGCGGAACTAAACAGTGTACACCCCGTGTTCCATGTCTCCAATCTTAAGAAGTGCCTATCAGATGAAACACTCATCATTCCCCTTGACGAGATTGAAATCAACGAGAATCTCCTGTGTCGTTGAAGAACCGGTTGAAATCATGGACAGGGAGGTGAAGCGCACTAATCAAAGTCGCATCCCGATCGTGAAAGCACGGTGGAACGCGAAGCGTGGGCCAGAATTCATGTGGGAACGTGAAGACCAAATGAAGCAAAAGTACCTTCACCTATTCTAGCATTCTCAAATCTAGCTTTCAAAAGAATTTCGGGACGAAATTCCCTGTAACGGGGGGATGATGTTACAACTAGAAATTTTTGTGCCTTGTAACTACAACACTTAAGTCAAATTATGAATCAAAGACATAAGAGCATGTATGATGCATACTCTATGACAACAAAATTTTAATCAAACACTTCATACAAGCATTGCAAATAGTCAAGAAGCAATTGGAAACCTTAGAAATCCTTATTTAAGTCCATTATGGATTAGGATTTCCTTGTCAAAACTAGAAATTTTTGTGCCTTGTAACTACAACACTTAAGTCAAATTATGAATCACAGACATAAGAGCATGTATGATGCATACTCTATGAGAACAAAATTTTAATCAAACACTTCATATAAGCACTACAAATAGTCAACAAGCAATTGGAAACTCTATAAGTTCTTGTTTAAGTCCATTTTGGACTAGGACTTCCTTATTGAGCCCAATGGACCAATAAGCTTCCAATTTGACCATCTTGGGCTTAGAACTCCTAAATGGGCTCTAATTGGACCCACTTCCAATTACTTCAATATTTTGGGCCATATTGGGCCTAGAATGAAATAAATTAATTATATGAACCATTTTGGGCTATAATTAACCTAATTTAGCCCTAATAGGTCATCAAAATCACATTTATATTTTTTTAGGACCAAAAATCATCTAACTTAACTATAATGTGGGCTTAGGGACAAAAAGCCCAAAAATCTCCTCTTTCCCTCTCCATTTTTGGCCCAAGCCTAAAGGAATGAGGGGTTGACTTTGTGTGTGCCACCTCACAATTATTCAAGGGATTTCCACGTAAGAGGACCTATACATCCATGCATTTCACATACTCCCATGCAAGCCCTCTCTTCTTCTCCCTCTCTCTCTTGCTCTTGGCCGAGTCCAAGCACACACACACACACACATTTCACTCTCCATTCTCTCAAGAAACTCTCTCCTATCTCCTCCATATTTTCGAGATCTAAGAAGTGTTCAAGGGGATTCTTACACAAAAATCATCATCTAAGGTAAGAAATTTCTTAGATCCTTAAGCTAGCTACTTCCTTTCATCCAAAAATCACCTCTTAATTCATTCAAACTCATGATCTAGCACCTAAGGAGCATCCAAGCTCTAAATCTTCCAAGGAAGGTTGCTAAGGCCGAATTTCTTCTCATTTTTCCTTCCAAAACCGAAACCACACCCAAGGTGAGCTTCATACCCCCTATTTTTTTGTTTTTATAAGTTTTTGTGGGGGAGAATACAAGCAAATGTGTAGATCTATGACTTCATGTATGCCTTGTGTGATTTCATGCTTGTATGTATGATTTTATGTGTTATGTGATTAATATGTTAGCTAAAAATACCTAAAAACCGAGATCTACAATATGAGGAATGAAATAAACATAGCTTATACCATTTTACACTAATCAAGTCAATAAAAATAATTTATTTGGTTAGGATGAACATTTTTGGACATAAAACCCATTTTTGGGCTCAAATTGTTAAAAATACAAAAGCAAAGGGCCCAAATCGACAAATGATAATTTCTGGAGGTTGGAAAGAGTCCAAACAGTTTCTAATAAAATTTTCCTGAAAATCAACACTTTTGAGGGGCTTAAAATGCAAATTTTGAACACAATGGGCTAAAAATGGGCTTTTCGGCCCAATAAGCCCCAAATTGCGAAAATTCTGAAATAGAGGGGCTGAAACTGCAAATTTCTGTAAAACAGGGGATTACTAGTGTAATAAAACTAATTCAAGGGTCAAAAATGTTTTCAAAGTCAAAAGGGACCAAAAATGCAAAAATTTTCCATTTTGGCCCAAAACTGTAAAGTTGCGAAAACAAGGGTTTCAACCGAGAAAAATTTCATTTTGAGGGACTTAAGCTGTTTATTAAGTAAATCTGGGCTGAAAATGTCTTTTCAACTAGTTTTGATACTAAAGTGTCAAGAAAAATGGTTTAAGGACTAAAATGGAAATTCTTTTATATAAAGGGTTAAAAGTGTAAATTTTATCCAAGAAGGGGCATAAAAAGGAAAAGTCTAATGTTTAAAACAATAAATCCCTTAAGATAAAATACGAGTACCATGGCTACCGGCGAAACGTAATAGAAAATACACCTTCAACACCAATATCGTTACCAAACGAATTGATTCGGTCTCGAATCAATAACGAATCAAAAATCAATAGACAATAGTACTTCAATACACACACGAAAATTTACGAGAAGTCAATATTCAATCTTTGGGCTTGAAAGTTTCAAATCGTGCTTGTTGGGCCTAGCTAGCCCAATGACATGATCTTTAGGCCCGAAGGGAACGCGCTTACATGTTATCGGGTCTTCTATGACCTAATTCCGTGTAAAAAGACTTCCAATAGCTTTATTGTGCTGTTGCGCCCCAAGGGCCCATTGGTACTGCTAGCAAAGTCGAGAAGTCAAATGCGAGTCGGGCCAAGTGCCTTTCGCATTCACGATAGCCTTGAACGACTTATGGAAATAACAGGGGCTTCGTACCCTCCTTTCTCCTCGGTGGTGGGGCTATGAGAAGTCAGGGTGGTTGGATTAATTGAGTAGTACGGACGACGCCTAAGGGATCGTTTGTATTTGGTAGTTGTAAACTAGTCATTTTCATTAATGCGTGACTATAACGACTCATAACCCATAATTAATCCAATGTCACCTGGAATTATCGAAAACAAACGTCGTATCGTTATAACAATAAATAAGATATGTAATTTGATGAATTAGGAAAACATCGGGTCTTCCTAGGAAATTCAACACTTTCACCTATGTGATGTATACAAAGTCTAACAATTATTCACGTTTACATAGATCAACAAGCATACTTACGGATCTTCACACTTTTTCTTATATACAATACTCTTTTCAAAAAATATCGGATTTTCTGGTGGTTTTCAAAATTATACAAATCATTTCTTTTCAAACATTACTTATGAACTCACCAACATTTCATATGTTGACGTTTTTCCAAAATACTTGTATTCTCAGGTAACAAGTAAATCGAAGAAAATGTGTCCAGTGATGTCATGATGTTTTGTTTAATTAGTATCGAACGGTTTATGTTTTGGAAAGGTAATGTTTTAAAACAATGTACTGAATGTAAACAATATCGGTTGTAATATTTCAATGCATGGTGATGAATGATGTTATGATTCATGATTAATCATTGTGATGGTATTCAATTAAGTCACAATAGCCCTCAGACGTTTCCGCCGTCTGGTTCGGGGGTGTGACATTCCTTATTGGGCCCAATGGACCAATGAGCTTCCAATTGGACTATCTTGGGCTTAGAACTCTTGAATGGGCTCTAATTGGACCCACTTCCATTTGTTTCAATATTTTGGGCCATATTGGGCCTAGAATGAAATAAATTAATTTAATGAACCATATTGGGCCATAATTAACCTAATTTAGCCTTCATGGTTCCTAAAAGTCACATTTATAATTATTTGGACCAAAAAACACTCAACATAACCATGAAAATTGGGCTTAAGCAATTAAGGCTCAACCCCTTCCTTTTTCTTCACCATCCTCGGCTCAAGCCTAAAGGAAAAGAGGAAGTTGACTTCATGCATGACACATCACTTTTATATGGAGGATATCCATGTTTTACACTTCAAATATCCATGCAATCTCATCTTTCCATGCAAGCACTTCTCTTCTTCTCCCTCTCTCTCATTCTCGGCTGAAACCAAACAAACACACACATCCCAACTAGATTTCTCTCTAAACCACTCAAAGATCATGTCTTCTTCTTCATCCAAAATCTCGAAAATTTGGCTTGAAGTCTAAGGATCTTCATCAAGTAATTCATCATCTAAGGTTAGTTAATGGCTAACTTATGATCTAACTCCCTTCATTTCATCAAAATCTCTTCTAAATCCATTCAATCTTGTGATCTTGCACCTTAGAAGCTCTTTAAATTCGAGATCATCCAAGAAAGGTTGCTAGGATCGAATTCTTCTCATCTTTTCCTTCCAAAACCGAAACCACACCAAAGGTGAGTTTCATACCCCCTTCTTTTCGGTTTTTATGAGTTTTATGGGGGGAGAATACAAGTAAATGTGTAGATCTATGTGTAAATGTATGCTATGTGTGATTTGATGCATGTATGTGTGTGATATTATGTGTTTGTGATGAATATGTTATTCAACAAGTGTGTAAAACCGATATCTAAAACATGGGGAAGGAAATAAACATAACCTAAACTATTTTATACTAATCAAGTCAAGAAAAATAGTTTATATGGTTAGGATGAACATACTTGAACATAAAACTCATTTTTGGGCTTAAATTATCAAAAATACAAAACTTGGGGTCCAAACCGACAAATTATAATTTTTGGAGGGTCAAAAGGGTCCAAATAGTTTCTATGATAATTTTTCTGAACATCAACATTTTTGGAGGGGCTTAAACGTAAATTTTGAATTTAATGGGCTAAATTTGGGCTTTTCGGCCCAATAAGCTTCAAAATGCGAAATTTCCAAATTTGAGGGGCTGAAAATGCAACTTTCTGTAAAACAGGAGATCTGAAGTGAAATAAAACAATTCCAATGGTCAAAAATGCTTTTCAAATTCAAAAAGGATCAAAAATGTAAAAATTTTCTATTTTCGGCCAAAACTGTCAAAGTTGCGAAATTGAGGGTTTTAACCGAGAAAACTTTATTCAGGAAGGACTAAGGGTGTTACAAAACAAAATTTGGGGTAAAAATGTCTTTTCTACAAGTTTATGACACCAAAGTGTCAAAATAATGTTTTAAGGACTAAAATGAAATTCTTTTATATAAAGGACTAAAAGTGCTATTTTTATAAAGGAAAGGTTGTGAAAAAGTAAAAATCTTACTTTTAAACGAATTAATTCATTAAGACGAAATACAAGACCCACGACTACCGACGAAGCATAAGAACAAATACACACTCAACACCCAATATCGTTACAGAACGAATTGATTCGGTCTCGAATCAATAACAAAACAAAAAAATCAATAAATCATAGGATTTCAATAAACACGCGATAACTACGATGAGTCAACATTCAATCTTTGGGCTTGAAAGTTTCAAATCGTGCTTGTTGGGCCTTGCTAGCCCAATAACATGATCTTTGGGCCCGAAGGGAACGCGCTTACATGTTAATGGGCCTTCTATGACCTAGTTTCATGTAAAAGGACTTTCAATAGCTCTATTGTGCTATTGGGCCCTAATGGCCCATTAGTACTGCTAGTGAGGTCGAGAAGTCAAATGCAATTTGGGCCAGGTGCTTTTCGCATTCCCGATAGCCTTGAATAACCTATGGAAATAGAGGGGGCTTCGTACCTTCCTTTCTCCTCGGTTGACCGGCTTATGAGAATTTGAGTAATCAGATTTGTGGCGTTAATCAATAGAAGTTAGGGTGGTTGGATTATGTGAGTAGTACGGATGACGCCTTAAGGATCGTTCGTAATTGGTAGTTATAAACTAGTCATTTTCATTAATGCGTGATTGTAACAACTCACAAACCTTAATTAATCCAATGTCACATGGGTAATAAAAAACAATCGTCGTATCGGTATAACAATAAACAAGTCATGTGATTTACGTATTGGGAAAACATCGGGTTTTCCCAGGAAGTTCAACATTTTAACCTATGTGATGTATACAAAGTTCAACAATTATACATGTTTTCAAAATCGACAAGCATATTTACAGATCTTCACACTTTTTTTTTACGAATACTCTTTTCAGAAAATATCGGATTTTCTGCGTTTGCAATCTTCACAAAAATCATCTTTCCATAACATTACTTATGAACTCACCAATATTTCATATGTTGACGGTTTTCAAAATAACTTATATTCTCAGGTAACAGGTAAACCGAAGAATATGTATCAAGTTATGTCATGGTGTTTTGCTTAGATTTCCTATCGAACAGTTTATGTTATGAAATTGTAATGACTAAAATAATGTAATAGATGTAAACAATATCAGTTGTAATGTTTCAATGCATGGTGATGAATGATGTTATGATTCATGTATAATCATTGTGATGGTATTCAATATAAGTCACAAGAGCCCTCGGACGTTTCTGCCGTTCGGTTCGGGGGTGTGACAGGTTGGTATCAGAGCTCTGTTTATAGTGAACTAGTATATCTAACCACACATTGATATGCAAATATAAACCAAAAAGAGGGACTAACACAACTCTGAACAAAACATGTAAAACATAACATTAAAAACGTCCTTGCTTGTATTAGGAAAATGAACATAATACCGAACCAAACAAGATAATGCTATTATCTCTGTTAAGCCAGGACTGTTCTTAGTCGTATCAAGGATTGGATGTAGCCTGGTCAACTACATTCTCTCTAAGGTACAACTATCACATGTTCTGAGGAAATCGTGATAGCTTGGGAACCTAAAAACATACCCCTTTATCACCAAGAAGAGAACATTCGTTCAGTCTATACAATAGTTGTAGCGTCTTAGGAATAATGTTAGCATATTTACGCACCCTCGCAGACAGCATGGCTGGTTTCCATCACCCCGGAGATCCTTACTTCCCTAACCAGGGAAATAATGGATGGTTGGACGAAGAGCCTAAAGAAGAGCCTGAGGAAGACCCCGAGGAGGAATCTGATGGGGAACAAGAGGCAGAAGTCGAGGGCGAACCTGCCGAACCAGTAGAAGAATAGGAGGAGGAAGAAGATGAAGGAAGCTTCGAGGAGGAACCCAGTGATAACGAAGGGGGTGTTTTGGACGCGGAGTCCGAAGTCATCAACCCCCATTACCCGATTAGGGTGCCCGCTTTCCGGGTGGGCCCTACTGGTCCTACACCCCCCTGGGGTATTGATCTTTGGAGGTGGAGCAGACAGCAGGGACAACGACCCCCTGTTCGGCATGTCACGCGAGTTCTTTGACCTGAGGGACAGAGGACCGGCCGATCGAGCCCTTCCGGTCATGGTGAAACGATTATGGAACACCGGCGACCTAGCTCAGAGCACCGCCGACCAGGTACGCCAGATGTGGGCTAGGGTCGAGCGTGCAGAGCAGGAGACACGAGACGTTCTTCGAGAGTTCCACATGAGGCAGGTAAGGTGGGAGTCCCGACTCCGGGATGCAGAACGACAGGTGGCTCGCCTTCAGGGAGCATCCACTTCCTCAGCACCACCCCCGGGCACATCTCACCGCGACTAGGGATAGCAATATCAGTTTTTAGTACCAGGTCATTAGGATCTATGTTATGTACCCCGACTCTATGTTTAAGTGACTACACTGCTCATAGAGCCGTTATGCTGTCAAGCTAGTACCGCTTATGTAAGATCTTTTGAGCAAAATTTTCATGTATCAAAGTGTGGGTAATAGTAATGAAAAATTTTACATGTTTTATTGTGACGTTATAATCTGCTATGCGTTACGTATCCATGATTGTATGCTAAATTGTAGAAGTACTTAAGTTATGCCACACACCTAGTCTTTAGGATCACAACCTCACCAAAAACCACATACACTCAACATCTTTCCGTTCCATGATAGAAAGATGCCTCAACGACCCACTCGCAGAAACCCTGGACCAACCCCACCCGAAGTCGACTTAGCTGCGTTCCAGGCAGCTGTATCTGCTGCGGTCAGCGCGGCAATGGCACAAATTCACCAAGGGAACAATGCAGGAGTCAACGGACAAGGGGCCGAAAGTTCGAACAACGGGATGAATCAAGGACCCACCAAAACATGTTCCGACAAAGTCTTCACCAACGCCAAACCACGAACCTTTAACGGCACCGGAGGGATGATCACCCTGAAACGATGGATCGAGAAGGTGGAATCAGTATTCAAGATATGCAATTGTCCTGAGGAGATGAAGGTGAAGTTTGCCGCATGCACTTTCGTTGACCAAGCGCTCACTTGGTGGAACGGACACGTGGAAGCCATGACGCTCCCCGTAGCCAATTCCATGCCTTCGGCAGAAATGAAAGAAATGCTGATGGCCGAATACTGCCCTCGTGGTGAAATTTAGAAAATGGAACAAGAGCTGTGGAATCTCACTGTCTGGAACGCTGATATAGATGCCTACATATCAAGGTTTAGCGAACTGTCTCTGTTGTGCCCTGGCATGATTACCTCAGAGGGTAAGAAGATCGAACGATTCATCTAGGGACTAACCTCCCCGATCCAAGGAAACGTGATAGCTGCAAATCCCGAAAATTTTGAAAGTGCCAAGAGATTGGCCAAGAAGCTGTATGACCACAACAACAAAAAGGGTGAGAAGCCAGTGGAGACCGAAGTTAGGAAGGAAAATGATAGCAAGAAGGGGAAGAACAACAAGAAGAAGGGACGCCAAGGCTCCGAATCATCCAAGAAGCAGCAAACAGTGGCAGTTAATGCTGCAATCGCTCAAGTTCCATCCACACCACATGCTCCAACCTCAGCTGCTCCAAGTGCTCCTAGACCTTATTCCGTTAATCTTCCCAAGTGCAACAAGTGCAGCCTCCATCACAATGGAGAATGCAGAGAGATGCAGTACACCAGTTGCAATCGGAAGGGGCACACAGCAAAGTACTGCAGGACTTACCCTCCTCAGAACCAACAACAGGGAAACAACAACAATAACCGCAACAAGAACATCACCAACACTGGCGGCAACAATGCAGGACCTAGCCACACCTGCTATGGATGTGGAAGGACTGGGCATTTCCGTCGGAATTGCCCCAACAACAACAATCCCGGAAATGGAGGAACAGGAAGGGTGCTGACCATGGGTCAGGGAGAAGCGATTCAGGATCCCGTTGTTGTTACCGGTCCATTTATGCTAAACCACACTTATGCATGCATCCTATTTGACACCGGAGCAGAGTGAAGTTTTGTGAGCAATAAGTTTAAACATTTGTTAAAACAACAACCCCATAAGCTCAATAAAACCTTTACGGTGGAAATGGCCAATGGGAAAACCGAATCCATTGGGGAAATCTACATCGGATGTACCCTAACTCTAAATCAACACGTCTTTCGAATAGACTTAATGCCTGTTTCCATTAGGAGTTTCGATGTGATTATTGGCATGGACTGGCTAAGCCCCCACCATGCTGAAATTATGTGTCACGAGAAGGCCGTTCGCCTTCACCGTCCCAATCACGAAACCCTAGTTATCTACGGAGACAAACCTAGCACGAACCTTCACCTCATCTCGTGCATCCAGGCACAGAAGCATCTACGAAAGACCGATTTGACATTCCTGGCTCATATGGTGGATAAAACCAAGGAAGCGGTTAGCATTCAAGACATTGCAGTAGCACGTGAATTCCCAGACGTATGTCCTGAAGCTCTTCCTGGAGTACCCCCAGAGAGACAAGTTGAATTCCGAATTGATCTTATTCCAGGAGCAACTCCCCTCGCTAAATCGCCTTACCGACTAGCTCCTGCTGAGATGCAGGAATTATCTAGCCAACTCAGCGAACTCCTGGGAAAAGGATTCATCCGACCCAGCTACTCGCCATGGGGAGCTCCGGTCCTTTTTGTTAAAAAGAAGGACGAATCTTTTAGGATATGCATCGATTACAGGGAGCTAAACAAGCTCACTGTCAAAAATCACTATCCACTCCCACGAATCGACGATCTATTTGACCACCTCCAAGGAGCTAGTTACTTCTCTAAGATAGATCTACGATCCGGGTATCATCAACTCAAGGTCCGGGAAGAGGATATTCCCAAAACTGCTTTCCAAACTCGTTACGGACGTTATGAATTTGTCGTAATGCCCTTCGGTCTAACGAATGCCCCTTCCGCATTCATGGACCTAATGAACCAAATCTGTCGACCATTCCTCGACAACTTTGTTATCGTTTTCATTGACGACATTCTAGTCTATTCCCGAAGCGAAGAAGAGCATGGCCAACATCTCCGACAAATCCTGGAAACCCTGCGAACGGAGCAGCTATACGCAAAACTCTCCAAGTGTGAGTTTTGGCTCTGTAGCGTGAACTTTTTAGGTCATGTTGTTAGTCAAGAAGGAATACATGTGGATCCTTCTAAGGTCAAGGCCGTTGAAGGATGGGCAGTTCCGACAACACCCACAGAAATTCGCCAATTCTTAGGCCTAGCAGGCTACTATAGGAGGTTCATTCAGAACTTCTCTAAGATTGACAAACCACTTACCTCGCTTACACAAAAGGGCGTACCATTCAAATGGATGGACAAACAAGAAGTTGCATTCCGAACTCTGAAGCGAGCACTCTGCAGTGCCCCGGTACTATCCCTACCAGAGGGACGGAAGATTTCGTGGTCTACTGTGACGAATCAAATCAGGGTTTAGGTTACGTTCTCATGCAGCGTGGAAGAGTGATAGCTTACGCATCCCGCCAACTAAAGACACACGAAGTGAATTATACAACCCATGATATGGAATTGGGAGCAGTGGTCTTTGATCTGAAGATTTGGAGGCATTACCTCTATGGTACGGAGTGCACCATCTTCACGGACCACAAGAGTCTCCAGCACATCTTGAATCAGAAAGAGCTGAATATGAGGCAACGAAGATGGGTTGAACTATTAAATGATTACGATTGTGAAATCAAGTACCACCCAGGCAAGGCCAACGTGGTAGTTGATGCCTTCAGCCGGAAGGAGTACTCTAATCGTTGCGTGAAAACTCTCTCAGTAACCATCCAATCTCACATAACCACTCAGATCAGGGCAGCCCAGTCAGATGCCATGAAGGCGGAAAATAGAGCAAACGAAGCATTACGCGGAATGGAAAAGAATCTCGAGGCTAAGGAGGATGGAGTATACTATTTCGTGGATCGCATTTGGGTTCCTAAACTTGGGGGATTTTGGGAGGTAGTCATGAACGAAGCTCACAAGACGCGATACTCCATCCATCCAGATTCGGACAAAATGTACTTAGATATTAAACATCATTATTGGTGGCCTAACATGAAGGCAGAAATTGCCACCTATGTCAGCAAATGCCTCACTTGCGCCAAAGTAAAGGTGGAATACCAGAAGCCCTCGGGGTTATTACAACAACCAGTAATCACCGAGTAGAAATGGGAAGGGATTTCTATAGACTTTGTGACCAAGCTACCCAAGACGTCAGATGGATTAGACATTATATGGGTAATAGTTGACCGACTGACGAAATCCGCCCATTTCCTGCCAATAAAAGAATCCTACAATATGGAGAGACTGACAAGAATATACATTCAAGAAATCGTGAGGCTTCACGGAGTGCCAGTGTCTATCATCTCAGATAGAGACAGTAGGTTCACTTCACGTTTTTGGCAATCACTGCAGAAAGCACTTGGAACCCATCTCGACATCTGCACCGCTTATCACCCACAAACGGACGGTCAAAGCGAACGAACCATCCAAACGCTCGAAGACATGCTTCACGCATGTGTGATAGACTTTGGGAAGTCCTGGGATACCCACTTACCCTTAGTTGAATTCTCGTATAACAACAGTTACCATTCGAGCATCAAAGTCGGTCCTTTTGAAGCGCTATATGGACGTAAGTGTAGATCACCGTTGTGTTGGGCTGAGGTGGGAGACACCCAGCTAGATAAGGAACTAACATCAGACAAGACATTAACAGGACCGGAGATCATACGTGAAACCATGGAAAAGATAGTTCAAATTAGAGCTTGACTACAAGCATCGCGTGACCGACAAAAGAGCTACGCTGGTAAACGGCGAAAGCCATTAGAGTTTCAGGTCGGGGATCGAGTGCTGTTAGAGGTTTCTCCCTGGAAAGGGGTTATTCGTTTTGGAAAACGAGGAAATTGAATCCACGATACATTGGACCTTTCGAGATCCTTGCCCGAATAGGTCCAGTGGCGTACAGACTGCAGCTACCCGTTGAGCTCAGTAGTGTACACCCTGTGTTCCATGTTTCCAATCTGAAGAAGTGCATATCTGATGAAACTCTCGTCATTCCCCTTGACAAAATTGAAATCAATGAGAATCTCCTGTTCGTTGAAGAACCAGTCGAAATCATGGACAGAGAGGTGAAGCGTACTAAACAAAGTCGCATCCCGATCATGAAAGTACGGTGGAACGTGAAGTGTGGGCCAGAATTCACGTGGGAACGCGAAGACCAAATGAAGCAAAATTACCCTCACCTGTTCTAGCATTCTCAAAACCAAGCTTTCAAAAGAATTTCGGGACGAAATTCCCTCTAACGGGGGATGATGTCACAACTAGAAATTTTTGTGCCTTGTAACTACACCACTTATGCCAATTATGAATCAAAGACATGAAAGCATGTATGATGTTTACTCTATGACAACAAAATTTCAATCAAACACTTCATACAAGCATTGCAAATAGTCAACAAGCAATTGGAAACCTTAGAAATCCTTATTTAAGTCCAGTATGGATTAGGATTTCCTTATTGGGCCCAATGGACCAATAAGCTTCCAATTGGACTATCTTGGGCTTAGAACTCTTCAATGGGCTCTAATTGGACCCACTTGCATTTGTTTCAATATTTTGGGCCATATTGGGCCTAAACTGAAATAAATTAATTTAATGAACCATATTGGGCCATAATTAACCTAATTTAGCCTTCATGGGTCATAAAAATCACATTTATAATTATTTGGACCAAAAATCACTCAACATAACCATGAAAATTGGGCTTAAGCAATTAAGGCTCAACCCCTTCCTTTTTCTTCACCATTCTCGGCTCAAGCCTAAAGGAAAAGAGGAAGTTGACTTCATGCATGACACATCACTTTTATATGGAGGATATCCATGTTTTACACTTCAAATATCCATGCAATCTCATCTTTCCATGCAAGCACTTCTCTTCTTCTCCCTCTCTCTCATTCTCGGCTGAAACCAAACAAACACACACATCCCAACTAGATTTCTCTCTAAACCACTCAAAGATCATCTCTTCTTCTTCATCCAAAATCTCGAAAATCTGGCTTGAAGTCTAAGGATCTTCATCAAGTAATTCATCATCTAAGGTAAGTTAATGGCTAACTTATGATCTAACTCCCTTCATTTCATCAAAATCTCTTCTAAATCCATTCAATCTTGTGATCTTTCACCTTAGAAGCTCTTTAAATTCGAGGTCTTCCAAGAAAGGTTGCTAGGATCGAATTCTTCTCATCTTTTCCTTCCAAAACCGAAACCACACCCAAGGTGAGTTTCATACCCCCTTCTTTTCGGTTTTTATGACTTTTATGGGGGGAGAATACAAGTAAATGTGTAGATCTATGTGTAAATGTATGTTATGTGTGATTTGATGCATGTATGTGTGTGATATTATGTGTTTGTGATGAATATGTTATTCAACAAGTGTGTAAAACCGATATCTAAAACATGGGGAAGGAAATAAACATAACCTAAACTATTTTATACTAATCAAGTCAAGAAAAATAGTTTATATGGTTAGTATGAGCATACTTGAACATAAAACTCATTTTTGGGCTTAAATTGTCAAAAATACAAAACTTGGGGTCCAAATCGAAAAATTATAATTTCTGGAGGGTCAAAAGGGTCCAAACAGTTTCTATGATAATTTTTATGAACATCAACATTTTTGGAGGGGCTTAAACGTAAATTTTGAATTTAATGGGCTAAAGTTTGGCTTTTCGGCCCAATAAGCTTCAAAATGCGAAATTTCCAAATTTGAGGGGCTGAATATGCAACTTTCTATAAAACAGGGGATTTGAAGTGAAATAAAACAATTCCAATGGTCAAAAATGCTTTTCAAATTCAAAAAGGATCAAAAATGTAAAAATTTTCTATTTTGGGCCAAAACTGTCAAAGTTGCAAAATTGAGGGTTTTAACCGAGAAAACTTTATTCTGGAAGGACTAAAGCTGTTACAAAACAAAATTTGGGGTAAAAATGTCTTTTCTACAAGTTTATGACAAAAAAGTGTCAAAATAATGTTTTAAGGACTAAAATGAAATTCTTTTATATAAAGGACTAAAAGTGCTATTTTTATAAAAGAAAGGTTGTGAAAAAGTATAAATCTTACTATTAAACGAATTAATTCATTAAGACGAGATACAAGACCCACGACTACCGACGAAGCATAAGAAAAAATACACACTCAACACCCAATATCGTTACAGAACGAATTGATTCGGTCTCGAATCAATAACAAAACAAAATAACTCAATAAAGCATAGGATTTCAATAAACACGCGATAACTACGATGAGTCAACATTCAATCATTGGGCTTGAAAGTTTCAAATCGTGCTTGTTGGGCCTTGCTAGCCCAATAACATGATCTTTGGGCCCGAAGGGAACGCGCTTACATGTTAATGGGCCTTCTATGACCTAGTTTCATGTAAAAGGACTTTCAATAGCTCTATTGTGCTATTGGACCCTAATGGCCCATTAGTACTGCTAGTGAGGTCGAGAAGTCAAATGCGATTCGGGCCAAGTGCTTTTCGCATTCCCGATAGCCTTGAATAACCTATGGAAATAAAGGGGGCTTCGTACCCTCCTTTCTCCTCGGTTAACCAGCTTATGAGAATTCGAGTAATCAGATTTGTAGCGTTAATCAATAGAAGTCAGGGTGGTTGGATTATGTGAGTAGTACAGACGACGACTTAAGGATCGTTCGTAATTTGTAGTTATAAACTAGCCATTTTCATTAATGCGTGATTGTAACAACTCACAAACCTTAATTAATCCAATGTCACTTGGGTAATCAAAAACAATCGTCGTATCGGTATAACAATAAACAAGTCATGTGATTTAAGTATTGGGAAAACATCAGGTTTTCCCGGGAAGTTCAACATTTTAACCTATGTGATGTATACAAAGTTCAACAATTATACATGTTTTCAAAATCGACAAGCATATTTACGGATCTTCACACTTTTTTTTTACAAATACTCTTTTCAGAAAATATCGGATTTTCTGGGTTTGCAATCTTCATAAAAATCATTTTTCCATAACATTACTTATGAACTCACCAATATTTCATATGTTGACGGTTTTCAAAATAACTTATATTCTCAAGTAACAGGTAAACCGAAGAATATGTATCAAGTTATGTCATGGTGTTTTGCTTAGATTTCCTATCGAACAGTTTATGTTATGAAATTGTAATGACTAAAACAATGTAATAGATGTAAACAATATCAGTTGTAATATTTCAATGCATGGTGATGAATGATGTTATGATTCATGTATAATCATTGTGATGGTATTCAATTTAAGTCACAAGAGCCCTTGGACGTTTTCGACGTTCGGTTCGGGGGTGTGATAGTTCTTGACGAAAAATAGCGTTTTTTCACACTTTTTTCTCCAAAACTCGATCAAAAACTCGTTTTTACGAAAAACGCAAAGAACAAACCCCCCTTATTTTTGCGAGATCTATCCGAAAATGCAAACATATCTTCAAAATAGGATCAAATAAGCACCAGATCTGAAAAAAAATGATTAATACAACCAAGCTCTGATACCAATTGTAAGTCCCCAAAAATGCTTGTGTATCAATCAGATCCATTTGATGGTGCGGAATCCCAATCAAATGGATGATGTTAGGTCAAATAAGAAGAGAAGGAGAAGAAGAAGAAGATAAAAACTATGATGTATTCAATGAAATGATTGAAGCTCCATACACATAGTTCACACACACTCTTTTCTCTCTAGTTTCTCTCACACCTTAGAATGCACACACTTAAGCTCCTTGGTGTTCATCACCAATTCCTCACACCCCTCACCCATATATATACAGACGAAAAACATGGGCCATAAACAGAGTTTATAGCCATAAACCTGTTTACGGCCGTAAACTCACTCATCGACCGTAAACAGCTAAACAATACATAAAAATACAATTTCTCAGAAAAGCAAAGTATAAACCATATTTTTGACCCAACACAAATATTACTCAAAAACATTTCAGTACATTTTTCGCCGGATTTAAGTCCGTTTAGTGTTTTATTTTATTTTCCGTCAAACGATTAAATAAAAGGAAGTGTTGTTATTAATGAGGTGTAACGAGCAAAGCAATCCAACACCTTAGCTAGGTGTTCACGGCCAAACAAGAGGTGTTTGGGCCGTAAACACCCTTTTTCCCAAGACTCATGCATATAGCATGAGTTTACACTCTTCACCTCATTTATCCACTTCCCACTCAAGAACACAAGACTTTTTTTCTCAAGTATCATCACCCTCTTCTTCCAAACCCGTCAAAAACGTAAGTTTTCCTTCCTAGATTCTTTCCTACAACACTTAATCTAGTGTTTATACATTTTTTCATCCATGGAATTTTGATTTTTACATAGATCTTTGCCACACCCCCAAACCAGAATGGCGGAAACATTCACGGTGGGTGACTTCACCTAGTACCATAACAATTGAATATTGTAAAGAAAGTAACACAACCATCATAAATATAATAAAAACTTACATTGTTGCGTGTATTACAAGTTTCAAACGAATATTACAAATATGATGATTCAAAATGTTTTAATAATAGACGCCTGAGCGTTCCTTCTCCAAAAGTTGATGGTTACCTGTATTACTGATTCCTTGAGAAATACAAGTAGTTTCGAAAAAGTGTCAACAATTAAGTTGGTGAGTTCATAATGCGTTTTTGGTACTGAAATTTGTATGTCCTTTAGTAAAAGAATAACCGAACGTGTTTTCCAGAAAATCCAACATTTTCCACATATAGTTTGAAAAGTGTCAAAGGCTGACGTGTAATAGTATTTTTCATGCTAAAATGGTAAAAGTGTAGCTATATCCAAATAACGTATTTACTGAATGCATTCAAGAGTCTCGTAAATCAAACGTATTTTAATACTTCCATGTGAGTTTTATAATCATGCTATTGACCCAGACTGCCTGCAACAACGTTCTTCAAGTGTTCGTAGTGTTATGACGCTTGTCACCCCAGACCTGCCGGTCTAACTGTAGCTAACAGTTTAGGTGCGGGATTGTCAATCCCATATAGATCTATACACAAGTATCACGCTCTCCCTCCAAGAGATTATGGTTTATAATACAGGACTTGAAATGCGTACTTGTGAGTACGTTGAAGTTGAATGTCTCACAACTCTTAGTATTAATAGATTTACGAAAAAGAAAGTCTTTATTTCACGTAGATGAAAATATTTCATTTTCACAATGTTACGTAAAGATGTAATGAATAACCGGCAAACTATACCTATTATAGTTTTTCCGAAAGTGTGTTCCATTTGATGATAAAAATTCGACGTAATACTAACTTTGCATGTAAAGTATAATGTTGATATCGAGTATCAATAATATAGAAGTTGTATTTAAATCTATGCAAAGTGATATATTTTCTTGTATTGCACTTGTATTCCCCTCCTAAAATATGAAAAGACATGAAAAGTAGGGGTATGAAATCACTTGGAAAGTGTGACGATCTGAAGAAAACGAGCTTTTTCTCGGGAGGCACTTCAACTGGAAACTGGTGAGATTTTCGGGAATCTCGGGGCTTCGGACCTTCGTCGGGGCTGAGGTATGAAACCGGGAAGTCGGAATATTGTCGGCACGAAAAACGAGGTGAAAATGTGAGAGAAATGTGGAAAAATGAGCAAGGATGGTCGGCACCCACGCATTCTATTTATAGGGGTGTGAGAGGCTTCGTATGCTGGGCGTACTTCGGACTTACGCGGGGCGTACCTCGTACGCTGGGCGTACTCCGAGGTTACGCTGGGCGTTCGCTTGCATCACTGCTGACCGCATCTTCGAACGAAGCGTTTGGTTGACGTGGACGATCCGGGGCCTAGCATCCGAGTACGCTGGGCGTACTCCTTCGGATAAGGCTTTGAAATGCGTGGCAAAAACTTCTAAAATGTGTAACTTTCGCATACGAGCTCCGTTTTTGACGTTCTTTATATCCACGCGAAAGTGAGAAAATACTCTACAACTTTCATTTAGACTTTGTCGGCTAGTTTTGACTTTATTTTTAAGTATATTTTAATTAATAGGCCGGGATACGTTAATTTCGTTAAAAATCCATAACTTCTTAAACCGACGTTCGTTTTCGTTTTTTTTTTACCATTGAACTACTACTGTAGAGACCTTGAATTCTTGTTTAGGTTGCGTTGTCTAAAAGCCACTCGATCTTTAATTCGAGTTTTTAGCTCTCTACTACTGTTACGAAACTTTGAAAATTCGTAACTTCTTCATACGAGGTCCAATATGGGCGATCTTTTTATGCACGTTCACGGTTTAACGTAATCTACGACTTTTGTTTAGATACCTAAGGCTAAAATGCATTTTATTAGAATTTCACTTTTTACGTTTAATAATGTTTTACCGGGTGTGTAGTGGATTTTCGATTGGTCATAACTCATTCGTTATAACTCGGATTTGAGTGTTCTTTATGTTTTTGGAAACCTTGGCACAATATCTAACACTTTATGCATCCCAATTAAGATTTTTGAACACTTAATTTTTTACGCTAATTTTGTTGATTTTCAAATAGTTCGTTATATTTGACTTTGTCAACATTACATTGATTTGAAAAATATCGGATTGTCACATCATTCCCCCGTTAGAGGGAATTTCGTCCCAAAATTTAATCTAAGACTGAGTTTATGGGTTCGGAAAGAGATGCGGGTACTTTTGTTTCATCTGATCCTCGCGTTCCCAGGTGTATTCAGGTCCTTGCTAGGCGTTCCAGCGGACCTTTACAATAGGTATGCGGCTTTGTTTAGTTCTTTTAATTTCCCGATCCATGATCTCTACTGGTTCTTCTACGAATTGGAGATTCTCGTTGAGTTCAATTTCGTCCAGATGGATAATGAGGGTCTCATCGGACAAGCACTTCTTTAGGTTTGATACGTGAAAAGTAGGGTGCACGTTGTTGAGTTCCTGTGGTAATCGTAGTTTTTACGCCACTGGGCCAATCCTGGCAAAGATCTCGAATGGTCCGATATATCTTGGGTTTAGTTTCCCATGCTTCCCAAAATGTATTAACCCCTTCCAAGGCGAGACTTTTAGTAGTACCCTGTCTCCGACCTGAAACTCCAAGGCTTTCCTTCTTTTATCCGCATAACTCTTTTGTCTGTCTCTTGAAGCCTTCAATCGCTCTCGGATTTGAACAATCTTCTCTATAGTTTCCCTTATGATCTTCGGTCCAGTGAGAGTGTTGGCGGGTACCTGACCTCTTGCTAGTTGCGTGTCACCTACTTCAGCCCAGCACAGAGGTGATCTGCACTTACGGCCATAGAGGGCTTCGAATGGGGTAACCTTGATGCTAGAGTGATAGCTATAGTTGTACGAGAACTCGACCAATGGTAAATGGGTGTCCCACGCCTTACCAAAATCGATCACACAAGCTCTTAGCATATCTTCCAAGGTTTGAATGGTTCTCTCACTCTGACCGTCGGACTGTGGGTGATAGGCGGTACTCATGTCTAGCCTCGATCCTAGGGATTTCTGTAGTGACTGCCAGAACCTCGAGGTGAATCTAGTATCTCGGTCCGAGATAATGGATATTAGCACACCATGTAGTCGTACAATATCCCTGATGTATGTTCTAGTTAGTTTCTCCAGTTTATCCGTTTCTTTGAATGGTAGGAAGTGCGAGGATTTGGTTAACCTGTCGACGATCACCCAGATGGTCTCAAGTCCGCTTGCCGTCTTGGGTAACTTGGTTATGAAGTCCATGGTTATCTGCTCCCACTTCCACTCGGGTATTTCTGGTTGTTGCAATTGTTGGATATAGTGTCTAAGTCCATAACAATATTTGGTATGTACTTGACCCGACCCGGCATGGTCCATTTGGGTTGCACTTCACCCGAACAATTTATGGGTAATCTTTTGAGAATAGTACAAGTTATGATTTATTAATATATTATAAGTTATAATATATTAATATAAGATCATATTATTTAATTAATATTGATCTATAATTAATCTAGGATTAATTTAGAGATCAAAGATATTACTAATTAAATATGGGCTTCTATATTTATAGTGTGGGTTAAGGCTTATTTGGAATGGGCTAGGCTTGCATGGAAAAGTCCATGGATACTCCATGGAGCTTTAACCCATGGATCTCATTGAAAGGAGGCTTTGGTTCTTGAAATCACACTAGTTGACACTGGTTGAGGTGAGGGCCGATTTCAAGATAGTAGTGACTATTCTCTCAAAGTTCCAAGTTTGTGGTGATTTGTGATTTCCATTTGAGGCATTCACACTATTGGTGCTAGGCTCTAAAACTCCAAGCAATCAACTACAACTACAAAGGTAAGTATTTCTACTAGCTTATTTGATTCATGTTCCCCATGCCATGCTAGTTAGGATATGAACCTTGGAAAAATAATTATTTGCATGTATCTTAGACAAACATAGATCCAAGGTTTATTAGGGTTGCATGTACACTTAGGAAGTGTTAGAATGCTCAAAACCCATCAGTGGTATCAGAGACTAGTCTTGTTTGTTTGATTCTTGATGCAAATTAGTTGAAAAAGTCGAAAAACTTGTTGTCTGCCAGATGAAATCGCCGAGTCCATGGGGGGACTCGCCGAGTTCACGTGTATCTTCAACCTACTCGCCGAGTAGGTTCATGCACTCAGCGAGTAGGAGCCACAGAGTGCAGGTTTTCGACATTAGTTGTTGGAAATGGACTAGAAACATTACCCTAAACTGTTTTGGCACTTGAAAACTTGTTTTAGATGGTGTAATGTCTTTTCTAATCCATTTAGAACAACTTGTTATCAAAATTACAAAGTTTTATGTGTAATTTTTGATTCATGAAAGTGTTCATATTCATGTTCTTGATCTTATGATGTTTAGATGATCATAGGAATTATTTGTAACCTATGTGGTCGTTTAATTCTTGATCATAATGTGTTTTAATGGAGTCCATAACTTGTCCTCAAGTTATGGAAAACCAAAAGTCACCTTGAATTAAAAACCATTAAAAGAACACAAGAGTTAGAAAAATGAAGAGTCTTCATTTTATTACTCTATTAAACTCATAAGTTACAAGAAATGAAAATTTTTGAAAGTTTACAAAAGTTGCCCTCATGTTTTGGAACAAGTAAAGTCATATTAAAAACTTTAGCTCCAACCCTTAGAATTTTAAAAGTTAAAATTCAACCCTTATACTTATAATATTATAAGTTAATAATAATATATATATGTATAAGATTAAAGTCGTCTTACTGCTAGTACGCCTCATTCATGAAGCCGGTCTATAACGTGGGTATAAGGTTGTTGCCTATAAAATGGCAACTTAATGGGTGTCCACTCTCACCCACCGCTTGCTTGACTGGTGGAGGGTCGTTAGCCGAACGGATAAGACAAGGAATTATAAATTCTCATTAAAAGTATGATGAATATTATAAAGTAACTAAATGTTTTAATAAATTCCCAATCTTAGTTACTTTAGGAAAAATGTGAATAAGGTGCTAATCCATGAAATTACACTTTACACTTTGTCTAAGTCGTTAGTGGAGCGTGTGTGGTTAACCGGCACACTAACTTGGACTTAACAAGGTAGGTAAAGGGTGACTTAATATTTATCATAGTATCGATGGAGCGTGTGTGGTTAACCGGCACATCGATTGAGGGGTTATTTATTAAGGGTACCAAGTAATTTGCATGGTTACTTCACACCTCGTTTTGTGATCCTCGGCATCCCAATCACAAAACTTGGAGGGCACACTCGAGATTGAAACTTGCCTTTGAAAAGTTCATTGAATCTCAAAAGAATCTAGGAGTTTCTTAGAACCAAATTAAATATTTTAATATTTCGACTTTGGTGGAAATTGGTGAATCATCATTCACCTACCTTTCAAATATGTTATTACTTAGATTACGGCATACCTCTTCAAAATATAATATATTGTGATTGGGTCCTAGCCTTAATACTACATTTGGGTGTTTTATTAAGGACTATCTCTATATCTAAACTAATCCTTCTTTCTTCTCTTATCAGATGTCTGCAAACAACGCTGCTTCTGGCTCTAATCCTAATGGCTTATTTTCTCTTATGAACTTGTTTGGGAAAGTCACTTTTGATGGATCCAACTTTAATGAATGGATCAAACACATCAGAATGATTACTCGCTACGAGGACAAGGAATATGTCCTCGATAAGGAGCTTAAGGAGATTGATGAGACAGTTGCCACTCCTCAAGAGATCACTGAGTTTAGGGCACATGAAAGGGATGCCACCAAAGTGGCATGCATCATGATGTCCACTATGACCGCAGATCTCCAAAAATCCTATGAAGATTTCTACCCCTATGAGATGCACCAAAACTTGATGGAAAGATACCATCAAAGTGCTCGTCAAGAGAGGTATGAAATAATCTCCTCCATGATAACAACTCGCATGAAGGATGGTGAACCCATCACGGGCCACATGCAGAAAATGCAAAGATTTGTGGACCGTTTGCTGAAGCTAAATGTGAACTTCCCTGAGGAGCTTGCAATAGATATCATTTTGCACTCCTTAGTTTCATGTTATGATCAATTTCGCATGACATACCACATGAACAAGGAAGAGGTCACACTCAGCAAACTTCAAGGACTCTTAAAGACCGCGGAAAGTGGTCTTAAGGGTAAGGCGATTGTTACTCCTACTCCTACCAATTCCGTCCCTGTCTTGGCAATCGGGAAAGGACGAGGGAAGAAGAGAAAGAGTTCTTCGAAGGGTACCAAGGTTAGGACCCTTGATGGCTCTTCTTCAAATGGAACCAAGAAAGGTTTCATCACTCCTTCTTCTGACCCAAAAGAGGCTGAATGCTTCTATTGCCATGAAAAGGCACATTGGAAGCGGAACTGCCCAAAGTACCAGCAAGATGTGAAGGATGGGAAAGTTAAACCCAACCATGCAGGTATTTACACTATCATTTCTAATAACTCACCCCATTCTAAATCTTGGGTCCTTGATACCAGTTGTGGTATTCATATTTGTTGTGACTTGCAGGGACTAAGAAGAAGTGAGAATGTGGAGCAAGGAAGAATAAACTTAATCATGGGAAATAGGAAAGGTACACCTGTCACCAAGATTAGAGTTTATACTTTGTCGCTAAGTAGTGGGTTAAATTTAGATTTGAATAAATGTTGTTATTCGCCAGAAATGGCAAGAAATATTATTTCCTTTTAATGCATTGTACAAACAAGGGTTTACCTTTTCATTTAACAATTAAGTTGGTTCTATTCATGCTTTCTTTAATAATGTTCTTTATTTTAAAGCATTACCTTGTGATGGTGTGTATGAAGCCGTGTCTGTTGTAGATAACTTAGGAAATAATGTGATGTGTATTGATTCTATTAATAATAATAACTTGGATAAAGCATCATTATGGCATTGTCGTCTTGGACATATAAGCAAGAAACGCATAGGCCAACTCCAAAAGGATGGAGTCTTGGAGTCGTTTGACCTAAAGTCAGATGATAGTTGTGAATCATGCTTACTTGGAAAAATGACAAAGTCACCCTTCACAGGGTCTTGTGAGAGGGGTGAAGGTTTGTTGGACCTTGTACACATGGATGTGTGTGGACCATTCAAACATGCCATAAGGGATGCTAATCGTTATTATTTGACTTTTACTGATGATTACAATAGATATGGATATGTCTACTTAATCAAGCATAAGTCAGAGACTTTCGAATGGTTTAAGGAATTTAAACAGGAAGTCGAGAATCAATTGGGCAGGAACATTAAGATGCTTCGATCCGATCGAGGTGGTGAGTATCTTAGTTCAGAGTTCCTCGACTATCTTATGGAATGTGGGATTATCTCACAATTGACGCCTCCCAAGACACCACAGTTGAATGGTGTAGCTGAGAGGCATAATCGAACCTTGTTGGATATGGTTCGTTCCATGATGAGTCGAGCTTCGCTACCAATCTCATTTTTGGGGCATGCCTTAGAGACTGCCACCCATATTCTTAATCTAGTCCCTACAAAGAAAGTTGCCAAAACTCCTCACGAGATGTGGACTGGTAAAGTACCCAAACTAGACCACATCAAGATTTGGGGTTGCAAGGCTTTTGTGAGGCGCGAGTCTCATGATAAGCTAGAACCCCGAAGCGAGAGGTGTATTTTCATCGGCTACCCACAAAGATCCTTTGGTTACCTCTTCTACAGACCTAGTGATAATATGGTCTTTGTAGCAAGAAGAGGAGTCTTTCGAGAGAGAGAGTTTATAAGACAAGGAGACAGTGGGAGGCAAATTGATCTTGAAGAAATTCAAGAGTCAAGTGGCGAAGGAACTTCAAACGCTAGCCCTCAACTTGAGGAGGAAACTCCTGTTGAGCCAATTGATGAGTCCGTACCTCTGAGACGTTCCACGAGAGTTAGGAATGCACCTGAGCATTACTATGGTTTCCATATTACTGTAGAAGGTGAGACACTTATTAGTGATGAGACACTAGTAGGTCTGGATGAGCCTAACAGCTACACGGAAGCCATGGCAGGACCTGAGGCTGCTAAATGGAAAGAGGCTATGGATAGCGAGATACAGTCCATGTATGACAATCAAGTTTGGAACTTGGTTGACAATATACCTGATCGTAAGGTAGTTGGGTGCAAATGGATCTTCAAGAAGAAGACCGACATGGATGATAATGTACACACTTATAAGACACGACTGGTTGCAAAGGGTTATTCTCAAACTCTGGGAGTCGATTATGATGAAACCTTTTCACCAGTGGCCAAGATAAAGTCTATTAGGGTTCTCTTAGCCATTGCTGCATTTCATGACTATGAAATATGGCAAATGGATGTCAAAACCGCTTTCCTTAATGGAAAGTTGGCTGAAGATGTTTACATGGTTCAGCCAAAGGGTTTTGTTAGTACAGAGTACCCCAATAGAGTGTGTAAACTCGAGAAATCCATTTATGGATTGAAACAGGCACCTCGCAGATGGAATCTTTGCTTTGATGAGAAAGTCAAGGAATAAGGGTTTTCAAGGAGTGAAGATGAATCTTGTGTCTATATCAAGGATAGTGGGAGCATAGTCTGATTTTTGGTACTGTATGTGGATGACATACTACTCATAGGAAATGACATCCCAACCCTGCAGGAAGTAAAGTCCTGGCTTGGGAAGTGCTTCGCTATGAAGGACCTCGGTGAAGCTGCCTATATCCTAGGGATAAGGATTTTGAGAAACAGGAGTAAAAGACTAATTGGACTTAGTCAAAGAACCTATGTGGACAAAGTGTTGAAAAGATTCAACATGCATAACTCGAAGAAAGGTGAGTTACCCATTCAGAGTAACGCCAGATTGAGTAAGACACAAAGCCCTAGTATTGAGGCTGAGATAGCAGAAATGAGTCGACTACCTTATGCTTCAGTTGTAGGATCGATCATGTATGCTATGACGTGTACTCAACCTGATGTAGATTTTGCTTTGAGCATGGTAAGCAGGTATTAGGGGAACCCTGGCAAGGCACACTAGACTGCGGTAAAGAATATCCTCAAGTACCTGCGAAGGACTAAGGATTGGGTTCTTACCCTCGGTGGGAGTGATGACTTGAGAGTGGTAGGGTATAGTGATGCTAGCTTCCAGACTGATAGGGATAATTTCCGCTCTTAGTCGGGCTGGGTCTTTACCTTAAACGGAGGGGCAATCACTTGGAAGAGTTCCAAGCAGGAGACAGTGGCTGATTCCACTTGTGAATTAGAGTACATAGCAGCAAGCGAGGCAGCAAAGGAGGCTATATGGTTAAAGAACTTCATCGGAGACCTTGGAGTTGTACCAGCTATAAAGGAACCAATGGAGATTTTCTGTGATAGCAATAGTGCGGTTGCCTTAGCCAAGGAACCAAGAGATCATGGGAGATCCAGACACATTGACAGAAAATATCACTTCATCAGACATCGAATAGAAGAAGGAATCCTCGTGGCAAAGAGGGTATCATCAGATAAGAACCCAGCAGATCCCCTCACGAAGGGACTGATTAGGGTTAAGCATCTACAACATGCTCAGAGCATAGGGCTGAAAGATGATATAAGTTTTAGTAGTTAGATAAATTATGAAATTTGTAAAGTGTAATTGACATTAGATGATGAATAAAAGGTGTTTTATTTATTAGTAAAGTGTTGCTATCGTTTGTCAATCGTTTACTATATTTCTTTTGCATGTTTTGACTTCCAGAATAATTATGTTTGGTATAACATATTATTCAAACCTCCACAGTCGGTCATATGTCGGATGTAGGTATGAATCAAGACTGTCATGATTGGTTGTAGAGGTCTAAGGTGTTGGACATGGCTACAACAATCATCAGTGATCATAAGTTCTGAGCATTGGACTCAACCCACGCTCACTGGAATCACTTCATGGAATTTTATCTCGAGTGATCCCGAGACGGTAATATCATATAAGTCTTCAAACCTAGAGATATGATTTGTTACTTACGAGTTGGTTATGCATTGATTGTACAAAAACGCATTGGTATTTCGATGTTATAAAACGTGCCTCTGTGTATAATTCAATGAGTGGTAGAAAAAACATATGAGTCGAAGTTTATCTGTTCCTTCTTGGATTAGAAGTTGATATTTGGGCCCCTCGATGATTTTGTTTTGACCTATGTACCGGTCCCGGTCAGAACTAAATTGATGTGTTCAGTTAAGTTCTATGTCAAACAAATCAGAAATCGGGAAACAAATGCTGGACAATAAGTAAGACCATGTTCCATGTATTTGTCCGGCTGATATCTAGAACAAAGGATTATATGATCACTTATCTAAAATGGCGCGTTCTAGTTCAATAGAGTTTAAAGAGCTACGATTGTTGATCGGTTCCTGAAGTCATACTTGCAACTATAGTTATTAGACTTATCCAACTGGGAGACTGTTGGATATAGTGTCTAAGTCCATAACTATATTTGGTATGTATTTGACCCGACCCGGCGTGGTCCATTTGGGTTGCACTTCACCCGAACAATTAATGGATAATCTTTTGAGAATATTACAAGTTATGATTTATTAATATATTATAAGTTCTAATGTATTAATACAAGATCATATTATTTAATTAGTATTGATTTATAATTAATCTAGGATTAATTTAGAGATCAAAGATATTACTAATTAAATATGAGCTTTTATATTTATATAGTGTTAGCTAAGGCTTATTTGGAATGGGCTAGGCTTGCATGGAAAAGTCCATGGATACTCCATGGAGCTTTAACCCATGGATCTCATGGAAATGAAGAGAAATGGGTATTAGGGTTTACATGGATGTAACCCTAATCCACCACACTATATAAAGGAGGCTTTGGTTCTTGAAATCACACTAGTTGACACTTGTTGAGGTGAGGGCCGATTTCAAGATAGTAGTGACTATTCTCTCAAAGTTCCAAGTTTGTGGTGATTTGTGATTTCCATTTGAGGGATTCACAGTATTGGTGCTAGGCTCTAAAACTCCAAGCAATCAACTACAACTACAAAGGTAAGTATTTCTACTGGCTTATTTGATTCATGTTCCCCATGCCATGCTAGTTAGGATATGAACCTTGGAAAAATAATTATTTGCATGTATCTTAGACAAATATAGATCCGAGGTTTATTAGGGTTGCATGTACACTTAGGAAGTGTTAGAATGCTCAAAACCCATCAGCAGCAATCCTGATGGCTTTTGATATTCCACCTTGACTTTGGCGCAAGTCAAACATTGCCTACGTAGGTAGCAATTTCGGCTTTCATGTTCGGCCACCAGTACAATTTCTTGAGGTCCAAATACATCTTCTTTTAATCGGGATGTATGGAGTATCGTGTCTTATGGGCTTCGTCCATGACAACATCTCTGAATCTGCCAAACTTCGGCGTCCAGATCCGATTCATGAAGTAATGAATTCCGTTATCCTTGATTTCAAGATTCTTATCCACTCCTTTTAAGGCCTCACTTGCCACATTTTCAGATTTCAAGGCTTCTATTTGGGCTTCCTTGATTTGTGTGGACATGTATGAATGGATAGTCATGGTTAAGGATTTCACTCAGCGGCCCGAGTATTCCTTTCGGCTGAGTGCATCAGCCACCACACTAGCCTTTCCGGGATGATATCAAATTTCGCATTCATAATCGTTTAGTAGTTCTACCCACCGTCTTTGTCTGATGTTGAGTTCCTTCTGGTTGAGGATGTGCTGGAGGCTTTTATGATCGGTGAAGATGGTACATTTCGTGCCGTAAAGATAGTGCCTCCATATATTTAGAGCAAAAATGACTGCTCCTAGCTCGAGATCGTGCGTCGTGTAGTTTACTTCGTGCGTCTTTAGTTGTCCTGAGGCGTAGGCGATGACCTTCCCTCGCTGCATCAGGACACACCCAAGTCCTTGGTTTGACGCATCACTATAGACCACGAAGTCTTCTGTTCCTTCTGGTAAGGTTAAGATGGGCGCACTACATAAGGCTTGTAACGACCGAAAAATACAACCAATTTTAAATTTTTCAAAAACAACTCGATTCCATTAAATCTTTACAAAAGGTTTTCAATACAAAACATTTAAGTATTCCCAGAATCACATTACTACAAAATCATGAGGAGCGGTACGATCATGCCTTCGCCATGCCACGGTCTCCTGAAGAACCTGAAAAACATAAAACACAACTGTAAGCCCGAAAACTTAGTGAGATATCCCCAAAATACCAAGCACATATACCATACACGCATAACATGCGACAACATATCTGATCACAGAACAGCCATGCACTTCGGGTCTACTGTGTGACTGGTCCGCCGCACCGGCCTACAGTCCACCTGGTTGACCGTCTGAGTCTAGCCATAAACCTCGAGTCTACAGTGTGATTGGTCCGCCCGCACCGGGCCTTCAATCCACCTGGTCCATTCTCCGAATCTAACCACATACATTGAGTCTGTAGTGAGATTGGTCCACCTGCACCGGGCCTTCAATCCACCTGGTCCACTCTCTGAGTCTACAGTATGATTGGTCCGCCCGCACCAGGCCTTCAGTCGGCCTGGTCCACTCTCCGAGCCTCGACACGTCTGGTCCGCCCTCTTGGGGCCTACAGCCTATCCGGACCGCTCGCTGGGCCTTCGGAACAACCGGTCCGCCCTGGGTATCTTGGCCTACAGCACAAAGCAGGACCCGCCTCAACCCAACTCCAGTCCAAACAACCATGTGCACATATACATACAATCATATAGCAATTCAGAGTCAACAAGCAGATCAAACATATCACATAACATATCATCATCCTAACCAGGATACCGACCTAACAGGTCACTAGCATAGCATCTCCCTATCTCTCAAGATACCGATCTCAATCAGGTCTCTAACATATACCATCCTAGCTCTCAGGATGCAAACATATCAAAGCAGTAACATAACAACAACTACCCGGATCTCAATCTGATAAGGGCCGGCCTTGGTCCCTTAGACCCTATTGATATAGTGAGGATAACTCACCTCGAAACTGCCGGCTGAGAGGATAAGATCCCGCTACTCCAAACTCCGACACGAACTCCTCCACTGAACAACAACAAAGCACTGAACTCAAAACAATAACCAACAATTACCAAAATGCCCCAGGAAACCACTGGTCAACCCTTGATCAAAGACAAGGTCAAAGTCAACCCCTGACTGACTCTACTCGCCGAGTCAACCCGATGACTCGCCGAGTCCCCAAGCTCAGAACTTCCCTCAATCCGCGACCTAACTCGCCGAGTCACCCCGAGACTCGCCGAGTCCAACAACTCTGAGTCCACTCGCCTACAACTCACCGAGTCATCCCTTGACTCGTCGATTCTCGACTCAACCAGAAAATATTGGGACTCTTCGACAAGACTCGCCGAGTCCCAGAACAGACTCGTCGAGTCTAAGGCTATCTTCAACCTACTCGCCGAGTTTTTCATTCAAGTCGTCGAGTTCCAGGCCATCTTCATCCAACTCGCCGAGTTGTTCTTCCAACTCGTCGAGTTCCATCCTATCTTCAAGCAACTCGTTGAGTCCACCCATGTGACTCGCCGAGTACCACCAATCTGAATCCATACAGAAGCATCCCATGCCATGCAATTGATCCAAAACATAGATCTAGCCTCCTACAACCCATCCATCACGTAAAGTGGCAAACTTTACGTGAATCCAAAGAGATCTATGCATTTTGCACATTAGGGCTAGGGTTTGGGACATGATAGCCTCACCCAACACTCAACATAGGGACTTAATGCACATTTGGACCATCACCACTCCAGATCTGAGGTAGCAACCTCAGATCTAACTTCCAAACTCCAAAACATACCAATATAATCTCCCCACAAACCCCAAAATGATGAATCCATAAGAGTAACAGCCCAAGGACGAGATATTACCTCAAAAGAACGCCCCAACTACAATGGAACTCGAATCCAAGCAAAGCCCCTTGCTCCAAGCCTCCTACCTTTCAAGATTTCCTCAACAGTTGCTTCTCCAAGCTCCCAAATGCAACTTGATCCACTGACATACGAAGGTTAGGGTTTCTGGACTTGAGGATGAGTAAAGAGGCTGGGGGAATGGATGTTATGTTCTTTATATAGGGGTCAACCCCAAGAATTAGGGTTTTCTCCACTCAGCGCCTACTCGCCGAGTCCACCTTACTGACTCGCCGAGTCGGCCACTTAACACGTGACCAAGTCGCGACTCTACTCGCCGAGTCCACCCATGGACTCGCCGAGTTCCCCTTCCAATTTTACTCTTTTAGCCCTTCAACTATACTCTTTGCTATTCCGGGATGTTACAATTCTCCCTCACTTAAATTAGGCTTCGTCCTCGAAGCCTACGACAACTCAACTCCAAAATACTCCCACGACACGCCACCTGGCCCTAATCGGACCAGGTTCCTCAAGGCATAACCATCGAAAGTCGAACTCATTTCCTCTTTCCTTGCAGTGTCATGACCACCGTCTCAAACCGGGCACCAGCTGTACGCTCTGATAATCACACTCAACAATCGAGAATTACCCAAGATGCATCACTGCTCCAAATCACAACCATCACTCGACCCATATGAGCTAGAAAACCATGAACCATCGGATCCCCGATCCGAATCCCACCCTATCCATTCCATGCTGACGGAAAGACCCATTTTTAAATCTCAGAGAAACTCCCACGAGTTCTCCTCTTGCAATCACATACACATGCTGAACTAGCTCTAGCACCCTCAGGTTCGGAAAACCCGATACACTGATGATATCCTCAAACATCCCCCAGGATGAACCACTAATACATACACAATTCCTTGATCAGAATCACACTGAGAGCCCAAGACTCTCTCCCTGCATCCCTTCCGAGCCTCTTGTCTCTACACCTGCGGAATTCCCTCTGCGACCTCAGCAAACATCCCAAACCGGATGTGCTTCTATTCCACTGCCGCAAACACGCTGCTCAATAACCATACTCAAATTACTCTAATCATAACTCTGCTATGCCGCTTTCACTTCCGTGAACTTGCACTACCTCTCGGAGTTACACACATCTCTCTTTTCCTTTACCAAGGAATCCACTTGGCCACACTGCCACTCCGACAAGTTCCATGGTGCTTGCCCAACGCTACACCACCCTTTTATAGCGTATCCGCTATCCATCCAACACACATACTCTGACTCTCATCGCACGGACTCTCAAGCCCATGCACTATCTCAACTAATCAAGATCACTACCCGGTGCCAGACCTTCTAACGCAATCACACTGCAACATACACAATCCATATCCTCGAACCGATCCAACAATACCTGCAGAGTCTTCAGCATGACTTGACCGCCTCACCAGGCCTTTAGCCAATCTGGACCACTCTCAGAACCTTCAGCCAATCTGGACCGCTCTCAGTGCCTTCAGTTAGGCTGGACCGTTCTCCGAGCCTTTGGCCTAACTGGTACGCCTACCAGCCTTCAGTCTATCCGGACCGCTCAACTAGCATTCATCATTCCGAGCTATCTCTCCCGGAAATCCTCCCATGCATACTGTTCTAGCCCTTTAAGGGTTCCGAACTTTGTCTCAATCGCACATGCTCGATCTCGGCCTGCTCCCAGGCCCTCCACAATCGAATGCCCTAGGTCTGTATTCCGCCCCGCATGCCCGACACTTGCTCCTACCAGCCTATACTCTGGACTGACGGAACACTGTTGAATCCCAACAGCTAAGCACCCTCAAATACTCATCGATCTCCTGGAGAATTTTCCAATTCTCCCCCACTTGTAGCACTGATTAACAACCACCGATTGCCATCACCGACCTCCCAGAACAACTCTGCACAAAACCAACACTTACATGCGGACTGATTTACACAGGCATAAACAACCTTGACAAGATCCCACATCAACACTGATAACCCGCTCGAAAGAAATTCAACCTGCAGCTAACCACTCCTCAGAAAGCAGATGCTACCCGGCCTTCAACCCAATGCCAGGTTTCCGCTAATAACCCTCATGGATGATAACCAACGAAATTCCCAAAACAATAACCCATAACCAACCCAAAACTCTCGAAACGACGAATACCGCATCGAAAACCACACAAAGATACCAGCGCATAAACAAAACACCACAATAATCACAAGATAACAAGATATCAAGAAAGAAACATACCCGCAGCTGCATCTGGCACTGCTCTGACCTCCTCTGCCGCAAGCTGATAAGCACGACCCTGAGCCCTTAGGGGCTCCGCTGCACCCTGACCTCCACCTGTGATCCTCAAAGTGGCCGGTGCTGGAGCCTGCACCGGTCCTGCAGCAAGCTGTGGACAGTTGACCCTAAAATGTCCAACTTGATGACAATGATAACAAATCCTCAAATCCCGAACCGGCGCTGACTGCCGACAATCCCTCGCATAGTGCCTCTCCTTTCCGCACTTGCGGCATGCACCATCGGACCTACAAATTCCGGTGTGACCCCTCCCACACTTCCCACAAGTGTGGCTGCTTAGATCCCCCACTCTAACATCAACGGTCTTGGACCGTTTCGGCGCCGGCTGTGATTGCACCGAAGCCAGCGTTAGCTCACGCAATTGCAACTCAATCTCTAACTCACGCCGCCTAGCGGCCTCCTGCAACTCCAACAAGGTCTCGCACCTCTGGGTAGACACAAGCTGTCTGATATCCCTCTTGAGCATGCTCAGATATCGAGACATCTGAGCCTGCTCCGAAGCGAACTCTGGGCAAAACATCACCCTCTCAGTGAACATCCTGGTGATCTCAGTCACCGACTCCGAACCCTGCTTCAGCTCAAGGAACTCCTGAGCCAATCTCTCCCTCTCAACTTGCGGAACATAACGAGTGATGAACATCTCCCTAAACTGATCCCATGAAACCGCAGCCCTCTGCACATCTGAATATGACCTCGTGGTCAATCTCCACCAATCCTGCGCCCCGAGCCTCAACAGGTTCAGAGCACACCTCACCCTCTGATTAGCAGGGCATGAACACGTGAAGAAACACCCCTCCACGTTCAATGACCACCTCATAGCAACAATCGGGTCCTGAACTCCATCAAAGGTGGGAGGCTTCGTATTGTCGAAGTCCCGATACTAAAAGCCCCGACCAGCTCCTCCCCATGTCGCTGCTACAGCTGCTATAGCCGCCGCGGCAACCGTCTCTACGAGAGCTGCATAACGCTCATCAAAATACTCAACCATGGCGGTCTTGATCGACCCAAACAACTCCGACAACTCAGCCTAGAACAACTCAGCAATCTCATCACGCAGGATCTCACAAATCCTTGCATCCAACTCACACGTGCTCATCTGACCGATAACCTTGGGCGGTACTGACCCACCCGGAACTCCCTCTCCTGCTCCCGATCCTGATCCGGATGCACTCTCATCATGCCTCAGAATCTCCATACTGAAAAACACCACACAAAATCCCAGACTCTTCCCATTATCCTGGGATCCAACTCTCTCAACCCAACCCTAGAGATCATGGTTTCCCTGATACGCGTATGGGTCCTGTGCTTTCAGTAGTACGGACGCATACTACAGTCCACACCTACGCATATTTGTATGAAGTACTACCACAACACCCTAGTGAAAACATGCATAACAGCTCTCAACCCTCACCACTAGAGGAACACTGAAAATCTCCCACAAGGAAACCCTAGGCTACAAGCATCACAAATCAAGCAACATTATCATGAAATCCTGAAGATCCCTAGCCTAACACTAGCATGCTGTTCTTTCAAAGCTCAAAAACAAATAACATGCATGGTATTTTGGGGTTACTTACTGGCTCTGACTAATCTTACCTCCGTGTCCTCCTTTACTCATTTTGAAAACCATTTTAAATACTCTTTTGAAAACTCTCCTCGATTTGAGACTGGAGTCACACGAGTGTTTCTCCAATTCACTCAAACCTGGCTCTGATACCAACTTGTAACGACCGAAAAATACAACCAATTTTAAATTTTTCAAAAACAACTCGATTCCATTAAATCTTTACAAAAGGTTTTCAATACAAAACATTTAAGTATTCCCAGAATCACATTACTACAAAATCATGAGGAGCGGTACAATCACGCCTTTGCCTTGCCACGGTCTCCTGAAGAACCTGAAAAACATAAAACCACAACTGTAAGCCTGAAAGCTTAGTGAGATATCCCCAAAATACCAACCATATATACCATACACGCATAACATGCGACAACATATCTGATCATAGAACAACCATGCACTTCGGGTCTACTGTGTGACTGGTCCGCCGCACCGGCCTACAGTCCACCTGGTCGACCCTCTGAGTCTAGGCATAAACCTCGAGTCTACAGTGTGATTGGTCCGCCCGCACCGGGCCTTCAATCCACCCGGTCCACTCTCCGAATCTACCAACATACATCGAGTCTGTAGTGAGATTGGTCCGCCTGCACCGGGCCTTCAATCCACCTGGTCCACTCTCTGAGTCTACAGTATGATTGGTCCGCCCGCACCAGGCCTTCAGTCGGCCTGGTCCACTCTCCGAGCCTCGGCACGTCTGGTCCACCCTCTTGGGGCCTACAGCCTATCCGGACCGCTCGCTGGGCCTTCGGAACAACCGGTCTGCCCTGGGTATCTTGGCCTACAGCACAAAGCAGGACCCGCCTCAACCCAACTCCAGTCCAAACAACCATGTGCACATATACATACAATCATATAGCAATTCAGAGTCAACAAGCAGATCAAACTGATCACATAACATATAATCATCCTAACCAGGATACCGACCTAACAGGTCACTAGCATAGCATCTCCCTATCTCTCAAGATACCGATCTCAATCAGGTCTCTAACATATACCATCCTAGCTCTCAGGATGCAAACATATCAAAGTAGTAACATAACAACAACTACCCGGATCTCAATCCGATAAGGGCTGGCCTTGGTGCCTTAGACCCTGTTGATATAGTGAGGATAACTCACCTCAAAACTGCCGGCTGAGAGGATAAGATCCCGCTACTCCAAACTCCGACACGAACTCCTCCACTGAACAACAACAAAGCACTGAACTCAAAACAATAACCAACAGTTACCAAAATGCCCCTGGAAACCACTGGTCAACCCTTGGTCAACGACAAGGTCAAAGTCAACCCCTGACTGACTCTACTCGCCGAGTCAACCCGATGACTCGCCGAGTCCCCAAGCTCAGAACTTCCCTCAATCCGCGACCTAACTCGCCGAGTCACCCCGAGACTCGCCGAGTCTAACAACTCTGAGTCCACTCGCCTACAACTCACCGAGTCATCCCTTGACTCGCCGATTCTCGACTCAACTAGAAAATATTGGGACTTTTCGACAAGACTCACCGAGTCCAAGAACAGACTCGCCGAGTCTAAGGCTATCTTCAACCTACTTGCCGAGTTGTTCATTCAACTCGTCAAGCTCCAGGCCATCTTGATCCAACTCCCCGAGTTGTTCTTCCAACTCGTCGAGTTCCATCCTATCTTCAACCAACTCGTCGAGTCCACCCATGTGACTCGCCGAGTACCACCGGTCTGAGTCCATACAGAAGCATCCCAGGCCATGCAATTGATCCAAAACATAGATCTAGCCTCCTACAACCCATCCATCACGTAAAGTGGCAAACTTTACGTGAATCCAAAGATGTCTATGCATTTTGCACATTAGGGCTAGGGTTTGGGACATGATAGCTTCACCCAACACTCAACACAGGGACTTAATGCACATTTGGACCATCACCACTCCAGATCTGAGGTAGCAACATCAGATCTAACTTCCAAACGCCAAAACATACCAATATAATCTCCCCACAAACCCCAAAATGATGAATCCATAAGAGTAACAGCCCAAGGACGAGATATTACCTCAAAAGAATGCCCAACTGCAATGGAACTCGAATCCAAGCAAAGCCCCTTGCTCCAAGCCTCCTACCCTTCAAGATTTCCTCAACAATTGCTTCTCCAAGCTCCTAAATGCAACTTGATCCACTCACATACGAAGGTTAGGGTTTCTGGACTTGAGGATGAGTAAAGAGGCTGGGGGAATGGATGTTATGTTCTTTATATAGGGCTCAACCCTGAGAATTAGGGTTTTCTCCACTCAGCGCCTACTCGTCGAGTCCACCTTACTGACTCGCTGAGTCGGCCAGTTAACACGCGACCAAGTCGCGACTCTACTCGCCGAGTCCACCCATGGACTCGCCGAGTTCCCCTTCCAATTTTACTCTTTTAGCCCTTCAACTATACTCTTTGCTATTCCGGGATGTTACAAGGCTCGCTTTAGTGTTTGAAATTAAATGTCTTGATTTTCTCCCCAGTCGAAGGTCACACTCTTCTGAGTTAGGGTGGTGAGCGGCTTAGCAATCTTCGAGAAGTTTTGTATGAACCTTCGGTAATACCCGGCGAGTCCCAAGAATTGTATGATTTCCGTTGGGGTCCTTGGAGTCGTCCAATTCTGTATTGCTTTGATTTTGGAAGGATCCACGTGTATCCCCTCTTTGCTTACTACGTGAGCTAGGAAATCTACTTCCCGAATCCAAAATTCGCACTTCGAAAATTTTGCGTATACCTTCTCTGCCCTCAATGTTTCCAAAACTTGGCAAAGGTGTTGGATGTGTTCTTCCTTGCTTCTCGAATATATGAGTATATCATCTATGAACATGATCACAAATTTATCCAGGAAGGGACGACATACTCGGTTCATCAAGTCCATGAACACCGCTAGTGCATTTGTCAATCCAAACGGCATCACTACAAACTCGTAGTGACCATAGCGTGTTTGGAATGGTCTTTTGGGGATGTCTCCTTCCAGCACTCGCAGTTGGTGATAACCAGATCTTAAATCGATCTTTGAGAAGTAGCTTGCTCCTTGTAGTTGGTCGAACAAATCGTCTATGCGTGGTAGGGGATATCGGTTCTTGATCGTGAGTTTGTTTAGTTCCCGGTAATCGATGCTCATGCGAAAGGATCCGTCCTTCTTCTTTACGAATTGGACCGGTGCTCCCCATGGTGAGAAGCTCGGTCTGATGAAGCCTTTGCTTAGCATTTCATTTAATTGACTGGACAGTTCCTGCATCTCGGTTGGGGCTACACGGTATGGCGATTTCGCTACTAAGGTAGCTCCGGGAATCAAGTCGCTCCTGAACTCGACTAAGCGCTCCGGTGGGACTCCTGGAAGATCTTCTGGAAAGACGTCTGGGAAATTGCAGACTTTCGGAATGTCTTTAATGTCCTTGGATTCTCGTTTCTTGTCTACCACATGGGCTAGAAAGGCATGATAGTCCTTGCGAAGATACTTTTTGGGCTTTGACTCAGGTGATGATTTGTAAATTTGTACTGGGTTTGTCACCATAAATGACAAGAGTTTTGCCGCTTGGCAGATTGAGGCGAACGGCCCTTTCGTGACAAAGTATATCGGCATGGTGAAGGCTTAACCAGTCCATACCGATGATGACATCAAAACGTCTTATATTAATTGGCATAAGATCGATTTGAAACAGGTGCTCATTTAAATTTAATGTACAACCTATGTACATATCGTTTGCGCTTTCTGTTTTACCGTTTGCCATTCCTACAGTGAATATTTTATTGAGTGCTTGGGATTTTTGATTAAGTAAATGTTTGAATTTATGACTCACGAAACTCCTCTCCGCACCGCAGTCAAAGAGTATGCATGTATAAATGTCGTTGAGGAGAAACATACCCGTAACCACTATGGGATCAGTTATTGCTTCGTTCTGCCCTATTGCCAACACTCTTCCTACACCGCCAGTAGTCTTCGCCTTAGGGCAATCCCTCTTGAAGTGCCCAGTTTCCCCACACCCATAACATGCCTGGCTTACTCCAGTACCAGGAACTTGGGTGATTGATCTCGTTGGTGCCTTACAGAAACGGGCAGTGTGCCCTTTCCTGTCACAGTTTTTACAGTGCATTTCTCGGCAATTACCGTGGTGATGGTAATTGCATTTGTTGCACTTTGGCAGGCTCCCATCATATTGCTTCGTTGGCGCAGGGGTAGCGGGAGTTGTAGTGGGGGCAGTAGCGGCATGGACCGCCACCATTTGTTTCTTTGAAGGTTCTTGCGAAGTTTGACCTTTTCTCTTGTTCCAGAACTTCTTCTTGCTGTTGTTGGCATTGTTGTCATTGTTATTGCTTCCTTTGGTTGGTTCGGCGATGATGGTTGTGACACTTTGACAGACCCCATGATCAATGAGAGATTGCGCCAGTTCCTTGGCGCTGTCGAACGTTGTGGGTTTGGAGGCTAGCACACTTCCTCAAAGACGGGGTGATAGTCCCCAGATATACCTCTCCACTTTTTGGCTTTCCAGAATCATCATTCCTGGGCAAAGTATTATCAAATCACTGAATCTATTTGTATAGCCTGCGATGTCCGAGCCTACCATCGTAAGGCCCCACAACTCCTGTTCGAGCTTCTGAATCTCGCCTCATGGGCAGTACTCTCGTAGAAGCATTCGTTTCAGGTTTTCCCAACCCATGGAGTTTGCCACTACCAGGGTTAGTGTCTTGACGTGGACGTTCCACCACATTAGGGCTCGTTCAGAGAGAGTACAGGCGGCAAATTTTCCTTTGCTTTCTTTGGGTCATGCGCATATTTAGAACACAGCTTCCATTTTCTCTATCCATTAGGATATAACCATCACTCCCCCAGTCCCATTAAAGGGAATGGGTTTGCCATTGGTGAAGTTTTTGTAAGTACATTCCCTGACCTGTTGTTACTCATTTGTGTCATTGCTGCGGTTACGGCAGCTGTCACATGAGCCTGAAAGGTAGCAACATCCATTGTTGGAGGGGGTGGTGGAAGTGGTGATGGTGCTTCACTTGTATTGAAACGTCGGAGATTTCTCCTTGGTGGCAGGATTCTGCCACAACTTAAGAGACGAATTCTCGATGAGTCATTAGAAATGATTATCGAAGGTTTTAGTATTATTAGTTTTAGTCCTGAATATTTTTGGTTTTGCATGTCAATGGAAACTTCCAAAAGAAAATAAGTGTATAATCCTTTTAAAAATTTAGTGGAATACTCAAAGAAATAATAAACGCGTGTCAATTTCATTGATATTAGTATATGATACAACGATCAGGAAAATTTGACCTTTTTATAGGTCTAGAGTACATCAATGAAAATGGGAAAATTTGACCGCATTCCGACCCTTGAACTGTGTTCTCACAATTTGTCGGGTTTACATTCTTAACGGAAAGAGTACCACCAACACTTATTTAATAGGTATAGACATAGCTCCAGAAGTACGCGCTCTACTCTGAGCGGGTGGCACGTTGCGGACCATGTATGTGGCTGTGGAAGCCTTAGCTTGGGCTACTTGACGTTCAGCCTCGATGATGCGCCTCTCAGTTGCGGCTTGGTTCCTATGGATCTCTCACTTCGTTTCTAGTAGCAGTGATGTCTTTCTGCAGGGAAAAGATGTGCTCCATTGTCCGATCGTGTTCTTTGTCCAGACGACGAAGACGTACCGCAGTGACAGCAATGGTGGCCCCAATGTCCAAGATTTGGTTGGTATTTACTTTTGCTTGATCGCCTTGGTTGGTAATGCGACGAATCATGACTGTCAGCCGAACCCCCGTTGCGGAGGTTGTAGAAGCTTTGTGCCATGTCGTAGGGTGGGCGTTGCCCTTGTTCCCTGCTCCATTGCTTCAGATCCATAGCCCAACGGGGCGTCGGGCCCTGAAAGTCTGGTCGGGGAATAGCGGCTCCTCGGGGAGGGTTAAAGACCTCAGGCTCTGAGCCTGTGCTCCCACCATCTCCTTCCTCTTCTAATCCTTTGTTTGGGTCTTCCTCAGGATCCTCTTCGAATTCCTCTTTTGGTTCTTCCTCGGGAATTTCCTCTTCGGAATCCTCTTCTGGGTCGTCCTCGATCCAGCTTCCATTTCCTTGGTCGGGATAGTAGGGGTCTCCAGGAATGCGAAATCCTGCCATTTTGTTTGGTCGAGAAGTAGAGGTAAGAAAACTTGGGAGAAAAGTAAATTTTTGATACGAAAATATTTATTTGACGATTTCCTAACTTTTAACTAAATATTGAGGTTTGCACGATTTTTGTAGCTCTCATGGTTCTATATAATACTCCTATAGTATTACGAATTTGTAGGTTTGATTCTAGTAATTTCTTTGGTATGTTTTTGACTTGTTGCTCACTACGACCATTCCTCGACATACGTTGGTCAAGCCCAGGATAAATATAGTTGATCAGGCTATATTTATTCTTGATTTGATTACATATCGCGAGGCTTATTCGTAGTGTCGCAACTTGCCTTAATACTTTTTATAAAATTTTGCTATGATACGAGACCGATGCATGCGTGTACTTATACTTTTAAATAGAAAGAAAAACAAAAATGATATATCACTTTAAGTTATTAAAAGTATCGTTTATGAAAACGTTTTTTCAGAGGGTTTTTGGTCCCTTTGCATTTATAGTTTGTATATCTTATGTGGTTCGATATACTTAGTTCACTATAAACAATGCTCTGATACCAATCTGTCACACCCCCAAACCAGAATGGCGGAAACATTCGGGGGTGGGTGACTTCACGTAGTACCATAACAATTGAATATTGTAAAGAAAGTAACACAACCATCATAAATATAATAAAAACTTACATTGTTGCGTGTATTACAAGTTTTAAAAGAATATTACAAATATGATGATTCAAAATGTTATAATAATAGACGCCTTAGCGTTCCTTCTCCAAAAGTTGATGGTTACCTGTATTACTGATTCCTTGAGAAATACAAGTAGTTTCGAAAAAGTGTCAACAATTAAGTTGGTGAGTTCATAATGCGTTTTTTGTACTAAAATTTGTATGTCCTTTAGTAAAAGAATAACCGAACGTGTTTTCCAGAAAATCCAACATTTTCCACATATAGTTTGAAAAGTGTCAAAGGCTGACGTGTAATAGTATTTTTCATGCTAAAATGGTGAAAGTGTAGCTATATCCAAATAACGTATTTACTGAATGCATTCAAGAGTCTCGTAAATCAAACGTATTTTAATACTTCCATGTGAGTTTTATAATCATGCTATTGACCCAGACTGCCTGCAACAACGTTCTTCAGGCGTTTGTAGTGTTATGACGCTTGTCACCCTAGACCTGCCGGTCTAACTGTAGCTAACAGTTTTGGTGCGGGATTGTTAATCCCGTATAGATCTATACACAAGTATCACGCTCTCCCTCCAAGAGATTATGGTTTATAATACAGGACTTGAAATGCGTACTTGTGAGTACGTTGAAGTTGAATGTTTCACAACTCTTAGTATTAATAGATTTACGAAAAAGAAAGTCTTTATTTCATGTAGATGAAAATATTTCATTTTCACAATGTTACGTAAAGATGTAATGAATAACCGACAAACTATACCTATTATAGGTTTTCCGAAAGTGTGTTCCATTTGATGATAAAAATTCGACGCAATACTAACTTTGCATGTAAAGTATAATGTTGATATTGAGTATCAATAATATAGAAATTGTATTTAAATCTATGCAAAGTGATACGTTTTCTTGTATTTCACTTGTATTTCCCCTAAAACATGAAAAGACGTGAAAAGTAGGGGTATGAAATCACTTGGAAAGTGTGACGATTTGAGGAAAACGAGCTTTTTCTCGGGCGGCACATCGACCGGAAGCTGGTGATATTTTCGGGAATCTCGGGGCTTCGGACCTTCGTCGGGGATGAGGTACGAAACCGGGAAGTCGGAATATTGTCGGCACGAAAAACGAGGTGAAAATGTGAGAGAAATGTGGAAAAATGAGCAAGGATGGTCAGCACCCACGCATTCTATTTATAGGGGTGTGAGAGGCTTCGTACGCTGGGCGTACTTCGGACTTACGCGGGGCGTACCTCGTATGTTGGGCGTACTCCGAGGTTACGCTGGGCGTTCGCTTGCATCACTGCTAACCGCATCTTCGAACGAAGCGTTTGGTCGACGTGGATAATCCGGGGCCTAGCATCCAAGTACGATGCGCGTATTCCTTCGGATAAGGCTTTGAAATGTGTGGCAAAAACTTCTAAAATGTGTAACTTTCGCATACGAGCTCCGTTTTCGACGTTATTTATATCCACGCGAAGGTGAGAAAATACTCTACAATTTTAATTTAGACTTTGTCTGCTAGTTTTGACTTTATTTTTAAGTATATTTTAATTAATAGGCCGGGATACGTTAATTTCGTTAAAAATCCATAACTTCTTAAACTGACGTTCGTTTTCGTTTTTCTTTTTACCATTGAACTACTATTGTAGAGGCCTTGAACTCTTGTTTAGGTTGCGTTGGCTAAATGCTTCTCGATCTTTAATTCAAGTTTTTAGCTCTCTACTGCTGTTACGAAACTTTGAAATTATGTAACTTCTTCATACGAGGTCCAATATGGGCGATCTTTTTATGCATGTTCACGGTTTAACGTAATCTACGACTTTTGTTTAGATACCTAAGGCTAAAATGCATTTTATTAGAATTTCACTTTTTACGTTTAATAATGTTTTACCGGGTGTGTCGTGGATTTTCGATTGGTCATAACTCATTCATTATAACTCGGATTTGAGTTTTCTTTATGTTTTTGGAAACCTTGGCACGATATCTAACACTTTATGCATCCCAATTAAGATTTTTAAACACTTCATTTTTTACGCTAATTTCGTTGATTTTCAAATAGTTCGTTATATTTGACTTTGTGAACATTACATTGATTTGAAAAATTTCAGACTATCACAATCTTCAAATGATCTTCAAAGCACCAAGAACACATTTGTGTTTTTGGGTCCTAAAACACTCTTGCAAGCTTCCTATAAGTAAGTATACTCTTCCTAGCTAGTTATCTACTTAGTGTGCTTGCAAATCCATGGAATGAACCCCAAAACCCCCCCAAGAACATGGGTTTATGGTTTGGGAATCTCCCAAAACCGTAAACACCTCTAAAAGGGGTTTTGATGCCCCAAACTCCTTCCAATGCTTGGCTAATGAACTAGGAACTTGCATGAATGATCTAAGAACCACAAAACATGAAACGGAGGGAGTAACCATGAATTTACAGATGTAAACTCTTGGGTTTATGGTAGTACACTCCTAAACATGGTCCAAGGACCGTAAACTCCAAGAAGTGTGCCATTTCAATCCCTAACCACTTCCTAAGCCTTTGATTCGAACCTAGAACCCTTCTTTGTTAAGCATGAGACCTTAAAACACACAAACACACCATTCCCATGAGTTTACGGCCGTAAACTCATGGGGGGAATGGTCCAAAAACCATAAACACACATAGGGGTGACCATTTGAAGTGTAAACTCCATAGTGAGGCCATACACTCCTTAGAAACAACCCGTAGCACTCCTAGCACTTGAAGCAAAGTGTTTTCATCCATTAGAGTGTCTTTACTTACTAAATTAATGATTAAATAACTAATTGGATACAATTATGTATCACTACATGTTACATAGGATCCGTGTGTGTGTCCAAGTCCTCACTTGACACCTAGCATCCTACCCGACACTTCCATCCACTCTACTCACTGCAGATGAGTTCATACCCCTAATCAACCTTTTAAATGTTTTTAAATGCTTTTATGGGGGGGTGGGGGAATACAAGTTGAATCAAACAAGTTATAGTATCAATCACATGTGATTTATAACTTACAATCTAGAGGATTTTCTATACTTTTAACTGCTTTGCCAGCAAAACTGCTTTAAATGTTTATCAAACTAATTTTCAGGATAAATTGTTATAAAACTATTTCCATGTTCCTTTAAATTTCTTTTGTTCCCAAACCATATCTATACCAATATATTTATATAAGTAAGACTTGAAGGACTTAGGACTGATACCTCACCTTACTTCCTGTTCTTGTTTGATCTGGACTTAGGGTATATTGATATCTGTCCGAATGTCGTTGAATTCTTAGTTATATATTATATGTATTGGTGTTGGATATAAAAGTCTTTAATTCACTTCAATACCTTTGTGTATCAAAGGCATGCAACTAACATTTCTATTTAGCTATAATAGGTATAGTTAAGAGTTACCGCTCATTACTACTATTACCATGACACTTACTATACTTAGTACAGTTATGAGTCAATATATGCTAAATTCTATACAAAGAGGATACTATATACTATACAAGAGAACACTCTATACATTATACCAGAAAGTAAATTATACACTAATACAGGAGAATATACTAAAACAAAATGTGACATACTATTTCTCGATACGACACTTCACTGTGCTATCACCGTGTAACCATAGTCTCCTGGAGGGAGAGCGGGCATTATGTGTATAGATATATACGGGACAGACACTCCTACATCCCGACTGCTAGCTATAGTCCAAGCCAACTAGGCCCATGGGTGACAAATGTCACCATACTACGTGTGACTTGGAGGGTCATCAGTTATTCTATCGTCAATCAGCATGGTTACATACGAGTTCACATTCATACCTTTAATTAACACATCAAGAATTAAAGGCAAAACAGACTACCCGAGGTGTATTGTACATTTAATACTACATGGAGTCTGCATTTTTATTTCATTCTGCCGGCAGTGACACTGCTGGGGTAAAACATTATTTTCCCATTTACTTTACATGGATGAAGTATATTCTTATAACTGATAGTCTCATTGGGAAGAATTTTACACTCTCAAAGGATCAAACTTACAATTAACCAGGTCTTGGTAGAAGACTACTTTTGCTGGAAAATATAGGATTTTCTAGGGATCATACTATTTTCAAACTTTGATAAAAGCTTTTATATTACATGATTGTAAACACTTTTATACAAGCAATGACACTAAATACTTATGAACTCTCCAGCTTTACATTGATACTCTCCTTCAAAATAACTTGTATTCTCAGGTCATCAGTAGACAGGTACAGATGCAGCTTTTGAGAAGATGGAGCACATACAAGACTCCTCTTTATTTTGATTATACTTTTGGTGTCTAACAAACTGTACAGAACACGCTTGTATTACAATTATTATATTAATGCAATGGATGTTGTTGCTTGTCTTTACTATTATGCATTGTTATGATACTGTACATGACGTCCTCCACCCTAGAATGTATTCCGCCGTTCTCGGTTTTGGCGTGTGACAGCAGTGGCCTGAATACATGAGGTATTTCACCCCCAGACGCACCCTATCCAACAATATAACACCGAACATACCTAGCAGTGGTATATTACCGACACACTTTATTAGGCAGTCTACGAAGTTCTCTTAATTACTTAGTGAAAGAAAACGTTGACATATGAAGCTCGGTCGATCACTTCATAAAAGAAACGTTGACTCCAAATCTCTCTCAACATAAAAGTATGGGGAAATACTACTAGAGTACTACTCCCATATGCTCCCGTAACCGACACACAAAATTGTGAAATAGAATTTGTACATGATAGTACTTCTGGCACATTATAGTACTTTGGTATGCGAAAGACTCGTACTCGAGAACATAATAGTACCCTGGCACAAGCAGCACCCAAGACATAGAGCTTTGAAAAAGGACTTCGTACATAAAGTGTACGTAGGACGTACTCCACCGATCATTAATCTCGCAACGCACGTACTCTTAATAAGAGACTACCCAATGTCCAAACTTAATTGAACTAAACATCCCATTTAAGTCTTAACCCATCACTAGCCAAGCCTACAATGTTTATAATTAATTTTTTTGATACTATCTCCGTTTAGGAAACACCAACTAGTGTATACTTAACACAAGGTTTAAAGTAATAATATCATATATACACATCTTAACACCTATTGAACCATATTTGATTCGCACATTGTATATCATCAAATATATCTAACACGTATTTCGGACAATAACAAATACTTCACATACATATGTATATTTCATACTTTAATCTATACTCATATTAAAATCACGTTCCTAAAAGGGACTATACACATGATACCTTATCGAATGATCATATAGTTCAAAAATAAATAATTCGTACTCCTGGATCTTAACTTTGCCTCATTACCAAATCTATATTCCTGGATCTAAAACTAACCTCTTGATCTAATCCATACTCTCGAATCTAAAACTAACCTCGTGACCTGATCCATACTCTCGGATCTAAAACTAACCTCCTGATCTGATCCATACATTCATATCTAAAATAAGATTATCTCTGTATCCTTTTGTCTCATGGTCCAGCCCATCTATTATCACCTACCAACAACCTCATCTACCCATGTTCTACCCAACATATTTGTAGATACAAAATACATATACAGTTTAACTCATTAAAACTTATATAATTCGTCCATTCCACAATCATTTCAAATAAACAACAATATATTATACACATAGCACATATTTCATAGCAAATACTTAATATTATGTGTTAGAAGAAAGTGACCACACACTCACTTGATCAAAAGATGATCGGACAACACTACGGCTTGTAGAAGTTGTATTCTTCGGTAGATTTGGAAGATCTTCACAAAAACCGGGCTTCTCGCGGGCAGAGCTTCGGCTTAGGAATCTCACTTCTCGGGATCTTCGGGCTTCGGGACTTGATTCTGGTCTCAGAATGAAACCGGGGCTTCGGGGGTACTTCGGGATGGCTAAAGAGGGTATCGGGAGTGAGAGAGAGGAGTTGGAGCAACCCAAACTCGGATGACCCTCGATTTCTATTTATAGGGCCATTTTCAGGTCTCACATCGTGAATCTGAAATATTCATGTCGTGAGTTCAGTCGTCACTGAATGCGTCATCGCAAGTTGCATCTTTCAGGCTCCAGAAGTCATAAATACGGAGTTCACAGCGTGAACACTATATTCACGTCGTGAACTCTGACAATTTTGGGGTTTCACGCCCGAACTTCAAAAATTCATAACTTTCGCATACGAACTCCGGTTTTGACGTTATTTATATCCACGCGAAGGTGAGAGTATGCTCTACAACTCTCGTTTAGACTCCACTGGAAAAATTTGACTTTAATTTTAATATATTATAAATATATTACTTTTATATTATTTTTAGTAGGCCGGGACAGGAAAACTCCATTATAAATTCATAACTTCTTCATCTAACGTCCGTTTTCGCCTATCTTTTTATCGTTTCAATACTATCGATGAGATCTTCGATTCTCATTTAGATTGTTTCTGCTAAAAATCACCCGATCTCAAACCGAGGATTCGGGCTACATACTGCTAAGTCGAAACTTCGGAAAAATCATAACTTCCTCATACGAAGTAAGATTTGGGCGTTCTTTTTATGCACGCTTTTGGTTTAACGTATTCTACGACTTTTTTTTAGATCCCTAAGGCTAAATATTGCTCTAACGTAAATTCACTTTTTACGTTATTCAGCGTTGTGCCGGTTCTGTTGCGAAACTTCGACGAGTCATAACTTCTTCGTTATAACTCGGATTTCAGCGTTCTTTTTATGCACGAAATCCTTCTAACATATACTACAACTTAGTTAAGATTAATCCTTCTAAATAATGTTCTATCAAAAAGTTATTTTTGATGCTTAACGTCTCAAATTGATTAGCCTGGATCTATAGGCGTTATAGAGAATCAGCTGGGCAGGAAAATAAAGATGCTCCGATCCGATAGGGGAGGAGAGTATCTTATTATCGAGTGTTGGATTTAGTGTCTAGGCACATAACTATGTATGGGATGTACTTAACCCGATTGTAGCATGGTCCTTTTTAGGTTTCCTTCACCAGTGCAATTTGAAAGGATGGATTTTTGAGAATAAGGTTATTTGTGATTTCTTAATATATTACAAGTATAATATATTAATATTATTTAATTAGTGTTGATAAAAAAAAGTTAATTTGAATTAATTTTTTGATCGAAAGAGACTAACTAAATATATGAGGATTGATTATGTAAATCGATGACTCTTGTAATGTGGGCTAACGATCCATGACTATATAGTTGGGCTAAACCAATAAGATAATCCATGGAGGTTAACACATGGAGCATAAGAATGTGAAAAGTCAGGGAGCATTAGGGTTTACAAAGTGTACCCCTAGCATTTTCCACATTATAAATAGTGACCCCATAAGCCAAAATCGGCTACACACCCTTTGGAGTCAAGTATTGATGGGTTTGAGCCAAAAGAACATCCGATGTGCTCATGCAAACCCTAATGATTGGATCTAGGTTTCTTTATTTCTACATGTATTCATCCAAGACTTTCAAACCCTAGATCTAGCATATGATATTCGAAATTAACATATGTAAATAGATTTAGATGATTTCCTTGTTGTTGATTGAAGATCTTAAATCCTTGAGAACCTTAGCACCTCAAGTTTTATGCCTATAATAAATCACAAACACCAATAGCAATTAGAGGAAACAAGAGAGAGGGGGGAGAGGAGAATTTCGGCTCTAGGACTTCTAGGGTTCAAGTGGCCAAAATTCCTATGTCTAGGGGTCCTTTATATAGGTGTAGGATTAGGGTTTCAATGGTTATCCTTATCTGATTACTTAGCCACCAAGCAGCCCAAGGATAATTCTAGAATCCCTATGGACGAATTCATTAGGCTTTATCCCTAGAATTCGTCCACCCTATCTATTAGGGTTTCCTTGCCCTACTTTGTAACTAATACATAATTACATTTCAGCCCCTTAAGTTCAATTAACTTCTTTTGATCACAAAACTAATTCTTAATTAATTATTGACCAATGTTAATTAAACAAATATGATTTCCCTTTTAATATAGTAGTCTTATAATATATTAATAAACAATAATCACCTCTTTTTATATTATTCAACTAGTCAAGTTGCTTTGGTGAAGGCAACCCAAAAAGACCATGCACAACCGGGTCAAGTACATACCAAATATAGTTATGGACTTAGACACTGTTGGGATTATTATGTTGCGTCATGGGCTCGGTCCTTAGCCCAGTTTTGATTGCCGGTATTGGGGCTGTCCAACGGTGCATATTTTTGTGCTAGGGTTTAGTATATAAGCTGCATGCATGCAGTCTTAGACATTATCGCTTTTATTATTTTTCTCTGAGTTTTGTAAACCCTAGCTCGCCTCTACAGCAGAAGTTCTTCATCGAGCTCTGCTGAGGCATGACTTTAATGACTCATAAGCATACATTTGATTCCATTCTGTGATCATTCTCTTACTGTTTTTGTCTTGTTTGATTTCCATAATCATACCTGTGAAAGATTTAATCGATCTAGAATTTAATTCTCATCAATAGGTATCAGAACAGGAGACTGTGTAATTCATACACATCTCTTCTGTCGAAGAAGTTATTAGGGTTTTTAATTCCGCATTGATTGATATTAATTGAGCCATCATTGCATATTGACGTATCTCATTAATTGTTGATCTAACCCTAACGATATATTACAAGTCTGATCTTTTACAGGTAATCAATAAAAAGTCATTACAATGTCCATGGATGATTCACAAACCAATCCAATCAACATCTCCAACAGCATTAGTTCTACGACAAGGATACCAATCTTGTATACACAAGACTATGAAGTTTGGACGCATCACTTTGAAGATTATGTGATTGGATTGGAGGATAATGGATACTTGATATGGGAAGCAATCACTGTTGTCCCATTCGCTCAGTCAAGCACCTCTAAGATTGTTAAAACTCAGAAAGAGTACAATCAGCTTGTTAATGATGTCAAAGAGATTCCTCAAGACGAGAAGGAAAAGTTTCTGTGACAACCCGAAATTTCCAATTGTATGAACATCATCTATTCAATAGAAGCTAGTTCAGTTTCAGTGATTTTCAAGCTTTTCCGAACAAGTTTGTGTACATTAGGGTTTATGTTTTGGATGATATCAGGAGAGTGGATACTCCTGGTTTTGTGAAACTTGGGCATTTCAGGTTTCATACTGTTGCAGTCCAATATCAGGAATGAAAATATTTTCTGTCAAAATATTCCAGGACTATAAATAGTTTTCTGAATTAAATTAATTCATTATTCACAATTCCCAATAGAGAAAAGCCATATTCTCTCTGACGGATCTTCGGGTTTTCATCCCAGATTGTGAGTCTACTTTTCTATATGTGTTTCAATACTTGTTTAATGCTTATTAACAACAATAACATGTCTAGATATCAAGATCCGGGAGTTTACCGCCCAAGAACGTTCTTGGGGAGTAAACTCCAAAATAGAACATAAATGCTTCCTAGTCCCGATTCCTTGTTAGACAACTTGTTTAGGGGTTAGAGTATGATCTTTATAGGCCAAAAAGCATCCAAGAAACATAAGTCTTTGGAGTTTACGGCCAAGGAACTACCTTGGGCCGTAAACCCCTTTTCAAGGGCTTAAATGCCCTAAAACTTACCCCAAATGCTTAAGGACTTTAACTACTAGTACTTGTGCTTGTTTAGAACACCAAAAGCTCATCAAAATCACAAGTTAGTAGGAGTTTACGGCCAAGAACATTTCTTGGGCCGTAAACCCCTTTTTGTGGGACAAAAATCATTCCAAGCACACCTAAGGCCTTTAGACAATTTACCTTGCACCTTTGGGACTAGAATGGAGAGTAGAACACATAGAAATCACTCCTTGAAAGGATTTTACGGCCAAGGAACATGACTTGGGCCGTAAACTCCAAGTGAAGGCACCAAAGTGTGCCTCTTGTCCCCATTAGCCTTAGATAAATTCATGGATGCCATTCTTGATGTTTAAATGCCTCAAATCAATTAAATTCCTAGAGTTTACGGCCGTAAACTCTAAGGTGAAGGACCTTAGGCTGTAAACTCCCATATGGGGTGTTCTAAAGCCTTAAACTACTTCATGTGTTATTCCAATAAAGCTAGGAGTGTTCTAGGATCAAGATAACACCACAAAACACCCAAAAACACCATTTGAGGAGTTCACGACCATAAACCCATGAGTTTACGGCCGTAAACTCCAAGGTCTGGGGTTTGTTGGATGGTGAACTCCTATACAAGGCCCTTTGATGTTTCAAACCCTTTTGCCTTGTCCCGTAGCAACTTAGATGCAACCATTTGAACCTTAAACACTCATAAAAGTGTTTAAATGTTTTCTAAGTGTCTTAACTTATTTATTTAAGTTATTATATGTCTAATTAGTTATATATATGCTTATTATATGATAACTAGGCTCGTGCGTGTAAACCAGTCTCCGTTTGCCATCTAGCACGGTGTCCGACACTACAATTCAGACGACTCACCACAAGTGAGTTCATACCCCTTGAATCAACCTTTGAACTGATTTTAAATGTTTTATAACACTTTATGGGGGGGGGGGGGAATACAAGTCAAATACTTATAAGTTATTGCTTCAATCACATGTGATTGCATTTAATCACATGTGATTAATAACTAGGAAAACAACGATTTTTACCACTGTTCAAACTGTTTTTCAAACTACTTCACTTTGAAATGTTTTACAAACTGTTTTACTATCCAAAACTTACTTATAGACTGTGATTTAAACAAATGCTTCTTATACTTGAACTGTTTTATTTTACTTATGCCTTTAAATTGTTTTATAGATCGACATCAAGTCGATCTCCTCTTGATACAATATTTATGCTTCAAATGTTTTATGAAAACTTACTTATGTTTTATATATTCAATTGCATGCCCATATATGTATAGATGTATAAATAATGTTTAAAGGACTTAGGAAGGCCATCCGCCCTATTTCCTTTTCGCGCCTTGAGATGTGGTCTGGTGGGATTTCGGGTGACCATCCGAAGGTCGTTTCAATATTACTTATACATCATATATACATATATAGACATAAAAGTACTTCCATATTCATACTCATCAGTACATCATTAGCTGGTTACCATCGGGGTAACGCAGGATCATACATATACAGATATACTAGAAACAATACATATACAGATATACTAGAAACAATACATATACAGATATACTAGAAACAATACATATATAGATATACTAGAAACAATACATATACAGATATACTAGAAACAATACATATACAGATATACGAGAAACAATACATATACAGATATACGAGAAACAATACATATACAGATATATGAGAAACAATACATATACATAAATACGTAATAATTGTGATCCACTGTATCGGGCATGCCTTAAATGTCATGGCCCGAGTTGTAGCCAGAATTCTCTTGGAGGGAGAGCGTGAGTTTGCGTATAGATCTATACTGGATTGACTATCCTACACCTTGCTGCTAGCTACAGCCGGACCTCCAGGTCTGCGGGTGCCAAACGTCATTTCTTTTATTACGACCATTCAATATGTTGTTGTTACCAGTCGATAGCATGGTGCAATTTATCACATTATGCCTTAATATAAATCCGGTTTAAGGTAGTAGTATTTAGTACAATAGTAGTCTTATTATACAAAGCTACAGTACTACAATGATTTACCCATTACATATTTTAGTGAAAATCTCACTTGAGCATTAGTGTACAAACTATATTTTAACAAATGATAGTTATACTTGGGTAATTACACACTTTTACAACAGACAAGTTTACAAAACAGTTTAGCCTTGGTAGAAGGTTACTTTTTATAGAAAATATAGGATTTTCTGAGAGATTCAGACTTTTACAAACACTTTCAAACATTTGCTTACATTTTTACAAACTTATACATTGAGACAGATTCAAACGTTTTTTTACAAGAAACATTGACACTAAAATACTTATGAACTCACCAGCTTAATGCTGATAAACTCTTTCAAAATAACTTGTATTCTCAGGTCATCCGTAGACAGGTACCGAGGCCAGCTTTTGAGAAGATGGAGTGCATTCAAGACTCATCTCATATTATTTTGTTATACATTATTTTTGGTGTCTATAACTGTACAGAACACACTTGTATTAAAATTATATATTTAATGCAATGGATGATGTTGTTTGCTTATTTACATTTACTGTGTTGTGATACTATACATGACGTCCTCCGCTCCAGAACGTTTCCGCCGTTCTTGGTTTTGGGGTGTGACAGATTGGTATCAGAGCATTGTTTATAGTGAATCAAGTATATCAACCCATAAAAGATATACTAATCTATAAACCCAAAAGGGACTAAAACACTCTGACCAAGAGTCTATACTTTAAATAATAAAATATTTAATTAAGTATACTAGTCTACATTCATACTAATATCAGTGTCAAAATGACAAGAACAAAAGTATTACGATTGTTGAATATCACAAGTGAGCTCGGGGATGTATGGTCAGTCCTGGGAATGGCATAGCCTGATCAACTATGCTGGTCCTAGGAGTGATTAGCATATGCCCTAGAATGGTTGTGATATGTTAGCAAGTCTAAAAACTTACCAACAATACCACAAGAAGATCAGTAGAACTTAACCTTAAAATACTATAGGAGTATTTTGTACTATTAGTTACACGTATACTATATTCTTATACCTCTCTTCTCGCGTAGATCTAAATGGCTGGATTCCATCATGGCGACCCGTACTTTCCCAATGAAGGCAATGCCGGATGGATCGATGAAGAGCCCGAAGATGATCATCCAATCCCTTTGGATGATCACCTCGCAGAAGGTTCTTCAGATGGATCTGACTCCGAGCCTGAAGTCAACAACCTACCGCTAGTAGGTCAAGCCCCGAACAACAACCCTCGACCAGTGTTTCCAGGTCCTACACCCATGTGGGCAAACAATCTGAATCGCTGGAGTGATGAGCAGGGTCAGCCCTTACCATACTTTGGGGACCGAACCTTCTACAATGTTAGCGATGGTGGATCTGCTGATAGAGCTCTGCCGGTAATCATCCGCAGAATAGCTCGTAATGTCGAGCAGGGTCGAGCAGCCATCGACCGGGTCATGGAGATTGATGCCAATTCAGGTGTCAATACCGTCTGCATTCGCCGTCTTGAAGAAGATATGGAACGGACCCGTAGAACCAACGAAACTCTACAACAACAGCTGGCTGCCTCCCGAGCTGAGGTCGTGGAACTTAGAGCTCGTCAGAGAGCTCAGGACCGACACCTTCAAGAGGTGTTTCGCCAAGTGTCCGACCTCAGGGATCGCCCGAGGAATTCCCATCGCCATTAGATGATGTCCAGTACATCTCTGTCTTTTGATTTAAGGATAGCTTTGAACTTATGTGCTCTAAGTAGCACTTGTCTGTAAAATATTCCTAACTTTCGGTACTCTAATTAGGAATCTAGGACTGTCAGTATTGTCCTTAAGGTATGATGTAAGACCTACTGTTAGGTCGATTTTCATTGAACTTATTACATCAGTAATACCCGTACTATTGAAATCTACCTAATCTGTGGGAAAAATTTGTACACTTGTGTATTCCTACTGATATTTCTTATTGTGATTTCTAACACTCATTCAACTGTTGGGCTATCGGTAATTAGTCCATGAGTCACTCTCACATTGCTCACAAATTGATTCTTATCATCCTTCTTGTTTTTATAAACTTATAGCTGAAGGATGCCTCCTCGCAAGTCTCCTAGAAATAGGAATAATCATGTACCTCCACCGCCTCCACCACCTGCAGTCATCGATACTGCAGCCCTGAATGTTGCCGTAGCTGCAGCAGTGGCAACTGCCATGGCTCAGTATCACTCATCGGATGCTAGCAGAGGTGGAACCCCTGTTGAATCTATCCCAGTTGAAATCCCTGTGCGCTCGAGAGAGTGCTCTTACAAGGATTTTACAAACTGCAAGCCGAAGCCTTTCTATGGCACCGGCGGAGTCATTGCTCTCTCGCAATGGTTCGAGAAGACTGAATCAGTCTTCGAAATATGTTCGTGCCCGGCTGCATTTAAAGTGAAATATGCCGCGTGCACCTTCGAGGATAAAGCCCTAACTCTCGTCGTGGCTAACGACATGGGTTGGGCAACGATGAAAGACCTCATGACTGAGGAGTACTGCCCTAGGGGCGAAGTCCAGAAGTTAGAACATGAACTCTGGAATCTGACTATGAAGGGCACCAACGTGATCGCTTACACTGCCCGCTTTAGCGAACTGGTGGCCCTATGCCCCAATATGGTTCCCACTGAAGGGAAAAAGATTGAGCGGTATGTATGGGGGCTATTGCCTCCGTACCAGGGGAACGTCTTAGCATCCAACCCTGCTACCTTCGACAGTGCCAAGCGATTGGCACAAAGACTTATTGACCATGGAGTCAAGACCCCTGCAACTACAACCACCCTAGCCATCCCGGAACCCTCTAAACCCGCTGGCACCAAGCGGAAGTTTTGGGAAGAGAAGAAGAAGCAGCGTGCTTCAAAGAAACAACAAATCGTAGCAGTACATGTTGCGGTAGCCCCTACTGCTGTTATTGCTCCTGGGAAGCAGTATTCTGGAAGTTTGCCGAAGTGCAACAAGTGCAACTTCCACCATAACGGCGCCTGCCATGAAATGCAGTGTTCTAACTGCCACAGAAAAGGACACACCGTCCGATTCTGTAGGTTCCCGGCGCAACCGATCTCCCAAGTTCCTGGCTCTGGCGTGAGCCCAACTTGCTATGGATGTGGCGAAACAGGCCACTTTAAAAGGGACTGCCCAAAGGCGAGGAATATTGGAGGAGCAGGGAGGGTACTAGCAATAGGCCACGGGGAAGCAGTTGCTGACCCGACAGTGGTGACTGGTACGTTCCTCCTTGATAACTCCTATGCATGCATTCTGTTCGATAGTGGAGCGGAGCGAAGCTTCGTAACCCACAAATTTGCTCGCATGCTTAGGCAACAACCACACGCACTTAATGAACAATTCACAGTAGAAATGGCCAATGGGAAAACTGAAAGTACTAATAGCATATACTTAGGTTGTCTTCTAACCTTAGATAACCATTCATTCCCAATCGACCTTATGCCGGTCTCAATAAAAAGTTTTGACGTTATTATCGGCATGGATTGGTGAAGTCTTCATCGCGCCGACATCATGTGCTACGAGAAAGCAGTCCGACTAAACCTCCCATCTAACGAAACTCTTATAGTCTATGGCGACAAACCTGGTGCGAGTCTTCGCATTATATCTAGTATTCAAGCACAGAAATATCTGCGCAAAGAATACCACGCATTCCTTGCTCACGTCGTCGACACGAACCTAGAAACGAAAGAACTAAAGAACCTCCCAGTAGTGAGCGACTTTCCCGACATTTTCCTAGAAGAACTACCCGGGTTACCTCCGCAACGACAAGTCGAGTTCAGAATAGACTTAGTCCCAGGAGCTACCCCAGTAGCCAAGTCGCCCTACCGTTTAGCACCAGCTGAGATGCAAGAACTCTCTGGTCAACTTAACGAACTGCTCAGCAAGGGCTTTATAAGACCAAGTTTCTCACCTTGGGGAGCATCGGTCTTGTTCGTTAAGAAGAAAGACGGATCATTCCGTATGTGTATTGACTATAGAGAGCTCAACAAGTTGACGATCAAAAATCGTTACCCTCTGCCACGCATAGATGATCTATTCGACCAACTGCAAGGGGCGAACTATTTTTCCAAGATTGATCTGAGATCCGGATATCACCAGTTACGAGTGCTTGAGGAGGATGTGCCGAAGACAGCCTTCCGAACTCGTTACGGACACTACGAGTTCGTGGTGATGCCATTCGGATTGACCAATGCGCCCGCAGTCTTCATGGATCTGATGAATAGAGTATGCCGACCTTACTTAGATCAGTTCGTCATCGTTTTCATTGACGACATCCTGATCTACTCTCGAAGTAAGAAGGAGCATGGTGATCATCTGCGACAAGTTCTAGAGACACTACGAAGAGAGAAACTTTATGCGAAGTTCTCGAAATGTGAATTTTGGATCCGGAGAGTCGAATTCTTAGGACATGTGGTTAGCGAAGAAGGAATCCACGTGGACCCATCCAAAATAAAAGCCATTGAGAACTGGTCAGCACCAAAGACACCTACAGAAATTCGTCAATTTCTAGGTCTAGCTGGCTACTACCGCAGGTTCATTCAGAACTTCTCCCGAATAGCGAAACCTCTTACGACCCTGACCCAGAAAGGCGTGGCCTTTGACTGGGAAGAGAAGCAAGAAAGAGCGTTCCAAACGCTCAAACGAGCCTTGTGCACCGCACCAATACTATCCCTTCCAGAAGGAATAGAAGACTTCATTGTCTATTGCGATGCATCCAATCAAGGACTCGGATGTGTTCTGATGCAGCGTGGTAAGGTCATCGCCTACGCCTCGAGACAGTTGAAGACACACGAGGTTAACTACACGACCCACGATCTTGAACTAGGAGCAGTAGTGTTTGCTCTGAAGATCTGGAGACATTACTTGTATGGAACGAAGAGCACTATCTTTACCGACCACAAGAGCTTACAACATATTTTCGATAAGAAGGAGATCAACATGAGACAACGACGGTGGGTCGAGCTACTCAGTGACTACGAATGCGATATTCGTTATCATCCGGGTAAAGCCAACGTAGTAGCAGACGCCCTAAGTCGGAAAGAATATTCTGGTCGCAAGGTTAAGTCATTATCCATAACCATCCATTCACACTTGACTAAGCAAATTCAGGCGGCTCAACTTGAGGCCATGAAACCTGAGAATGTGTCGAGTGAATCCCTTAGAGGAATGGACAAGAACTTCGAAGCCAAGGGTGACGGAGCTTTATATTTCATGAACCGGATCTGGACACCGAAACACGGTGGTTTCCGAGACTTGGTCATGACCGAGGCGCACAACACTCGGTATTCCGTCCACCCAGGTTGAGATAAGATGTATCTGGATCTGAAAAAGCTATACTGGTGGCCTAATATGAAAGCAGAGATTGCTACCTTTGTGAGTAAATGCCTTACTTGCGCGAAGGTTAAGGTCGAGTACCAGAAGCCCTCTGGTTTACTGCAACAACCAGAGATCCCAGAGTGGAAGTGGGAGCGGATTACTATGGATTTCATAACCAAGTTACCCAAGACGACGGGTGGACTTGACACCATATGGGTCATCGTTGATAGATTGACCAAGTCTGCACACTTCCTACCTATCAAAGAAACCGACAAGATGGAGAAACTTACAAGAACATACATTAGGGAAATTGTACGGTTGCATGGTGTACCTATTTCCATTATCTCCGATAGAGATAGTAGGTTCACTTCAAGATTTTGGCAATCCCTACAACGTTCCCTGGGAACAAGGCTGGATATGAGCACAGCCTACCATCCACAGACCGACGGAAAGAGTGAGAGGACCATTCAAACATTGGAAGACATGTTGCGAGCCTGTGTGATTGATTTTGGGAAGGCATGGGATACTCATTTACCCCTTGTCGAATTTTCCTATAATAACAGTTATCACACGAGCATCAAGGCTGCTCCATTCGAAGCTCTCTACGGCCGTAAGTGTAGATCCCCTCTGTGCTGGGCTGAGGTTGGTGATACCCAATTAGCAAGAGGGCAAGCTTCCGACAGTACTCTCACTGGTCCAGAAATCATTCGGGAAACGACAGAGAAAATCGTTCAAATCCGTGAACGATTGAAAGCCTCTAGAGACCGATAGAAGAGCTACGCCGACAAACGAAGAAAACCTTTGGAGTTTCAGGTGGGAGACCGAGTCCTTCTCAAAGTCTCACCCTGGAAAGGCTTGATACGCTTCGGCAAGCGTGGGAAGCTAAATCCGAGGTACATAGGGCCTTTCGAGATTCTTGCCAGAGTCGGCCCCGTAGCTTACAAACTTGATCTACCCGACACACTGCGTAACGTACATTCTACATTCCACGTATCTAACTTGAAAAAGTGTCTGTCTGACGAGACTCTCGTAATCCCACTCGACGAGATCGAGATCAACGAGAGCCTCAACTTCGTGGAAAACCCTGTAGAGATCATGGACCGTGAGGTCAAGCAGACGAAACAAAGCCGTATCCCTATCGTGAAGGTTCGCTGGAACGCCAAGCGAGGACCGGAATTCACTTGGGAACGCGAGGATCAGATGAAGTTGAAATACCCTCATCTTTTCGCTTAATTGTTTGTAACTTTTATTTGCTTAAATTCTAATTTCGGGACGAAATTCCCTCTAACAGGGGGATGATGTGACAACCCGAAATTTCCAATTGTATGAACATCATCTATTCAATAGAAGCTAGTTCAGTTTCAGTGATTTTCAAGCTTTTCCGAACAAGTTTGTGTACATTAGGGTTTATGTTTTGGATGATATCAGGAGAGTGGATACTCCTGGTTTTGTGAAACTTGGGCATTTCAGGTTTCATACTATTGCAGTCCAATATCAGGAATGAAAATATTTTCTGTCAAAATATTCCAGGACTATAAATAGTTTTCTGAATTAAATTAATTCATTATTCACAATTCCCAATAGAGAAAAGCCATATTCTCACTGACGGATCTTCGGGTTTTCATCCCAGATTGTGAGTCTACTTTTCTATATGTGTTTCAATACTTGTTTAATGCTTATTAACAACAATAACATGTCTAGATATCAAGATCTGGGAGTTTACCGCCCAAGAACGTTCTTGGGGAGTAAACTCCAAAATAGAACATGAATGCTTCCTAGTCCCGATTCCTTGTTAGACAACTTGTTTAGGGGTTAGAGTATGATGGGTTTGAGCCAAAAGGGTTTGAGCCAAAAGAACATCCGATGTGCTCATGCAAACCCTAATGATTGGATCTAGGTTTCTTTATTTGTACATGTATTCATCCAAGACTTTCAAACCCTAGATCTAGCATATGATATTCGAAATTAACATATGTAAATAGATTTAGATGATTTCCTTGTTGTTGATTGAAGATCTTAAAGCCTTGAGAACCTTAGCACCTCAAGTTTTATGCCTATAATAAATCACAAACACCAATAGCAATTAGAGGAAACAAGAGAGAGGGGGGAGAGGAGAATTTCGGCTCTAGGACTTCTAGGGTTCAAGTGGCCAAAATTCCTATGTCTAGGGGTCCTTTATATAGGTGTAGGATTAGGGTTTCAATGGTTATCCTTATCTGATTACTTAGCCACCAAGCAGCCCAAGGATAATTCTAGAATCCCTATGGACGAATTCATTAGGCTTTATCCCTAGAATTCGTCCACCCTATCTATTAGGGTTTCCTTGCCCTACTTTGTAACTAACACATAATTACATTTCAGCCCCTTAAGTTCAATTAACTTCTTTTGATCACAAAATAATTCTTAATTAATTATTGACCAATGTTAATTAAACAAATATGATTTCCCTTTTAATATAGTAGTCTTATAATATATTAATAAACAATAATCACCTCTTTTTATATTATTCAACTAGTCAAGTTGCTTTGGTGAAGGCAACCCAAAAAGACCATGCACAACCGGGTCAAGTACATACCAAATATAGTTATGGACTTAGACACTGTTGGGATTATTATGTTGCGTCATGGGCTCGGTCCTTAGCCCAGTTTTGATTGCCGGTATTGGGGCTGTCCAACGGTGCATATTTTTGTGCTAGGGTTTAGTATATAAGCTGCATGCATGCAGTCTTAGACATTATCGCTTTTATTATTTTTCTCTGAGTTTTGTAAACCCTAGCTCGCCTCTACAGAAGAAGTTCTTCATCGAGCTCTGCTGAGGCATGACTTTAATGACTCATAAGCATACATTTGATTCCATTCTGTGATCATTCTCTTACTGTTTTTGTCTTGTTTGATTTCCATAATCATACCTGTGAAAGATTTAATCGATCTAGAATTTAATTCTCATCAATAGGTATCAGAACAGGAGACTGTGTAATTCATACACATCTCTTCTGTCGAAGAAGTTATTAGGGTTTTTAATTCCGCATTGATTGATATTAATTGAGCCATCATTGCATATTGACGTATCTCATTAATTGTTGATCTAACCCTAACGATATATTACAAGTCTGATCTTTTACAGGTAATCAATAAAAAGTCATTACAATGTCCATGGATGATTCACAAACCAATCCAATCAACATCTCCAACAGCATTAGTTCTACGACAAGGATACCAATCTTGTATACACAAGACTATGAAGTTTGGACGCATCACTTTGAAGATTATGTGATTGGATTGGAGGATAATGGATACTTGATATGGGAAGCAATCACTGTTGTCCCATTCGCTCAGTCAAGCACCTCTAAGATTGTTAAAACTCAGAAAGAGTACAATCAGCTTGTTAATGATGTCAAAGAGATTCCTCAAGACGAGAAGGAAAAGTTTCTGTGACAACCCGAAATTTCCAATTGTATGAACATCATCTATTCAATAGAAGCTAGTTCAGTTTCAGTGATTTTCAAGCTTTTCCGAACAAGTTTGTGTACATTAGGGTTTATGTTTTGGATGATATCAGGAGAGTGGATACTCCTGGTTTTGTGAAACTTGGGCATTTCAGGTTTCATACTGTTGCAGTCCAATATCAGGAATGAAAATATTTTCTGTCAAAATATTCCAGGACTATAAATAGTTTTCTGAATTAAATTAATTCATTATTCACAATTCCCAATAGAGAAAATCCATATTCTCTCTGACGGATCTTCGGGTTTTCATCCTAGATTGTGAGTCTACTTTTCTATATGTGTTTCAATACTTGTTTAATGCTTATTAACAACAATAACATGTCTAGATATCAAGATCCGGGAGTTTACCGCCCAAGAACGTTCTTGGGGAGTAAACTCCAAAATAGAACATAAATGCTTCCTAGTCCCGATTCCTTGTTAGACAACTTGTTTAGGGGTTAGAGTATGATCTTTATAGGCCAAAAAGCATCCAAGAAACATAAGTCTTTGGAGTTTACGGCCAAGGAACTACCTTGGGCCGTAAACCCCTTTTCAAGGGCTTAAATGCCCTAAAACTTACCCCAAATGCTTAAGGACTTTAACTACTAGTACTTGTGCTTGTTTAGAACACCAAAAGCTCATCAAAATCACAAGTTAGTAGGAGTTTACGGCCAAGAACATTTCTTGGGCCGTAAACCCCTTTTTGTGGGACAAAAATCATTCCAAGCACACCTAAGGCCTTTAGACAATTTACCTTGCACCTTTGGGACTAGAATGGAGAGTAGAACACATAGAAATCACTCCTTGAAAGGAGTTTACGGCCAAGGAACATGACTTGGGCCGTAAACTCCAAGTGAAGGCACCAAAGTGTGCCTCTTGTCCCCATTAGCCTTAGATAAATTCATGGATGCCATTCTTGATGTTTAAGTGCCTCAAATCAATTAAATTCCTAGAGTTTACGGCCGTAAACTCTAAGGTGAAGGACCTTAGGCTGTAATAATAGACGCCTTAGCGTTCCTTCTCCAAAAGTTGATGGTTACCTGTATTACTGATTCCTTGAGAAATACAAGTAGTTTCGAAAAAGTGTCAACAATTAAGTTGGTGAGTTCATAATGCGTTTTTTGTACTAAAATTTGTATGTCCTTTAGTAAAAGAATAACCGAACGTGTTTTCCAGAAAATCCAACATTTTCCACATATAGTTTGAAAAGTGTCAAAGGCTGACGTGTAATAGTATTTTTCATGCTAAAATGGTGAAAGTGTAGCTATATCCAAATAACGTATTTACTGAATGCATTCAAGAGTCTCGTAAATCAAACGTATTTTAATACTTCCATGTGAGTTTTATAATCATGCTATTGACCCAGACTGCCTGCAACAACGTTCTTCAGGCGTTTGTAGTGTTATGACGCTTGTCACCCTAGAACTGCCGGTCTAACTGTAGCTAACAGTTTTGGTGCGGGATTGTTAATCTCGTATAGATCTATACACAAGTATCACGCTCTCCCTCCAAGAGATTATGGTTTATAATACAGGACTTGAAATGCGTACTTGTGAGTACGTTGAAGTTGAATGTTTCACAACTCTTAGTATTAATAGATTTACGAAAAAGAAAGTCTTTATTTCATGTAGATGAAAATATTTCATTTTCACAATGTTACGTAAAGATGTAATGAATAACCGACAAACTATACCTATTATAGGTTTTCCGAAAGTGTGTTCCATTTGATGATAAAAATTCGACGCAATACTAACTTTGCATGTAAAGTATAATGTTGATATTGAGTATCAATAATATAGAAATTGTATTTAAATCTATGCAAAGTGATACGTTTTCTTGTATTTCACTTGTATTTCCCCTAAAACATGAAAAGACGTGAAAAGTAGGGGTATGAAATCACTTGGAAAGTGTGACGATTTGAGGAAAACGAGCTTTTTCTCGGGCGGCACATCGACCGGAAGCTGGTGAGATTTTCGGGAATCTCGGGGCTTCGGACCTTCGTCGGGGATGAGGTACGAAACCGGGAAGTCGGAATATTGTCGGCACGAAAAACGAGGTGAAAATGTGAGAGAAATGTGGAAAAATGAGCAAGGATGGTCAGCACCCACGCATTCTATTTATAGGGGTGTGAGAGGCTTCGTACGCTGGGCGTACTTCGGACTTACGCGGGGCGTACCTCGTATGCTGGGCGTACTCCGAGGTTACGCTGGGTGTTCGCTTGCATCACTGCTAACCGCATCTTCGAACGAAGCGTTTGGTCGACGTGGATAATCCGGGGCCTAGCATCCAAGTACGCTGCGCGTATTCCTTTGGATAAGGCTTTGAAATGTGTGGCAAAAACTTCTAAAATGTGTAACTTTCGCATACGAGCTCCGTTTTCGACGTTATTTATATCCACGCGAAGGTGAGAAAATACTCTACAATTTTCATTTAGACTTTGTCTGCTAGTTTTGACTTTATTTTTAAGTATATTTTAATTAATAGGCCGGGATACGTTAATTTCGTTAAAAATCCATAACTTCTTAAACCGACGTTCGTTTTCGTTTTTCTTTTTACCATTGAACTACTATTGTAGAGGCCTTGAACTCTTGTTTAGGTTGCGTTGGCTAAATGCTTCTCGATCTTTAATTCAAGTTTTTAGCTCTCTACTGCTGTTACGAAACTTTGAAAATATGTAACTTCTTCATACGAGGTCCAATATGGGCGATCTTTTTATGCATGTTCACGGTTTAACGTAATCTACGACTTTTGTTTAGATACCTAAGGCTAAAATGCATTTTATTAGAATTTCACTTTTTACGTTTAATAATGTTTTACCGGGTGTGTCGTGGATTTTCGATTGGTCATAACTCATTCATTATAACTCGGATTTGTGTTTTCTTTATGTTTTTGGAAACCTTGGCACGATATCTAACACTTTATGCATCCCAATTAAGATTTTTAAACACTTCATTTTTTATGCTAATTTCGTTGATTTTCAAATAGTTCGTTATATTTGACTTTGTGAACATTACATTGATTTGAAAAATTTCAGACTATCACAATCTTCAAATGATCTTCAAAGCACCAAGAACACATTTGTGTTTTTGGGTCCTAAAACACTCTTGCAAGCTTCCTATAAGTAAGTATACTCTTCCTAGCTAGTTATCTACTTAGTGTGCTTGCAAATCCATGGAATGAACCCCAAAAACCCCCCAAGAACATGGGTTTATGGTTTGGGAATCTCCCAAAACCGTAAACACCTCTAAAAGGGGTTTTGATGCCCCAAACTCCTTCCAATGCTTGGCTAATGAACTAGGAACTTGCATGAATGATCTAAGAACCACAAAACATGAAACGGAGGGAGTAACCATGAATTTACAGATGTAAACTCTTGGGTTTATGGTAGTACACTCCTAAACATGGTCCAAGGACCGTAAACTCCAAGAAGTGTGCCATTTCAATCCCTAACCACTTCCTAAGCCTTTGATTCGAACCTAGAACCCTTCTTTGTTAAGCATGAGACCTTAAAACACACAAACACACCATTCCCATGAGTTTACGGCCGTAAACTCATGGGGGGAATGGTCCAAAAACCATAAACACACATAGGGGTGACCATTTGAAGTGTAAACTCCATAGTGAGGCCATACACTCCTTAGAAACAACCCGTAGCACTCCTAGCACTTGAAGCAAAGTGTTTTCATCCATTAGAGTGTCTTTACTTACTAAATTAATGATTAAATAACTAATTGGATACAATTATGTATCACTACATGTTACATAGGATCCCCGTGTGTGTCCAAGTCCTCACTTGACACCTAGCATCCTACCCGACACTTCCATCCACTCTACTCACTGCAGATGAGTTCATACCCCTAATCAACCTTTTAAATGTTTTTAAATGCTTTTATGGGGGGGTGGGGGAATACAAGTTGAATCAAACAAGTTATAGTATCAATCACATGTGATTTATAACTTACAATCTAGAGGATTTTCTATACTTTTAACTGCTTTGCCAGCAAAACTGCTTTAAATGTTTATCAAACTAATTTTCAGGATAAATTGTTATAAAACTATTTCCATGTTCCTTTAAATTTCTTTTGTTCCCAAACCATATCTATACCAATATATTTATATAAGTAAGACTTGAAGGACTTAGGACTGATACCTCACCTTACTTCCTGTTCTTGTTTGATCTGGACTTAGGGTATATTGATATCTGTCCGAATGTCGTTGAATTCTTAGTTATATATTATATGTATTGGTGTTGGATATAAAAGTCTTTAATTCACTTCAATACCTTTGTGTATCAAAGGCATGCAACTAACATTTCTATTTAGCTATAATAGGTATAGTTAAGAGTTACCGCTCATTACTACTATTACCATGACACTTACTATACTTAGTACAGTTATGAGTCAATATATGCTAAATTCTATACAAAGAGGATACTATATACTATACAAGAGAACACTCTATACATTATACCAGAAAGTAAATTATACACTAATACAGGAGAATATACTAAAACAAAATGTGACATACTATTTCTCGATACGACACTTCACTGTGCTATCACCGTGTAACCATAGTCTCCTGGAGGGAGAGCGGGCATTATGTGTATAGATATATACGGGACAGACACTCCTACATCCCGACTGCTAGCTATAGTCCAAGCCAACTAGGCCCATGGGTGACAAATGTCACCATACTACGTGTGACTTGGAGGGTCATCAGTTATTCTATCGTCAATCAGCATGGTTACATACGAGTTCACATTCATACCTTTAATTAACACATCAAGAATTAAAGGCAAAACAGACTACCCGAGGTGTATTGTACATTTAATACTACCTGGAGTCTGCATTTTTATTTCATTCTGCCGGCAGTGACACTGCTGGGGTAAAACATTATTTTCCCATTTACTTTACATGGATGAAGTATATTCTTATAACTGATAGTCTCATTGGGAAGAATTTTACACTCTCAAAGGATCAAACTTACAATTAACCAGGTCTTGGTAGAAGACTACTTTTGCTGGAAAATATAGGATTTTCTAGGGATCATACTATTTTCAAACTTTGATAAAAGCTTTTATATTACATGATTGTAAACACTTTTATACAAGCAATGACACTAAATACTTATGAACTCTCCAGCTTTACACTGATACTCTCCTTCAAAATAACTTGTATTCTCAGGTCATCAGTAGACAGGTACAGATGCAGCTTTTGAGAAGATGGAGCACATACAAGACTCCTCTTTATTTTGATTATACTTTTGGTGTCTAACAAACTGTACAGAACACGCTTGTATTACAATTATTATATTAATGCAATGGATGTTGTTGCTTGTCTTTACTATTATGCATTGTTATGATACTATACATGACGTCCTCCACCCTAGAATGTATTCCGCCGTTCTCGGTTTTGGCGTGTGACAGTAGTGGCCTGAATACATGAGGTATTTCACCCCCAGACGCACCCTATCCAACAATATAACACCGAACATACCTAGCAGTGGTATATTACCGACACACTTTATTAGGCAGTCTACGAAGTTCTCTTAATTACTTAGTGAAAGAAAACGTTGACATATGAAGCTCGGTCGATCACTTCATAAAAGAAACGTTGACTCCAAATCTCTCTCAACATAAAAGTATGGGGAAATACTACTAGAGTACTACTCCCATATGCTCCCGTAACCGACACACAAAATTGTGAAATAGAATTTGTACATGATAGTACTTCTGGCACATTATAGTACTTTGGTATGCGAAAGACTCGTACTCGAGAACATAATAGTACCCTGGCACAAGCAGCACCCAAGACATAGAGCTTTGAAAAAGGACTTCGTACATAAAGTGTACGTAGGACGTACTCCACCGATCATCAATCTCGCAACGCACGTACTCTTAATAAGAGACTACCCAATGTCCAAACTTAATTGAACTAAACATCCCATTTAAGTCTTAACCCATCACTAGCCAAGCCTACAATGTTTATAATTAATTTTTTTGATACTATCTCCGTTTAGGAAACACCAACTAGTGTATACTTAACACAAGGTTTAAAGTAATAATATCATATATACACATCTTAACACCTATTGAACCATATTTGATTCGCACATTGTATATCATCAAATATATCTAACACGTATTTCGGACAATAACAAATACTTCACATACATATGTATATTTCATACTTTAATCTATACTCATATTAAAATCACGTTCCTAAAAGGGACTATACACATGATACCTTATCGAATGATCATATAGTTCAAAAATAAATAATTCGTACTCCTGGATCTTAACTTTGCCTCATTACCAAATCTATATTCCTGGATCTAAAACTAACCTCTTGATCTAATCCATACTCTCGAATCTAAAACTATGCTCGTGACCTGATCCATACTCTCGGATCTAAAACTAACCTCCTGATCTGATCCATACATTCATATCTAAAATAAGATTATCTCTGTATCCTTTTGTCTCATGGTCCAGCCCATCTATTATCACCTACCAACAACCTCATCTACCCATGTTCTACCCAACATATTTGTAGATACAAAATACATATACAGTTTAACTCATTAAAACTTATATAATTCGTCCATTCCACAATCATTTCAAATAAACAACAATATATTATACACATAGCACATATTTCATAGCAAATACTTAATATTATGTGTTAGAAGAAAGTGACCACACACTCACTTGATCAAAAGATGATCGGACAACACTACGGCTTGTAGAAGTTGTATTCTTCGGTAGATCTGGAAGATCTTCACAAAAACCGGGCTTCTCGCGGGCAGAGCTTCGGCTTAGGAATCTCACTTCTTGGGATCTTCGGGCTTCGGGACTTGATTCTGGTCTCATAATGAAACCGGGGCTTCGGGGGTACTTCGGGATGGCTAAAGAGGGTATCGGGAGTGAGTGAGAGGAGTTGGAGCAACCCAAACTCGGATGACCCTCGATTTCTATTTATAGGGCCATTTTCAGGTCTCACATCGTGAATCTGAAATATTCATGTCGTGAGTTCAGTCGTCACTGAATGCGTCATCGCAAGTTGCGTCTTTCAGGCTCCAGAAGTCATAAATACGGAGTTCACAGCGTGAACACTATATTCACGTCGTGAACTCTGACAATTTTGGGGTTTCACGCCCGAACTTCAAAAATTCATAACTTTCGCATACGAACTCCGGTTTTGACGTTATTTATATCCACGCGAAGGTGAGAGTATGCTCTACAACTCTCGTTTAGACTCCACTGGAAAAATTTGACTTTAATTTTAATATATTATAAATATATTACTTTTATATTATTTTTAGTAGGCCGGGACAGGAAAACTCCATTATAAATTCATAACTTCTTCATCTAACGTCCGTTTTCGCCTATCTTTTTATCGTTTCAATACTATCGATGAGATCTTCGATTCTCATTTAGATTGTTTCTGCTAAAAATCACCCGATCTCAAACCGAGGATTCGGGCTACATACTGCTAAGTCGAAACTTCGGAAAAATCATAACTTCCTCATACGAAGTAAGATTTGGGCGTTCTTTTTATGCACGCTTTTGGTTTAACGTATTCTACGACTTTTTTTTAGATCCCTAAGGCTAAATATTGCTCTAACGTAAATTCACTTTTTACGTTATTCAGCGTTGTGCCGGTTCTGTTGCGAAACTTCGACGAGTCATAACTTCTTCGTTATAACTCGGATTTCAGCGTTCTTTTTATGCACGAAATCCTTCTAACATATACTAAAACTTAGTTAAGATTAATCCTTCTAAATAATGTTCTATCAAAAAGTTATTTTTGATGCTTAACGTCTCAAATTGATTAGCCTGGATCTATAGGCGTTACAGAGAATCAGCTGGGCAGGAAAATAAAGATGCTCCGATCCGATAGGGGAGGAGAGTATCTTATTATCGAGTGTTGGATTTAGTGTCTAGGCACATAACTATGTATGGGATGTACTTAACCCGATTGTAGCATGGTCCTTTTTAGGTTTCCTTCACCAGTGCAATTTGAAAGGATGGATTTTTGAGAATAAGGTTATTTGTGATTTCTTAATATATTACAAGTATAATATATTAATATTATTTAATTAGTGTTGATAAAAAAAAGTTAATTTGAATTAATTTTTTGATCGAAAGAGACTAACTAAATATATGAGGATTGATTATGTAAATCGATGATTCTTGTAATGTGGGCTAACGATCCATGACTATATAGTTGGGCTAAACCAATAAGATAATCCATGGAGGTTAACACATGGAGCATAAGAATGTGAAAAGTCAGGGAGCATTAGGGTTTACAAAGTGTACCCCTAGCATTTTCCACATTATAAATAGTGACCCCATAAGCCAAAATCGGCTACACACCCTTTGGAGTCAAGTATTGATGGGTTTGAGCCAAAAGAACATCCGATGTGCTCATGCAAACCCTAATGATTGGATCTAGGTTTCTTTATTTGTACATGTATTCATCCAAGACTTTCAAACCCTAGATCTAGCATATGATATTCGAAATTAACATATGTAAATAGATTTAGATGATTTCCTTGTTGTTGATTGAAGATCTTAAACCCTTGAGAACCTTAGCACCTCAAGTTTTATGCCTATAATAAATCACAAACACCAATAGAAATTAGAGGAAACAAGAGAGAGGGGGGAGAGGAGAATTTCGGCTCTAGGACTTCTAGGGTTCAAGTGGCCAAAATTCCTATGTCTAGGGGTCCTTTATATAGGTGTAGGATTAGGGTTTCAATGGTTATCCTTATCTGATTACTTAGCCACCAAGCAGCCCAAGGATAATTCTAGAATCCCTATGGACGAATTCATTAGGCTTTATCCCTAGAATTCGTCCACCCTATCTATTAGGGTTTCCTTGCCCTACTTTGTAACTAACACATAATTACATTTCAGCCCCTTAAGTTCAATTAACTTCTTTTGATCACAAAACTAATTCTTAATTAATTATTGACCAATGTTAATTAAACAAATATGATTTCCCTTTTAATATAGTAGTCTTATAATATATTAATAAACAATAATCACCTCTTTTTATATTATTCAACTAGTCAAGTTGCTTTGGTGAAGGCAACCCAAAAAGACCATGCACAACCGGGTCAAGTACATACCAAATATAGTTATGGACTTAGACACTGTTGGGATTATTATGTTGCGTCATGGGCTCGGTCCTTAGCCCAGTTTTGATTGCCGGTATTGGGGCTGTCCAACGGTGCATATTTTTGTGCTAGGGTTTAGTATATAAGCTGCATGCATGCAGTCTTAGACATTATCGCTTTTATTATTTTTCTCTGAGTTTTGTAAACCCTAGCTCGCCTCTACAGCAGAAGTTCTTCATCGAGCTCTGCTGAGGCATGACTTTAATGACTCATAAGCATACATTTGATTCCATTCTGTGATCATTCTCTTACTGTTTTTGTCTTGTTTGATTTCCATAATCATACCTGTGAAAGATTTAATCGATCTAGAATTTAATTCTCATCAATAGGTATCAGAACAGGAGACTGTGTAATTCATACATATCTCTTCTGTCGAAGAAGTTATTAGGGTTTTTAATTCCGCATTGATTGATATTAATTGAGCCATCATTGCATATTGACGTATCTCATTAATTGTTGATCTAACCCTAACGATATATTACAAGTCTGATCTTTTACAGGTAATCAATAAAAAGTCATTACAATGTCCATGGATGATTCACAAACCAATCCAATCAACATCTCCAACAGCATTAGTTCTACGACAAGGATACCAATCTTGTATACACAAGACTATGAAGTTTGGACGCATCACTTTGAAGATTATGTGATTGGATTGGAGGATAATGGATACTTGATATGGGAAGCAATCACTGTTGTCCCATTCGCTCAGTCAAGCACCTCTAAGATTGTTAAAACTCAGAAAGAGTACAATCAGCTTGTTAATGATGTCAAAGAGATTCCTCAAGACGAGAAGGAAAAGTTTCTGTGACAACCCGAAATTTCCAATTGTATGAACATCATCTATTCAATAGAAGCTAGTTCAGTTTCAGTGATTTTCAAGCTTTTCCGAACAAGTTTGTGTACATTAGGGTTTATGTTTTGGATGATATCAGGAGAGTGGATACTCCTGGTTTTGTGAAACTTGGGCATTTCAGGTTTCATACTGTTGCAGTCCAATATCAGGAATGAAAATATTTTCTGTCAAAATATTCTAGGACTATAAATAGTTTTCTGAATTAAATTAATTCATTATTCACAATTCCCAATAGAGAAAAGCCATATTCTCTCTGACGGATCTTCGGGTTTTCATCCCAGATTGTGAGTCTACTTTTCTATATGTGTTTCAATACTTGTTTAATGCTTATTAACAACAATAACATGTCTAGATATCAAGATCCGGGAGTTTACCGCCCAAGAATGTTCTTGGGGAGTAAACTCCAAAATAGAACATAAATGCTTCCTAGTCCCGATTCCTTGTTAGACAACTTGTTTAGGGGTTAGAGCATGATCTTTATAGGCCAAAAAGCATCCAAGAAACATAAGTCTTTGGAGTTTACGGCCAAGGAACTACCTTGGGCCGTAAACCCCTTTTCAAGGGCTTAAATGCCCTAAAACTTTCCCCAAATGCTTAAGGACTTTAACTACTAGTACTTGTGCTTGTTTAGAACACCAAAAGCTCATCAAAATCACAAGTTAGTAAGAGTTTACGGCCAAGAACATTTCTTGGGCCGTAAACCCCTTTTTGTGGGACAAAAATCATTCCAAGCACACCTAAGGCCTTTAGACAATTTACCTTGCACCTCTGGGACTAGAATGGAGAGTAGAACACATAGAAATCACTCCTTGAAAGGAGTTTATGGCCACGGAACATGACTTGGGCCGTAAACTCCAAGTGAAGGCACTAAAGTGTGCCTCTTGTCCCCATTAGCCTTAGATAAATTCATGGTTGCCATTCTTGATGTTTAAGTGCCTCAAATCAATTAAATTCCTAGAGTTTACGGCCGTAAACTCTAAGGTGAAGGACCTTAGGCCGTAAACTCCCATATGGGGTGTTCTAAAGCCTTAAACTACTTCATGTGTTATTCCAATAAAGCTAGGAGTGTTCTAGGATCAAGATAACACCACAAAACACCCAAAAACACCATTTGAGGAGTTCGCGGCCATAAACCCATGAGTTTACGGCCGTAAACTCCAAGGTGTGGGGTTTGTTGGATGGTGAACTCCTATACAAGGCCCTTTGATGTTTCAAACCCTTTTGCCTTGTCCCGTAGCAACTTAGATGCAACCATTTGAACCTTAAACACTCATAAAAGTGTTTAAATGTTTTCTAAGTGTCTTAACTTATTTATTTAAGTTATTATATGTCTAATTAGTTATATATATGCTTATTATATGATAACTAGGCTCGTGCGTGTAAACCAGTCTCCGTTTGCCATCTAGCACGGTGTCCGACACTGCAATTCAGACGACTCACCACAAGTGAGTTCATACCCCTTGAATCAACCTTTGAACTGATTTTAAATGTTTTATAACACTTTATGGGGGGGGGGGGAATACAAGTCAAATACTTATAAGTTATTGCTTCAATCACATGTGATTGCATTTAATCACATGTGATTAATAACTAGGAAAACAACGATTTTTACCACTGTTCAAACTGTTTTTCAAACTACTTCACTTTGAAATGTTTTACAAACTGTTTTACTATCCAAAACTTACTTATAGACTGTGATTTAAACAAATGCTTCTTATACTTGAACTGTTTTATTTTACTTATGCCTTTAAATTGTTTTATAGATCGACATCAAGTTGATCTCCTCTTGATACAATATTTATGCTTCAAATGTTTTATGAAAACTTACTTATGTTTTATATATTCAATTGCATGCCCATATATGTATAGATGTATAAATAATGTTTAAAGGACTTAGGAAGGCCATCCGCCCTATTTCCTTTTCGCGCCTTGAGATGTGGTCTGGTGGGATTTCGGGTGACCATCCGAAGGTCGTTTCAATATTACTTATACATCATATATACATATATAGACATAAAAGTACTTCCATATTCATACTCATCAGTACATCATTAGCTGGTTACCATCGGGGTAACGCAGGATCATACATATACAGATATACTAGAAACAATACATATACAGATATACTAGAAACAATACATATACAGATATACTAGAAACAATACGTATACAGATATACTAGAAACAATACATATACAGATATACGAGAAACAATACATATACAGATATACGAGAAACAATACATATACAGATATACGAGAAACAATACATATACATAAATACGTAATAATTGTGATCCAGTGTATCGGGCATGCCTTAAATGTCATGGCCCGAGTTGTAGCCAGAATTCTCTTGGAGGGAGAGCGTGAGTTTGCGTATAGATCTATACTGGGTTGACTATCCTACACCTTGCTGCTAGCTACAGCCGGACCTCCAGGTCTGCGGGTGCCAAACGTCATTTCTTTTATTACGACCATTCAATATGTCGTTGTTACCAGTCGATAGCATGGTGCAATTTATCACATTATGCCTTAATATAAATCCGGTTTAAGGTAGTAGTATTTAGTACAATAGTAGTCTTATTATACAAAGCTACAGTACTACAATGATTTACCCATTACATATTTTAGTGAAAATCTCACTTGAGCATTAGTGTACAAACTATATTTTAACAAATGATAGTTATACTTGGGTAATTACACACTTTTACAACAGACAAGTTTACAAAACAGTTTAGCCTTGGTAGAAGGTTACGTTTTATAGAAAATATAGGATTTTCTGAGAGATTCAGACTTTTACAAACACTTTCAAACATTTGCTTACATTTTTACAAACTTATACATTGAGACAGATTCAAACGTTTTTTTACAAGAAACATTGACACTAAAATACTTATGAACTCACCAGCTTAATGCTGATAAACTCTTTCAAAATAACTTGTATTCTCAGGTCATCCGTAGACAGGTACCGAGGCCAGCTTTTGAGAAGATGGAGTGCATTCAAGACTCATCTCATATTATTTTGTTATACATTATTTTTGGTGTCTATAACTGTACAGAACACACTTGTATTAAAATTATATATTTAATGCAATGGATGATGTTGTTTGCTTATTTACATTTACTGTGTTGTGATACTATACATGACGTCCTCCGCCCCAGAACGTTTCCGCCGTTCTTGGTTTTGGGGTGTGACATTTCAATGCAACATCATAGCCCTGAGGATGATAAGGTTTGCACTGCAGTTAGATACATTTCGTTTGGAAAGTTCTTGTGCCACGACTAAAGAGATCTGGGACAGATTAAAAGAATTGTATTCCACTGACGAAGATTTGGAACATTTAATTCAAACTCTCTTGTTCAAACCTTTGACCGCTTCAATCATCTATTAAGTAAGATGATAAAGCATGGGATTGAAAGGAAAGTTATCGAACAAAAAGTTACTTTCATGAACAGTCTCATATCTGAATGGATGTCTGTTGTATCTACAGTAAAGCTCATGAATAGTTCAAGTCATATTCTCTGGTGAAACTAGTGGGTATTTTGAAATCCCATGAAAGTGCACTGTCTAAGGAAATGAATGTGGTTTCCAGTCTGGGATCTTTAGCTCTTGTCTCTAAAGGAAAAATCTCGGTTGAAGAAGAAGAGGAATTAGATCTTGCCAATTATGATCTAACCGGTGAAGAATATGCCATGATGGTGTCTAATCCCAGAAAATTTATTAAGAAGAAATTCCCAGTCAACAAGAACCGAAACTGGCAGGGTAGTTACAGCGCTGGAAAGATCAAGGAGGAACCGAAGATGGGTTCAAAGTCTGAAGAGTCAAAGAAAGAAGCAAAAGTTGGAGGAGACTCAAGATTCGACTGCCATTACTGTGGAGGCAAGAACCATTTTGCAAAAGATTGTATGCTGAGAAAGAAAGAAGAAAAGATAAATGAAGAAGACGAGGAAGCGAGCCTCCTGAGAAGATTGGAGGAAATCAAGAAAAGAAAGTGTGCTTCTAACAATACTACCATGAATGCTTTAATTGTGCAGGATATAGACAACTATGATGAATTCGGTGGTGTGGAAGTTTGGTCCACAGATTCAGAGGATGAAGAAATTAGGAATCCCACTCATGGGAAGGCTATGCTGGTAAAAGAAGAACATGTAATAGGAAGGTGCTTTGTGGTGACTGAAGATGTGTCTCAAATGAGAGGTTATACAACCGACGGGGGAGTAGAAGGCGAGAAGGAGCGAGAGGACACGTGTTTTGCTGCCAAACCTATCAGTGCACAGATCAAAAAATGTGATGAGTTGATCAAAAAGGTACAAAATATTCTTGCTTCTCTAAAAATACCTGTTACTAACTATGAAAAGGAATTAAATAACTTAAAATTTAAATTTTCAAGCATAAGTAATAGTCTCACCCAAACCCGTGTCACAAATTTTAACCTAACTAATCAAATCAGCAGGATTTCATCAAATAGTGAGGAAAGGAGAATCTGGATCGAGCAAAAGGAGAAGGAGTTGATTAGGTCTAAGGATGATTCCATTTATTTGCAAAGAGAAAATCTTAAACTTCTTAAACAACTAAATGTGTTTTGTTTGATTGCTAAAAGACTTTATTTTAATATCACTCAGTTGCATCTTGATTGTGAAATAGGAGAGAAGATACATCGCATGATTTTACCCTTCCTTGAGTTAATGGAGGATGAAATTGATGCTCAAGCCTACAACTGTGAAAACGTTGTATCTTCTGAAGAGGTTTCTCTAGCATATAAAATAGGTCTGGACAAAACTGAATCCTACATAAAGTCCAAAGACCACAAGGACATGCTCAAAAATCTGTTAGACAAAAATGATAGATTGAAATTAAGAACCGAAACCGTACAAAAATTTGACTCTTTGAATGCCAAATTAAGTTCAGAAAATAAAATTGATGTTGAAAATGCATCTCAACTTAATGAGGATGATGATCTGAGTGAAATCTCTGTAGAGGATGTGGTGCACTGTTCAAAATTTGTCAAAAGCGAACCTAAGTCATGCAAAAACCTGATTTCTGAAAACTCTGTTGAGTTTGCTCGTTCGTCTACTAACAAAACCAAAGTTCTCAAAGCTAAAGTTGTTGTGTACCAAAAGGTACAAACCACCGCAAATCAAGTCTACACAGTTTCGGGTGTCACTCCACAACAAACTGCATAATTGACAACTATGATGGAAGAAGACAATGCTGGCGGATGTGACGAGTTTTTCTGGTCAGCCCCAATAGACAACGCTGATGAGACTAAGGGCCTATCTCAGAAAACCTCATGGAGAGTGAAAGGTAGATATATACCCGAACCACTAAATGAGCCTGTAAGATATGATGTGCCGAGCACAAGTGGAACCAAAACTTCAACGGGCGAACCTGTGCAAACCACTAGCGAAACATCCTCAAAAAGAGCGACAACTATGCTCCTGCTTCAAGGAAAAAGGCTAACATCCACAGGAATCCAAAATAGGTAGCTGATCAAAAACACAAACGAAATCTGAGATACAAGAAGAATCTCTCAGAAAGGAAACAGTTTTGGAGATCGCTAAATCCACACTATGTAAGGATTGAAAAGAAGCACAAATCCCAAGAGGAATCAAGGAACAAAAAGGGCAGTTTTGGTCCCACACCCGAAAGGAACCGAAAGGATAGTTTCGGTTCTCATGACAACATCAACCGAAAGAGTGGTTTCGGTCCTTCGACCAAAAGGAACCGAAAGGATGGTTTCGGTCCGTCGATCGAAAGGAACCAAAAGGGTAGTTTCAGTCCCTCAACCGAAAGGAACCGAAAGGACAGTTTCGGTCCCCCATCCAATAATAACCGAAAGATCAGTTTCGGTCCTCCATCCAATAACAACCGAAAGAATGGTTTCGGTCCTCCACCCAATAGCAACCGAAACAACGGTTTTGGTCCTTCACCCAATAGCAACCGAAAGAGTGTTTTCGGTCCTTCACCCAATAGAAACCGAAATAGTGGTTTCGGTCCTCATCCCTCCAAGTTCAGTCAGACACACAGAAGATCCAATGACACTTGTAAACCCAACACCTCTAATTCTAGTTCTCTTTCATCAAAAGATTTAAAGGGAAAAGGAATGCTCTTTCTAGAAGATAAGAAACGTCCAAAAGAGATCCGAAAAAATGATTGATTCAACACCACTAATTCCAATCCTATTAAATCAACCAAAATTAAAGTTTTCACCATAAAAAGAAAAGATGAAACAACTTTAGTTAAACGTACATACATGGTTGATATTTCTCTTACTATTCACTGTCCTGTAAAAGGCTCACAAGGACCCAAGAAACTTTGGGTTCCTAAATCTGCTTAATATTTTGCGGGTTATTCGTGACGAGTAGTTTGACGAAGAATGGTACATTGATAGTGGCTGCTTACGTCACATGACAGTAAGGAAGGAAGAACTGAGGGAGTTTCGGTCTCTCAAGGATGGTGGTATTGTGAAATATGGCAATAACTCATTTGGTACTATCAAAGGCTATGGAATGATCACTAATGGCGAGTTCTCTATAAGAAAAGTGGCTTATGTTGAAGGGATCCAACACAATCTTATCAGTGTATCACAGCTGATAGTTGGTACTAGATTGAAAGTATCATTTAACGATGAAGGCTCAGAGATTGTCAAGAAGAAATCTAATAGCGTTCTGCTGAAGTCAAAGTGAAAGGGGGAAATGTATCCTTTGAACCTCAACCCAATTCGAGGTAAACCAGCAGTTTGCTTACTCACAAAGGCTCACTCTGATGAAAGCTGGTTATGGCATCGAAGACTCTCTCATCTGAATTTCAAGGATATCAACAAGTTGGTTTTGGGTGATCATGTTCGAGGTCTTCCAGTTCTAAAATTTGATAAAGAACATCTTTGTGCAGCATGTGAAATGGGAAAGCAGAGTAGGCAAAGTCATCCTTCTATTATCAATACTAAGGTGATAGAACCATTGGAGCTGTTACATATTGACCTGTGTGGTCCATCGTCCATTGAAAGCATTGGGGGGAACAAATACATTCTGGTTCTAGTGGACAATTTCTCTCGATTTACATGGGTATTCTTCCTGAAGCAAAAGTGTGAAGCCACTCCAAAGCTTAAGCTCTTTATAAAACATATAGAAACGCAACTAAGAAAAGTCGTTCGTAATGTGAGAAGCGACAATGGCTTGGAATTCATGAACAAAGATTTTGAAGATTTTCTTGCTGAAAAGGGAACGACTCACAATTTCTCAGCCCCTTATACTCCACAGCAGAATGGTATCGTTGAAAGACGAAACTGATCTCTATGTGAAGCAGCTTGAACAATGCTATGTTTCACATCCTTACCTCTGTATTTCTGGGCTGATGCAATTGCTGCTGCATGTTATACTCAAAACATATCATATTTTAACAAGCGATTCTCCATTACACCTTACGAGATTTTGAATAATCATAAACCAAATGTGAAATTCTTTCATGTGTTCGGTTCAAGATGCTTCATTTTCAACTCCAGACAGAATCGAAACAAGTTCGATGCAAAGGATGATAAAGGAATATTCTTAGGCTACTCCCTGAACTCCAAGGTGTATAGAGTTCTCAATAAGCGCTCAAAGAAGATTGAAGAAACGTAATGTGTCACCTTTGACGAGAGTTATGTTAAGAAGGTGAAATCAACAGAAGGTGCTACGCAAGAGATCTTTCCAAAGAATAGTCAAGTTACGACCTCTATCTCAAATCTTTTCAAGAAATATCTGCTTCTATTTGATGAGCCTCAAAAGGCAATTGACTCTAAATCAACGGAAAAAGACAACAAAGTTGATAATCTAAAACAAATTATCGATGACGCTTCTCAAAAGATGGATGATGATCAATCCCAAGAAACCGAAAGGCCAGAAACAAGCGAACCTTCAAGTGACCATCCTAATGTCCAGGGGCAGGGTCCATTTCTTTATCATGATCAAGGTTCATCGTTCCAGGGGGAGAGCTCATCGTCTCATTCTTCAAGCTCTTCTGAGAGTCCAATCAAAGGAGGGAATACCAATCCAGGTACTGAACAAGCGTCATTCTTCGAGGGGGAGAACACCAACATCAATGATGATGACATTCTATCTGAATTAGAAGAAGAAATAAATGCAGAGTTGGATCCCACTTATGAGCCAAACTACCCACCTCTTATCAAATGGACCAAAGATCACCCTCAAAGTCAAATTATCGAGGAATCTTCAGAAAAGGTGTTAACTCGATCTCAAATCAAAGCGAAACAAGTTGCACTCTTTTCTCAAGTAGAGTTTTGCATGTTCAACTCCTTTGTCTCCAAAGTTGAACCGAAGACCGTTAACTCTGCACTTGATCATTCAGACTGGGTTCAAGCCATGCAAGATGAGTTAAATGAGTTTGAAAGAAACAAAGTGTGGCGTCTTATTCCAACTCCAAAGGATGCTTCGGTTGTCGGTCTCAAATGGGTATTCAGAAACAAGATGGACAAGGAGGGGAATGTCATTCATAAAAAAGCAAGGCTAGTGGTCGAAGGATACTGTCAGGGAGAAGGCATCGATTATGAAGACACCATTGCTCCAGTTGCAAGATTAGAGTCTGTTTGTATCTTTCTTGCCTATGCAGCTCACATGAACTTTAAAGTCTATCAGATGGACGTCAAATGTGCCTTTCTCAACGGGGAACTTGAAGAAACTATGTATGTTGAGCAACCGCCAGGCTTCGTGAACGAGAAGTATCCAGATCATTGTTATGTCCTTGACAAAGCTGTATATGGCCTAAAACAGGCTCCCAGAGCATGGTATGAAACTATCACTTGTTTCTTAAAAATGTCCAAATTCAAACAAGGTTCGGTTGACCCAACCTTCTTTCTTAAGCGAGAATGTAACCACCTTATGATAGTCCAAATTTATGTGATGACATCATCTTCGGCAACACGAATCCTAGCTTAACAGCTGAATTCAGGAAGTTGATGGAAACTAAATTTGAGATGAGATCAATGGGTCCAATTAACTTTTTCCTTGGATTAAACATTAGGCAGGGACTCGAAGGTATTTTTATTAATCAGGAGGAATACACCAAGACTCTATTGGCTAAGTTTAGGATGATGGGAGACTCCAAAGTGAAAGTGCCTATGGCCTTTGGGACAAAGCTTACACCCTCATTGGAGAAACCAGCAGCTAATATGACGCTCTAGCGAAAAATGATTGGGTCTCTGATGTATCTTACAGCCAGTAGACCTGAAATCATGTTCTCAGTCTGTTACTATGCAAGATTTCAAGCCAACCCACGCGAACCTCATCTATAATCCGTGAAAAACATCTTTCGCTATCTGAAACGAACCTCCTCTCTCGGTCTGTGGTATCCAGCCAACTCAGGATTCTTTGTTCAAGCATTCTCAGATGCTGACTTAGGTGGCTGTAGATTAGATCGCAAAAGCACCACAGGAGGATGTCGATTTCTAGATGGTAAATTGGTTAGTTGGAAATCGAAGAAACAAACTTGTGTTTCTCTCTCCACTGCAGAAGTTGAATACAACATTGCAGCATCATACACATCTCAAGTCGTATGGATACAAAGTCATCTTAGGATTACGGGCTAAACATGAAGAAAATCCCACTATATTGCGAGTCTGAAAGCACAATTAGGATTTATCACAACCCAGTGCAACACTCGAAGACCAATCATATAGCACTGAGGTACCACTTCATCAAGGATCACGTCGAAGATGGTAACGTCGAAATTCACTTCGTCAGATTGACTGATCAGCTAGCATATATATTCACTAAGGCTTTACCTAAAGCAAGCTTCAATAAAATTCTACAAGGCCAAGGAATGATGCAAGCCGAATCTGTACCAAAATTCCCTTCGCTTCTATAAAGGTAACAAGCGAAATAGAGCGAACCGAAATGAACCGAGCGTTCGGTCTATTTCGGGTGAAGTTTGACCATGAACCGAAATGAACCGAACATTCGGTCTATTCCGAGTTCGGTCCTTTTGAACTTGTTCGCTTCTTTTTCTTAACAAGGCATTTTGACTGTATTTTTTTGTACACCTTTTTCATTACTTCTTTTCTACTTATAAAATCCCAAAATATTTTCTCTTTTATTCTCATAAAAATACTTATAAAATCCAAAAATCTTTTTCTCTTTCATTCAATTGGTCAATTCTCACAAAATTCAAAAATATTTTTACTTTATTTTAATATTTTATTTTTTTTATCTAAAGTTTTTCCTTTTATCTACATGTGATTCTCGATGGTGACGCTAAGGCCGGTGAATGTTTTTATTAGCTAGGAGTCCCTAGAAACATGTTGTTGTATGTTGACTAAAGTCTCGAAAGATTTTTAAGTGAAGCCTTAATAACATGATATATACAAATCATGTTTTCCCAATCCAGGCTGTCATATTCACTCTAATCATGAGCTACCTTACTCTACTCACATTGAGTTTAGAGTTTTCTGCTTGGTCACTCTTTTTCTTTAGAGCAGAGGTGCATTCGCTTCTTATACCATCTCCATCACTTTTCTCCATTATAATTCGTTTCACCAATATAACCCCTGAGACTCTCAGTATTAACCACTGAGGTTTATGGTTAATCAAAATCTACATTCATGATCTTAGTTTCATGCCACTATGTACTAAGTGAAACCCAAAGTTCAACACCACTAATGAATTGATGGTGAATTCTAATATTCAAGATCTTACTTGTTACCTAATGAAATCTCTTTTTACTTTTGAGTGATCTTTATGAGTTTGTCTTAAACCAAGGCTTCTCTTACCCTAAAGATCCAGTTTAATTTTTTTTTAGATTTCCTTACTTCCTTTTGTCACTATAAAATTTATCCTGCCTACTTGTTCAACAGATCACAATGATCTCACAAGTACTTCATTCAGTTTTGGTCTTATTTCAAGTATCGAAATTATGAATTGAAGCGAAAGCCACTCTTTATAACCTTCAAAAGATGCCTTTCAATACTTCTCAACAAGTTATTGATCATTATTTAATGGGAAACCAAGCAAGCACTTTAATGTCTCTCTTGACATTGAAGGAAGTGATTTATGCCCAGAATCCATTGTTTTATGTCTACTTAAGGCATCACAGATTATCCCATAAATTTTGCTTTATTTCATTATCTTTTACACCCTATGCACGAAAATTTTTAATTTTCCACACTCTGGTTCTTTTATGGCTGTTCAATAAAGTATTATAGGCAATGGGGATTCAAGTGTATTTTGGAGTGACGATTGGGATAAAGTGAATGCTGACTCAACAGTTATCCAAACGGTTTGGCGATTTGAAAAAGGGTATTTTATGGAATGGCGTGCAAAAAGGAAACGTCCTTTCTCTTTCCTGTGTCATCTAAGGCATGCCAACTGTTCATCCGTCAAGTCAGGCGCTATTTTTGAGATAATCCAAGATAGCAGCCAGATTTTTCTCTCTCTTCCTTGTACGTATAAAAGGAATTGAAATGGTACTCTCTCAACTTTTATCACTTACCAATCTCTCTCAAAGAACACCGATGATTTTTGTTACTGTTCACCATCTTCTCCAAGCTACTACAAAGGCAGACTCTTCGTCCGTTCATGATACCTCTGTTCGTCAACCACTTCTCAAAATCAAACCCCATCAGAACCTGATCATCGATCTCACTCCGTTTATCTATGAGCCATACATGCTATATGTTGTTGAGTGTCTCAAATACTCACCTCTCGTCGAGGCGCTAACCAAAGTCGAAGTCGTACCAATGTCATGCCTTTCTCTTGTCTACTCCACTGCCTACTATGACAAGGTTCATGAAAGGATTCACTTCGAAATCCACAATGAGAAGACCTCTATCTCCAAGCACCGCTTATGTGCCCTAATTGGTCTTTCTCAAGAACAATCTCTGGTAAACCCTGAATCTATCACCATTGGTCAATTGTTTTCAATGTTTCATCAGATGGGGTATACCGAAACCCTCACCACCATCACAAAGTTCAAGAAGTCCTGCGTTCTTCCTCAATGGAATGGCCTTTTCACATTTCTATTCAAGGGACTCTCTGAGCGAAGCGCCGGCTCAGATGGTGCGAGCAAGTCTTTTATGACTGTGCTTTATGGGCTGTACCATGGGATCGACTTAGATTATGGGTCAATTATCTGGCAGCAGTTGGTTCAAAGCTTGGTCTCTTCATCCAGGCACTCTGAGATCTCATGTGGGTGATTTCAGTCAATCATCACCAACTAGGCAATGGACCGCCTTCATGTTCCCATCATGGCGGATTCTATTCTCTCATCCATTGCTACCTTTCACACAACCAAAATCAGTGTCACAGATCCAACCAAGTACTCCTTTATTGGATCTATTCCTGAAGCAATTCTCGCTCGTATCTCTACGTTGAGTAACGTTCTCCAACAATACAGGAAGCTTCCATCATCAGGTCCAAGGGAGCTTACGCCAGCCATGGTTCGCTCCATTGAAGAGGCTGACAAGCCAGCTAAAAGGGTTAAGAAGAATGACACTCAGATGGAGGCACTTTCTTCCAAACCAACAAAGGGGAAAACCCCCAAGAAGCGAAAGTCTGATAAGGCTGCTACATCACAGGCTCAACCTAAGAAGCAGAAGAAGCCCGCTAGGAGTCTTATCTTACAATCTTCAAGTGATTCAGATTCAGAATATGTTCCTCCTAAACATAGGAATGCTCCTCCTTCAGAAGCTGAGGGTGAAAGCTTTGATGAAGAGGCTTCGGGCCGAGGTGATACCCCACCTCGCTCCCCTACCCCATAAATTCCAATTCGCTTTCACCCTCCATCACCTCCACCTGTAACCATCCCGGTATCTATCCCTCCTATTTTTCCCATTCCAACCACTCAACCATTCACAACCATTCCCATCCCTACTCCTATATTCACAAACACTACTACTACCACTACTACCACAGGAGCTCACTCCACTGCTCCCAATCCTCCAGTAACAACCAAACCACCTGCCACAACCAAATCCTTATCTCCCACTCAATCTACAGAAACAACCCCTATTCTAGGCGGTGAGGACCTGAAATTTGATTCCACGTATTTCATTCCTTACCGTGTGTAGAGTGACGATGATGATGATGAGCCTGTTACAAAGCGTCATCTCAAGGAAGTGAACGAAAAACTTGATCAACTGCTTTAAAGGCCTTGTTCTCATCTATTGTTACAGAACACGGTACCTCACTCTCTGCTGCAGCTAAAGCAATTGAAGCCTCTACTTCACAGTGTCAACAAGCCTCCCTTGCTGTTGATGCTTCTACTAAGGAGTGCAAGGAAGCGACCGCAAAAGTCTATAAACTAGTTTCTGAAGCTCACCTATTTCTAGATTCCTTGCAGGCTGCTGCTAAGAAGAATGCTCAAACCGTCAACGCTTCAGTGGAGAAGCTTCAACAGTCCCTTTAGTCTGAACGTTCCAATCTTGAAGCTACACGCCAGGCCATTGAAGCAGCTAACGAAACTTTACATGCTAACGTCAATGACCGACTGACTCAACTGGAGGCTGAGTTAGCTGTAGAGAATCGTATCATGGATGAGCTAGACAGGCGCACCTCACAGTTGAAAATGCAAAACTACAAGTTACGTACTGCTACTGCTGAGGTCAACGACCTAAAGTCAGAAAGGGAGGTCATTCGGAGTTTTGTTGCTGATGTTCACTCCATCCTCCTTCATCTCCTTGAGGCTCACGATCCTATCATCACCATTACTATCAGGCGCCATCTGGCTGATAAACTCAGGCCAGCATTGGACATCCTTAGTCGTATCGAGGGTGTTCCGGTGACTGGTGTCTAGCCGAAACAAGGGGGAGAGAAGGTGAAAAATCAACCTCCTTATAGACCGAAACCATCTACTGAACCGAAAGGTAATGAAGCTTCAGTCAGTAACAAGGAGAAAAAGAAGAAGAAGATTGGTGAGGATGATACAGAAAATGAGGATGATGTCTATGCGAAGTATCCTAAGAAACCCTTTCAAAAGGTAAAGTCCTCTGAAAAGGAAATGGAAGAAAACTACAAGAAACAAAAAGCTGAGCTCGAGTAGAAGCGAAAGGAGGCGGAGCTCCTAGAGAAGACAAAGTCCATGTTTCCTATCTCGACTATAGATTCGCTTCAAAGATGCACAATCGACGAGCCAAGTATTCTTTGGCTTGAGCCAGTAATGTCCTTTGGGCTCGAGAACTCCACGGATGCACATTTCGATATACCAATCACACGAAAGGCATTTATCTTCCATTGCTTCAATTCGACTGTTGCTATTCCTTCCCCAGACCCGAAGGTAGATAGGGATCTGCTGGAGTTTTACTTGGAGTTTGCTCAACCCTAGTACTTGACCTGGAGTTCCAACAAGATTACCACTGACAAGGTTCTAAAGCCCTACTCAGCGGGGAAGTTCATTAATGTCAAATTCAAAGTGACATGAGGAACCGAAGGTTCAATTCACAACTTCACCCTTGCTAATCTACCGAACCTCAATCCCCAAGACTGGATACTCCTCAACAACATTCTTCTGTCAAATCCTCAGGAGTACCAGCCAATAATGGATCATGCCAAGCGTATGCTTGTATGCTACATTCATGAGGTAGCGAAGATGGACCAGGAGATTGCCTCTGCCATTCACAAGCGAACCACGATCAAGACTATGGGCAAAGCAGTCAATGTCAACACTATGGTCAGGGGGAAGATAGATTCAAAGTACCATATGGTTATGTTCATCAGCGGCGAAGGTCTGAAATGCATATTTTCTCTCGTTGACAAACACCTCTTCTCAACGTCTTGCCTGGAACATATCTTGGAGATCATTCAGAGGTGTGATCAGAACAGTGCTGCTGACAAGAAGTTGTTCACTGACATGCTGAGGTGGTATATCCAGTTTCGGCAGACACTTCTCGCAATAATTCCTCGTCTGTTCAAAGTAATAAAGACAGTGAAGCCAACACAAAATAAATGATCTCTAGCCTCATTTGACGCAAAGGGGGAGATTGTTGGGATTATTATGTTGCGTCATGGGCTCGGTCCTTAGCCCAGTTTTGATTGTTGGTATTGGGCCTGTCCAACCGTGCATATTTTTGTTCTAGGGTTTACTATATAAGCTGCATGCATGTGGTCTTAGACATTATCGCTTTTGTTAGTTTTCTCTGAGTTTTGTAAACCCTAGCTCGCCTCTACAGCGGAAGTTCTTCATCGAGCTCTGCTGCGGCATGACTTTATTGAATCATAAGCATACATTTGATTCCATTCTCTGTTCATTCTCTTACTGTTTCTGTCTTGTTTGATTTCCATAATCATACCTGTGAAAGATCTAATCGATCTATAATTTAATTCTCATCAGACGCTAATCCAACTGTCTCCCACTTGGATAAGCCTAATAGCTATAAATGCAACTGCACCTTTTCAATCCGATTAGCAATCGCAGTTCTCAAAAATCTTGATCTTATCAATAACTGTCCTTCAAATAAGGGATCGTATAATCCTCTGTTCTAGATGTTGGGTCAACAATATGGTTTATACTTTACTTTTCTAGGAAAATGTATTTTTCTGTAATATTTTATGAGTTTACGGTCAGTGGGTGTTTACGGCCGTAAACCCATTTACGGCCCATGTTCTCTGGCCCATGTTCCCCTTGTATATATAGGTGTTAGGGGTGAGGAGTAGGGATTGATGAACAGAAAAGGAGTGTACGGCCTAGAGAGAAAGAAGAACAAGTGTGTGTTAGTGTGTGTGAATCTCTTGTATCCGGATCATCATTCTATTTATCAATACATTGAGATTCATATTATTCTTCTTCTCCTTCTCTTCTATTTGATCTGACATCATACGTTTGATTGGGATTCCACACCATCAAATGGATCTGTCTGATACACAGACATTTTGGAGACTTACAATTGGTATCAGAGCAAGGATTGTATCAGTCAATTTTGTCAGATCAGGATCTTATTTTATCTTATTTTTGAAATATTTTTGTATTTTTGGATAGATCTCTGAAAATTAAGGGTGGTTTCTTCTTTGAATTTTTCATAAAAACGAGTTTTTGATCGAGTTTTAGAGCAAAAGGGGTGAAAAACGTCGTTTTTTTTTTTCACGAATTCGTTGAAGGTTTACGCCCTTTGAAGGGTTTTCGGCCGGAGTTTACGGTCGGCGGTGGCGACATTTACAGCTAGGGTTTCCGGAGTTTATGGCCCCGGAGTTTACGGTCCAAGGTTTACGGCCCCGGAGCTTGCGGTCCGAGTTTGCGGCCCAGTAGTGTTTCCGGCCTTGCAAGCAGTCTCGCACAGTGTTTAATTAAAAAAGGGGTCAGGATTTTGAGGGTGTCGGGGATTGAACCCGAGACCTCCAATTGAAGATTTTATGGTCTAAGAAGATGAGTTTACGGTCTAAGAATGTTCTTGGACCGTAAACTCTAGTTTGTTCCATTGAGTTTAGAGTTTTCTGCTTGGTCACTCTTTTTCTTTAGAGCAGAGGTGCATTCGCTTCTTATACCATCTCCATCACTTTTCTCCATTATAATTCGTTTCACCAATATAACCCCTGAGACTCTCAGTATTAATGATCTTAGTTTCATGCCACTATGTACTAAGTGAAACCCAAAGTTCAACACCACTAATGAATTGATGGTGAATTCTAATATTCAAGATCTTACTTGTTACCTAATGAAATCTCTTTTTACTTTTGAGTGATCTTTATGAGTTTGTGGTTATTCAAAATCTGCATTCATGATCTTAGTTTCATGCCACTATGTACTAAGTGAAACCCAAAGTTCAACACCACTAATGAATTGATGGTGAATTCTAATATTCAAGATCTTACTTGTTACCTAATGAAATCTCTTTTTACTTTTGAGTGATGTTTATGAGTTTGTCTTAAACCAAGGCTTCTCTTACCCTAAAGATCCAGTTTAATTTTTTTTTAGATTTCCTTACTTCCTTTTGTCACTATAAAATTTATCCTGCCTACTTGTTCAACAGATCACAATGATCTCACAAGTACTTCATTCAGTTTCGGTCTTATTTCAAGTATCGAAATTATGAATTGAAGCGAAAGCCACTCTTTATAACCTTCAAAAGATGCCTTTCAATACTTCTCAACAAGTTATTGATCATTATTTAATGGGAAACCAAGCAAGCACTTTAATGTCTCTCTTGACATTGAAGGAAGTGATTTATGCCCAGAATCCATTGTTTTATGTCTACTTAAGGCATCACAGATTATCCCATAAATTTTGCTTTATTTCATTATCTTTTACACCCTATGCACGAAAAGTTTTAATTTTCCACACTCTGGTTCTTTTATGGCTGTTCAATAAAGTATTATAGGCAATGGGGATTCAAGTGTATTTTGGAGTGACGATTGGGATAAAGTGAATGCTGACTCAACAGTTATCCAAACGGTTTGGCGATTTGAAAAAGGGTATTTTATGGAATGGCGTGCAAAAAGGAAACGTCCTTTCTCTTTCCTGCATCATCTAAGGCATGCCAACTGTTCATCCGTCAAGTCAGGCGCTATTTTTGAGATAATCCAAGATATCAGCCAGATTTTTCTCTCTCTTCCTTGTACGTATAAAAGGAATTGAAATGGTACTCTCTCAACTTTTATCACTTACCAATCTCTCTCAAAGAGCACCGATGATTTTTGTTACTGTTCACCATCTTCTCCAAGCTACTACAAAGGCAGACTCTTCGTCCGTTCATGATACCTCTGTTCGTCAACCACTTCTCAAAATCAAACCCCATCAGAACCTGATCATCGATCTCACTCCGTTTATCTATGCGCCATACATGCTATATGTTATTGAGCGTCTCAAATACTCACCTCTCGTCGAGGCGCTAACCAAAGTTGAAGTCGTACCAATGTCATGCCTTTCTCTTGTCTACTCCACTGCCTACTATGACAAGGTTCATGAAAGGATTCACTTCGAAATCCACAATGAGAAGACCTCTATCTCCAAGCACCGCTTATGTGCCCTAATTGGTCTTTCTCAAGAACAATCTCTGGTAAACCCTGAATCTATCACCATTGGTCAATTGTTTTCAATGTTTCATCAGATGGGGTATACCGAAACCCTCACCACCATCACAAAGTTCAAGAAGTCCTGCCTTCTTCCTCAATGGAATGGCCTTTTCACATTTCTATTCAAGGGACTCTCTGAGCGAAGCGCCGGCTCAGATGGTGCGAGCAAGTCTTTTATGACTGTGCTTTATGGGCTGTACCATGGGATCGACTTAGATTATGGGTCAATTATCTGGCAGCAGTTGGTTCAAAGCTTGGTCTCTTCATCCAGGCACTCTGAGATCTCATGTGGGCGATTTTAGTCAATCATCACCAACTGGGCAATGGACCGCCTTCATGTTCCCATCATGGCGGATTCTGTTCTCTTATCCATTGCTACCTTTCACACAACCAAAATCAGTGTCACAGATCCAACCAAGTACTCCTTTATTGGATCTATTCCTGAAGCAATGCTCGCTCGTATCTCTACGTTGAGTAACGTTCTCCAACAATACATGAAGCTTCCATCATCAGGTCCAAGGGAGCTTACGCCAGCCATGGTTCGCTCCATTGAAGAGGCTGAAAAGCCAGCTAAAAGGGTTAAGAAGAATGACACTCAGATGGAGGCACTTTCTTCCAAACCAACAAAGCGGAAAACCCCCAAGAAGCGAAAGTCTGATAAGGCTGCTACATCACAGGCTCAACCTAAGAAGCAGAAGAAGCCCGCTAGGAGTCTTATCTTACAATCTTCAAGTGATTCAGATTCAGAATATGTTCCTCCTAAACATAAGAATGCTCCTCCTTCAGAATCTGAGGGTGAAAGCTTTGATGAAGAGGCTTCGGGCCGAGGTGATACCCCACCTCGCTCCCCTACCCCAGAAATTCCAATTCGCTTTCACCCTCCATCACCTCCACCTGTAATCATCCCGGTATCTATCCCTCCCATTTTTCCCATTCCAACCACTCAACCATTCACTACCATTCCCATCCCTACTCCTATATTCACAAACACTACTACTACCACTACTACCACAGGAGCTCACTCCACTGCTCCCAATCCTCCAGTAACAACCGAACCACCTGCCACAACCAAATCCTTATCTCCCACTCAATCTACAGAAACAACCCCTATTCTAGGCGGTGAGGACCTGAAATTTGATTCCACGTATTTCATTCCTTACCGTGTGTAGAGTGACGATGATGATGATGAGCCTGTTACAAAGCGTCATCTCAAGGAAGTGAACGAAAAACTTGATCAACTGCTTTAAAGGCCTTGTTCTCATCTGTTGTTACAGAACACAGTACCTCACTCTCTGCTGCAGCTAAAGCAATTGAAGCCTCTACTTCACAGTGTCAACAAGCCTCCCTTGCTGTTGATGCTTCTACTAAGGAGTGCAAGGAAGCGACCGCAAAAGTCTATAAACTAGTTTCTAAAGCTCACCTGTGTCTAGATTCCTTGCAGGCTGCTGCTAAGAAGAATGCTCAAACCGTCAACGCTTCAGTGGAGAAGCTTCAACGGTCCCTTCAGTCTGAACGTTCCAATCTTGAAGCTACACGCCAGGCCATTGAAGCAGCCAACGTAACTTTACATGCTAACGTCAATGACCGACTGACTCAACTGGAGGCTGAGTTAGCTGTAGAGAATCGTATCATGGATGAGCTAGACAGGCGCACCTCACAGTTGAAAATGCAAAACTACAAGTTACATACTGCTACTGCTGAGGTTAACGACCTAAAGTCAGAAAGGGAGGTCATTCGGAGTTTTGTTGCTGATGTTCACTCCATCCTCCTTCATCTCCTTGAGGCTCACGATCCTATCATCACCATTACTATCAGGCGCCATCTGGATGATAAACTCAGGCCAACATTGGACATCCTTAGTCGTATCGAGGGTGTTCCGGTGACTGGTGTCTAGCCGAAACAAGGGGGAGAGAAGGTGAAAAATCAACCTCCTTATAGACCGAAACCATCTACTGAACCGAAAGGTAATGAAGCTTCAGTCAGTCACAAGGAGAAAAAGAAGAAGAAGATTGGTGAGGATGATACAGAAAATGAGGATGATGTCTATGCGAAGTATCCTAAGAAACCCTTTCAAAAGGTAAAGTCCTCTGAAAAGGAAATGGAAGAAAACTACAAGAAACAAAAAGCTGAGCTCGAGTAGAAGCGAAAGGAGGCGGAGCTCCTAGAGAAGAAAAAGTCCATGTTTCCTGTCTGGACTATAGATTCGCTTCAAAGATGCACAATCGACGAGCCAAGTATTCTTTGGCTTGAGCCAGTAATGTCCTTTGGGCTCGAGAATCCAAGGATGCGCATTTCGATATGCCAATCACACGAAAGGCATTTATCTTCCATTGCTTCAATTCGACTGTTGCTATTCCTTCCCCAGACCCGAAGGTAGATAGGGATCTGCTGGAGTTTTACTTGGAGTTTGCTCAACCCCAGTACTTGACCTGGAGTTCCAACAAGATTACCACTGACAAGGTTCTAAAGCCCTACTCAGCGGGGAAGTTCATTAATGTCAAATTCAAAGTGACATGAGGAACCGAAGGTTCAATTCACAACTTCACCCTTGCTAATCTACCGAACCTCAATCCCCAAGACTGGATACTCCTCAACAACATTCTTCTGTCAAATCCTTAGGAGTACCAGCCAATAATGGATCATGTCAAGCGTATGCTTGTATGCTACATTCATGAGGTAGCGAAGATGGACCTGGAGATTGCCTCTGCTATTCACAAGCGAACCACGATCAAGACTATGGGCAGAGCAGTCAATGTCAACACTATGGTCAGGGGGAAGATAGATTCAAAGTACCATATGGTTATGTTCATCAGCGGCGAAGGTCTGAAATGCATATTCTCTCTCGTTGACAAACACCACTTCTCAACGTCTTGCCTGGAGCATATCTTGGAGATCATTCAGAGGTGTGATCAGAACAGTGCTGCTGACAAGAAGTTGTTCACTGACATGCTGAGGTGGTATATCCAGTTTCGGCAGACACTTCTCGCAATAATTCCTCGTCTGTTCAAAGTAATAAAGACAGTGAAGCCAACACAGAATAAATGATCTCTCGCCTCATTTGACGCAAAGGGTGAGATTGTTGGGATTATTATGTTGCGTCATGGGCTCGGTTCTTAGCCCAGTTTTGATTGTTGGTATTGGGCCTGTCCAACCGTGCATATTTTTTGTTCTAGGGTTTACTATATAAGCTGCATGCATGTGGTCTTAGACATTATCGCTTTTATTAGTTTTCTCTGAGTTTTGTAAACCCTAGCTCGCCTCTACAGCGAAAGTTCTTCATCGAGCTCTGTTGCGGCATGACTTTATTGAATCATAAGCATACATTTGATTCCATTCTCTGTTCATTCTCTTACTGTTTTTGTCTTGTTTGATTTCCATAATCATACATGTGAAAGATCTAATCGATCTATAATTTAATTCTCATCAGACGCTAATCCAACTGTCTCCCACTTGGATAAGCCTAATACCTATAAATGCAACTGCACCTTTTCAATCCGATTAGCAATCGCAGTTCTCAAAACTCTTGATCTTATCAATAACTGTCCTTCAAATAAGGGATCGTATAATCCTCTGTTCTAGATGTTGGGTCAAGAATATGGTTTATACTTTACTTTTCCAGGAAAATGTATTTTTCTGTAATATTTTATGAGTTTACGGTCAGTGGGTGTTTACGGCCGGAAACCCATTTACGGCCCATGTTCTCTGGCCCATGTTCCCCTTGTATATATAGGTGTTAGGGGTGAGGAGTAGGGATTGATGAACAGAAAAGGAGTGTACGGCCTAAAGAGAAAGAAGAACAAGTGTGTGTTAGTGTGTGTGAATCTCTTGTATCCGGATCATCATTCTATTTATCAATACATACAGATTCATATTATTCTTCTTCTCCTTCTCTTCTATTTGATCTGACATCATACGTTTGATTGGGATTCCACACCATCAAATGGATCTGATTGATACACATGCATTTTGGGGACTTACAATTGGTATTAGAGCAAGGATTGTATCAGTCAATTTTGTCAGATCAGGATCTTATTTTATCTTATTTTTGAAATATTTTTGTATTTTTGGATAGATCTCTGAAAATTAAGGGTGGTTTCTTCTTTGAATTTTTCATAAAAACGAGTTTTTGATCGAGTTTTAGAGCAAAAGGGGTGAAAAACGTCGTTTTTTTTTTCACGAATTCGTTGAAGGTTTACGCCCTTTGAAGGGTTTTCGGCCGGAGTTTACGGTCGGCGGCGGTGACATTTACAGCTAGGGTTTCCGGAGTTTATGGCCCCGGAGTTTACGGTCCAAGGTTTACAGCCCCGGAGCTTGCGGTCCGAGTTTGCGGCCCAGTAGTGTTTCCTGCCTTGCAAGCAGTCTCGCACAGTGTTTAATTAAAAAAGGGGTCAGGATTTTGAGGGTGTCGGGGATTGAACCCGCGACCTCCAATTGAAGATTTTATGGGCTAAGAAGATGAGTTTACGGTCTAAGAATGTTCTTGGACTGTAAACTCTAGTTTGTTCCATTTGTGCATGTTTTGGTGCATTTCTTGAAGGGTTACAAGGTTCTATGCACTCATCGAAGTTCATTGGAGGTGTTTAGGGGAAACTAACACCCAACAAGGTGTTTAAGGTCTAAGAATGAGGGTTTATGGTCCAAGCATGTTCTTGGACCATAAAATCATGTCCATGCCTCATATGGTGCGATTTTGGGGTCCTAATTTCATGCATGCAAGTTTCTAAGTCATATCTAAGCCCTAGAAGTGTTTGGAGGGGTTTTGAGGCTTCAAAACCCTCATAAGAGGTGTTCACGGTTTTGGGAGGGTCCCCAAACCGTAAACACATGTTCATATGTGTTTTGGGTGATTCCAACATGAATTTGCATACTATACAAGTTAAACAACAAGTTTAGGTTGGATTCCTTACCAAATGATGCTTGAAATGAGGTTTTTGGACCAATTTCGAGTTCTAGAGAGAGAGAGTAGTGAGAGAAAGTTGTGAGATGGGCAAAAGTCTTCAAAAGTTGTCTACTCAACCTTTATATAGGGGTTGGGTTTGAGACTCGGTGAAATTCTACCCGATACTGACGTTATACGATGCTTTTGGTCGCACCCAATAAGGTTGCCATAATTCGTTATGAGTCTATACTAAATGATATATGAAAGGATACACTTACTTGAATACACTTACATGGATACACTTACTTGAATACACTTACATGGATACACTTACTTGAGTACACTTACACGGATACACTTACTTGAGTACACTTACATGGATACACTTACTTGAGTACACTTACATGGATACACTTACTTGGATACCTTTACATAGATACTTTGTTAAAAGCATGCCTGTATATGTATAGTTATATAAGTAATGTTTAAAGGACTTAGGAAGGCTAACCCACTTTATTTCCTTTTCCTCGTTAGGATGTGGTCTGGTAGGGTATCGGGTATCCGTCCGAAGGTCGTCTAAATATTAGTTATATATCATGTGTACATATACGAACATAATAGTTCTAGTCAGTCAGTTCAGTACCTTTGGGTAGTGATGAGATATGGTCCACTGGCGTGGCCTAGATTGCCCTAACGTGCCAACCTGGCCTGGCGCGCTCCTGCCAGCCTTGCCTGGCGCTCCCTTGTCAGCCTTGCTGAGGACTCCCTTGCCAGCCCTCCTGGGGACTCTCCTGCTGGCTCGGCCAGGCGCTCCCTCGCCTGGCACTCCTTTGCCATCCTCTCCTGGTGTGCGCCCGCCAGCCCCGCCCGGCGCCTCCGGGCGGCCTTGCCCAACTCCTTGCTAGTTGGGCCTGAATGGGGCTTGGCCCAAGGCCTGACCTAATTGTCCTCTATATAATGAATAGTACCTCCTCCATGGAGAGGGACCTTCCCCTAGACTCTCCCCCAAGTGGTTTAGCCACCACTAGATCTTCCCCCATGGCTCAGCCGCCACTATACTCCTGCCGGGTGGCTCAGCCGCCACCTGCCGCCGTCAACCACCACTAGCACCAAGATGGTCCTCTCCAGCTAAGGAGAACCATCTCAGATCTTCTAGTTGATCTAACTTGACCGTCGGAGCTCGCTCCCGGGGCACAGTCCCTGGGACGGCTCTAACGCATCTCTCTGATTGTGACTAGCAGATCTTTGCCGCTGCAGAAGACTAGGAGACTCGCCGGAGGTCCCATGTTCCATCAGGTAGCAAAGGAATATGTTCATATATCCCTAGTAAGCTATTGTAGGAATAGTTTTGGGCTTATATATGATTTGGTAATAAATACGGATTTCGACCTAGCGATTCGTTGCAGAAGTCACCTTTAATTCCAAATGTAGAATAGGGACTACCAATCATATTATTACTTACTTACAGCGGGTCTCGTGAGAAGACTACTTACTTACTAGACAGGACTAACCATTCCGGCACCCAACTGTTAGCAACAGAGGTAATGAACATCCATGGATGCCTACAGTTAATACGTATATTAGGGTAGCTTTACAGGACTAACCATTCCTACGCCCTGCTGTTAGCTACAGAGGAAAATGAACATCTACAGATGTCCAAGGTTATTACTATTTCGACAGTCGCGATGTCGGGTTTATCCTAATACAAAAGGATAAACACTTACATGGCTATATTTTTCCTATTACTTTTATATTGTGATACATTCCCATAAACGATGAGGTAGACTATATATATATATATATATATATATATATATATATATATATATATATATATATATATATATATTGTTAATGGTAGTCATACAAGGGAAAAACCATCTTTGTTACTTTCAAAATAGTTAGGTCTTAGTAGAAGATTTCATCTATACTAATAGGAATCATAGGGTTTTCTAGGGTTTTTCAAATGCTTTCCATTACTTACAAACATTTCCACACTTGTACGAACTTTCTTTCAAAACAATGTCAAGACTTTCATTACAAGTTTTACAAATCAAAGACACATTAATACTTATGAATTCACCAGCTTTTTGGCTGATACTCGCTTTCAATATAACTTGTATTCTCAGGTCACAAATACACAGGTACGACGACCAGGTTTTGTGAAAACGGAGCAGTTCAGACTCGTCTTTTATTTTGATTATTCATTTTGTTATATTATACTATGAAGGAACACACTTGTAACTAAAATTATACTATTAATGCAATGGATGATGTTGTTGCTTGTTTACTACTTTGCATTATTGTGATACATTACATGACATCCTCCACCCCAGAATGTTTCCGCCGTTCCGGTTTTGGGTTGTGAAAGATTGGTATCAGAGCATTGTTTATAGTGAATATACTATATCAACCCGTAAAAGATATGCTAACTATAAATACAATGGGATTCAAATACTCTGACTAAGAGTTTATACTTTTAAATAATAAAATATTTAAGTAAGTATACGTTCCTGCATTCACACTAAAATCGGTGTCACAACGACAAGAACAAAAGTATTCCGATTGTTGAATATCACAAGTAAGCTTAGGGATGTATAGTCAGTCTTGGGAGTGGCATACCTGATCAACTATGCTGGTCCGAGGAGTGATTAGCATACGCCCAATAATGGTTGTGATGTGGCCAATACACTTACATGGATACACTTACTTGAGTACACTTACATGGATACACTTACTTGAGTAAACTTACATGGATAGACTAACTTGAGTACACTTACATGGATACACTTACTTGGATACCTTTACATAGATACTTTGTTAAAAGCATGTATGTATATGTATAGTTATATAAGTAATGTTTAAAGGACGTAGGAAGGCTAACCCGCTTTATTTTCTTTTCCTTGTTGGGATGTGGTCTACTAGGGTATCGGGTATCCGTCCGAAGGTCATCTAAATATTAGTTATATATCATGTGTACATATACAGAGATAATAGTTCTAGTCAGTCAGTTCAGTACCTTTGGATAGCAAAGGTATACGTTCATATATCCCTAGTAAGCTATTATAGGTATAGTTTTGGGCTTATATATGATTTGGTAATAAATATGGATTTCGACCTAGCGATTCGTTGCGGAAGTCACCTTTAGTTCCAAATGTAGAATAGGGACTACCAATCATATTATTACTTACTTACAGTGGGTCTCGTGAGAAGACTACTTACTTACTAGATGGGACTAACCATTCCGGCACCCAACTATTAGCAACAGAGGTAATGAACATCTACGGATGCCTACTATTAATACTTATATTAGGGTACCTTTACGGGACTAACCATTCCTACGCCCTGCTGTTAGCTACATAGGAAAATGAACATCTACGGATGTCCAAGGTTATTACTATTTCGGCAGTCGTGATGTCGGGTTGATCCTAATAAAAAAGGATAAACACTTACATGGCTATATTTTTCCTATTACTTTTAATTTATGATACATTCAGATAAACGATGAGGTAGACTATATATATATATATATATATATATATATATATATATATATATATATATATAGGGAAAAGTGAATATACCCTTAAGTGTATATAAGCTTAGGTATCCAAACACACTATAATACGTCGTTTTGTTTAATATATTTATTATAATGTGTGTAAACTTCAACTCTTAACTTGATTAACTTTCAAGATTTTCGAAATTTCACTAGTATCTTTCTTTTATATCATATCTTTTTGCCAAACACTTATTAGGCTATATATATTGTAGTTGAAAATGAAAATTACGTAAGAGGAAGATTTATTTGTAATTTATAATAATCTTAGGAGTAAATCAAGTTTGAAGTTAAATTATAAGAACATTGAACAATTAGAATGTGTTATATGATACAAAACGACGTAGTATTGTGAGTTTGGGTACCTAAGCTTATATACCCTTAAGGGTATATTCACTTTTCCCATATATATATATATATATATATATATATATATATATATATATATATATATATATATTGTTAATGGTAGTCATACAAGGGAAAAACCATCTTTGTTACTTTCAAAACAGTTAGGTCTTGGGAGAAGATTTCATCTATACTAATAGGAATCATAGGGATTTCTAGGGTTTTTCAAATGCTTTCCATTACTTACAAACATTTCCACACTTGTAGGAAATTTTTTTCAAAACAATGTCAAGACTTTCATTACAAGTTTTACAAATCAAATACACATTAATACTTATGAATTCACCAGCTTTTTGGCTGATACTCGCTTTCAAAATAACTTGTATTCTCAGGTCACAAATAGACAGGTACGACGACCATGTTTTGTGAAGACGGAGCAGTTCAGACTCGTCTTTTATTTTGATTGTTCATTTTGTTGTCTTATACTATGAAGGAACACACTTGTAACTAAACTTATACTATTAATGTAATGGATGATGTTGTTGCTTGTTTACTAATTTGCATTGTTGTGATACATTACATGAATTCCTCGGCCCCAGAACGTCTTGCTAGCGAAGCCGTCATTTCAGAACTTCGAAGTACTTATGCCAGAAATACCTCATCTTCAGAGACCTCAATAGGACTTCCATTAGAAATCATTACTCTCTGCCTCGCATAGATGAATCAGTTGACCAACCGCAAGGAACGATGTACCTTTCAGAAATGGACCTATGATCCGAATATCACCAGTTGTGAGTGTTAGTAAAGGATGTCGCAAGGATAATCTTCCAAACTCGACACGAACACTACTAGTCCGTAGTGATACCCCTCGGATAGGACCAATACACCCGTAGTATTCATGAACTTAATGAATACGGTACGCCATTCTTACTTGGATCAGTTCGTCATTGTCTTTATAAATGACTTACTTATCTACTCTCGTAGTAAGAAGGAAATCATAAAGATCATCGACAACAAACCCTAGAAACATTACAACCAGAGAAGCTTTACGCGAAGTTCTCTAAATGCGAGTTTTTAGATTTGAAGAGTCGAATTCCTAAGACACATTACCAGTAATGTGGGAATTCTTGAGGACCCTGCCAAAAATCAAAACCGCTGAGAATTTGTCAGCACCGAAGAAGCCGACAGGAATTCGCCAAATTTTAGGTCTCGCTGACCTACTGTCGAGAGTTCATTCAGAACTCCTTGCGGATTACGAAACCTCTTATAACTTTGACTCAGAAAGGAGTGGCCCTTGACTGGGAAGACATGCAAGAGAAAGGAAGCCTTGGAATTTCAAGTGAGAGGCCAAATCCTTTTGGAAATCTCACTATAGTAAGGCTTGATACGCTTCAGAAAGCGTCGTAAGCCAAATCCAGAATAGTTAGGACCTCCGAGATTCTTGCTAGAATCGGTCCTGTAACTCACAAACCCAACCTACACCACAAACTTAGTAACGTACATTTTACCCTTCACGTCTCGAACTTGAAAACGTACCTTTCCGTCAGGACTCTCGTAAGCCCACTCGATGAGATCGAGATCAACGAGATCCTCGCCTTCGTGGAAGAACCGTAGTGACCCTCGACCGAGTGGTCAAGCGGACGAAGCAACGCCGCCGCCCATTATTGAAGGTTCGTTGGGATACCAACCGAGGACCCGATTTCGCTTTTGAGCACGAGAACTAATCGATTAGGAAGTTTCCCCACCTCATTGCTCGATTATTCATGCCTACTCCTTTACCTAAATTCTAATTTTGGGAGGAAATTCCCTCTAACGGGAGGATGATGTGACAACCCGAAATTTCCATCCTATTCAGTCTAACACTTCTTTGAAAGTCAAACTCATTGCTGTTATCTTTTAGCACAATTAGAAGTTTATTTGAGCATTCTGAGCCTTGTACACTTAAGGAATAAGTGTTGCGGTTAATCGGCTGAAGTTTTAGCTCAAAGAAATGACTTTAAACACTCATGCAAGGAGTTCACAGCCAACACATGGGAGTTTACGGCCGTAAAATACATGTGGGCCGTAAACTCTTGCTTATATGATGAAGAGGTGGCCATTTGTTCATTCATTCCTTCCATTTGGCCCAAATCCTCTCAAGTATCATCCCGATCTTCATTCCTGATCTTCAAAACTCGTAAGCTTATTGTCTTAACTAGTTGATATCTTGCATGAACTAGTAATCTTACATGATTTCATCCATGAAATCATTCCATTTTGTAGATCTTCAAGTTTCACCTAGAACACACACTAGTGTTCTTGGCCAAAACCGACCATTCGAGCTCGTACATTGTAAGTACTCTTGATACAACTCATTGTACACTAATTTTATCATATTTAGAGCTTAGAAAACATAAGAAATCAAGGGATTCAAGGAGTTTACGACCAAGGAATGTTCTTGGGCCGTAAACCCCTTTTAAGGGTTCAAATGACACCCTAACACCTTAGTAAGCCTTGGTTAGTGACATAGAACCATACGCCATTCACCTAAGGACCAAAATTCATGAAATAGTACTCCTTACCATGAGTTTACGGCCGTAAACTCATGGGAGAGTGGTCCCAGGGCCGTGAACACCAAACAAGGTCATTTTAGGACCTTAAACCCATCCAAACATTTGTTTAAAGATTTGGAGCACTTAACCACTTAAGCCCTTAGAGTTTTAGGCCCCTTTTGGTGACCAATTGAGATTTTACGGCCAGCAGTAAACTCCTCTGGGCCATAAACTCCAACAAACATGGTCATTTCACCATATACTCCCGTATGAGGCTTTTCACTCCTTTGTTGCAACCCGATAGCCTCCTAGCACTTGACCAAAGTGTTTTCCTCGCAATAGGATGTTTATACATGTTTAAATAGTGTTAAAATCACTAATTTTTTTATATACATATGTCTTCATATCTAATTAGGATCATTGTGTGTGTCTAAGTCTTCACTTGACACCAAGCACTTGTCCGACACTTCCTTCCGATCCGCTCACTGCAGGTGAGTTCATACCCCTTGAATTAAACTTTTAAATGTTTTTAAATGTTTATAAATGATTTATGGGGGGATACAAGTTGAATCATGTTTAGTTATTATATCAGTCACATGTGATTAATAATTAACATGCAAATGGCTTTACTATACGTTAACTGTTTTACCAATCATATTTCTTCAAATGTTTATCTTAAACGTTTTTAGGTGTTTAAAACACTTTATTAAACTGTTTATTAAACACTGTATGTTCATTTTAAACCCTATTACATTTGTGTTTCAAACAAAGGTTCCTTTATACTTAAACTGTTTTGTTATCAAACAAATAGTTTCAAACCGTTTTATAAACTGACATCAAGTCAATCTTTTCTTAGGTATTAATCTTTTTCAATGGTTTTATAAAACTCCTTATATGCTTTTATATTGTCAATTGCATTCCCATATATGTATAGTTATATAAGTAATGTTTAAAGGACTTAGGAAGGTTAACTCACTCTATTTCCTTTTCCTCGTTGGGATGTGGCTATGGGGTATCAGTTATCCGTCCGAATGTCGTCTAAATATTAGTTGTATATCATGTATACATATGTAGACATAAAAGTTTTCCTCAGTCAGTTCAATACCTTTGGGTAGCAAAGGCATACTTCAAGTTATACACTTACATGGTTAGTAATTATTATAGGTATAGTTAGGAGATACCACTTACCATTCCAAGTACAAGGAATCACACAAGAGTCAGTTCATTCATGATTCTATACTAGCACATTACATGTTACATGAGTATGTTTACATAGATACGTTTACATGAGTACGTTTATAAAGATACGTTTACATGGGTACGTTTACATAGATACGTTTACATGAGTACGTTTACATAGATACGCTTACATGAGTACGTTCACATAGATACGCTTACATGAGTATGTTTACATAGATACTCTTACATGGATACTTTTACATAGATAAGATATGATGAGTTACTATTACATATTATATGTATAGATACTGTTATATAATTCTCCTTCTTTTCTTTATTTTGTGATACAATCACATAATCGACGAGATAGATTGGACTTAATATCCTAGTACCAAAGGATACTTTGTGGGACTAACCATTCCTACCACCGCTGTTAGCTACAAAGGTAAATTCACATCTACGGATGTCTACGGTTGATACCATTATAGGTATACTTTAAGGGACTAACTATTCCTACACCCAGTTGTTAGCTACAAAGGTAAATATACATCTACAGATGTCTTCAGTTAACACTGTTAGTTATCCTAGTACAAAAGGATAATACTTAAGTTATTTATATTATTATTTCCTTTACCTTGTGATACATTCACATAACCGATGAGGTGAATCATATTTGTGTATCCTAGTTCCAAAGGATACAATTTCTTATATTAATAATAATAGTCGTACAGTCGGGTCTTGGTAGAAGACTACTTTCAAAATAGTCGGGTCTTGGTAGAAGGCTACTTTCAACACAGTCGGGTCTTGGTAGAAGGCTACTTTCAAAACAGTCGGGTCTTGGTAGAAGGCTACTTTCAAAACAGTCGGGTCCTGGTAGAAGGCTACTTTCAAAACAGTTAGGTCTTGGTAGAATATTTCATCTATACTAATAGGAATCATAGGGATTTCTAGGATTTTTCAAACGCATTCCATTACTTACAAACATTTCCATACTTATACGAGCTTTCTTTCAAAACAATGTCAAGACTTTCATTACAAGTTTTACAAATCAAAGACACATTAATACTTATGAATTCACCAGCTTTTTGGTTGATACTCGCTTTCAAAATAACTTGTATTCTATGGAACAAATAGACAGGTACGACGACCAGGTTTTGTGAAGACAGAGCAATCCAGACTTGTCTTATGATTAATGCAATGGATGACGTTGTTGCTTGTTTACTACTTTACATTGTTGTGATACATTACATGACGTCCTCCGCCCCAGAAGGTTTCCGTCGTTCTCGGTTTTGGGGTGTGACAACTACCAATCTCATACATCTAGGTGAACATCACATCTTCTTTCTCCCTCTCTCTTTATCTCTCGGCCGATAGCAATTACACACACACCTCCAGAAATTTTTTTCAAGCTATCTCTAATCTCTCAATAACACTCACTCCTTTTCACCAAAAAAAATCTAAGACTTATGTGTATGGCTTAAGAGATTTCCATGTAGATCATCAAAACTTGGTAAGTCATTACATCTCCTAAATGGATAAACTCCATTCCTATGATAAGATCATTCCTTCTAAACATTTTATTTCTTGATCCATACTCTAGAACTTCTTAGAACTCATGATCAACCCAAGGAAAGCTTGCTAGAGCCAAAGATCACATCACCTTCTTCCATTCTTCTTCAAAACTGAAACAACAAACCCCAAGGTGATTTCATACCCTTTGTTTTCAGTTTTTACATGATTTTTGGGGGAGAATATAAGTAAAATGTGTAGATCTATGTGTTATATGCTTGATATGTGTGATTTTTTGGTTTATCTTGTGAAAAATGTGTCGGATCTAAACTCTTCCCGATATCTTAAGCAATACTGAGTGATAATCCATGAACTAACACACCTTATACATCATACTATCAAGTTAAAAGCATTTACATGTTTAATATATGAAAATTTAAAGCAAAAAATCTTGTCAAGGGTCATATTTGTCAAGAAATCAAAAATAAGGGCAAAAAGTAACACTTTTGGTTTTTATAAGGATCAAACAGGTCATACTTGTGTAAAAATGGATTTTTATGGTAAACAATGTTTTCAAAGGGCCAAAAGTGTAAATTTTAGCCTAATGGGTTTAATATTGGGCCTCATAATTTTGGACTGAAATTTGCGAAAACTAAGGAGTTTTGTGGTTAAAAATGTCATTCGATCAAAGTTTGAGACATAAATGTAAATAAACTAAATTTAGGAGTGAAAATAACATTTATTTCTAAATTGGGACTAAACATGCAAAGTTTTTGGATTTTGGGCCAAAAATGTAAAATTCACGGGAATTGGGCCAAAAGCGATTTTTTTTTACAAATAAGGGATCAAAATGTAAATTCTTACAAATTAAGGTTTGAAATGATCAAATAAATATTTTGAGTCAAATGTATTAACTATTAAACCATTAGACCAAAAATATAAGTTTTATTAAGTATTTAAAATGGTATATTTTATAAACCAATAATATCGTTATAGATCAAACATTGAGTATCATAATATCGAAAGTAAATGTTTCATATAAAAACACTATACCACATCAAATATACAAAAATAGAACAATGGTATCCATATTGGGCTTGGTACTTGTAATACATGCTTATTGGGCCTTCGTGACCCATTTGCATGTTTAACGTGCCCACAGGATCAATTTAGGTCTTTTAGGCCTTACTGACCCAATGACATGCTCAATGGGTCTAAATTAATTCTTACACGTTGTTGGGCCTTAGTGGTCCATTTGCATGTTAATTTTGCCCGGAGAAAATCAATGTATTGTGACAACCCGAAATTTTCTATAACTTTGAAAGCTCAGTCAGTCGACTCAAGTTAGTGTCAGACTCATTCCTGCTGTCATTTAGCATAATTTAGAGTCTGTTTGAGCATTTTGAGCCTAATACACTTAAGAAATAAGTATTAGAAAGTACCTGCTAGAACCATAGTGTAGCAAATCAGACCATAACCCACTAACAATGAGTTCACGGCCACAAGACCATGAGTTTACGGCCATAAACTCAAGTGGTCGTAAACTCAAGAGAATATATATGGTCCTTGTCCATTTTCTCCTTCTTTCCTTTCCTTGCCTGATTTTACTTCAAATCCTCTCAACTATCATCACGATCTTCACCTTAGATCTTCAAAAATACTAAGTATTCTTCCTTGACTTGTTGATACACCTTTTAATCTAGCATTCTCTCATGATTTCATCCATGAAAATCATGTTTTCATAAAACTTCAAGTTTCACCAAGAACACACACTAGTGTTCTTGGCCAAAACCGACCATTTCAAGCTCCTATATCGGAAGTACTCTTGTCCTAACTTTTTATGTACTAGATTGAACATGCTTAGGCCATAGAAACATCAAGATTTTAGAGTTGGAAGAGAGTTTACGGCCAAGAATCTCCCAAGGCCGTAAACTCCCTATAATGGTGCAATGTTGCCCTAATTTCCTTCCTTATGCATAGAACTTGGACTAGAACCTTCCACCATTGAACTAGCGACATTAAACTTTGATTTGGTACATAACACCTTGAGTTTACGGCCGTAAACTCATGGAGGAATGGTCCCTAGGCCGTAAACTCATGTTAAGGTCAATTCTTGGACCTTAAACTCATATAGACTCTTGTTTAGCCTTGGAACACCTAAACACTTGAGACTTCCTACCTTCAAGAACCTAAATATGACTCTTTAGAGAGTTTACGGCCAGGAGTAAACTCCCCTAGGCCGTAAACTCCTCAACACTCTCCATTGAGAGTGGTCCTTGGGCCATAAACTCAATAGCAATGCTTTATGCCCCTTGGATGCAACCCTAATGTACTCTTAGCACTTGAACCAAAGTGTTTTCCACGTTTTAGGGTGTTTATACTTGTCTAATTAGTGTTATAATCACTAACTGTATACATATATATGTCTTTATATGTTATTAGGATCATTGTGTGTGTTCAAGTCTTCACTTGACACCTAGCACTTGTCCGACACTTCCATACGATCCACTCACTACAGGTGAGTTCATACCCCTTAATTAACCTTTTAAATGTTTTTAAATGCTTTTATGGGGGAGGGGGGGGGGAATACAAGTTGAATCATACTAGTTATTATATCAATCACATGTGATTAATAACTACCATACAAATGGATTTACTACACTTTTAGCTGTTTTACTCAGGAATCACACTAAGAGTCAGTTCATACATGAGTCAATACATACACTACCTTAATACATACTATAGGAAGAGACACTAGTACATACTATACAAAGAGACACTAGTACCTACTATATGAAGAGATACTACTATATACTATATGAAGTAACACTTCTACACACTCATGGACTGACCATCCTACACTTGGCTGCTCGCAACAGAAGGTGTGTTCATCTACGTATGTTCTCGATTGTACTATTCGGCGAGTTACCACGACGTCGTGTTTTTCCTATACCAATGGATAAATTCTTAAGGATTATACAATTTTCCTTATTACCTTTACATTGTGACACGTTCACATAAACGATGAGGTAGAATATATTTTGATATATGTATACTATTTGCCTTATTCCCTTTATTTTGTGACACATTCATATAAACGATGAGGTAGACTATATTTTTATAATAATAGTTATACATGGGAAAACCCGTCATTTTACAGTGAAGCATACCTTCAAAAAGTCGGGTCTTGGTAGAAGACTACTTTTTATACTATTAGGAAATATGAGATTTTCTAGGGTTTTCATACTTATACACGCTTTTCCTTAAACAATTACAAGTCTTTCATTACAAGTTTTTACAAATCAATGTGTGACAACCGTCAAAATTCGAGTTGGTTCTAGATTTGACTAGACTTAGTTGCACATATAGGCACTACACACACTAGACTTAGTAACTAGAAGCTAAGTTATAACCTACTAGAAACTTGGAAACAATTAGAATCAATGGATAGTGTACTTAGATTTCACATTGATATGTGAATTCTACATCTACTGAGCTGTAGTGACTATCCATATTTGGGTCACTCTTTGACTCGAACAACATTTCATCAATCGTATACACACATCATGCACTTGACCTAGAAGTAGAAGTTAGTTCAAAGTCTCATAGAAACTTAAGTCAAAGTTGAAGACTAGGATTAGTATACTTGATTCCTCAATTTCGCTTGAATCTCGGAATCACTACATAGAATGCCAATAAACCGATAAAAATAAATTACAAACATTCTTTATAACTATTAAAGAGTTATAATACCATAAGATAATTTGAAGTCTCAAATATTCAATTTGTTTTGATATCCAAAGTTTATTAAACTCCAAAACCCTAAAAACCTTAAAACCTAAATTTTATAAAGTTTAACATCAAGAATTTTATAAAAACAGTTATGAAACTTATAATATTATCTTAAAATAATTAAATTCAAGGAAATATAATCAAGGAAAATAAAAATTGAAGTCATTAACATATACCCTTAATTTATAAGTCAAAAATCAAGGTTTCATGAGCAAAAACTTGGTTAGGGTGTATATTTTATAAAAAGTTTGATATTTTTATAAAAGAATTGAAATTTTTTATAAAATTAAAAGGGAAGGAGGGAAAAATACTCTCAAAACCGTCCATCCTCTTCCCAAGACACCTCCCCTCTTCCCAAAACACATAATCACTCCTTTCTCTCTCACACTCCACTTTCTCTCTCATTTTCTCTCACTTCTCTCTACCTTCACCACTCCATTTCTCTCTTCCCCTCTCTAGGAACCACGAAAATTTCCAGGAAAAAAGTTCAATAACACTCATGATGCTCAAAATATTCATCATCTAGTGGTGTTCATTAAGGTAGAACACGATTTCCTTTCATTTTCCTCCATGTTTTCAACGTTTTTCTTGCATTTCCTTCTTTCTACACCTTTCTCTTAGAAAAACATGTGTGCATGTTCATTCACTTCAGTTTTGATGATGATGGTGGTAGTATTTCACCCAAAAACAACATGCATGTTGTTAATGGTGAAATCCAAGGACCAAAACCTAAGTCAAAATCAACATAATGCACTTTTCTACAAGTTTTGGGTAAAAATCACCACATGCACTCTAAGTTTTCTTTCAAAAACGATTTTTGAACATTTCAAACTCATGAATGATCTTTAAACCAACATGCATGTGATGATCTTCAAGCTTAGATGCTAGATCATCAAAGTATGTTGTTAAAAGCTTTCAAATATGTTCATGAAGGATTTATTTCCAAATAAATATTTAAAACTCCTTTTCTGATCAAATCCGATTTTTCCCAAATTCCCATCAACAAAATAAGATGCTCTGTAAATTTCCAGAAAATAATTCATTCTTATCGAATTATTAGAATTATTTCAACAAAATAGGGCAATAAATCATATAAAATCGTTTCTGAGGTCTATAAATCCTAGATAAATGCGTGGATAACCCTATGCTAAATAATGACTTCACATTAATTGTCATCGATTTTTGTTACTGTTTAACATGTTTTTGAATTTGCTTTTTGTTTGCCATCAATAAATCATAAAAGCACTTTTGATAAGGTTAAAGGGTAACCTAACAATTTTTGAAGCTTATACACTCTGTGGAAAAGCCAGAAAAGTATTTTCAGAATTTTGCATAATGTATTCCTATTTTTCTCCGATTTTTGTATTTATAATGGGCTAAAAACAGGAAAAATAGTTTTACTCATCCAAAAATTATGAAAAATTACCAGAATATCTTGCAGTACATTAGGAGTCTACATAAAAATGTTTATGATTTTTCTACTCTGTATACTATTTTTCTCCTATTTTCTAAGATTAAATACACTTAAATACACAAAATCGGATTTCAGCATATAATAACCACAGTTGGTATTTTTCCCAGATTATTTACTCTGTAAATGAAGTGTACAAAATTTTTGGTAATTTACTTTGACTTTTTAATAATTATTATTCAATTAATGATTACTTAAGAGGATTAAACAAGAAAAAATAGCAACACTAATTGAAAAGTATCTTTTATATTTTTCACAACTTCTACAAGTATAATAAAAGTGTTACAAAAAGTTTTGTGAATTTTGGAAACTGTTACCGATTTATTTCTTTTTTATAGAATAAATACACAAAAATTAGAAAAATTGTATTAAACTTTCTGAAAACACATATTAGTATTTTTCCTAGATTATGTACACTGTAAAATAGTTACACAAAACCTATAAGAATTTTTCATGATAATTTACTATTTTTCCATGATTTTATGATTATTCATGGATTAAATGGTGAAAAATAGTTAGACAAATCAAAAATTCAAGAAAATTTATCTTAAAGTCTTTGACTTCAATTAAAACTGAAATGCAAAGTTTAGGAAAGCTTAGAACTAAATTGATTTAGTTTTGAATATTTAATCATTGGAACACCTTTAAAATGATAAATATCAGCATTTCAATAATGGGAAATTTCCATCTAAATTGTTATATAACAATTGATTCATTGAAATTTAATTTTCACAGAAAAACATTTGTAACTTATCAATATTAAATTTTGACACACTATTGGCATAATTCTATTGTAGTAGTAAAGTATACTAGTGTTAGATTTCGATTAGAGACTCACTAGCGAATACCATTATTGTAGGAATCGATTTTGGTACGAGTAGAGCGTAGTCAAGGCACCATTTGCATCATCTCAATGCATATTGTGAGTATTCACGCACTCCCCTATTTTAAGTTTTTAAATGTTTTTGGGGTGGAAAAGCATGTCCTAAACTATCTTTATGTTTGTTGTATTTATTTTGACTTGTATGAAACTTGGTTGCTATATTTCGTATGTATGTGTATGTTACTTTAATTCATGAGGACTGTATCGCTGTTAAGTCCCTGGAATCTCTAGACACAACTCGTTAACTCTTTTGAGCCTATGGTTATTATGGATAGCGCTATCAGGAGGTAAACAACTCCTCACTCGCACGATTTGCTTGAGTGCATTTTACCATTTTCTACACTATGTTTGCGATACACATAGTAGTCAATAGGGTACGATTCGGTCATTAGGCTTGGGTTGTGAACTCATGAATGGAAACTTGATGCACATACGAATCTTTATGCACACGTGAAACTTGTACTCTCATGTTAGCAACGACACTTGTATACTTATTTTAGCAATGAAACTTGTATACTTATTTTAGCAACGAAACTTTTATGCTTATTATAGCAACGAACTTTGTTTCTCATTATAGCAACGAACTTTTATTACTAAAAACTTATATACTTGTTTTAGCAATGAAATTGTTTGCTCCTTGTAGCAACAAAATTGATTGCTCATTTTAGCAATGAAACTTGTTTACTCGTTTGAGTAACGAACTTTATCTTCCATGAGAATATGAATGTTGCATCTTATTTGGGCAACATACTTTATCTCTCATGATGACAAAGAACTTTGTTTTTACAAACTTATTTACTCATTTTAACAATATACTTTTGTTATTGGAAACTCTTATCAAAACTTTGATTTTGATTCATGAAACCAATATTATTTTGTTAAACTTGTGAGTACTCACCAACTATTTTCATAGTTGACGCTCGTTTTACATGCTTTTTAAGGAATTATCGAGTAAGTGGCACTTAGGGACACTTCACTTTTAGGAGCATTCGCATGTGTTGTATTTCTATTTTCATTGTAATTTCTTGTAAAAGCTGTTCAAACCCATTGTAAATTTGTAATGATTTTTAATACTATCGTTGGTGTTGTCTTTTAACTTTTGCTATGAAACTCTTTATACTGCCACGCCTCGTGTTTCCGCTCTAGCGGGGTGTGATAGAAAATGGTATTAGAGCCGAAGGTTATAGAGAATACCGGTTTTCCTTTGGAAAACCACAACTATAGCCAAAGAAAAAAATTCTAAACGTTTTTAAAATACTGAACATACTACTGGTATAACTAATTCGAGTACGCATTATTGGACTTTAATTAAGTATAGCCTGGCCAACTATGCTTAATTAAGGAAACTTAATGCGACGCTTGAAACGGTTATAGTAGATTTATGTTCAAAACGATTTTCAACTTGAACTTTTGAAAAACAATGTTTTTCGGTGTGCGTGCTGGCATTGCATATAATAGGCATTCATCTAGGTACACTTAGAAACTAAGTGCACTTTTACCACAATGCCTTTATTTAGAAATATTCTTACCCCTTATCAAGTGCTAGGTTAACCACTTAGGTTATATCACTAGCCACTCTAGGAGCAATGCACTTAGTACTGAGAATGAGTATTCCTTGGTAGCTATTGACTTTACATGTAAGGTTAGTAGATAGATATACACTAGTAATAATCATAAGTCGAAACCTATACCAATTATTGCTCAATACCTCTTCATCGTCTTCGTACTAGAGTTACAACTATGAAAAAGTGTTTCGATATCGACACGAATGATAATTGGAGCATCGCGTAAGGAGGTAGATGAATCGCCACTAAGTAATCATTTGGATACCATTCGTGGGCATTCCGGATTCGACTCACGAGGAGACACGGAGGTTTAACCCATACGTGAGACTTCTCTACTACGCTACGAATTTAGCTTTAGGGTGTTTCCACCTTGAGCTTAAAACTTAACATAGGATATCCCTTTGACCTATATAAAAGGGTCATAAACTGCATTGACACCATTAAACATTTTACTAACAAATTTTCTTATCCTTTATCTTTGGGAAAAAGACATTGGTACTTGTCTTATACTCGCCTTCTACTCCCCTTAGTATTTAGGTACGATCAGCTACACTAACATACTTATTCCTTACTTCTTAATCTTCCATCGAAAAATTATTTCGCTTCATCGGTTTTATTTATCATCGATAAAATATTTTATAACCACTTCATTCAACTTAGTATACATTTCCTAACAATTTAAGCCATATTCTCGCTAAAACTCTTTTGACAACTTGCTTTAACTTAACGCTTTTCTTCAAAACTCAATTGAACCAATATTGGTTTTTAACATTGCTATTTCAATTTCAATTCAAATCCATTTCAATGGATATATATGCTTTTAAGGGCATATAAACCATTTTAAACCTTGCTTACCATTTTGGAATGTTTTCTAAAAACTTAGAAACAATTTCTTTTATAAAAGTGTTTAGACTCTATGCTATAAAACTTAAACATATGATATTCAAGTTCATCTTATGTGTAAAAGCTTCACTAGGTCTTTCAAACCACTTTTGTTTTGGTTGACCACTTCCTCATTTAGGCACTATGCTTTACTTAAATGTGTTTTCTTGAAACCCAACATGATATTTTTACCACTTTCTACTTGAAACGTGTTTACAAGACATCACTAATGCGTACATTTCAAAACATACCTTATTTGTATATTTTATTACAAATTAGTTATACAATCTGTAAAACTTCTAAAATATAAAGCATTGCAAGACTTAGTGTTCACTTTTAAATTTCCAGTGACGCACTTTCAACAATATATAATTACTCTTCTAAATCTATTGAGTCTTTACCTTATATGTTTTAACTATTATTAAACACCATTCTAAAAAGTCAAATTCTCAGATTATCAACTACCGTTTGCAGTGCTTCTTCTTTTTCACAAATGAAGTTTAACTTAATAAGATAACTCGTTATTTTAGCAAACATTTTAAGACTCTTACATGTCTATTTAATCATCAATATAAATCGAATATTGAAGTTTGAAATAGATCTCAACCTGGTTTTAAATCTACCTATATGTATTGTTCTTATAATTTTAACAATAACAATCATTGCTGCCGCTACCTTCCTTTTTCTTTCCCCCGCACTTTATTTCTCGCTCTCCTTCTGATTTTAGATCTCGCACGCCATAATATTAACATAATACATTGTCTAACTTTGTGTCTATCTATTTTGCTTCTCTTGGTACCATGTTCGTACACATATAGACTAGAAGTCTACCCTTTCGTTTTGAGCAATTAATACGTGTATAGTTGTGAGTCATAATTTCGATTTAGTCAACTTTGATATATTCAATTATGCCTTTTTTCATATACATCTTGTTTTTATTTTGAAATCTATAGTAAACAAGTAATCCTTATTTACATTTGCTCTTTCGTTCTAAATTTGGAAACTTGATTTAAAATGCAAGTTTCATTGTATTTTTCGTTATAAGTAATACACAAGATGAATACCTTTATGCTTATAATTTTTCTATATCCGAAAAATATATGTGGAGGATATGTATCCTTATGTTTCTTCTTTTCTTTGAATACATCAAAAGTTTTAAATTTTACGATTATCTATTTTCTAAATGATTTTTTTTTGTAGAAACACTAAACTATGAATGCACAATTTCCAAAGATTGACATTTTTTTACACCTTTCTTAAAATAGTATTCTACTTTGCAATTTTCAGTGAGTTCCTAACTCTTAAACTTTTTTTTCATAAGTATTCCGACTCCTCTTAAACTTGTATTTGTCCTGACTTAGACAATTATTCAATTTTTACAAAAAGCATAATATCAATATTTCTATAAAAAAAATTCCCTTAATGACGACTTAAACATTTAACTTTAAATTATCTTTTTTTTTACTACTTCGTTTGATCGGTACACATATATCTTCATTATCTTGGATTTATTACACATTTTGATAATAATGAGATTAGTTATCATTTCTAAACACACATTTTGATAACAGTGAGATTTCTATCACTTCTAAACACTTAAAATGCTATCTACACAATGTGATTTAAAATATAATAAACTTTCACCGCCTTCATAAGAAACAATGACTCTCTAATTATATATATTCTTCGAATATAGTTTTATTATTGTAATAGTAAACGTGGTAGTAATTATAGCCTCAGAGATCCTCAATCATTTTATAACTTATTTTGTAGACGACACTTAAAAAGCCTTTACATTCGAAATGTACCAAAACTTCGTTGCCTACCCTTAGTACGTATCTTTAGGAACATACCCTTGATCATTTATTTTCTTTCGTGCTACCCCTTTTTATTTCAAAATATATCTTTTCCAGATGTAGTAGCCAACCCGGAAGTGAACAAATTGTCCCTAATCTCTTCTTTATTAAGCGGCGAAGTTACACTTAGTGCAAATTTAGAATGCAACTTAAAGATCAATGCGGATTTAACACTCAGTGCAGTTGGTGCATCATCGAAACTTATACCGCTCTCTTAATTCATATATTATCTAACTAGATAATCTTTTCAACTAGGTCGCCACGGTCGGATAATTTCTTGCAATCTAGACTGTAGAACTCGAATTAAGGAAACATTAATTTGATTATAGCTAAAGATTTGGGCTCTTCCCTTGAGGAATTAACCCAAAATAATCAAAGACCTCTTCAAGTCACCACCTCTCAAATTATACAATTTTATCCGGCTGAGTTCTAATAGAATGTGTCACGAATTGAATTTCGGGACGAAATTCTTTCAACTGGGGGAGACTGTGACAACCGTCAAAATTCGAGTCGGTTCTAGATTTGACTAGACTTAGTTGCACATATAGGCACTACACACACTAGACTTAGTAACTGGAAGCTAAGTTATAACCTACTAGAAACTTGGAAACAATTAGAATCAATGGATAGTGTACTTCGATTTCACATTGATATGTGAATTCTACATCTACTGAGCTGTAGTGACTATCCATATTTGGGTCACTCTTTGACTCGAACAACATTTCATGAATCATATACACACATCATGCACTTGACCTAGAAGTAGATGTTAGTTCAAAGTCTCATAGAAAATTAAGTCAAAGTTGAAGACTAGGATTAGTATACTTGATTCCTCAATTTCGCTTGAATCTCGGAATCACTACATAGAATGCCAATAAACCGATAAAAATAAATTACAAACATTATTTATAACTATAAAAGAGTTATAATACCATAAGATAATTTGAAGTCTCAAATATTCAATTTGTTTTGATATTCAAAGTTTATTAAACTCCAAAACCCTAAAAACCTTAAAACCTAAATTTTATAAAGTTTAACATCAGGAATTTTATAAAAATAGTTATGAAACTTATAATATTATCTTAAAATAATTAAATTCAAGGAAATATAATCAAGGGAAACAAAAATTGAAGTCATTAACATATACCCTTAATTTATAAGTCAAAAATCAAGGTTTCATGAGCAAAAACTTGGTTAGGGTGTATATTTTATAAAAAGTTTGATATTTTTATAAAAGAATCGAAATTTTTTATAAAATTAAAAGGGAAGGAGGGAAAAATACTCTCAAAACCGTCCATCCTCTTCCCAAGACACCTCCCCTCTTCCCAAAACACATAATCACTCCTTTCTCTCTCACACTCCACTTTCTCTCTCATTTTCTCTCACTTCTCTCTACCTTCACCACTCCATTTCTCTCTTCCCCTCTCTAGGAACCACGAAAATTTCCAGGAAAAAAGTGTGTTGGGTCGTGTTTTGTGTTAAGTATTGCGTCTATTGGGCTCGTTAGTTAGTCCATTTTGTATCTCTGGTATGGGCCTGTCCATCCGTGAGTTTAGTAGGGTTTAGTATATATAGGAGCTTGCATGCTTCCTAGATAGTAACGATAGAATAGAACGATCAGAGTATTATTTCAGCAAGTTTATTGTTATCGTTCTTGTAACCATAATATCCTCTACAGCGGAAGTTCTTAGTCGAGCTTTGCTGAGGATTGTTTGATCTAATCATTCGACACAAATTGATCCATACTTGTGTTATTTACTGCTTTTACATCCATCACATTACCTGTTAAGAAGATCTAATCGATCTTTAAGTTTATTAATAACTTATCAATTGGTATCAGAGCAGGAGGCTGTGTAATTCATACACATCTTTTCTATGAAAAAGGTTGTGATTAGGGTTATTCCGCATTAACTAATATTTATTGAGTCATCATCCTATAATTGATGTAACTCGGCATTTATTTGTTTTGCCCTAATCTTATATATATTACAAGTCTGATCTTTCAAACAGGTTACGATCAAGCATCGACGAGTCACAATCAAATCCCATAAACATCTCAAATAGCATTGGATCAATGACGAAGATTCCCATCCTTTACACCCAGGATTACGAAGTCTGGGCACATCACTTTGAAGATTATGTCATTGGATCTGAAGACAATGGATACCTTATCTAGGAAGCAATCGTGTCTGGACCATTCGCTCATTCTGCAACGTCTAGAATCATTAAAACACAGAAAGAGTATAAAGATCTGTTGAAGGACGTAAAAGATATTGCTCAAGACAAAAAGGATAAGTTTCAGTGCAATATTAAAGCATTGAGACTAATCAGATTCGCTATTCAATCGGATACTTTCAGGCTAGTGAGTTCATGTAGCACTGCCAAAGAAATATGGGATAGGCTACGAGAGTTATATTCTACAGACGAAGATCTGGAGCATTCCATTCAGACCCTACATTTATCTGAGTTTGGAGAATTTAAGCAGAATCCCGAGGAAACTGTTACTCAAACATTCGATCGCTTCAATCATCTTCTCAGTAAGATGATTAAACACGATATTGAAAGGAAGTTGATTGAACAAAAAGTTACGTTTTTGAATGGTCTTAGATCTGAGTGGAGAGTGGTTGTGTCCACTGTTAAAGCTCATGAGCAACTCAAATCTTATTCATTGGCTAAGCTGGTAGGAATTTTGAAATCCCAAGAAAAGATGGTCTTGCAGGAGAAGAATGTGGTTTCAAGCTTGGGTTCCTTGGCCCTTCTTTCAAAAAGCAAAAGTGTGATGGAAGATGAAGACCTTAACTTAGAAGACTATGACCTTACCTCTGAAGACTATGCAATGATGGTGTCAAATCCAAAGAGGTTTATTAAGAAAAGGTTTCCTACCAATAAGAACCGAAATTGGCAAGGAAGCTATAGTTCTGAAAAAGTGAGGGAGGAACCGAAGGCAGAAGAAGCAAAGAAAGAGTCGAAAGTTGAAGGGGATTCTGGGGTGAACTCCTATCACTGTGGAGGAAAGAACCACTATGCTAAAGATTGTGTCCTAAAGAAAATGGCAGAAAAGGATGAAGAAAAAGATGAAGAAGCTGTGTTGATGAAAAAGCTGGAAGAGATCAAGAGAAAGAAAACTGCTGCTAACCCTTCTATGAATGCTTTAATTGTGCAGGGTTCGGTAGCGGATGATGAGTTCGGTGGCGTGGAGGTCTGGTCAACCGACTCTGATGATGATGAAGTCAGAAAGCCATCCCATGGAAAGGCTTGTGTTGCGAAAGGTGAAGGAAGCGGTGGAAAGTGTTTGATGGTGTCGGATGTATCTCAAATGAGGGGATACAACACAGACGGTGGGAATGAAGACACGAAGGAGCGAGAGGACTTGTGCTTCACAACAAAACCGCTCAGCGTGCGGTTTAATGAGCTTGATGAATTAATCAAGAAGGTACAATACATTTTTGTTTCATTCAAAGTCCCACAAAACTCATATGAAAAGGAATTAAAAAATGTAAATTCAAGAATCTCTCATCTAGACAGCAGTTTAACTCAAACACGGGTCACCAATTCTAACCTAACTGACCAATTAAGCAGGGTGTCTTCAAAGAGTGAGGAACGGAGGATGTGCTTAGAGCTGAAGGAGTCGGAGTTGATCAAATCCAAAGACGAAAACATTTATTTACAAAGAGACAATTTAAAACTTTTGAAACAAAGAAATGTGTTTTGTTTGATTGCTAAGCGTCTTTATTCTAACATCACTCAACTTCATCTTAACTGTGAAATAGGACAGAAAATTCATCGCATGATTTTGCCCTTTCTTGAGTTTAAGGAAGATGAAATTGACGCAGAAGCATATAATTGCGAAAGTGTAGTTTCGTCTGAGGATGTAAATCCGACGTATATGTATGGTCTAGACAAAATCGAATCTTTCATAAAGTCCAAGGACCATAAGGACATGCTGAAAAATCTTTTGGATGAAAATGACAAACTGAAACTAAGGACCGAAACCATACAAAAGTTTGACTCTTTGAATGCCAACTTGAGCTCAGAAAATAAAATTTATGTTGAAAATGCATCTGAGCTTAATGTGGATGATGATATGAGTGAAATTTCTGTAGAGGTTGAAATTGACTGTTCTGAGTTTGTCAAGAGCGAACCCGAAAACCACAAAAATCTTATTTTAGAAAATTCTGTGGAGTTTGCCCGTTTGTCCCACCAAAAGTCCCCGATCCTTGAAGAAAAAGTTGTTGTATACCAAAAGGTAAGGACGACTCCAAATCAGGTATATAAGGTCACAGGAGTAACCAAACATCAGACAGCCGAACTCACAGCCATTGTAAATGAAGATAATGCTGATGGCTGTGATGAGTTCTTCTGGTCTGCCCCCATCGACAATGCTGATGAAACCGTTGGTCTGACGGAACGGACATCCTGGAAAACCAAAGGCAGATATGTGCCAGAGCCTTTGAACAAGCCTAATAACTTCGACGTGCCAAGTACTAGTGGTACAAAAGACGTTCCTAAAGAGAAAGGAGTTCCTGCAGAAAAAGTCACTCCTTCAAGCGAAACATCATCAGTTCAGAGTGAACCGGCAGACAAGAAGCAAAAGCAAAAAGCCAACATCCACCGACAACCGAAGCAAGTAAAGGATCAGAAGCAGCAAAGGAATCAGAGATTCAAGAAAAATCTCTCTGAACGAAAACATTTTTTGCGATCTCAAAATGCCCATTTCTCTTATCATGACAGAAATCCAAAGTCAGAGAAAAGTGCTGAGAGGCAGCAAGAAAGTAATAATAACCAAAAGGAAAGGTTCGGTTCTGAGGATCATAATAACCGAAAGGAAAGGTTCGGTTCAGAGAACACCAGCTACCGAAAGTAAAAGTTTGGTTCCGAGAGCAAAAGCAATCAAGGTTCCAGGTTCGGTCCCACTAATAATCAAAAACAAAAGGGATACCTAGAACCTCAAGTCAAGCAAACTTCTTAGTCTAACTTCTCTCATTCTAATTCTTCTCAACCTCATTCTAAATCCAATTCTGTTCATACTCAAAATCCAAAATCTTCAATAGATTTGAAAGGAAAATCGAAGGTTTCCTCAGTCAAGACTGATCAAAAGCATTCCAATGTCCCAGTGCCTAAACCTGAACCCAAACCGTCTGTAACAAATCCCAATAAAATTAAGGTTTTCACCATTAAAAAGAAAGATGAAACAACTTTAATAAAAAGAACATATCTTGTTGACATCTCTCTTACTATTCCTGTTCCTGTGAAAGGCTCACGTGGACCCAAGAAACTTTGGGTTCCTAAATCTGCTTAACTTTTGTAGGTTATCAGTGACAAGCAGTTTGACGAAGAATGGTATATTGACAGTGGCTGCTCACGTCACATGACAGGAAGGAAGGAAGAGCTGAGGGAATTTCGGTCTCTTTCAAACGGTGGAAATGTCAAGTTCGAAAACAACTCATTCGGCACTATAAAAGGCTATGGAATGATAACAAATGGAGATTTCACAATCAGAAAGGTTGCATACGTTGAAGGACTACAACACAACCTCATTAGTGTATCTCAGCTTGTTGGAGGAACCGGTCTCAAGGTCTCTTTCGACGATGAGGGTTCAGAGATAATTGAAAAGAAAACAAAAAGAGTAATTCTCAAATCAGAGCGCAAAGGCGAAATGTTTCCCCTGAATCTCAAACCTATCAAAGGAAATCCAGCTATCTACCTGTTATCCAAAGCACAATCTGACGAAAGCTGGCTGTGGCACCGAAGGCTCTCTCATCTCAACTTCAAGGATATCAACAAACTTGTCACAAGTGGTCATGTTCGAGGTCTTCCATTGCTCAAATTCGATCGAGAACATTTATGTGCTGCATGTGAAATGGGGAAGCAGAGTCATCAAAGTCACCCATCGATTGTAAACACTAAAGTTGTTGAACCATTAGAGTTAATTCAGATTGACTTGTGTGGTCCATCATCCATCGAAAGCATCGGCGGTAGCAAGTATATTCTTGTTATTGTTGATGACTTTTCACGTTTTACATGGGTGTTCTTTCTGAAGCACAAATCTGAAGCAACTCTCAAGCTAAAGACGTTTATCAAGCAGGTTGAAGTGCAGCTGAGGAAAGTCGTTCGCAATATCAGGAGCGACAATGGGCTGGAGTTCAAAATTAAAGAATTCGAAGACTTCTTGGCAGAAAAAGGAACCAGTCACAACTTCTCAGCTCCCTACACCCCTCAACAAAACGGAATTGTCGAAAGACGAAACCAATCTTTGTGTGAGGTGGCCCGAACCATGCTAAGTTTTGCTTCTTTACCTTTATATTTTTAGGATGGTGCTATTGCTGCAGCATGTTTTACGCAGAACAGGTCCTATCTCAATAAACGCTTTAATCTCACTCCTTATGAGATCATCAACAACAGGAAGCCAAATGTCAAATTTTTCCACGTATTCGGCTCACGGTGTTTCATCTTCAATTCTAAAGAACATCGTAACAAGTTTGACGTGAAAGCCGATGAAGGGATATTTATGGGATACTCTCTCGCTTCGAAAGAATACAGGGTTTTGAACAAACGATCGAGGAAGATTGAAGAAACTTATTATGTGACTTTCGATGACTGCTATGACAAAAAGCTGAAGGCCAGTGAAGACACAGTAGGAGAAATTTTTTCTCAAACAGGCCAAGTCACAGCCTCGATTGCAAATCTGTTTGAGAAGTTTGTTGAGTTATTCGATGAACCAGAGAAGGCCACTCTCTCGGAAGCTAGTGCAGCAGACAACAAAGTAGATCATCTGACGCAACTCATCGAAAATGCTGCCAAGCAAATAAATGAAGGAGGATCAAGTTCCAACGACCCTCGACAGCACGATGCTTCAATTGAGGGGGAGGATCCCCCTTCTTCTTCACAGCCGGGCTCACATGTTGAGGGGGAGAACTGTTCTCCAGCTGCTCCCGAACGCCCAGCTGTACCCGAAAGCCAATCTGTACCCAAAAGTCCTGTGGTACCCGAAAGCTCAACACCACTCGAAACTCCTGTAGCTCCGGAAAGTCAAGATATATCTGATAGCTCATCTGTTGAGGGGAGAATGTTGATATGTTTGATGACGATGATAGTCAATCTGAGCTAGAAGAGATGGTAAATGCTGAATTGGATCCATCCTATGATCCAAATTACCCTCCTCTTGTCAAATGGACCAGAGATCATCCTGTTTCACAGGTTGTCGGTAATGTCTCTGAAAAGGTCCTGACCCGATCTCAACTAAAGGCAAAGCAAACTTCCTTATTTTTAAAAGTAGAGTTCTGTATGTTTAACTCCTTCGTCTCAAAAGTTGAACCAAAGACAGTTAACACTGCTCTTGATCACTCCGGTTGGGTTCAAGCTATGCAAGACGAACTTAATGAATTCAAAAGAAATAAAGTTTGGCGCCTCATTCCAACTCCTCCAGATGCCTCGGTTGTTGGTCTCAAATGGGTCTTTAGAAATAAGCTGGACAAGGAAGGCAATTTGATTAGAAACAAAGCTCGTCTAGTGGTGAAAGGATACTGCCAGGAGGAAGGAATCGATTATGAGGAAACTTTTGCTCCTGTGGCTAGGCTGGAATCTGTTCGAATATTTCTTGCCTATGCTGCACATAAGAACTTTGAGGTCTACCAAATGGACGTAAAGTGTGCATTTCTAAATGGAGAGCTCAAAGAAACGGTGTACGTAGAGCAACCTCCTGGATTCGTCAATGAAAAATACCCCAAACATTGTTATATTCTGGACAAAGCGGTATATGGACTGAAACAAGCACCGAGGGCCTGGTATGAAACGCTAACCAAGTTTTTAAAGACGTCCAAATTCAAATAAGGTTCGGTTGACCCAACCTTCTTTCGTAAGAAGGAAGGTAACCACCTTATGATTGTTCAAATCTATGTCGATGATATCATCTTTGGCTCAACGAATCCTAGCTTAACGGTTGAATTGAGAAAGTTGATGGAGACTAAATTTGAAATGAGCTCAATGGGTCCAATTAACTTTTTCCTTGGTTTAAATATTAGACAGGGACCCGAAGGCATCTTTATTAACCAGGAAGCTTACACAAAGACTCTCCTTGCTAAATTTGGCATGATGGGAGACTCAAAGGTTAAAGTTCCAATGACGTTCGACACCAAGCTCACTCCATCCTTAGAGAAGCCAGCAGTCGACATTACGCTATATCGCCAAATGATCGGTTCTTTAATGTACCTTACTGCTAGCAGGCCTGATATAATGTTTTCTGTTTGTTACTGTGCTAGATTTCAGGCAAATCCTCGTGAACCTCACATGCTTGCAGTGAAGAACATACTCTGGTATCTCAAGCGAACTACCTCTCTCAGCTTATGGTATCCATCCAACTCAGGTTTCTTCGTTCAAGCCTATTTAGATGCAGACCTTGGAGGTTGTGGACTAGACAGGAAAAGCACCACTGGAGGCTGCCAATTCCTTGACAGGAAGTTGGTTAGTTGGCAATCAAAGAAACAGACTTGTGTGTCTCTGTCTACCGCTGAGGCAGAATACATCGCAGCTGCCTCCTGTACTTCTCAAGTGATTTGGATCCAAAGCCAACTCAGGGACTATGGACTCAATATGAAAAAGATCCCACTATATTGCGACTCTGAAAGTGCAATTAGAATCTGTCATAACCCAGTGCAACACTCAAAAACTAAGCACATAGCACTGAGGTATCACTTCATTAAGGATCATGTAGAAGATGGGAACGTCGAAATACACTTTGTTCGAACCACTGATCAACTGGCTGACATCTTCACCAAAGCTCTTCCTGAAGCATCTTTTAACAAAATACTACAAGGGCTAGGTATGATGGAATCAGAGTCAGTACTAAAAATTACCTCTTAAAGCTCAAAAGCAAGAAGCGAAATAGACCAAACGTTTGGGTTCGGGTCTTGTGCTAATGTACCGAAATGAACCGAACGCTCGGGTTCGGTTGCATTATCTGGTTTTCGCTCATCCCTCAAAGGTATTTTCCTTGGTTGTAGATCTTATGTATAAATTTTCCATATTCGTTTCTCTTATTGTGAAAGTTATTCTCTTTTTCAAATCTATTTTCTTTGGCGACCAAAATCAACCGATCGTTCAGGTTCGGTTCCAAAATTTTTCTCAGCTGAAATAGACCGAACGCTCGGGTTCGGTTCCAAAGTTTTTCTCCACCGAAATAGACTGAACACTCGGGTTCGGTTCCCAAATTTTTTTTGTGTGTCTCAATTTTTTTTATTATCAAAAATTCCAAAAATATTTTTTTTTCTTTCATAAATTCAAAAACTCCGAAAATATTTTTTTATTTAGCTTGGCTTTCATTTTTTTTATTTTTCTTTATTCATTTTTTTGTGTGGGTATATAATTTCATTAGCTAAGTGTCCCTAGAAGCATGTTGTTTTATGTGTCCAAAGCCTCACCTGATTCTGAATAATAAGCCTTACTGACCTGGTATAAACAAACATTGTCTTCTCAATTAGACTTTCTTATTTATTCTAATCATGGGCTACCTAACTCTCTTCTCACATGAGATATGAGTTTTCTACTTGGTCCTAATCTTTATAGCAGAGGTACTTTGATTTCTTTACACCATCTATGTTGCATTTCTCCATCACATTCGCTTCACAAACGTAACCCTTGAGACTCTCAGAAATTACCACTGAGGTTTATGGTTGCACAATTTCTGTGTTCATGATCTTAGCTTCGTGTCACTACGTGCTAAGTGAAACCCAAAATTCAATACCTATTATGCATTGACGGTGAACAATTAATTTGCTCAAGCTTTCACTAAGGTATTAACGAAGATACCACATGAAATCTCTAATTTTCTTTTGAGTGATTCCTATGAAATTGTTAACACCCATAACATTTCTTCCCTTGGGATCCAGTTTTAATTTTTGTTTAGATTTTATAAATTTCCTAGCCAAATTAAAATTATCTGCAACCTACTTGTTCAACAGACTGCACCGGTCTCACAAGTACTTCTTTCGATTTCTGTCTTATATCAAGATTAGGAATTTTGAATCGAAGCGATATCCACCCTCATAAGCCTTATTAAAAGAAGCCTTTCATCACTTCTTAATAAGTGTCTGATCGTTATTCAACGGGAAACCACACAAACACTTTAAAGTCTCTCTTGACTTTGAAGGAAGAGATTAGTGCCCGGGATCATTTGTTTCGTGTCTTTATTGACCTCATATATTTTCCCAAAAGTGTTGCTTTATTTATTTTCTTTTACACCCTAAGCACGAAAATCATTGATTTTCCAAAATTCAGGTTCTATTAATTACAAGGCATTCTAAATGGATTGGTGATTTATTAAAGGATGTGGTAAATATTGATCCACGTGGGCGAATTTTTTTAAAGATGTTGTTTTATTCTAAAGGGATAAGATGACGACATGATGACTCAGGCGAGAGTCTAATCGATTTGATTTCAAACGGCGCAAGAGGGACGCGTGCGAATCTGAACCGTTTCATCTCCAAACGGTGCCTGATGGGAAGGCATGTTATTATGGGCCTGACATTCTCTCTCATGCGTGATCATCGGAACGCCAACTGTCACGAATCAGTCAACTCCGAAAAACCCTTCGTTTTTCAATAGAAGATTTGGGAAGATCTTTCTCTCTCCTTAAACCACAGTATAAAAGGCAACATCCTCCACCGTTTACCTCTTTACTGCAATTAAAATTCCCAGAGAGCAAACATCCCTAAACCTTCACTGTTCATCATCTCCTTCACTTTCATCATAGCAATGGCAGATTCTTCCTCAGTTCATGCAACATACCACATTTTGCCCATCCGCCCACAGCAAAGCTTGATCATCGATTTGACTCCTCAATCGTATGATGCATTCATGTTCCCCATCATCGAGTGTCTGAAGTTTTCTCCAATCGCTCCTGCACTACAACAAGGTCGTCGACAGAATATTCTTTGATATCTTTGAACACAAGGCGTCGATTTCAAAGCCGCGATTTTGCTCGTTGTTAGGGTTTGATGCAGATTCTTCCAGAGTCAATCCGGAATCCATCCCCATGGGTCATCTGTTCAACATGTTCTACAACATGGGATACACGGAGGTGCTTACTACGGTGACGAAATTCAAGAAGTCGTGCCTACCTCCACAGTGGAATGGGCTGTTCACTGTTTTGTTCAAGGGCTTATCTGAACGAAGCGTCGGGTCTGATGGAGCCAACCGTTTATTTCTCTCCATCATGTATGGTATCTACAATGGCATCAACATGGACTACGGTTCCGTTCTGTGGCAACAACTCATTCAGAGACTCTCCTCCACTTCTAGACATTCAGAGATTTCGTATGCTCGATTCTGGACCATTATCACGAAATGGGTAATGGACAAGTACCACGTCCCCATTGTCGCTGGTGCTCCAATGTCTTCGATTGGTACCAGATCATGGTGTCGGATGCTTCAAAATTTCCGTTCAAGGGGTCTATTCTGGAAACGATGTATGGTGATGTGTCCGGCTGACAGCAAGATCATTCAAACGTATAAAGAGTTCAGACGTTCTGGTCCGAGGGATCTTACTCCGGAAATGCTGAAATCCATTCATGAAGCCGACAAGCCTGCTCCAAGAGGCAAGAAGGCTGATAAGGGAAAACAAGTGGCCAAGGGGGCGAAAGCCCCGTCTCCAAAGAAAAGGAAACCCACCAGAGCTGCTCAGTCTCCACAGCAGAAGAGGAGAAAAACCCAACCGCGACGAAAGTTGATTATCGCTTCCTCCTCAAGCGAGTCTGAGGGTGATAGTTCTGATTCTGAAGGCTATCAACGTGGTAACACTCCACCACGATCTCAAATCCCTGAAGTTCATGTCTCTAGTTCTCCAATTTCCTCTCCACCTAAAACCATTCCTATTTCTATTCCCCCCATAACTTCCACTACTCACATACCTTCCACTTCCATCCCAATACCACCACCAATATTCACCGGAGCAACCACAACAACCACTGCAGATGTTAGAACTAACGTATCTGATATGGGGGTTCAAACTGACGCACCTAAATCTACCCCCGCACCCGAAACCAACCTAGCACCCGAACAAACAACACAACCCGGACCTACCCATACTACCGAACCACCAGCTTCACCACCACCATCAGAGGGAGAAGAACCATTCCTTGGCAGGGAGAATATGACTTTTGACTCGGTCTACTATAGCCCGTTTAAAGTACTAAGTGATGACGATGATGACGCTCCTGTCACCAAAAGGCATCTCCAGGAGCTCCGTGATAAAATTGACTCACTCATCGCCTCTTCTTTTACTTCTCAGTCATCCATATCTGAAGCTGCAGTTCAGAAAATTGTTGACGCTTTCTCCAAAGCTCAGAAAGCTTCACTTGCTTCTGCAACCACCGCCATAGATGCCTCTACCAAAGCCTGTCAGGCAGCGACCGAAAAAATCGATAAACTATTTACTGATGCCTCTTCCCTGTTGAAATCTTTATAGGAGAGTGCCAACGCCGCCAAGACTACGCTGGAACCGATTGTCCACCAACTGACAACATCAGTCGCAACTGAGTTGAAGTCATTCGCTTCTCTTCGTCAAACAATTTCTGACGACAACTCTGCTTTCCGAACAACCATCGAAGAACGTCTCTCCAAGCTTCAAGAAGATTTGGCTGCTGAGAACACTCTCATGGATGCTCTCGCAAGGAAGACTACCGCTCTGAAGGTCAAGAGCATTCAACATATTAGAAGCACATGATCCAATTCTTAGAAGCACATGATCCAATTCTTAGAAGCACATCATCAAATCGTGTGTTTCGGATGTCCACTCTGCCATCTCCAACATCTTCGAAGCACATGATCCAATTCTTAACTACACTGTGAGGCGTGACCTTGCAGAGAAGCTTGCTCCCGCCCTCGCCCTACTCAGCAAAATCGAAGGGCTCCTTGATTTCGTGTCCATTCCGAAACAAGGGGGAGAGAAGGAAACAATGTCTCAACCACCTCCTACTTCCACAGCTACTCACACTACCGAACCTCCTCCAGTAGGACAACCCTCTGGTCCCGGTGTGAAAGACAAAGGAAAAAATATTGCTGAGGAAGAAGAAGAAGAAGACAAAGAAACAATCGCCGATTTGTTGAAGCGTAAAAGTCGACGCAATGAGGCTGACATCAGTGCTCGTGTGGCAAGAGAGGCTGAAGAAGCCGAACGTAAATAGAAGGAAGCCCACGACCTTCTTGAGAGCAGGAAAACTATGTTTCCTTTCTGGACTCTTGAGAGGATGAATAAAGAAGCCATTGACACACCGAGTATCTTGTGGCTGGAACCTGTGATCTCTTTAGATCGTTCCAATACTGTCGACTCACAGTTCGACATGCCACTGACCCGAAAGGCTTTTATCTTTCATGCCTTTTCCAACGTTGCAAAATTCCGTCATCCTCATCCACAGGTTGATCGAGACCTAATCGATTTCTATCTGAAGGCTGCTCAACCCTAATATCAGACTTGGAGCGCTCAGAAAATTGTCAACGTTCGGGTCTTGAAGCCGTATAGTGAAGGTAACTTCATCAATGTCCGGTTCAAGGTACTTCGGGGATCTGCCAAAACAGAACATACTATTTCCCTTGCAGATCTTCCCAACCTTAATCCCCATGATTGGATTATCTTGCACAACATCCTCCTCACCAACGAAGCTGAATACGGTCCGATCATCGACCATTTCAAGAGGATGCTCATGTGCTACATCATGGAAGTTACATTGATGGATCAGGAGATTGCGAGCGTATTTAAGAAGAAACCTACAATATCTCCTGTTGGCTTTGCCAGTGATCTCAACCAAATGCAGATGGGGAAGATTGATTCGAGGAGGAATTCGGTCATGTTTACCAGAAACGAAGGACAAAAATGTCTTTTCTCCTTGGCTGACAAACATCTCTATACCACTACATGTTTGGAGCACGTTTTGGGGATCATCCACAGATGCAAGTAGAACACAACAGATGATATCAAGTACTTTGATGATATGATTCAATGGTACATTCGGTTCAGACAGACTATTCTCGCTCTTATCACACGTCTGTTTGATACTGTAAAGAAGGCTCCTGCTGCTGGCCCGAAGAAGAAGTAGTCTCGCTCCAATTTGACACAAAGGGGGAGATTGTTGGGTCGTATTTTGTGTTAAGTATTGCGTCTATTGGGCTCGTTAGTTAGTCCATTTTGTATCTCCGATATGGGCCTGTCCATCCGTGAGTTGAGTAGGGTTTAGTATATATAGGAGCTTGCATGCTTCCTAGATAGTAACGATAGAATAGAACAATCAGAGTATTATTTCAGCAAGTTTATTGTTATTGTTCTTGTAACCCTAATATCCTCTATAGCGGAAGTTCTTAGTCGAGCTCTGATGAGGATTGTTTGATCTAATCATTCGACACATATTGATCCATACTTGTGTTATTTACTGCTTTTACATCCATCGCATTACCTGTTAAGAAGATCTAATCGATCTTTAAATTTATTAATAACTTATCAAATTCCAATAACACTCATGATGCTCAAAATATTCATCATCTAGTGGTGTTCATTAAGGTAGAACATGATTTCCTTTCATTTTCCTCCATGTTTTCAAGGTTTTTCTTGCATTTCCTTCTTCTTCTACACCTTTCTCTTAGAAAAACATGTGTTCATGTTCATTCACTTCAGTTTTGATGATGACGGTGGTAGTATTTCACCCAAAAACAACATGCATGTTGTTAATGGTGAAATCCAAGGACCAAAACCTAAGTCAAAATCAACATAATGCACTTTTCTACAAGTTTTGGGTAAAAATCACCACATGCACTCTAAGTTTTCTTTCAAAAACGATTTTTGAACATTTCAAACTCATGAATTATCTTTAAACCAACATGCATGTGATGATCTTCAAGCTTAGATGCTAGATCATCAAAGTATGTTGTTAAAAGCTTTCAAATATGTTCATGAAGGATTTATTTCCAAATAAATATTTAAAACTCCTTTTCTGACCAAATCCGATTTTTCCCAGATTCCCATCAACAAAATAAGATGCTCTGTAAATTTCCAGAAAATGATTCATTTTAATCGAATTATTAGAATTATTTCAACAAAATAGGTCAATAAATCATATAAAATCGTTTCTGAGGTCTATAAATCCTAGGTAAATTCGTGGATGACCCTTATGCTAAATAATGAGTTCTCATTAAATTTCATCGATTTTTGTTACTGTTTAACATGTTTTTGAGTTTGCTTTTTGTTTGGCATCAATTAATCATAAAACCACCTTAGATACGGTGAAAGGGTAACCTAACAATTTCGAAGCTTATAAACTCTATGGAAAAGCAAGAAAAGTATTTTCAGAAATTTTCATAATGTATTCCTATTTTTCTCCGATTTTTGTATTTATAATGGACTAAAAACAGGAAAAATAGTTTTACTCATCCACAAATTATGACAATTTACCAGAATACCTTGTAGTATATTAGGAGTCTACATAAAAAATTTTATGATTTTTCTATTCTGTATACTATTTTTCTCCTATTTTCTAAGATTAAATACACTTAAATACATAAAATCGGATTTCAGTATATAAAAACCACACTTGGTATTTTTCCCAGATTATTTACTCTGTAAACGAAGTGTACAAAATTTTTGGTAATTTACGTTAACTTTTTAATAATTATTATTCAATTAATGATTACTTAAGAGGATTAAACAAGGAAAAATAGCTACACTAATTGAAAAGTATCTTTTATATTTTTCACAAATTCTACAAGTATAATAAAAGTGTTACAAAAATATTGGGCAATTTTGGAAACTTTTTTCTATTTATTTCAGTTTTTATTATAATAAATGCACAAAAATCATAAAAATAGGTTAAACAGTTTAGAAACCTATTTTTATATTTTTCACAGATTAAGTATGTGTAATAACACCTGTAAAAAAGTTTTGTGAATTTTTGAAACTGTTACCTATTTACTTCTTTTTTTAAAGAATAAATACACAAAAATTAGAAAAATTGTATTAAACTTTTTGAAAACACATATTAATATTTTTCCTAGATTATGTACACTGTAAAATAGTTACACAAAATCTATAAGAATTTTTCATGATAATTTACTATTTTTCCATGATTTTATGATTATTCATGGATTAAATGGTGAAAAATAGTTAGACAAATCAAAAATTCAAGAAAATTTATCTTAAAGTCTTTGAAATTTAATTTCAATAATGGGAAATTTCCACTTAAATTGTTATATAACAATTGATTCATTGAAATTTAATTTTCACAGAAAAACGTTTGTAACTTATCAATATTAAATTTTGACACACTATTGGCATAATTCTATTGTAGTAGTAAAGTATACTAGTGTTAGATTTCGATTAGAGACTCACTAGCGAATACCATTATTGTAGGAATCGATTTTGGTACGAGTAGAGCATAGTCAAGGCACCATTTGCATCATCTCAATGCATATTGTGAGTATTCACACACTCCCCTATTTTCAGTTTTTAAATGTTTTTGGGGTGGAAAAGCATGTCCTAAACTATCTTTACGTTTGTTGTATTTATTTTGACTTGTATGAAACTTGGTTGCTATATTTCGTACGTATGTGTATGTTACTTTAATTCATGAGGACTGTATCGCTGTTAAGTCCCTGGAATCTCTAGACACAACTCGTTAACTCTTTTGAGCCTATGGTTATTATGGATAGCGCTATCAGGAGGTAAACAACTCCTCACTCGCACAATTCGCTTCAGTGCATTACCATTTTCTACACTATGTTTGCGATACACATAGTAGTCAATAGGGCACGATTCAGTCATTAGGCTTGGGTTGTGAACTCATGAATGGAAACTTGATGCAGATACGAATCTTTATGCACACGTGGAACTTGTACTCTCATGTTAGCAACGACACTTGTATACTTATTTTAGCAATGAAACTTGTATACTTATTTTAGCAACGAAACTTTTATGCTTATTATAGCAACGAACTTTGTTTCTCATTATAGCAACGAACTTTTATTACTGAAAACTTATATACTTGTTTTAGCAATGAAATTATTTGCTCCTTGTAGCAACGAAATTGATTGCTCATTTTAGCAATGAAACTTGTTTACTCGTTTGAGTAACGAACTTTATCTTCAATGAGAGTATGAATGTTGCATCTTATTTGGGAAACATACTTTATCTCTCATGATGACAAAGAACTTTGTTTTTACAAACTTATTTACTCATTTTAACAATATACTTTTGTTATTGGAAACTCTTATCAAAACTTTGATTTCGATTCATGAAACTAATATTATTTTGTTAAACTTGTGAGTACTCACCAACTATTTTCATAGTTGACGCTCGTTTTACATGCTTTTTCAGGAATTATCGAGTAAGTGGTACTTAGGGACACTTCACTTTTAGGAGCATTCGCATGTGTTGTATTTCTATTTTCATTGTAATTTCTTGTAAAAGCTGTTCAAACCCATTGTAAATTTGTAATGATTTTTAATACTATGGTTGGTGTTGTCTTTTAACTTTTGCTATGAAACTCTTTATACTGCCACGCCTCGTGTTTCCGCTCTAGCGGGGTGTGACACAATGACACTAAAATACTTATGAATTCACCAGCTTTATGCTGATACTCGCTTTCAAAATAACTTGTATTCTCAGGTCACATGTAGACAGGTACAATGACCAGGTTTTGAGAAGACGGAGCAGTCAAGACTCATCTTGTATTTTGATTATCTATTATCTTGTTTTATTCTATGAAAGAACGCACATGTATTTAAAATTATACTATTAATGCAATGGATGATGTTGTTGCGTGTTTACTACTTTCCATTGTTGTGATAGTTTACATGACGTGCTCCGCCCCAGAACGTTTCCGCCGTTCTTGGTTTTGGGGTGTGACAGATTGGTATCAGAGCATTGTTTATAGTGAATTGAACCCATAAAAGATATACAGACTATAAATACAATGGTATTAAAATACTCTAACCAAGAGTTTATACTTTTAAATATTAAAATATTTAACTAAGTATACATACCTGCATTCATACTAAAAACAGTGTCACAATGACAAGAACAAAAGTATTACGATTGTTGAATATCACAAGTAAGCTCGGGGATGTATGGTCAGTCCTGGGAGTAGCATAGCCTGATCAACTATGCTGGTCCGAGGAGTGATTATCATATGCCAAAGAATGGTTGTGATATGGCAAAAAGTCTAAAAACTTACCAACACTACTACAATGAAGATATTAGGAGTACCCTGTGTTGCTATAATTACTTAGTTGAGAACTAAAAATATCTTCATTATTAGGTCAATAGTTGCTAAGTGGATACACTAAGGTTATATGTAACTAGGATGTCACAGACTTAGAATCTGTGAATTTTTGCTTTACCCTTATTCCTTGTGAATTCGGAGTTAAGGTCACTTATTCGAAGGCCTATCCTGTTTTGATTACATATAACCGGTATGCAATTTACAAATAGTGAAGTAACTAATGAAGATTATCTTATAATTATCTAGTTAGTACGTTAAATAATTATTTCTTTACCCTAATTCTCGCGTAGATAACATGGTTGGACTCCATCCCCATGGCGACCTGTACCTTCTGAACGAAGGCAATGCCGGATGGTTTGGAGAAGAACCAGAGGACGATCATCCAATCCCTTTGAACGATTGTCACACCCCAAAAACGAGAACGGTGGAATACGTTCTGGGGTGGAGGACGTCATGTACAGTATCATAACGATTAGTAAAGACAAGTAAAAACATCCATTGCATTAAGATAATAATTGTAATACAAGCGTGTTCTGTACAGTTTGATAGACACCAAAAGTATAATCAAAATAAAGATGACTCTTGTATGTGCTCCATTTTCTCAAAAGATGCATCTGTACCTGCCTACTAATGACCTCAGAATACAAGTTATTTTGAAAGAGTTTATCAGCATAAAGCTGGTGAGTTCATAAGTATTTAGTGTAATTGCTTGTATAAAAATGTTCACAACCATGTAGTATAAAGGATAAGTTCGACGTTTGAAAATAGTATAAACCCTAGAAAACCCTATCTTTTCCAATAAAAAGTAGTCTTCTATCAAGACCCGATTGTTTGTTTATTCCTTTGAAAATGTACAAGTTTTCCCAGTAACTATTAGAGTGAAAATATAGTTTTAGACTTTATTCATGTAAAGTGATGGGAAAAATAATGTTTTACCCCAACAGCATCGTTGTCGGCTATATGTAATGAAGTGCAGGCTTTAGGTAGTATTAAATGTACAATACACCTCGGGGAGTCTGTTTTGCCTTTAATTCTTAATGTATTAATTAAAGGTTTGAGTGTGAACTCGTATGTAACCATGTTGATTTACAATTGAATCCTGTTGACCCTCCGAGTCATATGTAGTAATGTGACATTTGTCACCCTTTGGCCTTTCAGCTCGAACTGTAGCTAGCAGTCAGGATGTGGGAGTGTCTATCCCGTATAGATCTATACACACAATGCCTGCTCTCCCTCCAGGAGACTCTGGTTACCAAGTGATACCATGGTAACGTGTCGTATCGGGAAATAGTATGTCACATTGTAGTTATAGTACATTCCCTTGTATATTATATAATGTATCTTTCGGTTATAAAGTATATAGAGTGTTCTCTTGCATAGTATATGGTATTCCCTTTTGTATAGTATTTAGTATTCTCTTTGTATAGTATTTAGCATGTATTAACTCATAATTGTACTGACTCTGGTAGTTACCCTGGCAAAAGTATTAATGAGTAGTAATCCTTAACTATACCTATTATAGTTAAATAGTAATGTTGGTTGCATGCCTTTAATGCACAAAGGCATTGAGCTGAAAGTGTCACACCCCAAAACCACGAACGGCGGAAACGTTCAGGGGTGGAGGACGTCATGTACAGTATCACAATAGTGTAATATAATAAACAAGCAACAACATCATCCATTTGCATTATAAGTAATGTTTTAATACATGTGTGTTCTTTCATTGTAGTAAGACACCAAAAATATACAATCAAAATAAAAGACGAGACTTGTCTGCTCCGTCTTCTCAAAACCTGGCCTCCGTACCCGTCTACTGATGACCTGAGAATACAAGTTATTTTGAAAGCGAGTATCAGCTTTAAAGCTGGTGAATTCATCAGTATATAAGTGTCATTGCCTTGTTTGTGAAAATCTGTTATGAAGGCCATGTAAATCGTTAAATGAAAATGTTGAGGTAAGTATGAAATCCCTAGAAAAACCCTTATTTTCTATAAGTATGAAATGTAGTCTTCTACCAAGACCCGAATGTTCTGTACATATGAAGTGTAGTCTTCTACCAAGACCCGAATGTTTTGTAAGTATGAAGTGTAGTCTTCTACCAAGAACTGAATGTTTTGTAAGTATGAAGTGTAGTCTTCTACCAAGACCCGAATGTTTTGTTTGTAAAATGATAGTTTTTCCTTTATGTTGACTAGTACTAAAAGTACTTAGTCTAACTCATCGTTTATGTGAATGTGTCACAAAATAAAGTAAACAGGAAAAATGTAATATTGTAAGTGTTGTCACTGGGTACTAGGACCAACACAACATCGCATTAAGCGAAATGTATAACCTAATGAACATCAGAAGATTGTCCAATTGTCCTCTGTAGCAGCAGCAGGTGGGTGGAAGGGTTAGTCCCAAATCGATCTTCCTAATATAAGTAGTAACCTTAGACCTCCAAAGATGGTCATCGACCACTGGTGCTAATCAGTGGGGTTCGGAATGGTAAGTCCCGCCTTTCTATCCCCTTGAACCGAGATAGGAAAGACAATTTACACAGTAAATACTAATAAATCATCTTCATAGTTCTATGTATAAGTATCCAGGTAAGTGAATACAGGATAATGCACCTATGTAAAAGTGTTCCTATAGGGTATTCATGTATGTGTGTCCATGTAACAGGTACGTATATGTAAACATATTCATGTATCAAGAAATCCTAAGTACGTGTACTCATGTATCATGTAAGACGTTGGTATAGACTCATGAATGAACTGACTCATGTGTGATTCCTTGTAATAGAAGTAATGTTTGTTATCTTCAAACTATCCCTATGATAATTCACTGTAATATTACTAAATGATCATGTAGGTTTGTACACTCTTACTACTCAAGAGTGTGGGAAACAAAATGAAAGATGTAAACTATAACGTCAATACATATATAAGAATATAAGTGTATATGCATAGTTTAGTTCAAGAATGAAAAATGGTTTTTGTAAGACATCTTATGGGTTTTGAACAATAATTAACAATGACTTGATGTCATTTTAATAAACATTTCAAAGGTAAAGCATTTGGTAACAATGTGCTTTTAAAATGAAAAACCATTTCGTGCATCACATTTTGTAGCATGTGAAATCTGTTAAATGACAAACACAGTTATAAAATACATATCAATGATTTAATAACATGTTTGTTTCTACTTGTGTTCCCCCCATTAAAGCATTTAAAATCATTTAAAACATTGATTAGGGGTATGAACTCACCTGTGGTTGGTGATTGGGATGAACTGGAGAGTATAGGATGGCTAGATGTCAAGCGAGGACTTGTGCACCCACTACGATCCTAATGAACATATAATCACACATATATGCACTCAATTAGAATCAAAAGACTAATTGATAATGTTAAAGACATCCTAGACATAGATAACACTTTATGTAAGTGTTTTAAGCCGTAAGGACTTCATCTAAGCTATTGTGGGACAGGGTACTTAAGTTTAGTGTTTCCAAAGGACCCTACATGAGAGTTTACTCTCCATAAACCATCACACATGGAGTTTACGGTTGTAAACTCTTGAGTTTGGTGTGTTTTGAAGTCCTAAATGCTTTCTAGAATTATTCTAACTTAGTGGCTAAGTCCTTGGAATGGTTTAAGGTATAGAAGTACTCCAAATAGGAGTTTACGGCCTCAAGGCCATTTCCCCTTGGAGTTTACGGCCGTAAACTCTCTTGGCGTGTTTCCTTTGTTGCTTCCAAGCCTCTTGCACTTGTGGGATATGTTCTAGACTTTTATTCCTAGCATATGAAGGCATTAGGCACACCTTAGTGCCCTTTTTAGGAGTTTACGGCCCAAGAACCATGTCTTGGCCGTAAACTCACTTGGTTAAGTGATTTTGGTGTGGTTTGGTCCCTCCATTTAGTGGGTACAATTTCTTGTAAAGGTCTAGGGCTTTAGGTGTCATGAAAACACCCTTTATGTCCATTTATATGGAGTTTACGGCCTAAGCTTCACTTGGGCCGTAAACTCACTTTCATTTTGTGTCATTTGATGTGTTTAAGACCTTACACTACTTGGGAAAATAGCCTAGATGCAAGCCTTAAAGTCCTAGTGTCCTCAAAACACCTTTTAGTGTTAGGAAATGGAGTTTACGGCCTAAGAGAGTTCTGGGCCGTAAACTCCCAATCTTGGGTGGATTTGTGTGTGTTTTCTTGTCCCTAACATGCATACATAATGGTATAAGGCTTTATCATAGCACAAATGTCGGTTTTGGCTTCGTTTCGGGAGTTTACCGCCCAAGAACACATTGGGGAGTAAACTCCTAGATCTAATGATTTAGCCATCTAAATCATGTTATAAGCATCTAATATGTATTCTAACACTACTAGAAAGAGTTCCTCACAATCTGGGATAAAAATCCGAAGATCCGTCAGAGAGAAAATGGCTTTTCTCTAGTTGGAATTGTGAATAATGAATTAATTTAATTCAGAAAACTATTTATAGTCCTGAAATATTTTGATAGAAAATATTTTTATTCTCGAACTTGGACTGTAACATTATGAAACTTGAAATGTTCAAATTTCACAAACCCAGGAGCATCCACTCTCCTGATATCTCCTAAAGTGTAAACCCTAATGTACACAAACTTGTTCGGAAAAGTCTGAAAATCACTGAAATTGGATTGGCTTCTATTGAATAGATATTGTTCGTACAAATGGAAATTTCGGGTTGTCACATCATCCCCCCGTTAGATGGAATTTCGTCCTGAAATTAGAATGTAAGCAAATAAGAAATTACAAATAACTAAGCAAAAAGGTGAGGGTATTTCAGTTTCATCTGATCCTCACGTTCCCAAGTGAATTCCGGTCCACGCTTTGCGTTCCAGCGCACCTTCATTATCGGGATACGGGTCTGCTTTGTTTGCTTGACCTCTCGGTCCATGATCTCTACTGGTTCCTCCACTTAGTTGAGGCTCTCGTTGATCTCTATCTCGTCGAGTGGAATGACAAGAGTCTCGTCAGATAGGCACTTTTTCAAGTTTGACACGTGGAAGGTAGGATGTACGTTACTGAGTTCTTTCGGTAGATTGAGCTTGTAAGCCACAGGGCCGATTCTTGCGAGAATCTCGAAAGGCCCTATGTATCTTGGATTGAGCTTCCCACGCTTTCCAAAGCGTATCAAGCCCTTCCAGGGTGAGACTTTCAGTAGGACTCGGTCGCCCACCTGGAACTCCAATGGTTTCCTACGCTTGTCGGCGTAGCTTTTCTGTCGGTCTCTAGAGGCTTCTAATCGTTCACGAATTTGAACGATCTTCTCTGTCGTTTCCCGAATGATCTCCGGACCCGTGAGAGTGCTTTCGGGAACTCGTCCCTTAGCTAACTGGGTATCACCCACTTCAGCCCAGCACAGAGGGGATCTGCACTTTCGGCCATAGAGGGCCTCGAATGGAGCTGCCTTTATGCTCGTGTGATAACTATTGTTGTAGGAAAATTCAACAAGGGGTAAATAAGTATCCCAAGCTTTTCCAAAGTCTATCACACAGGCGCGCAACATATCTTCTAAGGTTTGGATAGTTCTCTCACTTTGCCCGTCGATCTGTGGATGGTAGGCTGTACTCATGTCCAGCCTAGTTCCTAGGGAACTTTGTAATGACTGCCAGAACCTCGAAGTGAATCTACTATCTCGGTCTGAGATGATAGATAAAGGAACACCGTGCAGCCTTACAATCTCCCTAATGTAAGTTCTGGTAAGTTTCTCCATCTTGTCTGTTTCCTTGATCGGTAGGAAGTGTGCAGACTTGGTCAGTCTATCGACGATGACCCATATGGAATCAAGTCCACCCGTCGTCTTGGGAAACTTGGTTATGAAGTCCATAGTGATCCGCTCCCACTTCCATTCTGGTATCTCCGGTTGTTGTAGAAGACCGGAGGGTTTCTGGTATTCGACCTTGACCTTTGCGCAAGTAAGGCATTTACTCACGAAGGTAGCAATATCTGCTTTCATGTTAGGCCACCAGTATAGCTTTTTAAGATCCAGATACATCTTATCTGAACCCGGGTGGACGGAATAACGAGTGTTGTGAGCTTCGGTCATGACCAAGTCTCTGAAGCCACCGTGTTTCGGTGTCCAGATTCGATCCATGAGGTATAAGGCTCCGCCACCCTTGACTTCCAAGTTCTTATCCATCCCTCTAAGGGCTTCACCCGCCACGTTTTCAGGTTTCAAAGCGTCGAGCTGAGCCTCCTTTATTTGCGTGGACAACTGTGAATGGATAGTTAGAGTCAAAGACTTGACTCTACGACCAACATATTCTTTCCGACTTAGGGCGTCGGCTACTACATTGGCTTTACCCGGATGATAACGAATTTCGCATTCGTAATCACTAAGTAGCTCGACCCACCGTCGTTGTCTCATGTTGAGCTCTTTCTGGTCGAAAATGTGCTGTAGACTTTTATGGTCTGTAAAGATCGTGCTTTTTGTACCGTATAGGTAATGTCGCCAGATCTTCAGAGAAAACTCCACTGCTCCCAGTTCAAGATCGTGGGTTGTGTAGTTAACCTCATGTGTCTTCAGCTGTCTCGAGGCATAGGCTATGACTTTACCTCGCTGCATCAGAACACATCTGAGTCCTTGATTGGATGCATCGCAATAAACAATGAAGTCTTCTATTCCTTCAGAAAGGGATAGTATCGGGGCGGTGCACAAGGCTCGTTTGAGCGTTTGGAACGGTCTTTCCTGTTTCTCTTCCCAGTCGAAGGCCACGCCTTTCTGGGTCAGGGTTGTAAGAGGTTTTGCTATGCTGGAGAAGTTCTGAATGAACCTGCGATAGTAGCCAGCCAGACCTAGAAATTGACGAATTTCAGTAGGTGTCTTTGGTGCTGACCAGTTCTCGATGGCCTTAATTTTGGAAGGGTCCACGTATATACCTTCTTCGCTAACTACATGGCCCAAGAATTCGACTCGTCGAATCCAAAATTCGCACTTTGAGAACTTCGCGTAGAGCTTCTCCGTTCGCAATGTTTCTAAGATTTTTCGGAGATGTTGACCATGCTCCTCCTTACTTCTACAGTAGATGAGTATGTCATCAATGAAGACGATGACGAATTGATCTAAGTAAGGACGACACACCCTATTCATTAGATCCATGAATACTGCGGGCATGTTAGTTAATCCGAATGGCATCACTACAAACTCGTAGTGCCCAGAACGAGTTCGGAAGGCTGTCTTGGGAACATCCTCCTCTAACACTCGTAGTTGGTGGTATCCGGATCGCAGATCTATCTTCGAGAAGTAGTTGGCTCCTTGAAGTTGATCAAATAAATCGTCAATGCGGGGCAAGGGGTAACGATTTTTAATGGTAAGTTTGTTGAGTTCCCTATAGTCGATGCACATGCGAAACGATCCATCTTTCTTCTTGACGAACAAGACCGGTGCTCCCCATGGTGAGAAGCTTGATCGAATGAATCCCTTCTTGAGAAGTTCGTTAAGTTGACTGGAAAGTTCCTGCATTTCAGCCGGTGCCAGACGATAAGGAGATTTGGCTACAGGGGTAGCCCCTGGCATTAAGTCGATTCTTAACTCGACTTGGCGTTGAGGTGGTAAACCGGGAAGTTCTTCTGGGAATATGTCGGGAAAGTCGCGTACTTCTGGGATTTTCTAGATGTCTTTCTGTTCTTGGCTGGTATCGACGATGTGTGCGAGAAATGCATGGTACTCCTTCCGCAAGCACTTCCGGGCTTGAATGCACGAAATGATGCGAAGGCTCGTACTAGGTTTGTCGCCGTAGATAGTTAAAGTTTCGTTGTTAGGAAGGTTAAGACGAACTGCTTTTTCGAAGCACATAATGTCGGCACGCAGAAGACTCAACCAATCCATACCGATGATAACGTCGAAACATTTAATGGTAACTGGCATGAGATCTATCTTGAAAGTATGACCATCTAAAGTTAAGGTACAACCTACGTATATGCAGTTGGTACTCTCCGTTTTCCCGTTAGCCATTTCTACCGTGAATGAACTATCTAATGCACATGGTTTTTGTTTAAGCAGGTGTGCAAAATTGTGACTTACAAAACTTTTCTCGGCTCCACTATCGAAAAGTATGCAAGCATATGATTTATCGAGGAGGAACGTACCAGTAACTATCGTAGGATCAGCTACTGCTTCCTCATGACCTAGAGCCATGACTCTTCCCACTCCTCCAGCCATCCCTGCTTTAGGGCAGTTTCTCTTGTAGTGGCCCACTTCGCCATATCCGTAACAAGCTTGGCCCATACCGGCGTTAGGAACCTGAGCAGCTTGAGCTGTTGGAGTTTTGCAGAAGCGGACGGTGTGTCCCTTATTGTTGCAGTTAGAGAACTGCATCTCCCTGCAAGGCCCGTGGTGGTGGAAGTTGCACTTGGTGCACTTCGGGAGAGTCCCAGCATATGTTTTTGTTGGTAAGAGGTTCGCAGGGGCAACAGGAGTCACTGTGGCAGCATTGATCGCCACTAGTTGTTGCTTATTGGAGGATCCTTGCGGAGCCCCTCTTTTCCTCTTATTCCACCCCTTCTTGTGGTAGTCGGGGTTGGACTTTTGTGGTACAGGTGTAGGGATTGTTGTGTTCAGAGGTTTCCGGTGATCGATCAGGGATTGTGCTAGTTCCTTGGCGCTATCAAAGGTAATAGGCCTGGAAGCGATCACACTTGACTGGATCTGGGGCGACAGTCCCCAAATATATCCCTCGATCTTTTTGCTCTGGAGAGCAACCATGTCGGGGCATAAGTTTGCCAAATCACAAAACCTATTTGTGTAGGTAGTGATATCGGATCCAACCATTTGTAGACCCCAGAATTCTTGCTCGAGCTTTTGTATTTCACCTCGAGGACAGTATTCCTTCATCAGCATTTCCTTCAACTTTTCCCAGCCGATGGAATACGCCACAACCAAAGTTTGATAGTTAACATGGCTGTTCCACCATGTTAGTGCTCGGTCAGAGAAGGTACAAGCTGCAAACTTGACCTTGCTGCCCTCCTGACAAGCACAGATTTCAAAGATGGACTCCATCTTTTAATTCCATTGTCTCAACACCATAACACCCCCAGTTCCATTGAAGCTGCAGGGTTTGGCGTTAGTGAAGTCCTTTTAGGTGCATTCCCGAGGGTGTCCATGGCTTTCGCCGTGGTTCGAGGGTGGTGCACCTGTTCCTGATCCACTAGGGGCAGGAGCGTTGATTGCTGACACAGCAGCTGCAACTGCTGCTGTGAAAGCTGCCTGGAAGATAGTGGCATCAAAAGGATTTGGTGGTTGAAGAGGTACAGGTGGTGGTATTGGTGCTGCGTTATTTGGGTTTGTCCTTGGATTCCTGCGTGGCGGCATCTTTAACTATACGTTGAAAAGATGACGACATGGATAAGAATAAATGATAAACGAATGTGTCTCATGGACTAAATCCCCATAGTCCAACAACAGCAAGAATAGTATGATTAAATGAAGAAGATAGCATTTGCATAATAACTTCCATAAGATTTGATATCTGTCAAATAATACTGGAATTACAGATGTAGCAAGTTCAGGTAAAATGGCCTAGAAGTAGGCCTTACATCAACCAAGATGGAAAATTTTGACAGAATTAAGACGAGATCAAGACCTAACAGGTCTAAGATTTATACAGATAGGAAATTAGACCAAAGTTTTACATAAACTAGGTTATATCCAAAAGATGAGTCGTTGAGATTCTATCGGCGACGATAACTGCTAGCATGAGTCCTCGATCCCGAAAGTAGACGTTCAATGTCCCTTATACGCCTGTCCGACCTTGCTTGCTGAGCTCGAAGTTCTCTAACTTCCGCTTGGGTTTTAGCAAGTTCCGTTTGCAGATTTGCATTGCGGACCAGAGTCCTTTCATGAGCAGACTCTAGTGGGCGAATGTGGACAGTGTTAACACCAGAGTTGGCGTCAACTTCCAAAACTTGATTGATAGTCGCCTGAGCTATTATCGAGTTCCGAGAAATCCTACGCACCATGATTGGTAGGACTCTATCAGCAGAACCTCCTTCAGTGAGGTTGTAGAAACTTCGGTCTCCATTGTAGGGAATGGGCTGACCCTGTTCATGACTCCATGTAATCAAGTTAGTGGCCCACTTAGGTGTGGGTCCTTGAAACACAGGGCGAGGGTTCAGGTTTGGGTTTTGAACAGCTGGGGGTAGGTTGTTGACTTCTGGCTCCGAGTCAGAACTATCAGAAAAACCTTCAGCATGGTGATCATCCAAAGGAATTGGGTGACCATCTTCTGGTTCAGCCTCTAGCCAACCAGCATTGCCTTGGTTTGGGAAGTACGAATCGCCATGGTGAAATCCAACCATTTTAATCTACGCGAGAAAAGGGATATAAGAAATAGCTAAAATAGACGAACTACTAAGATAATTACAGTAAGATCAAATACCCATATGGTATTCCTTTATGGTTGTGTTGGTAAGTTTTTAGACTTGTTGCCATATCACAACCATTCTTGGGCATATTCTAATCACTCCTCGGACCAGCATAGTTGATCAGGCTATGCCATTCCCAAGACTGACTATATATCCTCAGGCTTACTTGTGATATTCAACAATCGTAATACTTTTGTTCTTGTCGTTGTGACACTGATTTTAGTATGAATGCAGGCACGTATACTTACTTAAATATTTTATTATTTAAAAGTATAACTCTGAGACAGAGTGTTTTAATCCCATGTATTTATAGTTAGTATATCTTTTATGGGTTGATATACTTAATTCACTATAAACAAAGCTCTGATACCAATCTGTCACACCCCAAAACCACGAACGGCGGAAATGTTCAGGGGTGGAGGACGTCATGTACAGTATCACAATAGTGTAATATAATAAACAAGCAACAACATCATCCATTTGCATTATAAGTAAAGTTTTAATACATGTGTGTTCTTTCATTGTAGTAAGACACCAAAAATATACAATCAAAATAAAAGACGAGACTTGTCTGCTCCGTCTTCTCAAAACCTGGCCTCCGTACCCGTCTACTGATGACCTGAGAATACAAGTTATTTTGAAAGCGAGTATCAGCTTTAAAGCTGGTGAATTCATAAGTATATAAGTGTCATTGCCTTGTTTGTGAAAATCTGTTATGAAGGCCATGTAAATCGTTAAATGAAAATGTTGAGGTAAGTATGAAATCCCTAGAAAAACCCTTATTTTCTATAAGTATGAAATGTAGTCTTCTACCAAGACCCGAATGTTCTGTATGTATGAAGTGTAGTCTTCTACCAAGACCCGAATGTTTTGTAAGTATGAAGTGTAGTCTTCTACCAAGAACCGAATGTTTTGTAAGTATGAAGTGTAGTCTTCTACCAAGACCCGAATGTTTTGTTTGTAAAATGGTAGTTTTTCCTTTATGTTGACTAGTACTAAAAGTACTTAGTCTAACTCATCATTTATGTGAATGTGTCACAAAATAAAGTAAACAGGAAAAATGTAATATTGTAAGTGTTGTCACTGGGTACTAGGACCAACACAACATCACATTAAGCGAAATGTATAACCTAATGAACATCCGAAGATTGTCCAATTGTCCTCTGTAGCAGCAGCAGGTGGGTGGAAGGGTTAGTCCCAAATCGATCTTCCTAATATAAGTAGTAACCTTAGACCTCCGAAGATGGTCATCGACCACTGGTGCTAATCAGTGGGGTTCGGAATGGTAATTCCCGCCTTGCTATCCCCTTGAACCGGGATAGGAAAGACAATTTACAGAGTAAATACTAATAAATCATCTTCATAGTTCTACGTACAAGTATCCAGGTAAGTGAATACAGGATAATGCACCTATGTAAAAGTGTTCCTGTAGGGTATTCATTTATGTGTGTCCATGTAACAGGTACGTATATGTAAACATATTCATGTATCAAGAAATCATAAGTACGTGTACTCATGTATCATGTAAGACGTTGGTATAGACTCATGAATGAACTGACTCATGTGTGATTCCTTGTAATAGAAGTAATGTTTGATATCTTCAAACTATCCCTATGATAATTCACTGTAATATAACTAAATGATCATGTAGGTTTGTACACTCTTACTACTCAAGAGTGTGGGAAACTAAATGAAAGATGTAAACTATAACGTCAATACATATATAAGAATATAAGTGTATATGCATAGTTTAGTTCAAGAATGAAAAATGGTTTTTGTAAGACATCTTATGGGTTTTGAACAATAATTAACAATGACTTGATGTCATTTTAATAAACATTTCAAAGGTAAAGCATTTGTTAACAATGTGCTTTTAAAATGAAAAACCATTTCGTGCATCACATTTTGTAGCATGTGAAATCTGTTAAATGACAAACACAGTTATAAAATACATATCAATGATTTAATAACATGTTTGTTTCTACTTGTATTCCCCCCATTAAAGCATTTAAAATTATTTAAAACATTGATTAGGGGTATGAACTCACCTGTAGTTGGTGATTGGGATGAACTGGACAGTATAGGATGGCTAGATGTCAAGCGAGGACTTGTGCACCCACTACGATCCTAATGAACATATAATCACACATATATGCACTCAATTAGACTCAAAAGACTAATTGATAATGTTAAAGACATCCTAGACATAGATAACACTTTATGTAAGTGTTTTAAGCCGTAAGGACTTCATCTAAGCTATTGTGGGACACGGTACTTGAGTTTAGGGTTTCCAAAGGACCCTACATGAGAGTTTACTCTCCATAAACCATCACACATGGAGTTTACGGTTGTAAACTCTTGAGTTTACGGCCGTAAACTCCCAAACATGTGTGTTTAGTGTGTTTTGAAGTCCTAAATGCTTTCTAGAATTATTCTAACTTAGTGGCTAAGTCCTTGGAATGGTTTAAGGTATAGAAGTACTCCAAATAGGAGTTTACGGCCTCAAGGCCATTTCCCCTTGGAGTTTACGGCCGTAAACTCTCTTGGCGTGTTTCCTTTGTTGCTTCCAAGCCTCTTGCACTTGTGGGATATGTTCTAGACTTTTATTCCTAGCATATGAAGGCATTAGGCACACCTTAGTGCCCTTTTTAGGAGTTTACGGCCCAAGAACCATGTCTTGGCCGTAAACTCACTTGGTTAAGTGATTTTGGTGTGGTTTGGTCCCTCCATTTAGTGGGTACAATTTCTTGTAAAGGTCTAGGGCTTTAGGTGTCATGAAAACACCCTTTATGTCCATTTATATGGAGTTTACGGCCTAAGCTTCACTTGGGCCGTAAACTCACTTTCATTTGTGTCATTTGATGTGTTTAAGACCTTACAATACTTGGGAAAATAGCCTAGATGCAAGCCTTAAAGTCCTAGTGTCCTCAAAACACCTTTTAGTGTTAGGAAATGGAGTTTACGGCCTAAGAGAGTTCTGGGCCGTAAACTCCCAATCTTGGGTGGATTTGTGTGTGTTTTCTTGTCCCTAACATGCATACATAATGGTCTAAGGCTTTATCATAGCACAAATGTCGGTTTTGGCTTCGTTTCGGGAGTTTACCGCCCAAGAACACCTTGGGGAGTAAACTCCTAGATCTAATGATTTAGCCATCTAAATCATGTTATAAGCATCTAATATGTATTTTAACACTACTAGAAAGAGTTACTCACAATCTGGGATAAAAACCCGAAGATCCGTCAGAGAGAAAATGGCTTTTCTCTAGTTGGAATTGTGAATAATAAATTAATTTAATTCAGAAAACTATTTATAGTCCTGAAATATTTTGACAGAAAATATTTTTATTCTCGAACTTGGACTGTAACATTATGAAACTTGAAATGTTCAAATTTCACAAACCCATGAGCATCCACTCTCCTGATATCTCCTAAAGTGTAAACTCTAATGTACTCAAACTTGTTCGGAAAAGTCTGAAAATCACTGAAATTGGATTGGCTTCTATTGAATAGATATTGTTCGTACAAATGGAAATTTCGGGTTGTCACAGAAAGGAAGACTTTTATATCTTAACACAAATATATATGTTATATAACTAAGAATTCAACGACAGTCAGACTAATAACAAGATACCCTAAGTCCACAATCAAACAAGAACAGGAGGTAAGGTGAGCTATTAGCCCTAAGTCCTTCAAGTCCTACTTATACAAATATATTAGTGTAGATATGGTTTGAAGATAAAAGAAGTTTAAAAGTGTTTTTAGAAATAAAGTTTATAACAACTTAATATGAAATGAGTTTGATAAACATTTGAAACAGTTTTGTTGGAAAAGCGGTTAATAACATAGCAACTCCTTTTTAGTTGCAAGTTATAAATCACATGTGATTGATATTACAACTTGTTTGATTCAACTTGTATTCCCCTCCCCCCATAAAATCATTTAAAAACATTTAAAAGGTTAATTAAGGGGGTATGAACTCACAGTTTAACGTAGGGTCCGAGTGTGCGATCGATATGAGTGTTGAATGTCAACGGATGCTCTGAACACAAGTGGTCCCTATTAATCATATGGTGACACGTATATGAGTTAGATCTAGGGTGTTTCATGACTACACATGATGGGAAATCACCCTAAAGACTTGGATTCATTAGGATTAAGTGTCCCATGTTTCGTACTTAGTGATTCTTACAAGTTTAAGGCCGAATATGGGTACTAGAGTGGGTGTATGGCCATAAAAGTGAGTGTGCGGCTAGGGAATGTGGCCAGACTTGTGTGTGAGGCTGCACACTAGAGTGTGCGGCCGTACAGAGGGTGTGTGCGGCCGTACACAGGAGTGTGTGGCCGTACACTCCTTGTTTGAGTCCTATATGTCAATTTTGAGGGGTTTCAAGTGTCAAACTAAGTCTTAGATAGATTATAGAGGCCATACCCTCACTTTGGAGGATGTTTTGACTGTGTGCGGCCACCTGATGAAGGTGTGCGGCCGCACTCCTTCAAGTGGGTGAAGAACACGAAGAACACTATGAGTTTTAAGCTTAGATTCAAGTGTTTTACCTCTATAACAAGCTGAAAGGTGATGTTCATCACGTTTTGGAGGCCTTCTAAGTGTTCTTGGATGATGTTTCTAGAGAGAGAAAGTAGAGAGAGAGAAGGTGCAACCAAAAGTGAATGGAAGGGGGTCCTCTACTATATATAGGGTCGGGTGTGAGGCTGGAGGGGGTTTGCGGTTAGGTGTTCGGCTGGCTGGCCGTACACTCTATTGTGCAGCCGCACACACCTCTCTTGGTGTGTTTGGCTTGATTTTGTGATGCAACACCCTTCGTAACCCTTCTTAAGGCCCATATCTACGATATACTAAGCCTAAAGCACTCGTGCGGACTCAACATTCTGCTAAAAGATGCTAAATTCAAGTGAATTATAGATATATTGATCGATTGTACAGTGTAAAAGTGACGGGTTGTCACAATGATCACCATGCTGAAGGCTTTTCAGATGTTTCTAACTCCGAGCCCAAGGTTGCGAACCTACCCCCAGTAGCTCCCATTCCGAATCCTAACCCTCGTCTGACTTTTCATGGCCCGACGCCTCCTTGGATAGAATGCTTGGAAACATGGAGCAAAGAGCAAGATCAACCTATGTTTTTTAATGGAGACCGAAGCTTCTACAACTTAAGCAAAGGGAGCTTAGCAGACATAGTTCTGCCAATCCTGGTCCGTAGAGTTGCCCGAAATGAAATTCAGGGCAGGACGGCTCTCCATCGTATCGCAGAGGTTGATGCCAATGCAGGAATGCATACCATCCGCACCAATTGCCTTGAAAATGCTCGTGAGAGATCTGAGAGAGACCACGAGGCCCTACTACAAGCACTAAATGAAACTTGAGCCAAATTCATAGAGCTTCGAGTACGCCAGAGGGTGTACGAAGGATATCTGCTTGATATGGAATGACAACTGGCTGAACTGAGAGTTCACGAGAGGGTTGACCGTCACCAGTAGGAGAAGCTTTATTTTCCTTCCTTGTTATAAGGAATTTTTTTTCTTGTCTATGTCCTATGTACCACTATTCTGTGTAACTATCTTGTACCGTAAGTACTTTTAGTTAGGCCTTTCTACTATCAAAAACTTTTCTACTCCGGATGTGATGTAAGACCTACTACAAGGTCAATTTTCCCAAAATTATTACATCATGAACATCAATGATATTGACAGTCGGCTAAGTCTGTGTCAATCTTTGTTCAAATACTTTCATCATACTATCGTTGGAGTCTATCTGAAACTCACTATAGTCAAGTTATTGGACTATAGTAATTTAGCTCCGGGATCATTTCCAATTCTCTTTCAAAGGTTGGATCATATTATCCACCAACCAATGATACCCTAGTTTGGACGGCAAACGTCTTGTGACCACTCTATGAACTTACTTCTACTCCGTACTAGGACTGCATCATACGGACGTAGGTCAAACCCTTGAGAACATACTTCTACTCTTTACACTAATGATTGAAATACATCTAGGTTCATCCATAATCACTAACGAACTCCTTTTCTTTCGTATAACATAATCATGTTGTCGTCCAAAAATAGTCAACCGAGCAACAAAACCCCTATCCTTCATATCGACGCCGCTACATTCCAAGTTGCGGTAATAGCTGTCGTGACAGCTGTCCTTCCAAACCTCAACTCTGGCGACGCAAACAAGACTAGCAAAGGAGTTGACAATTCTGATCGTTGTATCGATCCGGGAAACCAACAAATAATAACAGTCACAAACACCCAAATCCACAAGTCAGAGTTTAAGAAACGAAAGCATCAAGCCCAAAAGGAATGCAAGCGATTTCAAAGGCTTGCCATGCAACAGCCACCTGTGGCGACCCCTGCCACCTCAGCACCGGTGAACCGATATGAGGGAACACTCCCGAAGTGTAACAAGTGTAACTATCATCATAATGGAGCTTGTCGGGTATTGCAATGCATCAATTGCAACAAAATGGGGCACATTGCTCGTTTTTGTAGAACCACCTCCACCACCGGAGCCAGCCAAGTTTGCTATAGTTGTGGTAAGATAGGACACTATCATAGGAAATGTCCAAAAGGGAAGAACAACGAAAGCACTCGTGTCCACATAACTCCAACCCGACACATCACTTCCACCACCGATGCTGGTACTAGCCAGATGTGCCACCAATGCGGTGAGATAGGACACCTCAAGAAGGAATGTCCAATAACAAGGAACTCTGGAGCAAACAGGAAGATACTAAGGATCACTGCCACAGGAGAGACTACTCTGGACCCACGTTGAAGTAATTAAGGCGTTTCGTTGTACCAGACTCATAAACTGTTTAAAACTAGTGCAACTCGATTCTTATCTTTTGCGAGGCCCGTCAGTCAAGGGACCCTCGTGCTGCGTATACTTGCCTTTTGTAGTATACCTTGTTCGTAGCAGGAGTCTTGTAGTTAATCTAAAGTACTGTAACTCTGTTAAAAGTTGCACTGTTGTGTTTTGTCTGTAACGCCTTTATGATCAAGTCCAATGCCTTTATTTCCAAGTGAGTCTGATATTATGATACAACTTGAGTCAATTTAATCCTCACAATACCAGTTTCGTGCGAAAATCTCTTTCTCCGTAATCACCTTTCTAGCGAAGCCGTCATTCCAGAACTCCGAGGTACTCATGCATAGAGTACCTTATGTTTCGTATCCTTCCCAAAGAAACCTTAGCAAACCTCCCCGGAATACCACTCATACAGTACGCCAAGTTCAATCCGAAGACCCTTACGGTTAATCTATCGCTAAGAATGTATACACAAGGGTGGTATATAATCAAGGTTCTACATGTTTAGAATTGATGATTCCGCTTTAACTTCTTTTCCTTGTTTGGGTGTGATCTTAAAGAAGAATCATTTATTCGACTACCTTTTCAATCTTAATTATATACGACTCGTATACACAAGACTGTGATTGATGAACAATGTATGACCTCTAATATGAACTTCAGGACGGAGACTGCTCAAGACTACGAGTGATCGTGTTGTCATGCGAATAAACTTAGAATCCAATACTACCCCTATAACCGATTTGCGCTATAGTCTAGCACTTACAGAGATGCAAGAACTATCCGGTCAATTTAACGGACTGCTCAGCAAGAGCTCTGTAAGACCAAGCTCCTCACCCTGAGTAACTCCGGTCTTGTTCTTCTAGAAGAAAGACAGATTGTTTCGTATGTGCATCAACTAACAGAGACCTCGACAAGATTTCAATTTGGAATCGCTGCCCTCTACCTCGCATAGATGAATTGGTTGACCAACCGCAAGGAACGACTTACCTTTCAGAGATAGGCCTGAGCTCCGAATATCACCAGTTACGAGTGTTAGAGAAGGATGTCCCGAGGATGACCTTCCGAATTCGATGCAGACGCTATGAGTCCCTAGAGATACCCCTCAGATAAGACAAATGTGTCGCAATATTCATGGACTAAATGATTAGGGTATGCCGCCCTTACTTGGATCATTTCATCATTGTCCATGTAAATGACCTACTTATCTACTATCGTAGTAAGAAGGAGCATAAAAAGCATCTACGACAAACCATCGAAACATTACGATCAAAGAAACTCTGCGCGAAGTTCTCTAAATACGAGTTTTGGATTTGAAGAGTCGAATTCCTAAGGCACACTGTTACTAAAGTGGGAATTCATGTAGACCCTTCCAAAAATCAAGACCATTGAGAGCTGGTCAGCACCAAAGACGCCTACGGGAATCCGCCAATTCTTGGTCTCGCTGACTACTTTCTTAGGTTCATTCAGAACTTCTCTCGAATTACGGAGCCTCTTACGACTTTGACCCAGAAGGGAGTGGCCCTTGACCGGGAAGAGAAGCAAGAGAAGGAAACCTTTGGAATTCCAGGAAGGGACTACGTTCCAATGAAAGTCTCACCCACGAAAGACTTCATACGCTTCGAAAACGTGAAAAGCTAAATCCAAGGTACATAGGGCCTTTCGAGGTTCTTGCTAGAATCGGCCCTGTGAATTACAAATTCAACCTACCCCGCGAACTCAGTAACGTGCATTCTACCTTCCCACTCCTTGAAACCTTAAAGAATACCTTTGCGCCAGGACCTCACCTTCGTGGAAGAACCGTAGTGATCATGGACCAAGAGGTCAAGCGGACGAAGCAAAGCCGCATCCCATTAGTGAAGGTTCGCTAGAATGCTAAGCGAGGACCTGAATTCACTTGGGAGCGTGAGGATTCAATCGAATAGGAAGCATCCTCATCTCTTTACTTGATTATTCATATCCACTCCTTTAACTAAACTCTAATTTCGGGACGAAATTCCCTCTAACGGGGGGACGATGTGACAAACCGAAATTCTCTATAACTTTGAAAGCTCAGTCAGTCGTTTCAAGTTAGTGCTAGACTATTTCCTGCTATCATTTAGCGTAATTTAGAGTCTGTTTGAGCGTTTTGAGCCTAATACGTTTAAGGAATAAGTGTTAGAATGTACCTGCTAAAAGCATAGTGTAGCAAATCAGACCATAACCCACTCAAAATGAGTTCACGGCCATAAGACCATGAGTTTACGGCTGTAAACTTATGTGGCCATAAACTCAAGAGTATATATATGGTCCTTGGCCATTTTTCTCATTCTTTCCTTTCCTTGGTTGATTTTACTTCAAATCCTGTCAACTATCATCCCGATCTTCACCTTAGATCTTCAAAACTAATAAGTCTTCTTCCTTGCCTTGTTGATACACCTCTTAATCTAGCATTCTCTCATGATTTCATCCATGAAAATCATGTTTTCATAGATCTTCAAGTTTCACGAAGAACACCAAGAACATACAGTAGTGTTCTTGGCCAAAACAGACCATTTCAAGCTCCTATATCGTAAGTACTCTTGTCCTAACTTGTTATGTACTAGATTGAACAAGCTTAGGCCTTAGAAACATCAAGATTTAAGAGTTGGAAGAGAGTTTACGTCCAAGGATCTCCCAATTCCGTAAACTCCCTATAATGGTGCAATGTTGCCTTAATTTCCTTCCTATGCATAGAACTTGGACTAGAACCTTCCACCATTGAACTAGGGACATTAAACTTTGATTTGGTACATAATACCATGAGTTTATGGCCGTAAACACATGGAGGAATGGTCCCTAGGCCGTAAACTCATGTTAAGGTCAATTCTTGGACCTTAAACTCATATAGACTCTTCTTTAGCCTTGGAACACTTAAACACTTGAGACTTCCTACCTTCAAGACCCTAAATATGACTCTTTAGACAGTTTACGGCCAGGAGTGAACTCCCCTGGGCCGTAAAATCCTCAACACTCTCCATTGAGAGTGGTCCTTGGGCCATAAACTCAATAGCAATGTTTTACACCCCTTAGATGCAAACCTAATGTACTCCTAGCACTTGAACCAAGTGTTTATACTTGTCTAATTAGTGTTATAATCACTAACTGTATATATATATATATATATATATATGTGTGTGTGTGTGTGTGTGTGTCTTTATATGTTATTAGGATCATTGTGTGTGTTCAACTCTTCACTTGACACCTAGCACTTGTCCGACACTTCCATAGAATCCATTCAATACAGCTGAGTTCATACCCCTTAATTAACCTTTTATATGTTTTTAAATGCTTTTATGGGGGGGATTACAAGTTGAATCATACTAGTTATTATATCAATCACATGTGATTAATAACTAGCATACAAATGGATTAACTACACTTTTAGCTGTTTTACTCAGTATACTACTTCAAAATGATTTCTCAAAATGTTTTTACATATTAAACCCTTTATCAAACTGTCTTACATACTATATCTCTCCTTTCAAACTCTGTTATAACTACGTTTCAAACAAAAGTTTTCATGTACTTCAAGCTGTGTTTCAAACAAAGGATTTCTTATACTCTAAACTATTCTTATCAAACAAACTGCTATTAAATTGTTTTTATGAGCTGACATCAAGTCATCCATTCTTATTTATTAAACTTTTCAAAGGTTTTACAAAACTTCTTTTAAACTTTTATATTGTCAAATGCATGCCTATATATGTATAGTTATATAAGTAATGTTTAAACGACGTAGGACTGCTAGCTCGCTTTAATTCATTTTCCTTGTTTAGATGTGGCCTTAGGGTATCGGTTATTTGTCTGAATGTCGTCTAAATATTAGTTATATATTATGTATACATACGTAGACATAAAAGTTCTGTCAGTCAATTCAGTACCTTTGGGTAGCAAAGGCATACTTTCAGTTATACACATACATTACTAGTAACTATAATAGATATAGTTAGGAGATACTATTTACTATTCCTAGTACAAGTAATCACACTAAGAGTCAGTTCATACACGATTCATTACATACACTACTCTAATACATACTATACGAAGAGACATTAGTACATACTATACGAAGAGACACTAATACATCCTATATTAAGAGACTATAGTGCATACTATATGAAGAGATACTACTATATACTATATGAATTAATACTTCTACACACTCATGGACTGACCATCCTACATTGGCTGCTCGTAACAGAAGGTGTGTTCATCTACGGATGTTCTCGGTTGTACTGTTCGGCGAGTTACGACGCCGTGTTTATCCTATACCAATGGATACATTCTTAAGGATTATACAATTTTCCTTATTACCTTTACTTTGTGAGACGTTCACATAAACGATGAGGTAGAATATATTTTGATATAAATATAGTATTTTCCTTATTACCTTTATTTTGTGACATATTCACATAAACGATGAGGTAGACTATATTTTTATAATAATAGTCATACATGGGAAAAACCGTCATTTTTATAGTGAAGCATACCTTCAAAACAGTCGGGTCTTGGTAGAAGACTACTTTTTATACTAGTAGGAAATATGAGATTTTCTAGGGTTTTCATACTTATACACACTTTTCCGCAAACAATTACAAGTCTTTCATTACAAGTTTTTTCAAATCAATGACACTAAAATACTTATGAATTCTCCAACTTTATGCTGATACTCCTTTTTAAAATAACTTGTATTCTCAGGTCACTAGTAGACAGATACGATGACCAACTTTTGAGAAGACGGAGTAGTCAAGACTCATCTTGTATTTTCATTATTCATTATGTTGTTTTATTCTATGAAAGAACACACTTGTATTTAAAATTATACTATTAATGCAATGGATGATGTTGTTGCTTGTTTACTACTTTGCATTGTTGTGACTCCACCCCAGAACGTTTCCGCCATTCTTGGTTTTGCGGTGTGACATGTATGCTTAATGGGATTCAACGTGTCCGTTTGCGTGTCATCTTGCCTAGAAATAACTTACCTATTTAATGGGCCACATCTGTCCTTAGGCATGTTTGTTGGGTTGTGTCAATCACATTCAAGTATCATCAGGCGTTAGTAAATCCAACTACGTTTAACATTAATCATATTCATGTGAAAATTATTGGGGTCTAATGAGAATTATCGGTCGACATCATTGAGTGTTTGGCCGAAGCCTGTAGTTATAATCAGAGTCTACAGGAAGGGAGAGCGAGAGGTTGTGTATAGATCTATATGGGGGTGATTCCCCCACAACTGAGTAGTTCGCTACAGTTAGACTCGGCCAATCTATGGTGACAAAATCTTGATCAAAACCGGCAATTGGAAAAATGCCAAGATAGGCAAATTAGTCATTTATCATGCCTTCTTATAACGACTCACATAGAGATCCTTTACTGTCTATACTTTTCAGGGGAATTCAAATTTATATATTATGGCGATACAAAACAATTCATACGATAATACAATTATTAAAATACTATTATAGATCGGGAAATATCAGATTTTCCGGGAAATATGATCATTCTCTTTTGTTTACATACATCAAATACAAAATAGGGAAAACTTTTGGGTTTCATTCATTTTTATATGTTTTGAAATCACGCATACAAACCTATATTAGATCATCACATCATGTTGTAAACGAATTTTTCAGAAATATCGGATTTTCTGGGTTATACCATTAATACAAAGTTTTTAATCAAACTTGCTTATGAACTCACAACTATTATATATGTTGACCATTTTCAAAATAACTTGTGTTCTCAGGTAACCGTTAAGTCGAAGAACATTCATGTATTTTGGGAATCTAATTTTGAGAAATGACAACTCTCGTACAATTTATGTTTTGAGTATGCAATAGTAAACAATGTACTGTTGGTTGTAATATGTAATGTTTGGCAATGATCGTGTTATGATTTATGTACATTCATTGTGATGATAATTCAATTGATAGTCACACGAGCCCTCGGATGTTTCCGCCATCCGCTTCGAGGGTGTGATAGGTTGGTATCAGAGAAATGTTTATAGTGAAAGCATATCTAACCATAAATAATATGCAACTATAAACAAAATGGGACTAAACAACTCTAAACAAAGCAAAAGTTTCACGCTTATGTGCGCATATTAGAATAACAACCTAACAATATTTAATAAAAGCTTCTGAAGGAAATTGAACACTATGATTAAACTTGGGCAGTTATGTAGTCATATTAGGGATAAATATAGCCTGATCAACTATATTTATTCAGAATATGACCAACATGTGTTTGGGAGTAATCATAGCGGGAAATGTATCCAAAAGCCTATATCACTCTCCAATATCTCTAGGGAACCCAAACTTAAATAACTGAAAATATACTATAGGGATAATCTAAATATGATTTATTCATGCGTTCTCGTGCAGTCAGTATGGCTGGTTTCCACCACCCCGGAGATCCTTACTTTCCTAATAATGGAAATAACGGATGGCTAGAGGAATCTAAAGAGAAACCTGAGGAGGAACCCGTGGAAGAGGAAGAACATGAAGAAAAAATCGAAGAGGGGCCTGCAGAACCTGTGGCAGATGTTGAAGAAGAAGAGTTTGTTAACGACAACGATGATGATTCGGACACGGAGTTCGTAGTCATCAATCCACCATACCTCGTGAGGGTGCCAGCTCACTGAATGGGCCCTAATGGACCTACACCTCCCTGGGGTATCGACATTTGGAAGTGCAGCCGACAGCAAGGACATCGACCCTTGTTTGGTATGGCAAGAGAGTTCTATGACCTGAGGGATGGAGGACCAGCTGATCAAGTACTTCCGTTCATGGTGAGACGATTGAGGGATACTGGCGATCTAGCTCAGAGCACCGCCGACCAGATGCACCAGATGCGAACAAGAGTTGCGAGGCTAGAGCATGAAACACAAGAGGTTATCTGAGAATTCCACATGAGGCAGGTGAGGTGGAAAGCTCAACTTCGAGACGTAGAGCGACAGATGGCTCGCCTTCAGGGAGCATCCACTTCCTCCCACCATGACTAGGACCAGCCGTATCTTTCATTAGTATTATGTTTAGGTGATCTATGCTATGTACTATCGACTTTGTGTTTAAGTGACTACACTACTCATAGGGTCGTCATGCTGTCGAATTTTATACTCTTATGTACTGTATGCCTTTTGGCAAATTTTCATGTATTAAAAATAATCACTATGAATGAAAATGCTTTATGTTTATTTATGATGTTTTTATCTGTTATGTGTTTTACTTTGTATGTGAATACATGGAATCACTTAGAACACCCCTATCAATATGCCGAGTCAGTGGCATTCTAACTAAGGAATGCAATACATACTCATCATTTCTCTGCTCCATGACATAAAGATGCCTCAACGACCTAACCATGGAAACCCCGAGACACCAACGCCCATAGAAATAAACTCGGACACATTCCAAGCAGCGATGTCCGCTGCAATCACTACAACACTTGCCCAAATTCGCAACGAAAACAACGGAGAATGCAACGGAAAGGGAACCGGAAGCACGAACCAAGGAACAAACTAGGGAACTGTAAGAACTTGCACCTACAAGGATTTCACCAATGCCAAGCCTCGGACCTTTAATGGGATGGGAGGCGTAATAGCCTTGGAACGATGGATCGAGAAGGTAGAATCGGTTTTTGAAATTTGCAGGTGTCCGGATGAGTCTAAGGTCAAGTTTGCGGCCTGCACCTTTTGGGCTCACCAATACATCGACAGTGTTCATGGATCTCATGAACAGGGTGTGCAGGCCGATGTTGGATCGTTTGGTGATCGTGTTCATCGATGATATATTGGTGTATTCGAGATCCAGAGAGCAGCATGAGGAGCATTTCAGGGAGATCCTCAGAGTTCTGAGATCAGAGACGCTCTATGCCAAATTCTACAAGTGTGATTTATGGTAACGAGAGGTCCAGTTCTTAGGGCATCTCGTCAACCAGAATGGGATATTGGTCGAACCGTCCAAGATTGAGGTTGTGATGAGTTGGGAGGTGCCGAGATCCCCCACCGAGATCAGGAGTTTTATGGGGTTGGCCGGCTATTACCGAAGATTTATCAAGGAATTCTCCAAAATTGTTCTTCCTCTCACCAGGTTGATCTGGAAGGGCATGGCTTTTAGTTGGGGTTCTGAGCAGCAGGCCTCATTCCAGACACTTCGCCAGAGATTATGCGAAGCCCTGGTGTTAGCCTTTCCGGAGGGGATGGAAGATTTTGTGGTGTATTGTGACGCATCGATATCAGGGTTAGGTGCAGTGATGATGCAGAGAAGGCACGTGATAGCACATGCATCGAGGAAGTTGAAGCCTCATGAGATGAGGTATCCCACCCATGATCTAGAGTTGGGGGCAGTGGTGTTCGCCCTCAAGATCTGGCGTCACTATTTGTATGGGGTCCGGTGTATCATATACACAAACCACAAGAGTTTGAAGTACCTGATGGATCAGCCCAACCTGAATATGCGTCAAAGGAGATGGTTGCATGTGGTAAAGGATTATGATTGTGAGATCTTGTACCATCCGGGCAAGGCTAATGTTTTAGCCGATTCCCTGAGCCGGAGGGCGGAGAGTGCCCCGGTACGAGACATTTGTATGAGGATGACGGTGATGGCTCCGATGTTGGATACCATACGAGAGGCCCAGGTAGAAGTCGTGAGGACGGAGAACCAAAAGAGAGAGCAGGTGATCGGGTAGATATCTGAGTTCGTTACCGATAGCCGAGGGCTTATGACCTTTTAGGGTCAGATTTGGGTGTCGCTCATGGGTGGGGAACGTACCATTTTGAAGGAGGAGGCGCATAGATCGAGGTTCTCGATACATACCGGGGCCACTAAGATGTATTTGGATCTGAAAATAGATTATTGGTGGCCCTGTATGAAGAGGGATGTTGCGTGGTTCGTTGAGAGGTGCTTGACCTGTCGTAGGGTTAAGACTGATCACCAGTGCCCGCATGGCAAGTTCAGCCATTTGAGGTTCCCCAGTGGAAGGGGGAACATATGTTTATCAAATTTATCACCAAATTGCCAAGGACCGCGAGTGGTGTCGACGCAATTTGGGTGATCGTTGACTGGCTAACGAAGAGTGCTCACTTCCTTACTATTAGTGAGAGCTCTTCTGTAGAGAGGCTGCCAAAGTTGTATGTGAGGGAGGTGGTATCACGGCATGGAGTACCGATCTCGATTGTGTTAGATCGAGATGTGTGTTTTACTTCCAGGTTTTTGCAGAATTTCCATGAGAATTGGGTACGAGGCTACATTTCAGTACCGCTTACCACCCACAGACGGACGGACAGAGTGAGCGGACGATTTAGATGCTCGAGGACATGCTTCGTGCATGTGTATTGGACTTCAGAGGAAGTTGGGACACGTATTTGCCGTTGGCTGAGTTTTCTTATAACAACAGCCACCATTCGAGTATTGGTATGCCTCTCTTCGAGTTGTTGTATTCGAGGAGGTGTCAGACTCCCATATGCTGGGAGAGGTAGGGCAGCGAGTGATAGGAAGCACTAAGATAGTGCTTCAGACGACAGAGCAAATACAGCAGGTCAGATAGAGGTTTTTGACAGCTCAAAGTCGCCAAAGGAGTTATGCGGATATGAGACGGTCCGAGCTCGAGTTCCAGGTGGGAGACTTCGTAATCCTTAACGTTTCTCCTAGGAAAGGGGTGATCTGTTTCCGGAAGAGGGGCAAGTTGGGGCCCCGGTACATTGGTCCTTTCAGGGTGACCACTAGGGTCGACAGGGTAACATACTGTTTGGAGCTACCTGTGGAGTTGAGCCAGATATATGATACCTTCCACGTGTCACAATTGAGGAAGTGTATTGCCGACGAGATGGCAGTTGTACCGCTAGAGGACATTCAGGTGGATGCAAGCCTGAATTATGTTGAGAGGCCAATTGCGATTGTGGATCGAAAGGTCAAGGTTCTGAGGAACTAGGAGGTGCCCCTTGTTCAGGTCCAGTGGCAACATCAGAGAGGTTCCGAGCTGACTTGGGAGCCGGAGTCGAAGATGCAGGAGCGGCAACCAGAGTTGTTTGCGGCATGAGACTTCAAGGGCGAAGTCTGATTCTAGTGGGGGGGGGGGGATATGTAACATCCCGAAATTGAGGTATATCTATTTAACCCTTCTTCTTTTAAAGTAGTCAAGAGTAGCCCCCCTAAAAGAGAAAGTGTTGCTAGTGAGTACGTTGGGCGTATTGATAAGGTACGTTACGCGTACTCATGGGCCTATTATGGGCGTGGACTCCACCCGGTATGCAGGGCGTACCTTAAGCTACACTAGGCGTAGCGAGCCCAGACTCAAAACCCAAAATGAGACTTGTGCACTATATAAGGAATGCTATGGCCTTATCCTCAACCATTATTTCAGAGAGTGAAACCCTAAATGAGAGCTACCACTCGTTCTTAACCCTTGTGTGTGCTTTGGAGATTAAAAGTCCCTTGGTGTGTTGGTGAAGAAGATGAGAAGCCCATTTTGGAAGCTAGTCTTGGAGTGCAAGTTTTGGATCCGAGCTTTGCAAAGGTGGGAGCATCATTTGGAGGTTAAAAGCTTCAAGCTTTCCTTCTTTTCTATTTGTGTTTTGTATAGGGATGTTTTAGGGTTTTGTTCCCCAAGATGATAACTTTATGTGTTAATAAGCCCCTAGTACCCGAGATTTGTCCCATATTATCTTATTTTGGGTTGCTATGTCATAAAAATACAATCTTGGTCATTAAGAGCTGACCATGCTTAACTTATGGGCTTCTAAACGTTGGAAATGGAATGATTTGAGTTTTGGTGACTTCTACAGCAATGCAAAGGCCTAAAGTCACCGACTTTATGGATTAAGTGGCTATAGAATAGTCAGATCTGGAAGTTGAACATGTCTCTTAACTGTTTAAGACCCAAAATCAAAAGGAGTATAAGACTAGTACTTACGAGGGGCGTAATCCCAGTACACGCAGCATAGGGGGTCGCGTTCCCTGTTTCTGTGAAATTCTTGGGTACGATCAGCGTACAGATTTGGTACGCGCCGCGTAACCCGGAGGGTTGACTTTTAGGGCTTAGCCAATGTTTGGACCTTTGAGCCGTCGGAGGGGTAAAATGGTCTTTTACCCTTCTGATAGAACCTAGAGGGAGCTTAGCCTAGCCTTGGAGAGTCGTATTGATTAGAATAATTATTCTATGTGATTAGGCGGAGGCTAGACCAGTATTTCCGAGATCGAGATTTACCGAGTTACCCGAGGTGAGCCTTTTCACTTTACCTTACCTAGATTGGTAACTATGTGTAGACCGAAGGGTCTTGTGTGCTATGTGTATGTATGAGATTATGTGCATTATAATATATGTATGCTATGTATTGTACAGACCGGACCGGACGATCCAACGATATAGACCGGATCGAAGGGTCAAACGATATAGACCGGACCAAAGGGTCCTACGAGCTACGGGACTGGAGGCTCCCGCTGAGACACATCGACCGAAGGGTCATACTGTAGCCTCGAGTGGCGTGTGTGTTGCATGTGGTATTTTGGGGGACTCACTAACATTTACGCTTACCGTGTTATGTGATATGTGTTTTAGATATCTGCGATGATCGCGGGAAGGCGCCGACATGAGTCGTACACACTGACGGATTTTATGTATTGAGATCTTCGGAATTGTTTTTATCGGATGAGATGTGAACATTGAATTTTGGGATTTCTTTATGAATGTATTATGTGTGTTAAAATGAAAAAAAAATTGTTTTGAAAATTTACGTCGTTACAAGTTGGTATCAGAGCCTTGGTTTGAGGGATACGGATGCACCTTCGAGCGTATCTGAACTCAAACTGAGGATTTGAGAAATTTTTCACAATAAAACAATTTTTCTAAAAGAGTAAAAGGTTTTGAAACGAGTAGAACAGAGTAGTGTGTATGATCAGCCAACGTCGAACGGTGATTTCCCAAAATGCCCTTACATTATGTGTTATAAGATGTGATATGATATGTTATGAATGCTAGAGTATGCTAGCTATTCATAATAGAACTAAAGTGGCTTGATTTGTGATGCCTTAGTCTAAGAGATTACTGCTACTATGAGATGCTTGAGAATGAGTAGGTAGCAACGAGGAGCTTATGAGAGGTTTGCTGGAGAGTAGCCTATGCATAGCGAAATTAGAGTACTTGTGATCTGGTATCCTAGGAGGAGGACTTGGGGTGAATATCGATGCGGTGTGGACGGTAGTATAGGGCCCATACTACTGAAGACACCGAATCAGTATGCAGTCCAAGTAAGAATCCTTAAGGTATTAGGGAGCAAGTAGGGTTGAGTTACCGAGTGCGAGTATACTCGAGCGAGTCTCTGATATTTTTATGTTGTATTTCAGGGGCATCATGGTTGGGACACGCCACAGACCAGAGACCAGCGGCGTGAGTTACGAGGAGCTTTGTCAGATGATCCACGATGAGGTGGCTGCGGCGATCCACGTAGAGATACCAGAGATGTTTGGGTATATCAAACCACCTTGATTGAGACGTTTGATGAGAGATACACAACGGTTACTGAGGTTGCGGCTGTTGCATCTACTACGGTCGTGGCTGCTGCTAGACCTCAGGGGTGTGACTGATTGTTGTACCAGGAGTTCAGCAACACGAAGCCACCGGAGTTTGATAAGTCGCAGGATCCGATTGCTACGATGAGGTGGATTTCTGATATCGAGGGATGCTTTTATACCTGCTCATGTGCGGAGCATCTGAGGGTTCGGTTTGCACTGAACTAGCTTCAATTGGGGGCAAAGGACTGGCAGAAGTTTGTGACGGCAGACTTCACTACGGTAGAGCTTACCGCAGTGACTTGGGAAAGGTTCACCGCGATGTTTCGATGTAACTATGTCCCCCCTGTGGAGAGGGAATGTTTAGCCCAGGAGTTCTTATCCCTCAAGCAGGGAACTCAGTCTGTGACAGTGATTACTAGGATGTTTCACGAGAGGGCATTGTTTTGCCCTAAGCATGTGTCTTCTGAGCAGGCACGTATGTGCTGGTACTTGAGCATTCTGAGGAGGTATATTCATGAGTTCATGGTGAACTCGTCATACCGGACATTTGCTGAGCTCCAGGAAAATTCCCGAAAGAGGAAGATCGAGCTGGAGACGCAGGCCAGGGAGGTGGTCAAGTCTTAGGGGTGGGACAGACGACCGACGCAGGCTCAGCCGGCCGCCAAGCAGGCAAAGCCTGTTGATTCGAGATCTGGAGGTCCGAAGGGCCGCACTTATAGGAAGTTCAGCAAAAGTCACGAGGGGTGTGCAGAGCTGGGGTCTGTTACAAGTGTAGGAAGCACGGGCATTATGCGATGGATTGCTCCAAGGGATTCTCGATTTGCTTTCAGTGAAACCAGACCGGCCATCGGAAGGCCGAGTGCCCACAGCTGCAACAGGGATCTGCACCTGCTGCCCGAGCTACTGAGATCCGGCCAGCAAAGGCCGAGGAACCAAAAACTTGCAGCAGAGCCTTCTAGTTGACAGCGGAGGAGGTCCGTGCAGCGCCCGATGTCGTGGCTGGTATGTATTCTTTCATCTATTTATTTTGAGTTCTAGATATTGTGCTTATATTATGGTATGTGTATGTACTTTTCTTGTGAGTTTTGTACCTGCTTTGGTGTTATTTGACTCGGGTGCGAGTCGATCATTCGTGTCTTTAGAATTTAGTCAGCACATCAGTATCTGTCAAGAGGCGTTGAATGGACCTCTTCGAGTTTCTATAGCTGATGAGCGAGCGGTATATGCTACTGAGCTGATTCGGGTTTGTGTACTCGAGATCTTCGGGGTTGAGTTCCCGATACATCTAGTTCCGAATGCGATGGGGGATGTCTGTGTCATCATAGGCATGGACTGGTTGAGCAGATTCGGAGCAGTTATCGACTACGACGATAGTTGGTGACCATACGAGACCTTAGTGGGGGAGTGATTACAGTGTACAGCGAGGGTACCCGTTCTGGATCAGCGTTTTGTTCGGTTGCTAGACTGAGACAGAGTCTACAACAGGGCTGTAGTGGGTTCGTGGTCTATGTATTGGACACACGAGTGGCCGCAGAGAGTCCGAATTCGGTTGATCATGTACCAATAGTGCGAGAGTTCCCAAACGTTTTCTCCGAGGAGTTGTCGGGTGTGCCTCCCGAGAGGCTGGTGGAGTTTCGTATCGGCTTAATTCCGGGAGTGGCGCCTATTGCCAAGGCACCTTATTGCCTTACGCCACCAGAGATGCAGGAGTTACCCTCGCAGCTTTAGGAGCTGCTGGGGAAAGGGTTTATTTGGATGAGTAGCTCGCCTTGGGGAGCATCGATCCTTTTTGTCAAGAAAAAGGATGGCTCTTACCGGATGTGCATTGATTACCGGGAGTTGAACAAGTTAACGGTCAACAACCGTTACCCCTTACCGAGGATCGATGATCTGTTCGATCAGTTGCAGGGAGTGTCTTGGTTCTCCAAGATTGATTTGAGGTCTGGATATAATCAGATGAGAGTGCATGATGAGGATATCCAGAAGACGGCGTCAGGACTCGTTATGGGCATTACGAGTTCGTGGTGATGCCTTTTGGGCTCACCAATGCACCGGCAACGTTCATGGATCTCATGAACAGGGTGTGCAGGCCAATGTTGGATCGTTCAGCGATCGTGTTCATCAATAATATATTTGTGTATTCAAGATCCAGAGAGCAGCATGAGGTGCATTTGAGGGAGATCCTCGGAGTTTTGAGATCGGAGAGGCTTTACGCCAAATTCTCCAAGTGCGATTTCTGGTTACGAGAGGTCCAGTTCTTAGGGCATCTCGTCAACCAGAATGGGATCTTGGTCAAATCAGCCAAGATTGAGGCTATGATGATTTGGGAGGTGTCGAGATCCCCCACCGAGATCAGGAGTTTTCTGGGGTTGGCCGGCTATTACCGAGTATTTATCAGGGATTTCTCCAAAATTTTTGTTCCTCTCACCAGGTTGACCCGGATAGGCATGGCTTTTAGTTGGGGTCCTGAGCAGCAGGCCTCATTCGAGACACTTCGCCAGAGATTATGCGAAGCCCCGGTTTTAGCCTTTCCGGAGGGGATGGAAGATTTTGTGGTGTATTGTGACACATCGATATCAGGGTTAGGTGTGGTGCTGATGCAGAGAGGACACGTGGTAGCATACACATCGAGGCAGCTGAAGCCTCATGAGACAAGGTATCCCACCCACTATCTAGAGTTGGCGGCAGTGGTGTTCACCCTCAAGATCTGGCATCACTATTTGTATCGGGTCCGGTGTATCATATACATGGACCACAAGAGTTTGAAGTACCTGATGGATCAGCCCAACCTGAATATGTGCCAGAGGAGATGGTTGGATGTGGTAAAGGACTATGATTGTGAGATCCCGTACCATCCAGGCAAGGCTAACGTTGTAGCTGATGGCCTGAGCTGGAGGGTGGAGATTGCCCTGATACGAGACATTTGTATGAGGATGACGGTAATGACTCCGGTGTTGGATACCATACGAGAGGCCCAGGTAGAAGATGTAAGGTCGAAGAACCGAAAGAGAGAGCGGGTGATCGTGCAGATATTTGAGTTCGTTACCGATAGCCGAGGGCTTATTAGCTTTCACGGTCTGATTTTCGTTCATAGGTCGGGCGTGTACCATTTTGATGGAGGAGGCGCATAGATTGAGGTTCTCGATCCATCCCGGGGCCACTAAGATGTATTTGGACCTGAAAAGAGATTATTGGTGGCCCTGTATGAAGAGGGATGTTGTGTGGTTCTTTGAGAGGTGCTTCACCTGTCGCAGGGTTAAGGCCGAGCACTAGCGTCCGCATGGCAAGTTGCAGCCACCTCAGGTTCCCCAATGGAAGTGGGAACAAATTTCTATGGACTTTATCACCAAATTGACAAGGACCGCGAGGGTTGTCGATACAATTTGGGTGATCGTTGACCGGATGACGAAGAGAGCTCACTTCCTTACTATTAGTGAGATCTCTTCTTCAAAGATTCTGGCAGAGTTGTATGTGAAGGAGGTGGTATCGCGTCATGGAGTACCAATCTCGATTGTGCCAAATCGAGATGTGTGTTTCACTTCCATATTCTGAAAGAAGTTCCATGAAGAGTTGGGTACGAGGCTGCATTTCAGTACCCCTTACCACCCACAGACGAACGGACAGAGTGAGCGGATGATTCAGATGCTCGAGGACATGCTTCGTGCATGTGCATTGGACTTCGGAGGAAGTTGGGACACATATTTTCCGTTGGCTGAGTCTTCCTATAACAAAAGCCACCATTCGAATATTGGTATGCCTCCCTTCGAGTTGTTGTATGGGAGGAGGTGTCGGACTCCCATCTGTTGGGGAGAGGTTGGGCAGCGAGTGATGGGCAGCACTGAGATAGTGCTTCAGACGATAGAGCAGATACAGCAGGTCAGACAGAGGTTGTCGACAACTCGGAGTTTCTAGAAGAGTTATGTGGATAGGAGACGGTCCGAGCTCGAGTTCCAGGTGGGAGACTTCGTACTCCTGAAGGTATCTCCTTGGAATTGAGTGATCTGATTCCTGAAGAGGGGCAATTTGGGGCCCCGGTGCATTGTTCCTTTCAGGGTGACTGCTAGGGTGCGCAGGGTATCATACCGTTTGGAGCTACCTGCGGAGTTGAGCCAGATACATGATACCTTCCACGTGTCTCAATTGAGGAAGTGTATTGCCGACGAGACGACAGTTGTACCGCTATTGGACATTCAGGTGGATGTGATCCTGAATCATGTTGAGAGGCCAATCGCGATTGTGGATCGAAAGGTCAAGGTTCTTAGGAACAAGGAGGTACCCCTGGTTCAGGTCCAGTGGCAACATCGGAGAGGTTCCGAGCTGACTTGGGATCCGGAGTCGGAGATGCGGGAGCAGCAACCATAGTAGTTTACAGCATGAGACTTCGAGGGCGAAGTCTGATTCTAGTGGGGGAGATATGTAACATCCTGAAATTCAGGTATATCTATTTAACCCTTCTTCTTTTAAAGTAGTCGAGAGTAGGGCCCTAAAAGAGAAAGTGTTGCTAATGAGTATGTTGGGAGTACTGATAAGGTACGCTGCGCACTCATGGGCCTGTTATGGACATAGACTCCACCCGGTACGCTGGGCGTACCTTCAGCTACACTAGGCGTAGCGGGCCTAGACTCAAAACCCTAAATAAGACTTGTGCACTATATAAGGAATGCTATGGCCTTATCCTCAGCTACTATTTTAGAGATTGAAACCCTATGTGAGAGCTACCCTTCATTCTTAACCCTTGTGTCTGCTTTGGTGCTTAAAATTCCCTTGGTGTGTTAGTGAAGAAGAAGAAGAGAGGACCATTTTGGAAGCTAGTCTTGGAGTACAAGTTTTGGATCCAAGCTTTGCAAAGGTGGGAGCATCATTTGGAGGTTAAAAGCTTCAAGCTTTCCTTCTTTTTTGTTTCTGTTTTGTATAGGGATGTTTTAGGGTTTTGTTCCCCAAGATGATAACTTTATGTGTTAATAAGCGCCTAGTACCCGAGATCTATCGCATGTTAGCTTATTTTGAGTTGCTATGTCATAAAAATCTAGTCTTGGTCATTAAGAGCTGACCATGCTTGACTTATGGGCTTCTACAGGTTAGAAATGGAATAGTCAGATCTGGAAATTGAACGTGTGTCTTAACCATTTAAGACCCAAAATCAAAAGGAGTATGAGATTGGTACTTACAAGGGGCGTAATCCCAGTACACGCAACATAGTGGGTAGCATTCCCCGTTTCTGTGAAATTCTCGGGTACGCTCAGCATACAGATTTGGTACGCGCCGCATAACCCGGAGGGTTGACTTTTAGGGTTTAGCCAATGTTTGGACCTTTGACCCATGGGAGGGGTAAAATGGTCTTTTACCCTTCTGATAGAACCTAGAGGGAGTTTAGCCTAGCCTTTGAGAGTCGTATTGATTAGAATAATTATTCTATGTGATTAGGCGGAGGCTAGACCAGTATTTCCGAGTTCGAGATTTACCGTGTTACCCGAGGTGAGTCTTCTCACTATACATTACCTAGAGTGGTAACTATGTGTATACCGAAGGGTCTTGTGTGATATGTGTATGTATGAGATTATGTGCATTGTAATATATGTATGCTATATATTGTACACACCGGACCGGAGGGTCCAACGATATAGACCGGACCGAAGGGTCCAACGATACAGACCGGACCAGAGGGTCCAATGAGCTACGGGACTGGAGGTTCCCGCTGAGACACGTCGACCAAAGGTTCATACATTAGCCTCGAGTGGTGTGTGTGTTGCATGTGGTATTTTGGGGAACTCACTAAGCATTTATGCTTATTGTGTTATGTGATATGTGTTTCTGGTACCAGCGAGGATCGCAGGAAGGCGCCGGCATGAGTCGTACACACCGAGGGATTTTATGTATTGAGATCTTGGGAATTGTTTTTATCGGATGATATGTGAACATTGAATTTTGAGATTTCTTTATGAATGAATTATGTGTTTTAAAATGAAAAATTGTTTTGAAAATTTACGTCATTACACGCACGACCATGCACCTACAAGGACTTCACCTACGCCAAACCTTAGACCTTTAATGGGACAGGAGCTGTAATAGCCCTGAAGCGATGGATCAAGAAAGTAGAATCTGTCTTCGAAATTTGCGGATATCCGGACGAGTGTAAGGTCAATTTCGCAGCCTGCATGTTCATTGACCAAGCTCTCTCTCCTGGTGTAATGGCCACGTAGAGGCCATGACACTCCCGGTGGCAAACGCGATGCCCTGAGAAGAGCTGAAGGAGTTGATGTTAGTAGAATATTGTCCTAGAGGTGAGATTCAAAAGGTGGAACAAGAGTTGTGGAACCTCACGGTTCAAAACTGCAATATCGACGCATACATATCTAGGTTTAGTGAGCTATCTCTTCTGTGTCCCGGAATGATCACCTCGGAAGGGAAAAAGATTGAGAGGTTTATCTGGGGTTTGACTGCACCTATCTAAAGGAATGTCATTGCAGCCAACCTAAGATGTTTGACAGTGCCAAGAGACTTGCCAAGAAACTGTATGATCATGGCAATAAGAAGGGCGCAAAAACAGTGGAAGCGAAGGTCAAGAAGGAAGAAGAGAGGAAGAAAGGGAAAAACAACAAGCGAAAGGCAAAGCGAAATTCAAAATCGTCTAAGAAAAAACAAACGGTGTCCGTCCGTGCTGCAACAAAAGCTAGCACCACACCACATGCTCTAGCCTCATCCGCACCAAATGGTTCCAAGCAGTACATGGGAAATCTCCCCAAGTGTGGCAAATGCAACTTCCACCATCACGGGGAGTGCAGAGAGGTGAGTTACACAAGGTGCAATCAGAAGGGCCACACAGCGAAGTATTGTAGGACTCAGCTTCAACAGAACCAGATGTCAAACAATAACAATAATACCAAAAACAACAACGCCAATGCTGGAGCCAACTATACCTGTTACGGATGTGGGAAAACCAGGAATTGTAGGCGAAACTGTCCTAACACGAACAATCAAGGGGTAGGAGCAGCAAGAAGAGTGTTGAAAATGTGTCAGGGTGAAGTAGTGCATGACCCAGCTGTTGTCACCGGTACTTTCCTACTTAACAACTCGTATGCATGCTTCTTATTTGGTGGTGGGGTGGAACGAAGTTTCGTTAGTAATAAATTCAAACACTTGCTAAATCAACAACTCCAGAAGCTCAACAAAGCCTTTACGGTGGAAATGGCTAATGGGAAAACAGAAACAACCAAAAATATCTATATAGGATGTACGTTAACACTAAACAACCACTTTTTCCAAATAAACTTGATGCCAGTAAATATTAGGAGATTTGATGAGATCATCGGTATGGATTGGTTAAGCCCCCATAATACCGATATTATGTGTCACGAGAAGGCCGTTCGCCTTCATCTTCCTAATCTCGAAACCCTAATAATCTACAGAGATAAACCCGACGCAAAACTTTGCCTTATCTCGAGTATCAAGGCGTAGAAGTGTCTACAAAAGAAGAACTACGCATTTCTTGCTGATGTGGTGGATAAAATCAAAGAGGAAGTAAGCATCCACAACATCCCAGTGGCGTGTGATTTCCTGGACATGTTTCCAGAAGATCTTCCTAGAATACCCCAAGAATGAAAAATGCAATTCTGAATCGACCTAGTGCCTGGAGCTACTCCAATCACCAAATCACCCTATAGGTTGGCTCCTGCAGAAATGCAAGAATTATCAAGCCAATTAAGTGAACTCCTGAATAAAGGATTCATCAGACCCATCTACTCACCATGGGGAGCTCTGTTTCTTTTCATTAAAAAGAAAGACGGATCCTTCTGGATGTGCATTGATTATACTGAATTAAATAAGCTCACCATAAAAAACCGATATCCACTTCCATGAATCGATGATCTATTAGACCAGCTCCAAGGAACAAGTTACTTTTCTAAGATATATCTGAGATCCGGTTATCACCAACTCAATGTTCGAGTAGAGGACATTCCTAAGACTGCTTTCCGAACTCATTACGGTCATTACGAATTCGTCGTAATGCCCTTCGGTCTAACAAATTCCCCCGCTGCATTTATGGACCTCATGAATAGAGTCTTCCACCCATTTCTTGATAAATTCATAATCATTTTCATCGATGATATTCTCGTGTACTCTCGAAGTGAAGAAGATCATAGCCAATACCTCCGAAAGATTTTAGAAACCCTACGGGCTGAGAAGTTGTACGCAAAACTCTCAAAGTGCGAATTCTAGCTCTGCAGTGCAAATTTTCTGGGTCATGTAGCCAGTCTGGAAGGAATACATGTGGATCACTCTAAGATCAAAGCAATCGAAAACTGGGCAATTCCGGCAACGCCAATAGAAATTCGCCAATTCTTGGGTCTCGCATGCTACTACCGAGGATTCATTCATAACTTTTCCAAGATAGCCAAACCCCTCACCATATTGACTCAGAAAGAAATTGCCTTCCAATCCTTGAAACAATCCCTCTGTAGTGCTCCAGTGCTATCCTTACCAGAGGGAACTGAAGACTTCATAGTTTACTGTGATGCTTCGAATCAAGGCTTGGGTTGTGTCCTCATGCAATGAGAGAAGGTAATTGCTTATGCATCCATACAACTGAAAACTCACGAAGTAAATTATACCACGCATGATCTCGAACTGGGAGCGGTGGTTTTTGCCTTGAAGATTTGGAGGCACTACCTATATGGTACCAAGTGCACAATCTTTATGGACCACAAGAGCCTCCAGAACATTCTAAATAAAAAGGAACTGAACATGAGGCAATGAAGATGGGTTGAGCTGTTAAATAATTATGAATGTGAGATCAAATACCATCCAGGCAAGGCTAACGTAGTAGCCGATGCCCTGAGCTGAAAGGAGTATTCAAGTCATCGTGTGAAGACCCTATCAATCACCATCCAATCTCATCTAGCCTCACAGATCTAGGAAGCCCAATTGTACGCATTGAAGCTAGAGAATGTCGCTTGTAATCACTACGAGGAATGGAGAAGGAGCTCGAAGTTAAAGATGACATAACTCACTACATCATGAATAGAATTTAGGTTCCCAAAATTAGGGGATTCAAAGAAGTAATCATGTAGGAAGCCCACTAAACGTGATATTCTATTCACTCGGGGTCAGATAACAAGCAGCAATTTTGGTGGCCTAATATGAAGGCAGAGATAGCCACTTTCGTGGTCAAGTGTCTTACTTGCGCCAAGGTTAAAGTGGAATACCAAAATCCCTCGGGACTACTGCAACAACTAGTGATACCTGAGTGGAAATGGGAAAGGATTACTATGGACTTTGTGACCAAATTCCCAAAGACAGTATACAGATTGGATGCTATCTGGGTAATCGTCGATTGATTAAAAAATCCATCCACTTCCTGCCAATAAAAGAATCCTACAGGATGGAAAAGCTGACCCGAATCTACCTCAAGGAGGTTTTGAGACTCCATGGAGTACCATATCTATTATCTCGGATCTGGATAGCATATTCACTTCAAGATTCTGGCAATCTCTTCAGAAGGCAATGGGAACACAGCCAGACAGGAGCACTGCCTACCACCCATAGATGGATGGTCAGAGTGAGTGTATCATACAGACACTTGAGGATATGCTCTGAGATTGCGTGATAGACTTAGGCAAGTCATGGGATGCCCGCTTGCCTCTGATCGAGTTCTCTCCTATAACAATAGCTATCACACGAGCATCAAGGTACTCCCTTCAAAGCACTCTATGGTCATAAATGCAGATCGCCCCTATGTTGGGTTGAGGTGGGTGACGCTTGACTAGCAGAAGGAAAATCGCTAGCCAGTGCTCTTACAGGACCCGAAATCATCCATGAGAGACCGAAAAGATAGTCCAAATCAAAGCTCGACTTCAAGAATCGCGAGACCGACAGAAGAGTTATGCTGACAAACGGCGAAAGCCATTATAATTTCGAGTCGGGGATCGCGTGTTGTTAAAGGTCTCTCCTTGGAAAGTAATGATTCGCTTTGGGAAACGAGGAAAATTAAACCCGTGATACATTGGATCGTTCGAGATTCTTGCCCGGATTGGTCTAGTGGCTTGCATGTTGCAACTACCTGTCGAGCTCAACAACATACAACCAATGTTCCATGTCTCAAATCTGAAAAAGTGTCTGTCAGATGAAACCTTTGTTGTTCCTTTGGAGGAGATTGAAATAAACTAGAATCTCCTATTCGTCGAAGAACCAGTCGAGATTATGGATAAGGAGGTGAAGCGTACAAAGCAAAGTTGCATCCTGATTGTGATATTTCGATGGAGCGCAAAACATGGACGAGAATTCACGTGGGAACGTAAAGACCAGATGAAGAAGAAGTACCCTCACTTATTCTTCCCTTCACAAACCTAGTTTTCAAAAGAATTTCGGAACGAATTTCCCTCTAATGGGGGGATGATGTCACAACTAGCATTTTAGCTAGGAAATTCAATTCATGTGTAACCATTCAACTATTGTAAATCATACACTCTAAGTAAATCTCACTTAATGCTCATTTAGATTCACCATTTATGTTCATCAAAGAGTCTGAAGCCCTAAGAACCATGGTTTAAGTCCATATTGGACTAGGATTTCCTTATTGGGCCTAATGGACCAATAAGCATCCAATTCAACCATTTTGGGCTTTGAAACCCTATTTGGAGTCTAATTGGACCCACTTCCATAAAAACTTAGCATTTTGGGACATTTTGGGTCCAAATAAATTAGTTTACCCTTAAGGGGCCTTAGTCAGCCATTAATGAATTAATTTTCCCTAATGGACCATAATCTCCATTTTTCTTTCAAAATGGGTTGTGATCTATCTAATGACCCCATTGGGCCAAAAAGTAATCATTGGGCCTCATGATCTCGAGTAAAGGTAAGTTAAGGCCCAAACTACTCCACCCTTTCTCCTAGCCCAACAACCCTCGGCCCATCATCATAAAAGAATCAAATGGAAGGGGGGAGTTGGCTTTGGAGGTGCCACCTCCATAATACTCACCATGTATCAAGCCATGGCCTCTCATATTCCCATGCAAGTCACCTTACTACCTCTTTCGCCTATCTTCTTCTACTCTCGTCCGAGAGGAAAACACACACACACACACACTACATCAAATTCTATCTATCACTCTCAAGAATCATTCTCCTTCTTCCCCCAAAATCTCGAAAATTTGCTTGTGTTTCAAGAGGATTTTCACAAGAATATCATCATTTCTTGGTAAGTTTTTACATATTGAAGTTATATCTCATGTTAGATCACTTCCCCTAAACATTTTGGTGATCATACTCTTAGAAAACCCCCATAAGCTCGAGATCTACATCAAATGTGTTGTTAGGACCAAAAATCTCTTCAACTTCTTCTTCAAAATCCGAAACATCAAGCAAAGGTGAGTTCATACCCTCTTGTTTTTGGTTTTACATGATTTTTAGGGGTGAATGCAAGTAAAATCTGTAGATCTATGTGTTATATGCATGTCTTGTGTGAATTCTTAGTTTATGTTCTAAAAACATGTTAGATCTTGGAAAATCATGACTTTTTATGTGACATAGAGTTAAGATCCATGAACTAAGACACCCTATACATCAAACTATCAAGTTAAAAGTGTTAGATGTTTAAGATACAAAAGTTTAAGACAAAAACATTATTAAGTGTCAAAATTGTCAAGAAATTAAAAGATAGGGGCAAAACGTAACATTTATTTTTTTAAAGGGACCAAACAGGTCTTAAATGTATAAAAAGGGATTTTTATGTTAAACGTACCTTAAAAAGGGCCAAAAATGCAAATTTGAGCTTAATGGTCCAAACCTTTTAGGCCTCATGGTTTCTAAGTCGAATTTGCGAAAAAATGTAGTTTTTGGGATTAAAATGTTATTTGAACAAAAATCTGGGTCATAAATGTAAATAAACCAAATTTACGGGTGAAAATAACATTTATTTTCAAATTGGACCAAAAACATAATTTTTTCTAAAATTGGGCCGAATGTGTAAATTCTTACAAACAAAGGGCTGAAAATGCACTTTTCTGCAAAACTAGGCCTTAAATGTCAAAATATATACTTTTGGACTAAAACCGTGAATTTCTAGACATTTGGGACAAAATTGCAAATTTTTACAAACTATGGAATAAAATGTCATTTTTACAAAGCTTTAGGCCCTAATTTAAAATTTGAGGCTTTTACCGAAAAATGTTGTTTTATGAAAAATGAGACTTTTTATAATAAGTTTAGTCAAGCACGATCTAAAATAAACAACGAAACAATACGAGTGGACGGAATACATCGTTAATAATTTTATTGGGCCTAATATTCATCATACATGGCTAGTGGGCCCAAAGGGCCCATTCAGGTGTATATTGAGCCCAATATCATCCATGACATCTTTATTAGGCCTTGCGGCCCATTCACATGTTAATTTGGGCCTGAGTTATGGGTCACATGTTTATTGGGCCATTGTGGTCTATTTACATGCCTATTGGGCCCAAATTACCCATTTACATGTTTTGGGCCTTTGTGACCCATTTACATGCTAATTGGGCTAAGACTGAGATTCACATGCTGCGTAAGATCGTAACTATACCTTCACATAACTATTGAACTTTGTATACTTATAAATGTACCTTGGATGGTTAACACATAACATACATCTAAACATTACACATAGTACGAAAGGTCGAGAATCTAGTCAGACGTGTCGGTTGGCACGCTGAGTGTACAGTCGTAGCTTGTAGATATAATCAGAGTCTCCCGGAGGGAGAGCGAGAGTGCGTGTATAGATATATACCGAGTGACTCCCCACGCCTTAGCTGTTCGCTACAGCTAGACTAGGCCAGTCTAGGGCGACAAAACTTTGAGCAAATCTCGGCATTTGGAAAATGTCAAGAGGATATATAAGGCTTTGGGTCATTTCTAGTCATTTCTTCCTTCCTTGGCTGATTTTTCCTCCAAATCCTCTCAAATATAATCAAGACTTTCACCTTAGATCTTCAAAAGAGTAAGTATTCTATCCCTTCATTAGTTGATACATCTTATTAACTAGCTACATACATTGATTTCATCCATGGAAATCATGTTGTTTAAGATCATCAAATTACACCAAGAACACACACTAGTGTTCTTGGCCAAAATCAACCCTTTCATGCTTCTAGATCGTAAGTGCTCTTCCCTATACTTCATATCTAGTTAGGACCCATGTTTAGACACTTAAAAACATCAAGAACACAAGATCAAATGGAGTTTACGGCCAAGCTGTAACGCCTGTGTTTCCGGGCTTGCCACTTTTAGCAATGTAATAGTCTAGGTTAACCTTTGTAACCCATTTTGAAGTAATAAGATTGTATTATTTGAGCATTATGTGTTTTGTGCTTAATTATGTGGTTTGATTAATTAAGAATAAAAATAAGCGTCAAAATTTAAGTGTAAAATAAACTTAATAACTTTGATTTATGTTGTAGTAGTTGAAACGAGGTTTCCGAATATATATAGAATGCCCAAATCTGACTTCGTATGAGGAAGTTACGATTTATCGAAGTTTCGGCTTAGCAGTATGCAGCCTGTTTTACTCGATTTGAGATCGAGGGGTTTTTAGCCGAAGCAATGTAAATGAGAATCGAAGATCTCATTGTTGGTGTCGAAGCGATAAAAAGTTAGGCGAGAACGGACGTCAAACGAAGAAGTTATGAATTTATAACGAAGTTTGTCTGTCGCGGCCTATTAAAAATAAATAATAAAAATAAAGTAAAAATTAGCTGACGGAGTCTAAACGAAAGTCGTAGAGCGTAGTCTCACCTTCGCGTGGATATAAAGAACGTCGAAAACGGAGTTCGTATGAAGAAGATATGAATTTCCGAAGTTTATTAAATAAATTTTATTTATTTTTAATCTTTTAATCCGACCTTATCCGAAGCCCAGTCACCGGACCGATCCGACATACGCCCCGCGTACTTCGAAGAGTGTCGACATTTCGGATGACGCATGCAGTGACGATTTTGGAGCCCTGTACGCCCCGCGTACGTGCGAGGGTCCAGCACTATAAAAGGGGATCCGAAGGCAGCTCATTTCTCATTCAAAATTTCTTCCTTCTCTCTAGTTCTTTGCCTCGTTTTGCGTGCCGATTATACCCAGAAGCCCCGGTATTGTTCCCGAGCCTCGAGGCAAGTCCCGAGATCCTGAAGATCCCGAGAAGTGCGGTTTCCGAGTCGAAGCTCTGCCCGCGAGAAGTTCGATTTTCGAGGAGATCTTCCAGATCTGCTGAGGATTACTACTTCTGCAAGTCGTATGTTGTCCGATCATCTTCTGATCAAGTGAGTGTATACTGACTTTCATAAACACGATAATAATACAATTTTGGTTCGAGTGTATTAAGTATATTGTTGTTTATAAGTGTGAGTGTGTAGTTACCTTCTTCTAACACATAAATATTAAGTATTTTCTATAAAATACGTGCTATGTGTATAGTATATTGTTGTTTATATGTGTGAATGTGTATTCACTCTCTTCTATCTCATAGATATGATTTATTCTCTATGAGATATGTGCTATGTGTGTGTGTGCCTCATCTGTTATGTGGATTATGTGTTGATTAAAGCATGTTATACAGGTTTTTAAACTATGTATAAAAAAAATGTATATTTTTATCTACTAATATGTTGGGTAGAACATGGGTAGATAGTTGATGTGTAATAAACAGATGAGAGGCCTCGTTGTTGTTTGATTTAGTCATCTAGCGGAGTTTAGATGACGACCACATACTTTTCTTGATAGTCTTGTGGAAACATTAGCAGGTTCGCCACCTGTAGGTGTTAATGAACTTGGGTGTTCATTCGCTGCACTCCATCCCCCTCATAGTTGCCTTATTTGACTTATATTGCTGAGGTACCCCCAAAGCATGTGTTGTCGCCCCGATGAAATATTCTTAGACTAGGTCCCTTATGATTAGTTGTATTAGGGACATTAAAGTGAGAATAACGGGAATGGGTAATTGGGTTATTGTTGGTTGGTGAAAATTAAATATGATATTTATTGTGGGTTGAAAACCCTATATGCTCACCAGGCTCCCAAGCCTGACCCTCTCAGTTTTAAATTGTATTACAGGAAGTGGCGGAAGGGCATGAGATGGATGAACCATCAAGTTGTTTTGTTTACAAGTCTGCATATGTTTATATTTGTTAAATGACTTGTAATATATTCGTTCATGCTTATTGGTCTGTATTGGAACATGACACCCCGAGTTTTGATTATAATGAAAATACATTTCTTTTATGAAATGCTTTGGTAAACATTGTTTTATCATGTTTTGTTTTTGGGAACAAATTCCGTAACTCTTTCAAATCAAAAGGATTTACTCTGAAAATATTTAAAAGCATAAATGAAAATCGGTCTTTTCTGGCCGAGATTTTGGGGATGTCACAGTTGGTATCAGAGCATTAGTTTAAGCGAACTAGGAATTTGTAGGATTTGTAGACTTAAACTTAGAATGATAAGTGGAATTTTCAGATGTGTGTCTGTTGTGGTTTAGACACGAGCACTAGTTTATTTTAGGAAAGTTGCCTAAAATGCTTTATGTGCTAAATGTTATATGATGCCATATATGATATTATTTGTTCGGATCTATGGTCTGTTGTCGACCGGATCTAGAAACCTTATGTGTGTAGGATTCTAAGCGTGCGTCTACGATATTAGAACTAGCATGTAAACGTTTAAGAGTGATAAGGATGATTTGATTATCTATCATGATTGAGGATCTAATTTCACCTTATTTGGTGTGTAGATCAAAATGGTGAGAACCAGAAGTGGAGTTGGAAATGCTGACGAAAACAGGAATCAACCACCAGTGATTGAACAAGTACCTGTCATAGCAGTAGCACCTGAGCCAATAACCATGGCTGGTGTGCAAATGATGATTCAGACGATGTTGGATCGTCAGATGGATGAAACTAGACGGTTGCTTCAACAGAATCGTGAAGAACTGTCAATTCGTGTGGAAGAGCCTGAATTAAATGAAGGGCACTCGGAAGGGGGAAACTTTAGTGGGTCTATTGGTCAAGCCAACCCACCGATAGTTAGGCAAGATAACCAAGATGGAAGGAATGATGGAATGGGATGCAAGTACAAGGATTTTCTAACTTGCAAACCATCAACCTTCAATCGAAAGGAGGATCCGATTGGGGTTATGGATTGGATCTCCGAAATGGAGCTAGCCTTCATGACTTGTGGCTGCAGAGGTAAATTGCAGACTATCTATGCCGTGCGTCAATTCCGAGGTGGAGCCATTCGTTGGTGGAATACTCTAGGGAAGACTTTAAGCCCTAATGAGCTGCAATTGTCATGGGCAGAGTTCTTGGTGCAGTTCAAGCGCAAGTTCTGCTCGGCTCAAAATCTGTTGGAGTTGGAGAATAAGTTTTTGACATTGACGAAGGGCAACATGTCAGTTGATGAATACACCAATAACTTCACCGATAAGATGGAGTTTGCCTTGCGTATCGTTCCAGAGGAGCTGACGAAGGTGGACCGGTATGCAAAGGGACTCACATGGGAGTACGAGGTGCCAGTACGTCAGGCACTTACTCTAGAGGCAGCTATCTGGGCTGCCAAGTCTGTTGAGAACATGATAAAGGGAAGAACCACCGTCAAGGTTGATGTTGGTGAGAAAAGGAAGTTTGAGGGAACATCTGGTTCCAGAAAGAAAGGCAAATTTTCGAAATCTGATTCGAAAAAGTTTGGAGGAAAAGGAGGCGAAGCGAAGTGGTGTTATAAGTGTAAGAAAAAGCAATTTGGGAAATGTAGCGAGGATGTGACCTGCTACAAGTGTGGGAAGGTTGGACATTTTGCCAATGAATGTCCAAACAACAAAAGGATGTGTTTTGGGTGTAATGAAGAGGGGCACATTTTGAAAGACTGTCCGAAGAAGAAGGAGGCAGCTAGGCCCAACATTCCACCAAAGCCGAAGGCGAGAGCCTTCCAGATGACACTTGAGGCTGCGAAAGATGAAGCTGATGTCGCTTCAGGTACCTTTCTCGTAAAAGAATTACCTGCTCATATATTGTTTGATTCTGGAGCCAACTACTCCTTTATTTCGCATGAGTTTGGTAGAAAGCTAGCTTTGCCTGTTGATAGACTAGATAATGCTTTATTAGTTGAAGTAGCTAGTGGCAAGTTTGTAACTGTTAGCCATCGTATGAAAGACATCTTAATCGACCTTAATGGGAATAAGTTTCACGAGGCATTATTGCCTATCGAACTTAATGGTTTCGACATCGTGTTGGGAATGGATTGGCTTAGTGCCAATGATGCCGAAATTTTATGCAAGAAAAAGATAGTTAAAGTAAACCCGCCTGGAAAAGATTCGTTTATGGTGTATGGGGACAAACGGCGAGTGAATTCTGGGATCATTTCTCTAATGAAAGCCAGAAAGTGTGTAACCAAGGGATGTACATCATATTTAGCGTTTGTGATTGATGCTAAGAAAGAAAAGAAGGTGATGCAGAGCATTCCAGTGGTGTGTGATTATCCAGAAGTATTCCCCGAGGATCTTCCTGGATTGCCACCTGATAGGCAAGTGGAGTTCAGAATAGACTTGTTACCAGGAACCACGCCAATAGCAAAAGCACCTTATCGATTAGCACCAACGGAGATGAAGGAGCTGATGATGCAACTTCAGGAGTTATTGGACAAAGGTTTCATTAGACCTAGTTCATCGCCCTGGGGAGCTCCGGTGTTATTTGTAAAGAAGAAAGATGGAAGTATGAGAATGTGCAACGACTACAGAGAGCTGAACAAGGCAACAATAAAGAGTAGATATCCGTTGCTGAACAAGGCAACAATAAAGAGTAGATATCAATTGCAAGGTTCGAGCTATTTCTCGAAGATCGATCTTAGGTCAGGATATCACCAGCTGAAAGTAAGAGAGCAAGATATCGAGAAGACTGCATTCAGAACTAGATATGGACACTACGAGTTCTTGGTTATGTCGTTTGGACTAACCAATGCTCCGGCAGCGTTCATGGATTTGATGAATAGGGTTTGTAATCCTTTCCTTTATAAATCTGTGATAGTGTTCATAGACTACATTCTGATTTACTCGAAAAGCCAGGAGGAGCATGGCAGACACTTGCGAGAAGTGTTAGAAGTTTTGAAGCAGGAGAAGTTGTATGCAAAGTTCTCCAAATGTGATTTTTGGATTCGTGAAGTCCAATTCTTGGGTCACGTGGTCAACCAAGAAGGGATAATGGTTGATCCAGCAAAGATTGAGGCTATGACGAAGTGGGAACAACCGAAAAGTCCCACGGAGGTTCGAAGCTTTTTAGGATTAGCTGGATATTACCGCAGGTTTATCCAAGGCTTTTCTTCGATTGCTACTCCATTAACAGCTTTGACCCACAAAGGAGCTACTTATGCTTGGAGTGATAAGCATAAAGAAGCATTCGAGAAGTTAAAGAAGAAGCTATGCGAGGCACCGATACTTTCTCTACCCGATGGAGGTGAAGACTTCGCTGTTTATAGCGATGTGTTTGGTGTTGGATTGGGTTGTGTTTTGACCCAAAGAGAAAAGGTGATAGCATATGCGTCTCGACAGCTGAAAGAGCATGAAAAGAATTACCCGACTCATGATTTGGAGTTGGCAGCGGTAGTTTTCGCTCTGAAAATATGGAGGCATTACCTCTATGGCACGAAGTGCAAACTTTTCACTGATCATAAGAGTCTCCAATATCTCTTTAATCAGAAGGAATTGAATATGAGACAACGACGCTGGCTAGAATTACTTAAAGACTACGACTGCGAGATACTTTACCACCCCGGTAAAGCTAATGTTGTTGCTGATGCTCTCAGTCGGAAAGTCAATCTTGAAAGGAAGAGGCCAAGAGCGTTGAGAATTGAAGTTGTCTCGACCATTGTGGAAAGTATAAAGAAAGCTCAAGAGGAAGCTTCTGAGAAAAATGACCGAAGGGAGGAACGTTTGGGTAAAACGTTGGTGTTTGGTACTAACGGTCATGGACTGAAGGTATTCCAAGATCGTATTTGGGTACCTAAGTCAGGAGGAATTAGGGATCTTCTGATGGAAGAAGCTCACAAAACCATGTACTCAATTCATCCTGGTATCACTAAAATGTATAGGGACCTGAAACCCTACTACTGGTGGCCGACAATGAAGCTTGATGTTGCAAAGTATGTGGCTGAGTGTGTGACTTGTGCGAGAGTCAAGACACAACATCAGAAACCTTACGGGAGTTTAGAACCATTGCCTGTGCCTATGGGTAAGTGGTAAGACATTGCTATGGATTTTGTCACTAAACTGCCTAGAACAAAGAATGGTCAAGACATGATTTGGGTGGTCGTTGATCGATTCACTAAGAGTGCGCATTTCATAGCGGCCAAGGAGAAATGGTCTATGGAGAAGCTTGCGAATTCTTACGTGAAGGAAATTGTTAGGCTTCACGGTGTTCCGTTAACGATTGTATTTGATCGTGATAGCCGTTTCACCTCAAGGTTTTAGAAAATTCTACAAGAGGAAATGGGTACCAAGTTATGTTTAAGCACAACTTACCATCCGCAGACTGATGGTCAGAGTGAAAGAACAATACAAACACTTGAAGATATGTTGAGAGCATGTACCTTGGAATTCCTAGGTAATTGGGATGAACATTTACCTTTAGTAGAATTTTCCTATAACAATAGTTTTCACTCGAGCATTAAGATGGCACCTTATCAAGCTTTGTATGGACAGACGTGTCGTACACCGTCTTGTTGGCTTGACGCTGGGGAAAAGCAGTTTATGGGACCAGAGATGGTTCATCAAACTGCTGAAAAGTTGAAAATAATTAGAGAAAGAATGTTAGCAGCTCAAGATCGTCAAAAGAGCTATGCTGACAAGAAGCGAAGACCGATGACTTTTGAGGTTGGAGATTCGGTTTTGCTTAAAGTCTCGCCGTGGAAGGGACTTATAAGATTTGGTAAAAGGGGAAAGTTGAGTCCAAGGTTTATTGGACCGTTTAAAGTTCTTCAGAGGATAGGGAACCAAGCTTACAAGCTCGAATTACCCGAAGAACTGAATGGAATTCACAACACTTTTCATGTGTGTTATTTGAGGAAGTTCACGGGAGAAGTTCCCGATAAAATTCCAATTTCTGAATTGAGAATTGATGAGAACAAAAGGTTGATTGAAGAACCAGAGGCAATTGTTGACCGAAAGACTAAGAAGTTGCGACGCAAAATGGTTGGGTTAGTGCTTGTCCGATGGAAACACACGAATGGGCCGAATCTCACCTGGAAGACGGAGAGTGACATGTTGAGTCGCTATCCGCATTTGTTTGTTGATGTGTGATTCCGGGGACGGAATCATTCTAAGGTGGAGAGAATTGTAACGCCTGTGTTTCCGGGCTTGCCACTTTTAGCATTGTAATAGTCTAGGTTAACCTTTGTAACCCATTTTGAAGTAATAAGATTGTATTATTTGAGTATTATGTGTTTTATGCTTAATTATGTGGTTTGATTAATTAAGAATAAAAATAAGCGTCAAAATTTAAGTGTAAAATAAACTTAATAACTTTGATTTATGTTGTAGTAGTTGAAACGAGGTTTCCGAATATATATAGAACGCCCAAATCTGACTTCGTATGAGGAAGTTATGATTTATCGAAGTTTCGGCTTAGCAGTATGCAACCTGTTTTACTCGATTTGAGATCGAGGGGTTTTTAGCCGAAGCAATCTAAATGAGAATCGAAGATCTCATTGTTGGTGTCGAAGCGATAAAAAGTTAGGCGAGAACGGACGTCAAACGAAGAAGTTATGAATTTATAACAAAGTTTGTCTGTAGCGGCCTATTAAAAAAAAATAATAAAAATAAATTCAAAATTAGCTGATGGAGTCTAAACGAAAGTCGTAGAGTGTAGTCTCACCTTCGCGTGGATATAAAGAACGTCGAAAACGGAGTTCGTATGAAGAAGATATGAATTTCCGAAGTTTATTAAATAAATTTTATTTATTTTTAATCTTTTAATCCGGCCTTATCCGAAGCCCAGTCACCGGACCGATCCGACGTACGCCCCGCGTACGCAAGAATGCCCCGCGTACTCCGAAGAGTGTCAACATTTCGGATGACGCACGCAGTGACGATTTCGGAGCCTTGTACGCCCCGCGTACGTCCGAGGGTCCAACACTATAAAAGGGGATCCGAAGGCAGCTCATTTCTCATTCAAAATTTCTTCCTTCTCTCTAGTCCTTTTCCTCGTTTTGCGTGCCGATTATACCCAGAAGCCCCGGTATTGTTCCCGAGCCCCGAGGCAAGTCCCGAGATCCCGAAGATCCCGAGAAGTGCGGTTTCCGAGTCGAAGCTCTACCCGCGAGAAGTTCGATTTTCGAGGAGATCTTCCAGTTCTGCTGAGGATTACTACTTCTGCAAGTTGTAGTGTTGTCCGATCATCTTCTGATCAAGTGAGTGTATACTAACTTTCATAAACACGATAATCATACAAGTTTGGTTCGAGTGTATTAAGTATATTGTTGTTTATAAGTGTGAGTGTGTAGTTACCTTCTTCTAACACATAAATATTAAGTATTTTCTATAAAATACGTGCTATGTGTATAGTATATTGTTGTTTATATGTGTGAATGTGTATTCACTCTCTTCTATCTCATAGATATGATTTATTCTCTATGAGATATGTGCTATGTGTGTGTGCCTCATATGTTATGTGGATTATGTGTTGATTAAAGCATGCTATACAGGTTTTTAAACTATGTATAAAAAAATGTATATTTTTATCTACTAATATGTTGGGTGGAACATGGGTAGATAGTTGGTGTGTAATAAACAGATGAGAGGCCTCGTTGTTGTTTGATTTAGTCATCTAGCGGAGTTTAGATGACGACCACATACTTTTCTAGATAGTCTTGTGGAAACATTAGCAGGTTCGCCACCTGTAGGTGTTAATGAACTTGGGTGTTCATTCGCTGCACTCCATCCCCCTCATGGTTGCCTTATTTGACTTATATTGCTGAGGTACCCCCGAAGCATGTGTTGTCGCCCCGATGAAATATTCTTAGACTAGGTCCCTTATGATTAGTTGTATTAGGGACATTAAAGTGAGAATAACGGGAATGGGTAATTGGGTTATTGTTGGTTGGTGAAAATTAAATATGATACTTATTGTGGGTTGAAAACCCTATATGCTCACCAGGCTCCCAAGCCTGACCCTCTCAGTTTTAAATTGTATTACAGGAAGTGGCGGAAGGGCTCAGATGGATGAACCATCAAGTTGTTTTGTTTACAAGTCAGCATATGTTTATATTTGTTAAATGACTTGTAATGTATTCGTTTATGCTTATTGGTCTATATCGGAACATGAAACCCCGAGTTTTGATTATAATGAAAATACATTTCTTTTATGAAATGCTTTGGTAAACATTATTTTATCATGTTTTGTTTTTGGGAACAAATTCCGCAACTCTTTCAAATCAAAAGGATTTACTCTGAAAATATTTAAAAGCGTAAATGAAAATCGGTCTATTCTGGCCGAGATTTTGGGGATGTCACACAAGCCATCTCCCATGGCCGTAAACCCCTTTAAGGTTGCCATTTTGGCCATTAACCCTCCTAGACGCAAAGCTAGTGACCCAGGACCTTCATGAATGAGTGTAGGACCTTAAACAACTCTCATAAGCATAAGTGGCCATGAGTTTACGACTGTAAACTCCTTAGGGCCGTAAACTCATCAAAGGCCTCAAAGAAGGTGGTCTTCCTCATCCTATTTTAGAGCAAAAGTCCCTAAAGCTTCCCTAGCCTTCAAACTTGCAATTATACATGAGTAACCATGAGTTTACGGACATGAACTCCCTTGGGCCGTAAACCCATGGTAGTAAACTCATGTGAGTGCCATTCTACCTTCCTTTGTTGAATCACATGTGATTTCAACACATGGTCAGCGTGTTACCTAGTCCCGGAAGGTGTTTTGTTTGATATAGTTGGTTATAAACACTGCCCATATGTGTCATCATATATCAGTTAGGACTTGTTGTGTCTCGGGACTTCATTCGTGGAACTTTTCATCCTTACACGTATAACCGTTTGAGTCACCCACATCAGGTGACTTCATACCCCATAATGAATCTTTTAACTGTTTTAAATGCTTTTAAGGAGGAGGGGGGATACAAGTTGAACACAATGATAATTGTGTAATTAATTGTTATAAACTTCGATCAAAATGTTGCTTATGTCTTCTATAAGTAGTCAAAACATTTCAAAACCTATTTTACAGTTATGTTGCTTTATAGTTTAGCAAAACTCCGTTTTTAAAGTATAAACATAACTTGGTAGTAAAATCGGTCTTTTTAATAACAGTTCAAGTAGAATACTAGTAAACTATAATGGGTATAGTTTAGAGAGTCATTTCATACAAGATACAATACAAGATAACATAGGAGAACACACAATAAAGAGAAACTGGGAGGAAGATACAATACACGATAACAAAACATACATAATAAGGTGCTATAGCATGGAACAATTACAGGATCTAACTATACCAATGAATTACTAATGCATTGTTCTAAACAAAAGGTGATAGTTATATTGGGTATACATGATCATATAATCATAATGTGGATGTTCACGGCTTGCAATCATTGCAGGGGTCGCGTTTGGTTCCTAGAATCTTTTAACAGGGAGAGCGTTTAGTATGGGATGTAGCCATCACATTATACCTTAATACTCAATTTAAGGCAATTAGTACAATAGTAGTCACTTTATACAATACTACAGTACTTATATTTTACAAACGACAAACGGAACAGTCGGGTCTAGTACATTCAGTAGAAAGGGACCATAATGCTAATCTAATGATTCCTTAATGTATAAATTAAGGGATATATATATATATATATATATATATATATATATATATATATATATAAATGGTATCTGACAGATAATAGGATATGTGCCTTCTGCTTTATTTCCTGTTCCTCGTTGGGTTGTGGGCTTAGAACAGATTCACCCAACCTATTATCTATTCGATTTTAGTTATATATATGTTCTGTACACATTAAGTCATCATAAGGGGTACCAGGTATGGGTCAGGTCATAGGACACAAATTCAATGCACAATTTTCTAGTACAAAGCATACTTTTCAAATCATATCTTTCAGTACACAAAACTAGAAACTTCCTAGTAAAGGGTTTAATCCATTTTATTAAACCAGTGTAGATTTAAAGGACTTTAGGTGATCAATTCTATAATACCTTGGTTTATGCGTCATGGTTATACATCATTAATACCCAATAGGTCGTTGGATGTGTGCCTTTTGCCTTATTTCCTGTTCCTCGTTGGGTTGTGGGCTTAGGGCAGATACACCCAATTAACTATCTATTCGATATTAAATTATGTATAGCCAGTATAAACTAAGTGATTATAGAAGTAGTCATTATGGTCACTATTTTACTATAAGAAATAAGGGTTTTCTTAAATAATATTTTCATAAATTATAAAGGAACTATTACAATTAACTTCATGAGTAACAAACGAATACACCGGGGTTATATATATCAAGGACCTAACAAACAATGGGATGTGTGCTATCCGCTTTACTTGCTGTTCCTCGTTGGGTTGTGGATTTAAGGCAGATGCGCACTGTCGATTATTTGTTTACTCCAAGTTGTATATAACTTATATTCATTTAGTACTCGTAGAAAGGATTGTAGAATCATTTTACGTACCTTTCATCTAAATTGGAAACATAGGATTTTCTAGCGGAACAGACGAACTTTTCTAAAAACAGAACTTATAACTTACTTCATTTTCTACTACATTTTTCAACAACTTTCTACAACTTGCATACATCACTAAAATCTTATGAACTCACCAGCTTAATTGCTGACAAACTCTTTTAAATAACTTGTATTCTCAGGAAACTAGTAGACAGGTACTCACGCTGGGAATTCAGAAGATGGAGCAGTATAGCTTAAAGTCTTGTTTTGTCATTTTGCTTATGTACTCTACGTTTTGTGAACACACACTTTGTAAACACTTTCTTTCTAATGAAATGGTTGTTCATTACTTGGTTACTATGATACATGTCTTGTGATACTAAACATTACGTCCTCCACCCCCGAACGTTTCCGTTGTTCCGGTTTTGGGGTGTGACAGATTAGTATCAGAGCATTGTTTATAGTGAACTAAGTATATCAATCGATAAAAGATATACAACTATAAATACAATGGGGCTTAAGTGCTCTGAATAATGATATATTTTAAGAGTATAACGATAAGTTATAAAAATATACCTATTTGCTTATACATGTATACATACTAGAACAAGTATCACTAGGAGAACAGAACTAAAGTACTTAAAGGTTGAACACTGTCGTCAAACTTGAACAGTTATGTAAGCATAGCTAGGATCAATATAGCCTGATCAACTATATTCACCCGAGATGTGACCGACATGCGTTTGGAAGCGATGTGGTGTTGCAACAGTCTTAAAAGTTACCTAAACGCCAGTCAAGAAAATTCTAGATCAAGTATATAGAGTTAAAGTACTATACGAGTATTTTAGGCACTATATAAACAACTTACATGATGACTTAAAAGACCCTTATGGATAGGTCTATAACCTTACAATGTATACTCCCAAGATTTTGTATAATTTAGATCTTATAGACTTAGAATTTGTGATCTACGCTTCACTACCATTCCTCATTAGGTTGCGGTTTTGGAGTAGGATCATTTATTCGAAGGCCTATCTAATCTTAAATTATATACAACTTCTATACATTGTACAATTATAGCATGACTCTTTAAGGATCACCCCATAAAGTTACCTTAAATCTCATAGATCCTTTAGTCACATTCATTCACGCACGACAATCCCAGACAACAGAAGAGTCAAGGAGGAACAAGAGCAAGTTGATTACGTCTGACACGTCACACTAATAAATACTAATCTTGTTAATTTAATGAGCGAGTGGAGACACTGCTCACATTATGTGTTAGGATTATTTTCTCTCATGCAACTGGTAACAATTATTCAGGCAACAGATATTAATTCAAGGATAGCTATTTCAAATTCATAGAGTTTATTAGGCATAGACTCTTTTATGAATTGTTTCTAGAACTCTGTGGAAATCAGGACCCGATACATCCAGTCTTTCAGCTTTCGGCTTTTATCCACTACTATAGACTCATTTCCTTTCGTCTTGTATCCTTTTTAGCAAGATGCCTCCACGACGATCAGCTAGACACACCACTCCGATAACTCCAACACCTTCTCCACAAATCGATGCGGCAACTCTGAATGTTGCAGTAGTTGCGGCTATGGCAACAGCCATGGCTCAGTATCGTCCTGCCAGTTCCAGCGGAGGTGGAACACCTGTTCATTCTACTCAAAGTGAGGTCCCTGTGCGCTCCATAGAGTGCTCCTACAAGGACTTCATCAACTGCAAACCCCTTTCCTTTGACGGAAATGGTGGAGTCATCGCTGATGCGATGGTTTGAGAAAACAGATTCGGTCTTCGCAATCTGTTCGTGTCCAGAAGGGAGCAAAGTGAAGTTTGCTGCCTGAACCTTCTCCAACAAAGCCCTGACATGGTGGAACAGCCATGTTAAGTCACTGACCCTATTAGTGGCTAACTCAATAGGTTGGGAAAACCTGAAAGAGTTAATGCTGGAAGAGTACTGCTCAAGAGGCGAAGTTCAAAAGCTGGAACAAGAACAATGGGAGCATACAATGATTGGCTCAGACATAGTGACCTACACTGATAGGTTTTGCGACCTGGCAGCACTATGCCCTGAAATGGTTACCCCAGAGAGCAAGAAGATAGAAAGATACATCTGGGGTCTTGCTGCCCTAATCCAAGGATATGTATTGTCTTCTAACCCAGCGAGATTCGGTAGCGCCAAACGCTTGGCCCAGCGACTCATTAACCATGGAGTTTGCCATGGTGTAGAAGTCCTCGTTCCCGAATCATCAAAGGGAAAGGACTATAATTAGTAGTCGGGGAACAAGAAGAAGAAGAAGCGAACAACCCAGGAAACCCGCGCAAAAGCAACAAGCAAGTACTATGTACGCCGCTACAACACCTGCTACTCTAGCACCAGCCAGTCGATATGCTGGAACCCTCTCGAAGTGTGGAAAGTGCAACTACCACCACACCGGAATCTGTCGGGAAACGTAGTGTCTGAACTGCCACAGAAAGGGACACACAGTCCGTTTCTGGAGGGCACCAACTCAACCAACCTCCCAAGTACCTGGTGTTGAAGAAAACCAAGCCTGCTATGGTTGTGGTGAGGCCGGACATTACCAGAGGGACTGCCGCATAACAAAGAACTCAGGCGCGGACGGACGAATCCTGATGATCACCGCAGGAGAATCAACCCTAGAGTCGTCAACGAGCAGCGGTACGTCTTTGACCTAGTAATTACTTTAAAAATTAATTTATAATTATATAAGATTAAAACTAAGGGGAATACACTTAAAAGTAATCTTAAATCACTCACATATAGAAATAGGTCACAGTATTCAAGAGAACTAAAAGATCCGTTTTAGAGAAGCTACGATGGTTTAGCATATACATCAGGGTTGTGCATAACTAAGATGTTGCAGACATAGAGTGAGTGATTCCTCCCTAATTCCTATTCCTATTTGGGTTGTGGATTTGAGCCAGAGTTACTCAGTCGACCGTCTTATTCATCTTAATTATTCATAACTTGTATATGACAGGCGATCGTAGTGGTACCAAGGAGGATCATGATATTAAGTATCATCGCCAGTTGCCAAATCACTTTCATTTGTGTGTATGCACAGATACCGGTACGATACATGGGAATGTTAACATCAAAAGGAAAACAGAAAGCACAAGAGCATTCGCAAAGTGTACATTAACGAAAACACTAGGAGTACATTATCGAAAACACTAGGAGTACATTATCGAAAATACTAGGGATACATCACCGTATAGCAGACGTTTCATTCATTTGGCCAAAAACTTGTTCAGAAAAGAGTCTTTTACCTTCACTCGTCATAAATCGGTGTGGTCCTCACCATGCTAAGTTCATATGTTTCTATCGCCTCGACCATCAAGTTGTCAAAGCCTTCGTCATTAGTATCGACAGTCCGACCTAAACCACAGTTTTATCTTTCATATTCAAAACCCTGAAGTACTTGTGTGATGAGTACTTTATCTTCGAAAGACCTATCGTCAGTGTTGGGTCTATTTTGTGTTGCGTCTATTGGGCTCGTTAGCTAGTCCAATATATATCTCCGGTATGGGCCTGTCCATCCGTGAGTTTAGTAGGGTTTAGTATATATAGATTCCTACATGCATCCTAGAACGAGAGGACGATTAGTAACGATTAGAGTATTATTGTTTAGCAGATTTATCGTTCTTGTTTTTGTAACCCTAGAATCCTCTACAGTGGAAGTTCTTAGTCGAGCTCTGCTGAGGATCGAGTAATCTAATCATTCGACACATCTTGATTCATACTTGTGTTTTGTTCATTGTTTTTACGTTCATCGCATACCTGTTACAAAGATCTAATCAATCAAAGAGTTAATTAATAACTCATCAATTGGTATCAGAGTAGGAGGCTGTGTAATTCATACACATCTTTTCTGTGAAAGAGTTTGCGATTAGGGTTATTCCGCATTAACTAATATTTATTGAGCCGTCACTCCATTATTGACGTAACTCAACATTTATTTGTTTGCCCTAATATTAAATATTACAAGTCTGATCTTTCAAACAGGTTAAAAACAATCAAGCATGGACGAGTCACAATCTAATCCCATCAACATCTCTAACAGCATTGGATCGACGATGAAGATTCCTATCCTTTACACCCAGGATTACGAAGTCTGGGCACATCACTTTGAAGATTATGTCATCGAATCGGAAGACAATGGATACCTTATTTGGGAAGCAATCGTTTCTGGACCATTTGCTCACTCTGGAACGTCAAAAATCATTAAAACTCAGAAGGAGTACAATGATCTGTTAAAGGACGTAAAGGATATTGCTCAAGACGAAAAGGAAAAGTTTCAATGCAACATTAAAGCATTGAGACTGATTCGATTCGCTCTGCAATCAGATACATTCAGGCTAGTGAGTTCATGCAGCACCGCTAAAGAAATCTGGGATAGGCTGCGAGAGCTATATTCCACAGATGAAGATTTGGAGCATTCTATTCAGACCTTGCTTTTGTCTGAGTTTGGTGAATTTAAACAGAATTCTGATGAAACTGTTACTCAGACGTTTGATCGCTTCAATCATCTTCTCAACAAGATGATCAAACACGATATAGAAAGGAAGCTGATTGAACAAAAAGTAACCTTTTTGAATGGTCTTAGATCCGAGTGGAGAGCGGTTGTGTCCACTGTTAAAGCTCATGAGCAATTTAAATCCTATTCGTTGGCAAAGCTGGTGGGGATTTTGAAATCCCAAGAAAAGATTGTTTTACAAGAGAAAAATGTTGTCTCCAGTTTAGGGTCTTTGGAACTCTTGTCCAAAAGCAAAAGTGTGGTAGAAGATGAAGATTTAAATTTAGAAGACTATGATCTTACTTCTGAAGACTATGCAATGATGGTATCGAATCCAAAGAGGTTCATTAAGAAAAGGTTCCCTACCAATAAGAACCGAAATTGGCAGGGAAGCTACAGTTCTGAAAAGGTCAGGGAGGAACCGAAGACAGACGAACCAAAGAAAGAGGTGAAAGTTGAAGGAGATTCAGGTGTGAACTGCTACTACTGTGGAGGAAAGAACCACTATGCCAAAGACTGTGTTCTAAAGAAAATGGCAGAGAAGGATGAGGAAAAATATGAAGAGGCCTTGTTGATGAAAAAGCTGGAAGAGATCAAGAGAAAGAAAGCTACTACTAACCCTTCAATGAATGCTTTAATTGTGCAGGGTTCGGCAATGGATGATGAGTTCGGTACCGTGCAGGTCTGGTCAATCGACTCAGAGGATGATGAGGTCAGGAAGCCATCTCATGGAAAGGCATACATTGCAAGAGGTGAAGAAAGAGGCGGGAAGTGCTTGATGGTGACACATGTATCTCAAATGAGGGGATACAATACGGATGGCGGGAATGAGGACACCAAGGAGCGAGAGGACCTATGCTTCACAGCAAAATCTCTCAGCGTGCAGTTCAATAAGCTTGATGAATTAATCAAGTAGGTACAATCAGTTTTTGTTTCATTTAAAGTCCCACAAATTTTGTATGAAAAAGAATTAAAAAGCTTAAATTCAAGAATCTCAAATCTAGATAGCAGTTTAACTCAAACACGGGTCACCAATTCTAACCTAACTGACCAAATAAGCAGGGTGTCTTCCAAGAGTGAGGAACGGAGGATGTGGATAGAGCTGAAGGAGTCGGAGCTGATTAAAACCAAAGATGAAAACATTTATTTGCAAAGAGACAATTTAAAACTTTTGAAACAAAGAAATCTCTTTTGTTTAATTGCTAAACGTCTTTATGCTAACATCACTCAACTTCACTTGAACTGTGAAATAGGGCAGAAAATTCATCGCATGATTTTACCCTTCCTTGAATTTAAGGAAGATGAAATCGACGCTGAAGCATATAATTGTGAAAGTGTAGTTTCGTCTGATGATGTGAATCCGACGTATATGTATGGTCTGGACAAAATCGAATCTTTTATAAAGTCCAAGGACCATAAGGACATGTTGAAAAACCTTTTGGATGAAAACGATAAACTGAAACTAAAGACCGAAACCATACAAAAGTTTGACTCATTGAATGCCAACTTAAGCTCAGAAAATAAAATTGATGTTGAAAACGCATCTGAGCTCAATGAGGATGATGATATGAGTGAAATTTATGTAGAGGATGAAGTCGACTGTTCTGAGTTTGTCAAGAGCGAACCCGAAAACCACAAAAATCTTATTTCTGAAAAGTCTGTGGAGTTTGCTCGTTTGTCCCAAAATAAGTCCCCGATTCTAGAACAAAAGGCAGTTGTGTACCAAAAGGTGAGAACAACACCAAATTAAGTGTATAAGGTCACAGGAGTAACCGAACATCAGACAGCCGAACTCACCGCCATTGTAAACGAAGATAATGCAGATGGTTGTGATGAATTTTTCTGGTCTGCTCCTATAGATAATGCTGACGAAACTGTAGGTCTGTCAGAGCGAACGTCCTGGAAAACCAAAGGCAGATATGTGTCGGAGCCGCTAAACAAGCCTGATAACTTCGACGTGCCACGTACTAGTGGTACAAGAGAAGTTCCTGTAAAAGAAGTCACTCCTTTGTGCAAAACATCATCAGTTCAAAGTGAACCGGCTGGCAAAAAGCAAAAGCAAAAAGCCAACATCCACCGACAGCCGAAGCAAGTAAAGGATCAAAAGCAGCAAAGGAATCTAAGATACAAGAAGAATCTCTCAGAACGAAAACAGTTTTGGCGATCTCAAAACGCCCATTTTTCTGATCATGACAGAAATTTAGAGAAAAGAGAAGACAGACCGCAAGAAAGGAATAACAACCGAAGGGAAAGGTTCGGTTCAGAGAACACCAGCTACCGAAAGCATAGGTTCGGTTCCGAGAGCAAAAGCTGCCAAGGTTCAAGGTTCGGTCCCACTAATGACCAAAAACAAAAGGGCCACCTAGAACGTCAAGTCAAGAAAACTTCTCAGTCTAAATTCTCTCATTCTAATTCTTCTCAACCCCATTCTAAATCTAATTCTGTTCAAACTGAAATGCAAAATCTTCAACAGATTTGAAAGGAAAATCAAAGGTTTCCTCAGTCAAGAATGATCAAAAGCATTCCAAGGCCCAAACGCCTAAACCTGAATCCAAACTGACTGTAACATATCCCAACAAAATTAAAGTTTTCACCATTAAGAAGAAAGATGAAACAACTTTAATAAAAAGAACATATCTAGTTGACATTTCTCTTACTATTCCTGTTCCTGTGAAAGCCTCACGTGGACCAAAGAAACTTTGGGTTCCTAAATCTGCTTGATTTTTGCAGGTTATCAGTGACGAGCAGTTCGACGAAGAATGGTATATTGATAGTGGCTGCTCACGTCACATGACCGGAAGGAAGGAAGAGCTGAGGGAATTCCGATCTCTTCCAAATGGCGGGAATGTCAATTTCGGGAACAACTCATACGGCACGATAAAAGGTTATGGGATGATTACAAATAGAGACTTCACGATTAGAAAAGTTGCATATGTTGAAGGACTACAGCATAACCTCATCAGTGTATCTCAACTTGTTAGAGGTACCCGTCTTAAAGTTTCATTTGATGATGAGGGTTCGGAAATAATAGAGAAGAAAACAAAAAGAGTGATTCTCAAATCAGAGCGCAAAGGCGAAATGTTTCCTCTCAATCTCAAACCTATCAAAGGAAATCCAGCTATTTGTCTATTATCCAAAGCACATTATGACGAAAGCTAGCTGTGGCACCGAAGGCTCTCCCATCTCAATTTCAAGGATATCAACAAACATGTCACGGGAGGTCATGTTCGGGGTCTTCCATTGCTCAAGTTCGATCGAGAACATTTGTGTGCTGTGTGTGAAATGGGGAAGCAGAGTCGTCAAAGTCACCCATCCATCATAAACACTAAAGTCGTTGAACCACTTGAGTTGATTCACATTGACTTGTGTGGTCCATCGTCTATCGAAAGCATTGGTGGTAGCAAGTATATTCTTGTTATTGTTGATGACTTTTCACGTTTTACATGGGTGTTCTTTCTGAAGCACAAATCTAAAGCAACTCTCAAGCTAAAGATGTTCATCAAGCAGGTTGAAGTGCAGGTGAGGAAAGTCGTTCGCAACATCAGAAGCGACAATGGGCTGGAGTTTAAGAATAAATAATTTGAAGACTTTTTAGCAGAAAAAGGAACCAGTCACAAATTCTCAGATCCCTACACCCCTCAACAAAACGGAATTGTCGAAAGACGAAACCGATCTTTGTGTGAGGCAGCATGAACTATGCTAAGTTTCGCTTCTCTACCTCTATATTCCTGGGCTGATGCTATTGCTGCAGCATGTTTTACACAGAACAGGTCCTATCTCAATAAGCGTTTCACTCTTACTCCTTATGAGATCATCAACAACAGAAAGCCAAACGTCAAATTCTTCCACGTATTTGGCTCACGATGCTTTATCTTCAATTCTAAAGAACATCGTAACAAGTTCGACGTAAAAGTCGATGAAGGGATTTTTCTGGGATATTCTCTCACTTCGAAAGCATACAGGGTTTTAAACAAGTGTTCGAGGAAGATTGAAGAAACGTATTATGTGACTTTCGATGACAGCTATGTTGTGACAACCTGAAATTTCCATTCTGAACAAACCATTTGAAGACAATAGAAGTTGAACAGTTACAGTGAAAACTCAGATTTCGAGTATAAGTTTGGCAGTTTTCAGGATTTTACACCTAAGGAGATATTAGGAGAGTGGATGCACTAGGGTTTTATGCAACACTGTAATTCCAATACTCTAGGACATTAGAGTTCATTCCGAGAATAGAAATATTTTCTGCCAAAAATCTCAGGACTATAAATAAAATTTTGAACCAAATTGGTTCATTAGTTGAATTCCAATTAAAGAAAAGCCAAATTCTCTCTCACGGATGTTCGGGTTTTTATCCCAAATCGTGAGTATACTTCTCTAGTTGTTTTATAATACTTGTTATAAGCTTAATAACATAGATTACATGCCAAATATGTGAGATCCGGGACTTTACCGCCCAAGAACGTTCTTGGGGAGTAAACTCCATTTTAAGGTCCTAAAGGGTTCCAATGACCCTCAAAGCTTTAGAACTCGAACTAGGGGCCTCCAATTCATGCCTTATACCACAAAACAATTAGGAATCATGGCTAGAAAGGAGTTTACGGCCAAGGAGCTTCTTAGGCCGTAAACTCCAAGTTTTAAGTGCCAAAATGCTTTGAAACACTTCCTAAGGCTTAGATTAAATTAGGACAAGTACCCTAAAGTGTTTATATCCTAGCAAACATAAGAAATCACAAGGAAAAAGGAGTTTATGGCCAAGACAAACTCTTGGGCCGTAAACACCTAAAAAGGGGTCAAAGGACACCCTAACTCCTTCCTTAAGCCAGAGACAATTTGGGCATGTACCTAAATGAGTTATGGACTAGTTAAAACACTTAGAACTCCAAGAGTGAGGGAGTTTACGGACCAAAAGGTTCTAAGGCCGTAAACTCCATAAAATGGTGCCAAATGTGCCATAAACTCTTCTAAAGCCAAGTACAAGAGCCTAGTTTAGTTCCAAGAAATGTTAGAGACTTGAAAACACCATAAAACCCCTCGCAACGGAGTTTACGGCCGTAAACTCCAAGGGAATGTGGTCTCTGGGCCGTAAACTCCCCAAAGGAGTCAATATGGTACCCAAACACTTGTATAGCCTTGAAACAATTCACCACTAGAGTTGTAATAATTCTAAGCACCATTTCAAGCCTTGGTTGAGAGTTTATGGCCAGGAGTTTACTCCCCTGGGCCGTAAACTCCAATGAATATGGTCATTACACCTTAAACTCCCATTAGCCTCCTAGCACTTGACCAAAAGTGTTTTCCTCGCGCTTAAATGTTTATACTTGTATAATTGGTGTTTTAATCACTAATTATTTCTATACATATGTTTTCATATGTAATTAGGATCATTGTGTGTGTCTAAGTCTTCACTTGACACCAAGCACTTGCTCGATCCTTCCTTACAATAACAGTCCGTTCAATTCCAGTCACTTACTACAAGTGAGTTCATACCCCTTAACTAATGTTTTAAACTATTTTTAAATGTTTTATGGGGGGGATACAAGTAGAAGTATGCTAGTTATTATATCAATCACATGCGATTAATAAGTAGAAATACGCTTGTTATTATATCAATCACATGTGATTAATATACAACATTCAAAAGATTTGGCTACTCATGAGCCGTTTTACCAAACGGTTTCCTTCAAATGATTTTTATAAACGTTTTATATGTTTTAAACTACTTATTACACTATACATCTTACTCTGTACATTACCTTTCAAACTTATTTTCAACTGTGTTTCAAACAAATGTTTCCTTATACTTAAACTGTTTTATCAAACTTATGCCTTCAAATTGTTTTATAGATTGACATCAAGTCGATCTTTTCTTAAAATAATATTTCTGTTTCAAATGTCTTACAAAACTTATTTATGCTTTTACTACTTATAAATTGCATGCCCATATATGTATAGATATATAAGCAATGTTTAAAGGGCTTAGGAAGGTCATCCACCCTATTTCCTTTTTCTCGATTTGGATGTGGTCTGGTGGGATTTCGGGTGACCGTCCGAAGGTCGTTTCCATATTAGTTATATATCAATTATACATATATAGACATAAAAGGTCCTTCCAGTTCATCCCATGCCCTTGGGTAGCAAGGGTATACATCCATGACCATACGTACCAGATAGATTACTAGTAAACTACCATATAGGTAGTTTAGGAAGATACTAGAACAATTACTAGAACGCGATATCATACAATGAGTCAGTTCATTCATGAGTCAATACTTTCTAAAACATTACTATACTTGCTAGGTAGAGAGCACGTACATTATAGCTAGAACAGTTCATTACATTACATATACAACTATACTAGGAAGAGAACATATACAATGATACTAGAACGATTACATTACTATACTTGCTAGGTAGAGAGCACGTACATTACAGCTACAACAGTTCATTACATTACATATACTAGAATACGTTAATTACTGTGATTTAAATCGGAGCATGACTTAAATGTCATGGCCCGAGTTGTAGCCAGAGTCTCTTGAAGGGAGAGCGTGAGTTTGCATATAGTTCTATAATGGATTGACTATCCTACACCTTGCTGCTAGCTACAGCGGGACCTGCAGGTCTGTGGGTGCCAAACGTCATACATTATTTTCGACCATTCTTATGTCGTTGTAACCAGTCTATAGTATGAGTTTGTGTATAGATCTATACTGGATTGACTATCCTACACCTTACTGCTAGCTACAGTGGGATCTGCAGATCTGCGGGTGCCAAACGTCATTCCTTATTACGACCATTCGTATGTCGTTGTTACCAGTCGATAGTATGGTACAATTTATCACATAATGCCTTAGCCTAAAATCCGGTTTAAGGTAGTTAGTACGGTAGTAGTCCTTTTAGAGCTACGTTTTAGTACTACATAAATTTTCCCATTACATATTTTTAGTGATAACCTCACTTAAACATTAATGTACAAACTATATTTTTGGATAATGATAGTTATACTTTGGAAAATACATACTCTTACAAGAGACACACATACAGAACAGTTAGGTCTTCGTAGAAGACACCTTCATATACTAGAAGGAATCATAGGGATTCTAGGGTTTTTCAAACACTTACAGTTCATATACACTTTCAAATACTTACAATACAGATACTTACAAATTCTTACATACAAATACTTAAATACAAATTAAGACACTAAATACTTATGATCTCACCAGCTTCAAAGCTGATACTCGCTTTCAAAATTACTTGTATCCTCAGGTCATCATAGATAGGTACCGATGCAAGGAGAAAGGAAGATGGAGCTTGTTCAAGACTTATCTTTCATTTTGATTTATGCTTTAGTGTTTATCAAAATTTGACAGAACACATTTGTTTAATAATTATATTATTAATGAAATGGATGATGTTGTTGCTTGTTTACTACTTTACATTGTTGTTGATATTATACATGACGTCCTCCGCCCCAGAACAATTCCGCCGTTCTTGGTTTTGGGGTGCGACATATGTCAAGAAGTTGAAGGCCACGGAAGAAATAGTTGGAGAAATCTTCTCTCAAACAGGCCAAGTCATAGCCTCGATTGCAAATTTGTTTGAGCAGTTTATGGAGTTGTTCGATGAACCGGAGAAGGCTACTCTCTCAGAAGCTAATGCAGCAGACAACAAAGTTGATCATCTGAAGCAAATCGTCGATGACGCTGCCAAACGACTGGGTGAAGGAGAATCAGTTCCAACTGAACCTTCTCAGCACGGTGCTTCAGTTGAGGGGGAGAATCCATCTTCTTCAAAACAGCCAAGTTCACAGGTTGAGGGGGAGAACTCTTCTCCAGCTGCACCCGAAAGCTCTACTGCACCCGAAGGTACTGCAACACCCGAAAGCTCGACACCACCCGAAACTCCTGTAGCACTGGAAAGTCAAGATTTACCTGAAAAGTCATCAGTCGAGGGGGAGAATACCGATATGTTTTATGACGATGACAGTCAATCTGAATTAGAAGAGATGGTATATGATGAATTACATCCATCCTATGATCCAAATTACCCTCCTCTTGTCAAATGGACTAGAGACCATCCTGTTTCACAGGTTGTGGGTAATATCTCTGAAAAAGTCCAGACCCGATCACAACTGTAGGCAAAGCAAACATCTTTATTTTCAAAAGTAGAGTTCTGTATGTTTAACTCCTTCGTCTCAAAAATTGAACCAAAGACAGTGAACACTGCTCTTGATCACTCTGATTGGGTTCAAGCCATGCAAGACGAACTTAATGAGTTCGAAAGAAATAAAGTTTGGCGCCTCATTCCAACTCCTCAAGATGCCTCGGTTGTTGGTCTCAAATGGGTCTTTAGAAATAAAATGGACAAGGAAGGCAATGTGATAAGAAACAAAGCTTGACTAGTGGTGAAAGGATACTGCCAGGAGGAAGGAATTGGTGATGAAGAAACTTTTGCTCTTGTAGCTAGGCTGGAATCTGTTCGAATATTTCTTGCCTAGGCTGCACACAAGAACTTTGAGGTCTACCAAATGGACGTAAAGTGCGCATTTCTAAATGGAGAACTCGAAGAAACGGTGTATGTGGAACAACCTCCTGGATTCATGAATGAAAAATATCCCAATCACTGCTATATTCTGGACAAAGCAGTTTATGGACTGAAACAAGCACCTAGGGCCTGGTATGAAACGCTAACCAAGTTTTTAAAGATGTCCAAATTCAAACAAGGTTCGGTTAACCCAACCTTCTTTCGTAAGAAGGAAGGTAACCACCTTATGATTGTTCAAATCTATGTCGATGATATCATCTTTGGCTCAACGAATCCTAGCTTAGCAACTGAATTCAGAAAGCTGATGGAGACTAAATTTGAAATGAGCTCAATGGGTCCAATTAACTTTTTCCTTGGTTTAAATATTAGACAGGGACCCGAAGGCATCTTTATTAATCAGGAAGCTTACACCAAAACTCTTCTTGCTAAATTTGGCATGATGGGAGACTCAAAGATTAAAGTTCCAATGGCGTTCGACACCAAGCTCACTCCATCCTTGGATAAGCCAGCAGTCGATATTACGCAATATCGCCAGATGATCGGTTCTCTAATGTACCTTACTGCTAGCAGGCCTAATATAATGTTTTCTGTTTGTTATTGTGCTAGATTTCAGGCAAATCCTCGTGAACCTCATATGCTTGCAGTAAAGAACATACTCCGATATCTCAAACGAACTACCTCTCTCGTTTATGGTATCCATCAAACTCAGGTTTTTTCGTTCAAGCCTACTCAGATGCAGACCTTGGAGGTTGTGGACTAGACAGGAAAAGCACCACTGGAGGCTGCCAATTCCTTGACAGGAAGTTGGTTAGCTGGCAATCAAAGAAACAGACTTGTGTATCTTTGTCTACCGCTGAAGCAGAATACATCGCAGCTGCCTCCTGTACATCTCAAGTGATTTGGATCCAAAGCCAACTCCGGGACTATGGACTCAATATGAAAAAGATCCCACTATATTGCGACTCTGAAAGTGCAATTAGGATCTGTCATAACCCATTGCAACATTCCAAGACTAAGCACATCGCACTGAGGTATCACTTCATTAAGGATCATGTGGAAGATGGGAACGTCGAAATTCATTTTGTTTGAACCACTGATCAACTGGCTGACATCTTCACCAAAGCTCTTCCTGAAGCATCTTTTAACAAAATTCTACAAGGGCTTGGAATGATGGAATCGGAGTCAGTACCAAAAATTACCTCTCAAGATCAAAAGTAAGAAGCAATATAGACCGAACGCTCGGGTTCGGGTCTCTTGTATGCCGAAATAGACCGAACGCTCGGGTTCGGGTCTTGATCTGGTATACCAAAATGAACCGAACGCTCGGGTTCGGTTGAATCATCTGATCTTCGCCTATCACTCAAAGGTGGTTTTCTTGGTTGTAAATCTTTTGTATTATTTTTCCAAAATTCATTTATCTTATTGTCAAAGTTCTTTTCTTTTTTAAACTTATTTTTTCGGGAAACCGAAATGGACTGAACGTTCGGGTTCGGTTCCAAAATTTTTCTCACCCGAAATAGACCGAACGCTCGGGTTCGGTTCCAAAGTTTTCTCAACCGAAATAAACCGAACGCTCGAGTTCGGTTCCCACATTTTTTTTGTATAATTTTTTTATGTCTTAATTTTTTTATCAAAAATTCCAAAAACCAATTTTTTTATTTATTTATGTCCTATTCAACTCGATCAAAAATTCCAAAAAAAATTTTCTTTCGTAAATTCAAAAATTCCAAAAATATTTTTTTTGGCTCTTATTTTTTTTATGTCTCGTTTTGGGTAAATTATTTCACTAGCTAAGTGTCCCTAGAGGCATGCTGCTGTATGTGTCCAAAGCCTCATTTGATTCTGAATAATAGCCTTACTGACTTGGTACAAACAAACCTTGTCTTCCCAATTAGGCTCTCATAATTATTCTAATCATGAGCTACCTAACTCTCTTCTCACATGAGATAAGAGTTGTCTGCTTGGTCCCTATCTTATAGAAGAGGTACTTTGGTTTCTTTACACCACCTACATTACTTTTCTTCATCACACTCGCTTCACAAACGTAACCCTTGAGACTCTCAGACATTACCACTGAGGTTTATAGCACAATTTCTGCGTTCATGATCTTAGCTTCGTGTCACTACGTGCCAAGTGAAACCCAAAATTCAATACCTATTATGCATTGATGGTGAACAATTAATTTGCTCTAGCTTTCACTAATGAATTGACGAACTTCTCCATAGGGGTACTACATAAAATCTCTATTTTTTTTTAGTGGTTCCTATGAAATTGTTAAGTACAATAACAATTCTTCCCTTGGGATCCAGTTTTATTTTTTTGAGATTTCACACATATATTAGTTTACCTTGCCAATTGAATTATCTCCAACCTACTTGTTCAACAGACTACATTGGTCTCACAAGTACTTCGTTCGATTTCTATCTTATATCAAGATTAGGAATTCTGAATCGAAGCGAAAGCCACCCTCATAAGCCTAATTAAAAGAAGCCTTTCAACACTTCTTAATAAATGTCTGATTGTTATTCAACGGGAAACCACACAAACACTTTAAAGTCTCTCTTGACTTTGAAGGAAGAGATTCGTGCCCGGGATCCATTGTTTTGTGTCTTTATTGACATCACATAATCCCTCAAAAAGTGTTGCTTTATTTCTTTTTCTTTTACACACTAAGCACGAAAATCTTTTTGATTTTCCAAAATTCAGGTTTCATTAATTCTAAGGAATTTTAATTGGATTGGTTGTATTAAAGGTTGTGGTTAATATTGATCCACGTAGGGATTATACTTTAAAAGATGCCGTTTTACTCTAAAGAGATAAGATGACGACATGATGACTCAGGCGGGAGTCCAATCGCTTTGATTTCAAACGGCGCAAGAGGGAAAAGCGTGTGAATTGGAACCGTTTCATCTCCAAACGGCACCTGATGGGAAGGCGTGTAATTAGGGCCTGGCATTCTCTCTCATGCGTGATCATCGGCAACCCCAACTGTCACGCGTCAGTCACCTCCGAAAAACCCTTCGTTTTTCAATCGAAGATTTGGGAAGATTTTTCTCTCTCCTTTACCCACAGTATAAAAGGCAATGTGATCCACCGTTTACCTCTTTACTACAACTAAATTCCCAGAGAGCAAGAAATCCTTAAACCTTTACTGTTCATCATCTCTCCCACTTTCATTCAACAATGACGGATTCTTCATCAGTTCACACAACCTCTCACATCTTGCCCATTCGCCCACAACAGAGTTTGATCATTGATCTCACTCCCCAGGTGTACGATGCATTCATGTATCCCATTATCAAATGCCTGAAGTACTCCTCCATCGCTCCTGCTCTCACCAGGGCTGAAGCTGTTCCAATGGAGTTCCTGTCACAAATTTTCGCCACCACAGCACACTACGACAAGGTCGTCGACAGGATTTTCTTCGATGTCTTTGAGCACAAGGCGTCGATTTCAAAGCAGAGGTTTTGCTCGTTGTTAGGGTTTGACGTTGATTCTTCGAGGGTTAATCCGGAAACTATTCATATGGGTCATCTGTTCAACATGTTCTACAACATGGGGTACACTGAGGTGCTCACTACTGTCACAAAATTCAAAAAGTCGTGCCTGCCCCCACAGTGGAATGGGATGTTCACTGTTCTTTTCAAGGCTTATCAGAAAGAAGTGCTGGATCCGATGGGGCTAGTCGTCTGTTCCTCTCCATCATGTACGGGATCTACAATGGCATCAACATGGACTACGGGTCAGTCCTATGGAAACAACTTATCCAGAGTCTCTCTTCGACCTCCCGACACTCAGAGATCTCATATGCCCGATTCTAGACAATTGTCACGAAATCGGTGATGGACAAGTACCACGTTCCCATTGTCGCTGGTGCTCCAATGTCTTCGATTGGTACTTTCCATACCACGAAGATCATTGTGTCGGATGCATCGAAATTTCCCTTCAACGGGTCTCTCCCGGAAACGATGTATGGTGATGTTCCGGCTGACAGCAGGATTATCAGAACGTACAAAGAGTTCAAACGTTCTAGTCCGAGGGATCTTACTCCAGAGATGCTGAAATCAATCCATGATGCTGACAAGCCTGCTGCTAGAGGCAAGAAGGCTGACAAGGGAAAATAGGTGGCAAAGGGGGCGAAAGGCCCATCTCCCAAGAAGAGGAAAAATACCAGAGTTGCTTAATCTCCACCGCAGAAGAGGAGAAAAACCCAACCGCGATGAAAGTTGATTATCGCTTCATCCTCAAGCGAATCTGAGGACGAGGGTTCTGGTTCGGATGGATCTCAACGTGGAAACACTCCACCACGTTTGCCTACCCCAGAGATACATATTTCTACTTCTCCTATCTCTTCTCCACCCATTACAATTCCTATTTCTATTCCCCCATAACCTCCACCACTCAAATACCACCTACTTCCATCCCAATACCACCACCAATCTTCACCGAAGCAACAACCACCACCACTGCAGATGTTAGAACCAACGTATCTTATATGGGGGTTCATACTGACGCACCAAAAACCACCTCAGCACCCGAACCCACACCAACAACCGAAAACACCACCCAACCTGAAACTACTACTACTACTAAGCCTACAGTTTCACCACCACCATCTTCTCCTGCTCATGCTTCAGAGGAAGAAGAACCACTCCTTGGCGGGGAGAATATGACTTTTGATTCGGTCTACTATAGTCCGTTTCAAGTTCAAAGTGACGAAGATGACGACGCTCCTGTCACCAAAAGGCATCTCAAGGAACTACATGACAAAATCGACTCGCTCATCGCCTCCTCTTCTACTTCTCAGTCCTCCATTATCTAAAGCTGCAATTCAGAAAATTGTTGATGCTTTTTCCAAAGCTCATCAAGTTTCCCTTGATTCCGCCACTGCAGCCATAGATGCCTCAACCAAAGCTTGTGAGGCAGCGACCGAAAAAGTCGATAAACTATTCATTGATGCTTCTTTCTTGTTGAAATCCTTACAGGAAAGTGCTGAAGCCACCAAGACTACGCTGGAACCTATTATCAACCAGTTGGCTACATCAGTCGCTTCTGAGCTGAAGTTGTTCGCTTCGCTTCATCAAACAATCTCTGACGACAACTCAGCTTTCAGAACCACCATTGAGGAGGCTCTCTCCAAGCTTCAAGAAGACTTAGCTGCCGAGAACTCTCTCATGGATGCTCTCGCAAGGAAGACTACCGCTCTGAAGGTCAAGAGTACTCAGCTCTCCAACTGTCAACAGGAGATTGACTCTCTTCGATCTAAAAGAGAGGTGGTAAAATCGTGTGTTTCGGATGTCCACTCTGCTATCTCCAACATCCTTGAAGCACATGACCCCATCATCAATTATTCAGTACGTCGTACCCTTGCAGAGAAGCTCGCTCCCGCCCTTTCTCTACTAAGCAAAATCGAAGGGCTACTTGATTTTGTGTCCATTCCGAAACAAGGGGGAGAAAAAGAACAGGTGTCTCAACCACCTCCTACTTCAGCAACTCACACAACCGAACCTCCTCCAGTAGGGCAAGCCTCCGGTTCTGGTGTGAAAGACAAAGGCAAAAATATTGCTGAGGAGAGTGATGATGATGATAAAGAGACAATTGCCGACCTTCTGAAGCGTCAAGGTCGAGATAAAGAGGCTGACATCAGTGCTCGTGTGGCTAGAGAGGCTGAAGAAGCCGAAAGAAGACAGAAAGAAGCCCACGATCTTCTTGAGAGCAGGAAAACTCTTTTCCCTCCGTGGACTCTTGAAAGGCTGATTAAAGAAGCCATTGACACACCAAGTATCTTGTGGCTAGAACCTATGATCTCTTTAGATCGTTCTAACACTGACGACTCACAGTTCGACATGCCACTGACCCGAAAGGCGTTTGTTTTTCATGCCTTTGACAACATTGCAGAGTTCCCTCATCCTCATCCACAGGTTGATCAGGACTTAATCAAATTTTATCTGAAGGTCGCTCAACCCCAATACTAGACTTGGAGTGCTCAGAAAATTGTCAATGTTCGGGTCCTGAAGCCGTACAAGGAAGGCAACTTCACCAATGTTCGGTTCAAGGTACTAAGGGGATCTGCCAAAGCCAAACATGCCATCTCACTTGCAGATCTTCCCAACCTTAATCCCCATGATTGGATTATCTTGCACAACATCCTTCTTACAAACGAAGCTGAATATGGTCCGATCATCGACCATTTTAAGAGGATGCTTGTATGCTATATCATGGAAGTTGCTTTGATGGATCAGGAGATTGTGAGCGTATTTAAGAAGAAGCCTACCATATCTCCTGTTGGCTCTGCCAGTGATCTCAACATGATGCAGATGGGGAAGATTGACCCAAAGAGAAACTCCGTCATGTTTACCAGGAACGAAGGACTGAAATGTCTTTTCGCCATGGCAGACAAACATCTCTACACCACTGCATGTTTGGAACACGTTTTAGGGATCATCCATCGATGCAAGCAGAACACAGCGGATGATATCAAGTACTTTGATGATATGATTCAATGGTACATTTGGTTCAGACAGACTATCCTTGATCTTATCACACATCTGTTTGATACCGTAAAGAAGGCTCCCGCTGCTGGCCCAAGCAAGAAGAAGAAGTAGTCTCGCTCCAATTTGACGCAAAGGGGGAGATTGTTGGGTCGTATTTTGTGTTGCGTCTATTGGGCTCGTTAGCTAGTCCAATATATATCTCCGGTATGGGCCTGTCCATCCGTGAGTTTAGTAGGGTTTAGTATATATAGATGCTTGCATGCATCCTAGAACGAGAGGACGATTAGTAACGATTAGAGTATTATTGTTTAGCAGATTTATCGTTCTTGTTTTTGTAATCCTAGAATCCTCTACAGTGGAAGTTCTTAGTCGAGCTCTGCTGAGGATCGAGTAATCTAATCATTCGACACATCTTGATTCATACTTGTGTTTTGTTCATTGTTTTTACATTCATCGCATACTTATTACAAAGATCTTATCAATCAAAGAGTTAATTAATAACTCATCAGTCAGATTTCCGCAGACCGTCATGAGGTACCACTCGTTCAGCAGCCCAAGTTCGAGCATCGAGGCTAAGGACGAGTACAGCTCACCTATCGCTATTCAGTGTATACGCGAGGGTGGTATATGATTATGATTACTTAGACCTAGTATGTGTGTTTCCGCCCTAGCTCCTGTTCCTCGTTGGGTTGTGGACCTGGGGCACAGTCGCACATCTGACCGTCTTACAAACCCTAATCATATACGACTTGTATACTCAAGATAATGGTAGATCGACCAAGTATGAAATCCTATGATGAACACTAGGGCAAAAATTTCTAGGTCTACGAGTGAGTATTCTGCAAATCAAAGGAGCACAACCCCAGTAGTACTGTAAGAAAGCTAATTTCGGGACGAAATTCCCTCTAACAGAGGGATGATGTGACAACCCAGAATTTTTTTCCTTTGAAGACACAATCAATCAACTCAACTGAGTGTCAAACTCATTATTACGGAGTGCTATCTCAGTTAAAGGTCATTCTAAGGAGTTTTGAGCCTAATACACTTAAGGAATAAGTGTTAGAAAGTACCTGCTAGACCCACAGTGTAGCAAATCGAATCTTAACCTCTTCTAAATGAGTTCACGGTCAAAAGACCATGAGTTTACGGCCGTAAACTCATGTGGCCGTAAACTCAAGAGGATATATAAGGCTTTGGGTCATTTCTAGTCATTTCTTCCTTACTTGGCCGATTTTTCCTCCAAATCCTCTCAAGTATCATCAAGACTTTCACCTTAGATCTTCAAAAGAGTAAGTATTCTATCCCTTGATTAGTTGATACATCTTATTAACTAGCTACATACATTGATTTCATCCATGGAAATCATGTTTGTTTAGATCTTCAAGTTACACCAAGAACACACACTAGTGTTCTTGGCCAATAACAACCCTTTCAAGCTTCTAGATCGTAAGTACTCTTCCCTATAGTTCATATCTAGTTAGGACCCATGTTTAGACACTTAAAAACATCAAGAACACAAGATCAACTGGAGTTTACGGCCAAGCCATCTCCCATGGCCGTAAACCCCTTTAAGGTTGCCATTTTGGCCATTAACCCTCCTAGATGCAAAGCTAGTGACCCAGGACCCTTTATGGATAAGTGTAGGACCTTAAACAACTCTCATAAGCATAAGTGGGCATGATTTTATGGTTGTAAACTCCCTAGGTCCATAAACTCATCAAAGGCCTAAAAGAAGGTGGTCTTCCTCATCCTAGTGTAGATCAAAAGTCCCTAAAGCTTCCCTAGCCTTCAAACTTGCAATTATACATGAGGGACCATGAGTTTACGGCTGTAAACTCCCTTGGGCCATAAACCCATGGTAGTAAACTCATGTGAGTGCCATTCTACCTTCCTTTGTTGAATCACATGTGATTCCAACACATGGTCAAGGTGTTTCCTAGTCCCGGAAGGAGTTTACTTTCATATAGTTGGTTATAAACACTATATTCATGCCCATTTGTGTCATCATATATCATTTAGGATTTGTTGTGTCTCGGGACTTCATTCGTGGAACTTCTCATCCTTACACATATAACCGTTTGAATCACCCACATCAGGTGAGTTCATACCCCGTAATGAATCTTTTAACTGTTTTAAATGGTTTTAAGGGGGGGGGGATAAAAGTTGAACACAATGACAATTGTGTAATTAATTGTTATAAACTTCGTTCAAAATGTGGCTTATCTCTTCTATAAGTAGTCAAAACATTTCGAAAACTATTTTACAGTTATGTTGCTTTATAGTTTAGCAAAACTTCGTTTTTAAAGTATAAACATAACTTGCTAGTAAAATGAGTCTTTTTAATAACAGTTCAAGTAGAATACTAGTAAACTATAATGGGTATAGTTTAGAGAGTCAGTTCATGTGACATCCCCATTTTCACGGCCAGAAAAGGCCGATTTTTGTTTACGCTTTGTTTGAAAATCAGAGTAACATTTTAAATAAAAGTGTTGCGGAATTTATCCCAAAACAAAATATGATAAAGATTTATCAAAAGCATTTCCAAGGAAATGTATTTCATTAAAAGACTTGGTATGTCATGTTTGATACAGATCAAAAGGATAAACAGTACAATATAAGCCTTACTACATTATTTCGTATCTACATGCCTATATCCGTAATCCCCCATCCAAAACATCACATCTATGCTCATGCGCCACTACCTGTAATACAGGAAACTGAGTGAGTCAGGCTGGGGAGCCTGGTGAGCACATAAGGTTTTCAACCCACAATAAATAAGTTTATTAATTTCATCAATCAAGAATAACCCGATTACCCGTTTCCGTTATCCTCACTTTACGTCCCTAAAAACCTATCATATGGGACCTAGCCTAAGGATCATCATCGGGCTGGACACTACTGCTAAGGCAATTCCTCAGCAATAAATGTCCTAAAGGCAACCATATGGGGGATGGAGTACACCGTTGAACACATTGTTCACAACCACCTACAGGTTGCGAGCCTGCTAGTGTTCCACTGGACTGTCTAGAAGAGTCTGTGGTCGTCATCCATACTCCGCTAGATGACCGACTCAACAACATCAAAATCGAGGCCTCTCATCATTTTATCACACATCACCTGTTACATCTACCCATGTTTTACCCCACCATTTTCATAGATATAAAATACATATACAGTTTAAATCATTAAAAACATGTATAACAATGTTCATCAAGCATAGATAGCAAGTATTCAGATAATATGCACACATAGCACGTACTTTATATAAAATACTTCATATCTATGTGTAAGCTGAAAGTAACTATGCACTCACCTGAAAGGTGGTGACTCAGCACTCAGACAGCGCTTTGATACTCTCAAAACAATTTTCCTTCGATAAAACCTAGTACCAATACCACTAGGGTTTAGTCTAACGATAACCGTGACAAATTAATAGTCTGACTATTATTATTATTATTATATAATCGTTAAATAACAGTCAATATAATTCATAATAATAGCCCAAATAATTATTTTAAGGACCTAATAATATTCCTATAATTATTTGAAAGCTATATTAAAAATTGCGTAAGCGTAGCTCACTTACAGCGGATTTTAAAGAAAACCGGGCTTTACTCGGAGAAGCGTTTCCGAAACCGATAGAACCTTTTTCTCGAGATTCCGGGAGCCTCGGGGCTTCCCTCGGGTGCTAGGGGGTTTACCTAGGGTTTAGGAGGGTTTAGGGCACTTAGAGAGAGAAAAAAACTAGAGAGAGAATGATTTTTGTATGAAAAAATGAAGCTGCCTCGGCCCCCTTTTATAGCCTGCGAGGCCTCGGTACGCTGGGCGTACCTCGGACCTACACTAGGCGTAGTTCTTCGTTCGTACAACACGCGTCGAGAAAGGGCTGGGTCATCGTGGCGTAATGTGGACCGAGGGAGAAACAGGACCTCTGCGCGTTTCGAGCCTCGTACGCGAGGTGTAATCGTATGCTGGGCGTCCGATGCGAACGTTGGGCGTATGCGAGGACTACGTGTCATCCATCCGAAGCGATGCGTAATCAGCAAGCGACGATCCAGATGCTGCCACGTCATCAACTTCGCACCAGATTCGTGATTTTCTACTCCGACTTCTAAAAATCATAACTGTCGCATACGAGCTCCGTTTTTGACATTCTATATATCCACGCGAAGGTAGGAACGTACTCTACAACTTTCGTTTTGACACCGTCGGCTAATTACGAATTTATTTTAAAATTTATATTATTAACAGGCCGGGACATGATTGGTCCGTTAAATTCCCATAACTTCTTCATCCGATGTCCGTTTTCGCCCATCTTTTTCTCGTTACGCTATTCTTAACGAGATCTTCGATTTTTGTTCAGGTCACGTCGGCTAAAAACTGCTCGATCTATTATTGGAATTTCGGGTTGTACACTGCTAATCCGAAACTTCAAAAAATCATAACTTCTTCATACGAAGTCAGATTTGGGCGTTCTTTTTATGGACACTCTCAGTTTAACGCATTCTACCACTTTTGTTTAGATTGCTAAGGCTAAATCTCGCCCTCTCGTAAATTCACTATTTACGCTTCCCGGTGTCGTGTCGGTTCTGTCGCGAAACTTCAACGTGTTATAACTTCTTCGTTATAACTCGGATTTCGGCGTTCTTTATATCCCCGAAATCCATGTTTCAACCACTACAACATTATATAAAGATATCGGGCTTATCTCACACTTTAATTTTGATGCTTATTTTTATTCTTTATTAGTTACATATTTATAGTTAAATAATAAGCACATAATTCACATAATACTCATATATTTCATCTTTATTACTTCAAAAGAGTTACAAGATTTGACCTAGACTATAACATTGTCTAAAAATGATTAGCCCTGAAACCCGGGCGTTATAGTTCATACTAGATACAATATACGATAACATAAGAGAACACACAATAAAGAGAAACAGGGAGGAAGATACAATACACGATAATAGAACAAACATAATAAGGTGCTATAGCATGGAACAATTACAAGATCTAACTATACCAATGAATCACTAACGCATTGTTCTAAACAAAAGGTGATAGTTATATTGGGTATACATGATCATATAATCATAATGTGGATGTTCACGGCTTGCAATCATTGCAGGGGTCGCGTTTGGTTCCCAGAATCTTTTGACGGGGAGAGCGTTTAGTATGGGATCTAGCCATCACATTATAACTTACTACTAAATTTAAGTCAATTAGTACCATAGTAGTCACTTTATACAATACTACAATACTTATATTTTCCAAACGACAAACGGAACAGTCGGGTCTAGTACATTCAGTAGAAAGGGACCATAATGTTAATCTTATGATTCCTTAATGTATACATTAAGGGATATATATAAATGGTATCCGACAGATAATAGGATGTGTGCCTTCCGCTTTATTTCCTGTTCCTCGTTGGGTTGTGGGCTTAGAACAGATTCACCCAACCTATTATCTATTCGATTTTAGTTATATATATGTTCTGTACACATTAAGTCATCATAAGGGGTACCAGGTATGGGTCAGGTCATAGGACACAAATTCAATGCACAATTTTCTAGTACAAAGCATACTTTTCAAATCATATCTTTCAGTACAAAAAACTAGAAACTTCCTAGTAAACGGTTTAATCCATTTTATTAAACCAGTGTAGATTTAAAGGACTTTAGGTGATCGACTCTATAATACCTTGTTGGATGTGTGCCTTTCACCTTATTTCCTGTTCCTCGTTGGGTTGTGGGCTTAGGGCAGATACACCCAATTAACTATCTATTCAATATTAAATTATGTATAGCCAGTATAAACTAAGTGATTATAGAAGTAGTCATTGTGGTCACTATTTTAATATAAGAAATAAGGGTTTTCTTAAATAATATTTTCATAAATTATAAAGGAACTATTACAATTAACTCCATGAGTAACAAACGAATACACCGGAATTATATACATCAAGGACCTAACAAAAAATGAGATGTGTGCTATCCGCTTTACTTCCTGTTCCTCGTTGGGTTGTGGATTTAAGGCAGATGCGCACTGTCGATTGTTTGTTTACTCCAAGTTGTATATAACTTGTATTCATTTAGTACTCATAGAAAGGATTGTAGAATCATAATCTTACGTACCTTTCATCTAAATAGGAAACATATGATTTTCTAGAGGAACAAGCCAACTTTTCTAAAAACAGAACTTATAACTTACTTCATTTTCTACTACATTTTTCAACAACTTTCTACAACTTGCATACATCACTAAAATCTTATGAACTCACTAGCTTAATTGCTGACAAACTCTTGTAAATAACTTGTATTCTCAGGAAACTAGTAGACAGGTACTCACGCTGGGAATTCAAAAGATGGAGCAGTATAGCTCCAAGTCTTGTTTTGTCATTTTGCTTATGTACTCTATGTTTTGTGAACACGCACTTTGTAAACACTTTATTTCTAATGAAATGGTTGTTAATTACTTGCTTACTATGATACATGTCTTGTGATACTAAACATGGCGTCCTCCACACCCAAACGTTTCCGCCGTTCCGCTTTTGGGGTGTGACAAATCATGACTTAGACATATCAAAACTCTATGTTAATGATCTTGTTTCATGAGACCGTGATGAAAGTGAAACCCAATTATCGAAATTTTTAAGGAATTGACGGGGAACTATGTTCTAGATTTTAACGGAACATTTGTTTCAATACCCAAATTTCGATATTCCAAATCATATTCTTTCTTTATCAATGATCTTTATCAAATGTTCGTAACCCATGAATTTTGTTACACAATAGGATCCAGCTGAAAGTCATTTTTCTTTGAATATGATTTTTGTGGGAGTATCAATTCTTTCATATGTCACTTTCAAATTGATTCCAAAGCATACTTGTCACTGACTACAATGGTCATACAAGTAATTTCTGTTACAATTTCTCACCTTATGTTTAGACTGATATGTAATGAAATTTATAAGCCACTCACGAAGCCTTGAAAAAGAAGCCCTTCGATACTTCTCTATATGTATTCGATTGTAATTCATGGGAAACCACACAAGCTGTTGATTATTTATCTTGATAATTAACGATGTAACTTTTTCCTTTGTGTCGAAATTTTATTTTTCGACATCACAGATCCAAAATTTTCATTAGTTTTCTTCTTATCTTATTTTCTTGGCACACTGCACTCATGAAATCCTTAAGGTTCTGAGTATTACTTACTCAAGCTGATGATTTCAAAAGTTTGGCTTATGACTTCATCTCTAATCCCAAAGACAAAAGAGCGTAGCCTCCATGCCGAAGGTTTTCAATCTTATCCACTTGGTACTCACGAACAGTTTGATGTGACAGTTTGGCAACGTGACCCGACTTTCAAGGAACTTTATCTGACGTGGTGTGTTTAACGGCTAGTGGTGCGACTTTCAAGGACAGACGTGGCTTACTCATTAAGGAAAACGTTTGGAATTCAATTGGGGTTACTTAAAAAAGGAAGTTGTTCTCTTCTTTTATAAACACGCCTTCAAATTCACAGACGATCAAAAAGCCCTAACTTTCTCTAATCTTCAAGAATTCTCAAAACCCTAATCAATAGCGGCTGATTCAACCACTACTACAGTAGAAGTTATCTCGCAACCTATCATGGATATCCAAAGCACTAATTATCAGGTTAAAGGTGATGTCTCACAGTACCCTGAGGAGTTGAAGAAGTTAATCGTTGCTCTTCAACATTCTGGTCTTGCAACTGCCATGTCCAATTCTTTCGCTGTTCCGTTGACATGGTTATCAATGGCTGGTTCTACTGCTTCTTACAGCAAAGCCACTGATGTAATCACATTCAATCTGTTGAATGAGTAGCAAATTCGACTCACAAAGAAATTGTTTACTCAGATATTGGTAATTCCAAATTTACCTCCATTCTTTAAAGCTACTAATGCTCAAGTAATGTTCAAGTTTAACGAAATGGGTCACCAGCCACCACTTGTTAAGATCAGTGATTTCAAGAAATCTGGTCTTCCTTGTATATGGAATTTCTTGTTTGGGATTTATCTTCGTTGTTTAACTAGACGAAGTGTTGGGCTTGACAAAGGGAGAATGGAAGTTTATGCAATGGCAGTTAGGTTGTATTATGATCTCAATGTTGACTGTTGGATAAGGTGTCTAAGTCCATAACTATTTCTGGTCAGTACTTGACCCGACTCGGCATGGTCCATTTGGGTTGCATGGTACCATGCAATTGGATAGACTAAATGAGAGAAATAACACTTGGAGATTATTAATATATTATAAGTTCTAATATATTAATAATATTATTTGATTAGTTTGATCAAGAATTAATTTAGAATTAATTAAGTGATCGAAAGATAACTAATTAAATATATGGGTTGATTATGTAAATCATCCATATCTTGTATAGTGGGCTAAGAGGCTCCATGGATTATCAAGTTGGGTTCCACCCATAGGATGCTCCATGGGAGTTACAAACCCATGGGTCATGGAAATGAAGAGTCATGACACATTAGGGTTTACATGGTGTAACTTTAGATGTCTCAACACTATATAAGAATCCCATTCTTCACCAAAATGGGCTACACATATGAAACAAGAGGGCTAGGCCTATTTCAAGAAGTGTGTATTCTCTCAAAAGTCTTTCCAAGAGCATTTGGTGTTGTGTGAAGCATTTGAGGCATCACACTTTGGGTTCTAGGCTCACAAGGTTTCAAGGAACATAAGCAACAAGAAGGTAAGTTATTCTATCTTTCATTCAAGTTAAAAATTGTTCCCCATGTATGCTAGATAGGAATATAACCTTGGAATTCAACTTTGCATGATAATTAGACAAACATAGATCGAAGGTTATTAGGGTTGCATGTACACTTAGGAAGTGTTAGAATGCTCAAATCCCATCAGTGGTATCAGAGACTAAGTTTGTTTGTTTGTTATTTGTGCTAAAAAGTTGAAAAAAGTCGAAAAGCTTGTTGTCTGCCTGATGAACTCGCCGAGTCCATGGGGGGACTCGCCGAGTTTACTTGTATCTTCAACCTACTCGCCAAGTAGGTTCATGGACTCGGCGAGTAGGAGCCTCAGAATGCAGATTTTCGACTTTAGTTGCTGGAAATGGACTAGAAACATTACCCTAAACTGTTTTGGTACTTGAAAACTGAATTTAGATAGAGTAATGTCTTTCCTAATCCATTTACAACAACTAGTTATCAAAGTTACAAAGTTTTAAGTGTAATTTTGATTCATGATAGTGTTCATGTTCATGTTCTTGATCTTATGATGTTTAGATGATCATAGGAATTGATTGTAACCTATGTGGTAGATTAATTCATAATCATTATGTGTTTTAATGGAGTCCATAACTTGTCCTCAAGTTATAGAAAACCAGAAGTCACTTTGCTTTAAAACCATTAAAAGAACACATGGGTTATAAAAATGAAGAGTCTTCATTTTTTAATACCCTAATAAACTCATAAGTTACAAGAAATGAAAAGTTTTGAAAGTTTACAAAACTTGCCCTCAAGTTTTGGAACAAGTAAAGCCATGCTAAAACTTTAGTTCCAACCCTTAGAATTTTAAAAGTTAAAATTCAACCCTTATACTTATAGTATTATGATTTAATAAACTTTAAGGGTACCAAGTGATTTGTATGGTTACTTCACACCTCGTTTTGTGATCCTCGGTATTCCAGTCACAAAACTTGGAGGGAAAACTCGAGATTGAAACATGCCTTTTAAAAGTTCATTGAATCTCAAAGAATCTAGGAATTTCTAAGAACCAATCAAAAACCTAATATTTAATATTTCGGTTTTCGTGGTGGAAATTGGTGAATCGTCATTCACCTACCTTTCAAATATGTTATAGCTTGGATTACGGCATACCTCTTCTAAGTTATAATATATTGTAATTGGATCCTAGCCTTAATATTACATTTGGGTGTTTTATTTAGGACTCTCTTAATATCTAAACTAATATTGTCCTCTTCCTTCAGATGTCTTCAAACAATGCTGCTTCTGGCTCTAATCCTAATGGCTCCTTTACCCTTATGAACTTGTGTGGGAAAGTCACTTTTGATGGATCCAACTTCAATGAGTGGATCAGAAACATCAGGATGATTACCCGCTACGAGATCAAAGAATATGTCCTTGACAAGGAGCTTAAGGAGATTGATGAGACCACTGCAACTCCCCAGGAGATCGCTGACTTTCAGGCACATGAAAGGGATGCTACCAAAGTGGCATGCATCATGATGGCCACGATGACAGCGGAACTCCAAAAGTCCTATGAGGATTTCTACCCTTATGAAATGCACCAAGATCTGATGGAAAGATACCATCAAAATGCACGACAAGAGAGCTATGAAATCATCTGCTCCATGATAACAACCATGATGAAGGACGGGGAATCCGTCATGAGCCACATGCAGAAAATGCAAAGGTATGTGGATCGATTGCTGAAGCTTAATGTGAACTTCCCTGAGGAGCTTGCAATAGATATCATTTTGCACTCCTTACCATCGTGCTATGATCAATTCCGCATGACATATCACATGAATAAGGAAGAGGTCACACTCAGCAAAGTTCAGGGACTTCTCAAGAACGCTGAAACAGGTCTTAAGGTGAAGTCGGTTGTTAACACTCCTACTCCAAACTCCACTCTGTTTTCGGCAATCGGGAAAAGTCGAGGGAAGAAGAGAAAGAGCTCTTCAAAGGGTACCCAGGCTCGGACCCTTGATGGCTCTTCTTCAAGTGGAACCAAGAAAGGTTTCTTCACTCCTTCTTCTAACCCAAAAGAGGCTGAATGCTTCTATTGTCATGAAAAATCACATTGGAAGCAGAACTGCCCAAAATACCAACAACATGTGAAGGATGGGAAAAGTTAAATCCAACCATGCAGGTATTTACACTATCATTTCTAATAACTCACCCCATTCTAAATCTTGGGTCCTTGATACCGGTTGTGGTATTCATATTTGTTGTGACTTGCAAGGACTAAGATGAAGTGAGAATGTGGAGCAAGGAAGAATAAACTTAATCATGAGGAATAGGAAAGTTACACCTGTCACCAAGATTGGAGTTTAAACTTTGTCGCTAAGTAGTGGGTTAACTTTAGATTTGAATAAATGTTGTTATTCCCCAGAAATGGCAAGAAATATTATTTCCTTTCATGCATTGTACAAACAAGGGTTTACCTTTTCATTTAATAATGAAGTTGGTTCTATTGATGATTTCTTTAATAATGTTCTTTATTTTAAAGCATTACCTTGTGATGGTGTGTATGAAGTTGTGTATGTTGTAGATAACTTAGGAAATAATGTGATGTGTATTGATTCTATTAACAATAATAACTTGGATAAAGCATCATTATGGCATTGTCGTCTTGGACATATAAGCAAGAAACGCATAGGCCAACTCCAAAAGGATGGAGTCTTAGAGTCGTTTGACCTAAAGTCAGATGATAGTTGCGAATCATGCTTACTTGGAAAAATGAGAGGGGTGAAGGTTTGTTGGACCTTGTACACACGGATATGTGTGGACCATTCAAACATGCCACAAGGGATGCTAATCGTTATTATTTGACTTTTACTGATGATTACAGTAGATATGGATATGTCTACTTAATCAAGCATAAGTCAGAGACTTTCGAAAGGTTTAAGGAATTTAAACAGGCAGTCGAGAATCAATTGGGCAGGAACATTAGGATGCTTCGATCCGATCGAGGTGGTGAGTATCTTAGTTCAGAGTTCCTCGACTATCTTAGGGAATGTGGGATTGTCTCACAATTGACACCTCCCAGGACACCACAGTTGAATGGTGTAGCTGAGAGGCGTAATCGAACCTTGTTGGACATGGTTCGTTCCATGATGAGCCGAGCATCGCTACCAATCTCATTTTGGGGGTATGCCTTAGAGACTGCCGCTCATATCCTTAATCTAGTCCCTACAAAGAAAGTTGCCAAAACTCCTCACGAGATGTGGACTGGTAAAGTACCCAAACTAGACCACATCAAGATTTGTGGTTGCGAGGCTTTCATGAGACGTGAGACTCATCATAAGCTCGAACCTCGAAGCGAGAGGTGTATTTTCATCGGCTACCCACAGCAATCCTTTGGTTACCTCTTCTACAGACCTAGTGAAAATGTGGTCTTTGTAGCTAGGAGGGCTTTCTTTAGAGAGAGAGAGAGAGTTCATAAGCCAAGGAAACAGTGGGAGGCAAGTTGATCTTGAAGAAATTCAAGAGTCAAGCGGTGAAGGAACTTCAAACCCTAGCACTCAACTTGAGGAGGAAACTCCTATTGACCCAATTGACAAGTCTGTACCTCTGAGGCATTCCACAAGGGTTAGGAATGCTCCTGAGCATTACTATGGATTCCATATTACTACAGAAGGTGATACACTTATCAGTGATGAGACACTGATAGGTCTGGATGAACCTGACAGTTATGCGGAAGCCATGGCAGGCCCTGAGTCAGCCAAGTGGAAAGAGGCAATGGACAGCGAAATACAGTCCATGTATGACAATCAAGTTTGGAACTTGGTTGAGAATGTACCAGGTCGTAAGATAGTAGGGTGCAAATGGATCCTCAAGAAGAAGACCAACATGGATGGTAAAGTACACACTTATAAGGCTCGACTGGTTGCAAAGGGCTTCTCTCAAATTCCTGGAGTGGACTTTGATGAGACCTTTTCTCTAGTAGCCAAGATTAAGTCTATTAGGGTTCTGTTAGCCATAGCTGCATTTCATGACTATGAAATATGGCAAATGGATGTCAAAACCGCTTTCCTTAATGGAAAGTTGGCTGAAGATGTTTACATGAGTCAGCCAGAAGGTTTTGTCAGCAACGAGTACCCTAATAGAGTGTGTAAGCTTGAGAAATACATTTATGGATTGAAGCAAGCACCACGCAGATGGAATCTTTGCTTTGATGAAAAGGTCAAGGAATTTGGCTTTTCTAGGAGTGAAGATGAGTCTTGTGTGTATGTCAAGGCTAGTAGGAGTATAGTTAGCTTTTTGGTATTGTATGTGGATGACATACTACTCATAGGAAATGACATCCCAACTCTGCAGGAAGTTAAGCCCTGGCTTAGGAAGTGTTTCTCTATGAAGGACCTAGGAGAAGCTGCCTATATTCTAAGGATAAGGATCTTGAGAGATCGGAGTAAAAGACTAATTGGACTTAGTCAGAATACCTACTTGGATAAGGTGCTAAAGAGATTCAGCATGCAGGACTCCAAGAAAGGAGAGTTGCCCATCCAGAGTAATACCAGATTGAGTAAGACACAAAGCCCTAGCACTGAGGCTGAGATAGCATAAATGAGTTGAATACCTTATGCTTCGGCTGTAGGATCGATCATGTATGCTATGACGTGTACCCGTCCTGATGTAGCCTTTGCTTTAAGCATGGTTAGCAGGTATCAGGGGAACCCTGGTAAGGCTCACGGGACAGCAGTAAAGAACATTCTCAAGTACCTGCGGAGGACTAAGGACTGGGTCCTTACCCTCGGTGGGAGTGATGACTTGAGAGTTGTAGGGTATAGTGATGCTAGCTTTCAGACTGATAGGGATAATTTCCGCTCTCAGTCAGGCTGGGTCTTTACCATAAACGGAGGAGCAATTTCTTGGAAGAGTTCCAAGCAAGAGACAGTGGCTGATTCAACTTGTGAATCAGAGTATATATCAGCAAGCGAGGCGGCAAAGGAGGCGATATGGCTGAAGAACTTCATTGGAGACCTTGGAGTTGTACCATCTATTAAAGAGCCAATGGAAATTTTCTGTGATGGTGAAAGCGTTGTTGCCTTAGCCAAGGAACCAAGGGATCACAGGAGATCCAGACACATCGACAGAAAATACCATTTTATCAGACATCGAATAGAAGAAGGACTCCTCGTGGCAAAGAGGGTATCATCAGATGAGAACCTAGCAGATCCCCTCACAAAGGGACTGACTCGGGTTAAGCATCTCTAGCATGCTCGGAGCATAGGGCTGAAGGATGATATTAGATTTAGTTGTTAGATAACCTCGAAATTTGTAAAGTGTAATTGACATTAGATGATAAATAAAAGGTGTTTTATTTATGAGTAAAGTGTTTCTATCCCTTGTCGATCGTTTACTATATTTCTTTTGCATGTTTTGACTTCCAGAATAATTTTGTTTGGTATAACATATTATTCAAACCTCCACAGTCGGTCATCTGTCGGAAGTGTTGGGTTTTAGCCATAAGAACTTTCCTATGTGCGCATGCAAAACCCTAATGCTTGGATCTAGGCTTTCTAATAAACATGCTTTGAATCCAAGACTTCTAATTACTAATTAGGTTAAATAACAACATTGAAACAGATCTAGAATCATACCTTTGACTTCCTTGTTGATCTTGAGGTCTTGGAGCTTCTAGAGTCACAAATGTCACTCCTCTAATGGCTTACAAACACCAAAGCAAGGAGGATGATTTGGGAGAGAGGAGAGGGGAGGAATTTCGACCAGAGGTTCCTTACTTTAGGTCAAGTGTCGAATTCCATCAGCCATAGGGTCTATTTATACTTGTAGACTCCTTAAGGGTTACAACCTAAACCCTAATTGGATAATCTTCTCTTAAGGCTATCCAAATCCATTCCATAGATAAGCCTTTGGACGATTTTGGCTATCCTAATACTCTTAGAATTCGTCCAAAGCATATCCCAATGGATTTACAGTCTAAAGCTTAACTATCAAACAATTGACAGTATATACCCCTTTATTTAATTAATCTCTTTAAGTCACCAAATTAATTCTAATTAATTCTATGACTTATATTAATCAAATAACAAATATATTATTCATTATATTATTCTCATAATATATTAATAATATTTACTCTCTCTTAATAAATCATCCTATCAAGTTGCTATGGTGAAGGCAACCCAAAAGGACCATGCACAACCGGGTCAAGTACTTGCCCCATATAGTTACAGCCTTAGACACTATTCCAACAGTCTCCCACTTGGATAAGTCTAGTAACTATACAAGTACAATTCGGTTTGCAATCGTAGCTCTCAAAGACGCTGTCAACTCTGATCTAATCAATCTTGTCGTTTAGATAAGGGAACGTACAGTCCTCTGTTAGATATCATGCTGACAATCCTATGGAATGGTTAGTCAAGCATTTAGGTTTCTCGATCTCTGATTTATTTGACATAGAACTTAATCGAACACATCAATTCAGTTCTGACCGGGCCCGGCACATAAGTCAAATCAAATCATCGAGCGGCCGAGATATCGCTTTTACATTCTGATGGGATTAAAACAACTTTTAATCTAAGAAGATCGATTAGATCTTGAACAAGTATATGAATATAAAACAGTTAAAAACGCAATAATAAGAACAAACAGCTTGAATCAAACGTGTCGAATGATTAAATAAAATCCTTAGAAGAGCTCGATTAAGAACATCAACTGTAAAGGATTAGAAGATTACAAGAACTATTACAGAAAAATCTAATACTCTTGATCAATCGCTGTATCGATAACCTCTAGAATCTTAACCTAATATGCATGCAAGCATTTAACTTATATACAATACATAAAAGGCTCTCGGTTGGACAGGCCCAAACCGGAGAATAAAAGGCTAATCTAACGAGCCCAAAAGACGCAACATCAAAACTCTTTTCAGCCCAACAATCTCCCCCTTTGCGTCAATTTGGAGCGAGACTTTCACTTCCTACTTGGGCCGGCGGCTTAAGCTGGTACCTTCTTCTTCACGGTGCTAAACAGACACTTGGTTATGGAAAGGATAGTCTGTCTAAACCGGATGTACCAATTGATCATATCATTGAAGTACTTGATATCATCAGCCGAATTGTCTTTACACTGCTTGATGATGAATAAGATGTGCTCCAAGCAAGTTGTAGTGTAAAGATATTTGTCAGCTAAAGCGAAGAGACATTTCTGTCCTTCGGCTCTAGTGAACATCACAGAGTTTTGCCTCGAATCTATCTTGCCCATTTGCATTTGATTCAGATCACTGGCCGATCCCACAGGCTTGACTTTCGGTTTCTTCTTAAAAACTGTGGCAACCTCCTGATCCATTAGGGCCACCTCCATGATATAGCATGCCAGCATCCTTTTGACATGGTCTAAGATGGGACCATATTCGGCTTCGTTTGTCAGCAGGATATTGTACAAGACTATCCAATCATGAGGGTTCAGATTGGGCAGATCCGCCAGAGAGATCATGTGAGCAGTTCTTGCAGATCCTCGGATAAGCTTGAACTTGACGTTTGTGAATCTCCCCACGGCAAAAGGCTTCATCACCCGAACATTGACAATCTTCTGGGCGCTCCATGTAAGGTATTGAGGGCGAGCGGCCTCCAGGTAGAAGTCAATGAGCTCCCTGTCAAGCTCATCGTTCGGATGCGGGACTTCAAAGATGTTGGAGAAGGCGTGGAAGATGAACGCCTTTCGAGTCAGTGGCATATCGAACTGCGAATCGATGGTGTTGTTGCAGTCGAACGATATCACCGGCTCGAGCCATAGTATGCTTGGAGTCTCTATGGCCTCTTTTATCAAACGATCCCTGGTCCAGGCAGGGAAGAGCAACTTTCGGCTCTCAAGGAGATCGTGGGCTTCTTTTTGCTTTCGTTCGGCTTCTTCAGCCTCACGCGCCACACGACTGGCATCACCTTCAGCATTGCGACTGTTCTTTCTTTTTAACATGTCTGCAATGGTCTCCTTGTCTTCATCTTCATCTTCATCCTCTGCTATGTGTTTGCCCTTGTCCTTCACACCCGAACCCGAGGCATGACCAGTTGGGGGTGGTTCGGTTGTGTGAGTAGCTTTGGAGGACGGAGGTGGTTTCGATCCTTTCTTCTCTTCTCCCCCTTGTTTCGGAATGGACACGAAACTCGGAAGGCCTTCAATTTTGCTTAAGAGGTCCATGGCCGGGGAGAGCTTTTCAGCGAGGGTGCGCCTCACCGAATGATTAAGGATGGGGTCGTGTGCTTCCAGGATGTTGGATAGAGCTGCGTGGACATCCGAAACACACGTCTTGATGACTTCCCTCTCGGATCGAAGAGCTTCCAATTGTTGTTCAGAGTTGGAAAGCTGCGTGCTCTTGACCTTTAGGGCAGTTGTTTTACTTGCCAGAACGTCCATCAGAGAGTTCTCTGCCGCAAGATCCTCTTGTAGTTTTGCCAGACGGGCATCGATGGAGGCACGGAGTGCCGAGTTGTCGTCGCTGATATTTTGTCGGAGGGTAGCGAACGAAGTCAACTCCGTCGAGACGAACTTGGCCAATTGCTGAACAATCGGTTCCAGAGTTGTCTTTGTGGCATTGGCGCTTTCCTGCAGAGACTTCAGCAGGTCAGAAGCGTCGGAGAATAGTTTATCGACTTTTTCGGTCGCCGCCTCACAGGTTCGGGTGGAGGCGTCTATCGCAGCAATAGCTGAGGCCACTGAGTCATGTTGAGCCCTGGAGAAGGCATCAACTATCTTCTGAAGGGCAGCTTCAGATAAGGATGACTGCTGGTTGGAGGAGGAGGAGAGAAGTTGATCAACCTTCTCGTTAAGATCGCGGAGATGCTTCTTTGTCACTGGAGCATCATCCTCCTCATCACTCTGAACTTGAAACGGACTATAGTAGACCGAATCAAAGTTCATGTGATCACCACCAAGGTATTGATCATCGCCATCGGAGGCGGCTTCTGGAGATTGAGGTGTTGGTGAAGCTGGGGGTGTTGTGGGTTTGTTTGGTTCAGGCTGAGTAGGTAGGGGGTTAGTTTCGGGTGGTGGTGGTATATGAGTTTCGGTTTGTGGAGGTTCGGTTACGGGAGGGGTTTCGGTTACAGGTGGTGTTTCGGTTGATGTGGTGAATATGGGTGGAGGAATAGGGAATGAGCTTGGTGGTATAGTAGGGTTTATGGTGGGAATGGAAATAGGTATTGTGGGTGGAGGGGAAGGAACTGGGGATTGGTGAAGTTCCATCTCCAGGGTTGGGGACCGAGGGGGTGTGTTGCCTCGTAGAGGAGATTCATCTCCTTGTGAGCCCTCAGCGTCCGAACTCTCACCTTCGGATTCACTTGATGAGGAGGGAAGGACTAGCTTTCGCTTTTGTTGGGTCTTCCTCCTTTTCGGTTGTGGTGACGAAGCAGCCTTCGGTTGTTTGCGCTTCTCGGGAGAAGGTTTTGGGGCTTTGGATGGTTTCTTCCCCTTGTCTGCCTTCTTGCCCCTGGCCACTGGTTTGTCGGCATCATGAATTGATCGCAGCATGTCCGGTGTCAGTTCCCTCGGACCAGATGGCCCTAACTCCTTGATCGCCTTGATCATACTGCTGTCTGATGGCACACTACCATACATCGACTCCGGGATAGAGCCAATGAAGGAGAATTTCGATGCATCGGATACGATGATCTTCTTGGTATGGAACGTACCAACAGAAGACATCGGTGCACCGTCAGCAGTTGGGACCTCAAACCTGTCCATGGCCCATCTTGTGATCAAGATCCAGAACCGGGCCAGCGACACTTCGGAGTGTCGAGAAGTGGAAGAAAGGCTCTGAATCAGTTGTTGCCAAAGGACAAACCCATAATCGAGGTTGATCCCGTTGTACACCCCATACATGATTGACAGGAAAAGACGACTGGCCCCGTCCGATCCTGAGCTTCGTTCTGACAGTCCCTTGAAGAGAACTGTAAATAACCCATTCCATTGGGGCGGTAGCCATGACTTCTTGAATCTGGCGACGGAGGTGAGAACTTCCGTGTAGCCCATGTTGTAGAACATGCTGTAGAGCATACCAACCGGAATTGTCTCCGGGTGAACACGCGATGGGTCAGCAGCAAACCCAAGCATGGTGCAGAAGCGGGGACGAGAAATCGACGTTTTGTGTTCCGCCACTTCGAAAAAGACCCTGTCGACGGCCTTGTCGTAATAAGCCGTTGCGTAGACCTGAGATAGGGCCACCATTGGCACCGTTTCAATCCGTGACAGTGCCGGGGCAAGCTGGGAGTATTTGAGACACTCGATGACCGGCGACATGTAGGGATCATAGGCCAGTGGGTTCAGATCAATCACGAGGCATTGCTGAGCACGGATTGGAAGAATCTGAGAAGTAGCATGGACGGAAGAGGATTCAGCCATTGTTGCAGGTTGGAGAAGAAGATAACCGGGAGAGAGTTTGGAAGTATTTTTGCTTTGGAAATTATGGGGCAGTAAAGAGGTAAAAGGTGGTATGGATGGGTTTTTATAGTAGGTGATAGGAGAGAGAAGGATCGATTCAAATCTCTTATGGAAATACGGAAGGGTTTTTGAGTGACTGATTGGTGACAGTTGGGACGTGCGATGATCACGTAGGAGAGAGAGTGTCAGATTCCTAGGATCACGCCGCCCAATAAGCGCCGGTTCAGAGAGAGGAACCGTTTCCATTTCCACACGCGCCATTAATGCCAGATGGATGACGCTTCAATACTGCACACGCGTCCAAAAGTGTCAGAAAAAGCGCGGCCGCTTCAAATTCACGCGCCCTCCTTTTTACCGTCGTTTGAATTTCTATCCTTTGAACTTCCGCCGCGTCAGCAACTTTTTGTCTTTTCCCCTTTTTAATCAGCGGTATTCAATTTAGGACCCACGTGGCTAATTTTTGACCACTACCTCATTAGTAATCCTTCAGTAATAAACCAGCCTGTAAAATAATTAGTAACGGAATTTTGAAAATCTAGGATTTTCGTGCAAAGAGTGTAAAAGATAAGGAAATAAAGCAACTCTTTTTGGGATTATCTGTGATGTCAATTATGACACGAAACTGATGATCCCGGGCACGAATCTCTTCCTTCAAGATCAAGAGAGACCTCAAAGTGTTAGTGTGGAATCCCGTTGAATTACGATCAAACATTTATTAATAAATGTTGAAAGGCTTCTTTTAATAAGGCTAATTAAGGGTGGTTACCTTTGATTCAACAATTCAATTCTTGATATAAGAACGAATGTGAACAAAGTACTTGTGAGACCGGTGTAGTCTGTTGAACAAGTAGGTTGGAGTTGATTTTTAAGTGGCGTGGATTAAAATGAAATCTCAGATAAAAATTTAAAACTGGATCCCATGGGAAGAAATGTTATGGTGTGTAACAATTTCATTGGAATCACGCAAAAAAAAATGGAGATTTCATGAAGGTACATTCGTCAATTCATTGGTGAAAACTTGATCAAGTTAATTGGTCACCGTCAATTCATTGGTGTTGAATTTTGGGTTTCACTCAGCTCGTAGTGGCACGAAGCTAAGATCATAAACACAGATGTTGTGTAACCATAAACCTCAGTGGTAGTTTCTGAGAGTCTCAGGGGTTACAGTGATGAAGCGAATGTTATGGAGAAGTGTAATGGGGATGGTGAAAGAAGACATAGTACCTCTGCTGCGAACAAAAGGACCAAGCAGGAGACTCTGAACTCATGTGAGAAAAGAGTGAGGTAGCTCACGATTAGAATAAATGAGTTAGCCTTATTGGGAAGACAAGGTTTGTGTATACCAGGTCATGAAGGCCATTATTCAAAATCTTATGAGGCTTGGGACACATACAGCAGCATGCTTCTAGGGACACTTAAGTAAGTCATCAAATATATCCCCATAAACGAATGAGCACACAAATAAATAAAATATTGTTGCAGTTTTTGAAATGTTTAATAAAAAAATTAAAAACAGTAATAGATAAAAATAAAAAAGTAAGAGTTAAAATAAAAATAAGACCAAAAAAAAACTCTGAAAAAAAAAATTGAAAAACCGAACCCGAACGTTCGGTTGGTTTTGGTTGGGAAAAGTTGAAAAACCGAACCCGAACCTTCGGTTGGTTTCGGTTCAGGAAAATTTTGAAAAACCGAACCCGAACCTTCGGTTGGTTTCGGTTCTTGAAAATTTTGAAAAACCGAACCCGAACCTTCTTGAGGTTCCGGTCTTTGAAAAAACTTTTTACATAAAGAAAAACAAATTTTGCACAAGAAATATACAACACAGAAAAACTACCTTTGAAGTAATGAGCGAGTCAGATGGTTGAACCGAACCCGAACGTTCAGTTGGTTTCGCTTCTTACGTTTGAGATTGAGAGGTAGTGTGAGGTACTGACTCTGATTCCATCATACCTAGCCCTTGCAATATTTTATTGAATGATGCTTCAGGAAGAGCTTTGGTAAAGACATCAGCCAGTTGATCAGTGGTTCTTACAAAGTGAACTTCGACATTTCCATCTTCCACATGATCTTTGATGAAGTGATACCTCAGTGCTATGTGTTTGGTTTTAGAGTGTTGCACTGGGTTATGACAGATCCTAATTGCACTTTCAGAGTCACAGTATAGTGGGATCTTCTTCATATTGAGTCCATAGTCTCGAAGTTGACTCTGGATCCAAATCACTTGTGATGTGCAGGATGCAGCGGCAATGTATTCCGCTTCAGCAGTAGACAGCGACACACATGTTTGTTTCTTGGATTGCCAGCTGACCAACTTCCCATCAAGAAATTGACAGCCACCAGTTGTGCTTTTGCGGTCGAGTCCACATCCTCCAAGGTCATCATCAGAATAGGCTTGAACGAAGAAGCCTGAATTGGATGGATACCATAGACCTAAGGAGGTGGTTCGCTTGAGATAGCGTAGGATGTTCTTCACTGCCAGCATGTGAGGTTCGCGTGGGTTAGCCTGAAATCGAGCACAATAACACACAGAAAACATGATATCAGGTCTGCTAGCAGTTAAATACATCAGTGAGCCTATCATTTGACGATAGAGCGTGATGTCAACAGCCGGTTTGTCTAGAGAAGGGGTAAGCTTGGTGCCGAATGCCATTGGGACTTTGACTTTTGAGTCTCCCATCATGCCAAACTATGCTAGGAGAGTCTTTGTGTAAGCTTCCTGATTGATAAAGATGCCTTCGGGTCCCTGTCTTATATTTAAACCAAGGAAAAAATTAATAGGACCCATTGAGCTCATTTCAAACTTAGTCTCCATCAACTTTCTGAATTCAGCTGTTAAGCTGGGATTCGTAGAGCCAAAGATGATGTCATCGACATAAATTTGAACTATCATAAGGTGGTTACCTTCCTTTTTGCGAAAGAAGGTTGGGTCAACCGAACCTTGTTTGAATTTGGACATCTTTAAAAATTTTGTAAGCGTTTCATACCAGGCCCTCGGAGCTTGTTTGAGGCCGTACACAGCTTTATCCAGAATATAGCAATGATTTGGATACTTTTCGTTCACGAACCAAGGAGGTTGCTCCACATACACAGTTTCTTCAAGTTCTCCATTGAGAAATGCACACTTGACGTCCATTTGGAAAACCTCAAAGTTTTTGTGAGCAGCATAGGCCAGAAATATTCTAACCGATTCTAGCCTAGCTATTGGAGCGAACGTCTCTTCGTAATCTATCCCTTCCTCCTGACAGTATCCCTTGACAACCAGACGAGCCTTGTTCCTTATGACATTACCTTCCTTGTCCATTTTGTTTCTAAAAACCCATTTAAGACCAACAACTGAAGCATCTGGAGGCATTGGAATGAGACGCCAGACTTTGTTCCTTTCAAACTCGTTCAGTTCGTCTTGCATTGCTTGAACCCAATCAGAGTGATCGAGGGCATTGTTCACTGTCTTCGGTTCAACTTTTGATACGAATGAGTTAAACATACAAAACTCTACCTTTGAGAATAGAGATGTCTGTTTTGCCTTCAGTTGAGATCGGGTCAAGACCTTATCAGATACATCACCAACTACTTGGGAGATAGGATGATCTCTGGTCCATTTGGTAAGAGGAGGGTAATTCGGATCGAAGGTTGGATCTAGTTCAGCATTGATCATCTCTTCGGGCTCAGATTGGCTATCGTCATCAAGCGTCATATCATCATGCTCCCCCTCAATTGATGAGTCTTGAGAAACATGAGTTTCAGGGGTTTCTTGTGGTGCTGGAGTGTCAGGCATTGAAGCACCTTCGTTTGGAGGGGCACCTTCGGGTGAAGTGGTAGAGCTTTGCTCCCCCTCGACATGAGAACTTGGCTCCCCCTCGACTGAAGCATTGTTGGTTGGAGAGTCATCAGTGGGCGATTCTCCTTCATGCATTCTGCTTGCAGCATCTTCGACAATCTGCTTCATATGATTTATCTTGTTGTCAGCTGCACTTGCTTCGGAGAGAGAAGCTTTTTCCGGTTCGTCAAAGAGTTCCAGAAATCTCTCGTACAAATTGGCGATTGAGACTGTGACTTGTCCAGTTTGAGGAAATATTTCCCCGGCAGTGTCATCTATGGCCTGTATCTTCTTGACATAGTTATCGTCGAAGGTCACATAGTATGTCTCTTCAATCCTTCTTGATCGTTTGTTTAGGAACCTGTACGCCTTGGATGTGAGTGAGTACCCTAGAAAAATTCCCTCGTCGGCTTTGACATCAAACTTGTTGCGGTGTTCTTTAGAGTTAAAGATGAAACACCTTGAGCCAAACACATGGAAAAATTTCACGTTGGGCTTTCTGTTGTTTAATATCTCATATGGTGTGAGCGTGAATCGCTTGTTGAGATAGGACCTGTTTTGTGTATAACAAGCAGCAGAAATGGCGTCAGCCCAAAAATAAAGAGGTAAGGAAGCGAAACTTAACATAGTTCGGGCAGCTTCACACAACGATCGGTTTTGTCTTTCGACTATTCCGTTCTGTTGTGGTGTGTAGGGAGCTGAGAAATTATGACTGATTCCCTTTTCTACAAGAAACTCTTCAAACTCTTTGTTCTTGAATTCGAGACCATTGTCGCTCCTTATGTTGCGAACGACCTACTTGAGCTGGACTTCAATTTGCTTGATAAACACTTTCAGCTTTTGAGTCGCTTCAGATTTGAGCTTTAGAAAGAACACCCATGTAAATCGAGAGAAGTCATCAACGATAACAAGAATGTACTTGCTACCACCGATGCTTTCAATAGATGAAGGACCACACAAATCGATATGAAGTAATTCGAGTGGTTCAACAACTTTTGTGTTAATTATGGATGGGTGACTTTGACGACTCTGCTTTCCCATTTCGCATGCAGCACACAAATGCTCTCTGTCAAACTTGAGCAATGGAAGACCCCTAACATGACCTCCAGTGACAAGTCGGTTGATATCTTTGAAATTGAGATGAGAGAGTCTTCGGTGCCACAACCAGCTTTCGTCGGATTGAGCTTTTGATAGCAGACATATGGCTGGGTTTCCTTTGATGGGTTTCATGTTCAGAGGAAACATTTCACCCTTTCGCTCTGACTTCAGAATCACTTTCTTTGTCTTTTTCTCTATGATTTCAGAACCTTCATCATCGAATGAAACTTTGAGACCAGTACCTCCAACAAGCTGAGATACACTGATGAGGTTGTGTTGAAGTCCTTCCACATAGGCCACCTTCCTTATGGTAAAATCACCATTCGTTATCATCCCATATCCCTTTATGGTGCCGAAAGAGTTATTTCCAAACTTAACGTTGCCACCATTTGCAAGGGATCTGTATTCCCTAAGCTCCTCTTTCCTCCCTATCATGTGACGCGAGCAGCCACTGTCGATGTACCATTCTTCGTCAAACTGCTCGTCACTTATAACCTGCAAAAATTACGCAGATTTAGGAACCCAAAGTTTCTTGGGTCCATGTGAGCTTTTCATGGAAACAGGAATAGTAAGAGAGATGTCAACTAGATATGTTCGTTTTATTAGAGTTGTTTCATCTTTCTTTTTAATGGTAAAGACTTTTATTTTATGAACATTAGGGATGTTCGTTTTGGACTCAGGTTTGGATTCATCGACCTTTTGCTTTCCCTTCTGTTCAGCTGAAGAATGAGGTTTTTGAGGGCAAGCGGGATTAGTTTTGGAACTAGATGGAGATGAATGAGTGGAAGTAAAAGAACGAGAAGAATTAGGAAGAGAGGATTTGGATTTGGATTTGGATGGAGATGTCTTCCTTGCTGATGACTCTAGGTGACCCTTTTGCTTTTGATCGTTGGTGAGGTTAACCTTTGAGTCTTGTTCCTTTTTCATTTTGGAGCCGAACCTCTGTGTTCGGTTGGTGTTGTTCTTGGAACCGAATCTTTGGTTTCGGTCGAAGTCCTTTTCAGAACCAAACCTTGGCTTTCGGTTGGTATCTTCTTGTGAACCGAACCTTGGCTTTCGGTTAGTATCTTCTTGTGAACCGAACCTTGGCTTTCGGTTAGTGGAACTTTCAGTCTTTTGTACAGGATTGTTTTCATACTTCAGATTCTTGTCCTTGTGTGTATAGTATGCGTTCTGGGAGTGCCAGAATTGTTTCCTTTCAGAAAGATTTTTCCTGTATCTTTGGTTCCTCTCTATCTTCTTATCCCTCATCTGCTTAGGTTGATGATGAACGTTCGCTCTTGTTTTTGCTGTAACTTTGACTGATTCCTTTTGAACTTCAGGAGTTTTTCTTTGTGCAGAAGGAACAGATGGAATATCTGAAGAAGATTCAGTTTGCCCTGAGGAAGTGGAAGGAGTATCTGATGAAGTTTCGCTTCGAGCTGTAGGTGTTGAAGGAATGTCTTCTTTTGCTAAACAATCATCCTCTTGAGGAATTTCTTTGGTACCACTTGTACTTGGTTCACTGAAATTATCAGGCTTGTTCAAGGGTTCAGGTATGTACCTCCCTTTCTTCATCCAAGAGGTTCTTTCAGAAAGACCAACGGTTTCGTTTCCATTATCAATAGGAGCTTCCCAGAAATACTCATCACAACCATCAGCATTGTCTTCGTTAACAATAGCTGTGAGTTCAGCTGTTTGATGTTCGGTTACTCCAGTCACCTTGTATACTTGATTTGGAGTGGTCCTGACCTTTTGATACACAACAGCTTTTTCTACTAATTTCGGGGACTTTTGTTGGGACAATCTAGCGAATTCCACAGAATTTTCAGAAATAAGGTTTTTGTGGTTTTCAGTTTCGCTTTTAACAAATTCTGAGCAGTCAACCGTATCCTCCACAGAAATTTCACTCATGTTTTCGTCCTCGTTAAGCTCAGATGAATTTTCAACATCGATTTTGTTTTCTGAGCTTACGTTGGCGTTAAGAGAGTCAAATTTTTGCATGGTTTCGGTTCTCAGTTTAAGTCGGTCATTTTCGTCCAAAAGGTTTTTGAGCATGTCCTTGTGGTCTTTGGACTTAATGAAGGACTCAATTTTGTCCAGTCCATACATATAGGTTGGATTGACATCATCAGACGATATCACACTTTCACAATTGTAAGCTTCGGCATCGATTTCATCCTCCTTAAATTCTAGAAAGGGCAAAATCATGCGATGGATCTTTTGACCTATCTCACAGTCCAAGTGAAGTTGAGTAATATTGGAATATAAACGTTTAGCTATTAAACAAAAAACATTTCGTTGTTTTAACAATTTCAAATTGTCTCTCTGCAAATAAATGTTTTCGTCTTTAACTTTAATTAATTCCGACTCTTTTAACTCAATCCACATTCGCCGCTCCTCACTCTTCGACGCCGCCCTGCTTAATTGATCAGTCAGGTTAGAATTGGTGACTCGAGTTTGAGTTAGGCTACTATCTAAATGAGAAATTCTTGTATTGATATTTTTTAGTTCTTTCTCGTAAGAGGATGGTGGTACTTTAGATGAAATAAAAGCAGATTGTACCTTCTTTATCAGTTCATCGAGTTCATTGAACTGCTGGCTGAGTGGTTTGGCCATAAAGCACATATCCTCCTGCACCTTCGGTCCATTGCTTCCTCCATCGGTGTTGTATCCCCTCATTTGAGACACCTCAGTCACCATGAAGCATTTTCCACCACTGCTTTCCTCCTTAGCCACATATGCCTTTCCATGAGTAGGCTTTCTCACTTCTTCGTCTTCTGAGTCAGTAGACCAAACTTCAGTGCTACCGAACTCATCGTCATTGACCGAACCCTGCACAATAAGAGCATTAATAGAAGGGTTAGCGGTAGACTTCTTCTTTCTTAACTCATCCAATCTCTTCTGCAGCACAGCTTCCTCATCATTTCCATTGTCCTTTTCAGCCATTTTCTTAAGAACACAGTCCTTAGCGTAGTGGTTCTTGCCACCACAATAGAAACAGCTTACTCCGGAATCGCCATCTGCTTTCGGTTCCTTTTTGGGCTCCTCAGCTTTCGGTTCATTGTTTGCTTTTTCTGAGCTGTAACTCCCCTGCCAGTTTCGGTTTTTGTTGCTGGGGAATCTCTTCTTTATGAACCTCTTAGGATTGGATACCATCATGGCATAATCCTCAGTTGAGAGGTCATATTCATCCAAGTTGAGCTCTTCATCCTCCACCACAGCTTTACTTTTAGATAGGAGGGCCAACGAACCAAGACTGGAGACAACATTCTTCTCTTGAACCACAGTCTTCTCTTGGGACTTTAGAATACCCACCAGTTTCGCCAAAGAATATGATTTAAACTGTTCATGGGCTTTGACTGTGGAAACAACTGCTCTCCATTCAGATCGCAGTCCGTTCAAGAAAGTAACCTTTTGTTCGATAAGCTTCCTTTCAATGTCGTGTTTGATCATCTTGCTGAGAAGATGATTGAAGCGATCAAACGTCTGGGTCACAGTTTCTTCGGCCCCTTGCCTGAATTCACCAAATTCAGATAGAAGTAAGGTTTGGATGGAATGTTCAAGATCTTCATCTGTGGAATACAGTTCGCGAAGTCTATCCCACACTTCCTTCGCCGTAGTGCATGAGCTGACCAGCCTGAATGTGTCGGACTGAAGGGCGAATCTGATCAACCTAAGTGCCTTAATATTGCACTGGAGTTTGTCTTTTTCATCTTGCGCGATATTCGTCACGTCCTTGAGCAGATCATTGTACTCTTTTTGCGTCTTAATGATTCTGGACGACGTAGAATGAGAAAACGGTCCACTGATGATGGCTTCCCATATGAGATAACCATTGTCCTCCGATCCAATCACATAATCTTCGAAATGATGCGCCCATACTTCATAGTCATGGGTGTACAAGATTGGAATCTTTGTCGTCGAACCGATGCTGTTGGAAATATTAATAGGGTTTGATTGCGTTGCGTCCATAATGATCGTAAAAACCTGTTCAAAGATCAAACTTGTAATAAAGCAGATTAGGGCAAAACAATAAATACTAAGATACGTCAATTAAGATGACGGCTCAATAAATATCGATGATTGCGGAAAACCCTAATGGAAATCTTTTTCACAGAAAAGATGTGTATCGATTACACAGCCTCCTGCTCTGATACCAATTGATGGGATTAAAACAACTTTTAATCTAAGAAGATCGATTAGATCTTGAACAAGTATATGAATATAAAACAGTTAAAAACGCAATAATAAGAACAAACAACTTGAATCAAACGTGTCGAATGATTAAATAAAATCCTTAGAAGAGCTCGATTAAGAACATCAACTGTAAAGGATTAGAAGATTACAAGAACGATTACAGAAAAATCTAATACTCTTGATCAATCGCTGTATCGATAACCTCTAGAATCTTAACCTAATATGCATGCAAGCATTTAACTTATATACAATACATAAAAGGCTCTCGGTTGGACAGGCCCAAACCGGAGAATAAAAGGCTAATCTAACGAGCCCAAAAGACGCAACATCAAAACTCTTTTCAGCCCAACACCTTCTTAGATAAAAGTTACAGATAAACTTCGACTTATATGCATTTACTTATTCATTTACCAACTATACACAACAATACGTTTTATAACATCAAGTTACTGATGCGTTTTCGTATTATCAATGTACAATTAATTAACAAATAATAAACCATATATCTAGGTTTTAAGACTATATGATATTATCGTCTTGCGATCACCTTTTATATCGTATTCCATAAGGTCATTCCAGCAAGCGCAGGTTTATTCCAATGCTCAAAACTAGTTCATAAGCACTCATGAACGTTGCAGCAATCCTTTGCTATGTCTAACACCATTTAGACATTCTACACACCAATTCATGACAATCTTCTTTCATATCTACTTCCAACATATGAACGATTATGGACCATTTGAATAATTCGATTATTCCTAATAACCTCAATTATTCTGGAAGTCAAAACATGCAAAGTGAAACAATAGCTAAACAATTAACATAAGATAGTAACATTACTCATAAATAAACTCCTTTATTTAATCATCAAATGTCAATTACATTTATCTATTACACGTTTCTAATACTATCTAATCTATGCTAATATCATCCTTCAGCCCAATACTCCTAGCATGCTGCAAGTGTTTAACCCTACTCAATCCCTTCGTAAGCGGATCTGCTGGGTTATCTTCTGATGATCTCCTCTTTACTACGAGTTGTCCTTCTTCTACACGATGTCTAATAAAGTGATACTTTCTGTCGATATGTCTTGATCTACCATGATCCCTCGGTTCCTTGGTTAAGGCAACCGCTCCTTCATTATCACAGAAAATCTCCATGGGCTCCTTTATGGCAGGTACGACTCCAAGATCACTGATGAAGTTCTTTAGCCATATTGCCTCCTTCGACGCTTCGCTCGCTGCAATGTACTCTGATTCGCACGTTGAATCAGCTACGGTTTCCTGCTTGGAACTTTTCCATGTCACTGCTCCTCCATTTAGGGTAAAGACCCAGCCTGACTGCGAACGGTAGTTGTCCCTGTCGGTTTGAAAACTGGCGTCACTATACCCTCGCACCTTCAAGTCATCACTTCCTCCGAGGACTAAGAACCATTCCTTCGTCCTCCGAAGGTACTTAAGGATATTCTTCACCGCAATCCAATGTGCTTTGCCAGGATTCCCTTGATATCTGCTAACCATGCTCAAAGCAAAGGCTACATCAGGTCGAGTACAAGTCATAGCGTACATGATTGAGCCAACTGCGGAAGCGTATGGTACTCGGCTCATTTCTGCTATCTCAGCTTCGGTACTCGGACTTTTATTCTTACTCAATTTGGCATTACTTTGTATCGGTAGTTCTCCCTTCTTTGAGTTTTCCATACTAAAACGTTTTAGTACCTTCTCTAAGTAAGTATTCTGACTAAGTCCAATTAGTCTCTTACTTCTTTCTCTTACTATCCTTATTCCCAAAATGTAAGAAGCCTCTCCGAGGTCCTTCATAGCGAAGCACTTCCTGAGCCAGGACTTTACCTCCTGCAGAGTCGGGATGTCGTTTCCTATGAGTAATATGTCATCGACATATAGAACGAGGAAGCTTACTATACTCCCACTGGCTTTGACATATACACAAGATTCGTCTTCGCTTCGTACAAATCCAAACTCTTTGACTTTCTCATCGAAACAAAGATTCCATCTGCGAGATGCTTGCTTAAGTCCATAAATGGACTTCTCAAGCTTACACACTCTATCCGGATGCTTCGGATTCACAAACCCCTCTGGCTGAGCCATGTAAACATCCTCAGCCAACTTTCCGTTAAGGAAAGCGGTCTTGACATCCATTTGCCAAATCTCATAATCATGAAATGCGGCAATTGCTAGCATCACTCTAATAGATTTAATCTTCGCAACTGGTGAGAAGGTCTCATCATAGTCAACTCCGGGAGTTTGAGTAAAGCCCTTCGCGACCAATCGCGCTTTATATGTGTGTACGTTCCCATCCACGTCGGTCTTCTTCTTGAAGATCCATTTGCACCCAACGGTCTTACGTCCGGGCACGTAATCAACCAAATTCCAAACTTGGTTATCATACATGGATTGGATCTCGCTATCCATTGCCTCTTTCCACTTTACAGACTCCGGGCCTGCCATGGCTTCCTTATAGCTATTAGGTTCATCAAGATTTACTAGTGTACCATCACTAATATACGTGTCCCCTTCGGTAGTGATATGAAAGCCATAAAACTGGGGATGAACTCTAACTCTATCGGAACGTCTAAGAGGTAAGGATTCGTCAATTGGTTCAATCGGAGTTTCCTCCTCGGGTTGAATGCCAGCGGTAGAGGTTCCTTCATCCATCGACTCTTGAATCTCTTCAAGTTCGATTTGCCTCCCACTGTCTCCTTGGCTTATGAGTTCTCGCTCTCGGAAAACTCCTCTCCTTGCAACGAAGACAACATTGTCCTTCGGTCTATAGAAGAGATATCCAAAGGATGTCTGCGGGTAGCCGATGAAAATACATCGCTCACTTCGAGGTTCAAGCTTGTCGTGAGTATCTCGTCTTACGAAAGCCTCGCAACCCCAAACCTTGATATGTGCCAACGAGGGAGCTTTCCCTGTCCATATTTCGTGAGGTGTTTTGGCAACCTTCTTAGTAGGGACTCGGTTAAGGATATGGGCGGCAGTTTCTAAGGCATACCCCCAAAAAGAGATTGGTAGTGAAGCACGACTCATCATAGAGCGAACCATATCCAATAAGGTTCGATTACGCCTTTCTGCCACACCATTTAACTGTGGTGTCCTAGGAGGCGTCAATTGTGAAACTATTCCACACTCCTTGAGATAATCGTGGAATTCAAGACTTAGGTACTCTCCTCCTCGATCAGATCGAAGCATCTTGATTTTCCTGCCCAATTAATTCTCCACTTCATTCTTGAACTCTTTGAACTTTTCAAAGGTGTCTGACTTTTGCTTGATTAAGTAGATATACCCATATCTACTATAGTCATCAGTAAAAGTCACATAGAAGCGGTTCCCATCCTTCGTGGTTGATCTAAACGGTCCACATACATCGGTATGTATTAGGTCCAATAGACCCTCGCCCCTTTCACAAGTACTCGTGAAGGGCGACTTAGTCATCTTTCCAAGCAAACAAGACTCGCAAGTGTCATCTTCCCTAAGGTCGAATGACTCCAATACTCCATCCTTTTGGAGTTGGGCTATGCGTTTCTTGTTGACATGTCCAAGATGACAATGCCACAAGGATGCTTTATCCATACTAGTGGAAGAATCAATATTCAAAACATCATTTCCTAAGTTATCAACAATCATAACGGTTTCATATATTCCATTACATGGTATAGCTTCAAAGTAAAAGACACCATTTAGATAAGCCAAAATAGAACCATTCTCATTATTAAAAGAAAATCTAAATCCTTGTCTATATAAACCATGAAATGAAATGATGTTTCTTGCCATTTCTGGCGAATAGCAACAATTGTTCAAATCTAAAACTAAACTATTCCTAAGCACTAAGGAATACACTCCAATCTTGGTCACAGGCGACGATCTTCTGTTCCCCATGATTAGATTGATCCTTCCTTGCTCCACATCCCTACTTCTTCTTAGTCCCTGCACATTAGAACAAATGTGATAACCACAACCGGTATCAAGAACCCAAGAAATAGCATGATTAGAATCGTTAGATTTGATTGTATATATACCTGCGAAAGATGGCTTGATCTTTCCTTCTTTGATTGCTTGCAGGTAATCCGGGCAGCTTCTCTTCCAATGTCCTATCTTGTGGCAGTGGTGGCACTCTGCCTCCTTCGGGTTAGAGCAGGGCTTGGCGGGATCAACTTTGGTCCCACTAGAAGAGGCACCATCTCGGGCTTTCACCTTGCGATAGTTCTTCGATGAAGCTTTCCTCTTCTTTCCCTTCCCTTGTCCAATAGCCAAGACAGGAGCAGCGGGCGGATTGGGAGTAGGTGCAACAGACTTGTCTTTGAAGTTGCTCTCAGCAACCCTCAAGAGACCTTGGAGCTTGCTTAGGGTGACCTCTTCTTTGTTCATGTGGTAGGTCATCCTAAATTGATTGTACATCGGAGGCAAAGAGTGAAGCACCATGTCGATCGCCAAATCCTCACCGAAGTCAACATTTAACTTGCGAAGGCGGTCGACATACCTTTGCATCTTTTGCAAGTGCACGGTAAGAGATTCTCCATGACCCATCTTCGCGGAAATCATGTTAGTGAAAATCTCGTACCTCTCTTGTCTCGCATTTTGGTGGTACCTCTCCAATAAGTCTTGGTGCATCTCGTACGGGTACATGTCCTCGTAGGACTTTTGGAATTCGGAGTTCATGGTGGCGATCATGATGCAATGTACCTTCGTTGCATCTCGCTCATGAGTTTCAAAGGTGGTGATTTCGGCTGGAGTAGCGATTTCGGTGTTGATTTTCTCGAGCTTCTCATCGAGGACATACTCCTTATCCTCATAGCGAGCAACGGTGCGAATGTATCTTATCCATTCGCTAAAGTTCGTTCCATCGAAGGTGACCTTTTGGCAAAGGCTCATCAACGTGAAAGAACTAGCAGCAGCGTTGTTTGCGTTCGACATCTATAATTAGAAAAAGACAAAGATAGATTAGAATAGGAATCCCTAATTATCACCCAATAAGAAAATTAGGGTTAGGATCCAACAATAACATTTACATACTAGAAAAGGGATGTCGTAATCTAACATGCAAATAAATTGAAGGTAAGTGAATGACGATTCACTAATTCTCCATCACAAAAACCTAAACTATTAGTCCTAAGTGTTTTTGAGAATTCCTAGGTTCGGATGAGATTCATTGAAACTATTCAATGGCATGTTTAAATCTTGATATGCCCCTCTTGTTTGTGACTGGGATGCCGAGGATCACAAAGCGGGTGTGAATTACCATGCAAATTCACATGGCGCCTTCATTGTAACGATCACCTATTCGATGTGCCGGTAAACCACACACGCTCCATCGAACTATGATAAACAATGAATCACCCTTTGCCACCTTCGCTTAGAACCAATTAGTGTGCCGGTAAACCACACACGCTCCACTAACATCTTAGCAAGGTGCAAAGTGTAATTTCATGGGATTGCATCAATTCACTTTTCCTAAAGTAACTAGGATTGGGAAATTTTAAAATATGTGTAGTTACTTTGTATTTCTTATTATACTTTTAATGAGAGGATAAGGTTGCCCTATCCTACCCGTTCGGCTAACGACCCTCCACCAATCAAGCAAGCGGTGGGTGTGAGTGTACACCCATTAAGCGCCATTTTATAGGCCGCAACCTTATACCCACCTTATAGATCGGCTTCGTGAATGAGGCCTACTAACGGTAAGACTAGCATTTAGTTATACATATATACATTATTCTAGTAATATCATATTAGTATAGGGTTGTATTTTAAAACTTTTAAAATCTAGGGTTTGAAATTTAAGTTGTCTGAATTAAAACTTTTAATCACAAAAGTAAATTTCAAAACATGAGGGTAGGTTTTAAACATTTAAAACATGGAGGATCAAATAACAAATAATTCCAATTAACAATTAATATCCTAATTATCCATATTTGATTTATTCAAGATTTCTTTGAAAGATAATTACCAAAATAGTCAAATAATTAATTAATTATCATATAAGGAAATTAAATATTTAATTAGTTGATAAATATCTTTTTCTAGATCAAGATAATAGTCATATTTATCATAAAATCGGATTTAGGTTGATCTATTATGATTAAGGTAAGTTTCCATAAGATAAACACAAAGAAATCCCGAATCTGGTCATTCCTGACGCCTGGACTCGCCGAGTGCACAAGGGGACTCGCCGAGTCAGGCCTACTCGCCGAGTCCACCTTGGGACTCGCCGAGTCAGTGACTCAGAACCCTACAAATCGAATTTTGCAGGTTTGTTTCAGTTAATCAAGCAACAATTTAAAGAAAACCAAGCTAGGCTCTGATACCACTGTTGGGTTTTAGCCATAAGAACTTTCCTATGTGCGCATGCAAAACCCTAATGCTTGGATCTAGGCTTTCTAATAAACATGCTTTGAATCCAAGACTTCTAATTACTAATTAGGTTAAATAACAACATTGAAACAGATCTAGAATCATAACTTTGACTTCCTTGTTGATCTTGAGGTCTTGGAGCTTCTAGAGTCACAAATGTCACTCCTCTAATGGCTTACAAACACCAAAGCAAGGAGGATGATTTGGGAGAGAGGAGAGGGGAGGAATTTCGACCAGAGGTTCCTTACTTTAGGTCAAGTGTCGAATTCCATCAGCCATAGGGTCTATTTATACTTGTAGACCCCTTAAGGGTTACAACCTAAACCCTAATTGGATAATCTTCTCTTAAGGCTATCCAAATCCATTCCATAGATAAGCCTTTGGATGATTTTGGCTATCCTAATACTCTTAGAATTCGTCCAAAGCATATCCCAATGGATTTACAGTCTAAAGCTTAACTATCAAACAATTGACAGTTTATACCCCTTTATTTAATTAATCTCTTTAAGTCACCAAATTAATTCTAATTAATTCTATGACTTATATTAATCAAATAACAAATATATTATTCATTATATTATTCTCATAATATATTAATAATATTTACTCTCTCTTAATAAATCATCCTATCAAGTTGCTATGGTGAAGGCAACCCAAAAGGACCATGCACAACCGGGTCAAGTACTTGCCCAATATAGTTACAGCCTTAGACACTATTCCAACAGGAAGTAGGTATGAATCAAGATTGTCATGATTGGTTGCAGAGGTCTACGGTGTTGGACAAGGCTACAACAATCATGAGTGCTCATAAGTTCTGAGCATTGGACTCAACCCACACTCACTGGAATCACTTCATGGAATTCATCTCAAGTGATCGTGAGACGGTAATACCATATAAGTCTTCAAACCTAGAGATATGATTTGTTACTTACAAGTTGGTTATGCATTGATTGTACGAAAACGCATTGGTAACTCGATGTTATAAAACGTGCTTTTGTGTATAATTCAATGAGTGGTAGAACAAACATATGAGTCGAAGTTTATTTGTTCCTTCTTGGATTAGAAGCTGATATCTGGGCCCCTCGATGATTTTGTTTTGACCTATGTACCGGGTCCAGTCTGAACTAAGTTGATGTGTTCAATTAAGTTCTTTGTCAAACAAATCGGAAATCGGGAAACAAACTGCTGGACAATAAGTAAGACATTGTTCCATGTATTTGTCCGGCTGATATCTAGAACAAAGGATTATATGATCACTTATCTTAAATGGCGTGTCAACATCTTCTCAGTTCCGAGAGACCTTCAAAGAGCTACGATTGTCAGTCGGTTCCTGAAGTATTGGAGTTATAGTTATTAGACTTATCCAAGTGGGAGACTGTTGGATAAGGTGTCTAAGTCCATAACTATTTATGGTCAGTACTTGACCCGACTCGGCATGCTCCATTTGGGTTGCATGGCACCATGCAATTGGATAGACTAAATGAGAGAAACACACTTGGAGATTATTAATATATTATAAGTTCTAATATATTAATAATATTATTTGATTAGTTTGATCAAGAATTAATTTAGAATTAATTAAGCGATCAAAAGATAACTAATTAAATATATGGGTTGATTATGTAAATCATCCATATCTTATATAGTGGGCTAAGAGGCTCCATGGATTATCAAGTTGGGTTCCACCCATAGGATGCTCCATGGGAGTTACAAACCCATGGGTCATGGAAATGAAGAGTCATGACACATTAGGGTTTACATGGTGTAACCCTAGATGTGTCAACACTATATAAGAATCCCATTCTTCACCAAAATGGGCTACACATATGAAACAAGAGGGCTAGGCCGATTTCAAGAAGTGTGTATTCTCTCAAAAGTCTTTCCAAGAGCATTTGGTGTTGTGTGAAGCATTTGAGGCATCACACTTGGGGTGCTAGGCTCACAAGGTTTTAAGGAACATAAGCAACAACAAGGTAAGTTATTCTATCTGTCATTCAAGTTAAAAATTGTTCCCCATGTATGCTAGATAGGAATATAACCTTGGAATTCAACTTTGCATGATAATTAGAGAAACATAGATCCAAGGTTATTAGGGTTGCATGTACACTTAGGAAGTGTTAGAATGCTCAAATCCCATCAGATTACACAACTCAAATTTGGAAAGAGTTTATAAACGGTCTAGGAAACATGAATGTGGTAAAAGAGATTTCGTGTGCACGTTACTGGAGTTTGATTCTTCAGTATGTCTACAAGAAAGATGGAATTCAAATCCTACTGATGAAGAAAAGGTGAAATTTGCGAAGTATCATTTTCTAAAGGCTGTTGAAGATGATTCAACAGTATTTCCATCTGTTGCACGAATTCCTAATGGAATGCTGAAGAAAGTTGATCCAACTAATTCAGTATTAGTGGGATACTTGAAACATGTTAATCGTTCAATTGAAACTGGGATTTTATTAAAGGAAAGTGATGAAGGAACTTCGATGAAAGTGAAGAAGTCAAATAAGGGAGTTGATGATGTTGTTTATGAAAGTCCCAAGAAAAAGGAGAAGCCTAAGTCTCCTAAGAAGATTGTACACGAAACCAAGACGCGTGAGGAGAAGGTTATTCTTGAATCTTCGAAGGAATTGATGCCTTCGAAATTTGGTGTGTTCAAATGGTTAAGGAAGTTTTCTTATCAGAAACGAATTACATCATACGATCAATCTTCTACTATTCGTAAACCTCAGCTTAAACGTCAAGGAGTGATAGTTTGTGAGATTCCTGCACCAGTTTCACCTTCATCCAACAAGCGAAGAGTTGAAGATGTGGCTAAGCACATTCACAATGAAATTGTTCCACACACACCTTTGGGTTCGAATTCCCCAACACAAACACAACCAATGGTTCTTCCGAATGTTTCATTGCCGATAACAACAGTTCCACTCGAAATTGTTGTAACCAAATCAATTCCTGAGGAGGTTCCAATTTCAAACATTGTTAGAAACGTATCTGATATGAGTGTACATGTTTTTGAGAGTGTTGATCAATCATCCCAAGGTATTCCTCTTACCTTTTTTTATGAACTGATAACTAGTACTTTTTTTCACTTCTACCTTTCATTCAACACATTTCTACTACCACTACTCCACCTACATTCGATCATGTTTTACAACAACCCTTTACTACTCTTTTCCTATCACAATCCACCGATCAACCAAAACCAACTTCTGATGATGTAACAAATGGATGAATTTTTGGAGGAATGTTTGAAGATCTTCATTTTGATTCAGAAGAAGAAGATATACCAGATCACATGTTGATGTCTGGTAAGCAGTTTAAAATTTTGAACAGGAAGCTTAACTCTATTCTTCAATCCCAAGGTGATTCTGGTGCTAAGAATTCGATTTCGGGAATAGAGGTTGATGTAATGTTGAAGGCAATGGAGCTTCGACTGTAAAAGCAATTGGATGTTATGGATAAAAATAACGAATTACGGGTCAAAGCTCAGACTAATCTGTTTAATTCTGCACTCAAAGATCTTCGTTTGACAACAAAAGAACAGCATTTTCTTTTTGTTAAAGATGTCAAGACAGTTCGTGAAGATGTCAATCGAAAGATTGAGGGGTTGTAGGTTGAAGTCCAAAGAACTCAATGAGCTGAATTCCAATTATTCGATTGTCAAGTCGAATATTGATACTATATCTCTTGCAGTTCGCACGGTTGTTGAATGGTATAAAGAACTAACTCCAAAGTTTGATGCAAAGGAAAAAGTTGATGCTCAAAATTTCGAAAAGATGGGTGTTAGGCTTGATGAACTGAAAGCATTAGTATCGAAGCTAGCTCCTACTTCGTTTTTAGCTCCTGAGTTTTTAACCCAGAATTGCATTCATTGGATCAAGCTATTCAGAAGGCGGTTGCTCCTATTTTGAAGTTTGCAAACATGTTACCCACTGGTGCCCCACCTGTTTCTCACATGGGTGAAAGGGGGAGAAAAGAAGAATCAAGAAGGCAAATCTTCGAAAACAACAAAAGGGGTTGATAAGTCGAAGAAGACTGAAAAGATTGTTACCACTGGTGAAGTAATGAAAGTTGTATCGACTCAAGTTTTGATTCCTATAGTTTCAAAGGTGATTACAACTGAAGCTATCCAGACAACAACAAAACCCATTCTGAAAGAAATTTTTATTGGTTCGTCTACTGAAGGAGGAAGTTCAAGCTCAACTAAACCAAAACCTTCTAAAGATGATGATAAAGGGAAGGGGATTTTGATTGAAAAGTCGAAGGAAGAGAGGAAGACTGAAATAGAGGCTGAAATGGAAAAACAAAAACATATTCAAAGCATTATGAGGCTTTGTGTGAGTGATCCACCTGGTATGGATAAGGGAGATTCTAAGAAGTTGCATAGCTATGAAAACATTGAAGCCAGAGTGTCATACAATCAGAGGTATGCATTTGAGAAGAAACCACGAAGGAGTTATTCTATCAAAAATTCGGATATGAATCAACTCGACTTTCCTATTAATGAAATGTTGTTCATTAATGCTCAGTATAAGGTGATTGAGAGGTTCAAGAACGAAGATGATTTTCTTCATATGAAACTTAGGTTTCATGTTGTTGTGGGAAAGCATCAAGAAGAAGTGTGGTCACTCATCAAGATCAAAAAGATGTTGAGCATCACAAGAGATGTAATGTTCGAGAACATGATACAAAATTTTCATTATCATATTATTAGAGCAAACAATGTTGCATGCGATTTTTCGATAGCAGATTTTCCTCTAATGAACTTGAATGATCTGATTCAAGTTGCATTAATTTTGAAACACATGGAGGCTTCGAAATTTCAAGGAACTGACAAGGAAAATTTGAGACGAGATCTTGGTCATATCAAAATTATCATAGACAATTATTATGATTGTCTAGCCTTGACTGATGTCGAATTGTCAACGGCTCTTGGGAAGGAAGTTAAAGTTGCTATGGAATTGTTGAAGACACAAATAGAGCTGAACAAATATGCAGATGGGGAGATTTCCTTAAAACCTTTTGGAATGGTCTTTGCTGGAAAAGACAAGAATGGCAAAGCTAAGAGGTTTTTCTTCCAGACTGTTGAGATAGAAAGATATACCACTTCGTAATATATGAGCTTTTATTGTTTGTATGAATAATTGCAAGAAGAATAATGATTGAGACAAGGTGGAGTTAAGGAAGATAATTACTTGGTACTTTGAGATACGAATGATGATGCATTTTGCTGCATAGATTCTCACGAATTAAGAAGTTCGACATGATTACAAAGGAGGAGATTGTAAAGTCTAATTTTATTGTAATATGTCGAAGTCTGTGTCATTTTCTATTTCGTATGATTGCTTATGTATTTTCTATGGCACTTGTTTTAACGAATCTTTGAAGTCTAGCCTTAGTATTTTTTGTACTTTCAGTCTCCTATAAATAGGAGCTGAATATAGAGTAGATGAAAGAGTTTTTCCCAGTTATTCTGTCATTTCTTGTACTCGTGTTCATACGGAAATAATATGAGTTAAAACACAGAACTTATTTACTTCTCGTGTTCATCTTTACATTGTTTTTACTCTGATTTGATTCTCATACTCGATTAAACACTGCTACACATGGTCCCAAAAATTTTTGTTTTATAATTGATACAATAGTATTTCTAATTGCCATCCATACATCTCAACAAATCAAACTATCAAACATATCAAAATTAGAGTGAATATCAAACGTGGAATCCCCAAGGTGTGTGTGGTGCAATCAACTCGAGCCCTTCCCCTTGGAACCGGAAGTACCTGAAACACAAACCAAATCGGTAAGCACAAACCTTAGTGAGTTCCCCAAGATACCACATACTAAACATATCATATAACGGTCCCCGCCGAAGGAGATACAGGCCCCACCTACACTCACATAACGGGCCCCACCCAAATGAGAGACAAGCCCCGCCCACACTCGCATAACGAGCCCCGCCGAAAGAGACACCCACACTCACGATATAGGCCCCGCTCAATAAGCATACACATACAAACACATAAAAGTATCACACAGACAAAAAGTACTTCAACATAATCAACAGGGGTCAGAATTTATGCCTTCGACCCGCTGAACCCAATGAGGGAAACTCAACTCGAAAAGCTGAAAGAAGTAAGTGATCCTAACTTTTATTATTATTTTTAGGGGAAGATCCTCAATCCTACTTAGGGTCCTAGATCTTAAAGAAACCTCAGGATCCTAAAACATACCTTAGGATCCTAACTTTGTTTATTATTGTTTCCTAATGGATTTAACGTGTATATTTCTAGTCTTAGTCTCATATGTGCAGAACTAGTCAACATACGACTCATTCTCAACTAAGAAACATTTCAATCAAGCTTAAGACCCAGAAATACCAAGTCAAAGCAATGTGCTTATATTTATTCAAGAGGATCCCATAAATATCAGACTTTTAGTTACTTGGATTAGACTATAAATACATATATACTCTTCATACTACGCACAACTAAACTTACTACAACATATGTATTTGTATACTTACTTCCATTTCTTTAACTCACATTTCAATCGATACAAATAAACAAGGCAGAAGATCATTATCACCTCCCAAGGTTTTATGTCGGAGATCCTAACAAGGATCAAGGGCTTTCCTTGTAAACCACTTGTGTGATCTTGTTCTCAGTTAGATACTTTTTCCAACTACAACACCACAGCCTCTCATACAACTTGGTTGATTCTCAATCGATTGATTTTTGACCAAAACATAAACTTTTGTCACTAAAAATTAAGAATTATAAATTTCCTACAGAAAATATGTATGAATTTTATTACAAAAAAGAAAATAATGCATGTTTTCAAAAAACAAATATAATAACATATTATCAAATCATCTAACCAAACTTTCAAAAATGGCTCTGATACCAATTGGTGAGTTTTATTTAAAAATAGTTTAATTATAGTTTAAAAATGACGTTATTAGCAACATAAGCAATTCTATATTTGAATAAACTAAAACCATTTTTACCCACTAATTATCATTTTGCATGGTTATGAAAGATTAAGATAATCACAGAAAGGAAAGAGTTTAGAACCTTTGAAGAGTTTGGTTCATTTAAACAATTAGGAATTCAATGAAAATGTCATTAAACTTAAAGAAGAAGCTCTCTATAAGGTATCCACCAAATAAGAATCAACCACCAAAAGATGCTAGTCTTTACTTGTATATATGTTGTTATTAATCTTTAAGATTTATAACAAATAAACCTTAAAGAGAAGAAACATATAAGGCTCTTAATGTAAGCACCAAATGTAAGAAGAAGAGAGGGAGAGAGCGCATGCAAAATCCAAAATTTGGCAGCAATGAGAATGATAAAAACTACTAGTTTTTTGTTACTTATGCTTCTTTATATACCAACATAAGAGTACTAGGGCACCATACTTCCGGTTAGTAAATGAATGGACACAGAGAACAAGCATGAGTGCAAAGACTAAAGGCAATAAGCAAGCCTTTTTCAACCTATGAATTTTGTGAACAAAAGTGAAGCATTGGAGTGCCTTTTACACGATCATAAGCTAGTTAATTCCTAACCAATTAGTTATTCTGAGTGCTCAAAATGTTTTACAAAACTTATATATATATATATATATATATATATATATATATATATATATATATATATATATAGGTAGTTTTTGTTCTCTTTTATTATTATTTTCTGGAAAAAATAATTCCCAGCATGTTGGGAAAATATTACTTTTATAAAATATTTTTTTTCCAATTAAATACAAGTGCTGATATTAATTAATAATTAAAATTACTCTAACAAATAATCAGTTAGTAGTAACTTGCTATAATGTGTGACGTTGTATGATAATATGTTATTAGCAATATTATTCTATAAATACTCTCATTTGGTTGTCTCTTTTTATTTATTTATTTCTTTAGATAACCATATAATGGAATTTGAAGTGTGTTATACATGATTCACCTAAATATTTGCTCTTATAAAATAGTCATGTGGTAACCATCATTAAATCCTCAAAAAGAGCTAGAGTATATTTGGAGTTTTGTTGTAGACTTTCATGACTTATTTATAGATATCAGCATAACTGGAATTCAAATTGGATTATGTCCGCCTGGGACCTTTAAATTCCCCCTTCAAAACATGGTTAGAAAAATCTTGGTATTCGTGCATTCTAAGTATTTGACTATAAAGATTCTTAAATGCTTATTTTTGCAACTATGTTTCACTTTTGTATATTTGGACTTTCTTTTTTTAAGGCGTTAAAAGTTAGCGCAAAAATGGTATTACAATTTGCATCAATTTTTATGCAAGAGAGCTTTGAGAATTTAGTCAAAATAACATTGAGGCATTAGACAATCATGACAAGGTTAAAAAAACTTCCCCTTAAAATAAGGATTAAAAGATAGTCATAACAAGGTTATATTTTAGGTTTGATCTCTTTAAAATGATTGTTAACCTGCATTTCATGATGTAGGTCAATTTCAGGTCCAATTGACCATTACACGTCTACCATATCAAAAGAGCATGTTGTAACTATTTATTGGTCTATAATCAAGGCTTATGAGGCAGTTTAAAAGGAATAATGAGGTAATAATAAAGATGGTGGAAACTTTCTTCATTCATTGATTATCAATAGCCGGAGACGGAAAAGAAGACCTGTAAATTTTTGAACAATGAAGAGCCATATAATATCCAATTTTTAATATTTTTCTTATTATAACTATTTACTTTGAAAATCTACTCAATTATAGCATTGCACTTTTACGTTTTCTTTTTGGTACATTATATTTGAGAAGGTGTTCAATTTTAACAAATTGGGGGGGGGGGGGGGGGGGGGTGGTCTAAAACTTATCAGCTTATAGCTTATTAGCTCTTATAAGCTAATAAGTTAAAAGGAGTTAACTTAAGAAAAAAAAATGACTTATTAGCGATTTACCACCATTATAAGCTATTTTTATCTGAACACCTTTTTAGCTTATAGCTTTATGGAATCGCTAATTCACTAACAAGATGTTTTGCCAAACACCCTCGTAATGTTGCATTGTAGTTGGTTGACATTGCTATAATTAGGTAGACCCTCCGATACCTTGTTTGTTTCTACTTTATCAAATGGACAAAGATTGTTTTAATTTTATATATGTAGTAGAATGTGTACACATTTGATGAACTTAAGGACTATGTAATAGCCAAAGTTGAACACGAAGCAAGACATTAAGGGTATTATTTCGTTATTGATTAAGCCTTTGCTTCAATTACATACAATTTTAGTTTAGAAATTTAAATGTGGTTTTTCTCATAGGGTACTCAATTTAATTTTTATCTTCACCGTTATGAAACCCCGCTCCAGAATTGAATCTCATGGATCGTGATTATCACGACCCACCTATGTTTCCTAGTTGAGAGAGTAAAAAAAAACTTCAATCTTAAGACCTTATTGGTCCTCCAATTGTGCATAAAGTTATTGGAAAAAAAAAATCCAAATACACACATATTTTGTTATTTGTTTATATTTTTTAAATTATTTGGCATACCCTAAAACAAAACCATGGTTATGCCACTAGGAAGAAGGTGACATGGAGCTCATCAAAGAGAGGAACATATCACCCTCAACTCGACATGCCAAGGTTTTTGTGTAGTTCGACAGATTCTTGTCGAGTCTCTCTTCTCTTGGCACACACAATGTTGGCTGGTGTGGGTAATGTTTGTGAGGTGGTGGCGCTCAACATTGTCGGAACCACTCCTCATAGCCTTAGAGAGACATGCGGAAAATTGACAAGGAGGGGGAACATGGTTGTGTCGAAGCTTAGAGTTGGATCTATAGCGCATCATGGACAACTTGTCTTACTTGGAAGTGCCCCAAAACGATGTGATCCTAATCTTCTACTTAATATAAGAAAAACAATTACATAATGAGTTTGGAACGATACGAGTAACCTTATTAGGTTCAAAGAAAATGAGAGAAATAAAGGTCGAAAGATTAATCCATTCGAATACCAGAAAAAAAAACTTCATAAAAACATTTAAAAAAGTCAGGTACCACATGCTAAGTTTAAATATTTTAAACTCTAAAATATTCTAAATTTAAGGTAAAATATTAAAAAAAAAAAATTAAAAAAATTAAAAAAAAAATTGAAAAGGGGTTATTTAAAAAAATATAAAGAAAAATGATAAAAAAAAAAAAGGGGTAGGGGCCATAAATTCTATGTTTAAAAATTTTAAAGTTTGAAGATAAAACCAAATAAAAAAACGTGGGATAAATCTATAAAAAATAAAAGTTAGGAACAATTTGTTATATAAATTGTTAAATGACAGTTATATGATGAGCAAGTGTGAATTTTTTCAGTAGATGATTAACTTTCAAACATTAAAAATGAGAAAATTGATTAATTGAACAGATTCAAAATATATGTTTTGCTTCTGAATTTCTAATTAGTGCCTTATCACTTTTGTTAAATGGCATATGAAATATTTTCATATGACTATTAATTATTCCTAATATAATAACAATTAGCGTCAGATCATGTGACAGATAAATAACATTAGCTACCACGGATTTCCAAGTACTTTGATTTAGTCCATTTACGCAAACTGTATCTTGCTCATATTTAATATAGATATTAATTAAGCTAATTCTACCAAAGGCATTTTACATAGCGGTAAGGAGTGATCCTGTTAAATGATAGGTCATGAGTTTAACCTTAGCCTTTTAAGAGACATATGTTCTATTTAGCTGTAGGTTAAAGAAAATAATGTTATTTAGTTTATATATATTTTATAAAATAAGAAATAAGTTTGAAATATAGTATTCTAAACTAAGGGTCATGATTCTTCCACTATTATGCCCCTACTGGAAATTTATAATATTAAAAATAATAATATCATTTTTTTCTCCAAATGAGGAAGCAAACTCCCCCCACCTCCCTTCTTCATTCATCAACGTTAATACCATTGTCACGCTTTTAGCGGTGGACATGGTAGCTTGGACGACGATATTTTTTTTTGTTTAAAATAATTTAAAACTCGGCTGATTATACCACCGATGTTGGAAATGGACTCTCAAAACTCATAGTAAAAGTAACCTTATAGGAGAAAATAAATGACTTTCTACTAAGTAACCAAAAAGGTAGTTGAAAGTTGCAGGAGAAAAACACTTGATGTCATACTCTCTATTGAAGTTAAAGTGAAAAGTGATGAAGGCTTATATATATAGCTTTACTCACATAGGAACATGCAAAAACAATAGAATAATACTTATCTCACCTAAAAGCTAGTTTATTTCTTCTATCCTTCAAACTACCTCCCTAAGACCCGGTAATAGCTTTTATTATTAAGAAAAACATGCATAATGGACCTATCTAAACCCATGAACCAAAATGGACTTAATCCATCATCAAGATTATCCAACATTCACCCCCAAATCTTGATGATTTTGACATGTTTCTTCACCACAACAAAGCTAGTTCTTCCTCTTCTATCAAATTGACTTCGTTCTCTATGTCTTTCCATTTGACACGCTCATTTGCAAAGTGTCCAAATGCTCCACAATCATACCATCTAAGCCCACTCTTATCACCTCGACCCGAGCCTCTTCCATGCCCTCTTTCACCTCTACCAAATCCTCTTCCTTGACCTTTTCCTTGTCCATATTGCTTATCATCATGCTCACCATTAGTTAGTAAAATTTGTTCTTGTTATCCTTGTTGTCCTTGTTCTTCGTCTTTTTCATCATGGATTTTGAGTCTTTCTTCGTATGCTTTGAGTCTTCCCACTACTTCTTTAAAAGAAATGGTTTCAGTATCCGAGTATTGCTCGATGGAGGCAATGATTGGCAAATATTTCTTTGGAGCTGAATTGAGAAGCTTTCTCACTACCACTTCTTCTTCAAGGCTTGAACCGAGACATTTTATATTTTTCCATTATGCCACTAATCTTTCCCGAAAAATTATTAATAGCCTCATTTTCCTTCATCTTTAGCATCTCCAACTCACATCTAAGATTTTGTAAACGTGCCTTTAGGACTCAATCAACTCCTAACTATCGAACCCGAATTTATGGTAAGGTTTAAAAGATAATGGCTTTGGTGGTGTGGTCCTACTTTGCTTCCAAATTTCCCCCGGGATCCACCGACTCCCATAAACTGTATGCCCTTAGCACCGTTTCAACCATAATCGACCACGAAGTGTAGTTCGTTTTCGTTAGTTTAGGACATTGAAGTGGTACATGAACTTGCTCACGGATAGTTCCTGCATTTGTTGGCATTTCTTGCTAATCTTTCGAGTTCCAAAACGGTTTTTATCTCGTTCTTGCTTCTTGCTTCTTGCTAACTGCTTTCTTTTCTTGCTACTGTTTTCTTTTCTTCTTTCTTCTTGGCACTTGCTTTCATGCTTACTAACTCTTGTTGCTTGAGTTCTGCTTCTTGCTTGATAACATATAGAAAAATTTTCTGGCACTTGCTTTCTTGCTTACTAATTCTTGGTGCTTGCATTTTGTTTCTTGCTTGCTAACGTACATAAAAAAATCTACTGCTTCTTTCTTTGAATCACCAAACTTCATCCTTGTTGCTTGCTATCGTACTCTTAAGCTGATTACATAAGGTTGCAATAAGTTATTTCTCTTTTTTGCTAAGAACTTGGTATGAGTCAGGTGCTCTGACACCAAATGTTGGAAATGGACTCTCAAAACTCACAGTAAAAGTGACCTTATAGGAGAAAATAAATGACTTTCTAATAAGTAACTAAAAAGGTAATTCAAAGTTGTAGAAGAAAAAGACTTGATGCCATACTCCTTGTGGAAGCTAAAGTGAAAAGTGAATAAGGCTTATATATAGCCTTACCTACGTCGTAACATGCAAAAACAATAAAATAATACTTTTCTCACCTAAAAACTAGCTGATTTCTTCTACCCTTTAAACTACCTCGCTAAGACCCGGTAAAAGCTTTTACCAAACTTTTATTATTAAGAAAAACGTGCATAATTGACCAATCTAAACCCATAAACCAAAATGGACTTAACCCAATATCAAGATTATCCAACATATGCCGGCCTCACTCATTTCATTAGTCCAACCACCTGGACTTGGGGACTTTGGCGGCACTGTCGTTGCAAAGTTGTCGTTTGCAACTTGCCCCGGCGACGAAGCCCAAACGAAAAGAGATGTGGGTTTTTTCCGAATCAAATGAACTTTTTGTCTCCATTACCAACCCGGCGTCTGCAACCTTCTTTTACAGTCGGATTGGCAACTCTCGTATTGATCTTCATCAGATTTACTATAACGACCAAAATTTAAAAACAATTAAAACTTTTCAAAAACCACCCATTTTAATAACGTTGATACAAAAAGGTTTTCAATAAATTATTTAACAGAGTATTTCCCAGGTTCATTTCATAAAACACCAACGCGAGGAACGGTACGATCACGCCTTTGCCTTGCCACAGCCTCCTGAGAACCTGAAAACATAAAACCACAACTATAAGCCCGAAAGCTTAGTGAGATACCCCCAAAATACCAACCACATATACGCCTTTCCAGGCCACGACCTTCCGGTCCCAAAACATATCGCCTTCCGGCCCATAACGGCCCATATCATATTGCCTTCCGGCCCATAACATATTGCCTTCCGGCCCATAACATATAAGCATACATATCATAACATAACATAGAACGACCCTGCATACCGGGTCACACCAGGTCTAGCAATCATACGCATAACACATAATCATATAACAGTTCACAATCAGCAATCTATCAACAGACCACATAACATAACCTTACTCTATTCAAGATACCGGCCTAGCCGGTCACTAGCATAACATCACCCTACGAATCAATCAACATACTAAATGCACATATACGCCTTTCCAAGCCATGACCTTCCAGTCCACATAGCAATGCCTTCCGGCCCATAACATGTAATGCCTTCCGGCCTGAAACATATAACGATTGACAACTACCCGGATTTCCATCCGATAAAAAGGTTGGCCTTGGTGCCATAAACCCTAGCGATATAGTGAGGATAACTCACCTCGAAACTGCCGACTGAACAGATAACTCAAGCTGCTCCAATCACTGATACGGTCTCCACCTCCGGACAGCCACCAATGCACTGAACTCAACAATAATCAACAATTACCAAAATACCCCTGGAACCACTGGTCAACCCTTGGTCAAAGACAAGGTCAAAGTTAACCCCTGACTGACCCTACTCGCCGAGTCAACCCTATGACTCGCCGAGTCCCCATACTCAGAACTTCACTCAATCCGCGATCTAACTCGCCGAGTCACCCCGAGACTCGCCGAGTTCAACAAATCTGAGTCTACTCGCCCTCAACTCACCGATTCTCTAAGATTCCCTTTCTACTCATCGAGTATCCCCCTTGACTCGACGAGTTCCTCCTGGAAGAATCGCGAGGCCACCCCGACTCAACTCGCCGAGTCTGAAGAACAACTCGGCGAGTCCCAGTTAATCTTCAAGCTACTCGCCGAGTCTGTTCATCGGACTCGGCGAGTCCATGCCATGCAACCGCTCAAACTGCTTTCTAAGGTCAGATCTGCTTCGACAATTCATAGGTCTGGCCTTCCTAGACTGGTTCATCACGTAAAGTCCTCATTTCGGTGCTCCTAATACACCCCATGACTCATAATTCACATTTTGACCTAAGGCATAAGGATTCCAATCCAAAACCTCCATTGATTCCCGAAAAGCTCAGGTATGGGACACTCTGGACTTCCAAGAGTCCCAATATAGGGTTCCAATCGTTTGGGGGACTAAGGAAGCAATCAATCTAGCCACAAAGGGTTCCATAAACCCTAAATCCATATACACATCAACATATTAGGGAACAACTCAAAATATTACCTGAATAACGTTGCTCTGTGTCCCCAACCCTCAGAATATGGCTTCTCCTATTGTTCTCTTAACCAAGCCTCCTCCTCCTTGCACAATAACACTTCCAAGATCAATAATGGTCTTCTACCTTGCTCCAGATGCTCCCAAATCGAATTAGGGTTTCTCTCAGAGGACTAGGGTGAACAATGACGGCCATAAGGCCCCTGATATATGTCGCAAACCTGGACGGTTAGGGTTTCGCTAAACAGCGCGGACTTGCCGAGTCCAGTCGCGAACCCGCGACCAGATCTGCGATCCTACTCGGCGAGTCTGAGCTCCAACTCACCGAGTCCCCTCTTAAAACACCCAAAATCATAATTATAACAATACCTGGAATTCCGGGCTGTTACAATTCTCCCCCACTAGGACTAGACTTCGCCCTCGAAGTCTCACTCTGAAAATAGCTCCGGATGCTGCTCCCGCATCTCACGCTCCGACTCCCAGGTCATTTCCGATCCCTTTCAGTGCTGCCACTGAATTAACACTAGAGGTATCTCCTTATTCCTCAGAACCTTGATCTTCCGATCTCTGATAGCCACTGGTCTCTTGGCATAATTCAGGCTCACATCCACCTGAATGTCCTCTAATGGAATTACTGCCGTCTCATCGGCTATACACTTTCTCAATTGCGACGCATGAAAAGTGTCGTGGATCTGTCTCAATTCCGTTGGCAACTCCAAACGGTAGGCCACCCTTCTACCCTCGCAATCACATGAAAAGGCCCAATATACCGGGGCCCCAACTTGCCCCTCTTCCTTAATCGAATCACTCCTTTCCAAGGAGAGACCTTCAGGAGTACGAAGTCGCTGACCTGAAACTCAAGCTCGGACTGGCGTCTGTCTGCATAACTTTTCTGTCGGCTCTGGGCGGTCAATAACCTCTGTCTAACCTGCTGAATCTGCTTTGTCGACTGAAGCACGATCTCTGTACTGCCCATCACTCTCTGTAACCGAGAATTACCCAAGATGCAACTCTGCTTTAAATCTCAACGATCACTCGACCCATAAGGGTTAGGAAACCATGAACCACCGGATCCCCGATCCAAAGCCCACTTTGTCCATTCCGGACCGACTGAGAGACCCATTCTCACTCTCAGGGCAACTCTCACAAGTTCTCCTCTTGCAATCACATACATATGCTGAACTAGCCCCAACACCCACAGGTTGGAAGACCCGATACACTGATAATATCCTCAAACATCTCCCAGAATGAATCACTAATATACACCCCATACCCTGATCAGAATCACACTGAGAGTTCAAGACTCTCTCTCTCTCTACATCCCTTCCGAGCCTTTTGGCTCTACACTTGCGGATTTCCCTCCGCGACCTCAGCGGTCATTCCAAACCGGATGAGCTTCTAATCCGCTGCCGCAAACACGCTGCTCACTAACCATACTCGAATTGCTCTAACATAACTCTGCTCTGCCACTTTCACTTCCGTGGACTTGTACTCCCTCTCGGAGTTACACACCTCTTTCCTTTCTCTCTTCCTTTACCAAGGAATCCACCCGGCTACAATGTCACTCCGACAAATGCCATGGTGCTTGCCCGACGCTACACCACCCTTAGCGTGTCCGCTATCCATCCAATACACTTATTCTGACTCTCCTCGCAGGGACTCTCAAGCCCATGCACTACCTCAACTAAACAAGATCGCTACCTGGGGCCAGACCTTCCATTGCAAACACACTGCAACATACACAATCCGCAATCTCAAACTGATCCAACAATACCAGCAGAGTCTCCAGCATGACTGGACCGACTCACATAACACATATTAGCCACTCGAGGCTATATCTCTGTGGGTCCGTACACCCAAACTCTGCGAACCCTCAGGTTCTAACTCTGGGAACCTTCCGGTTCCAACTCTAGAAACATGCACAACATAAATCCCGTGGGATTAATGCAGTACAACCCATCACGTACATCAAGCATACAAATACTCTGATCACGTAACCCCGGTTACCTACTCAAACTTGATCCCGGCCTGCTCCCAGGCCTCCACAATCAAATGCCCTAGGTCTGTATCCCGCCCCGCATACCCGACACTCGCTCTTGTCAGCCTATACTCTGAGCTGACAGAACACTGCTGAATCCCAATAGCTAAGCACCCTCACATACTCATCGATCTCCCGGAGAATTCTCCAATTCTCCCCCACTTAAAGCACTGACTAACAACCGCCAGTCGCCAACAACGACCTTCCAAAACAACCCTACACAAAGAGAACACTTACACACTGGCTGCTTCCCACAAGCATAAACAACCCTCAGAAAAACATATCTCCTCACTGATCAATCCGCTCAAAAGAATCCGATCTCCAATTATCCATTCCACGATTGTAGATGCTACCCGACACTCAACCCAATGCCGCATCTCCACTAATAACCCTCACGAACGATAACCATCGATAGCACAAAACACCAAACTATAATCATACAAAACCCTCAGGGAACAACGGATACCAAAACGAAAACCCGAAACACAATCCATAACCATGCCAAACCCTCAAGGAACAACGGATACCAAGACGAAAACCCGAAACACAATCCACACAAAGATACCAGCACAAACAATACACCACCATAATCGCAAGATAACAAAACATTAAGAAAGAAACACACCCGCAGCTGCCTCCGACACTGCTCTGACCTCCTCTGCCGCAAGCTGATAAGTACGACCCTGAGCCCTTGGGGCTCCGCTCCATCCTGTCCTCCTCCTGAACTCCTCAAGGTGGCCGGTGCTAGAGCCTGCACCGGTCCTGCAGAAAGTTGTGGACAATTGACCCTCAAATGTCCAACCTAACAACAATGATAACAAATCCTCAAATCCCGAACCGGCACTGACTGCCGACAATCCCGTGCATAGTGCTCCTCCTTTCCGCACTTGCGGCATGCACCACCGGACCAACAAACTCCGGTATGACCCATCCCACAAGTGTGGCCGCTCAGATTCCCCACTCTATCATCAACGGTCCTGGACCGTTTCGGCGCCGGCTGCGACTGCATCGGAGCCTGCCTCAGCTCACGCAACTGTAACTCAACCTTCAACTCACGCCGCCTGGCGGCCTCCTGGAACTCCAACAAGGTCTGGCACCTCTGCGCAGGCACGGACTGTCTGATATCCCCCTTGAGCATACTCAGATATCGGGACGTCTGAGCCTGCTCCAAAACGAACTCAGGGCAAAACACCGCCCTCTCAGTGGACATCCTGATGATCTTAGTCACCGACTCCAAATCCTGCTTCAGCTCAAGGAACTCCTGAGCCAATCTCTCCCTCTCATCTCGCGGAACATAGCGAGTGCTGAACATCTCTCTGAACTGATCCCATGAAACCGCAGCCCTCTGCGCATCGGAATATGACCCCGTGGTCAATCTCCACCAATCCTTCGCCCCGAGCCTCAACAGGTTCAGAGCACCCCTCACCCTCTGATCAGCAGGGCATAAACTCGTGGAGAAACACCCCTCTACGTCTGATAACCATCTCATAGCAACAATCGGGTCCTGAACTATATCGAATGTAGGAGGCTTCGTATAATAGAAGTCCCGATACTGAAAACCCCGACTAGCTCCTCCCCTTGCTGCTGCTACAGCCGCTGTAGCTGCCGCGGCAGCCGTCTCTGCGAGAGCCGCATATCGCTCATCAAAATACTCAATCATGGCGGTCTTGATCGACCCAACAATCCCGGCAACTCAGCCCGGAACAATGCAGCAACCCCATCATGTAGGATCTCGCGAATCCTCGCGTCCAACTCGCTCGTGCTCGTCTGGTCGATAACCTCAGACGGCACCGATCCACCCGGAACTCGTTCTCCAGCTCCCGATCCTGATCCGGATCCACTATCATCATGCCTCGAAATCTCCATACCGAAGACACCATACCAATCTCAGACACTTCTCACAATCCTGGAATCCAACTCTCGCAACCCAACCCTAGAGATCATGGTCTCCCTGATACGCGTATGGGTCCTGTGCTTTCAGTAGTACGGGCCCATACTACCTTCCACACCTACCCATATTTGTATGAAGTACTACCACAATACCCTAGAGAACATGCATAACGACTATCAACCCTCACCACTAGAGGAACACTGAGAATCTCCCATAAGGGACCCTAGGCTACAGGCATCACAAATCAGGCAACATTATCATGAATTCCTGAAGATCCATAGCCTAACTCTAGCATGTTGTTCTATTAAGCGCAATAAAACAAATATCATGTATGGTATCTTGGGGTTACTTACTGGCTCCGGCTGATCGTACCTCCGCATCCTCCTTTTACTTAATTTGAAAACCATTTTAAATTTTCTCTTTTTAAAATCCTCCTCGATTTGAGACTGGAGTCACACGAATGTTTCCCCAATTCACTCAAACCAAGGCTCTGATACCAACTTGTAACGACCAAAATTTCAAAACAAATAAAACATTTCAAAAACCACCCATTTTAATAACGTTGATACAAAAAGGTTTTCAATACATTATTTAACAGAGTATTTCCCATGTTCATTTCATAAAACACCAACGCGAGGAACGGTACGATCACGCCTTTGCCTTGCCACAGCCTCCTGAGAACCTGAAAACATAAAACCACAACTGTAAGCCCGAAAGCTTAGTGAGATACCCCCAAAATACCAACCACATATACGCCTTTCCAGGCCACGACCTTCTGGTCCCAAAACATATCGCCTTCCGGCCCATAACGGCCCATATCATATTGCCTTCCGGCCCATAACATATTGCCTTCCGGCCCATAACATATAAGCATACATATCATAACAGAACATAGAACGACCCTGCATACCGGGTCACACCAGGTCTAGCAATCATACGCATAACACATAATCATATAACAGTTCACAATCAGCAATCTATCAACAGACCACATAACATAACCTTACTCTATTCAAGATACCGGCCTAGCCGGTCACTAGCATAACATCACCCTACGAATCAATCAACATACTAAATGCACACATACGCCTTTCCAGGCCATGACCTTCCAGTCCACATAGCAATGCCTTCCGGCCCATAACATGTAATGCCTTCCGGCCTGAAACATATAACGATTGACAACTACCCGGATTTCCATCCGATAAAAAGGTTGGCCTTGGTGCCATAAACCCTAGCGATATAGTGAGGATAACTCACCTCGAAACTGCCGACTGAACAGATAACTCAAGCTGCTCCAATCACTGATACGGTCTCCACCTCCGGACAGCCACCAATGCACTGAACTCAACAATAATCAACAATTACCAAAATACCCCTGGAACCACTGGTCAACCCTTGGTCAAAGACAAGGTCAAAGTCAACCCCTGACTGACCCTACTCGCCGAGTCAACCCTATGACTCGCCGAGTCCCCATACTCAGAACTTCACTCAATCCGCGATCTAACTCGCCGAGTCACCCCAAGACTCGCCGAGTTCAACAACTCTGAGTCTACTCGCCCTCAACTCACGGATTCTCTAAGATTCCCTTTCTACTCGTCGAGTATCCCCCTTGACTCGACGAGTTCCTCCTGGAAGAATCGCGGGGCCACCCCGACTCAACTCGCCGAGTCTGAAGAACAACTCGGCGAGTCCCAGTTAATCTTCAAGCTACTCGCCGAGTCTGTTCATCGGACTCGGCGAGTCCATGCCATGCAACCGCTCAAACTGCTTTCTAAGGTCAGATCTGCTCCGACAATTCATAGGTCTGGCCTTCCTAGACTGGTTCATCACGTAAAGTCCTCATTTCGGTGCTCCTAATACACCCCATGACTCATAATTCACATTTTGACCTAAGGCATAAGGATTCCAATCCAAAACCTCCATTGATTCCCGAAAAGCTCAGGTATGGGACACTCTGGACTTCCAAGAGTCCCAATATAGGGTTCCAATCGTTTGGGGGACTAAGGAAGCAATCAATCTAGCCACAAAAGGGTTCCATAAACCCTAAATCCATATACACATCAACATAGAAGGGAACAACTCGAAATATTACCTGAATAACGTTGCTCTGTGTCCCCAACCCTCAGAATATGGCTTCTCCTGTTGTTCTCTTAACCAAGCCTCCTCCTCCTTGCACAATAACACTTCCAAGATCAATAATGGTCTTCTACCTTGCTCTAGATGCTCCCAAATCGAATTAGGGTTTCTCTCAGAGGACTAGGGTGAACAATGACGGCCATAAGGCCCCTGATATATGTCCCAAACCTGGACGGTTAGGGTTTCGCTAAACAGCGCGGACTCGCCGAGTCCATATCCGGACTCGTCGAGTCCAGTCGCGAACCCGCGACCAGATCTGCGATCCTACTCGGCGAGTCTGAGCTCCAACTCGTCGAGTCCCCTCTTAAAACACCCAAAATCATAATTATAACAATACCTGGAATTTCGGGCTGTTACATTTACGCCATAGTTTCTCGTTTTCAAAGGGGATCTTAAGCGCAATTTGGAGACGGTGTTTGATTTGTTGGATAATGTAGTGGTCAACAGCAAAGATGTGGTTGGGTTTTCTCTTCTGCAACTCTATTAGATGGGGTAATAGTTGTTTTCTGGCGGGTGATGGGTGATGGCCACTAAAACATGTCAACAATAGAACTAATCTACACGAACTTAGAAGGGTAGGTCTTAAGTTTAATCATGCAATAACACGTCAACAATAACATCTTCTACAGTAATTTATGGGGAAATATAGTAAGATAAATTAAATATCCTTCCACTTTTCTTCCTAATTATCTTCCTACCCATTTGAAATGATGACAAATGTCCTAAAATATCATTAGTTTTATCTAAATATGACATTTGTCACAATTTCATATGGATAGGAAGATAAGTACGAAGAAAAGATAGAAGAATATTATATTTCTCGTATAATAAACATGTTTGTAATTAAACTCTTTATAACTTAAGGGTATAATTATTATTACAATAAAATTTTCAATGGATAATAAAAACCTACCTTGAAGGAATCAGTCCCCCTAAACTAACCAAAAAATATTTTCTTCTAAATTTTGGATTATATCAGATTCTAGGCTATTAAAGACTATGGACCGAAATTTCAGAGTTCACTAAAAATGTTCTGCAAAATTTTATAAACTGAGTTCGAAATTACATTAACGATTTTAGAATTTCGAAGAAAAAAATCAATTTAATTAATATCTAGTAAAAAGTTCAAAGTTAGTGTGTATATATATATATATATATATATATATATATATATATATATATATATATAATACAATGGCTTAAAATCATGATTAATAAACCGTGAATTAAACGCTTCCAATAAATATTTCAGACATAAATTTACAAATTTTTTGAAAAATAATTTTGCAAATAAAAAAAAATTAGAGAAAGATAATTATTTTTATTACCAAACTAATTGATAATTAATTTAATTAATATTCGTTTTTCAGTTTAGGTCTTTTTACTCCAAATCCCTTGTATCAAAGTCGTTTCTCTCCAAATACGAAGCAGGAAGAGATTACGATTGTTCTAAAGTTGAATTTGATTGCGTTATCTACAATTTGATCTTATCTACTGGACTTTTCTCAATGTGGCATTATGAGTTGCCTCTTATTTGCATACTTTTTTTTTAGATATTATTGATATCTCATGCGTGTCATTTTAAAAGTATGAATAAAGAATAATTCAAAGGTATAGAAAATAAGTTCAACGTCGGGAAAAATCAATTTTCAAGGTATAGATTAGACGGTTGACATTGCTTTGTATATACCATACATTCCAATATAACAAAAACAGACACGTGTGTAAGGGTAGTTGTCTTTATACATTAACACAAGTCGTTTGCATTATTGTATCCTAGGTGTGTGACTCATGTATTACACGGGTTTATTAAAAATAAAAATTTAATATCAATATATAAATATGAAATATTTTATAATGTAATACTTTATATAACAAAACCTAATCTTTTGACAATTTGCAAAGGAAATTAAATTATTTGAAGTATTTATGAAAATTTATTACCAAATTAATAGGATGATTTTATTTCATTATAAAACTCATTACAATTTTATGGGATTTTATTTTAAGAAAATAGAAATCCCTAAAAAATGACAAGTGGAAAATAAAATTTCTAAAATTCTCACAAAATGATAAATATCAAAATGAAGGAGAAGATGACATGTGGCAAAAAAAACTTTCATTTATTAAAGAGGATATCAAGACACGTCTTTTGCCTTAACCTCAATGTCGTTTATTATTATTATTATTATTATTATTATTATTATTATTATTATTATTATTATTTTCGTGAAGTCTTGAATTTATAAATATACTTAGCTGATAATATATCGGAATTGATAAAGTGGTTCTTATATAAATTATTTTTTTAATGAACCGACTAAATCTAAATAACCGGCTATCTTTTAACCTTCTATTTAAAACTAATAAATTATCACCCAGTTAATAATTTTTTAAAACATTGGTGTACAATATCATATTAATTAATTAAAAAAATAAAATAACATGATAAATAACCTAAATTGGCTATTTAAAATAAGTTACATAATAAAAATAAATCCAAATAATCACCATATATCTTCTTCTGGCGATTTCGGTCTTGGATTCCCGATCAGGGATTGCGCCTCGTCTCCGACCCTTCTTCTCTAGCAGGTACAAAACACTGGCAGGGCCGGGGTTAATTCTCCTTTCTTCGTTCCTATTACCGTGATCAGATAGGTCAGTTATTTGTAGGATATATCTTCTTGCTCTTCATTACTGGAGGACAGGGTTTATGATCAAATGTCTTTCGAGAACTCTCGTTTGTTACCATAATATGGATGGAATAAGGAACGACACTCCATGGGAATGTATAAACATAACAGTTCTCAATACAATAAAGATAAACGGGATCATCATCATCGTGACTATCATTAAGTAAGTTCAGACATTCAATCTTCTTATGTAACAAACTTCCAGCAATCTGCCATACCTACTGACTTATGTGCTCCTTTGGGTAAAGTTGTTAATGTCTTTATTTCTAATAAGAGTTTGGGTGGGGGAAACGATTTGGATTGGTTAGATTTTTCAGGAATTGGTAATGTTGATAACATGGTTAAGAAACATTGTGATATTTGATTTGGTTTTCATAAACTCTTTGCATCGATACTGCATGTTAGTAAAAAGGTTACCCGTATTCATAAGTTACCTTCCAAGATAGAAAAACATGATCCTCCCATTGTTTCATATGCTAGTGTCCATGTAACGTTGTGATTTTTACTATAATTTTTTTTTTTAAAAAATAAACAGTTTTTAGCGGAATACGTTAGCAGAAGACTTCAACATTTATTTCAAAACATTTTTAAATCACAATGTTACTTTAAAATCAAGATCATAACTTCAAACCATTTCAAAATAACAAAAGTAAATGTTCAATTTGATAAAAGATCATATATGTCCAAAATGGTATCATCTAATTAGCGGAACTACCCCATAAGTAAGCCCTCTCAGCAAGGCCAAACTCCTTAGTTGTTTGCATCAATCATAAGGCACAAAAGAGAAAAGACACAAGTGGCATCCCCTGCTGAGTGAATTTATAAAGGTTGTACATAAAACATATAAACCCCAAATGGGTCAATCATTCATTTTACAATGAAACATAAAAATGTTAAACAAATACCACGTAGCAAACAACCGCATACCATAATCATTCAATCCGATGTTCAACCGCATACATGCAGAAATGTTCAACCGCATTTCTACAACATACATATATAATTCATGAATACCATTTAAACAACCACATAACTTATGAATAATCACATTTCATATATAAGCAACCTTTCATTATTTACTCAACCTTTATTAATAACCAACATCTTGTTATATATTCAACCTTTTAATGGGCAACCAACCTTTTGTTCTTTATTCAACTTCTTATTATATCTATCCAACCATTTGATAAACAAGTGTCCCTTAGTGCTACCTAACCTAAGAGAAACAAACCGTTCACTACTTGTGTGCACGACCAACTGAATGCTCTAAGTGGCTTATTACTTCCACCCGAAACACCAACCCCGAGACTCGACTTTCGTTACTCCAACTTTGCAGAGGACAAGCACTTTACGGTGTCGTTTAGGAATCGGTACAAGCAATGCCAATTCTACAACAACATCTTCCGACTCTCACGTGAGGCCTGTACTAGCAACGAGCGAAGGGCCAACATCACACCAACCCACGAACATCGAAGTGCCCGCTAACCATATGTTACACAACCATCTAGAAATACTGAAAGTAACAACCTCTATGGCTATAGCTCTTCCTATAGGTACTATTTAAACCTAGTAGGCATCTGCAATGATACGAATAAAGTTTTTGGCAAAGATCATCAAATCACCCAAACCTATTATGGATAACCCCACAATGTCATTTATACATTAAATAAAATATGAAATTCATACCATCTAAATGTGTATTAAAACATGCATTATACTCACAACAAACACATCAAGGCACAATCATATATCATTCTTACAAGCAACTTAAGCTAGCATGACATATACTTCAAGTTCATCAACATCTAAGCAACATAACAAATATGTCATAACATGATAGTACCACAAAGCATATAATAAGTAGACAATGTCCTCTTAATGTGAATCAAATCACCATCTACGAATTGCATGTTTCAATTATGCACCTTTGTGAATTAAAACTATGAACTCAGCTTCAGCCTTGATGAAACTCTCCTACTCCAAGACTTGAACTTACTTGAAGTTCTCAACGATTCACTTAAAAGTCACCCATAGCAACTATCCAGTAGAGTACATGTTTTAAAAATACAGCTTCATAATTACTTATATATATATATATATATATATATATATATAATGATAATAATAATAATAATAATAATAATAATTTCCCAACCCGAACCCTGTTCAGTGTTTTAAGCATAAAATTGAATGTGTAACTCTAAATGAACTCATACTAGACTTTCTAGAAACTGCACTTGATTTCCTACAACTTTGTTTTTGTGGTCAATTTGCGTATTTCGGAACAAAAGGGCCTCTACAGGCCTTGCAAAAGCGATGAACGAATCTGTCCAGATTTGCAATCCTGAGCAAACTTACCATGAACTTCAAGACTAAGGAAAAGGACTTAAAATTATTTAATTTTTCACATAGCTAGTCTTGATTAGAGATATAAAGACATATTTCGAGTGCTAATGAAAAGTCCAAAGAGTTGACTAGAATATGATTACAAGTAGGATGCTATTAACACACAAAACACAACATCCTACACTCACTAATCAAGATTCATTGAGTTCCAATTCAAAACGCATACTAGGATTAATCTTGGGTGAACATAAGACACGAATTATGAGACTTGTAAAGTTATTTACACCCTTGGAATGAAGTTTTAGTGTAGAAAATACAAACTAAAACAATATGACTTTACATGGCCTTCATGCAAGATGTTGGGCTCATTTTTTTGGCAAGCAAAACAACCACATAACCAAGCATTTAACAAGACACACAGAGGTTGTTTTGAGAGCCTTATAAATGGTTCGAAAATAGTCTTTTTGCAGGAAAAATATGACACGTGAAATCACTAGAATTGGAGTGAAAGATAACATGATCATAGACACCGAAATGGAAAAGCAATTGACACAAACATTCTAGCCAATTCTTGAGTGACAATTCAATAAATGAGCGAGTATGTTTTCTTAAGATTTTCATAGCAACAATAAATAAAACATACACCCACAACTGGCTGGAAATTAATCACTTATAATATCTACAATTGAGAGTTGAAAGGATACATGATCAATGACATCAAATAGAAAACATTTTGGCTTCAAGATTCCTACCAATTATCAATAAATTGAAATAGAATAGTAATAGGAAAAATGATTTAGAACTTACCAAAATGGTAGCATAGGAAAAAGAAACTGATCGAACTCAATAAAAATCGCCAATTGCAATACTAGAGGGGGTTACAAACGATTTTTGCAAATAAATCCCTTAACTTTCAACCTTACACCATTTTTGCCGTAACCCTAGGTAAGTTGACATTTTATGCTTTGTTTTTTTTATAATACTTCAGCCCCTAAGTTTCATTTAAAGTTTTTAATGACTAATAATTACCCTAAATACCCCCAAATCAATTTAATTAAATTATCTACCCTTTAAATGTCGATTAATTATTTTAGATATTAAATAACACCATTTTTATTCAATTTATAAACATAAAAATTAAAATCATTTACAAGAATATCCGAGTTATGGAAGCTAACGTTTTTGAATGAAGGAAATACATGTCGTTACAATTCTCCCCTTCTTAAAATGACCATGCCCTCAGAATTTCTAAGTCACTGCATCATCCTATGTTAGATCACATTGTTGGTGTTAGGTTTTGATACGAAATATAAGTTTGTTTTTCACAAGAACCGGAAACGGAAGACTTGAAAAATAACAAGTTTATTTTTAGTTCATAAAAAAATTAAACCATCATGGATCCATTTATAGAGGTTAGAAAGAAATAAAAACAACCATAGGATGTATTAGAGATAACGTTTGAAGCCTTTGAACCTACTTGGTTTTGGGTTGTTGATGAATATAGCAAAAATCAAAGATTATGATTTCTCTACAAGTATCCACCATCAAAAGTAAGACACTTGGAATGCTAGTTCCTTCTTGTATTTTGATTGTCTAAAGCCTCTAAGTGATTACCTCAAATAAGGACTAAAGGATACAACTTAAGAAGGTTTTAATCACCAAAGTAGAGCACCAAACTTCAAAGAGTTGGAGCTTCTTCATACTCATAGTTTTTAGAGTGTAAGAAGGGAAGAAAGAAGACCAAAAACTTAGCAAAAATGCAAGCCTCATGCATCTCTTATATAGTCCATGCAAAGTAAGGCCTTTTTATTAAAAAAAACTCTAAAGTATTTCTAGCCTTTAGAAGCATGGGAGACAAAGCATTGAGGTTGAAAGACAAAAACCACATATTTTAATATTTTTGGTCATACCTCTTGAAAAGAGGAGGATTCTTTATTTTTTATAAACTCCAAGTTTATAAAATATAAACTTTGTCTTTAGGTAAAAGATAAAAGAATCCAACTAGTCCAAAATATTGTGCATAATTTATTAATTCATATTATATGAAATAATTGTTGGATTAGGTGTCTAAGCCCATAGCTATAATTGTTATGTACTTGATTTGATGGTAGCATGGTCCTTTTGGGTTGCCTTCACACTAGCAACTAGACAGAATGACTATTACAGAGAGAGACTGAATTTATCATTTAGAATGATAAAATGGGGCATAAATATGATTTATTAAATATATTATAAGAATAATATGTTAATTAGAAATCATATTCTTAATAAGTATTTAATCAGAAATTAATTTGCAATTAATTTTGGGATTAAAGGAACGTACTGAAAGTACAATGGGCTATTTTGTAATTATTTGATAGTTGAGGCCTTGGGCCATTGGATCACCCTTATTAGGGAGGGCCGAAAATCCCTAGAAGGTTCTAGGTATTTTCGTCCAAGCCCTAAGGGAAGGGAGTCTGTGGACTTGCTTAGGCCCTAAGCTAAGGAATTAGGGTTTCCTCCTTAAAACCCTAGTTAGCCTCAAGTATAAATAGAGCCCTTAGCTCTTGAATTCGGCCACACCTTGTGAAACGCTAGAAGGAGCCGATTTTTTAGAGCAAGTCACTTCATTTTATCTCTCTCATATTCACCCTCTTTCCATAGTGTGTTTGTGAGCCATTAGAGGTACTACAATTGTGGTACTTGTTCTCAAAAGCAAGGATCTTTAAGTTTGAGTTGTTATTACTATATAGCAACAAAGGTATGTGATCTAATATTTCATATGTAATTTTCGAAAATATTAGATGCATATTAGGGTTTCCTATTTGTGTTCATTTTTTGTATGTCTAATGAAGAAAACGTAGATCTAAACTCGGGTTACATGCATACATAGGATTGTTTGTATAAAACCCATCAGTGGTATCCGAGCATTTGGTTGTTGTTTTCAATTAGATTTTATACAATAGTGTGAACTTGACCATTAAAGTTTATGGAAACTAAACCCCAGGGCTTGGGTTTTTCAAAATAGGGTATCAAAACCCTAGGTTTGAAATTTGATTTAGGATTTTTAAACCCGTTCCTTTGGCGTCTATATTTTCGAATTTTAGGGCTTCCTAACCCAAGAATTTTCGAAATATGATTTTCCCAAGATTAGATTTTGAAAATCTAAGGTTTTGGATAGGCATTGTCTTTTAATTGCTTAAATGGGTAATTGATATCCCTTCCCAAAATATTCAAAATCTAGGGGATAAAGGGATTAGGTTAAATTATTTATTTAATTTAATGGATAATCCTATGAGATTTAATAATTTAAATCAATTGTTTAATTTTGGATATTTATTAAATCAAAGTTTTTAATATTTAAAAACCCTAGTATTTTGAAATGTTTAAAATACACTCTTATACCATAAGTATGATTAAAAGTTTAATATTATATATGTATCAGAAAAGTCAGTCTTACCGTTAGTAGGCCTCATTCAAGAAGTTGGTCTATAAGGAGTGTTTAAGGAGGCGACCTATAAAAGGACCGCCATTAGGTATCCATTCTTACCCACCACACTCTTGACTAGTGGAGGGTCGTTAGCCGAACGGGTAGGATAAGACATTAATTCTCTCATTAATATGTATAATGATAAACATAAAGTAACTAAATGTTTTTTTATAAATTCCCAATCTTAGTTACTTTAGGAAAATGTGAATTTGATACTAGTTCATGAAATTGCACATTGCACTTTGCCAAGTCATTAGTGGATTGTGTATGGTTAACCAACACACTAACTTGGACTAACAAAGGGTGGCAATGGGTAGTTCGTAAATTGACATTGATCAATGGAGCGTGTGTGGTTAACCGACACATTGATTAGGTGGTAAATGACATCGAGAGTATCAGGCTAATTTGCATGGTTATTCACACGTTGTTTGTGATCCTTGGTATCCTAGTCACAAACTTGAAGGGCATAATCGAGATTAAACATGTCATTGAAAAGTTCAAAGAATCTCAAAAGATCGAGGAATTTCATTTAATAAAACCTAATTTATTTAAATTTCATTTTTGTGGTGGAATTGGTGAATCGTCATTTACCTACCTTCAAATAATTACAATTGGATTACGGCATCCCTCTTCCAAATTGTGAATTAATGTGTTGGGTCCTAGCCTTAGTATTTCATTTGGGTGTTATATTAAGGATTTCCTATCTAATCAAAAACTTGTATTTCTTCTTTTTTTCAGATGTCTAGCCTAAACAACTCTCCCGACTCAACCTCCAACAATAATAACTCCTCGAACCCACTCTCGCTCCTAAACATTTGTAGGAGGGTTACTTTTGATGGATCCAATTTAAATGATTAGATCAACAACATCATAATGGCCCTGCAATACGAGGATAAGGAACACATTCTCGACAAGGAACTCACGGAGATTGATGAAAATACTGCTACTCCCGAAGAAATGGAGGAGTATAGGGCCCAATGCAAGGAAGCGACCAAAGTGTCATGCATTATGGTGTCTACTATGACTCCCAAACTGCCGCGGTTCTATGAGGACTTCTGGCCATACGAGATGTGCCAGGACTTGATGGAAAAGTACCATCAAGAAGCACATCAAGAGAGGTACGAGATTTTCACCTCATTTATAACTACCAAAATGAAGGATGGAGATTCCATCATGACTTACTTGCAAAGAATGCAAGGGTATGTGGATCATTTGCTCAAGTTGAACGTCAACTTTGACGAGGAGCTGGCTATAGATATAGTCTTGCACTCCTTACCTACATGCTATGATCAATTCAAGATGACTTATCATTTGATCAAGGAGGAAATCTCGTTGAGCAAGCTTCAAGGTTTGTTGAGAACTTCTAAAAGTGGAATGAAAGGCAAAGCTATTGAATCCACTCTTGCTGCTGCCTAGTCTTGACTATTGGACATGGAAAAGGGAAGAAGAGGAAAGCTCCCTAAAATAGTTGGAAGGGAAAGTACCATTATGGATCTTCTTCAAGTGGAACCAAAGCAAAAACCGGTTCTGCCACTCCCTCCTCTGATCCTAAAGAAGCAACGTGCTTCTACCGCCATGATAAGGGGCATTGGAAGAGAAGCTGCCCGAAGTACTTGCAGTACATCAAGGATGGGAAGATAAAGCCATCATTCATAGGTATTTATACTATTCTATCTAATAAATCATCATAGGGTAGTTCTTGGGTCCTTGACACGGAATGTGCTTTTCATATTTGATCTTATTTGTAGGGGCTAAAAAGAAGTAGGGATGTGGAGCATGGGAAGATGAACCTGATAATGGGGAATAGGAAATTGTCGCCTATCACCAAAATCATAGTTTATTCTTTAATGATTAATAGTAGGTTAAGGTTAGATTTGAATGAATGTTGCTACTCGTCAGAGATGACAAGGAATATTATTTCTTTCCATGGATTGTACAGACAAGATTTTAGATTTTCATTTAATAATGAAATTGGTTCTATTAATTCTTATTATAATGGTTTATCTTATTTTGAAGCATTGTCTTGTAATGGTGTATATGAAACTGTGATGGTTGTAGATAACTTAGGAAATAATGTTTTGCATATTGATTCGTCTAATGGTTAAGACATGGCATGCTTGTGGCATTGTCGTCTTGGACATGTCAAAAAGAAGCGCATAGCGCAAATCCAAAAGGATGGGATGTTGGAGTCATTTAACCTAAAATCAGAGGACACATGTGAATCTTGTTTACTTGGAAAGATGACTAAATCACCTTTCACTAGGGATGAGATTTAGAACCGAAAAACCGGACTGGAACCGGAACCGGACCCGTTAGAACCGGAATATATAGAACCGGGTCCGGTTTCGGGTTTAAAAATTGGCTTTATCCGGGTTCCGGGTAATCCGGGTTTGGGACCATTGGGTCCGGGTAAACCGGGTCTAAAATCCGGAACCGATTTTTGGAACCGGAACCACTTTTAGGGCCGGAACCAGTTTTTGTGAAACGTTTACAAGATGCATATCTTATTCGTTTCAACTCCAATTGACATACGTTTTTTTCCAACATCTAGTTTAGAGTTTGTACATGATTCTAGACTATAAATTTGTCATTTTTAGTTTTATATTCATTGACTTACAGTCCTCAAAAGTTGAGATATCAAAGCTGAAAGTTTTTAGTTTTTTAGTTTTTTTGTATTCGGTGAAAGTTTTAAAGCATGCATATCTAATTCGTTTGAAGTCGGATTGACATGTAGTTTTTTCCCAAATTTTAGTTTACAGTTTGTACATGAGTTTAGACTATAATTTTGTCATTTTTGGTTTAACATTCAATGATTTACAGTCCTCCGAAGTCGGGATATCAAAACTGAAAATTTTCAACTTTTCAGCTATTTGTTTTTGTACTTTGTATTATGTGAAAATATTAACACAAGTATATCTCATTCGTTTAAATTCGGATTGACATACGGGTTTTTCCAGAGTGTATTTTAGAGTTTGTACATGATTTTAGACTCTAATTTTGTTAATTGTGGTTTCGTATTCAATAAGTTACAGCCCCCCAAAGTCGGGATATCAATATGAAAATTTTCAAAGTTCAACCCACTAAGTAGTAAGTAATTACCAAAAAATTCCGGTTTTTTCGGGTTTTCCGGGTCTAAACCCACTTTATCCGGTTCCAACCTACCCACTTTGATGTTTCCGGGTTTTTCGGTTCTAGACCCACTTTACCCGGAACTGAACCGGAACCGGTTCCTATATACCGGTCCGGTTTCCGGTTCTATAAAATCTTGTTAACCGGTTCCGGGTTTTCCGGGTCCGGGTCCATCCGGTCCGGGTTTGGACCCACTTTCATCCCTACCTTTCACTAGTACGTGTGAAAGAGGTGAAGGATGTTTGGATCTCATACACACGGATGTGTGTGGGCCCTTCAGATCTACCACAAGGGATGTCAACCGCTTCTATATGACTTTTACCGACGATTATATTAGATATGGATATATCTACTTAAATAAGCACAAGTCGGAAACCTTTGAAAAGTTCAAATAATTTAAGCAAGAAGTGGAAAATAAATTGGGCAGGAAGATAAAGATGCTTAGATCTGATAGGGGTGGTGAGTATCTTAGTATCGAGTTCCACGACTCTCTTAACGAATGTGGAATTGTTTCACAATTGACGCCACCTAAGACACTACAACTAAATGGTTTAGCTGAGAGGTGCAATCGAACCTTGTTGGACATGGTTCGTTCCATGATAAGTCACGCTTCGTTACCAATCTCATTCTGGGGGTATGCCTTAGAGACTGCCGCCCATATCCTTAATCTAGTACCAACTAAGAAGGTTGGCAAAACACCTCACGAGATGTGGACAGGGAAGGTTACCTCGTTGGCACATATCAAAGTTTGGGGTTGTGAAGCTTTTGTAAGACGAGAGGCTCACAAGAAGCTTGAACCTCATAGCGAGCGGTGTATTTTCATCAGTTACCCACAGAAATCCTTTGGATATCTTTTCTACAGACCCAGTGATAACGTGGTCTTTATAGCGAGGATAGGAGTTTTTCGCAAGAGAGAACCCATACGCCAAGAGGACAGTAGGAGGATAATTGATCTTGAAGAGATTCAAGAATCAATCGGTGAAGGAACCTCAAACACTAGTGCTCAACCTGAGGAAGAGATTCCTGTTGAACCGATTGACGAGTCATTACCTCTTAGGCATTCCACTCGAGTTAGAATGACACTGAAGTTTTATGGTTTTCATATTACTACAGATGGTAATACATTTATTAGTGACAGTACACTGGTAAATTTGGATGAGCCTTCTTGCTACAAGGTAGCCATGGTAGGTCCTGAGTTTGCTAAATGGAAAGAGGCAATGTACAGTAAGATCTAGTCCATGTATGACAATCGAGTTTGGAACTTGGTTGAAAATGTACCAAGTTTTAAGATAGTTGGGTGCAAATGGATCTTCAAGAAGAAGATCGACATGGATGGAAAAGGGCACACGTTCAAGGCACGAATGGTTGCGAAGGGGCTTTACTCAAACCCGGGGGTTGACTATCATGAGACCTTCTCACTAGTGGCCAAGATCAAGTCTATTAGGGTTATGTTAGCCATCGCTGCATTTCATAATTACGAAATCTGGCAGATGGATGTCAAAACTGCTTTCCTTAATAGGAAGTTGGCTAAAGATGTTTGCATGTATCAGCCAGAAGGTTTTTGTGGATGCTAAATACTCCAAAAGAGTGTGCAAGCTTGAGAAATTTATGGATTGAAGTAAGCGTATTGTAGATGGAATCTTTACTTCGATGAGAAATTCAAGGAGTTTAGTTTCTCTAGAAGTGAGGATGAGTCATGTGTGTATGTCAAAGCTAGTAGGAATATAGTTATATTTCTAGTATTGTATGCCGATGACGTACTGCTCATAGGAAACGATGTTCCAACCTTGTAGGAGGTTAAGTCCTAGCTTGGGAAATGTTTTGCTATGAACGATCTAGGGGAAGCTGCTTATATTCTAGGGATAAGGATATTGGGAAATAGGAGTAATAGACTAATAGGACTTAGTAAGAGTACTTACTTGGACAAGGTGCTGAAACATTTTAGCATGGAGAATTCTAAGAAAAAGGAGTTACCAATCGAAAGCAATACCAAGCTGAGTAAGACTAAGCGTCTGAGTATCGATGCCAAGCTAGCAGAAATAAGTCGAGTATCATATGCTTCCGCCAGTGGCTTGATCATGTATGCTATGACATGTACTCTCCCTATTTGGCTTTTGTGTTGAGCATGGTTAGCCGATATCAAGGGCACCCGGGTAGAGCTCACCAGAAACTTGTAACAATATAAATGTAATTAACATTTGATGATTGATTAATGGAGATTTATTTATAAGTAATTATTTACTATATTTTTTCAATTGTTTATTTTGTGTTTCATTTTTGCATGTTTTACTTCATTAATAATTGGATTATTCGAATTATCCATAGTCGATCATACTTTGGAAGTGAGTAATGAGGCAAGACTGTCATGAATTGGTTTGTAGATTGTCTAAGTGCTTAGACATATCAAATGTTTACAACAACATTCATGAGTACTCCTGAAATATGATTTGAATACTGGATTAAACCCACACTCATTTGAATTACTTCATGTAATTTATCACGAGTAATTATGAGACGATAATATCGTATAATCTTTAAACCGAGATATATGAGTTGTTGTTTACAAGTTGGTTGTGCATTGATAATTCGTAAACACATCAGTAACTTGATGTTATAAAATGTGTTGTTGTGTACGATTGGATGAGTAAATAGTAAAAGCATATCCTAAGAGGGTAAAAGCGATATCTTGGACCCCTCGATGGTTTTGTGTTGACTTATGTGCCTGGCCTGGTCAAGACTGAATTGATGTGTTCAATTAAGTTCGTTGTCAAACAAATCAGAAATGGGGAAACAAACTGTTGGACATTGAGAATGATCCTGTTCCATGTCTTTGTCCACATGATATCTTGTAGAACGAAGGATTATATGATCCCTTATCTTAAGGACACATAACTGACTAGGCCAGAGTTCGACAACAGCTTTTGTGAGCTACGATTGCTAATAAAATTCTTAACTCATACTTGAAATTATAGTTATTAAACTTATCCAAGTGGGAGACTGTTGGATTAGGTGTCTAAGCCCATAATTGTAATTGGTATGTACTTGATTTGATGGGAGCATGGTACTTTTGGGTTTCCTGCACACTGGCAACTAGACAGGATGACTATTAGAGAGAGAGAGAGAGGCTGAATTTATCATTTAGAATGATAAATTGGGGCATAAATATGATTTATTAAATATATTATAAGAATAATATATTAATTAGAAATCATATTGTTAATAAGTATTTAATCATAAATTAATTTGCAATTAATTTTGGGATTAAAGGAACGGATTTAAAGTGTAAGGGCTGTTTTGTAATTACTTGATAGTTGAGGCTTTGGGGCATTGGATCACCCTTATTAGGGAAGGCCAAAAATACCTATAAGGTTCTAGGTATTTTCATCCAAGCCCTAAGGGAAGGGAGTCTATGGACTTGCTTAGGCCCTAAGTTAAGGAATTAGGGTTTTACCTTAAACCCTAGCTAGCCTCAAGTATAAACAGAACCCTTAGCTCTTAAATTGGGCCACACCTTGCGAAACCTAGAAGGATCCGATTTTTAGAGCAAGTCACTCCCTTTCCTCTCTCTCATATTCACCCTCTTGCCTTAGTGTGTTTGTGATCCATTAGAGGTACTACAGTTGTGGTACTTGTTCTCAAAAGTAAAGATCTTCTAGTTTGAGTTGTTATTACTATATAGCAACAAAGGTATGTGATATAATCTTTCATATGTGATTTTTTGAAATTATTAGATGCATATAAGGTTTTCGGTTGTGACATATTCGCAGATGTTCTAGATGTTGAAGGATAGATCTCACTTGGGTGGTTTCCTGAGAACACAATCACATAAGAACCGTTAGAGGACGACCGAATATTCTCCTGGGACGTCGCTCCGAAGATCAAGTTAGTCTAGAGTGAGAGAGAAATCTTAGGGTAATCTTCGTGAGAAATAAGATGGATCCCTCCCTTGAGAGGGAAGAGATCCTTTTATACCTGTTACTAACAGATTGTATGGACCGTGCCTTGTGAACATGTAACGTGGCTTCCTCTTACTGGGAGTGTAACTCAAGCTAACTAACTGCCAGGTGATGTCAGTTTTGGGCATCACCTGGGCTATTTGTTGCTTTTTCATTGGTTGTGAGTGAATGAGGAGATCACATGGGATGTTCTTCCCTTGTGATGAGAAATGAGCTGTCATTCTGGCTTTGGTTCTCTGCGGGCAAGACCGGGTGTCAGCCAATGCAGTAACGTCTCTGTTACATTTAACGTGGCCGTTAGGAATGTTAACAAGTCCCTTAGACCAGTAGGCTTCTGAGTTCGTGGCGTAGCAGAGTTATTCTAGTCCACTCATAGATACATGGTGAACTGTTGTTGACAGGTTGTGCAGTTGGCAGGGCGAAATCGCCATTGTTCGGCGGTTTCATCATGAGGACGGTTCTTTGCCTCATTGATGGAATTAAAACCCAGCTCCTCCTAGATTTTTCCTCATTTCCTTCTACTTATTCGTGAGAAAAATCCTTTAAACATTTCCTTCTTATTTTGCATGGCTACTGCTCACACCTTAGGAAGAGATCTTACCACTGAGGAATGGGAGTCTTTCGAGTTCCGATTCGGGTTCGTTCCTGAATACGGCATGGAAATTCCCTTGCTTGATGCCTCTTTGTACAGTCCTCCTGAGGGAAAATTCGGGATCCCAATCGCCTTGTTTAAGGCAGGAGTTGACCCATATCACTTTACACAAGATAGTCGGATTTTAACTCCTTTGTCGTGTTATAGACTGCTTGCCGACCGTTCTTTTTTTCAAGCACTTCTTTAATGCCTCCACTCAGTCGAGGACTCGAACCCTTTCTCGTCGTCGGGGAGTCCCTACTCTTATCCACGATAAGAAGTCTAAGAAAAATAGGAAGGAGAAATTCTTATGGGTGAACAATGATCTCGTGGTACTCAGTTACCCGAGGACTAAGGTGTACGTCGACCGTGCCTCCATGTTGTTTGACATTGACAAGGAACTGGCTGATTCCTTGGAGAAGATTAGCATCACAAGTGAAGATTGGCCTGATTGTTTCTTGGCCGCTGGTAGGATTAGTTCTGCTTGGAGGGCACGTGGCAAGATGCCTAAATTCTTTATTGAGAAAGAGGGTATCTCTTTTGCTTTTCCTCTCCCCCCTATTATATATAATAATGGCAAGTTATGTTTAAAGCGGTGCTTTGGCTAAACCGGTATTGTTTTTTGATTTTACCAGGTGTGGAGGAGACTAGTTCTTTGGAGAAAGCTCTTCAAGGTCTGTTTGACGGCGAGCTTTAGGTTCGCGGTGTTGACCTGGTAGAGGCTCTTCCACCTCCTTTTTCTGGCCAAGGACTCACGGCGACTGTCAGTTTTGACAGTGTTATCAGCACTAGTGAGGATCCGAACGTATAGGATGTCTTCACTGGTGCTTCTAGAAGGATCCTACACTGTCCAGGTCCCCGAGGAGTCTTCGTCGGGTTAAGATTCGTTTTGCACTCTTGGAAGCCTCTTCCGGTGGCCGAACTAAGGCAGCTAGCATCGGGGCCCCTCTACGTAAGAAACGTAATTTAAGTCTTTTACTGGGGGATTCCAAGGATTCCAACCATGCCCCCGATGAAGTTCTTCCGAAACTGCTGGAGGGGGCACAAACCGGGGCGATTGAATTGCCCTGTCATACCGGAGAAGGAAGCAGCGAGAAAACCAGCCCCGTTCCCACAATCGAAGGATCTGGTACAAAGAATAGGTCTCCAACTCCTCATGGTCTTGCCTCCACCTCTTTTGGTAAAAACACAACCACCCTCCCGCTGATGGGTTCTCATCCAGATGCTTATAAGCCAGCTTGGAGGCTAACTGCTCAGGATCTTGTCTCCGATCATGACATCGCTCTTGAGTGGTGTCAACATGCATTTTCTCCTACCACAAATCAGGCCCTTAATGTCCTGTCTGACGAGGATATGGCTGATGGCTTGCATTACACTGTCGCTCAAGTGTCGTCTTATTTAGTCGCGGTCGCCGAACACATCTCCTAGATGGAGACCCTCTAGTCTGATTCAGACAGGAGGGGCATTGAATGCAAAGAACTGAAGCCCATGTGGTAAAGTTAGAAGACGATAAGCGCAGCTTGGATACTAGGCAGGAGGCGGTGTTACTTGAGAGAGAAATCTTGGCGGATCAATCGGTAAAGTTGGTGAAAAGGTTGAGGGCCTGAACGCTCGGGTGGGGGTCCTGACGTTGGAGAACTCCGGTCTGAGCAAGTGTACAACAGAGCTTGTGATAACTGTCAAATTTAGGTCATTCTCAGACTCATGCATCTTTATAAAAACCATTCATGCACAACATGCCATGGCCTAGTAGTATAAATTAGGTCAAACTGTTGCATAAACTAGGATCCAACTAAAATCTAGGACTAATATACTTGACTCTTACGATTCTAGTAAGTTGCTTAACTACAATAGGAAATGCCAATGCCATAATTAGAATGAAACTTCAAACTCTGTTACAATTGAAAAAAGGTATAAAACCCTAAAAATAAATTTAAATGTTTTAATTACATTCCAATATGATGGTGAATATCAAACAATGTTCCAAAAACTCTAAAGAGCCAAAAATCCAAATTTATAAACTTTACAACTTTATAAAAATTTATTATAAACCTTATAAGATCAATTTAAGTTTAAAAAGAATTAGTAAATATAATCATGGAAAGAAAATTTAATTATTAACATTTAACCCTAATCTACAAGTTAAATGTCAAGATTTTATGAAAAGAAAACTAGGTTAATGCATAGTTATAAAAATACGGAAAAAATTATAAAAATAGGAGAGATTATAATTATAAGAAATAAGTGAAAGGGAGACTCTCTAATACCCTCAAAAAACTCGGCCTCCCCTCTCCCAATGCACCCTCTCTCCCATGCTCTCTTTTCCCCAAAAATCTTAATCATTTTATCCTTCTCTTACACTTCAACTTCTCTCTTCACTCTCTCTCACACTCCACCCTTCTAACACTCAAACTCTCTTTCTCTCTCTCTCTCTAAACTCACGAAAATCATCAGCCAAGAACACCTCTCCACACTCAAATCTTCATCTTCTAAGGTTAATCTTCAAGGTATACACGAAAATCACTCATCTTTCCTTACTTTTCCTTCTTGTTTTTAAAGGATTTTCTTGTATTTCTCTTCTTTCTACACCATTCTTTATGAACATTCATGAACATGTTCATGAATGTCGAGTTTGATGATGATGGTGTTAGGGTTTCACCCAAGAACAACATGCATGTTGTTTAATGGTGAAATCCAAGGACCAAAACCTATGTCAAACACTAAAGCTCGGATTTTTACAAGTTTTAAAGGTTCAAAAACCTTATGCTTTCGAGTATTTCTTTTAAAAACATAACTATGACAAACATATGTCCAGGCATGGTCTTCAAACCGTGATGCATGTGATGAACACCAAGCTAAAGAGCTTGATGATCAAAGTACATTGTTAATAGTGCATGTAAATGATTTTGTCTATAAAAATATTTAAAAGTTCTTTTCTGTTCAAATCGAAACTTTTACAGATTACCATTAAGGTAATATGAACATCTGGGAAATCCCAAGAGTTTTTGTCCTGCCCTTGATTTACTAAAATTGCTACAAGAAAACAAGGGCATAAATCACATAAAATACTTCCAGAGGTCTATAAATCCAGAGTAAATTTGTGGATGACCCCTATGGTAAATAATGACCTCGCATTAAATTTCATCGATTTATGTTGCTGTTTAGTATGATTTTCTATTTTCTTTTTGTTTGGGTACAATAAATCACAAAACCACTTTAGAAAGTGTGAAAATTGTATATAACAATTTTCGCAGCACTTACCTGTGGTGGGAGACTAATAAAAATAATTTGAGAATTTTTTATCATTCCTTTCTATTTTTCCCAATTTTTGGTAATTATAATGGCCTAAAAATAGGAAAAATAGTTCTGATTATCCAAAATTCATGAACTTTTACCAGAACATCATGTTGTACAGTAAGACGTTACATAAAAATTTTGGATGATTTTTATCTACTGTAAACTATTTTTCTCCTATTTTCTAATGTTAAATACACTTAAATACACATAAATACCCAAAACCGGATTATATAATATGAAAACCACTTTTGGTATTTTTCCCAGATTAATTACACCGTAAATGATGTTACAAAAATTCTTGGTAATTTATTTTAACTGTTTATTATTTATTCTTCAATTAATGATTATTTAAGGGGATACAACAAGGAAAAATAGAAATGCCCACTAAAAAATATCTTTTATATTTTTCCCAGTCTAGCTATGTATAATAACAGTTAAATAAAAAGTTTGGGTAATTTTGGAAACTATGTTCTATTTATTCCAATTTTTATTTGAATAAATACTCAAAAATCATAAAATATAATTAAACAGATTGGAAATCCATTTTTATATTTTTCCCAGCTTATTAATGTGTAATAACATTAAAATAAAAAGTTTGAGAATTTTTATCCTTTGAATGCCATTTTTCGTGAATTTATGTTGTTATGAATGCTTAAAAATTTGGAAAATAGTTAACCATATCAATAATTCAAGGAAAATTTTCTGGAAAACCTCTATTGTATTTAGAATGAAAAATACAAGGTTTGACAATTTTTGGAAACTGTTTGATAATATTTTACATTTTTAGGAATTTAAAACACCTTTAAATGTGTAGAAATACCCTCAATTTATATTTCTAAATCTGTAAAATTAATATCCAAAATTGTATAAATCACATGACTTATAGAATTTCATCATTTTAGAAAAATTGTAACCAATTAATATAAAACCGATATTAGAACATAAATTTGGCATTTCTATATATGTAGAGTTTAGTATATTAGCATTAGATTTCAACATGGAAACTCACTAGTGTGTGTTTGATGTCGTAGAATCTCGGTATTAAGACGTTGGTGTGTTCTGAGGCACCACTTGTATCTACTTGAAACATTGTGAGTATTCACCATTCCCCTATTTTCGGTTTTTAAATGTTTTGGGGTGGAAAAGCATGTCCTAAACTATTTATATTCGTTGTATTTATTTGACTCGTATAAACTTGTTTGCTATATTTTGCATATTGTGAGTATTCATGCACTCCCCTATTTTCAGTTTTTAAGTTTTGGGGTGGAAAAGCATGTCCAAAAAAACTATTATTTGCATGTTGTATTTAAATTGATTTGTATCAAACACGATTGCTATTGTATTGCTATGTCTCTTTATGTATGTCTATGCAACACGGAACATGAGAACTTATCGTACTAAGGCCCTTCCCTTATCTCTAACCATTAGCTCTTTGAGCCAATGGTCATTATGGATAGCGCTATTAGGAATTGACAACTCCTCACTCGCCCTATTGCTGGAGTGCATGATACCATATTCATCTATGGAACGATAAGCATAGATCTCGATAGGGCTTCAGTCATAGGTTTGGTTGAGACTCATTGTTTGCTCATACACATACAAACTCGTTTCTCGTAATAGCAATAAACTTGTATTCACTAATAGCAATCAACTTTGTTTCTCATTAAAGCAATGTACTTGTATTTATGAAAAGCCTTATTTCAAGCTCGATTTTATAAAATTGTGATCTCACCAACTATTTTCATCGTTGATGCTTGTTTTACATGCTTTTTCAGGAAATAATTAGTAAGTGGATATAAAGATTCATCATCATAGAGCATGATGCATCGTGTTGAAGCTATTTTGAAGTTATATTTTGAACAATGTTGTTTTGGAAAACTTCTACTTTGTTTTGTTTAAGCTATGGGTTGTAAACTTTTAAATATTGCTATGGTGATGTATCTTTATCTTTTGCAATGAAACCGTTATTGCTGTCATATCTCGCGTTTCCGCTTTAGCAGGGTGTGACAGAGCTGGAGGTTGATCTAGTGACCGAGAATGCCGCAAGGGGAGCGCTAGAAAGGGATATTTCTTAGATCCTTAGCGACGGGTTTGGCCGGGTTGCGGATAGGTTGATGAAAGTTCACAATTCCTCCAAGGCTTGGTTCTTGTGAAAGAACTTGTGTTGCTGCTGGTGTGGAATAGGGTAAAAGGATTGTCTGGGAGCAGGTATCCGTCAGGGAGGTAGACCCAAAGTCTGAGGAGGATGTGGTGGCTAGGACTCAAGAGAAGGAAGATGCCCTGGTGACCTTCACGAAGATGGACTTTGCTAGCCATCTTCGCTTGGGTTCCCAGGACATAGTTGGGCTTCGTAATCTCTCTTGGGAATCTCAGAGCGAGGAATCAGTCCCCGGTTCAAGCTTTCCTTCTGGTGATGACAAGACTCCTGTTGATAAGTAGTTTTGTGTTTGGATTGTTTTGATGTAACCCCCTTTGACAATATTTTCCTTATATTTTTTTCTTTGCTGCCCTTTGTGGCCATCTTTTAAGTCCGTGAGTCCGGCAGTTTGAACAATTTTTTTCTTTTTATGGTTGTGAATGTTTCTCTTTATCGCACATTCTCTTTCGCCTGATTACTTTGTGTATGGTTTATGTTGGCCATCACATGATATTTACACAGGGTTTGTTTACATCCCTAGTTGAAGTTCTCTTGCTAGTGAACTCTTTGTGCTTTACTGAAGCTGGTCTTTGAGAGATTTGTTCTAATCTGCTGCTTAAAGACCCCAGGTGTAGCAAAGATCATCATCTTGAGGCTCACCCAATTTTGTTTAGTTTGTTTTTTATATTCGTGGAAGGTTATGACCTTTCTACACTCATGTCAGATGTTCTATAATTGATGATCATGTTTTGGGAGGAAGGTTATGAGCCTTTCTAATGTAAAATCCCTAGATGCCTTCTTGTAACCATTTCTCTCGTGTGACGTTGGATGATCAGTCCTTGTTGCCAAACAGTGAATGTATATAACCTCTTTGTTTCTTAGATTTGAATATATGAAGCATCTGAATTGCCTTTTTTATTTACTCTAGTTTTGTTTCAAGCATAATATAACTGAAAATAGTAAAGTAATTTCTGCTAATTACATTTACATATTAAAATTAACACACAGTTTGTTAGCTAGCACTGGTTCTACCTCTGCGCATTCCACGTTCTTGGAATGGCACGCCCGTCTTCAGCTTCTAGGACATAAGCACCATTCTTGTGTGCTTCTATAATTTTGCATGGTCCTTCCCACGTGACACTGATTTTCCCCAATGGTTTAGCGTGGCTAGACTCGTTCTTTGTTAGTAACCATTTTCTGACTTTGAAGTTTTTGGCCCGGACTTGGAAGTTGTAATAGTTCTCAATCCGTGATTTGTACAGTTCTTGGCGCATTCGTGCTTCCTCACATTTCTTGACAAGCATGTCTAGGTCTTGGCGTTGGCCTTCTTCGTTGGCCACCTCCTCGAAACTCTCTGTTCGTAAAGAGGCAGCTACTATTTGAAATGGGAGGACCGCCTCCGTCCATTAGGTTAGACTGACGGGTGTTTCTCTCGTACCTGACCTTGTTGTGGTGCGATAGGACCATAGCACTTTTAGGAGCTCATCCACCCAGGCGGAATTGGATTTGAGTAGCCGTTTCTTCAAAACATTGACTAGGCTTTTGTTGGATATCTTTGTCTGTCCGTTAGCCTGAGGGTGCGCTACTGATGTGAACCGGTAGTGGATTTTCTTTTCTTCACACCATTCCTTGAAGGGACTTCGTTGAAACTAAGTTCTATTATCACTTATGAGGATTCTAAGAGTTCCAAAGCGGGCCAAGATGTTCTTTGTCATGAAATTTATCATCTACTTGCCAATGACAGTAGTCAGTGTTTCCGCTATGGCTACCAACAAAAACTTTACGTCTCCTGGCGCTGGTGGAAATGGTCGCACTATATCGATCCCTTATTGGTGAATGTTTGGCATTCCTTACATTTCATGGTTAAGGACGCGTCGTCATTGTATACGTCCGACCAGTATACGCCTAGGCAAAGTATCTTTCCTGTGAGTGCGCGAGCGCCTTCATGTGCCGTTGTGTCCCCTAAATTTCTTCATTCGAGAAAATTCTGACCCTCTGTCTTAGAAATGCACCTGAGCCATGGGATTAAATATCCTCTTTGGTACATTTGATTGTCCCTTAATGCAAAATGTGGTGCCCTGACTTTGACTTTCCTTGCCTCCTGTGGATCGTCCGGAAGCACGCCATGGCGCAAGTAATCAATAAATGTTTTTTTTCCATTCCGGGGGGGGGGGGGGGGCTGATATGGTATTTACTTATTGGTTATTAATACTCCTTTCTAGGAGTACTTTGACCAACATTTTCTTTGTGAGATGATCATACGTGGTGGAGGCTAGTTTGCTGAGGGCGTCTGCCCTTTCCCCGATGAGATTTGCTTTAATGAAAAACTTGTGAACGTGCTGGCTAAATTACGGACAACGTCTAGGTATTTCTGCATCCTAGGGTCCTTTGCCTCTTATACTACGTTTATTTGGTTTGTGGTAAGAAACGAGTCACTAAGACCTGCTAGTTATTTTGCGCCAACATCCTTGGTCAGCTTTAGTCCTGCCTGGAGTGCCTCATACTCTGCTTCGCTGTCAGATTCTTGAAAGTTGAATCGTAGTGCGTAGGTGATCTCTTCATATTTGGGGCTTTAGAGGATCAGGCCTGCACCTGAGCCTTCCTTGTTTGCTGCGTCGTCGGTATACAACTTCCAAATTTCCTTGTCGGCTTTAGGCTCTAATGGGTTGACAGAGATTGTCGTCCGAACTCCCTTGATGGTATCTAGGATTTCAACTAGCCAGTTAGCAAGGGCCTTAGCTTTGATGTTGGTTCTAGGGTGGTGCTGGATTTCGTGCTCACCCAATTTTATGGCCCACTTAACTAGGTGTTCAGACTTTTTCAGCCATAGAATCACTTGTTTTATTGGGTAACTAGTCAGAACATCCACCTTGTGGGCTTGGAAATACCTCCGTAAATGTCTCACCGCATAGACCTGGGCGAGGACCAGTTTTCCAAGGCTGGGTAATTTACCTCTGGCCCTTGCATGGGTCTGTTGACAAAGTTAATGGGGATTTTCTTGCCTTCCCTTTCCACCCCTAACACAGAGGAGATAGCCTCCTCATACGCTGCTTAGTACATATGTAGAGTCTCCCGTGGAAGTGGGAAGGTGAGAGTCGGGAGTTGCTTCAATGCGTCTTTCAATTTTTGCAAGGCCACATACGCTTCCTCTGTCCATTTGAATTGCTTTTTTTTTCTAAGCATCCTTTGAGTGTTTGGTACAGAGCAAGTGCCTTCTCTATGGATTGGAAATGAAGCTTCCAAGAGTCGTTAACCTACTGTCAATCTATTGTACTCCCTTAAGGTTTTGGGGCGTTTTCGACTCGAGGAACTCTAATATTTTGGTGGGATTGGGTAGAATCCCTTCCCTGGTCACCTGATAGCCAAGGAATTTCCCTTCCTCGACTCCAAAAGTACACTTTTCCGGATTTAACTTCGTCTACACTTTGACTAGCATTTGGAAGGCTTCTTCCACGTCTTGGATCAACATTTCTTCATTGTGACTTTTAATTACCATATCATTGAAATATACTTCGATATTCTATCCAATTTGGTCGGCATATACCTTGTTCATCAGCCCCTGGTAAGTACCACCCGTGTTTTTGAGCCCAAATGTCATTTTCTGATAACATAAGATGCTGTTTTCGGTATGGAAATTTGTTTTTGCTTCAACTTCTCGCTTCATCTACACCTGGTGATAGCCCTTGTATGCATTGAGGAAACATTTGAATCGGAAGCCTTCAAGCGATTGGACTTTTTGATCGATCTCCAGGAGAAGATAACAATCCTTTGGGCAGGCGTTATCGAGATCTGAATAATCTATGCACATTCGCCATGCCCCATTGGCTTTGTTTACCATGACCGAGTTTGCTATCCATGTGGGGAACATTACTTCCCTGATTATGCCAGCACTCACCAGATCGACCACTTTGGCTTTAATAGCCCTATCATGGTCTGCCGCCTGTCCTCGCTTCTTTTGTTTTACAAGGTAACTCCCATGTGCTGTGTTAAGGCTATGTTTTATGATCTGTCGATTGACGCCTATCAGATCCGTTGGCTTCTAGGCGAAGATGATGGAGTAATGCCTCAGGAGCACCACCAGTCGTGCCTTGGTTTCTTCTGTTAAGTGGGCGCCGATTTGCATAAGCTGCTCTAGATACTCCATGTTTATTTGGTGTTACTCGGTCGAACATCCTTCCTTGGACTTCTTTGGCGCACGCATGGGTTCTAGGGCAGCTATGATTTGGTAGCAATGTTGTGCTCTAGTGTTTGTGTCGAGGATCGCAATTGTTCCCTGACGTGTGCTGAATTTAATGATGCCATGTATCATCGATGGTACGAGATGCAGTAAAGCAATTGATGATCATCCAAGAAGAATGTTGTGTTCGGTTGGGTATCGGATCATAAAGAACTCAATTGTCCTTGTGATTCAGTCCTTTTCGTCGTGGCTGACCAATGTTAAGGGCAACCCAATAGTTACTAGTGGCCACAAGCTATGCCTGGTGAATCCTACTAATGTTACACCGGTTGAGGGTCGGAGCCCCTCCTTCCACGTGTCAGGTAGTTGCCGGAAACAATGCTCACAGAGTATATTGGAGCAACTACCATTGTCAATGTATATTTGGTGGAACTTCATGTTATGAATAAATCCTGATATGAGGAGTGGGTCTCATGGATCCCAGTTCGATGGTTTGGGATCGCTGCTCGAGAAACTGATGTTGAGTAGGTTTCTCGAGAGTGCCTCGATCTCGTTTTTTCTGCATGGTAAGGTGCGTTTCTCTTACGACAATTAGAGATATTAACTAGCTCAGTGTCATCGTACAGATTTGTCTGCAACAAATTGGGATGTTATATCGCCATCTGAGGTTATGAGACATCCGATGACAATTTCTGGAAATTGCTCTGGAGCCCTGCTTCTACTGTTCTTATCGTAATTGGCGGGATTTGTGTCATCATCACCTAGAGTGGTTCGTGCGTTCTGAACAGAGCTTCTACTGCCATCCCAGATATCGTAGGGCTTATGTCCCCCTTATGCAAGCAGCCAACATCGTCTATTGGTTGTATCACTCTGAGGATGCGTCTGGATGGCGCTAAATGCTGTGACATGTTCGAAGATGTTATCGATGCAAAAGGATGGATCCGACTTGGGTGCTTTCCTGAGAACACAATCACAGAAGAACCGTTAGAGTGTGAGAGAAATATTAGGGTAATCTTCGTGAGAAATAAGATGGATCCTTCCCTTGAGACGAAAGAGATCCTTTTATACCTATTACTAACGGATACTGGGGACCGTGCATTGTGAGCGTGAAACATGGCTTCCTCTTATTAGGAGAGCTATTCACGCTAACTAACTGCCAGGTGACATCAGTTTTGGGCGTTACCTGGGCTATTTGTTGCTTTCTCATTGGTTGTGAGTGAATGAGGAGATCACATGGGATGTTCTTCCCTTGTGACGAGAAATGAGTTGTCGCTTCGACTTGGGATCTCTAAGGCCAAGATCCGGTCTCAGCTAAGGCTGTAACGTCTCTGTTACATTTTACGTGGCCGTTAGGTAACGTTAATAGTTACCTATTTGTGTTCATTTATTGTATGTCAAATAAAGAAAACATAGATCCAAAGTAGGGCTGCATGCACACATAGGGTTTTTTGTATAATACCCATCAATAATAACTAGTTATACGCTCTTATAATTATTATTTTCATAAAACAATAGTTACTCCCTAATTAAAGTACAATAATTGATATAATTTATTAATAATCACATTAATAATTGTTAACATATCCCTCTGGGAACGTCAAGAAAGAAGTCAAATTGACATCAGGCTTCGCCTACTAAGAACCTTGTCTAAAGCCAAGTACGTGTCACACCCCAAAACCGAGAACGGCGGAAACGTTCTGGGGCGGAGGACGTCATGTAATGTATCACAACAATGTAAAGTAGTAAACAAGCAACAACATCTTCCATTGCATTAATAGTATAATTTTAATTACAAGTGTGTTCTTTCATATTATAAGACAACATGATAACTAATCAAAATAAAAGAGTAGTCTTGATTTCTCCGTCTTCACAAAACCTGGTCGTCATACCTGTCTATTTGTGACATGAGAATACAAGTTATTTTGAATGCGAGTATCAACAATAAAGCTGGTGAATTCATAAGTATTAATGTGTCTTTGATTTGTAAATACTGTAAAGTAAAGACTTGTAAACATTTCGAGAAAAGTATGAAAATGTTTGTAAGTAATTGTAAACGTTTGAAAACCATAGAAAATCCCATATTTCCTACTAGTATAAAAAGTAGTCTTCTACCAAGACCCGACTGTTTTGTAAGTAAGCATCACTGTAGATGTTACGATTTTTCCCTTGTTTAACTATTATTATAAAAGTTATAGTCTACCTCGTCATTTATGTGTATGAGTCACAATATAAAGGTAATAAGGAAAATAGTTTATCTATATCAAATATGTCCTACCTCGTCGTTCATGTGAATCTGTCACAAAGTAAAGGAAGGAAAATAATATAATCACTAAAATGTATCCTTTTGCACTAGGATATTCACGGCGTGAAACTCGCCGAACAGTACAACCGGGGACACCCGTGGACGCACCTTTTCCCTACTGTAGCTAACAGCTTTGGGTGTGGAATGGTAAGTCTCGAAACATTTGTAATTGATCCTATGTAATAGTATCTATTAAACGTATTAATGTAGACGTTCATGTAAGCGTATCTCTGTAAACGTATCAATGTAAATGTATCTCTGTAAGCGTATCTATGTAAGTGTATTCATGTGAGCGTATCTATGTACACGTATTCATGTAAGCATATATATATGTCAATGTATTCATGTAACATGTAATGTATTGGTATAGACTCATGAATGAACTGACTCTTGCGTGATTCCTTGTACTTGGAATTGTAAGTCGTATCTCCTAACTATACCTATTATAGTTACTAGTAATGTATGAGTATAACCTGAAGTATACCTTTGTTACCCAAAGGTGCTGAACTGACTAATGGAACCATTATACCTATATATGTATACATGATATATAAATAATAGTTAGACGACATTCGGACGAGCAACCGATGCCGTAAGGCCACATCCCAACGAGGAAAAGGAAATAAAGCGACCTAACCGTCCTAAGTCCTTTAAATATTATTTGTATACCTATACATATCTAGGCATGCATTTGACAATATAAAAGTGTAAAAGAAGTTTTGTAAAACCTTTGAAAAGTTTAATACTAAGAAATGATGACCTGATGTGTCACACCCCAAAACCAAGAACGGCGGAAACGTTCTGGGGCGGAGGACGTCATGTATAGTATCACAACACAGTAAATGTAAATAAGCAAACAACATCATCCATTGCATTAAATATATAATTTTAATACAAGTGTGTTCTGTACAATTATAGACACCAAAAATAATGTAACACAAAATAATATGAGATGAGTCTTGAATGCACTCCATCTTCTCAAAAGCTGGCCTCGGTACCTGTCTACTGACGACCTGAGAATACAAGTTATTTTGAAAGAGTTTATCAGCATTAAGCTGGTGAGTTCATAAGTATTTTAGTGTCAATGTTTGTTGTCAAAACGTTTGAACCTGCCTCAATGTATAAGTTTGTAAAAATGTAAGTAAATGTTTACGAGTGTTTGTAAAAGTTTGAATCTCTCAGAAAATCCTATATTTTCTATAAAAGTAACCTTCTACCAAGGCTAAACTGTTTTGTAAAATCGTCTGTTGTAAAAGTGTGTAATTACCCAAGTATAACTATCATTTGATAAAATATAGTTTGTACATTAATGCCTAAGTGAGATTATCACTAAAATATGTAATGGGTAAATCATGGTAGTACTGTAGTTTTGTATAATAAGAACTACTGTTGTACTAATTACTACTACTACCTTAAACCGGATTTATATTAAGGTATAATGTGATAAATTGCACCATGCTATCGACTGGTAACAACGACATAATGAATGGTCGTAATAAAAGAAATGACGTTTGGCACCCGCAGACCTGCAGGTCCGGCTGTAGCTAGCAGCAAGGTGTAGGATAGTCAATCCAGTATAGATCTATACGCAAACTCACGCTCTCCCTCCAAGAGAATTCTGGCTACAACTCGGGCCATGACATTTAAGGCATGCTCCGACACAGTGGATCACAATTGTTACGTATTTATGTATATGTAATGTTTCTCGTTCTAGTATAGTTGTATATGTTCATGTTTCTCGTATAGCTGTATATGTACTTGTTTCTAGTATAACTGTATATGTATTTGTTTCTAGTATATCTGTATATGTACTTGTTTCTAGTATAACTGTATAGGTACTTGTTTCTAGTATATCTGTATATGTACTTGTTTCTAGTATAGCGGTATATGTACTTGTTTCTAGTATATCTGTATATGTTCCTGTGTTACCCCGATGGTAACTAACTATTGATGTACTGATAAGTATGAATATGGAAGTACTTTTATGTCTATACATGTATATATGATATATAAGTAATATGGAAACGACCTTCGGATGGTCACCCGAAATCCCACCAGACCACATCCAAATCGAGGAAAAGGAAATAGGGCGGATGGCCTTCCTAAGCCCTTTGAACATTATTTATATATCTATACATATATGGGCATGCAATTGAATATATAAAAGCATAAATAAGTTTTCATAAGACATTTGAAGCATAAATATAATTTCAAGAGAAGATCAACTTGATGTCGATCTATAAAACAATTTGAAGGCATAAGTTGATAAAACAGTTTAAGTATAAGAAGCATTTGTTTGAATCACAGTCTATAAATAAGTTTGGATAGTAAAAGAGTTTGTAAAACATTTCAAAGTAAAGCAGTTTGATAAACAGTTTGAACAGTGGTAAAAATCGTTGTTTTCCTAGTTATTAATCACATGTGATTAAATGCAATCACATGTGATTGAAACAATAACTATAATTATTTGACTTGTATTCCCCCCCATAAAGTATTTAAAACATTTAAAATCATTTCAAAGGTTGATTCAAGGGGTATGAACTCACTTGTGGTGAGTTGTCTGAATTGCAGTGTCGGATACCGTGCTAGGTGGCAAACGGAGACTTGTTTACACGCACGAGCCTAGTTATCATATAATAAGCATATATATATATATATATATATATATATATATATATATAACTAATTAGACAAATAATAACTTAATAAATAAGTTAAGACACTTAGAAAACATGTAAACACTTTTTATAAGTGTTTAAGGTCCAAATGGTTGCATCTAAGTTGCTACGGGACAAGGCAAGAGGGTTTGAAACATCAAATGGCCTTGCATAAGAGTTCACCACCCAACAAACCCCACCCTTTGGAGTTTACGGCCGTAAACTCATGGGTTTATGTCCGTGAACTCCTCACATGGTGGTTTTGGGTGTTTTAAAGTGCTATCTTGATCCTAGAACACTCCTAGCTTTGTTGGAATAACACATGAAGTAGTTTAAGGCCCTAGAATGCTCCATAGGGGAGTTTACGGCCTAAAGTCCATTTACCCTAGAGTTTACGGCCGTAAACTCCTATGGGTGATGGCTTTTAATTCATTTGAGGCACTTGCAGATCAAGGATGGCTTCCAGGATTTTACCTAAGGCTAATGGGGACAAGAGGCACACTTTTGTGCCTTCACTTGGAGTTTACGGCCCAAGAGGTGTTCCTTGGCCGTAAACTCCCTTTAAGGGATGTTCTTGATGGTTTTTCCTCCCCATTAAAGTCCTAGGTGTTCAAGGTAATTGTCTTAAGGCATAAGGTGTGCTTGGAATGCTTTTTACCCTAGAAAAAGGGGTTTACGGCCCAAGAGATGTTCTTGGCCGTAAACTCCTATAAACTTATGAATTTGATGTGTTTTGATGTCTAAAATAGGCACAAGCATTTGAGGGTTTAAGTCTTTAAGTATTAGGGGAAGTTTAGGGCACATTTAGCCCTTGAAAAGGGGTTTACGGCCCAAGAGAAGTTCTTGGCCGTAAACTCCTATTACTTGGGTTTCTTGGATGATTTCTAGTCTATAAAGATCATACACAAAGTCCTTGATAAGTTGCCTAACTTGGGGATGGGTCTAGAAAGCATTAAGGCTCCATTTTGGAGTTTACTCCCCAAGAACGTTCTTGGGTGGTAAACTCCCAGATCTTGTAATCTAAACATGTAATTGATGTTAATAAGCATCTAACAAGTATTGAAACACATTTAGTAAAGTAGACTCACAATCTGGGATGAAAACCCGAAGATCCGTCAGAGAGAATATAGCTTTTCTCTATTTGGAATTGTAAATAATGAATTAATTTAATTCAGAAAACTATTTATAGTCATGGAATATTTTGGCAGAAAATATTTTTATTCCTGATATAGGACTGTAACTTTATGAAACTTGAAATGCTCAAATTTCACAAAACCAGGAGCTTCCACTCTCCTGATATCTCCTTAAACATAAACCCTAATGTACACAAACTTGTTCGGAAAAGTATGAAAATCACTGAAACTGAACTGGCTTCTATTGAACAGATGGTGTTCATACAATGGAAATTTCGGGTTGTCACATCATCCCCCTGTTAGAGGGAATTTCGTCCCGAATTTAGAATTTAAGCAAATAAGAGTTACAAACAATTAAGCGAAAAGATGAGGGTATTTCAACTTCATCTGATCCTCGCGTTCCCAAGTGAATTCCGGTCCTCGCTTGGCATTCCAGCGAACCTTCACGATGGGTATACGGCTTTGTTTCGTCTGCTTGACCTCACGGTCCATGATTTCTACAGGTTCTTCCACGAAGTTGAGGCTCTCGTTGATCTCGATCTCGTCGAGTGGGATTACGAGAGTCTCGTCGGACAGACACTTTTTCAAGTTAGATACGTGGAATGTAGAATGTACGTTACGAAGTGTGTCGGGTAGGTCGAGTTTGTAAGCTACGGGGCCGACTCTGGCAAGAATCTCGAAAGGCCCTATGTACCTCGGATTAAGCTTTCTGCGCTTGCCGAAGCGTATCAAGCCTTTCCAGGGTGAGAATTTGAGAAGGACTCGGTCTCCCACCTGAAATTCCAAAGGTTTTCTTCGTTTATCGGCGTAGCTCTTCTGTCGGTCTCTAGAGGCTTTCAATCGTTCACGAATCTGAACGATTTTCTCTGTCGTTTCCCGAATGATTTCCGGACCGGTGAGAGTACTGTCGGAAGTTTGCCCTCTTGCTAATTGGGTATCACCCACCTCAGCCCAGCACAGAGGGGATCTGCAGTTGCGGCCGTAGAGAGCTTCGAATGGAGCAGCCTTGATGCTTGTGTGATAACTGTTATTATAGGAAAATTCGACAAGGGGTAAATGAGTATCCCATGCCTTCCCAAAATCAATCACACAGGCTCACAACATATCTTCCAGTGTTTGGATGGTCCTCTCACTCTGTCCGTCGGTCTGTGGATGGTAGGTTGTGCTCATGTCCAGCCTTGTTCCTAGGGAGTGTTGTAGTGATTGCCAAAATCTTGAGGAGAACCTACTATCTCTATCAGAGATAATGGAAATAGGTACACCATGCAACCGTACAATTTCCCTGATGTATGTTCTCGTAAGTTTCTCCATCTTGTCGGTTTCTTTGATAGGCAGGAAGTGTGCAGACTTGGTCAATCTATCAACGATGACCCATATGGTGTCAAGTCCACCCGTTGTCTTGGGCAACTTGGTTATGAAATCCATAGTGATCCGCTCCCACTTCCACTCTGGAATCTCTGGTTGTTGCAGTAAACCAGAGGGCTTCTGGTACTCGAGCTTAACCTTTGCGCAAGTAAGGCATTTACTTACGAAGGTAGCAATCTCTGCCTTCATATTAGGCCACCAGTATAGCTTTTTAAGATCCAGATACATCTTATCTGAACATGGGTGGACGGAATACCGAGTGTTGTGCGCCTCGGTCATGACCAAGTCTCGGAACCCACCATGTTTCGGTGTCCAGATTCGGTTCATGAAATATAAAGCTCCGTCACCCTTGGCTTCAAAGTTCTTGTCCATTCCCCTAAGGGATTCACTCGACACTTTTTCAGGTTTCATGGCCTCAAGTTGAGCCGCCTGAATTTGCTTAGTCAGGTGTGAATGGATGGTTATTGATAATGACTTGACCTTGCGACCAGAATATTCTTTCCGACTTAGGGCGTCTGCTACTACGTTGGCTTTACCCGGATGATAACGAATATCGCATTCGTAGTCACTGAGTAGCTCGACCCACCGTCGTTGTCTCATGTTGAGCTCCTTCTGATCGAAAATATGTTGTAAACTCTTGTGGTCGGTAAAGATAGTGCTCTTCGTTCCATACAAGTAATGTCTCCAGATCTTCAGAGCAAACACTACTGCTCCTAGTTCAAGATCGTGGGTCGTGTAGTTAACCTCGTGTGTCTTCAACTGTCTCGAGGCGTAGGCGATGACCTTACCTCGTTGCATCAGAACACATCCGAGTCCTTGATTTGATGCATCGCAATAGACTACGAAGTCTTCTATTCCTTTTGGAAGGGATAGTATTGGTGCGGTGCACAAGGCTTGTTTGAGCGTTTGGAACGCTCTTTCTTGTTTCTCTTCCCAGTCAAAGGCCACGCCTTTCTGGGTCAGGGTTGTAAGAGGTTTCGCTATTCGGGAGAAGTTCTTAATAAACCTGCGGTAGTAGCCAGCGAGACCTAGAAATTGACGAATTTCTGTAGGCGTCTTTGGCGCTGACCAGTTCTCAATGGCTTTTATTTTGGATGGGTCCACGTGGATTCCCTCTTCGCTTACCACGTGTCCTAAGAATTCGACTCTTCGGATCCAAAATTCACATTTCGAGAACTTCGCATAAAGTTTCTCCTTTCGTAATGTCTCTAGAACTTGTCGCAGATGATCACCATGCTCTTTCTTACTTCGGGAGTAGATTAGGATGTCGTCAATGAAAACGATGACAAACTGATCTAAGTAAGGTCGGCATACTCTATTCATCAGATCCATGAAGACTGCGGGCGCATTGGTCAATCCGAATGGCATCACCACGAACTCGTAGTGTCCGTAACGAGTTCGGAAGGCTGTCTTCGGCACATCCTCCTCAAGCACTCGTAACTGGTGATATCCGGATCTCAGATCAATCTTGGAAAAATAGTTCGCCGCTTGCAGTTGGTCGAATAGATCGTCTATGCGTGGCAGAGGATAACGATTTTTGATCGTCAATTTGTTGAGTTCTCTGTAGTCAATGCACATACGGAATGATCCGTCTTTCTTCTTAACGAACAAGACCGGTGCTCCCTAAGGTGAGAAACTTGGTCTTATAAAGCCCTTGCTGAGCAGTTCGTTAAGTTGACCAGAGAGTTCTTGTATCTCGGCTGGTGCTAAATGGTAGGGCGCCTTGGCTACTGGGGTAGCTCCTGGAACTAAGTCGATTCTGAACTCGACTTGTCGTTGCGGAGGTAACCCGGGTAGTTCTTCTGGGAAAATGTCGGGGAAGTCGCTCACTACTGGGATGTTCTTTAGTTCTTTTGTTTCTAGATTCGTGTCGACGACGTGAGCAAGAAATGCGTGGTATTCCTTGTGCAGATATTTCTGTGCTTGAATACTAGATATAATGCGAAGACTCGCACCAGGTTTGTCGCCGTAGACTATAAGGGTTTCGTTAGACGGGAGGTTTAGACGGACTGCTTTCTCGTAGCACATGATGTCGGCGCGATGAAGACTTAACCAATCCATGCCGATAATAACGTCGAAACTTTTTATTGAGACCGGCATAAGGTCGATTGGGAATGAATGGTTATCTAAGGTTAGAAGACAACCTAAGTATATGCTATTAGTACTTTCAGTTTTCCCATTGGCCATTTCTACTGTGAATTGTTCATTAAGTGCGTGTGGTTGTTGCTTAAGCATGCGAGCAAATTTGTGGTTTACGAAGCTTCGCTCCGCTCCACTATCGAACAGAATGCATGCATAGGAGTTATCAAGGAGGAACGTACTAGTCACCACTGTCGGGTCAGCAACTGCTTCCCCGTGGCCTATAGCTAGTACCCTCCCTACTCCTCCAGTATTCCTCGCCTTGGGGCAGTCCCTTTTAAAGTGGCCTGTTTCGCCACATCCATAGCAAGTTGGGCTCGCGCCTGAGCCAGGAACTTGGGAGATCAGTTGTGCCGGGAACTTACAGAAACGGACGGTGTGTCCTTTTCTGTTGCAGTTAGAACACTGCATTTCACGGCAGGCGCCGTTGTGGTGGAAGTTGCATTTGTTGCACTTCGGCAAACTTCTAGCATACTACTTCCCCGGAGCAGTAACAGCAGTAGGGGTTACCGCAGCATGTACTGCCACGATTTGTTGTTTCTTTGAAGCTCGCTGCTTCTTCTTCTCATCCCAAAACTTCCGCTTGGTGCCAGCGGGTTTGGAGGGTTCTGGGATGGCTAGGGTGGTTGTGGTTGCAGGGGTCTTGACTCCATGGTCAATGAGTCTTTGTGCCAAACGCTTGGCACTGTCGAAGGTAGCGGGGTTCGATGCTAAGACATTCCCCTGGTACAGAGGCACTAGCCCCCATACGTACCGTTCGATCTTTTTCCCTTCAGTGGGAACCATATTGGGGCATAGGGCCACCAGTTCGCTAAATCGGGCAGTGTAAGCGATCACGTTGGTGCCCTTCATGGTCAGATTCCAGAGTTCATGTTCTAACTTCTGGACTTCGCCCCTCGGGCAGTATTCCTCAGTCATGAGGTCCTTCATTGTTTCCCAGCCCATGTCGTTAGCCACGACGAGAGTTAGGGCTTTGACGTGGCCGTTCCACCACGTTAGGGCTTTATCCTCAAAGGTGCATGCGATATATTTCACTTTGCACGCAGCAGGGCACGAACAGATTTCGAAGACTGATTCAGTCTTCTCGAACCATTGTGAGAGAGCAATGACTCCGCCGGTGCCATAGAAAGGCTTCGGCTTGTAGTTTGTGAAATCCTTGTAGGAGCACTCTCTCGAGCGCACAGGGATTTCGATCGGAATAGATTCCACAGGGGTTCCACCTCTGCTGGCATCTGATGAGTGATACTGAGCCATGGCAGTTGCCATTGCTGGAGCTACGGCAGCATTCAGGGCTACAGTATCGATGACCGGAGGCGGTGGATTATTCCTATTCCTGGGAGATTTGCGAGGAGGCATCTTTCAACTATAAGTTTATAAAGATAAGAAAGATGGTAAGAATCAATTTGTAAGCAACGTGAGAGTGACCCATGGACTAACTAACCATAGCCCAACAGTTTGAATGAGTGTTTGAAATCACAATAAGAAATATTAGTAGGAATACACAAGTGTACAAATTTTTCCCACAGATTAGATAGATTTCAATAGTACGGGTATTACTGATGTAATAAGTTCAAGGAAAATCAACCTAACAGTAGGTCTTACATCATACCATAAGGGCAAGACTGACAGTCCTAGATTCCTAATTAGAGTATCGAAAGTTAGGAATATTTTACAGACAAGTGCTACTTAGAGCACATAAGTTCAAGGCTATCCCTAAATCAAAAGACAGAGATGTACTAGACATCATCTAATGGCGATGGGAGTTCCTCGGGCGAGCCCTGAGGTTGGACACTTGGCGAAACACCTCTTGAAGGTGTCGATCCTTAGCTCTCTGACGAGCTCTAAGTTCCACGACCTCAGCTCGGGAGGCAGCCAGCTGTTGTTGTAGGGTTTCGTTGGTTCTCCGGGTCCGTTCCATGTCTTCTTCAAGAAGGCGGATGCGGACTGTGTTGACACCTGAATTGGCATTAATCTCCATAACCCGGTCGATGGCTGCTCGACCTTGCTCGACATTACGAGCTATTCTGCGGATGATTACCGGCAGAGCTCTGTCAGCAGAGCCACCATCGCTAATGTTGTAAAAGGTTCGGTCCCCAAAGTATGGTAAGGGCTGACCCTGCTCATCACTCCAGCGATTTAAGTCGTTTGCCCACATGGGAGTAGGGCCTGGAAACGCTGGTCGAGGGTTGTTGTTCGGGGCTTGACCTACAAGCGGTAGGTTGTTGACTTCAGGCTCGGAGTCGGATCCATCGGAAAAGCCTTCTGCGAGGTGATCATCCAAAGGGATTGGATGCTCATCTTCGGGCTCTTCATCGATCCACCCAGCATTGCCCTCATTGGGAAAGTACGGGTCGCCATGATGGAATCCAGCCATGTAGATCTACGCGAGAAGAGAGGTATAAGAATATAGTATACGTGTAACTAGTAGCACAAAATACTCTTATAGTATTTTAAGTTTAAGTTCTACTGATCTTCTTGTGGTATTGTTGGTAAGTTTTTAGACTTGTTAACATATCACAACCATTCTAGGGCATATGCTAATCACTCCTAGGACCAGCATAGTTGATCAGGCTATGCCATTCCCAAGACTGACCATACATCCCCGAGCTCACTTGTGATATTTAACAATTGTAATACTTTTGTTCTTGTCATTGTGACACTTATTTTAGTATGAATGCAGACTAGTATACTTAATTAAATATTTTATTATTTAAAGTATAGAATCTTGGTCAGAGTGTTTTAATCCCGTTTGGGTTTATAGTTTAGTATATCTTTTATGGGTTGATATACTTGATTCACTATAAACAATGCTCTGATACCAATCTGTCACACCCCAAAACCAAGAACGGCGGAAACGTTCTGGGGCGGAGGACGTCATGTATAGTATCACAACACAGTAAATGTAAATAAGCAAACAACATCATCCATTGCATTAAATATATAATTTTAATACAAGTGTGTTCTGTACAGTTATAGACACCAAAAATAATGTAGCACAAAATAATATGAGATGAGTCTTGAATGCACTCCATCTTCTCAAAAGCTGGCCTCGGTACCTGTCTACTGACGACCTGAGAATACAAGTTATTTTGAAAGAGTTTATCAACATTAAGCTGGTGAGTTCATAAGTATTTTAGTGTCAATGTTTGTTGTCAAAACGTTTGAACCTGCCTCAATGTATAAGTTTGTAAAAATGTAAGTAAATGTTTACGAGTGTTTGTAAAAGTTTGAATCTCTCAGAAAATCCTATATTTTCTATAAAAGTAACCTTCTACCAAGGCTAAACTGTTTTGTAAAATCGTCTGTTGTAAAAGTGTGTAATTACCCAAGTATAACTATCATTTGATAAAATATAGTTTGTACATTAATGCTTAAGTGAGATTATCACTAAAATATGTAATGGGTAAATCATGGTAGTATTGTAGTTTTGTATAATAAGAACTACTGTTGTACTAATTACTACTACTACCTTAAACCGGATTTATATTAAGGTATAATGTGATAAATTGCACCATGCTATCGACTGGTAACAACGACATAATGAATGGTCGTAATAAAAGAAATGACGTTTGGCACCCGCAGACCTGCAGGTCCGGCTGTAGCTAGCAGCAAGGTGTAGGATAGTCCATCCAGTATAGATCTATACGCAAACTCACGCTCTCCCTCCAAGAGAATTCTGGCTACAACTCGGGCCATGACATTTAAGGCATGCTCCGACACAGTGGATCACAATTGTTACGTATTTATGTATATGTAATGTTTCTCGTTCTAGTATAGTTGTATATGTTCATGTTTCTCGTATAGCTGTATATGTACTTGTTTCTAGTATAACTGTATATGTATTTGTTTCTAGTATATCTGTATATGTACTTGTTTCTAGTATAACTGTATATGTACTTGTTTCTAGTATATCTGTATATGTACTTGTTTCTAGTATAGTTGTATATGTACTTGTTTCTAGTATATCTGTATATGTTCCTGTGTTACCCCGATGGTAACTAACTATTGATGTACTGATAAGTATGAATATGGAAGTACTTTTATGTCTATACATGTATATATGATATATAAGTGATATGGAAATGACCTTCGGATGGTCACCCGAAATCCCACCAGACCACATCCAAATCGAGGAAAAGGAAATAGGGCGGATGGCCTTCCTAAGCCCTTTGAACATTATTTATATATCTATACATATATGGGCATGCAATTGAATATATAAAAGCATAAATAAGTTTTCATAAGACATTTGAAGCATAAATATAATTTCAAGAGAAGATCAACTTGATGTCGATCTATAAAACAATTTGAAGGCATAAGTTGATAAAACAGTTTAAGTATAAGAAGCATTTGTTTGAATCACAGTCTATAAATAAGTTTGGATAGTAAAAGAGTTTGTAAAACATTTCAAAGTAAAGCAGTTTGATAAACAGTTTGAACAGTGGTAAAAATCGTTGTTTTCCTAGTTATTAATCACATGTGATTAAATGCAATCACATGTGATTGAAACAATAACTATAATTATTTGACTTGTATTCCCCCCCATAAAGTATTTAAAACATTTAAAATCATTTCAAAGGTTGATTCAAGGGGTATGAACTCACTTGTGGTGAGTCGTCTGAATTGCAGTGTCGGATACCGTACTAGGTGGCAAACGGAGACTTGTTTACACGCACGAGCCTAGTTATCATATAATAAGCATATATATATATATATATATATATATATATATATATATATATATATATATATATAACTAATTAGACAAATAATAACTTAATAAATAAGTTAAGACACTTAGAAAACATGTAAACACTTTTTATAAGTGTTTAAGGTCCAAATGGTTGCATCTAAGTTGCTACGGGACAAGGCAAGAGGGTTTGAAACATCAAATGGCCTTGCATAAGAGTTCACCACCCAACAAACCCCACCCTTTGGAGTTTACGGCCGTAAACTCATGGGTTTATGGCCGTGAACTCCTCACATGGTGGTTTTGGGTGTTTTAAAGTGCTATCTTGATCCTAGAACACTCCTAGCTTTGTTGGAATAACACATGAAGTAGTTTAAGGCCCTAGAATGCTCCATAGGGGAGTTTACGGCCTAAAGTCCATTTACCCTAGAGTTTACGGCCGTAAACTCCTATGGGTGATGGGTTTTAATTCATTTGAGGAACTTGCACATCAAGGATGGCTTCCATGATTTTACCTAAGGCTAATGGGGACAAAAGGCACATTTTTGTGCCTTCACTTGGAGTTTACGGCCCAAGAGGTGTTCCTTGGCCGTAAACTCCCTTTAAGGGATGTTCTTGATGGTTTTTCCTCCCCATTAAAGTCCTAGGTGTTCAAGGTAATTGTCTTAAGGCCTAAGGTGTGCTTGGAATGCTTTTTACCCTAGAAAAAGGGGTTTACGGCCCAAGAGATGTTCTTGGCCATAAACTCCTATAAACTTATGAATTTGATGTGTTTTGATGTCTAAAATAGGCACAAGCATTTGAGGGTTTAAGTCTTTAAGCATTAGGGGAAGTTTAGGGCACATTTAGCCCTTGAAAAGGGGTTTACGGCCCAAGAGAATTTCTTGGCCGTAAACTCCTATTACTTGGGTTTCTTGGATGATTTCTAGTCTATAAAGATCATACACAAAGTCCTTGATAAGTTGCCTAACATGGGGATGGGTCTAGAAAGCATTAAGGCTCCATTTTGGAGTTTACTCCCCAAGAACGTTCTTGGGTGGTAAACTCCCGGATCTTGTAATCTAAACATGTAATTGATGTTAATAAGCATCTAACAAGTATTGAAACACATTTGGTAAAGTAGACTCACAATCTGGGATGAAAACCCGAAGATCCATCAGAGAGAATATAGCTTTTCTCTATTTGGAATTGTAAATAATGAATTAATTTAATTCAGAAAACTATTTATAGTCCTGGAATATTTTGGCAGAAAATATTTTTATTCCTGATATAGGACTGTAACTTTATGAAACTTGAAATGCTCAAATTTCACAAAACCAGGAGCATCCACTCTCCTGATATGTCCTTAAACATAAACCCTAATGTACACAAACTTGTTCGGAAAAGTATGAAAATCACTGAAACTGAACTGGCTTCTATTGAATAGATGGTGTTCGTACAATGGAAATTTCGGGTTGTCACATGATGTCAGTTTATAAAACGATTGAAAGTAGTTTGTTTGTTAAGACAATTTAAGTATAAGGAGAACCTTTATTTGAAAACACGTTTGTAACAGAGTTTGAAAGGAAACTTACAGTGTGTAAGACAGTTTGATAAAGAGTTTAAAACATGTAAAAACGTTTAAGAAGTTCATTTGAAGAAATCTGTTTGGTAAAACAGTTAACGTATAGTAATTCCATTTGCATGCTAGTTATTAATCACATGTGATTGATATAATAACTAAACCTGATTCAACTTGTATCCCCCCATAAAGTATTTATAAACATTTAAAAGGTTAATTAAGGGGTATGAACTCACTTGATAGATTGGGAGAAAGCAAGATGATAATGGAGTAGAACTTCGACTGGGAAGAGTTGATTTTCTCGGGATTCTCGGGAATCTCGGGAGCACAAAACCTTCCTTCAGAACTTGAAGGTGAAAACCGGGGCTTTGGGAGGGCTTCGGGGGCTTAAACGTAGAGTTTCGGTGCAAGAAAGAAGAGAACTGAGCAATGAAACTCGGAGCCCTTGAGATCTATTTATAGGGGCATATTTTGGGTGCCACGTCGTGGAAAAGGGTGTGCCACGTCGTGGTGAGTCAACCTTATCCTCTTCCATTGGTTGGACGCTCTCAGTCACTTGCTGGGTCGCGGCTGACCGCCTCGGATTTCGGGTCTCAAACTTGTAAAATCCGTAACTTTCGCGTACGAGCTTCATTTTTTCCGTTCTTTATATGCACGCGAAGGTGAGAATATACTCTACAACTCTCATTTAGACTTTGTCCTCTTATTTTGAATTTATTTTTAATTATTTATGTTTAACAGGTTGGGACACGAAAAGTCCGTTAAAAATCCATAACTTCTTTATCCGATGTCCGTTTTCGTCAGACTTTTTACCGTTGCGCTAATATTGTTGAGACCTTCAATTCTCATTTAGTTTGTTTCAGCCAAAAGTCTCTCGATCTCTATTTCGAGTTTTTAGCTATCTACTGCTATATCCAGATCTTAGAAAAATCATAACTTCCTCATACGAAGTCAGATTTGGACGTTCTTTTTACGCACGTTTAAGGTTTGATGATATCTACAACTTCTATTTAGATACCTAAGGCTAAAAATTATTGTATTGAAACTTCAAGTTTTACGTCTATTAATGTTGTCGGTTTTGCCGAGAATCTTCAGTTGGTCATAACTTCTTCGTTATAACTCGGATTTTAGGGTTCTTTATATGTACGAAAGCCTTGATACGATTCCTACTACTTCATTTAACCCAAATAAGATTTTAGGAAATTTAAATTTTGACCTAAATTTCACTGTTGTTACATTTTATTGTCTTGAAATATCGGGTTGTCACATCATCCCCCCTTTAGAGGGAATTTCGTCCCGAAATTAGAGTTTAATCAGAATTAATAATCATGCTACGGATAGAAGTTTTATTTGCTCCTCGTGTTCTTAAGTGAACTCAGGTCCTCGCTTGGCATTCCAGCGAATCTTTCACTATCGGGATACGCCTTTGCTTCTTTCGTTTGACTTCACTGGTGTGATAACTCTTCTTGGTCGAATGTATGTTGAATGCTTTTTGTGTACTGTGAAAATAGTACACCTTGTACCCTAGAAGTAGTGTCTCCAGATCTTCATAGCAATTACCGCTGCTCCTGACTCAAGATCATGTGTTGTATAGTTAACTTCCTGTGTCTTAAGCTATCTTGAGGTATAGGTAGTGACCTTTCCTCTTGCATAAGAACACAACCAATTCATAGTGATTATGACGTCAAAACCTTGTGGTCGATTAGATGTCGTGAAGATCTAAAAGAAAGTATGATTACTCACGAATTAAGGAAAAAGGATAGGTACTTTTGTTCCATCTGTCTCTCTTGTCCCGATCAGTGGGAAGGGCATGTGTTTGGCTTCTAAGTTTATTCGCATGGCAGCACGATCACTCGTAGTCTTAGGCAGTCTCCATCCTGAAGTTCATATTAGAACTCATACCTGGTTCATCAATCACAATTTCGCGTATACAAGTCGTATATAATTAAGATTGAAAAGGTAGTCAAATAAATGATTCTTCCTTAAGCCAACATCCCAACGAGGAAAAGAAGTTAAAGTGGAATCGTCAATTCTAAACCTGTAGAACCTTGATTATATACTACCCTTGCGTACACATTCTTCAACGATAGATCAACTGTACGGGTCTTTGGATTGAACTTGACGTACTATATGAGTGGTACTCTGGGGAGGTTTGCTGAGGTTTCTTCGGAAAGGTTACGAAACATAAGGTACTCTATGCATGAGTACTTTGGAGTTCTGGAATGACGGCTTCGCTAGAAAGACGTTTTCGGAGAAGGAGATGTATGCACGAAACTGGTATTGTGCGTATCGAATTGACTCAAGTTGTATGATAATGTCGGACTTACTTAGAAGTAAAAGACATCATATTTGAACATAAAGGCATTATAGACAAAACACAACGGTGCAACTTTTAACAGAGTTACAGTACTTTAGAGTAACTACAGAAATACTGCTGCGAACAAAGTATACTACAAATGGCAAGTATACGCAGCACGAGGGTCCCTTAACTAATGGGATCTCGCAAAAGATAAGACTCGAGTTGCACTAGTTTTAAACATGTTTCAAAAACATACATAATACTGATGATTGGAAGTGAACCTCAACTATAGTAGGATCCTTCGTTGCCTCTTTCCATCCTGAGGTCAAACTCCTCCGGATTCGCCGTCGTTCTTCTCTGTTGGACAGTCCCACTTGAAGTGTCCCATAACGCCACATAGATGGCATATTCGAGAGATTTTGACATTGGTGGTTGAAGTAATGTGTTGGATCCGAGTCCTGCAGCAATTGGTAGTATGTCCATTCTTGTTGCATTTAAAGCAATGTAACGGACGACAACTACCCAGATGATGGAAGCTGCACTTATTGCATTTCGGTAGGTTTCCGGCATACTGCCTAGCTGGTGTAGGGATAATTGGAATGCCAGAAGGGATGGTAGTAGGAGGTACAAATGTCGTGGTTGCGAAGGTTGCCACAAGTTGTTGTCTTTTGCTCGCCCCTTGGGGAGATTTGCCATTAGCTTTAGCCCATAACTTTTATTTGTTATTCTTGGGCTTGGGATTCGGGTTGTCGTGGTAGTTTGTTGCTCGTTGAGGTACTTGATTGTTACTTGGATTGGAATTATTGTTAAAAATCCCTTTAACTTTCGCGTTGTTAGCGTTAAGGTGGGTCAGAACAGTTGACACGGCAGCCGAGACTGCAGCTTGAAAGGTAGCTGCATCAATCTAAAGAGTTGGTATTTGGTTGATGGGTTGATCGTTTTTCTTTGGCGACATGATTATGTTACACGGAAACAAAATGAATTTGTGAGCGAGTATGGTTGAACCTAGACGTAGTTCGATCGTTCATGTAAAGAATAGAAGTATGTTCTCCAAGGTTTGACCTACATCCCTATGATGCAGTCCCAGCATGGAATAAGAGTATATTAACGAAGGTGTGACCTACATCCCTATGATGCAGTCCTAGTACGGAGTAGAAGTAAATTAATAGAGTGGTCTCAAAATGTTTATCGTCCAAACCAGGGTATTATTGGTTGGCGGATAATATGATCCAACCCTTGAAAGAGATTTGGAAATGATTCCGGAGTTAAATTACCATAGTACAATAACTTGACTAGATGGGGTTTCAGATAGACTCCAATGAAAGCATTTGAACAAAGATTGACACGGAAGGTAGCCGACTGTCGATATCATTGATGTTTAAGATGTAATAGGTTTGGGAAATTGACCTTGTTGTAGGTCTTACATCATATTCGGAGTAGAAAAGTCTTTGACAGCATAAAGACTTAACTAAAAGTACTTACAGTACAAGGTAGTCACATAGAAAGTACTACACAGAACATAGACAGGAACACAGTTCTTTAAAACAAAGAAGGAAGTAAGGTATCTCCTAATGGCGACGGTCACTCCTATGGTGAACCCTTAGTTCAGCTAGTTGACGTTCCATATCAAGCAAGTATCTTTCGTACACCCTCTGGCGTACTTGGAGCTCTATGACTTCGGCTCGGGTTTCAGCTAGTGCTTGCAGCAGGGTCTCATGGTTTCTCTCAGATCTCTTAGTTTTGTCATCAAGGCGATTGGTGTGAATGGTATGCATTCTTGCATTGACATTAGCCTCTTCGATACGTTAGAGAGCTGTCTTGCCCTGAATTTCGTTTCGGGCAACTCTACGGATCAGGATTGATAGGACTCTATCTGCTGAGCTCCCTTCGTTTACGTTGTAGAAGCTTCGGTCTCTATTAAACGGCATAGGTTGATCTTGATCTTCGCTCCATGTTTCCAAGCATTCTACCCAAGGAGGCGTCGGGCCATGAAAAGCGGGACGAGGGTTAGGATTTAGAAATGGAGCTACCGGGGGTAGGTTCTCAACCTCGGGTTCGGAGTTATCACCATCCGAAACGTCTTCATCATGGTGATCATTCAAAGGGATTGGATGACCATTCTTGGGTTCTTCTCCAAACCATCCAGCATTGCCTTCGTTCGGAAGGTACGGGTTGCCGTGGGGATGGAGTCCAGCCGTGTTATCTACGAGAGAATTGGGGTAAGGAAATAGTTATTAGATGAACTAACAAGATAATTATTAAACAATCTTCATTAGTTACATCACTATTTGTAAAATGCATACCAATTATATTTAATCAAAACAGGATAGGCCTTCGAATAAGTGACCTTAACTCCAAATTCACAAGGAACATAGGTAAACCAAACTTTCACATATTCTAAGTCTATGACATCCTAGTAACATATAACCTTAGTGCATCTACTTAGCAAATATTGACCTAGTAATGAAGATCTTTTTAGTTCTCAAGTAAGTAATTATAGTAACACAAAATACTCCTATAGTATTTTAGACTTATGTTCTTTTCTAGTGTTCTCATTGTGGTAGTGTTGGTAAGTTTTTAGACTTGTTGCCACATCACAACCATTCTTGGGCACGTGCTAATCACTCCTCGGACCAGCATAGTTGATTAGACTATGCCACTCCCAAGACTGACCATACATCCCCGAGCTTACCTGTGATATTCAACAATCGTAATACTTTTGTTCTTGTCATTGTGATACGGATTTTAGTATGATGTAGGCACGTATACTTAGTTATAAATTTAATTATTTAAAAGTATAAACAATGCTCTGATAGCAATCTGTCACACCCCAAAACCGACAATGGCGAAAACGTTCTGGGGCGGAGGACGTCATGTAATGTATCACCACAATGTAAAGTAGTAAACAAGCAACAACATCATCTATTGCATTAATAGTATAATTTTAATTACAAGTGTGTTCTTTCATAGTATAAGACAACATGATAACTAATCAAAATAAAAGAGGAGTCTTGATTTCTCCGTCTTCACAAAACCTGGTCGTTGTGCCTGTCTATTTGTGACCTGAGAATACAAGTTATTTTGAAAGTGAGTATCAGCAATAAAGCTGGTGAATTCATAAGTATTAATGTGTCTTTGATTTGTAAATACTGTAAAGTAAAGACTTGTAAACATTTGGAGAAAAGTATGAAAATGTTTGTAAGTAATTGTAAACGTTTGAAAACCATAGAAAATCCCATATTTCCTACTAGTATAAAAAGTAGTCTTCTACCAAGACTCGACTATTTTGTAAGTAAGCATCACTGTAGATGTGACGGTTTTTCCCTTGTTTAACTATTATTATAAAAGTTATAGTCTACCTCGTCATTTATGTGTATGAGTCACAATATAAAGGTAATAAGGAAAATAATTTATCTATATCAAATATGTCCTACCTTGTCGTTCATGTGAATGTGTACAAAGTAAAGGAAGGAAAATAATATAATAACTAAAAATGTATCCTTTTGCATTATGATATTCACGGCGTGGAAACTCGCCGAACAGTACAACCATGGACACCCGTCGACGCTCCTTTTCCCTACTGTAGCTAACAGCTTTGGGTGTGGAATGGTAAATCCCGAAACATTTGTAACAGATCCTATGTAATAGTATCTATTAAACGTATTAATGTAGACGTGTTCATGTAAGCGTATCTCTGTAAACATATCAATATAAATGTATCTCTATAAGCGTATCTATGTAAATGTACTCATGTGAGCGTATCTATGTACACGTATTCATGTAAGCGTATATATGTAAACATATTCATGTAACATGTAATGTATTGGTATAGACTCATGAATGAACTGACTCTTGCGTGATTCCTTGTACTTGGAATTGTAGGTAGTATCTCCTAAGTATACCTATTATAGTTACTAGTAATGTATGAGTATAACCGGAAGTATACCTTTGCTACCCAAAGGTGCTGAACTGACTAATGGAACCTTTATAGCTATATATGTATACATGATATATAAATAATAGTTAGACGACATTCGGACGAGCAACCGATGCCCTAAGGCCATATCCCAACGAGGAAAAGGAAATAAAGCTAGCTAACTGTCCTAAGTCCTTTAAACATTATTTGTATACCTATACATATCTATGCATGCATTTGACAATGTAAAAGCGTAAAAGAAGTTTTGTAAAACCTTTGAAAAGTTTAATACTAAGAAACGATGACCTAATGTCAGTTTATAAAACGATTGAAAGTAGTTTGTTTGATAAGACAGTTTAAGTATAAGGAGAACCTTTGTTTGAAAACACGTTTGTCACAGAGTTTGAAAGGAAACTGACAGTGTGTAAGGCAGTTTGAAAAAGAGTTTTAAACATGTAAAAACGTTTAAGAAGGTCATTTGAAAGAATATGTTTGGTAAAATAGTTAACGTATAGTAATTCCATTTGCATGTTAGTTATTAATCACTTGTGATTGATATAATAACTAAACCTGAGTCAACTGGTATACCCCCATAAAGCATTTAGAAACATTTAAAAACATTTAAAAACATTTAAAAGGTTAATTAAGGGGTATGAACTCACTTGATAGATTGGGAGAAAGCGAAATGATAATCGAGTAGAACTTCGACTTGGAGGAGTTGATTTTCACTGGATTCTCGGGAATCTCATGAATCTCGGGAGCACAAAACCTTCCTTCAGAACTTGAAGGTGAAAACCGGGGCTTTGGGAGGGCTTCGGGGTCTTAAATGCAGAGTTTCGGTGCGAGAAAGAAGAGAATTGAGCAATGAAACTCGGGGCCCTTGAAATCTATTTATAGGGGCATATTTTGGGTGCCACGTCGTGGAAAAGGGTCTGCCACATCTTGGTGACCTTATCCTCTTCCATTGATTGGATGCTCTCAGTCACTTGGCGGGTCGCGGAGAACTTTGCCACGTCGTGGCAAGTCTGACAGCCTCGAATTTCAGGTCTCGAACTTGTAAAATCCGTAACTTTTGCGTACGAGCTCCGTTTTTTACGTTCTTTATATGCACACAAAGGCGAGAATATGCTCTACAACTCTCGTTTAGACTTTGTCGGCTAATTATGATTTATTTTTAATTATTTATTTTTAACAGGCCCGGACACGAAAAGTCCGTTAAAAATCCATAACTTCTTTATCCGATGTCCGTTTTCGTCAGACATTTTACCGTTGCGCTAATATTGTTGAGACCTTCAATTCTCATTTAGGTTGTTTCGGCCAAAAGTCTCCCGATCTCTATTTCGAGTTTTTAGCTGTCTACTACTATATCCGGATCTTGGTAAAATCATACTTCCTCATACGAAGTTAGATTTGGACGTTCTTTTTACGTACGTTTAAGGTTTGATGATATCTACAACCTCCATTTAGATACCTAAGGCTAAAAATTATTGTATTGAAACTTCACGTTTTACGTCTATCAGTGTTGTCGGTTTTGCCGAGAATCTTCGGTTGGTCATAACTTCTTCGTGATCACTCGGATTTTAGGGTTCTTTATATGTACGAAAACCTTGATACGATTCCTACTACTTCATTTAACCCAAATAAGATTTTAGGAAAGTTAAATTTTGACCTAAATTTGACTGGTGTTACATTTTATTGTCTTGAAATATTGGGTTGTCACAGTACGGGCCTTTGCCAACGTGAAGAGCGCTGATATGGAGGTTAAGGCGCATAACCGTGCGTTAACCCCTATTTCAGAAAGTTACATCCCGAAAAATGTGCGACCACTAGGAGATTGCCAATCGCTTGTTAGACGATAGCCACGATCTTCATAAACGTTTAGGAGATTCCTTCCCAACCAATGAGGGAGTGAGGCAAAACACGTGATGAAGGACCCTCCAATATGGGTCCGCCATGTCGCACCTCACAAGGTAATCCTCAACAAAATCGGTTAAGGGATACGCATCAAAAACAAGTATAAAAGGATCCATCTTCCTGACAAGGAGAGTAACAAAATTCTCTCTTCCCTTTAATCTTCTACCATCTTTCTCAGATATCATATTGACTTGATCGTCGGACCTTCGTCCCGGGAACACCTCCCGAACGTTCACTAACGGTCATTTATCTATTTTGCACTTTGATAACAAGAGAAGATACTCATACCGATCCTTCATGTAGTTCCGACTCCATCCTCTCTAGCATATCAAAACATTTGGCGGCATCTGGGCATATCTTTAGAATGATACATCCATGAAACAAGCCCAGAAAGTAGCAATGGCAGGCGATATAATAGTGACATCAGGAGCAGCAGCGAATAGCCCGCTGTGCCCAATGCAATCACCTTTTGGCAGGCAAAATTCCATTAAGGAGGAGCATGCCTCAAACAGCACACCGGTCTGACATACACTATCCAGTTCTGCAGCAGAAACGACGACAAATTACGCCACCAATTTATGGCGCCCAACAAGCGGCACAGCCTCACAAAGAGAAATAGTAATCACAACTCCAAAAATCATCGCAACGCAACAAAAATAGATCCCTGGATTGCACTAACAATCCTTCTGGAACGTTTCTAGCACTAGAACCTGGATCCCTCACACCATTCAGGCACAACCACAATATTCCTTGATGGTCCACCTACAAGGCGCCATGGCAAGTGATAGAAAAAATTGCTCTGATGCGCAGGGACAAAGTTTGAAAACTCAAACCTTTAGTTAATACTTTAAGATCAATGTCTGCTTGCTAATGAATGTTCTAGTCAAGTATGGATAGACCAGTCAAGTCTGAGTTAATTTATTCAACAAATGTTGAAGACATAAATGAAGTATAAGAATTAAGATCAAAGTAAAGTTAGTAAATGAAGAACAAAGAGAATGTTGTAAAGAAAGTGAAGTAAAAGGAATATTGCTTAAAGAGTTTGAACAATCCGTCACTTCATTTAACATTGAATGCTCCTATAAATAGGAGAATGATGTACATGGTACTAACCAATTACATACATAGGATTGGATAAAAGAGTTACATCTGACACTCTGAATATCCGAGTTGACAAAATATCAAGTCCTATGACTAGTTAAATCAAAAAAAAGATAAATACATTTAATGCATAAAGACAAAATATTGATTCCTGAACAACAAACATTTCGAACACAAGGTCCATTCCAGAATGCCTTCACTCTCTTCTTTCATAACATCAACGTATCCTCAGGTTCGGACACAAACAGATTTCGGAGCAGTCTTCACTTCGGAACTATAGCTGACTTCGGAATTTGACAAGAGGATTTAGGAGTGCTAGAGGTTCACTTTCAGGATCCAACAATTTCCTACTAAGTGAACTTAGCAATCAAGTCAGCTTAGTTCTCTTCTTCTTTGATTAATGTGTAGGCTCAGAATAACCATTCTCGGACTTCGATGTACCAAGTCAGCTAACTCAAAAACTTTGCTTTGGCTTGTTCCGGAGCTTCAGACTTGGATGCTTGGCTGATGAACTTCCGAAGAGATTTGGTAGGAACTCTGTGTTTATCAAGGACTCTGAAGAAGTCTTTCTTTTTTGTCTTCTTTGTTGTGAAGACAAACCCTAGAACCGGTTCATCAAGTGGTCCATCAACATGCAATTCAACTTCAGGAAGCACATAATCAATTTTTGGAACAAAGTCTTCAGTTCCGAACAGATGAGCCAACTCATAATCGCATTGACAGAATTCCACAACATAATCTTTGAGGAAGCTCAGAGCAGCATGCTAAGCACCCATGCTGATATCATCATTTTGAAGTCCTCGAAGGTGAGCAGCCAAATTGAGAATGTCATTCGAATTTATTATCGGGAAGTCAGCATTGGTGATGGTTCGGTAACTGGTTTGTTCCGGATGATGTGATATCGGAACAATGGACAGTTGAATTCAAATTTCACTAAAATCCTTCTTCCAAATCCAAAGATCTTTGTAATCTCTTCTTTGTCCACACTTCCTTTTGAGGTTGTGCGTTCTTGGAGTAGAAGATTTTTAATCATTCTCGCTCAATCCAGATAATCATCTCCGGATCGTCATTTGGATGAGGAGGAGCAAAATTGAAGTAGAACTTGTTGTAAGGAGAGAGAGGAAGATCGAGTTGTTCGTAATAATTTGTTGGAAGATCATAGTACATGAAAGGTACTATATCAGAATCATGAAAGATGCCTTCACGAAATAGAGAAGATATTCCACGCATCGAATCAAGATTATCCTTAAGAGCTTGGATATGGTTGCTGTCCTCTAAATCTTTGTTTATTTCCTCCCGAGACCATCCAAAATTTTGATTTTTTGGAGGTCTGGAGTGGAAGGCTTGATGTTCGGTTGTGATGGATTTCTTTCCTTTGTCTTTTAATTGGGCACAGATAACATACACCATGTTTTCGTTGATAACAAATTCCAGAGTGGGCATCGGAAGTGGTTCTTCCAAAATGACATCAGGGATCCGGAGTGGGGAACCCTGGTCAATGGGATCAATCTTTGGAGCTGGAATTAGAGGTAACATTGACGGAGTGGCTCGAAAAGCTTGAGCTGTGAGGAAGGTTTTGGACTTGGCCATTTGGATTCTCCTTTAAAGAACATCAGGAAAAGAAGATGGCTAAGAATTTGCAGACCAAATTCTTTGCTCTTCCTCGGTTATTGGCTTTGGGAAAAGATTCCTTGGAGCTTTAAGAGCAAGTACCCCATTTGTGACATATTCTAATTCTTCACTGCCTTCATCAACATCATTGTTCCCTAGAAGTCTGGAAAGAACTTGGACATCATCATCGGAAATGAGATCTTCATCTCAGAGTTGAAATATCGATGCAGGCTTCCAAGGTTGACTCAGAACTTCTCTCCCTCTTGCATTGGTGGCCTTAGAAACCGGTGCAAGCATTAAAGATTCCTTTAGATCAGCAAATATATCAAACACCATTTGAAGACCAGTGTTGAGTTGACAAGAAAGAGCATCATAAGATTCGGAAGTGGGCGCTTTGGAAGAGAGATGATTAAATAGGTGTCCAAGGATGCTAAGCATCTCATCAAACTTGCGATTTGGAACATCAACAATGTTCCAAGTGGATTTGAGCAGTTTGATGAGAACTTGTTGTATGATCAACTTCATCTTGTCATTCTTCTTAATCTCCTTCTCCAGCCTCTGAATCTACTTCTCATGGTGAAAATGGGTCTGCTTAATGAGATCATTGGTAGCAGCAACCAAGTTGACATGGACTTTGAGCATTATGGTGATGGTATCGAGATAGTTGTCAACTGAAGCATCATATTTTTGTTCAACTTCTTCCATTGAATGTTTGAGCCGAAGAGAGATCAGTTAATGTAGTTGAGCTTCTCTTTCATCCATGAAAGGTACGGACTGATTTGATAAGGACTGGAGAATGGCGTCTAGCTTGGTGTCCAGTCCGGACACCTTTTCATCAATCTTGGTGTTCAGCCCTACTACGGAAGTTTCGAGAGAGCAGACATTCTGCATTGTTTTGGAGACATTTGTTTGTATGTCAATAAAGGCGAATGGATTAATGTAGTCACTAGCAGATGATTTGCTGATAGAATTGGAAAGTTGAGGCTTGGCATTGTAAGATGTGGGATTGATGGAAGTAATAGGTCGGTTGGTGGCATCATCTTAAAAAAGCTTGTGGGTGGAGTTGTTGGCTTCATCAGGAGTGGGTGAGGATGATCCAAAATAAAATGAAAATTTAGAGGAGGATGGATTTAAGTGGAATTAAGCAGAAGACATGAAGTGAGAGTCCGTAACGGTGGTACCTTCTTCATTAAGCATAATCTCTTCCGAGATTTCTTCATTCGAATTAGTTTGGATGAGGTTGTTGTGAGGATTTACTGGATATTTTTTAAAGGCAAGTTCTCAATCAGCATCATCGTCAGTAGGGGCAACATAAGATTGATTGCTCTGAATAGCTCGGTTCCTCTTGGAAATGAGTGTAGGTTCAAACCGAGAGCGTGTAAGATCCAGTCGCTTAGACATAGCCTTGTTAACATAGTCTTCCCATAATGGATCATTAGCTCCTGGTCGTCCTGTACTCCTTCCGGGTATTAGACCAGTTGTGGCATCCAAAGTTGAAGGGACAACTCCGGCTTAGGAATGCTTAGGGTCTAAAACAGGGGTTCCGGAGTGTGTGCGTGATAAAAAAGATGGGATATCAAATTTGACTCGTGGGTATGTTTTAGGGGGGCAAGGAACTTTTTTCAACACTTACATCACCTTGTTGGGAAGGTGTGGGTGGTTTATGAGCAGACTCCCGATGTGTGTGTGCTAGTGATGTTGAAATATCGAGGGGTACCTCGGATGAGTAGGTATGTGGGGTGTTCGAAAGGCTAGAGTCATCCTGAATGTCATGAGTTCCTACCTGTTGAGAGAAGGAGCTGACTTTGGTTCTCTTTTTAGGCTTGGACATTGAAGGAGAAGTCTTCTGTTTAGCATACTTTTGATTTTGACTTCGGACACAGTGGGACTGGCCTCTTCCGAAATGGGCTCAATAGAGACAGGGGAAGGCTATGTTGGGCTGAACACAACGAAAGTCTCTATGTGATTTTTCAAATGAATGGATCCAGAAGTAATTAGGGCCAATATATGGTCCGGAATTCTTCTAATAGGACCACAGGATAATTGGTCCGGAATGCGGTAGTGCTTAATTGCCTTGAAAGTGACACCTACCTCTTTTGGAATTGTTGAAACATGAATGGGTTCGGATCTTTCTTTTTAGAGTTCCTCAATCGTCAAAGCCCAAAACCTAGGGCTTGAAATCTAGCTTACTTTTCTCTTGATGGCAATCTTCCGAAAGTCTTGCCATAACACCTCCGGAAGATCAACTGCATTGATTCGTACGGAGTAAATGGTGTATACCACTAAAGCCAATATTTTCTAAGGGTGTTTGTACCTCGATGGTTTCCGGACAACCCCCTAATGATGAAGTGCATCAGCACGGTCCATAGTCTGGAGACGGCTGATTTCTGGAAATCCTTGGCCTTGTAGTCTTGGTTGTATCCGATGTGATTCAGGAAGAGTTGAAATTCTTCTGTAGTAGGTTCTTGAAGCTTGAAACTGTTGGGCTGAAGATAGTTTTGATGTTGCGTCTTTTGGGCTCGTTGTTTAGCCTTGTATTCTCCGGTTTGGGCCTATCCAACTGTGCGCCTTTTATGTATAGTATTTAAGTTAATGCTTGCATGCATATTAGGTTAAGATTGCAGAGATTTTCGATATAGCGATTCATCAAGAGTATTATATTTTCCTGTAATCGTTCTTGTAATCTTCTAATCCTTTACAGTTGATGTTCTTAATCGAGCTCTTCTAAGGATTTTATTTAATCATTCGACACGTTTGATTCAAGCTGTTTTTTGTTCTTATTATTGCGTTTTTGCTGTTTCTTATTCATATACTTGTTCAAGATCTAATCGATCTTCATAGATTAAAAGTTGTTATAATCCCATCAATTGGTATCAGAGCAGGAGGCTGTGTAATCGATACACATCCTTTCTGTGAAAAAGATTTCCATTAGGGTTTTCCGCAATCATCGATACTTATTGAGCCATCATCTTAATTGACGTATCTTAATATTTATTGTTTTGCCCTAATCTGCTTTATTACAAGTCTGATCTTTGAACAGGTTTTTACGATCATAATGGACGCGACGCAATCAAACCCTATTAATATTTCCAACAGCATTGGTTCGACGACAAAGATTCCAATCTTATACACCCATGACTATGAAGTATGGGCGCATCATTTTGAAGATTACGTGATTGGATCGGAGGACAATGGTTTTCTCATATGGGAAGCCATCATCAATGGACCGTTTTCTCATTCTGCGACATCCAGAATCATTAAGACGCAAAAAGAGTACAACGATCTGCTTAAGGACGTGACGAATATTGCGCAAGATGAAAAAGATAAATTCCAGTGCAATATTAAGGCACTAAGGTTGATCAGATTCGCCCTTCAGTCCGACACATTCAGACTGGTCAGCTCATGCACTACAGCGAAGGAAGTGTGGGATAGACTTCGCGAACTGTATTCCACAGACGAAGATCTTGAACATTCTATCCAAACCTTGCTTCTATCTGAGTTTGGAGAATTCAGGCAAGGGGCCGAAGAAACGGTGACCCAGACGTTTGATCGCTTCAATCATCTTCTCAGTAAGATGATCAAATACGACATTGAAAGGAAGCTCATCGAACAAAAGGTTACTTTCTTGAACGGACTGAGATCTGAATGGAGAGCAGTAGTTTTCACAGTCAAAGTCCATGAACAGTTTAAATCATACTCTTTGGCGAAACTGGTGGGTATTCTAAAGTCCCAAGAGAAGATTGTGGTTCAAGAGAAGAACGTTGTTTCTAGTCTTGGTTCGTTGGCCCTCCTATCTAAAAGTAAAGCAGTGATGGAGGATGAAGAGCTCAACTTGGAAGAGTATGACCTCACAACTGAGGATTATGCCATGATGGTATCCAATCCTAAGAGGTTCATAAAGAAGAGATTCCCCAGCACCAAAAACCGAAACTGGCAGGGGAGTTACAGCTCTGAAAAGGCAAACAATGAACCGAAGGCTGAGGAGCCCAAGAAGGAACCGAAGGCAGATGGTGATTCCGGAGTAAGCTGTTTCTACTGTGGTGGCAAGAACCACTATGCTAAGGACTGTGTTCTTAAGAAGATGGCTGAAAAGGACGATGGAAAGGATGAGGAAGCCGTGCTGCAGAAGAGATTGGATGAGTTGAGAAAGAAGAAGTCTACCGCTAACCCTTCTATTAATGCTCTTATTGTGCAGGGTTCGGTTAATGACGATGAGTTCGGTAGCACAGAAGTTTGGTCTACTGACTCAGAAGACGAAGAAGTGAGGAAGCCTACTCATGGAAAGGCTTGTATGGCTAATGAGGAAAGCAGTGGTGGAAAATGCTTCATGGTGTCTGGCGTATCTCAAATGAGGGGATACAATACCGATGGAGGAAGCAATGGACCGAAGGTGCAGGAGGATATGTGCTTTACGGCCAAACCACTCAGCCAGCAGTTCAATGAGCTCGATGAACTGATAAAGAAGGTACAATCTGTTTTTATTTCATCTAAAGTACCATCATCCTCATATGAGAAAGAACTAAAAAATGTTAATACAAGAATTTCTCATTTAGATAGTAGCTTAACTCAAACTCGAGTCACCAATTCTAACCTGACTGATCAATTAAGAAGGGTGGCGTCGAAGAGTGAGGAGCGGCGAATGTGGATTGAGTTAAAAGAGTCGGAATTAGTTAAAGTCAAAGACGAAAACATTTATTTGCAGAGAGATAATTTAAAATTGTTAAAACAACGAAATGTTTTTTGTTTAATTGCTAAACGCTTATATTCCAATATTACTCAACTTCACTTAGACTGTGAAATAGGCCAAAAGATCCATCGCATGATTTTGCCCTTCCTAGAGTTTAAGGAGGATGAAATCGATGCCGAAGCCTACAATTGTGAGAGTGTGATATCGTCTGATGATGTCAACCCAACCTATATGTATGGACTGGACAAAATTGAGTCCTTCATCAAATCCAAAGACCACAAGGACATGCTCAAAAATCTTTTGGACGAAAATGACAGACTTAAACTGAGAACCGAAACCATGCAAAAATTTGACTCTCTAAACGCCAACGTAAGCTCAGAAAAAAAAATCGATGTTGAAAATGCATCTGAGCTCAACGAGGACGAAAACATGAGTGAAATTTCTGTAGAGGATACGGTTGACTGCTCAGAATTTGTTAAAAGCGAAACTGAAAACCACAAAAATCTTATTTCTGAAAATTCTGTGGAATTCGCCAGATTGTCCCAACAAAAGTCCCCAAAATTAGTAGAAAAAGCTGTTGTGTATCAAAAGGTCAGGACCACTCCGAATCAGGTATACAAGGTGACTGGAGTAACCGAACATCAAACAGCTGAACTCACAGCTATTGTTAACGAAGACAATGTTGATGCCTGTGATGAGTACTTCTGGGAAGCTCCTATTGATAATGGAAACAAAACCGTTGGCCTATCTGAAAGAACCTCCTGGATGAGAAAAGGGAGATACATACCTGAACCCTTGAACAAGCCTGATAATTTCAGTGAACCAAGCACCAGTGGTACAAAAGATATTCCTCAAGAGGTTGATCGTTCAGCAAAAGAAGACATTCCTTCAACACCAACAGCTCGAAGTGAAACTTCATCAGATACTCCTTCCACTTCCTCAGGGAAAACTGAATCTTCTTCAGATATTCCCTCTGTTCCCTCGGCTCAAATAAAATCTCCTGAAGTTCAAAAGGAACCAGCCAAGGTGACAACAAAAGCGAAAGCGAACGTTCATCATCAACCTAAGCAGATGAGGGATAAGAAGATAGAAAGGAACCAAAGATACAGGAAAAATCTTTCTGAAAGAAAACAATTCTGGCACTCCCAGAATGAATACTATTCACACAAAGACAAAAATTTGAAGTATGAAGACAATCCTGTAAGAAAGCCTGAAAGTCCCAACAACCGAAAGCCAAGGTTCGGTTCGCAAGAAAATACCAACCGAAAGCCAAGGTTCGGTTCGCATGAAAATACCAACCGAAAGCAAAGGTTCAGTTCTGAAAAGGATTTCAACCGAAACCAAAGGTTCGGTTCCAAGAACAACTCCAACCGAACTCAGAGGTTCGGCTCTGAAGTCAAAAGAGAACAAAACTCGAAGGTCCGCCCCTCTAATGATCAAAAGCAAAAGGGTCACCTTGAGTCATCAGCCAGGAAGTCCTCCCCATCCAAATTCTCTCATTCTAATTCCTCTCGTTCTTCTACTTCCACTCATTCATCTCCATCTTGCTCCAAAGCTAATCTCACATGCTCTCAAAAACCTCATTCTTCAGCTGAACAGAAGGGAAAGCAAAAGGTCGATAAATCCAAACCTGAGTCCAAAGCGAACAAACCCAATCCTAACAAAATAAAAGTCTTTACCATTAAAAAGAAAGATGAAACAACTCTAATAAAACGAACATATCTAGTTGACATCTCTCTTACTATTCCCGTTCCCATGAAAAGCTCACATGGACCCAAGAAACTTTGGGTTCCTAAATCTGCTTAACTTTTGCAGGTTATCAGTGACGAGCAGTTTGACGAAGAATGGTACATCGATAGTGGCTGCTCACGTCACATGACAGGGAGGAAAGAGGAGCTCAGGGAATACAGATCTCTTACAAATGGTGGCAACGTTAAGTTTGGAAATAACTCTTTCGGCATCATAAAGGGATATGGGATGATAACGAATGGTGATTTTACCATAAGGAAGGTGGCCTATGTGGAAGGACTTCAACACAACCTCATCAGTGTATCTCAGCTTGTTGGAGGAACAGGTCTCAAAGTTTCATTCGATGATGAAGGTTCTGAAATCATAGAGAAAAAGACAAAGAAAGTGATTCTGAAGTCAGAGCGAAAGGGTGAAATGTTTCCTCTGAACATGAAACCCATCAAAGGAAACCCAGCCATATGTCTTCTATCAAAAGCTCAATCCGACGAAAGCTGGTTGTGGCACAGAAGACTCTCTCATCTCAATTTCAAAGATATCAACCGACTTGTCACTGGAGGTCACGTTAGGGGTCTTCCATTGCTCAAGTTCGACAGAGAGCATTTGTGTGCTGCATGCGAAATGGGAAAGCAGAGTCGTCAAAGTCACCCATCTGTAATCAACACAAAAGTTGTTGAACCACTCGAATTGCTTCATATCGATTTGTGTGGTCCTTCATCTATCGAAAGCATCGGTGGTAGCAAGTACATTCTTGTTATCGTTGATGACTTCTCCCGATTTACATGGGTGTTCTTTCTAAAGCTCAAATCTGAAGCGACTCAAAAGCTGAAAGTGTTTATCAAGCAAATTGAAGTCCAACTCAAGAAGGTCGTTCGTAACATCAGGAGCGACAATGGTCTCGAATTCAAGAACAGGGAGTTTGAAGAGTTTCTTGCAGAAAAGGGAATTAGTCAGAATTTCTCAGCTCCTTACACACCACAACAGAACGGAATAGTCGAAAGACGAAACCGATCCCTGTGTGAAGCTGCCCGAACTATGCTAAGTTTCGCTTCCTTACCTCTTTATTTTTGGGCTGACGCTATTTCTGCTGCTTGTTATACACAGAACAGGTCCTATCTCAACAAGCGATTCACACTCACACCTTATGAGATATTAAATAACAGAAAACCCAATGTGAAATTTTTCCATGTGTTTGGCTCAAGGTGTTTCATCTTTAACTCTAAAGAACACCGCAACAAGTTTGATGTCAAAGCCGACGAGGGAATCTTTCTGGGTTACTCACTCACATCCAAGGCGTACAGGGTCCTAAACAAACGTTCAAGAAGGATTGAAGAGACATACTATGTGACCTTCGATGATTGCTATGTCAAGAAGCTACAGGCCATAGATGACACTGCCAGGGAAATCTTTCCTCAAACTGGCCAAGTCACAGTCTCAATCGCCACTTTGTACGAGAATTTTCTGGAACTCTTTGACGAACCGGAAAAAGCTTCTCTCTCAGAAGCAGGTGCAGCTGACAACAAAATAGATCATATGAAGCAGATTGTCGAAGATGCTGCAAGAAGAATGCATGAAGGAGAATCGCCCACTGATGAATCTCCAACCAACAATGCTTCAGTCGAGGGGGAGCCAAGTACTCAAGTCGAGGGGGAGCCAAGCTCTACTTCTTCAACCGAAGGTGCCTCTCCAACTGAAGATGTCCCTCCAAACGAAGGTGCTTCAACGCCTGAAAATCCAGCACCACAAGAAACCCCTGAACCTCATGTTTCTCAAGACTCATCAATCGAGGGGGAGCATGATGATATGACGCTGGATTACGGTAGCCTTTCTGAGCCAGAAGAGATGATCAACGCTGAACTAGATCCAACATTCGATCCGAATTACCCTCCTCTTACCAAACGGACCAGAGATCATCCCATCTCTCAAGTAGTTAGTGATGTATCTGAAAAGGTTCTGACCCGATCTCAACTGAAGGCAAAACAGACATCCTTATTTTCAAAGGTTGAGTTTTGTATGTTTAACTCATTCATATCAAAAGTTGAACCGAAGACAGTGAACACTGCCCTCGATCACTCTGATTGGGTTCAAGCAATGCAAGACGAACTGAACGAGTTCGAAAGGAACAAAGTCTGGCGCCTCATTCCAACTCCTCCGGATGCTTCGGTTGTTGGTCTCAAATGGGTCTTTAGGAACAAAATGGATAAGGAAGGTAATGTTATAAGGAACAAGGCTCGTCTGGTGGTCAAAGGATACTGTCAGGAGGAAGGGATAGATTATGAAGAGACGTTCGCTCCAGTAGCTAGGCTAGAATCTGTTCGAATATTTCTGGCCTATGCTGCTCACAAAAACTTTGAGGTTTTTCAAATGGACGTTAAATGTGCATTTCTCAATGGAGAACTCGAAGAAACTCTGTATGTGGAACAACCTCCTGGGTTCGTGAACGAAAAGTATCCAAATCATTGCTATATTCTGGATAAAGTTGTGTACGGCCTCAGACAAGCTCCGAGAGCCTGGTATGAAACGCTTACAAAATTTTTAAAGATGTCTAAATTCAAACAAGGTTCGGTTGACCCAACCTTCTTTCGCAAAAAGGAAGGTAACCACCTTATGATAGTTCAAATTTATGTCGATGACATCATCTTTGGCTCTACGAATCCCAGCTTAACAGCTGAATTCAGAAAGTTGATGGAGACTAAGTTTGAAATGAGCTCAATGGGTCCTATTAATTTTTTCCTTGGTTTAAATATAAGACAGGGACCCGAAGGCATCTTTATCAATCAGGAAGCTTACACGAAGACTCTCCTAGCGAAGTTTGGAATGATGGGAGACTCAAAATTAAAAGTCCCAATGGCATTCGGCACCAAGCTCACCCCTTCACTAGATAAACCGGCTGTCGATATCACGCTCTATCGTCAAATGATAGGCTCATTGATGTATCTAACTGCTAGCAGGCCTGATATCATGTTTTCTGTGTGTTATTGTGCTCGATTTCAGGCTAACCCACGCGAACCTCACATGCTGGCAGTGAAGAACATCCTACGCTATCTCAAGCGAACCGCCTCCTTAGGTCTATGGTATCCATCCAATTCAGGCTTCTTCGTTCAAGCCTATTCTGATGCTGACCTTGGAGGATGTGGACTCGACCGTAAAAGCACAACTGGTGGCTGTCAATTTCTTGATGGGAAATTGGTCAGCTGGCAATCCAAGAAACAAACATGTGTGTCGCTGTCTACTGCCGAAGCGGAATACAGTGCCGCTGCATCCTGCACATCACAAGTGATTTGGATCCAGAGTCAACTTCGAGACTATGGACTCAATATGAAGAAGATCCCTCTATATTGTGACTCTGAAAGTGCAATTAGGATCTGTCATAACCCAGTGCAACACTCTAAAACCAAACACATAGCACTGAGGTATCACTTCATCAAAGATCATGTGGAAGATGGAAATGTCGAAGTTCACTTCGTAAGAACCACTGATCAACTGGCTGACGTCTTTACCAAAGCTCTTCCGGAAGCGTCGTTCAATAAAATATTGCAAGGGCTAGGAATGATGGAATCAGAGTCAGTACCTCACACTACCTCTCAACCTCAATCGTAAGAAGCGAAACCAATCGAACGTTCGGGTTCGGTTCAACCATCTCACTCGCTCATTACTTCAAAGGTAGTTTTTCTGTGTTGTATATTTCTTGTGCAAAATTTGTTTTTCTTTGTGTAAAAAGTTTTCCCAAATTGCATATCTAAACTCCTTGGTTTCTTAAAAATTTTCCAAAACCGAAACCTCCAGAAGGTTCGGGTTCGGTTTTTCAAAATTTTCCTGAACCAAAACAAACCGAACGCTCGGGTTCGGTTTTTCAACTTTTTCCCAACCGAAACCAACCGAACGTTCGGGTTCGGTTTTTCAATTTTTCCAAAGTTTTTTTTTAAAATCGTATTTTTTTCTTTTCACTCTTTTATATTTTTTTAAGTCTTATTTTTTTTATTTTATTTTTTATCTTTTTAAATATCAAAACTCCAAAAATATATTTTTTTTCTTTTCGTGTGCTCATTTGTTTATGGGAATATATTTGATGACTTACTTAAGTGTCCCTAGAAGCATGCTGTTGTATGTGTCCCAAGCCTCATAAGATTTTGAATAATAGCCTTCATGACCTGGTAAACACAAACCTTGTCTTCCCAATAAGGCTAACTCATTTATTCTAATCGTGAGCTACCTCACTCTCTTCTCACATGAGTTAAGAGTCTCCTGCTTGGTCCTTATTTTCGCAGCAGAGGTACTATGTTTTCTTTCACCATCCCCACTACACTTCTCCATTACATTCGCCTCATCACTGTAACCCTTGAGACTCTCAGAAACTACCACTGAGGTTTATGGTTACACAACATCTGTGTTTATGATCTTAGTTTCGTGCCACTACGAGCTGAGTGAAACCCAAAATTCAACACCAACGAATTGACGGTGACCAATTAACTTGATCAAGTTTTCACCAATGAATTGACGAATGTACCTTCATGGAATCTCAATTTTTTCCTTTTGCATGATTCCAATGAAATTGTTACACACCATAACATTTCTTCCCAAGGGATCCAGTTTGAAATTTTTATCTGAGATTTCATATTAATCCAAGCCACTACAAAATCAACTCCAACCTACTTGTTCAACAGACTACACTGGTCTCACAAGTACTTTGTTCACATTCGTTCTTATATCAAGAATTGAATTGTTGAATCAAAGCGAAACCACCCTTAATTAGCCTAATTATAAGAAGCCTTTCAACATTTCTTAATAAATGTTTGATCGTCATTCAACGGGATTCCACACTAACACTTTGAGGTCTCTCTTGACCTTGAAGGAAGAGATTCGTGCCCGGGATCATCAGTTTCGTGTCATTATTGATATCACAGATTATCCTAAAAAGAGTTGCTTTATTTCTTTATCGTTTACACTCTTTGCACGAAAATCCTAGATTTTCAAAAATTCCGTTACTAATTATTTTACAGGCTGGATTATTACTGGTTGGTTACAAATGAAGTTGTGGTCAAAAATTAGCCACGTGGGTCATTAATTGAAAACAGCTGTTTAAAAAGGGGATAAGACAAAAAGTTGCTGACTCGGCGGGAGTTAAAAGGATAGAAATTCAAACGACGGTAAAAAGGAGGGCGCGTGAATTTGAAACGGTCGCACTTTTTCTGACATTTCAGGACGCGTGTGTATCGAAGCGTCATCAATCTGATATTAGAGGCGCGTGTGGAAATGGAAACGGTTCCTTTCTCTGAACCGGCGCTTATTGGGTGGCGTAATCCTAGGAATCTGACACTCTCTCTCCTACGTGATCATCGCACGCCCCAACTGTCACCAATCAGTCACTCCAAAAACCCGTTTCGTATTTCCATAAGAGATTTGAAACGATTTTTCTCCCTCCTATCACCCACTATAAAAACCCATCAACACCACCTTTTACCTCTTTACTGCCCCCATAATTCCCAAAACAAAAATACTTCCAAACACTCTCCCGGTCATCTTCTTCTCCAAACCTGCAACAATGGCTGAATCTTCATCTGTTCATGCAACTTCTCAGATTCTTCCAATCCGTCCTCAGCAATGCCTAGTCATTGATCTGAATCCACTGGCGTATGATTCCTATATGTCGCCGGTCATCGAATGTCTCAAGTACTCCCAGCTTGCTCCTGCACTGTCACGAATTGAAACGGTGCCAATGGTGGCCTTATCTCAGGTCTACGCGACGGCTTACTACGACAAGGCCGTCGACAGGGTATTCTTCGAAGTGGCAGAACACAAGACGTCGATTTCTCGCCCCCGTTTCTGCACTATGTTAGGGTTTGCTGCTGACCCGTTGCGAGTTCACCCGGAGACGATTCCGGTTGGGATGTTGTACAACATGTTTTACAACATGGGCTACACAGAGGTTCTCACCTCCGTCGCCAAGTTTAAGAAGTCCTGCCTACCGCCCCAGTGGAATGGGTTATTTACAGTTCTCTTCAAGGGGCTGTCAGAGAGGAGCTCAGGATCTGACGGTGCAAGTCGTCTTTTCCTTTCAATAATGTATGGGGTATACAATGGGATAAACTTGGACTATGGGTTTGTCCTTTGGCAACAACTGATTCAGAGCCTCTCTTCCTCTTCCCGACACTCTGAGGTGTCGTTGGCCCGGTTCTGGATCTTGATCACAAGATGGGCCATGGACAAGTTTAATGTTTCAACCGCCGATGGTGCATCGATGTCTTCTATTGGTACGTTTCATACCAAGAAGATCATCGTATCCGATGCATCAAAATTCTCATTCATTGGCTCTATCCCGGAGTCGATGTATGCTGATGTGCCCGCCGGTAGCAGACTGATCAGGACGATCAAAGAGTTTAGGCCAACTGGTCCGAGGGAACTGACACCGGACATGCTGCGATCGATTCATGATGCCGGTAGACCGGTGGCCAGGGGCAAAAAGGCAGAGAAGGGGAAGCAAGTGTCCAAAGCTCCAAAGGGACCTTCTCCCAAGAAGCGCAAACAACCGAAGACTGCTTCATCCCCACAGCCGAAAAGGAGGAAGACCCAACCGAAGCGAAAGCTCGTTATTCCCTCCTCATCAAGCGAATCCGAAGGTGGGAGTTCGGACTCTGAGGGATCACAAGGAGACGAATCTCCTCAACGAGGCAACACACCCCCTCGGTCCCCAACCCCGGAGATGGAACTTCATCAATCCCCAGTTCCTTCACCTCCACCCACAATACCTATTTCCATTCCCACCATAAACCCCACTATACCCCCAACCTCATTCCCTATACCCCCACCCATATTCACCACATCAACCGAAACACCACCTGTCACCGAAACCCCTCCAGTAACCGAACCTCCTCAAACCGAAACACAACCACCACCCGAAACTAACCCCCCACCCACTCAACCTGAACCAACCAAACCCATAACACCCCCAGCTTCACCACCACCTCAATCTCCAGAAGACGCCTCCGATGGCGGTGATCAATATCTTGGTGGTGATCACATGAACTTCGATTCGGTCTATTATAGTCCGTTTCAAGTTCAGAGTGATGAGGAGGATGATGCTCTAGTGACAAAGAAGCATCTTCGCGAGCTTAACGAGAAGGTTGATCAACTTCTCGCATCCTCTTCCAATCAGCAGTCATCTTTGTCTGAAGCTGCCCTTCAGAAGATCGTTGACGCCTTCTCCAGGGCCCAACATGATTCTGTAGCCTCAGCAACTGCTGCCATCGACGCCTCCACCCGAGCCTGTGAGGCTGCGACCGAAAAAGTCGATAAACTATTCTCCGACGCTACTGTCCTGTTAACATCTTTGCAGGAAAGCGCCGACGCCACAAAGACAACTCTGGAACCGATTGTTCAGCAATTGGCCAAGTTCGTCTCGACGGAGTTGACTTCGTTCGCTACCCTCAGACAAAATATCAGCGACGACAACTCGGCACTCCGTGCCTCCATTGATGCCCACCTGGCAAAGCTACAAGAGGATCTAGCAGCTGAGAACTCTCTGATGGACGTTTTGGCGAGTAAAACAACCGCCCTAAAAGTCAAGAGCACACAACTTTCCAACTCTCAAGAACAATTGGAAGCTCTTCGATCCGAAAGGGAGGTCATAAAATCGTGTGTTTCGGATGTCCACGCAGCATTATCAAACATCCTGGAAGCACATGACCCCATCCTGAATCATTCGGTGAGGCGTACCCTCGCTGAAAAGCTCTCCCCGGCCATGGACCTTTTAAGCAAAATTGAAGGCCTACCGAGTTTCGTGTCCATTCTGAAACAAGGGGGAGATGAGAAGAAAGGATCGAAACCACCTCCTTCCTCAAAAGCTACTCACACCACCGAACCACCCCCAACTGGTCATGCCTCGGGTTCGGGTGTGAAGAACAAGGGCAAAAACATAACAGAGGGAGGAGATGTAGAGGAAGATGAAAATGAAGACAAGGAGACCATTGCGGACATGTTAAAAAGAAAGAACAGTCGCAATGCTGAAGGCGATGCCAGTCGTGTGGCGCGTGAGGCTGAAGAAGCCGAACGTAAGCAAAAAGAAGCCCACGATCTCCTTGAGAGCCGAAAGTTGCTCTTCCCTGCCTGGACCAGGGATCGTTTGATGAAAGAGGCCATAGAGACTCCAAGCATACTATGGCTCGAGCCGGTGATATCGTTCGACTGCAACAACACTATCGATTCGCAGTTCGATATGCCGCTGACTCGAAAGGCGTTCATCTTCCACGCCTTCTCTAACATTTTTGAAGTCCCGCATCCGAACGATGAGCTTGACAGGGAGCTTATTGACTTCTATCTGGAGGCTGCTCGCCCTCAATACCTTACATGGAGCGCCCAGAAGATTGTTAATGTTCGGGTGCTGAAGCCTTATGCCGTGGGGAGATTTACAAATGTCAAGTTCAAGCTTATCCGAGGATCTGCAAGAACTGCTCACATCATCACCTTGGCGGATCTGCCCAATCTGAATCCTCATGATTGGATAGTCTTGTATAATATCCTGCTGACAAATGAATCTGAATATGGTCCGATCATAGACCATGTCAAAAGGATGTTGGCTTGCTACATCATGGAGGTTGCCCAAATGGATCAGGAGGTCGCCACTGTTTTCAAAAAGAAACCGAAAGTAGCACCAGTTGGATCGGCCAGTGATCTAAACACAATGCAAATGGGTAAGATAGATCCGAGGCGAAACTCTATGATGTTCACTAGAGCCGAAGGACAGAAATGTCTCTTCGCTTTAGCTGACAAACATCTTTACACCACAACTTGCTTGGAGCACGTCTTATCAATCGTCAAGCGGTGTAAAGACAATTCGGCTGATGACATCAAGTACTTCAATGATATGATCAATTGGTACATCCGGTTTAGACACACCATCCTCTCCATAACCAAGTGTCTGTTTAGCACCGTGAAGAAGAAGGTACCCGCTTCAGCTGCCGGCCCAAGTAAGAAGTGAAGGTCTCGCTCCAAATTGACGCAAAGGGGGAGATTGTTGGGGTGAAGATAGTTTTGATGTTGCGTCTTTTGGGCTCGTTGTTTAGCCTTGTATTCTCCGGTTTGGGCCTGTCCAACTGTGAGCCTTTTATGTATAGTATTTAAGTTAATGCTTGCATGCATATTAGGTTAAGATTGCAGAGATTTTCGATATAGCGATTCATCAAGAGTATTATATTTTCCTGTAATCGTTCTTGTAATCTTCTAATCCTTTACAGTTGATGTTCTTAATCGAGCTCTTCTAAGGATTTTATTTAATCGTTCGACACGTTTGATTCAAGCTGTTTTGTTCTTATTATTGCGTTTTTGCTGTTTCTTATTCATATACTTGTTCAAGATCTAATCGATCTTCATAGATTAAAAGTTGTTATAATCCCATCAGAAACCTTCAAGAATTTAAGCAACACCAATGGCCCTAAGGAAGGTTGATTTGTGAATGCGCACAATTCTATCACCCCTTAACTTGGTTTCTTGGATGTCATCTTCAATTTTGATCCTCGAGAAAGCAGTATGCAAGAGATGAAATAGATGTGGTGGTTTTGGAACTTTAGTGAGGGGGATGGCTATGGGATGATGAGCGATGAACTCAATCATTACCCTAATGGGTTCGTCGAAATCCATGGGATTTATCGAGAATAGTTGAGTTGTATTCCTAAGAAACGACTCAGATGATTGAGAAGAGGATGAGTCTTTGGATATTTTCTTTTTGGTGACAGTCTTCTTTGGTGTTGAAGCAGTTGCAGATGGTTGTTGAGTTGAGGATTGGGATGCCATTGAATAACAAGTATGAGAGCTTCAAGAACATGAAGAACACAGAGGGGTTTGTGGGTTTTGAGAGTATTTGAGCGCGTAAATATGTAAAAGAGGGTTTTTAAGAGTATTTATAGGTAAGTGAAACGGGTCGGGTTAAGAAAAGTAATGATGAGGATCCGAAGCTAAACCGGGTAGCATTTAATGAATAACCATTTTTGGTAATGAGTTGACTTGGGAAAAGAAAGGTAGGGCTGGTTTATAGCTTAGAAAGGAAACCCCAAATGGTGATTTGATGGTTGTTTTTGGAGACGTGTGATCGTGGCTCGAATTTCAAGGACGATAAGGATCCTCAAAAGTTACCGTTACAAGAAAAATCTTTCATCTTATGGACTCTTAGATTTTCGAATGATCAATTCCGGACAGTTTGAGATCAGAGGGTAAAGCGTTCAGTTCCGAATTGTGGAAAATTGAAGAATTGGTCAAGAATGAGATCAGTCCGAGTGAAGCTGTGATGTTCCAGAGTAAAAATTATTTGTGATTATGGAGTAAAGATTTTTGAAAAATCCGGAGTAAACAGTTGACAATTTCGAAATGGTTTTGAATCTGCTGGAGGAAGCTAAAGAAATTCTAGAAAATGGTTTGAGAGAGTTTTGGAAGATGGAGTACAATACCTTTATGGATTTGAATTCCGAGATGAACTTATGAAGTGAATTCCGAGATGCAAAATGGGATTAATAGGACTATGTGAACTTTAAACAACAAATAATCAGGATAAACTGTACAACTTAAAACTCAAGTGATGATTATACATAAAGACAAGTAAAATGATCCTATGTATTCCGAGAGAGAATAGTTCCAAAAAAACTTTTGAGATCGGAACCAATTTTCTTTCGAATACTTCCACCAAAGAGATCAAGTCTATTGAAAGAACTGAGGATCTATCATCATCATACCCATCTTGTTCAGAAAACCAATGAATTTGGTTTCGTCTAATGCCTTAGTAAAGACATTAGCAATCTCATCGTCAAACGGAACAAAAATGAGTTCAATGTTACCATTTAAAACTTGAACTTTGATGAAATGGTACCTTATGTCATTGTGCTTTGTCATAGAGTGCTAAATTGGATTGTGTGAAATCGCAATGGCACTTTGAGAATCATAATAGATAGGAATTCGTTGAAAGCGGTAACCATAATCCTAGAGTTGAGACTTCATTCATAGAACTTGAGAAGTACAGCTAGCAGCAACAATGTATACAGCTTCGATTGTAAAGAGTGCAATGCAGTTCTGTTTCTTGGATGACGAACTAATCAATCGACCAACTAAGAATTGACAGCCTCCTGAAGTACTTTTCCTATCTTTTTGTAGACCACCATAGTTTGAATCTAAATATGCTTGTTATAGGAAGCTCTCATTTAAAGGGTACCATATTCCTAGACTCTTTGTACCTTTGAGGTATCAGAAAATTTGCTTCACAGCAAGAAGATGAGACATCTTTTGGTTGACTTGAAATCTGGCACACAAACATGTGGAAAACATGATGTCTGGACGAATTGGTCTAAGATAGAGCAGTGATCCAATCATTCCTCTGTATTTCTTTTCATTAACTGCTACACCTGAAGGATCGACAAAGATCTTGTGTCCGAAACCTATTGGTATCTTGGCTGAGGCACAGGTGTCCATTGAGTACTTTTTGAGGAGTTGCGTAATGTACTTCTCTTGGTGAATGAAAATTCCTCTGTTAGTGTGTTTGACTTGGAGACCAAGAAAGAAGCTTAACTCCCTATTCATGCTCATTTGGAATCGATTGATCATTAGTTTAGCAAGGTCAGCAACCATTGATGAATCCGTAGATCCAAAAATGATGTCGTCCACAAAAATTTGAAACAACATGAGCTGCTTTCCATTTGATCTTCGGAACAGGGTAGGATCTAGAATACCTCTTTGGAAACCAGATCGCTTGAGGAAGTCAGTAAGAGTTTCGTACCATGCACAAGGAGCTTGCTTGAGGCCGTAGACTGCCTTCCGGAGTTTGTAGCAGTAGTTCGGAAATGAGAGATTAATAACTCCAGTAGGCTGTTGAAGATATACTTTAGTGTCTAGTTCACCATTAAGAAAAGCACTCTTATCATCCATTTGGTAATGTTTGAAGCCTTTGTGAGCAACATAAGAAAGAAAGATTATGATGGCTTCAATACGTGTAACAAGAGAAAAGGTCTCATCATAGTCGAGCCCTTCAATCTGTGTAAATCGTTTAGCCAACAATCTTGATTTATTTCGAATAATAACTCCTGCGTCATCCAACTTGTTGCGAAACACCCATCTAGTAACGATAATGGGATGATTATGAGGAGAAGGTATGAGAGTCCATACTACATTTCTATCGAATTCTGCCAATTCTTCTTGCATGGCTGTAATCCAGTCTGCATGCTCTAATGCTTCCTTGATGGATTTGGGTTCAACCATGGAGATAAATGCCAAAAAATGACGTTCATTTTGAACACTTGTAGCAGAGCGAGTTTATACACCAACGTTTGGGTTTCCGATTACTTGGTTCAGAGGATGATCTTTAGTCCAAGCTTATAACCTTGGAAGTTCTTTTGAAGCAGACAATCCAATATCAACAGTAGGATTGAGTTGCTCCCCCTGAATGGTGTGAACTTGTGGGTGATGCTCCCCCTGAACTTCTGAACCACAGAGGTTGACATCATCTTTAGAAGGGAACTCAATGAAATTTTCGTTGTCATCAATGTTGATCGGATTGGAGTCAAATTCCATAAATGCATCAATGAATCCATCAACATTTAATTCAAGTGAGGGTTGGCCATTCTACCCCTCAACATGAGAAGGTTGAAATGGTTCATAATCAAATGGAGAAAGAGAGGGTAGAGGACCAAAAACAGGTTGTTAAGTAGGAAGTGATGATGAAGGTTGACATGATCGAGATTCCAAATCAAGTGTTGTTTTGGAAGGTCCAAAAAGAGTTTCAAAATTGACTTCATGAATTATCTGAACATTCGGACATTTTGGGGTTGGAGCATCGGACTCCATAATGTGAGTTGTAACATGCGAGAGAGCAGAATTTCAAACGAAGTTGTTATCAAATGTGACATCGAAACTTTCTTTAATAACTCAAGTCCGACGGTTGAGAACTCGATACACCTTTTACTTTGAAGAGTACCCAAGAAAGATCGCTTCATTAGCTTAGGGTTAGAACTTTGTAAGCTGGTCATGATTATTTTTGATGAAAAATCGACATACGAAGATGTGGAGAAACGAAATAATTGGCTTCCGACCATTCATTGCCTCATACGGTGTCATGTTGAGGCGTCGATTGATGATACTCCTATGAGTGAAGCATGAACTTGATACGGCTTCATCCTAGAGATAGAGTGGTAGATTTGTGAAGTCAAGCATGGATGGAGCAGCTTCAACAAGAGTTCTATTGCGTCTTTTAACTACACCATTCTGTTGTGGAGTGTAAGGAGCTAAAAAGTTGTGGTCAATTCCTTTCTTGGCGAGGAATTTCTCAATGGTGGAGTTAGTGAATTCCGAGCCATTGTCACTCCGGATTCTCCTAACTGGGAGTTTGATGAGAACTTCTATTCCTATGATAAAATTGATGAGCTCAGAGGCTGTTTCTGATTTTAGTCTTACGAAGAAGACCCAAGTGAACCTTGTAAAGTTTATGATGAAGACTCTCTACAGTTGATGGTCCACAAAGATCAATGTGTATAAGCTCTAATGGTTCCGAGATTTATTTTTCGATAATAATAGGATAACCCTTCTTCAATTGCTTTCCACACTCACAAGCAGTATATAAATGATCATTTTCAAATTTGAGAAGAGATAAACCTCTACCCATTTCACTGGATACGAGATCATTCATGTACTGAAAGTTCAGATGAGCGAGCCTTCGGTGCCATAATCAATTGACGCCAGGAACGACTTTGGAGAGAAGGAAGAGTTGCAGTTAGCCAATAATCATGTTGATGTCGAGTGGGTACATGTTCTTGTTGCGATTTGACTTGATTAAACACTCTTTTCGGTCTTCAGTCACTACATAGTTGTGCTTCTTGCAAAATTCAACACGTCAATTTGAATCAGTGAGCAGAGCAACACTTATCAAATTATGTTTTAGATCAGCTACATAAGCCACATTTGAGATAGAGAAATTTCCATTGGTGAGAATTCCATAACCACGGATTTAAGAATTGGAGTTGTTTCCATACATCACGTAACCAACATTTGGAGAAAGCTTGAAGTCCCATGGAATGTCTTTCTGCCCCGTCAGGTGCATGGAGCAAGCACTATCAATATACCATATTGTTTCTTGCTCTAAAGCATAAATTTCTTGCAAAATTAGTGAGTGGTTGAGATTTTAGGCTCCAAGTTAGGTTTAGGGACATATACACGGGCTTTTGACTTTGATTGTGACCTCGAAACAACTTTGTGTTTTCTGGGAATATCTTTTGAGTTCTTAGGAAACAAACATAATGTTAATGTATTTTCATCTATCTAGTAGTCATATTCGATGAGTTGAGGGTTCGGAATGGCTTTCTTCAGACTTGATGTTTCCGAAGTAGTGGAAGCCACTTTCTCCTTCGGAGTCATAACGCTTTTTATTTTCCAAACAAAGTTTTGTTTTGAAGTGTCACAACTAGAAATTTTGTGCCTTGTAATCACAACACTCAAGTAAAATTTTGAATCAAAAACTTAAGAGCATGTAAGACGCTTACTTCATAACAGCAAAAATTTCAATCAAGTACACCATACAAGCATTACAAATAGTCAACAAGTAATTGGAAACCCTAGAAGTTCTTGTTTAGGTCCATTTTGGACTAGGACTTCCTTATTGCGCCCAATGGACCAATAAGCTTCCAATTTGACTATCTTGGGCTTAGAACCTTTAAATGGGCTCTAATTGGACCCACTTTCATCCATTTCAACATTTTGGGCCATATTGGGCCTAGAATGAAATAAATTAAATATTATAAACTATTATGGACCATAATTAACCTAATCTAGCCAAATAAAGCATAAAAATCACACTTATATCTTATAGGACCAACAATCATTCAACCTAACTCTTATATGGGCTTAGGGGCAATAAAGCCCAAAAATCTCTTTTCCTCTCCCAAATCTCGGCCCAAGCCCAAATCCATGGGGAAGAGTTGACTTTCATAGCCACCTCATTTTTACATGTTGGTTTTCCATACATCTTATCTCATATCTCCATGCACACATCACTTCAAGATCTATTTCCTTCTCTCTTTCTCCTCTCGGCCGATTTCAAGCGCACACACACACACACACACACACATTTCACTCATCTTTTCTCTCAAGAAACTCTCTCAAGAAACTCTCTCAATTCCCCTCCTAAATTTCAAGATTTTAAGGAGCTTTCAAGAAGATATCTCCACAAATTCTCCACTTAAGGTAAGATCAAGTTAGGATCTATGATTTTGGTACTTTGTTTTATCAAAATCTCCTTCTAATCCATGCAACAATCTTAATCACTCTCCTAGAAACTCTCTAAGTTCGAGATCTTCCAAGGAGAAGTACTAAGGCCAAATTTCCTTCCATCTCTTCTTCAAAACCGACACCACACCCAAAGGTGAGCTTCATACCCCCTATTTTTCGGTTTTATAAGTTTTGTGGGGGGGGGGAATACAAGCAAATGTGTAGATCTATGTGTATATGTATGCCTTGTGTGATTTCTATGTTTATATTTATGTTTTTATGTGATTATGATGTTGGATCTAGTCAAAAAGTCCTTAAAATTGAGATTTACATTAGGTCATATGATACTAGTATAAATTATATTACTACATAAAAATCATTTCTAGAAAAATAACCAAGTTGGTTAATATGAACTTCTTTGGGCTAAAAACCCATTTTTTGACTCAAAATGTTAAAAATATAAAGTTAAAGGGTCCAAAATGACAAAAATACAAATTCTGATGGTTGAAATGAGTCAAAACAGTTTCAATAATGTATTTTCTGGAAATATACTCTTTTGAAGGATTAAAATGTAAAATTTTAAGCATAATGGGCCAAAAATGAATTTTCGGCCCATTAAAGCCCAATATGCGAGATTTTCAATTTTGAGGGGTTGAAACTGTAATTTTCTGTAAAACAGGGGACTACTAGTGCTCCAAGTCCATTCCAAGGGTTAAAAATGCTTTTCATATTTAAAAAGGACCAAAGATGCAAAAAATTTCTATTTTGGGCCAAAAATGTAAAAGTTGCGAAAAATGAGGCTTCAGCCGAGAAAACTTCATTTTGAGGGACTAAAACTGTTTTTGAAATAAATTTGAGCTGAAAATTTTCTTTTTCAACAAGTTTTGATACTAAAGTGTGAAGAAAAATGGTTTAAGGACTAAAATGGAGATTCTTTTATTCAAAGGGTTAAAAGTGTAAAATTATAAAAGAAAGGGGCTGCAAACAGAAAAACTCTGATGTTTTAAACAACAAAACCATTGTGATAAAATACTGGTACCGTGACTATCGACAAAACATAATACACCATCAACACCAAAATCGTTACCAAACGAATTGATTCGGTCTCGAATCAATAACGAATCTGAAATTACTAACACGACGATACTTCAATATACACACGGAAAAATCCAGGATATCAATACATACGTGGGAATACACAGACGTCAATACACCATCTTTGGGCCCAAAAGTGTCAAATCTTGCTTGTTGGGCCTAGCTAGCCCAATGACCTGATCTTTAGGCCCGAAGACAACTTGCTTGCATGCTGTCGGGTCTTACATGACCTAACTCCGTGTAAAAGGACTTTCAATGGATTTTGTGCTATTGGGCCCCAAGGGTCCTTTGGTACTGCTAGTAAAGTCGAGAATTCACAAAAATGCGGGTCGGGCCAAGGGCCCTTCGCATTCACGATAGCCTTGAACGACTTATGGAATTATAGAGGTCTTCGTGCCCTCTTTTCTCCTCAGTTGTAGGGCTATGAGAAGTCAGGGTGGTTGGATTAAGTGAATAGTACGGACAATGTCTAATGGATCGTTAGTATAGTTGTAGACTAGTCGTTTCTATTAACGCGTGTTTATAAAAATTCACAATACACATTTAATCCAATGTCACCTGGAATCATTGACTTCACATGTCGCAACGGTACAACAACCATATAAAAAGCGTAATTCAAAGTATTAGGAAAACATCGGGTTTTCCTAGGGTTTTTCAATACATACAACTACGAGATGCATACCAAGTATAACAAATTCTTTTTACATTTATAGAAACAAACAAGCATACTTATGGATCTCCACACTTTTTATACGATACTCTTTTCAGAAAATATCGGATTTTCTGGTGGTTTTCAAAGCAATACAAAACATTATTTTTCAAACACTGCTTATGAACTCACCAACATTGCACATATTGACGTTTTTCAAAATACTTGTATTCTTAGGTAACAGGTAAATCGAAGGGAAAAATGTACTCAGTGATGCCTTGTTGTTTGTTTAACTAGTATCGAACAATTTACTTTTGGGAATGTAGTGTTTAAAACCATGTACTAACTGTAAACACTACCAGTTGTACTATTTCAATGCATGGTGATGAATGATGTTATGTTTCATGTATATCCACTGTAATGGTATTTAATTGAGTCACAACAGTCCTCAAATGTTTCCGCCGTCTGGTTCGGGGGTGTGACATGAAGACTTTGTAAAATTTGTTTTCTTGACATGTTTCTATTTTTTTGATGACACGTACGATTTTGAAAGTTGAGGTCAAAAAGTTGTGCCATAAGATTTTGAAATAAAAATAGATGAAACAGTTCGAGGAGAGGTGTTTTGGACAGATGTGGGCTTTAATTTTGAATCTTTCTGAGTGGAACTTACTTCCTTCACTTGTTCCATTGGAGTAGTAGGATTTGAGGATCTTTTGAGTATCTTATTGGGAATGAAGGAGTTTTAACTATGGGTTGATGAGTAAGAATTCCGAGATGCACTCACTTTGGAGTTCTCAAGGAATCTTGAATTTTTTCTAGACTTAACTTCCTTTTTGTGAGCATTTCGAGCTTCCACCTTAGGATCTATTATATCCTTCCTATTCAACATTGGCTTTCTTTTGGATTGAGTTGGGGATTTTGATGTCTATCCTACTGAAGGATTGTTGAACACAGGCTTAATGGGAGCCATATTTGTTTTTGCAATTACCAGAGGTTCAGAATCACTTATGATTATCTCATCGACTTCACTATCTAAAGATACCCAAACACACTCTAATGGTCCAAACAAAGTTGATTCGGGAAAAATTTCCTCAACAAAACAGTTGTTAGGAGGGTTGAGGTTTGATTTTTTAACAATAGACTTTTGAGTACTAGAGGTCTGATTCAGGTCCAGGTTTATAGAGGCGGAAATTGCATTGAATCATGACTCTTAAGAACTATGGGTTGGAACTCAGGAATCAAGGATGCGAACTTGTCATTAGTCACAGGAAGGGGTGACAAGGGAGAGGCAAGTGTGTTTCATTGTTGATGGTTCGGAACATCTCCCATAAAGGTCCAATTTTGCAATTCCTTCAAAGGACTAGCTATTGGTTTCAGAAACTTGCTTTCGAGACCAGGAGCTTTTGACCAAGGATGACGAAAGTTATGTGTCATTTGTTGATTCGCTTCAAGTATGTCAATGGAATTATGCAAGGAATCTATTTTTGCACTAAGACGTTTGTTATCAGAAATTAAAATATTTGTTTTAGAATAAGTGATTTCACATTTGTCTTTTAAAATGATACATTCATCTTTTAGATATCACAACCTCATGCTCTAAAGATTCGATTTTCAACTTTTTATCCTCAAAACGTAACCTACGATGGTTTAATTCACACTCCTTCTTCTCACTGGCTTATATGGCAGACTCATAGGCTTTATAAATGGTGCTCATATCTATTTGGATCTAGGTTAGATAAGGTTCACAAAGAGACAAATCAAAATTATTACCCGTAATCATAGATTTTACCTGCTGAACGAAGCTTCGACCAGGTGGATCGTTGGTGGCCATGTAGTAGTATTATGGTTCAGCAACATCATCTTCATCTTCTTACGTAGAGGACCAATAGCCTTCATCACCTTCAACAGTTTGTCTTGTCATCAAGAACATGTTTCTTCCAGTCACCATGTCATCATCATCTCCGGAGGACCAATATCCTTCTACATCCCTTGATAGATTTGTTACAAAAGCCTTTTCACTTTCTGCCATCTCCTGAGCTCTTCGGGTGTAGTATGTAGAGTCCTTGATCTTTGGTTTTAGCGAATCTTCAGCCAAGCAATCTTATGTCCACACTTATAACACACTATTTTCGGCTTGTTGGATTTTGGATTATGCGATGGTTCCGAAGTGGAGTTTGGCTTTGAGATGTTTAGTTTGTATGCTGGAGGATTTTCTGGAGTTGGTTGAGATTCCGAAGGTGAGTAAGGTTGAGGATTATTTTTGTGAGGAGCATGGAATCGATTTTGGTATGGTTTTTAAGATGGATTGAAAGAACTTTTATATTTCATGGAGAGTAGAGAAAACTCCTGTTGGAAACGGAGTTCAGAATCCATGGCTTCAGAATCATCAACATGATAGTTTTGTGTGGGTAAGACAGGTAAGGAGGATTGAATAGATGAAACAATGGATTTGAAGGGATCCGAGGTGGATGGGTTCAGAATGTTTGGTTCAAAGGAAATGACAAGAGCAAGAGGACCTCCGAAGAGTTCTCTTACGGTCTGAGCAACATTAGATTCGTGTCCTTGAAGTTCATCAAAAAGTTGATAAAGATTTAACTTTTTCAAGGATCCATTACTTTGGAGACAAGATTTCACATTTCCCCAACCTTTACCGAGGCTGTTTATAAAATTGAGATTGTACTCCAAGGGTGTTCGGATAATCCCATGAGCAGTCATATTGTTGAATACGATTCGGTAATGGTTAGAGGTTGAGGCCACTAATTCACCAGGAGTGGTCGTGAAGGTGTCAAAGTCATTGACAACCGCGGTGAGATGCTTTTCTTTCATGTTTTCCGAACCTTCTATCAGATATTGGAGAATGTCCCAAATTTCTTTTGCTGATTTACACAACTTAATATGTTCAAAGAGTGAAGGAGGGACACTAAACACCATTTTCGAGAGGGCAACTTGATCTGCATGCAGCTTCTCAATATCATCATCAGTTAGAGAAGTTGGACGAGTCTCATCTTGACCTATAAGCAGAGCAACAATATCTCTTACAACTGTTCGTACAGGAACATGAGGAACTTCTTTGACGGATCTCTAAATAGCTTCACGTTTCTCTTTAGCTAATAAAAATCTTTCCATTCTAACTTTCCACTGATTGTAGTCTTCCACAACTAGTAGTGGGGCACGTGTAGGGCCACCCACACTATTTGCAATTTGCATTGAAATCATTTGTTGTGTATTAGAAGCAACCATTGAAGTTAAGATATCTTCAAGAGAAAGTGGTATATAGAATAACTTTTATCCTTAACATAAAAATGGTTGAAATACCAAGGTAATTTCAAACCAACTATAATATGATCTTATGGATTCAAAGGAAACCCACTCAGACTCTGATACTAATTGAGAGAACAAATTGCTCTGATGCACAGGGACAAGGTTTGAAAACAAAAACCTTGAGTTAATACTTTAAGATCAATGTCTGCTTGCTAATGAATGTTCCAGTCAAGTCTGGATAGACCAGTTAAGTCTAAGCTAATGTATTCAACAAATGTTCAAGCCATAAATGAAGTCTGAGAATTAAGATCAAAGTAAAGTTAGTAAATGATGAACAAAGAGAATGTTCTAAAGAAAGTGAAGTAAAAGGAATATTGCTTAAAGAGTTTGAACAATCCTTCACTTGATTAAACATTGAATGATCCTATAAATAGGAGAATGAAGTACATGGTACTAACCAATTAAATACATACGACTGGATAAAAGAGTTACATTTAACACTCTGAATATCCGAGTTGACAAAAGATTAAGTCCTATGACTAGTTAAATCAAACAAAAGACAAATACATTTAATTCATAAATAAAAAATACTAATTCTGGAACAACAACATTCTGGACACAAGGTCCATTCTGGAATGCCTTCACTCTCTTCCTTCATAATGTCAACTTATCCTCAGTTTTGGACACAAACAGATTTTGTAGCAGACTTCACTTCAGAACTATAGCTGACTTTGGAACTTGAGAAGAGGATTTAGGATTGCAAGAGGTTCACTTGATACTATAGTTGACTTCGGAATATGACAAGGGGATTTGGAATTGCTAGAGGTTCACTTTCACGTTCAAACAACAGGGTTGTCCATGTGCCGATATGTACACAGCAACTGCCGAGCTTCAACCATCTTGTACAGCAGACGCCAGGTGCAACCCCTGAAATGTCTTAGCTGCAAGTAACATGCGTGCAGATTTCATCCATCCAGGGACATGACCCTTATGGATCTGGCATCCGGTTCTCGGTAGCATCCGAATTCAACCCCTTAATGGCAGTCGGTCGGGTGTTCAACCCATACACACAACAGTATACAGGAGTAAGCCCATATCTAGTTCCTTCGACAAGGCAATATGCAATCCAGAACCTTGGATTGCAGCCAAACCTACAACAGTATCAACCATACATCTCATAGGCAACCATGCATAACTAGATGTATGCGAGCCTCTACCAGATGCAACAACACATGGCTCATGGTGGTATGCCATATCATACATGGACAACCCCATGCGAAGCGCAAGTTCCAACTTCATCCATGAACTCCTGCAGTACGAGATCATACACACTACTTGATTCAAAGACATGCCAAAGTATGACGACACTGCATACCTAGATGACCACATCGACAACTATGAGTGGACGATGACATCTCTTAAGATGGGCCGCCGCTTCACCTGCACGTACTCTCTTGTACCTTAATAGGAAATGCAGGCAAGTGGTTCAAGTCTCTAAGGACAGGCAATATCTCAATCTTTGAGCAGCTAAAATACCTTTTCCTCAACAACTTCAAGCAATTGAGAAAAGGAAAAGGAGATTCCAACTTCGTGATGGCGTGTAAACAAAAAGAAGGAGAATCAATCTGTGACTACTATGATAAGTTCACGCTAGCTACCCTGAATGTCTCGGGACATGAAGAAGGAGAATCAATCTGTGATGGCGTGTAAACAAAAAGAAGGAGAATCAATCTGCGCCTTTGCTAAGGTCCGCTTCCTGGACCCTTATCAAGAAAAATGCAAGGAACAATTTCCCGAGTGAGGGACGAACTCAAGTTTCATGTGGAAAAATACCAACATTACATCGAGGGGGAGGAACAAAAGGAGGCCAAGCTCAAGGCCATGGCCAATGCTTACCTCAAACAGGAGGAAATGGCACCCCGACCAAGCCCAGTTCAGCAAGAAAAGCAACACGACGATGTCCATGCAATCAATAAGACTCCAACCAAGGAGAGTAAAGAAAAGGCCAAGTTTTGTGAGTACCATTGAAGCAAAACAGAGACACCAACGAGTGTACAATATTGAAGCGAGAGATTGATGAGAAACAACTAGTGGGAAATATAGTCGACATAGCAAAAGACCTCCGAGCGAGATTTGATGAGGACAAACACCAGCCCGAAAATTAAAAAGACGGGGGCAAAGATCACGAAAGAAGGGTCGAGATACTCACCATCACAAGGCCCCGCCCATGTAGCAATTGCCAGAGCCAGCGTCTAGGCACGCAGGTATAGCATCAAAACATCCTCAATATAACATTTTTAACACATGATCCCCGACCAAAGCACTGGATCCGAACGATCCTCTGTACATCACCGGTTTCATTAGCTAAAACCGTGTTGAACAAGTATACATCGATACCAGAATCCAGCTCAACGTGATTTATGAACACTGCCTTCGGCAGTCAGCGATTGAATGGAAAAGCACATCTAGTTACCATGCCAGGGCCCGTTAGTTGGGTTCATCGACATCTGGCCAATACAAACAGTCACACTCCCATTTACATTGATCAGTCATGATGGAACCAAAAAATAACAAGGGTGCTCGAATTATCGGTTGTTGACCGCGCGACTCATCACAATATCCTAATAGGTCGGGTAGCTCTATTCTAGCTGTAGGCAATCCCGTCTACCTTTCACGGTGTCCTCAAATTCAGAACGGATGACGGACCGGCAACGGTAGGGGCAGCCAAGCTAGGTAAGAGATGTGACGCCAAATGAGGGATGAAATAGGAAACCCAATTACCTAGGAGCGAAGGTCGCCAAAAGGTCGAAAATCCACAGCGAAAAGCAGCACAAGCGCTGACCCACGAGCCTAGGAAAAGACAAAGAGGTGCATTGAGCTGGCTCACAACACCTCTCCCCAAAGGGAAGAACGTGCCGACCTAACGATGAATCAACCAAACTACGAAACAAAAATCGCGAAACCAAAAAGCACCTACTCACAGGAAAAGGCACCAACCAGGCCTATAATCGATGGTCGAGTCGTGGCCGACCAAAACGCGATTCGAGACTCAAAGTACATTTTGGGCAATGTAGAATGTGTTAGGTTTTGAGCATAACATCATTCCTATGGTGTACATGCAACCATAATTTCTTTGGATCTAGGTTTTTCTAATTTGAACATACAACTAGGAATACCAAAGCATTAGCCCTATGACTAGCATACATATATCGAAAATCACATATGATTAGGGTTATATTATTTGTCTCTCTTGTTATGTAGCAATAACAAGTTTAATACTTCTTGATCTTGACTTTTGAAAGCCTAGTGCCCCATGTTTTGCACCTCTAACGGAGTCACAAACACCCAATGCAAGAAGATGACTCAAGAGAGAGGTGAAATCGGCTAGGGCAACTCAAAGAAGCATAGGGCCGAATTCCTTAGACTAAAGGGGTTTATATAGCTGAGGGCTGCTAGGGCTTTCAGGTGGAAACCCTCATTCCTTACTTAGCCAGCAAGCAGCCCATGAACTCCTTCCTTAGAGCCCATGGACGAAATCTATTGGGCTTCCTATAGGATTTCGTCCACTCCACGCTATGGAGTCTATCAACCCATTTATGCAACTATCAATGATTTGCATAACAGTCCCCCAATTATTTAATCAATCTCTTTTGACCACTGAATAAATTCCAAATAAATTTCTGATCAATACTAATTAAATAATATGATTTCCAAATAATATATTAATCTTGTAATATATTAATAAAACTATTTTGAGTACCAATTTATTATTCACATAATAAATTCTACTCTCTCTCCTCTTGTCATCCTATCAAGTTGCATGAGTGAAGGCAACCCAAAAGGACCATGCTCATAATCAAATCACGTACATACCAAAAATAGTTATGGGCTTAGACACCTAATCCAATAGTCTCCCACTTGGATGTGTCTAATAACTACTATTGCAAGTAAGACTTTAGAATCTGATTATCAATTGTAGCTTTCAAAATCCGCTGTCGAACAGGGATCATATATTCCTCCATTCTCAAGATATCGTATAGACATGAGACATGGATTATAATCATTCTCTCTGTCTATGTGTTGTTTTCTGATTTCCTATTTAAGACGAATGACAATAGATTTTAGTTGAACACATCAACATAGTTCAGTCTTGGCGAAGCGGTTACGTGTCATTAGTAAATTATCGAGGGGCCCAAAGATTTCGCTTTTATCCCACTTTGGGTAAAAGGAACGGATAAACGTCGACTCATATACTTGCACTATTTACTCATCAAATCAAACACAAATATACATTTTATAACATCAAGTTACTGATGCGTTTACGTATTATCAATCTGAAAACCGACTTGTAAACAACAACTTATATCTCTCCGTTCAAGAATATATGATATTATCGTCTCACAATCACTTGTGACAAAATCCATGAAGTGATTCACGTGAGCGTGAGTTTAATCCAGTACTCAGATCTTATTTCAGGAGAACTCATGAACACTGCAGCTGACTTTTGCTATGTCTAAACGTTTTAGACAATCTACAGTCGGATTCAAGACAGTCTTACCTCATTACCTACTTCCAAAGTATGACTGACTACGGATGTTTGAATAATCTTATTATTTGGGAAGTCAAAAAATGCGAAGTGAAACATAAGAATAATCGAATCCAATATGGCCTCAACGCTTTTGAATATAAATAAAACACCTTTTATTTAATCACCATATTTATTAGAAATTATTGGTTGTATAAAGTTTCGAGTAATCAACTTAATACTTGAATTGAAACAATTGTCATCGCATGCTCCAAGCATGCATACTATGTTTATCTATGGTCCTTACTTTGTGAAATAGATCAATTGAAACAATTGTCAAATTCTTGCCACTACTAGAATATATTAGATTTTAATATTTTACACAATTATCCTTTTGTAATGTTATAGCACCAAAGTCACAAAGACTTTGCCAATGAAATTACAAAGTGATCTATTGGAGATTGTTACAAGACAATTCCACGAAAGCGAAGTCTCAAATTAAAAGTACATTCGTTTGAACATCCTTCTTGCATAAAAGTCTTTAATCTACATAGATTCTTAATATCCAACTCCTATCTATTTATAATAATGTCAATATGGTCCATCCATATTGACATTATTATGACAATACATTCTAAATAGAATCCTATCTATTTATAATAATGTCAATATGGTCCATCCATTACCATACTTCCAACTGACCACAAGTGACCAATCCTTATAGAACCTTAGATTGAACTTGATAGTTGTTTAGGTTACTTTACTCATATCCGATTCTTGTCCTTTTCCCTCTTAACACCCTAGGTATTTGGAATAGACAAAATGGTAGAATATTACAGCATATGTATTCGATCCTATACCCGAAGCATATGGGATACGATAATGTCTTACATAAAGACATGATACTTTACCAATCTCCTGCTATAATATTGCCATATATAGAATTTCCTTATGTTAAACCTTTTCAACATAACATCCATATATGTCCTTTGACCAAATTTGATTAAAATTTCTCGATCTAAGCTTTTAGATTTGAAATGAAGTATAAGTTCCCCTCCCTTAATTATAACAAAACAACTTTTCAACCTCTGCAGCTTTGCGAATTGAAGATTTGGTTTTCTATATTTAATATTGCTAACTCGCAACAGTTAACATAATAATCATGCTCCCACTAACATGATAATTATATCTTTATCAGCATAACACTTATGATCCCACTGGCTTTGACATGTATTCAGAAATCAAGTAGACATCTAAAAATCAATACTTATTGACTTCCTTAACCAAAGTTCATATTTCTAATACGAGACGATTCGATAAGCTTTTATCTAAGCTCATACACCTTTTATAAAGCTCATATGTGTGTCTAAATAATTTCAGAGCTTATAGCAGTATGTCCCAAATGTTTAAACCTTTTTCCATTTCTCATAATTCGAACTACGAAGAGGGATGCCGTAATCGTAATCGAATTTGAGAATGCAATTTACACAATTGCTATCTCCTTAAAAATTTCTTAGTGAAAACGTTTCCTCACAATCATTTTATGAAGCGGAGAGAAACCTTTTCACTTAGATTTTATGGTGTATGTGTTCCTACCCATGTGAATGTGTCATAACCATAATCATAAGACAAGGTTGTGACAAATCTAAAATCATATGGACCAAACTTGTCCAATCTTAATTTCTTGCCACCTGGAAGCACAAGGGCCTACCATGTTTTCCAAGTAATCAAGATGCTCACTCATACAAATCAATGAACTTGCACCAGTCAAGGTGCTTTACCTTATGCACTCAATTGAAACTCTTAGGACTCACATGCATAGTTAACTTAACTAGAATGGCACTGAAACAAGAATATTTCAACACGATTGGTTATAAACCTCAAGTCGTGTGCTAGTGGTAGACAATAAGTTTATTCTTGATTAGTTCCTGAAGCTATTCAATACCATTAAGACTCTTACAGACCTTTTGACATATAAGACTCCCATGTCAAGAAACATTCCTCGACAAACAAATATTCTAAAGTTAGTGTGGATTCTTATCAAGAGAAACACTTCACACAATTGGTCTTAGTTGGTCTTTGTCCTATCCAAGACATCATAACCTACCCACTTCAAATGTGCAAGACTAAGAAAAAAAATGCTATTCCACATTTGATGAGTGTTATAAACCTTCTTAAGTTATGACTCTAAGACTCGATTTTGGAACGAAGTATGATTTACCTTTTGATTTAACCATTTCAACAATTTCCGATTCCTCTTCTTATCCATTCTAATGCGCTAAGGTGTCCTTAGAGGATCAATTGTGATATGGTTTCATAATCACTAAGATGATCATAAAACATGATACTTAAGTTCTCTCCCTTCCTTTCAGATTGTAGAAACTTTTAACTTTCTGCCTAATTGATTCTTCTTAATCGTTCTGTCGTACATTGAAACTTTTCAATGATTTAGAATTACACTTAATCTTGTAAGCATAATGTTAGGGTGCAAAGTCATGCTTGGATGTAATGTTTTAGGCTTTCCTCTTTGTATGTGTAAATGGGTTGAGTCTTTTCCTATAAATAGGAAGTGAGTGATTCCCATTATGTAAGGAAGCATTTGGAGTGTTAGACTAGAGAGAGAAATTGTATACAAACCCATTTGTATAATCTTTCTAGATCTAATAAGAGCTTACAAAGATTTATTTACTCCTTGTGTTCTTGATTTTACATGATGATTCACTAGGTCTTTCATATTCCGCACATGCCATCATAATCAACACCACTACAATTGGTATCAAAGCAGGTGTTCTTGATTTGATCAAGAATTGATCCTTGATGGCTTACTTGTTTTGGTGATTCTTATTGTTCATTGATCTTCGTGTTTAGAGAGTGTTTTTGTGTTCTAGAAGTCGAATTTTTCATTGATTTGATCCATAATTTGACTTTCTCTCTCTAGAATACTTGTTTGTATCACTTTATCTCTCTAGAAAACCCATTCAAAATTACTTTCTCTCTCTAGAATTCTTCAAGTTTTTGTGATCATGGTGGGTTTGCCATATGATTCTTGGATTGTGATCGTTAAAGATGTGAAATACAAAGTCAATGAAGATCAATTTTATGGGTTGTTGTTAAGCAAATTGATTTCATGGGGTAATTTGGTTTCTTATGGAGGTTTGAAGGATGATCATGGAAGCTTGGTATTTCAACCAATTTGTAAGATTGCATGGTTGAATAAAATTGCCTTGTCCATATTAGTTCGTAGTAGAAATCAAAAGGAAGGAGAAGAAAGTGATTTGTTCAATAAGAAATATGTTTCTCTTATTGAAGACCCAAATGATCTTCATACTCTTAAGTTTGTTGAAGTTCTTGACAATGGAGTTCAATGTGATATTCTTGATGTTCAAGAAAAAGGAGTTCAAGTTGATTCTCAAGATGAAAAAGTTTTTTGCTCAATTGGAGTTCAAACCGATGATATTTTGTGTTCTTGTGATTCATTTGAAGGAATGATTCCTTATTGGAAGCCGGTGATCCAAGAAAATCATAAGTATCAAACTCCAAAAGATTTGATTCAAACTCAAAATGTTCATGTTGTTGAAAGTGGGTTTGTTCATGGAGTCAAGTCTTCAAGATGCAAAAAGATGAGAAAGAAAAAGAAGAAGAAGATGAATCGGAAGAACAAGCGAGTTTACTCACAAAAATCGTCATATGTTGTGAAGTCGAAATCCATGAAACAAATTTGGGTTCCAAAGCAACAATCTCCAAATGTTGCATTGAATTTGAAGTCAAAACCCAAATGTGTTGGTGGTTCATTTGAAGATGTTCTTGGATCGTTGAAGAACACGAAGAACACAAAGAACGAGTTGTACATCTCGCATGGTGGGTGGTACAATGTTCGATTTGGAGATTTTCTCATTCCGACAAAAGAACCAAGATCTTCCAAATTTGATTCGTTCGTTGAAAATGGATCTCGATTCGTGAAAAAGGTAACTCAAATTCTCAAATGGATTCCAAAACATCCATGATTTCGATTCATACTTTACGTTTTTCATTTTTGATCGATTTGCCTCATTGGATCAAAACCGTTTCAAACCCCATTGTTGATCCAATAAAATTTTTGTTTAGATCAAGTTCTTCCAAAAACATAATCAAATTTTCGAGTTCATCGCTGATCATCCAAATTTTTTTTTTAATCCATATATTCAATATTCACTGTACATCATTTGAAATATGAGTCCAAAATCAATATTCGAACACTATTATTGTTTATTTTGAGCCCAAGTATATGATTATTCAGTTCATCAATCTTAGATGGGGCCCAAAATGAGTTTTAATCCGAATGAGCCCAAAGTTTCATCAGAAATCACTATGATATTCGTATCTGCTTGCGTCGATATTCTAATTAGTTGGTTGAACATTCACATTCATCATAAACACCTTCTGAGTCATTGCTGTATCGATTATATCTTGGTATTCTTGCAAATCTTTCATTGATTAGCTTGTTAATCTTGTGAATCGATTTTATTTGATGTTTTCTAACTCAAAATTGATAATGATCAAGAGGTTGTAGATCTAATTGTTCCTCGATGAAACTGATCAAGAACAGATGAATCAAAAGTGAGTATAGGTTCGATTTGATCTTGATTGGAATCTTAAGTGTGTATCGACTATGAATTTGATCTCGGGGTTAATGCATTGACTTCGATAGTCGTTGTGTATTGGAATCGATCAATGCTTGCCTCGATAGATTGGGAAATCAGATTGTATTTGGAATTAAATTAGAATCGAACCGATTTTAAAAATCAAACTTGATTCTTGGGCTGTACGTCAAAGTCGTTTGATGATCGACTATGTTTGATTTCTTCAAGTCGTTGTTGATTATATCTTGAATCGAGGTGTACAATTGATCAATTAATATCAAAGGTAGGAATATGAATTCACGAAAAATTGAAGACGATGGTCGAGGGTACGAATGTCCAGGAACGAACAGGTTGATGTTCGAAGAATTGAGATTTGAGAATCGATTTTCAGTGATGTTGATTTACGAAGACTGGGAAGTTTTGGATTAAAATTCGAAGGGTCGATTTTCGTTTATTGGTTGGCATCGACTGGGAAAGAATGGTTGGACTGGAAAAGCGAAGGTTGTTTGAGCTTTGATGTTCCATTGTTAATTTTGAAATCGATTTTGGTTTGGATGATCAAAGCGAAGGCTGAGTTGGTGTTAGGTTTGATTTTGGAGTCTCGAAATTTTGATCTCGCTGAATTGAAAAAACGAAGAGTTTGGGTTGATCGATTCGAAGTGTTCCTATGGCTTGGGAATCGATGATTTAGGGAAGAACTGTAAGAACTGGGTAATGTACGAAGGGTCCTGTGTTTTTATTTTGAAAAATCAAACAGTTGGATAATTTGATTTTGATGTTGTTTGCATCGGAATTCAATTGTGGACAGTCGAATGTTTTGGAACTCGGTTTGCTTTGAAAAACGAAGATTTGGGTTACAAAGCAAATGGGAGTAGTAATCGGCTATTGAGCAGTGATATTTGAAGTCTTGATGTTGAGCTGTTGTTGAACGAACGTACGAAGAAAGAAGAACTGGGTTAACATACGAAAGGGGTACTGTTCATTACTGTTCATAATAGAGTCTTCGTATGCTTCGTATGTTTGGTTAATTGGGGGAAGATGAAACTGTGCACGAAGTTTGTATTTGGGTTTAATTGGGAAAAACGAAGGGTCGATTGCAAAAAGCGAAGGGTTAGTTTTGGGTTTGTATTTTCGAAGGGTGTGAATTTACGAAGAGGAGAGAGAAAGTGAGACTCTTTGTATGTTTGTGAATTGAAAGGGTATATGCTGAATATTCGAAGGGGGTATATTGCAAATTCGTACGAAGGAAGTTACTGTTCACTATTAACTCTTCATATGCTTCGCACGTAGAATGAATTTGCACAAATGGGAATTTTTCAAATCTAGCCCCTGAAGCTTCGAATATTTGACAATTCGCAAATTAACTCAAGTTTCGAATATTTGACACTTTTCACCCAACTTTGAAATTTTTTGGGGCTTCGCATATTTGAACTAGTCTTCGTATGTTTTGTAGTCTTCGTGTGTTTTGGCATGGAAAAGGAAAAAGTTTCAAAAACAGCCCCTGAACCTTCGAATTTTTGACACTTCGAAAATTAAAGCAAGTTTCGAATTTTTGACAGTTTTCACCCAACTTCGAAAACTGTTTGAGGCTTCGTATTTTTTTGGAACAACTCTTCGTATGTTTGAGCAAAAAGGGCAGAGTTTATGAAGATGGTCCCTGAAACTTCGAATTTTTTGGCAGTTTTCACCCAAATTCGAAAAGGACTATTTTTTGCTAAAAATTGAAGATTGTGCATTTCAAGCCCCTGTAGTTTGTGCAAATTGATGCTTTCTACCTAGCTTTGGAAAAGGGGGAGAGTTTTGCATATTTGGCTGTTTTGGGCGCAACGGGTCCCTGCAAGTTTCAGAAAGTGACAATTTCTACCCGAATTTTGAAAAATCTTGCAACTTTCACTTAAAAAGTCAAAATTTTTCATAAATTGGAAATTTTTGTGGCTTTTTCGTGATTGTTTTTCCGTGCAAGATTTTTGGTGATTCATTTTTGGTACACAACAAGGGGGAGTATTGTGAAGATTATTCCTCAGGCGCTTCTCATCCTTAGTGGGTTTTATAATCATTTTTTGATTATAAAAATGGGGAGACATGATGGGTATTCGAAGCTTCTCGGGTTTGTCAAATATTCATTTGCGGAGTTAAAAGACTGGTGTTACTTCGAGGGGGAGTTTGGTCTTGATCGCGCTAGCTCGTTGGAGATTAAAGCCGGACATCCAATCCTAACTTTGAGGGGGAGAATGTTAGGGTGCAAAGTCATGCTTGGATGTAATGTTTTAGGCTTTCCTCTTTGTATGTGTAAATGGGTTGAGTCTTTTCCTATAAATAGGAAGTAAGTGACTCCCATTATGTAAGGAATCATTTGGAGTGTTAGATTAGAGAGAGAAATTGTATACAAACCCATTTGTATAATCTTTCTAGATCTAATAAGAGCTTACAAAGATTTATTTACTCCTTTTGTTCTTGATTTTACATGATGATTCACTAGATCTTTCATATTCTGCACATGCCATCATAATCAACACCACTACACATAACCATATTTACTAAAATTTTAGTAAATTATGAGGAACAATCTTATCGTTCTTTGTGGTTGACTTGACCAGCGCACATCAATATGTACTAGATCCTTCGGTCCTTTAGTTGACTCACATCTATATGTGAACAAGGAATTAATCTTAATTTTCCAAATACGAAGGTTCCCATTCATCACACAATGCAAGTTGCATGATTCCAAGTTTCTATCCAACTGAAACTTGGGTGATGAGAATCATTCCTTATTTGGTAAATTTTCGATACTACCACAAATAACATAACTAAGAATCACAACCATTTTCAATATTGCTAACAATAGAAACATACAAACATCAATTTTCAAAAAAGTCATTGCAGGGATATATAAATAAGATAAAAAAAACCAAAATTTATTTTATTTATAAAAATTTGGAAAAACTTGTCCTTACAACGCAATTACAAATGAAAACTATGTTACTAAATATTCTTAAGCAATGTATCATAATTCCTAAATAGCAACTCAAAAATCCGGTCGTCAAACCATGCGATCGAAATCCATCTTTTCGTGATCAGATCCAGCATAATTTTCCTTTAAGCTTCCATTCTTTTCTTCGATCCTACAAAGCATCAAAATGTAATTTTATCACATCATGCATTAATAATCTACTAATAGGAATTTAATAGATTTACATATTGGACTTACCCGAAGAAGAGTCACACATCTTGACTCTCCAATGAGGTAGATATGGCAGCTTCGTAACCAATGCCCCTTCTCTTGGTAGTAGAGGCGAACACACTCTTTTGGACTAGCACATGGGACAATCTCATATTCAACCTTTCTCTTTACCAGTCGGTCAAACAGTTTGACCATGGCCAATCTCTTTCCATTGGTAAGAGTAAGTTTCTCTGGACTTCTTAGTTGCCATTGTCAATGTCCCTGGAAGTTTTGAAGGTTGATCTACCAGTCTAATTTGCTTTACCAGTGTGCCAAATCATTGCTGATTCAACAACAATAAGCAAATAAGTCAGATCAATGAGGGTCACGTCGTGGTCCATCATATAGTAATCTTTAATGAACTAACTATATTAGTTAGGAATTGATTGAAGAACCAAGTCAACATCCAGCTTCCTTGAGACATCGACACCCAACATTCCCAACATATCAATGTGTGACTTCATCTCCAAGACGTGTGCATACACAGACTTTCCTTCTTTGTGTTTGCGTACCAATAGGGCTTGAGTGACCTTGGACTTATATAGCCTTCAAACATTTGGGTCAGGGAGAATAATTGGAGGAGATGGAGGAAGTGAATCATGATTTCCATTTCCTCGATCCAATCGTGGAACATCATGTTCATGTGGAAAGCTTTTTCCAAAAGATTCAGGAAGACCACAGTTATTAGAATTTGACATCTACAAATCGGGAGAAATTCAAGTTAGTTGATTCAATCCTTAATATAACACCCAAATGAAATATTAAGGTAGGACCCAACATAATATTCTACAATTTGGAAAAGGGATGTTGTAATCCAATTACATAATATTTCATGGTAGGTAAATGACGATTTATCAATTTCCACCATGAAAAACGAAAATGAATATTAGGTTTTAGATGAATTGAAATTCCTAGATCTTTTGAGATTCATTGAACTTTTCAATGGCATGTTTAATCTCAATTATTCCCTTCAAATTTGTGACTGGGATACCGAGGATCACAAACAATATGTGAATAACCATGCAAATTAGCTTGGTACTTTCGAAGACGTTTATCACCTAATCAATGTGCTGGTTAACCACACACGCTCCATTGATCTATGAAAATCTTTGAGCTACCCATTGCCATCCTTCATTAGTCTCATATTAGTGTGTTGGTTAACCACACACGCTCCACTAACGACCAATAAGGTGTAATGTGCGATTTCATGGATTAGCACCAAATTCACTTTTTTCCTAAAGTAACTAAGATTTGGGAATTTATAAAAGTGTTTAGCTACTTCGTATTTCATTATACTTATAATGGAAGGTTGTGTCATATCCTACTCGATCGGTTAACGACCCTCCACTAGTCAAGGGTGCGGTGGGTAATAGTGGATACCCAATGATGGTCATCTTACAAGCCGCTTCCTTAAACACCCCTTATAGACCGAATGAGGCCTACTAACGGTAAGACTAACTTTTAACTTATACATATATAATATATTAAACTTTCAATTTTAGCATCAGGGTGTATTTTATAGATTTAAAATACTAAGTAGTTTAATCTATTAATAAATTATACTTTTAATTTGATTAAACTTAAACCATATCATTATGGATTTATTACTTCTCTCTTTTAATTAAACATTTAATTAATTTAATAAAATCCATAAGGGGGTAATTTCAACTTTTCAAAACACTAGGGTTTTAGAATTTAATATTTCAAAATTAGTACATTTTAATTAAATTTTAAATTCCAAAACTTGAGGACAAATTTTGAAACTTTTCAAAATATTAGGGTTTAACTATTTCAATTTCGAAAATTAAAACATTTAATTCAAAATTTAAACTATAAAACTTAAAGAGTGTAATTTAAAAATTTTTCAAAATTAGTAGGTTAAATATTTGAATCATAATAATCATATATTATCCATATTTAACCAAATCCACCAATTTTGATAAGGATATCGCATACCAATCATGAAAATTGATTTTAGGCAAGAAAAACAAGTTTTGGTAATTATCCTAATAAAAAACTTGCCAAGAAATCAAAAATCCCAGCAACAGACCTCTGGACTCGTCGAGTCCACTATGGAACTCTTCGAGATCATGCAACTCGTCGAGTCCATACATGGACTCGTCAATTCAGCCTGTGACACAACAGAATTTTCGACTTTTTGATCCTTTGGCAGTTCACTTTTGCATCTATTCAATAGAAAAATGCCATAGGCTCTGATACCACTATTGGGTTTGAGCTTAACATCATTCCTTTGGTGTACATGCAACCCTAATTGCTTTGGATCTTGGCTTTTCTAATTTGAACATACAACTATGAATACCAATGCATTAACCCTATGACTAGCATACTTATATCGAAATCACATATGATTAGGGTTAGATTCTTTACCTGTCTTGTTATGTAGCAATAACAAGTTTAATACTTCTTGATCTTGACTTCTAAATGCCTAGTGCCCCAAGTGTTGCCCCTCTAATGGACTCCCAAACACCCAATGCAAGAAGATGACTTAGGAGTGAGGTGAAATCGGCTAGGGGAACTAAAAGAAGCATAGGGCCGAATTCCATAGACTAAGAGGTTTATATAGCCAAGGGTTGCTAGGGTTTTCAGCTAGAAAGACTAATTCCTTACTTAGGTAGCAAGCAGCCCATGAACTCCTTCCTTTCGAGCCAATGGATGAAATCTATAGGGCTTCCCTATAGGATTTCGTCCACTCCATTCTATGGAGTCCATAAGCCCATTTATGCAACTAGAAATGATCTGCATAACAGTCCCCCAATTATTTAATCAGTCACTTTTGACCATTAAATTAAATCCAAATAAATTTATGATCAATACTAATTAAATAATATGATTTCCAAATAATATATTAATCTTGTAATATATTAATAAAAACATTTTGAGTACCAATTTATTATTCACATAATAAAGTCTACTCTCTATCCTCTTGTCATCCTACCAAGTTGCATGAGTGAAGGCAACCCAAAAGGACCATTCTCATAATCAAATCAAGTACATACGAAAAATAGTGATGGGCTTAGACACCTAATACAATAGAATGTGAACCAAAACCCCGAGGAATGAAGGAAATAGGCACCAGAAGCACCGAAGCCAGGGGAAGAGTGCGAATTCGCAAACTTCCCTATGGGAGAAAACTAACTAGTGCCCCTGACGTACTAAATGACACCCCAGGAAATGGCGTGAGAGGCAAGGCTGATAGACAGGACAGACAGCGCGGGTGGCACTCTCACAAAACCACAGGGAGGCACTTCCAACGGTTGCGTCCCACACTGTGTTGAGAAGAAATGAAAGTCCAGGAACCTCCAGAGTATGAACAACAAAGTTCATCTCTCTCACGCTGGGCACCGCCAGCAGCGACAGGAGGGAACACCATCAAAAAGCACTTGCCACAGATGAGGCAGAGAAACAGAACAAAAGTGAGGTAGCCATAAGAGAATGTTCAAACTCCACCCAGGATAACCATACTCCAGGTGCCGAAGCAAAGACCAGGAATATGCCCCGACACTTAGACATTCAGGGTCTATTATCTTAAGTCTTTCTTTCATTTTCAAGAAATAACATAATTTTCATTTTGAAAATGCTTTCCAGAATTCTGTATTACAAAAACACAAAATATATTGGTTGTGCATATTTTCCAAGTAGCAACAACAACTGATCACCTATGCTACTTGAGCCAAATCCGTGCAAGGATGCAACTGTAGGTCTTAAAAGAGTCATAATCTTTACCTACAATGTTCCAATAACATCTGAGAACTGAGAATTAATAAATCAAAATTAATGGCACAACAGTGACTAACATTTTACGGCTTCACACAATAAGCCGAACTAAGCATACAAATCAACGAAGCATGGCTCTATAATAGCAGCCATATGACGTCTAAAGCACACATTAGCCAATTAACACAAACCCAAAAATGAGGGAGTGTGCTTAAAGGTACCACAAAACAGAGCATCATATATGAGCTAACATGCCACAGTAATGTGTATACGTACAAGAAAACGGAAGAAAACACTTCCAAGAAAAAAATACAAAACAAAGTACATTGTTTATGTTTAGTAATGGCCTACATTCTTTACTATACACATAGTACATAGAAAGGCAACTACACAACAAGCAAAAGGGAAAGACACAAATCAGCCCTAAGAGTCTGAAGAAGAACCTCTAGGATTCGACCTACTACAAAACTGGCAGAAGCTATCATGATCCAGCTTCCCCAAGCGAAAGAGGCCCGCAAAATCCGTCTCAGATGAGGACGATAAAGCAGCATCCACCTCTTTAGCCCTTCTCGCAACACGGCCAGGATCTGGGTCATCAGGTTCTCCGACACTTATAGAACAACCACCCAGTCGTTTCCCCTTTTCAAATCCAAGGGCCTCACATGCCTCACGAACACCCGGGACCCCATTGGCAACTTCCGCGCTCTCGATAACCTCATCGATTACGTGAACCACCCCCTTCTCCAGCACCCATTGAAAATTACCTCGAGCGACGACACCTTCAACATGGGATCGAGCCAATTGATGTTGACACCTTGCCAGTCTGTTTGCCAGTACATCCTTTTCTCGAGTGAAAGAGCTCACCTAGTTCTCAAGTTGCTATGACTGGTCCTCCAAAGTGGCCACTTGATCCTCTAAAGCGGACTTCTCACAGATTACAATATTGTTATGCTTAGAAAGAACTTGGCGACCCACCTATGAATCACGAACCTCCTCTTGTATTCCTTCCAAGCCACCCTACAATATTTTCAATAGCCCTTGATTCGCCCCAGCATGGCGAACCCGGTCGGCTGCCGCAAGTCCGCAACCATAAGGGCAGAGGTCTGGGCTGTGCTGTAACAAAGGTCACCAACCATACAATCACTTGATTGACACACAAGCGAGCTCATCGTGTCCGGAGGATGAGCGCTTCTACTCTACTCTTGGGCGGCGACGTCTTCCGATAGTAAGGAATATCATATAATCGCCCAACCCGAAGCGTAGACCTTGAAAGACCGGGAGTGAGATGAAGTTCTTGTTTCATCAATCAGGGAAGGCTTCTCGCGCTAAAAAGAACCTCCAGGTGAACTAGCTGAACCTCCAAACAAAGAGTCGGAACCAGGGATAACCAAGGGTGAACCAGCGGATAGTGAGGGTGATGCCTCCGGAGATCTAGGCACCACCGCTACCTCTCTCTTCCTAAGCACAAAAAATTGACCGCTGAGAATACTCCTGATACCACCAAGAAGCCTGGCCACAGATACCGTCCTACGGGCTTTACGAGGATGAAGACCCGTATCGTCAGATTCTATCTCCACATCCGACGACAGCACCACACGTAAATTCCAACTTTTTCGAGTAGGAACACTACCTATTCCTGCTTGTACACCAACAGGTGAACTAGAAGGAATAGAAACCAGTGAGCGAACTGGGGAAACAATCCCAACGGTCGGTTGGTAAGGCGACGCATGCCTGATAGAACCTTCAATTCGTCCTTCCACCAAGGGTAGTCCAGAAATCTCTCGCATGTGCTTTTCAGAAACAAAAGGAAGAAGAGCCTTTACAAGATCGATCTCCCAATGGCAAGGCTTGTCGTGATAGTGACCATGCAACGCCATCTCCAAAGAAATCTCGGCCTCAACACCTGCGAAAACAAACGCAAAAAGTAAGATCTCACAAGCCAACAAGATATCTTATCCTCACTCTATTTTCAAAAAAGGAGGGGTGGAGAAGGAGAACGGTTGATAACGCATCTCACAACGAACATTTGCACCAGTTTCCTGCGAGCCCTCCAAGAAGCACTCATACTGGCCACTACAGGAATGAAATCTTCCCAGTTCCTCCCAGCGATGGTGATGTTCCGCATATGCTTGCCAAGAGTCAGATTACTCCCAAAAAACTTGGGGAGACGGTCAGAAAATTTTCGGGTTCTACGATATCCGCACCCACAAGGTTTTTGTTAACCCAAAGCCACTTACGTTGCCAATTTTTCCTCGGAGCGTCTTGTTCAAAAATCAACTAACGAATGCCTCTTCTCTTCATTGAAGTATGGACCTAGGAATTCGTATTCGAATAGAAGAAGTAACTGAAAACCTAGAAACTTGGTACATAATCTAGGGATTGAAAAATCAATTCAAAACAGACGATTTCATTAACAACACTCGAGGTCAACTCGTCGATGGAATGGCCATAGTGGTCCACAATCATGTTGAAGAAATCGGATGTTGGCAAGCATAATCCTGCATCAAATAGAGGGATTCGAACCCCCACCTTCTCTTGACGGAGGTCGTACATTGACGACCCCTTTGTCGGAATCAGTACGTCGTGCTTTGGTAAGAAGCCAAAACGATCTTGCAGAAATTGGAACTCCTCAACAATAGGGACTCTATCGTAACGGTACATCGTTGAGAAAAGGATGACAAATCAAAAAGAAAATTAACATAATACCCAGATTGATACAGCAAAGACAGAATGGGGATATGAGGATGAAGAGCCCGGGGAAAAAGGGAGTATTTTAAAGGTCAAACTGGCGTCACGGATCGTCTCTCAAAGGGAATGACACGCATTGACGACACTGCCTAAAGCCTGTCAAACGATAGAACTAATCCCGAACATACACGTGTTGGGACATAAACTCGAACAGCGATGTTGTCAAGCTGACACATACACCTATGAGCCTAGTCAGAACCTAGTCTAAAGCCAATTTCGGCCTTCACTAACTTGAAGAGCGCTGATATGGCGGTTAAGGCGTAGAACCACGCCTTAACCCCTAATCCAGGAAGTTACATCCCGAAAAACATGGGACCAATTAGAGAGTAACACTCGCCCATTAGACGATAGCCACAATCTTCATAAATATTTAGGAGATTCCCTCCAATCCAATGAGGGAATGAGGGAAAAAACATGATGAAGAACCCTCCAATATGGGTTCGTCACGTCGCACTTCACAAGGGAATCCTCAACAAAATCGGTTGAGGGATACGCCACAAAAATAGGTATAAAAGGATCATCTTCCTGACATGGAGGGGGACAAAATTCTCTCTTCCATGTAATCTTCTACCATCTTTCTCAGATCTCATACTGAATTGATCGTCAGAGCTTCATCCTGGGAACTCCTCCCGAATGTTGACTAACAGTCATTTCTCTCTTTTGCACTATGTTAATTAGAGAAGATACTCATACGAATCCCTCTTGTAGTTCCGACTCCATCCTCTCCAACATACAAAAACAATAATAAATATATAAAATGTTCCAACTTGATAAAGGTTTGAACTTATAGGATCATATAATATTAGCAATATAACTCCATAATTATTCTTAGGCATATAGATTCAACTATCCCCCACTTGCACAAGATTCATTATAGACTAACATAGACAATAGCTGAAGTATAGCAACAGTTACTTCCGCTAACAACATACGATGGGTGCCATCTCATCAACAACCAATTCCAAGAGCTCTAAGCTACAATTGTTACTAAAGTTGTGGTATCAATTTTTGCTTTGTCATAAATATCATGTTGAACATGAGATATGGATCGCGGTCAATCTCATTTAGTGTTTAACTTTTACTAAGGCCTTAGATGTCTAACTCTTAACGAATAAGAAGGATAAATCCCATCTCGACTACATATGCCCATCAATGTAGTTCATGTCATAGCCAATGATGGCCCTTATGACTTCCTTTTACGAAACAACATTAAACCATGTCAAAGCACAACAATTCCTACACTTCAAGTCCTAAATATGTATCTCAGGTCTAAGAATAGAAAGATACCACCTTGATCAAAACATGATTCTTCAATACGATCTATAAAGCGGTTTTGATGCGGGTCAAATCCAATACTTATTCTCCTAATCAGGTACCTATGAAGTTGGCATCAACACTTGCTATTTTCATCTCCATGGGAATCCACCAATCCACTCATATTAGTCTTACCTCATAGATGCTACCACAACTATGAACGACTACAGACAATTAGAATAACCTAGTTATTCAGGGATTTAAACATGCTAATATAGAACACAACAATTATTTAATGAATGACTCATATCCAATATCTCAACTCGTTACAAAATATGTTGTCTTTATTGTTCCAATATCAAAATACTAAATTTAAATCAATATATTTATTTATTTCGAAAAGGCCCTATAGCACCAACTTGACTTTCATACATTAGCTAATGATGGAGCTTTGTCAAGTAGATTTTTCAAACTTGATTTGTGTAAAATTTGCAAATACAATCATTTTCAGTTTTATATATAACTCATATATAAAGAAAATGTCACACCCCCAGACCAAGGATGGCGGAAACGTCGGGGGGTGGAGGACTTCATGTATAGTATCATAACAACAAATGCAATAGTGACTTAAGCAAACACAACCAACATATATATTATTGAAAAAGTTACATCATTGTATGAATTACATGTTTCAAAATCAACTACAATATGTTGACAAAATATGAAATGTTTGACGCCTTAACGTCCCATCCTCAAAATGCACTTGATTTCCTGTTTAGTGATTTCCTGAGAATACAAGTTGTTTTGAAAAGTGTAAACACAAAGGTTCGTGAGTTCATAAGAGATTTCGTTAGAGAAGTAAACTATTTTCATTGTAAAAGTGTTAGAATATGTATCCAGAAAATCCAATATTTTCTTTGTTATGTATATGTAGTCCTAAATCCCAGGACCGAGAAATAACAAGTATTGACCATACTTAAAGATATAAAAGTGGTTTTAAATGGTGTGTACTCATAAATACCAAAACCGAAAGTATACAGTAATATTTGTACTTATTGATATAAAAAGTGATTTTAAATCGACATAAAACCCCTTTTGTTTTATGAAAATCCCGTAAAATTTATGTATTGTTAGCTCCCTATGTGAGTCGCTATAACCATACTATGACTAGAGGTAACTTGGACAACGTCTTTTAGACGCCCTGATCCTATGACTCTTGTCACCCGCAGACCTGCCGGTCCGGCTGTAGCTAGCATCGAGGTGTGGGATATCAACCCCAATATAGATCTATACACAATTATCACACTCTCCCTACAAGAGATTTTGGTTATAACTTACAGGAATTTGGATCCCGTACTCGGACGTACGGGGAGAGAAAATCTCACAATCTGAGTTAACAAGTTTACGTGCAGTGTGCGTAAGTGTAGAATCTTTTTGTATGAATGTACCCTTTTTGTGTAAGTGTGTTATGTGATGAATCATAAACTATACATATTATAGTTTATCCAAAATGTTTGTAATGTATAAGAACTCTTTTATGAAAATGCATTAGTGTTATGAATCTATGAACTATGCTTATTATAGCTTAATATACGCGTTCTATATGAATGAAAAATCTTATCATGAATGACTAAGTTTCAGTTTATGATGATAAACTAACAAGGAAACACATTAAATATTTAGAACTTATTGTTATACACTTTGCTCAACATAATACAAAGTGTTATGAAAGTTGTAAGTTGTTAACAAATTTTCAACCTTTCTGCATCGTTTTAGAAAAGTCATATAAAAATCATACGAAGTCAAAAACTAAATCCGTAAATTCTGAGAGTTCCTAAAATTTTTCTAGTTTACTCAATATTTTTATCATGGTTTTTAATGACCTCCAATTTGGGTGAAAAAGTCCATAATCATAGACTGGTCCGGGTTGGTGTTTGAAATGCTAGGCAGTTTTGTAAAACTCATCATAAATTGTAGAAAAATCGTATGGATATGTGCAAGTAGTCATTTTAAGGCTAAGAACTGGAGCTACTTGCACCTAAAACAGTTTTGAAAACTAAAATTTTTAGGTTGTCCAAAACAGTCCGTGAATGGAGCCCAACTTTTCTGATGAAAGCTGTTAGAAAAGTTTAGTTATATTCTTGGTGTTTTAACCTGTATTCCCCCCTAAAACTTACGAAAACATGAAAATGTAGGGGTATGAACTCACCTTGAGTAGTTTCAGTAGATGAGTGTTGAAGAAGAGGAGTTTCCAACTCAAGAACACTTGAAGATTCGGAGATCTAACAAGAATGTGATGATGTTTGTGTAAGCAATCTATGATTTTGAGTAGGAGGATGTGTAATAATCATAAGAAAGATGATGATACTTACTAAATGAAGGAGAAAAGCCTTGGAGTATGCCATGAAGTTCTCGAAATTGAGAGAGAAAGATGAGAGAGTTTGGAGTGTGATTCTTGGTGGAAAAATGAGAGAATGAATGAAGTGTGAGGAGAGAGGGTGGATGTTCCAGCTCTAAGAACGTGGCAAATGGCTGTAAATAATGAGAAAGGACTATGAAGTGACTAGGGATGGTGGGGAGGGGTGTGGGTTAGTCATGGAGTGGGTATGGGTGGTTGCTTGTGTCATAAACTAAAGAAAAGTCAACACTCAACCTTGTACTTCACCCACTCATGTCTTGGATAATATTTATATTAAAAACGTGGGGAATTAATGATTTATGGGTTTTGATTGTTAAAATAAAGTTTTGGGTGAAAATCCCGCGTTAAAATAATTAAAAACGAAGCTAAAATGAAGCCGTAGTCGAAAACCGGAAATAAATGGTCTTCCAACGAGGCTTCTCGTAAGGGGGCCGAAGGTTCGGTCCCTTCTGGGCCGAAGCGAGACGAGGCGAAATGAAGCAAACCAACAAGAAGTGAAATAGACCAAAGGGCGAGCAGGAGCGAAATGGACCGAGGCTCGGGTTCGGGCCTTGTGCGAGGTTCAGTCCCAAGAGGACCCTTCGGGTTCAGTTCAGCAGCCTTCGGGTTCGGTTCAGGAGGGTTCGGTCCCTAAGAGGGGTTTCGGGTCCTTAAGAGGGGTTTCGGGTCCTTAAGCCCTTTTTGTCCATTTTTGCCCCATTTTAAGCGGTTTTTGACCCGGTGAAGGGTCGGGATGGTCTGAGAGACTACAAAAAGTTTAAGGAACTTTTGACAGAGATTTGGGAGAGATTTCACATACTTAGAGAGATTTCGGAGAGATTTGACATTCTTGGAGAGATTTCTCATATAAAGAGATATTTGGGAGAGATTTCACATACTTAGAGAGATTTGGGAGAGATTTGACATTCTTGGAGAGATTTCTCATACAAAGAGATATTTGGGAGAGATTTCACATACTTAGAGAGATTTAGGAGAGATTTGACATTCTTGGAGAGATTTCTCATACAAAGAGATATTTGGGAGAGATTTCACATACTTAGAGAGATTTGGGAGAGATTTGACATTCTTGGAGAGATTTCTCATACAAAGAGATATTTGGGAGAGATTTCAAAATAGAGAGAGATAGAGTGAAAACGATTGAGAGAGGTTTCATGTGTGACAATTTTGAGTGTTTGGCTCCGCAATGCAAGGTCCGTGAACCCCGTTAAGCCATGTTTTAGGATCTTACACACTCCCGATGAGTATGCAACATTGTTTTATTGTTTTTGTTCATTGTTTAGCACTAAGGCTAAGGAAAAATTAAACACACGAATTTTTCCCAAGTGATGTTTTCTCATTAAAATAGTGAGTTATACAGTAATTACATAACCCAAACCCTAATATACAAGGTTTAATTGAGTTGACCGGTTTGACTCGATGAATTTGTTCGACTTAGACTTGACCCGAATTCGACTATTGCCACAGAAAAACTATTGAGAATGAATTAGATGCTTGAATATAACTTAGATGCCAATACTTGCATAATGGAATTAATTATTGTCATAATGAACTATACATTAGGCATCTTTGTACGTGGTTCTCCAACCCACGAGGTACTCTAACTTTGATGTGTAACAGTAATTAAAATCTACATTGAACCACTATCCATGTAACTATCTCTTCATTCATAATGAGGACATGCTCGATTGTGACTCAGAGTCATCTTAGTCTATTTGAAAATTTAGCACATGTGTAACAACTTTAAATATGTATTTCTTTCAAATACTCAATAGATTAGGGATATATATCTAGTTCTTGAAAGTACTTTATAATTCTCCTATAAGTCACACAATGACTTCGTCTCGGATTACACTAGTATCATCCGACATGCTCTTAGAATACAACTTATTCGACCTATATGCATAATCATGACGTATGTGACAAATGATAAATCCAATTGCAGCAGCATATGGAATACAATCATATTATCTAGTTCAAAATGTTGTACTAGGATTTTGAGGAGTGCTCAAAATCATTACATGTAGTATTTGACAAGATAACTCTCTCAGAGTCCTTTATCTTAAGCTCTTTAAGACCCTCGACAATCTATGCAATTTTACATAATCATTTAAGTTGCAATGATCTATTTATATAGATCCTTATTCCATGAATTACTTTGTCGAATACATATAACATTAGGAATGTTACTACGCTCCCACTAGCTTTGTAGAAAACAGAAGAGTCATCGAGATTCATAATTAAATCACACCATGTAATTCACTTATAAGAAAGAAAATTCTTACTTTGATAAGTTAGCTTAAATGTTGAAAAGATTTTCATTCATGTATGTTTACTCCTCTAAAAGCTCACTTACTCTTTATATTCATAATATATCGAGCAAGGTTAATCAAGCCCAAACTTGATAATCATACATGAATGTATCTCTATGTGTTTTATTATTTTTTCATAAACTATTGAGCATATTTGTCACACCCCCAAACCAGATGGCGCAAACGTCTAGGGGGTTGATGAGACTTCATCCTTTTAGTATCATCACATCGTATATAATTGAAACATAACATCATCATCATCACACATGTAATATAAAAACATACATTGTTTACATCGAGTATTGTGTTTGAATATTACATGCTAAAATAGTTAAAGTATGATGAAACAAAATATAATAAAATATCGATTAGTTTGTTCCGCCCAACCTACTTCAACAGTTTCCTGAAAATAGAAGTTAATTTAAAAAGGTCAACATAAAAAAGTTGGTGAGTTCATAAGCATGTTTTGAGAAAATTATTTGTAAAATTTGGTAATCACCATAAAATCCTATATTTTCTTAAAACAATTCAGTAAGTTTGTGCGCGATCTTGTACTAATGCATTTGTGTTATTGTTTACTTTAATTCAAAAGAGAATGAAGAGAATGTAAAGAGAATGGTAAATCAACCCCCGAGGTTGAGTATCAGCGCGATTATGTTACTGAGTAATCCAAAGAGAAAGAAAATGATTTCCCGTATATTTATAACGTTAATTCCTCTAAGTGAGACAATAAAACCATACTAGACACTGATAATTTCACATGTCTTGCCGTTTATGGACGTCGACGGAATAGAATCAGGTTTTTGTCACCGAAGACTGGTCTAGTCTAACTGTAGTGAACAGATCAGGTATGGGGTGTCATCCCCGTAAAGATCTATACACAAACCCCCGCTCTCCCTCCAAGAGACTCTGGTTATAACTAAATAATATGATCGTACACTCAATAGGTGTCAACTGACACGTATCACTAGATCATTATTGGAATTTACGCGAAGAGAAACATATAAATCACATTCGAGGCCCAAATAAACATGTAAGTGAACGACTAAGGCCCACTAAACATGTAAACCATTTCTAGGCTCATAAGGAATGAGATTATATAACTTGGGCCCATAATATATGTAAAAGGACAACTAAGGCCCATTCCACATGTAAGGTATTTAAAGGCCCAAATAGCATGCAAAGAGTATCCATGGTCCGTCGAGAATATAAATGGGTCAACGAGGCCCAATAAACATGCAAAGAGTATTTCAGACCTATCAAGAATTTAGATGAGTCACTAAGGCCCAATAACATGAGTAAGGCAAAATTAGCGTATTTGTCATATTATTGCTTGTTTTAATTCAATTATTTACCAAAATGGCATAAAAGGTCCACTTTTTGTAAAAATAACATTTTAACTCACTTTTGTCAAAAATATCGTTTTTGGGTTGATCTTTGTAAAAATGTGCACTTTCGGCCTATTTATTGATAATTTCATCTTTTGGCCCAAATTTTAAAAGTTTCACATCTTTAACCCTTCTTATAAAAAATTTACATTTTTGGCACAACTTTGTTGAAAAAGACATTTAAGCCCACAAAAGCGCAAAAAGTTACAAATTTTGACCCAATGTCGTGACAAGCCCAAATAAGGCCCATTTATGAAAATGTTACATTTTTAGTCCTTGTAGGGTCTCAAATATTGCAACTAACCATGTTTAGCAAAAAATTATCCTTTTTGACCCTTGATAATTATGAGTTACATGAATTAGACCCATTTTTGTGAAAATTGACATATTTGGCCCGTCTAAACCGTGAAGGCTCATATAGAAGCCCATTTGTGAAAATTTTGCACTTTTGGCCCCTTTAAGACCATGAATATCATAAAGATCCATTTTTCCTTAAAAATGACACTTTTGGTCCTCTCAAAACCATGAGTTACATAAGAACCTCAGTTTTTGTTTATTTTTGTCAAAAATGGCCCTTCATTTTATCTTGGTTAGCTTTCACACATTTTTAACATGTTTCATACTTTACACCACATGGTATGACACTTAAGTTGGTTTAGTTAAATATAACACCAAATATAGTAGATATTTCGAGTTTGGTAAAGATCTAACATGTTTTCATAACATAAACACAACATATAACTTGAAAACACACATATACATGCATAAACACATAGATCTACACAAAACAACTTGTATTCTCCCCCAAAACATAGTAAAAACCGAAAATAAGGGGGTATGAACTCACATTGGGTTGTTGTTTTTGGCCTTTAATGAAGGTTGAGAAGGATCTCGGTCCTAGAAGTGTTCTTGAGAGGAGATCTTCGAATTCTAAGGAGTTTTCAGAGCATAATCATGAAATGAGAATGGTTTAAGGATATATTTTTAGTGTAAACTTGAAGTTAAACCATACAGTTAAACAAGAACTTACCAGGTTGGGATCTTTGGTATGGAACTGTTGAAAACCCACAAAAAGACTCACGATTTTGGAAATGGAAGTATGAGAGGATTTCCTTGAGTTTGAGAGGAAAAGATGTGTGAATGTTGTGTTTAAAATAAAAATTGAGTGAGATATAATGAGGGGGGTTTCAGCTGATAAGAGGGGGAGAGGGAGAAGAGAGAGGCTAGTTTCTTGAACCATGTTGGATAACAATGCAAGTCTTGGATATATGGGAGGTAAGTTCATGGATATCCTCCATGCAATATGGAGGTGGAAAAAAAATTCATTTTCAATTCGTTTTTTTTTTCATAGCCGTGATTTTAGGAGAGGAGGGAAGAAATTAGATGTTGGGCTTGAACTTAATTTCCAAATCGATTTTGTATAGTCCAACGAGAATTTTTTCGACCCATTGGGCCCTTCTTGAGGGTTCACGGCCCAATTACCATGAGAAGATGGGTTTATGGCCCATCATGGTTCAATAGGGTGGTTCACGGCCCATAAAGGCCCATTAGAATAAGTGAGTTATTTTGGGCCCAAATGTCCCAATTGTTATGGTTTAAGGAATATGGGCCCAGCTAGAGCCTAAATGGGTTTCATTGGCCTAAAATCATCAAATAGAAGGTTTACTGGCCTATTAAGCCCAATAAGAGGATCCTAGTCCATAATAAATTTGAACCGGGATATTTAGGGTTTTAGACCCATAGTTAAGTATATGAGATGCATTGTATTAGGTTTTGAACATCACTCATAAATTTTTGATTCAAATGGATGATTTTGATTAAGCATAGAGTATGATATCCACTTAGATTACAAATCTTACAATAGTTGATGATTACATGAAAACAAAATTTCCTAGCTAAAAAATGCTAGTTGTGACATAACCCCCGTTAGAGGGAATTTCGTCCCGAAATTCTTTTGAAAGGTAAGATCATGAATGAGAGAATAAGTGAGGGTATTTATGCTTCATATGGTCTTTGCTTTCCTATGTGAATTCTGGTCCACGCTTAGCGTTCCATCGGACCTTCACAATTGGAATGCGACTCTGTTAAGTACGCTTTACTTCCCTATCCATTATCTCGATCGGTTCTTCAGCGAATAGGAGATTCTCGTTTATTTCGATCTATTCTAGAGGAATGAAAATGGTTTCATCTATTAAGCACTTTTTCAAATTCGAGACGTGGAACATAGGGTGTATGTTGCTGATTTCCAAAGGTAGCTATAGCTTATAAGCCACCAGACCAATTCGGGTAGGAATCTTGAACGGACCGATGTATTATGGATTTAGTTTCCCTCATTTCCCAAAAAGGATCATTCCTTTCCAGGGAGAGACCTTTAATAGTTCTGGATCTTTGACTTGGAATTCTAGAGGTTTTCGTCGTTTGTCAGCGTAACTCTTTTGTCGATCACGCGACACTTGAAATCAGGATTTTATTTGGATTATCTTCTCTGTAGTTTCCCGAATGATTTTTGTTCCAGTAAGAGTGTTTTTCAGCGATTGCCCTCTTTCCAGCTAGGTGTCTCCCACCTCAGCCCAACAAAGAGGCGATTTGCATTTGCGACCATATAAGGCCTCAAAAGGAGCAACCCCTATACTTGTGTGATAGATGTTGTTGTACGAGAATTAAATCAGAGGCAAGTGGGTATCCCATGACTTGCTGAAATCGATCACACAGGCTCGGAGCATGTCTTCGAATGTTTGGATGGTTCGTTCACTTTGGCCGTCGGTTTGAGGGTGCTAAACAGTGCTCATTCTAGTTATGTCCCGATAGCCTTCTAGAGTGACTGCCAAAACTGTGAAGTAAATCTACTATCACGATCTAAGATAATAAATACTGGCACCCCGCAAAGTCTCACAATCTCTTTAATATAAATTTGTGTTAATCTTTCCATCTTGTACGATTCTTTTATTGGTAGGAAAGGAGCGGATTTAGTTAGCCTATCGACAATCACCCAGATAGCATCCAATCCGTCTGCTGTCTTAGGTAATTTGGTTATGAAGTCCATAGTAATCCTTTCCCATTTCTAATCGGGTATCACTGGCTGTTGTAATAATCCTGAGGGCTTATGATACTCCACTTTTACCTTGGCGCAAGTGAGACACTTGCCCACGTAAGTGGCGATCTCTGCCTTCATATTTGTCCACTAATAATGTTGCTTAATATCCAGGTACATCTTATTTGAACTTGGGTGGACAAAATATCGTGCCCTATAAGCCACGTTCATGACTATCTCTCTGAATCCCCCAAGTTTAGGGGCCCAGATTGTATTCATGAAGTAGTAAGTTCCGTCCTCCCTGGCTTCAATGTTTTTATCCATCCCATGCAGTGTTTCATTTGTGGTGTTCTCCGACTTCAATGCATCTGATTGGGCTCCCTTGATCTGTGAGGTTAAGTGAGAGCGGATGGTTATTGATAATGTCTTCACCCGAAGACCTGAGTATTCTATCCTGCTCAGGGCATCCACTACCATATTAGCCTTGCCTGGGTGGTACTTGATCTCCCATTCATAATCATTTAGCAGCTCAACCCACCTTCGCTGCCTCATGTTTAACTCTTTTTGGTTTAGTATGTGCTGGAGGCTTTTGTGGTTGGTGAAAATGGTGCACTTTGTACCGTAGAGGTAGTGCCTCCAAATATTTAGGGCGAAGACCACAGCTCCCAGCTCGAGATCATGGGTGGTGTAATTTACTTCATGCATTTTCAATTGCCTGGGTGCGTAAGCTATCACCTTTCCACACTGCATGAGGAGACAACCTAATCCTTGGTTCGAAGCATCGCAGTAGACTACGAAGTCTTTGTTTCCCTCCGATAAGGGTGGCACTGGTGCACTACAAAGGGTTCGCTTCAAGATTTGGAAGGTAGCTTCTTGCTTTCCCTTCCAGTTGAATGATACACCTTTTTGTGTCAAGGTGGTGAGGGGTTTGGCTATCTTGGAAAAATTCGGGATAAAACTTCGGTAATAGCCTACGAGACCTAAGAATTTTCGGATTTCTTTTGGTGTTTTCAGGATCGCCAGCCTTCGATGGCCTTTATCTTGGAAGGTCTACATGAATCCAGAACTCGCATTTTCAGAGTTTTGCATATAAATGATGAACGCTTAGGGTTTCCAGGATTTGGCAGAGATGTTGACCATGCTCCTCTTTGCTTCTGGAGTATATAAGAATATCGACGATTAAGAGGATCACGAAATTATCAAGGAATGGGCGGCATACTTCATTCATTACATGCATAAATGCTGCGGGGGCATTTGTTAGACCGAAGGGCATCCCAACAAATTCATAATGGTCGTATCGTGTTCAGAAAGCAGTTTTTGGAATACACTCTTCCCGGACTCAAAGTTGATGATAACTGGATCTTAAATCTATTTTAGAGAAGTAACTAGCTCCATGAAGTTGGTCAAATATATTTTCGATCTGAGGAAGTGGGTATGCTTGTTTAATTTCCTATAATCGATGCACATTCTGAAAGATCCGTCCTTTTTCTTAAAAAACAAGACCGGAGCTCCCCAGGGTGAGAAGCTTGGTCTGATGAATCCTTTGCTCAACAAATCGCTTAGTTGGCTTGATAACTTCTACATTTTGGCGGGACCTAACCTTTAGGGTGATTTGGCAATTGATATGGCTCCTGGCATTAGGTCTATTCGAAATTCGACCTGTCTCTCTAGGGGTATTCCCAGAAGATCTTCTAGAAATACATCCGGGAAGTCACACGCTACTGGGATGTTTTTAATGTTTACTTCTTCTTTGGTTTTATCCATAACATGAGCAAGGAAAAGCAGTGTATTTCTTGTGCAGGCACTTTTGTGCCTTGATGCACGAGATGAGAAGAAGATTGGCGCCAGGTTTATCACCATAGATTATTAGGGTTTTGTGATTGGGGAGGTGAAGGCGAACGACTTTCTCGCGACACACAATATAAACATGGAGGGGGCTTAACCAATCCATGCTGATTATCACATCAAAACTCCTAATATTTACTGGCATCAAATCTATTTGAAACGAATGGCTTTTTAATATTAACGTGCAACCTACGTAAATATCTTTGTTTTTCTAGGTTTTCCCATTAGCCATCTCCACTATGAAGGCTTCATTGAGCTTCTGGAGTTGTTGATTTAGTAAGTGTTTGAATTTGTTACAAACGAAGCTTCGCTCAGCTCCGCTATCGAATAAAATGCATGTGTAAGTGTTGTTAAGTAGGAACGTACCAGTAACAACCGTTGGGTCCTGAACTGCTTCACCTTGACCCAATGTCAATACCCTTCCTAATACTCCTGCTCCCTGGTTGTTGGCTTTGGGGCAATCGCGTTTGAAATGACCAATTCCTTCATAGCCGTAACAAGTGTAACTGCCCCAAGTATTGTTGTTGTTGTTGTTATTGTTGTTGTTGTTATTTGACTGTTGGTTCTGTTAAGGTTGAGTTCTACAGTATCTTGCAGTTTACCCCTTTCGATTGCTACACTTGGGTAGGGTCCCTGAGTATTGTCTGGTAGTAGTCGGTGTAGATGAGGCTAGAGCATGTGGTGTTGTGGTAACCTAGGCAGTAGCAGTGTGGGCTGCTACTGTTTGTTGCTTCTTTGTTGACTCTTGGGTTTGTCGCCCTTTTTGCTTGTTATTCTTTCCTTTCTTGTTATCACCTTCCTTTTTTACTTCAGCTTCTCCTACTTTGTCACCTTTCTTGTTTCCATGGTCATATAGCTTCTTGGCTAGTCTTTTAGCACTGTTGTATGTTTCCGGGTTCATTGCGATTACATTCCCATGAATTGGAGAGGTCAATACCCAGATGAATCTTTGGATCTTCTTCCCTTCAGAGGTGATCATCCCTGGACACAAGAGAGAGAGTTCACTAAAATTTGTTATGTAAGCATCGATGTCAGAGTTTTGGACTATGAGGTTCCACAGTTCTTACTCCATCTTCTGGATTTCTCCCCTAGGATAGTCTTCGGCCATCAGCATTTCCTGAAGCTCCTCCCATGGTGTAACATCCGGAATTTCAAGTATTATATTTATTCAATTTAATTTCTAAATTTGTGGAAGAACTCGACGAGTTGATGCGTAGACTCGCCGAGTAGGGACACGAATCATTATCCTGGTGGACGGCTGGACTCGGCGAGTCTCCCCAAGAACTCGGCCAATCCACGCTATTTAATGAAACCCTAATTCCTCGGGTTTGGGGGCTATTTAAGGGGCCTTATGGCCGTCATTTGCGGCTACCAGACCCCAGAGAGAAACCCTAAGTGAGCTAGAGCGATTGTGACAGGAAAGAGGCTATTTCTTAATCTTTGTTGGTGTTTTTGCACATAGAAGAGGATCAAGACAAGAGGAGGCTGAAGAGGGTGCTAATCTAGTGATTCCAGAGCTCAGAGACTTCATTTTGATGTATTCATTCGACCCCTCCATCAGTTTATGGTGTAATTCTTATAGTTAGGGCTTTTTAGCCCCATTAGAGAATGTTTTATGGATTATTTGGTCCTTTCTCGTGTTGGCGCTGTAGATCTGGACCCAAAGAGGTCCAGAGACTCTTTTCCCTTGAGCTTTATGGGTATTAATGGAGGTTATGAGCATAGGATGTCATTATAGAGGCCATATCTTCAAATAAGGCCTATAAGCCTTTTCATGTGCACCAAGATGATAGATTTACGTGATTATAATGCCTTGGGAAGCTGGATATATGGTTTAGGGGAGTGGATCTGACCTTAGGAGGTCAGTTCAGCTTGAGCATGGCATGGACACGCCGAGTCCTTTAGCCGACTCACCGAGTAGGACGAGGGTTTTCCAGATTATCACACAGTTGGTGACTCGCTGAGTTGGGGAAACGACTCGGTGACTCAGAGGGCATCTAGAGGACAGAGTGCACGATGGTACTCGCCGAGTCAGGAGCCGGACTCGCCGAGTTGGGTCGAGACATTTCACAGATGATGATCAGTGATGATTTACAGAGTTGACGTTGACTCAGTGAGTCGAGTGAGGACTAGGAGAGTAAAGAGCATGTGTGGACTCGCCGAGTCACAGTTGCACACTCGGCGAGTTTGGTCAAGGTTGACCGTTGACTTCGTTGACTTTTACGGATTAGTCAATGTTTGGACTTTAGAGTCATCGGAAGGGTAGGATAGTCTTTTACCCTTCCTAGAGGATGTATTGAGAGGAAGAGATTAGCCTAGCCCTGAGAGTTGTATTAATTAGAGTATTTATTTCATGTGATTAGGTATGGGCTAGACGAGAGTTACCGAGTCAGAGATTACTGAGATATCCGAGGTGAGTCTTCTCACTATACTTTACCTTGAGTAGGTAAATAGAGTTATGTGATTCATTGTTTGTATGCTATATATGTTTTATGTGTTGCACTCCATTCTTATATGTGAATTATGTTGTGCATGTTATCAGTGTTAGAACCGGAAGGTTCACAGAGTTAGAACCAGAGGGTTCACAGAGTAGGGTCCACGGACCCACAGAGTTATAGCCTCGAGTGGCTAATATATGTTATATGTGGTATTTTGGGGAACTCATTAAGCTTTGTGCTTACAGTGTCCTGTGTTATGTGTTTCAGGTACTAGTGAGGATCGCGGGAAGGCGCCGGCTTGATCAGTACACACACGGGTTTTTCATGCTATGAGATCTTGGGATTGATATATGTTATGAATTGAGTTTGTGAACAAAGATGTTTTTATGAATATTAAATGAGTTATGTTTTTATAAAATGTGAAAAATTGTTTTGAAAATTTACATTGTTACAAGTTGGTATGAGAGCCTTGGTTTGAGGGATTCGAGTACACCTTCGGGCGTATTTGAACTCAAACTAAGGATTTGAAAAATATTTTCAAAAGAGAACCAAGTTTTATAAAAAGAGTAAAAGATTTTTAGAAAACACAGAGCAGAGACTTGTGTACGATCAGTTAGCGCCCGAACGGTGATTTCCTAAAATACCCTTATGTTGTATATTTATGAGATTGATATGATGTATTCTCGTGCTAGAGTGGGCTAGGTATTCCTATTAGGACTAGGGTGGCCTGATTTGTGATGCCTTAGCTTAGGGGGAGGTGAGCTGCTATGAGATGCTTGAGAGCGAGTTGATAGCAGTGAGGAGCTTATGAGAGAACTGTAGAGAGTGGATTATGAATAATAGAGTACTTGGGACTTGGGATTCTAAGAAGAGGACTTGGGGTGTATACTGATACGGTGCGGACAGTAGTATTGGGCCCATACTACTGAAAACACCGGAGCGGTGTATAGTGTTGGATTAATGTCTAAGTCCATAACTATAATTGGTAAGACTTGACTCGACCCGGCATGGTCCATTTGGGTTGCATGGCATCATGCATTTGGATAGACTATAATGAGAGAAATAAGACACTTATGGTATATTAATAATAAGAATAATAAGATTATTTAATTAGTATTGATCAAGAATTAATCTAGGATTAATTAAGTGATCAAAAGAAGACTAATTAAATATATGGGTTGATTGTGTAAGTCATTCATACTTGTATAGTGGGCTAATGCTCCATGGATAATGAAGTTCGGCTAAAACCCATAGGATGGTCCATGGATGCTCCATGGTGTATTTGTACCCATAGATCATGGAAATGAAAGGCCATGTCAATTAGGGTTTACATGGTGTAACCCTAACTATATAAGCATCATATTATTCACCAAAATCGGCCACTAGAGAGAGACAAGAAAGGGCTAGCCGATTTTCATGAAGTGTAGAATTCTCTCAAGTTATTCCAAGTGTATTTGGTGTTGTGTGAACCATTTGAGGTGTCACACTTGGGGCACTAGGCACTCAAGCTTCATGAAGACTTTGTACATCAAAGAGGTATGTATTCTATCTTGTTACACTCATACTTTTGTATGCTAGATTAGGATAATACCTTGGAAGTTCTTATTTGCATGTATAATAGAGAAAACATAGATCCAAGGTATTTAGGGTTGCATGTACACTTAGGAGTGTTAGAATACTCAAAACCCAACAGTGGTATCAGAGCCCAGGCTTGTTTTCTTGTTATACTTGCAAAAGAAGCTGGAAAATCGAGTTTCGATGCTGTCTGCCCAGCAGACTCGCCGAGTCCATGAATGGACTTGCCGAGTCAAGGCAAAAAGCATCCAACTCACCGAGTTGATTCGTGCACTCGACGAGTTGGACCCCCAGACAACATAAACTCGAATTTTTTGGCTGGAATTGGACTAGGAACATTACCCAAAGATGTTTTTAAACTTATAAACTTGTTTTTATGAGGTAATGTTCATGCTAATCCAATTTCAAAGATAATTGTCAATAGATTCATGTTTTGTATTAGTTTAAGGTTTAGACTAATTACATGAAAAAGTTTGATTTGAATTATCTTGTTCTTATGAGTTGCTTAGATTAATAGAAAAGTTGAGTGAAATAGTTGTTTTCAATCCAAATTAATCTAAGAGTTGATTCTAAAATGTGTTTTTGTAACTTGTCCTCAAGTTATATGAAAAGTCACATTTAAGTTTCATTAAACTCATAAAAGTTGGCAATGGTTACAAAAGATGAAGAGTCTTGTCCTTAAGTTATGGAGGTTCAAGAGTCACTACATTAATAAATAAATAAATAAATAAAGTGTAACCATAATTAATTCCATAAGTTATAAAATAAAGAAAAGTTAATTCTTTTATTAGTTTAAAGTCTTCCATAACTTGTCCTCAAGTTATGGAACTTGAAGAGTTTTTGGATTAAAACTACTTTAAACACATAAGTTATGGAATTAATTAGTTTTGAATAGTTTCAAAACTTGCCCTCAAGTTTTGGAATTTGAAAAGTTTTCACTTATGAATACTTTAATTCCAAGTTAGCCCTTAGAATTTTAAAAGTTAAAATTCAACCCTTATACTTTATAATATTATAAGTTAATAATATATATATGTATAAGACTAAAGTCAGTCTTACCGCTAGTACGCCTCATTCACGAAGTCGGTCTATAAGGTAGGTATAAGGTTGTTGCCTATAAAATGGCAACTTAATGGGTTTCCACTCTCACCCACCGCTTGCTTGACTGGTGGAGGGTCGTTAGCCGAACGGGTTTGATAGGACTATAATTCTCCCTTCATTAAAAGTATTAATGATAAGTACTAAGTAACTAAACTCTTAATAATACCCAATCTTAGTTACTTAGGAAAAATGTGAATAAGGTGCTAATCCATGAAATTACACTTTGCACTTTGTTTAAGTCGGTTAGTGGAGCGTGTATGGTTAACCGGCACACTAACTCGTATTTAACAAGGTAGGCAAAGGGTAACTTAATGTTTATCATAGTATCGATGGAGTGTGTGTGGTTAACCGGCACATCGATTGAGGGGTAAACACTTAAGGGTACCAAGTAATTTGCATGGTTACTTCACACCTTGTTTTGTGATCCTCGGCATCCCAGTCACAAAACCTGAAGGGCACACTCGAGATTGAAACATGCCATTGAACAGTTCAATGAATCTCAAAGATCTAGGAGTTTCAAAACCAATTAAAACCTAATTATACATTTCGTTTATCTTGGTGGAAATTGGTGAATCGTCATTCACCTACCTTCAAATATTTTATAGCTTGCCTTACGGCATACCTCTTCTAAGTTATAAAATAGTTTGTTGGGTCCTAGCCTTAATATTTCATATTGGGTCTTATATTAAGGACTTAAGATCAACTATCTTGAATATCTCCCAAAAGATTTCTGGTTTAGACATTTATGATCTTCCCAAATCTCTTGAAACAAGCTTTCCTAAATGAAGATGATGTCCCTTGAAAATCATACTTCATTCACCTCCTCCAATTATTCTCCCCAACCCACAAGTTCTTGAAAAAGTTTAAGGTCACTCAAGCCCAATTGGCAAGGCAAGGTCTAGGTGTGGTCACGTCTTGGAGATGTAGTCACATATTGACAAGCCGGGAGAGTTTGGTGTCAAAGTCTTGAGAAAGTTGGTGGTTCAATCACCTTCTAAGTCATATAGTGAGTTCCTTTGGGACACTTATGAAACAGACTATGACAAGACCCTTAATGATCTTATCTATTTGTTAAGATTAACTTCCTTAAAACTTGATGGGCATTGACAATAGTGACACAGGAAATCCCAAAAAGCATTCTCTTCCCAATGAAAAGGGATCGGCCATAGTCAACTCGGTTGACCAAATGGTAAAGAGAAAAACTAAGTCTGTGATAGTCCCGTGTACCATTATCAAAGGGTCCATATGTTTATATTTCCAAAGAAAGGGGCATTGATTGCGAAGCTGCCAAATTTACCTAAGGATGTTAATGTCAATAAGTTTGACACTACTTCAGGTAAAGTCCACTATCTAACTCTGCTAAGTTTCTATTCTGAGATTCTTGATACATGATGTGACTGGGTCACATGGTGATGTTTTAAGAATCAAAGAAAAGTGAGGAAACTTAAAGAAAGAATATGTTGAATCTGATGGCATAGATGGATTTCTATCGCATAGTTTGAAGATCGGATTCTTGAGCTACTTCTTAGGAGTTATGAGATATTGCTTAGGAATAGATAACAACAAGTTTTCATATGGATTGTAAGGATAAGTTTTTCCGCAAAGTTTTCAAATAAAAGAAAATTTTTGATTTTATTTATTTTAAAATATCCTTACAATGGCATTTGAGGAAGAATTGTTGCCTATATGATTCCATTAATAGCAAGAGTGGAAATATGAAATTGATTCTTTCATTTTTGATAATGCCTAAATTTACCAAATAAGGAAAGATTCTCATCACCCAAGTTTCAATTGGATCGGAACTTGGAATCATGCAAGTTGTATAGCATGATGAATGAGAACTTTCAAGTATTGAAAAAATTAAGACTAATTACTCGGTCACATGGATGTGTGATTCAAGTAAAGGACTAAGGGATTGAGTACACATTCTTGTGCACTGATTAAGTCAACCACAAAAGATCGATAAGATTATTCGTCATAATTTACTAAAGCTTAGTAAATATGGTTTGTACTTACAGGCTAAAGTATAATTCTGAGACATTGGAAAAGTTTCAATGTAAGGTAGAGCAAATAAGAAGAATCAACTTAGGCATAAGGATAAAAGTTTCTCAAATCTGAAAAGATGGGAGAGTACTTTAGTATCAGTTTTTTGTGATCATCTTAATGATTAAGAAACCATATCCAAGTTAGTTCTCTAAGGAAATCTTAGTGTATTCTTATGACTAAGAAGAGGAACTTGAATTGTTGAAATGGTTAAATCAAGAAGATGAGTCATACTTCGTTCCAATACAAGTCTTAGAGTCATACTCCAAGATTGTAACTTGAGTGACATGTCTTAAAGAAGGTTTAAAACACTTGTCAAATGTAAGAGTAAAAGTTTTTTACTCTTGTACATTTGAAATTGGTAAGTTGTGATGTTTTGGATAAAACAAAGACCAACTTAGGCCAATTTTGTGAAGTGTTTGTCTTGATTAGAATCCACACTATCTCTTGAATAACTGACAGGAAAGTCTTATATGTCAAGAGGGCAGTGGGAGTCTTAAAGGTCTTGAAAGTCTCAAGAACTAATCAAGAGTAAAACCTAAAGTTCTTCACTAGCTCATGACTTGAGGTTTTATAACCTATCGTGTTGACATAGTCTATGCCCATTCCAGTTAAAGTTGGCTTTGCATATGAGTTCTTAGAGTTCTTAATGTGTTGCACAACAACTTGGAAGCAATGGCAGGCCCTTGAGCTGCAAGGTGGCAAGAAGTTAAGATTGAGTTCAATCCATATGAGTTTGGATTTGTCATTATCCTTGTCTTGTGACTATGGTTTTGACAATTCACATGGATAAGAACACATACACCATAAAAATCTAAGTGTCATAAGGTTTTTCTTCGATTCATGAAAATGATGGTGAGGAAACACTTTCACTAAGTAGATTTTAGCTAGATATCAATTGTGATATTTGCATTCTCAAGTCGTTAGTGGAGCGTGTGTGGTTTACCGGCACACTAACCTGGACTTGTGAGAAGTGGAAAAAAAAGGTCTAACCATTATGATTACGGCATCCCTCTTCATAATTGTTTAGACGCACAAGTGTGCTATCTAAGGGAAGGTGTATGATTTTGATAAAGTCTTATCAAAACAATCTAGTATCAGAAATCTGAACTTTGGTAAGAAAGTCAATGAAGTATTGATTTCGAGAAGTCCAGCTAATTTCTGAGTACATGTCAAAGATAGTGGGAGCATAAATGTTATGCTAATAATCATCATGTTAGTGGGAGCATGATAATTATGATAAGTATTGCAAGCTAGCAATGTTAATTATAGAAAACAAAAGTTTCAATTAGGAAAGAGTTGTTTTGCTATAATTAAGGGAGAGGAAATTATACTTCATCTCAAATCTATAAGCTTAGATCGTGAGGTTTTAATCATTTAGTCAAGGATATATATGAATTTCATGTTGGAATGGCTCAACATAAGGAAATTTTGTATATGAGTCCTTTATTTGCGTTCTAAAATTCGATGATGATTACGACATCCCTTTTCATAATCTGAATTATGAGAACTTGGCAAATTGAAATGGAAATGTTATAGCAAAAGACTGGTTTAGTCTTTATGTGAGACATCATGAATCGTGTCCCATATGCTTCGGATATAGGATCGATTGCATGTGCTATATTCATCCTTTCTAAAATTTTCCAAATGCCTGGGGCATTAAGAAGGGAAAAGGTTTGGAAATGGATATGACTAAAAGGATTAAACAATTGTCGAGGGCAATCTAAGGTTTACCAAAGATTGGGTGCTCAAGGACAGTTGGAAGTATAGTGATAATTCTGGAAGGACCATATTGACATAGTCTGTAAGGAGGCAACTCTTGTTCATAAGTGATAGTCAAAATGGAATCTGGAAATGTTTCAAAGTTAGAATTTTCAATATGTTTAAGCTTAGGAAACTTAATGCAAGAAGGATGTTTCCAAGGAGCTGATCTCCTTTGGAATACTTTGTAATGATTCTTGTCAAGTCTTTCTGACTTTGTGCATAATCATTACAAGAGGATGAATGCATATAAGTTTAGAATCTAACAGATTTCAGTAAATGACATGAATTTGGAATTTGTGTATTTGCAGTAAGGATTTGGGAGTGTGAAAAGAGAATCATTGAAGTTATGTTCAATTGATCTAGTTCACAAAGTAAAGATCATAGACAAACATAGTATGCATACTTGGTGTGTGGCATGACTAGTGTGTAGAAAACATAGTGTACATGCTTGGAGCATGGGACAACTATTGTTTTAAATTCAAGAATAAAGTTGATAGCTGAAACAATATACAATGAATAATGTGTAATCATTTGGTGATAAATAAAAGGTGTTTTATTTATGTTCATAGGTTTTGATACCATATTGGATTCAATTATTATTGTGTTTCACTTTGCATGTTTTGACTTCCCGAATAAACTAGCTTATTCTTCCGGAATGACTAAGTTATTCAAACCATCCACAGTCGGTCATATGTTGGAAGTAGATATGAATTAAGACTGTCATGGGTTGGCTTGTAGAGGTCAAAGGTGTTGGACAAAGGGCTACAACACTCATGAGTGCTCATAATTTATGAGTATTGGATTCAACCTGCGCTCATTGGAATCACTTCATGGATTTTATCACGAGTGATCATGAGACGATAGTATCTTATATTCTTCAAACCTAGAGATATGAGTTGTTACTATGAGTTGGTTGTACATTGATTGCACGAAAACGCATTTGGTAACTCGGTGCTATAAAACATGTCTTTGTGTATGATTCAACAAGTAGTAGAACAAGCCATATGAGTCGGAGTTTATCCATTCCTTTTACCTTCGGGATAAAAGCGATATTTGTGGGCCCCTCGATGATTTGATGATGACAAATGGATGTGCTCGGCCGGGCCAGGACTGATTTGATTCGTTTAATTAGTCAGTCGTCATAAATCGGAAATCAGGAAACAACAAGTGGACAGAGAGAATGATTATAATCCATGTCTCAGTCCATATGATATCTAGAATGGAGGAATATATGATCCCTTATCTAATGGACAAGTCATTGACAAAGGTCATTGTTCATCGACAAGGTTAGAGTTCGACAGAAGCTTTTGAGAGCTACGATTGCCAGTCGGTTCCTGAAGTCATACGCAATATTAGTTTTAGACTTATCCAAGTGGGAGACTGTTGGATTAATGTCTAAGTCCATAACTATAATTGGTAAGACTTGACTCGACCCGGCATGGTCCATTTGGGTTGCATGGCATCATGCATTTGGATAGACTATAATGAGAGAAATAAGACACTTATGGTATATTAATAATAAGAATAATAAGATTATTTAATTAGTATTGATCAAGAATTAATCTAGGATTAATTAAGTGATCAAAAGAAGACTAATTAAATATATGGGTTAATTGTGTAAATCATTCATACTTGTATAGTGAGCTAATGCTCCATGGATAATCAAGTTGGGCTAAAACCTATAGGATGGTCCATGGATGCTCCATGGTGTATTTGTACCCATGGATCATGGAAATGAAAGGCCATGTCAATTAGGGTTTACATGGTGTAACCCTAACTATATAAGCATCATATTATTCACCAAAATCGGCCACTAGAGTGAGACAAGAAAGGGCTAGCCGATTTTCATGAGGTGTAGAATTCTCTCAAGTTATTGCAAGTGTATTTGGTATTGTGTGAACCATTTGAGGTGTCACACTTGGGGCACTAGGCACTCAAGCTTCATGAAGACTTTCTACATCAAAGAGGTATGTATTCTATCTTGTTACACTCATACTTTTGTATTCTAGATTAGGATAATACCTTGGAAGTTCTTATTTGCATGTATAATAGAGAAAACATCGATCCAAGGTATTTAGGGTTGCATGTACACTTAGGTGTGTTAGAATGCTCAAAACCCAACATACAATTCAAGTAAGAATCTTCGGAATACCAGGGATCAAGGAGGGATGAGTTATCGAGTGCGAGTACGCTCGAGTGAGTTTCTAATATATCGTTTGTTGTATTTCAGAGGCAGATCATGGTGAGGACACGTCATATGCCAGAGAGTAGCGAGTCTAGTGATGAGGAGATCCGCCGGATCATCCATGAGGGGGTGGCTGCGGCCCTCAGGGTAGAGATACCAGAGATGTTCGGGTCTATTAAGACCACGTTGATTGAGACTTTTGACGAGCGTTATGCCGCTCTCTCTGAGGCTGCTGTTGCAGCGGCCACTACAGCTGTCGTTGCTGCTAGGCCGCAGGGAGGTGACTCATTGTTGTTCAGGGAGTTCAGCAACACGAAGCCGCCAGAGTTTGATGGGACGCAGGATCCAATTGTAGCGATGAGATGGGTATCTGACATTGAGGGGTGTTTCTATACTTGCTCGTGCCCGGACCACTTGAGGGTTCGGTTTGCGCTGAACCAGCTTCGCCTGTGGGTGAAGGACTAGTGGAAGTTCGCGACAGCACACTATTCTCCAGCAGAGCTTGCTGCGGTGAACTGGGAGAAGTTCACCACCATGTTTCGTGATGAGTACGTTCCCTCGGTGGAACGAGATCGTTTGGCACAGGAGTTTTTAACCCTCAAGCAGGGTACGAAGTCTGTTACGGTTATCACCAGAATGTTTCATGAGAGGGCGATGTTCTGCCCTGAGCACATGTCTACTGAGCAGGCACGTATGAGCCGTTATTTGAGTATTTAGAGGAGAGATATTCCGAAGTTCATGGCGAACTCCTCATACCAGACATTTGCCGAGCTTCAGGCAAATGCCCGGAAGAGGGAGATCGAGCTAGAGACTCAGGCTAGGGAGGAGGCGGAGTCTCAAGGGAGGGATCGGCGACCGGCACAGTCCCAGCCGGCAGCCAAGCGGGCCAAGCCCGCTGATTCCAAAGCAGCGAGCCAGAAGGGCCGCACTTGTGGAAAGTGGGGCAAGGGTCATGATGGAGTTTGTAGGGCGGGATCTTGCTACAAGTGTGGCAAGGAGGGGCATATGGCCAAGGACTGCCCCAAGGGGTTTGCAGTGTGTTTTCACTGCAACCAGACCGGACACCGGAAGGCCGACTGTCCGCTGCTGCGAGGGACAGCATAGGGAGTTTCTCAAGGGTCTGCCCCTGCTGCTATTAGAGCTTCTGATAGTTGGTCGGTGAAGACTGAGACGCCGAAGGCTCGTGGGAGAGCCTTCCAGTTGACCGCGGAGGAGGTCCGCGCAGCGCCCGATGTCGTGGCTGGTATGTATTCTTTCATGTAATTATTTTAATGTTTGAGATTTTGTGCTTATATTATCATATGCGTAGGTACTTTTATTGTGAGTTATGTACCTGTTTTGGTGTTATTTGACTCGGGTGCGAGTCGATATTTTATATCGTTGGCATTTAGTCGGCACATTAGTATTAGTCAAGAGGCGTTGAGTCGACCTCTGAGAGTCTCCATCGCTGACGAGAGAGTAGTGTATGCCACAGAGGTGATTCGAGGATGCGTACTCGAGATATTCGGTGTAGAGTTTCTTATTGATTTGGTTCCGATTGCGATCGGAGACGTCTGTGTCATCGTGGGCAAGGATTGGTTGTGCAAATTTAGAGCAGTTATCGACTGCGAGCGACAGCTGGTGACTATACGAGACCTAAGTGGGGGAGTTCTTATGGTGTACGGAGAGGGTACCCGTTCCGATTCAGCGTTTTGTTTGGCTGCTAGAGCGAGGCAGAGTCTACATCGGTGCTGTAGTGGGTTTGTAGCGTATGTGATGGATGCGAGAGTTGGTGCTGAGAGACCGAGTACGGTTGAGGAGGTCCCGATAGTGCGTGAATTCCCGGATGTTTTTCCCGAGGAGTTACCGGGTGTGCCTCCCGAGAGGCAGGTTGAGTTTCGCATTGATTTGATTCCAGGGGTAGCACCTATTGCCAAGGCGCCCTATCACCTTGCACCTCCAGAGATGCAAGAGCTATCCTCGCAGCTTCAAGAGCTGCTAGGGAAGGAATTTATTCGGCCGAGCAGCTCGCCGTGGGTAGCACCGATCCTTTTTGTGAAGAAAAAGGATGGTTCGCACCGAATGGGCATAGATTATCGAGAGCTGAATAAGTTAACGGTCAAGAACCGTTATCCTTGCCGAGGATCGACGATTTGTTCGATCAGTTGTAGGGAGCATCTTGGGTTTCCAAGATTGATCTGAGATCTGGATATCATCAGATGAGGGTGCGTGAGGAGGATATACAGAAGACCGCATTGAGGACTCGTTATGGGCATTACGAGTTCGTGGTGATGCCATTCGGGCTAACCAATGCGCCTGCAACATTCATGGATCTCACGAACAGGGTATGCAGACCGATGCTGGATCGATCAGTGATTTTGTTCATTGACGACATTTTAGTGTATTGGAAGTCCAGGGAGTAGCATGAGGAGCATTTGTGAGAGATCCTCAGCATGATGAGATCGGAGAGGCTTTACGCCAAATTCTCCAAGTGTGATTTTTGGTTACGAGAGGTGCAGTTCCTTGGTCACCTCATTAACCAAAAAGGGGATTTTAGTCGATCCGGCCAAGATCGAGGCGGTGATGAGTTGGGAGGTGCTGAAATCTCCTTCTGAGATCAGGAGTTTTCTAGGTTTGGCCGGCTATTATCGGAGGTTCATCAGGGATTTCTCCAAGATTGCTGTTGCTCTCACCAGGTTGACCCGGAAGGGTGTGGTGTTCAGCTGGGGCCTAGAGTAGCAGGCCTCATTTGAGACTCTTCGCCAGAGATTGTGCGAAGCCCCGGTGTTGACTCTTCTAGAGGGGATGGAGGACTTCGTGGTGCATTGTGACACATCGATATCTGGGTTGGGCACGGTGTTGATGCAGAGGGGGCATGTGATCGCGTACGCTTCGAGGCAGCTGAAGCCCCTTGAAGAAAGGTATCCCACCCACGATCTAGAGTTGGGGGCTATGGTGTTCGCCCTCAAGATTTGGTGCCATTATCTATATGGGGTTCGGTGTATGATATACACGGACCACAAGAGTTTGAAGTATTTGATGGATCAACCAAACCTAAACATGCGTCAGAGGAGATGGTTGGATGTGGTAAAGGATTATGATTGCGAGATCCTGTACCACCCGGGCAAGGCTAATGTGGAAGCCGACGCCCTGAGTCCTAGAACAGAGAGCGTCCCGATTCGAGATATTTGTATGAGATTGACAGTGATGACTCCGGTGTTGGACATCATCAGAGAGGCTCAGGCTGAGGCAGTGAGACCGGAGAACCACAAGAGAGCGCGAGTTATCAGACAGGTGTCAGAGTTCGTGACCGATAGCAGAAGGCTTATGACCTTCCAGGGTCGGATTTGGGTACCGTTTGTTGGTGGAACGCGTACCATCTTGATGGAGGAGGCACATAGATCGAGATTCTCGATCCATCCCGGGGCCACTAAGATGTTTTTGGATCTTAGAAGGGAGTATTGGTGGCCCTGTATGAAGAGGGATGTAGCGTGGTCTGTTGAGAGGTGCCTAACTTGTCGTAGGGTTAAGGTCGAACATCAGAGACCGCATGGTAAGTTGCAGCCACTAGAAGTGTCAGAGTGGAAATGGGAGCAGCTATCCATGGATTTTATCACCAAATTTCCAAGAACGACGAGGGGTGTCGATGCAATTTGGGTGATAGTAGACCGCTTGACAAAGAGCACTCACTTTCTCGCCATTAGTGAGAGTTCTTATGCGGAGATGTTGGCAGAGATATATGTGAGAGAGGTGGTATCGCGGCATGGGGTGCCAATCTCGATTGTGCCAGATTGAGATGTGCGTTTCACTTCCAGATTCTGGAAGAAATTTCATGAGGAGTTGGGTA